>NC_138905.1:24966904-26166904 GCF_965231255.1 Vanellus vanellus
TTCTAATTCAGCAGGTTAGGGTTCAAGATAAATTAAGATTAAAATGAAATTTTGTAATTTTCAGGAAATGAGGTAGCTCAGAGTTCCACCAGTGGAGCACAAGGTGGAAGTAGGTGCAAAGATACAAGAGGTCTGTAATTTGTTCCAGTATTCATAATACAATGACAGTGGTGATTAAATTATTCAATATAAGCATAATATAATCTGTCATAACTGAGAGTACTAGGGCTCAGATAGGTAATTACTCTTTAATCCCCTCTACATGAAAATGAGAATAATAGAAACAAACTCCTAACTATTAATCTGACTTGTTAAGTGTACTTAGGAGACCTATTCCCATCAATTTCAATACAGAATACAACTAAGAAAGAATGTGCAATGCAATCTGTACGGTGTTTAAAATGCTGTATTTAACGGTGTTATTGCTGAGTTTAACCATCATTTCAGGGGGTTAGGCACCTGAATTATGCCAACGCAAATCTATTTTGCACTTGACTGTCAAACTGATTTGCAGCAAAGCCCCGGCCTGGGATTAAGATCAACATCCAAACATCTGGAACTGGTTGAGTGATAAAGAAAAATTCCTGTCCATAAGATCAAGCAGCAGAATTGGGCAAGAAGGTGCAGCATCGCCCTTCAGCTGCCTCCGGGCTAATGGGAGGAAAATAGTTTAGTACTGAATAAGTTGATTGGGACAAGGGCTGCCTACAGCAGACCAGAATTTCTGATTTAATTTGAAACACTAGCTTAACCTAGCTGTCACTTGGCTCTGTACCTCCTAACTGGCTACACATGCAGATGGGCTTTGCCTGATTGGATCTAGATGAAGGAACAAGGCCATGAATTTTACAGCCACTTCATGGTATGACTGCAACCAGGAGCCAGCTTCAAACATCTGTCCTTTGCCAGGATGACAGTAAATAGAAGGAAAAAGAGAAGATATCTTTGCCAACATAAAGCCAGTGGGAAATGTGGTACAACATGTCAATACCAGAGAATTACTACAAATGGAAGTTCCAAATAACCTGAAATTCCGAATTAGTATCAGATTTCCCATTTCAAAGTGAGTCATAGAAGAGCCTAGGAGGGTGATCAGCAGGTAATAATGTCAGAGCAGTTTTCCTTACGTCCTGTTCTCATTCACAACTACAAACCCATTTCAATAACCTTGGTTGCCTCTGCTAAAAAACTATATGTACTGAAAATTGTACACAGTTTCAATTAGTGAGATACATGCAGATTTTTAGCTGACTGTTAATCTTTTGGCTAGGTGAAAGAATGTTTAAGGTTATTCTCATTCCTTATACCAATAAATATTGTTAAATACCAAATCACAGATGATATTTATTGGTTATCTAAATGCTTGGTAGCTTATCAAAACCTTTAACAACATAGATAATAAGCCCTTTTAGATACCTTTTAGATATCTTTTGTGTTTAGGTGCCTACACAAGCTTCTTCAAACTTGTTTTTTTCTGATCTATTTTAGGAATGTTCTAGCGTGGAAGAGGCACCTATCAAGGTCTCAAGACCCTTCTGGTGTAATTCCCTGGGACGCATCCCAGCTCAATGCAAGGCCTGTTGAAAGCAAAGGAAACTTACCGTTGACTTCATATGACTTTGGGTCAGACCATCAAAAGCACTGACTAAACTATTTCTGTGCTTATCATCTGTCCTCTGATTTTTAGTTTCATATATTATTGTTTTCACATGATATTACTAGGAAATGTTTAGCCTCACAAAACATGAAAGGAAAAAATCACAATCTGTACTATAATAAGAGAAGGTATGTTTATTATACTTAAAAGCATCCATTCTCATGGATGTACAGAGATTAGTTAATTTTATCACCAGCATTTAGTAGGTATAATAACATAAAGTGAACTTTAATCCCCTGCAGGGAAAAAGCATAGAGCTAGAATAATTATTTTTTCACCGTCAGTTTTATTATGACATGCTGCATTACGTTCTACATACCACGTGCGATAATTTTAACTATGCAGCTCCTGAGAGCCTGGGTACAGATTTTCAGGCCTGCTTAGGTGTCTAACTCCTACTGAAATCCATAAAATAATTTAGTCACCATAATGCTCACTTTTGGCATGCCTAAATCTTAAGGATATGGACACCGAGGGGAACCCACGTCTGAAATTTAGGCAGTCTGATTCTGTATAGGATGGTCTATGACACTTAGATCCCAGGAAAGAAATATGCAAATGCCAACACATCATTTGAGGACCGTGAAATGCAGGCAATAGGAAACACAAAGAGAAGGAAACAGAAATCCAAAGAGTTATGAAACTGGAAATCAGAAATGCTCCTCACAGGAGAAGAGTAGAGAGAGGTGGTTTGATCTTAGAGGTGCAGGTGATACAAATTTATACCAGATCTCTCATAACCTGAGTGTCCAGCCTCAAAAGGAGAGGGATGACGGATTCAGCTTTCCCTGTGAGAAGAGACTCTGCATGTCGGGTACTCTGCTGTGGGGGGTAACCTGCTGTGGTTTGGGAAGTATCTCCTCACTGTACCACCCTGCAGGTCATCACTGTCACACTGCAGATCTTGGCTACTTGAACCTCACAAAATCACCTGGCCTGCCAATACTGTTGAGAGAGAGAGAAACCGAAACTTGATAGATACTTCTGAAATATGTGAAAGCCCGGTTTTGTTGTACTGGCCTGTGCTTTGTTGTTTGCCTGGATTTTGAGGTCTTTCTCTGAATGCAGAATATCAGGAGAGCACTTGAAAAAAATTATTTAAGTCACTGAAAAATAAAAAACCAACCCTCTATCTCTCAATGTAAGGAAGCAATATCACAGAGCTGGTTTGTGCTTTGATAAAAAGACATTGCATCTCTGCCTAAAGAACAACTGTGTCCCAGATCCAAACCAAGGTGTACGTGCCTGGATTGATACTGAGGTGGGATATAGGGCCCTCTCACCAAAACTGCCATCTCCAACAACATCTGCCTGAGGGCTACTTACCTCGAAAGCAGCCAAACCCCATTGCACCTAAAGTGGTCCTCAGGAGCTGCCCTCCCCCCTAGTTGGCTAGCTTCTCATTTAGTTGTCCCACTTCAGTGGATATATTAGGAGGGAGAAATCTGGGCCTGCATACTTGGATACATGCTTGGGTACCAAGGAATATCATAACATTTGTATAAGATGCATTAATGTATTACAGACAGTTGCTAATTTAACACATTCACAGAAGAATTTGAGATTTGACTTTATAAAACACTGGTTCTCTTTCCCATCATTTAGTTACTATGAGCAGTAAGATGTGACCTTAACAAAGACAGCAAGAAGAGTCAAAACTAACATCTAATTCAATGCCACTCAGAAAACATTACAAGCCATTTTGTTTCCTATTAGCATGTACTTCAGACCTACAGCACAAGCAGAATGTCAAATGAGTCATTTTTACACCTTTCCCTTGAAAAATCCACCACAATCAGCACTTTAATTTTAACAAACCATTTTTCTGAGAAAGCTGTTCCATCAAAAAAAAACAACAACAAAATATCTCTAATTTTCTTCACTATAAAAATATATTTTAGACATTTTTAGTGGATATGCTGCATTTATTTTTTGAAAGAAATAGCCTGAATTTCATTTATTTTTTTTTCTTTTAAAGAGGGATCGTTCTAAACTCAATTTATTTCTTATTGATTGGCTGTGGTTTAGTCAGTCTCCCCTAACTTAAATGGAATTTAAAATATTTCTTTCTACAATGGAGTTCTGTCAAAAAAATTAATGAGAGTTTTTCTCACTTTCCTTCAAGAGTTCTATTAACATAGTGTTTGTTCACCTTACAATCGTTTGTTTAACGTAGTTATTATGGCAATAACTCACTGAGGTTAGATATGAGGATAATAACATATGTTTGAAGAATGAAAAGCTGCTAAGAGGTGCAAAATCACAAAGGCCTGATGGGATCTTTAAGGTTCTGAGACAAAGGAATAATGGAGGCCAGTGGGAGTTGGATGGTACGTTTCAAACCTTTGCCTGGGTCAAACAGAAAAAAAAACGGGGAACGCAGCATAGCTCTCATAGATCCCTTATTTGTCTTATGGCTGTTTGTCTAATCTTTTTCCAGCTACAGAGATTCCAATATAAAGACACAGTTGTTTCATATATATATTATATGTGTGCACATGCATCTTTTAATGCATATTATTAATAACCGAACAGTTTGTAATTGTTTCATTCGAGCAGGTTCTCTTTCAAGAATACTTAAACTCTGGGAAGCTGGGAAGCTGAGAAGCTGGAGGTTCACAGAGTGCCCTGGAGACACGCCAGGTATGCTTTCTGCTCATGGTCACCTCTAGAAGACATTCTTCTCCCTGCTGACGGGAAGGAGAGCCCTGGGAGCCTTTCCACCCCCTCCACAGGACGGAACTTACAATGGCAGTTGGGACATAAATAAGTTTCTTGTCAAAGATGATAAACTTGCCTGATCCTTGTTGCTGCACCTCTATAATAGCCATGGGGTGCTTTCATTGCTTTAAAGTTAAAAGTCATTGGAGTATTGTCATAGATTCAGGATGTAAGCAGACCTAGCTGAGATGGAACTCCTGCTCCCAGCACCACTTATTAATTATATTTTGAATAGTCATGGCATTAGAAAAAACCACAGGAAGGCCCTTTGTTGTTGGATTAGAATATATACATACCTTTCTCAGTAAATACACTAACCATCAGAGTGTGGCTTGGCCTGTTTCTTCCTGATGTCCTGACTCTCGTTCCTTTGTGCCTCATGGAGGGCTCAAAGCATGAACACCTCCATCAGGCAGGGCATGAAAGAGGAAAACATGGGCTTTAATTCACTCAAATGGAAAAGAAACTAGAAACTTCCCCTCACCTATCATTTCCTGGGAGCGTGCTCTATCCAGTATGCCATCCAGTAGGAGGTAGACTCTTCCTCTCTTTACAAAGGGAAAAAGTGAACCTCGCACTATTTTTTTCAGTAGTAGCAGGCTTCTGCTGTCCTGGTTGTGGCTGTCAGCAGGGCAGCAACCTGGCTTCTAGCTTCCTAACCAGCCTGATCTCAGGAGATGGGATCGAGGGGAAGACGTATTCTTATGACCTGTGCATTTTTGACTCAGCCTTCAAGGTGGCCCACTCTCTCCGTGCCTCATTAAACCTCGGGGCAGAGCTGCAGGGTGTGGATTACATCTGGGACCATGCCATGTCCAGTCCCCAGCTGCACAATGTGTGAGACTTTTTGTTGTATCCACTCTACCATCCCTCTCCACTGACTGAAACCAGCCCTTTGACTAAGCAGTAGTTAGAGAAGACTCATCAAAGGCAAAGGAAGCAGGCAGATCTCTGCAAAGCTGGGTGAGAGAGCTGCAGAGCTCCCTGGATGGTCATCAGCAACTTTAACTTCCCCACAGTCGGTTCCTTCAATAACCCTGCTAACAGTGGCAGGCAAATGTCTCTGCCATTATTTCCAAACCTTCATTTGATGTTTCTCCTCTCACAATAAATCCTTGGTCCTCCGAGGCATCTATCCGGAAGCTCTTAGGATTCAAGTGTAGGTATGTCGAGGCTCTCCAGGTTCTTCGCGCACATTGTCCATTGTCCTGACAAAGATGCCTGCCGCACACCTCAGCTGCTGCTGTGACATTGGTAATGTAGGGCCCTACTTCAGAAATTTTGCACTTCTGCACAATTGCTCTGTAAATGGTAGAAAAGAAATTTTAGCTGATGTGAAACTAATCACTCTATTTTTTCCTTTTACATCCTGAAAAATATGCAATATGTAAGCAGCCTACATGAATGAATCCATTCAGGATAACTTAAATTTGACTGATTTAAAGGATTACTAGCAAGTTTTACACAGAAAATATAACCCAATTGAGGTGCAAGGGGCTTTAGCAACTTGAACTCCCCAGAGAACACCACAGTCTGTAGATCTACAAAGAAGCCATGATGTATGCTAGAAACGCAGGTGATGGCAGCGTGGCTGTGTGGCAAGACTGTGGGGGTCCAGAGCTGATGGAGATGCTCCAGGGGTTTGCCTTTGTCACTTGCCCGAGTTGGAAGGAAGTTCACCCTCCTATTCACATTGACCCTGACAGAAACCACAGCCGAATATTTACAAAAATTGGCTGCAGTAATTGAATTTGCTGAGGACAACCGATCACTTATTTTCAGCCATTCATTCTCATGCTGGCTGGCTTTTCTATACTATCTGCCAGGAGAAAAGCAGCCCAGAACACCCATTTCACACAGCTCTAAGGACAAAGTCTTTTTTCATGACAAAGTTTGATTTGTGGCTGTCTGAAAGCTCCAGGACATGACGGAGCCTCAGAAATCAACCTTTGATTTTAATGTGGCTAGGTCTGATACCACGTAATACAAAGCCTCTTCATCTGATCTCAACAGCCTGCTTCATTTTAGTTGCCCACACACAGGCACATATAGTGTTCCCATAACCTGACAAATTGCTGGGCACCAGTGGTACACCTAATCTTGTCTGACTGATGTGCTAATCAGGCTCTAGATGATTTCCCGGAGTTTTATCCAACTGGAAAGGAATCTGACCAGGATGATAGCTATTGAGGAACTGTCTTCCAAAATGCCTGGTATTAGCCATTGGCTTCCTTCCCTACCACTGGTTGCCTCTGAGTCTTACAAGACCTTGTTGAGCCAGGAAGAATTTACCATGTTCCATGGTCATCCTGACTGGGGGACAGCAAAGGCTGGTTAAGCAGTCAGCTCTGCTGTACTCTGACCTGGTGCAGTCAGACAGTGTCTATTAATAGGATAAAATGAAGATCTTTTACACATTGCATTTAAATCAGGCACAGGCTTACCTCTGAAGAAGTTAAATTCATATCTCACCGAATAACAATGCCTGCAGCTCCCAGGGCACTCTCTCTGGTAGTGTTAATAAGATCTTGCTGCAGTGAAAAGAGTAAAGACATCACTGTCAGGCTAATTCAGCATTTTACAGCCTTTCTAAAGTAATCCAATGGTTTGCTCTGTGGCTGTCCCTCAGACTACATTTTCTTTTCATTCTAGTCCCTAAGATCTACATTTTATTGTGGCTAAAGGTTTGCTGTATAGAGTACAAAGATTATTAAACAAAACTTGGAAACTGAGGTTGGTAATAAGCAAGTGAACAAACACTGGGGAAAAAAAATCCATTTTAATTTACTTTCATGCAAAATTTAAGCATAATTATTTGATATCTCATCAATTGCTAAAAGCAACTCAAATCTTTTCATTAGGGTAGGATTTTTAACATGAGAATTCCCTAAAGCATTCCCTCAGCTCTGTTTTTGCTGATAAGGGGAAGGAGAGAGCCATTCTGCCATGTCAATCAGCCATTTTCCAGTCCCTCTCCAATTTGAAAGCTGTGATTCCAAAGGCATGCATTGTTCTTGCTGCTTTCCCTAGGAGCTCACTCAGATTCTTATGAAAACCTCAGAAAAAGTGACTGTAAATAGGCACACACTATAGGAGGGAGAATGTCAGCATTGTGCAGCCTTAAATGAAAGGGAAAATGCAACACTTGGCAAATCTTCAGTTTTTATTTTCACGCTCTTTCTAGGTTTGTTTCAGAAAGACGTCTTTCACTGTACCTTTTCCTCATATTGCAGGCTGTAAGGAGAGGGTATTTGGTGCTTGGAAGTTTATCCTTAATTTGAACAGTGATTAAGGATCAGCAACAAGTGACTTACTGTGCCACAAGCACTGAAGATGAAAGACCACTGATATGCAAGTGACTCCCTAGATAACATCATCGATTTAAGGGAGATCGAAGGCCACAGCACATCAAGAATAAAAGTAGAAAAACTTCACGGGAATTAGTTGACTGAAGGGGAAAAGAGGAGGAAACTGAGCATAAAATGGCAAAGGGGACGCACACCAGCCTGCGGCAGTTATTGATGTCCATCTATCCTCCTCTTGCAAAGCTAAGGAAGGGCAAGATGGATAAAACCACCAAAGCACCTCCTTTAATGCCTAAGAATAGGCATTTGCCTTCAAGATGGAGACAAGCACAGCCTTTTACCGGGAAGTGTGGTGGGTGATGGCAGTGCTAAGGGAGTAGCAGGACCGAATAGGAGAGGTAACTAATGCTCCTTCCCAGAGGTGCCAGCTTCAGACTCCGTACCTGGGCTGAGAGACTGAACACAGACTTTTAAAATTAAATACAGCTCACTTACTAAGCTCTGCAACACAGAAATTGAGACCTGCTGGTAGTGCAGTCGCTGTCTACAGGGAAGAACGAAGCCAGGGCTGTGACAGATAGGTTATGCTGCCTTTTCACAGGAAACCTACTGTCTTCATCCAGTTTCTGGGAGGATGTCCAGAATCACATAAAGAAGGAGTCGGGTAAGGCACTTATTTTGAAAATCCTTGTGTGTGTTCAGCCCATGTGAGCAGTACTCCTTCATTCTGGTGCACCACTTGTCTGCTCCGAGGTAGGTACGGGACCAAGTTAAATGTTTTTGAGATGTAGGCATGCAGAAAGGCTGCTGGTTTCAAGTTCCCATTCTGATGTAACACTGAGCAAGTTGCTAACATCTCTGCCTCAGTTTCCCTTCTATAAAAGGGGCAGCTATCTGGGGATTAGTTAGTGATTGCATACCTGAGCAGAAGAAAGTACATGAGGGGGGATTAATGTATTAACTGCCTCCTATGTACTACATCAAATTGCTGAAATCCTTTTAATCCATTCAAATGCACGTTTGAGTATAGCATAGTGATGAATTAAAGCAAAAAAAAAAAAAATAGGTATTTGAGGCTGCATTTTTTCTTCAGAACACTGAGCTCTTTAAAGCATGTGGACAATTAACATGAACCAGCAGAGTTGGCACAAGTAGGAGGATTTCCATTCTGATGTGCCATCTGCAAGAATGGTTAAAGCATAAATGCAGCCCACATGGTTCCAGGAACAGCTTACCGCAGAGAGAAATAATAAAGGTTCATCTCTATAACCTAGTTAAGCATACACAAATACAGGGAAAGCATAATCTTGGGATGTCATGGAGGTAATCCTTATGGATTCATTCACCCTAAACTGAGAAAAATGCAAAATGTTTTGACTATTTCAGAGGGATTTTGTAATGCCAATGGAAGGATACAGGGCTGCACTGCTACCCCAGAGCCAGGCAAGTTCATTGTTCCTCAAAACTTCACTCTTTGGGCTGGAACCAAGGTAGTTCTGATCACGGAAACTGTAATTGTGACGGTTAGGGTATAAATAGCATCCCCACAGGCCCTTTAGTCTGCTTTTCATTCCTAATGCAATTGTTTCCTTCATAAAAGCTTTTGCACTGTCTTCAAAGGAAAGTTTGGCGAAATGTTCATTTCATTTAATTTGCTGAAATATTCCCTCCCATTTCAGTTATGAGTTTCCTGGCTGTTCTTCTGTAGACACCCTTTGCATCCCAGTTGCGGGCGCACTGAGGACCATAGCTCCCAGTGTATGACAGCTAATCCATTGAAATCCTTAGCTGGGTGGGACATGATAGTTAATGTCACAGCTGGCTTTTTCCAGATGAGTTTGAAAACTGAAGTTCTGGAGTAGGCCACCATTAACAGAGACTTCCTGTGACGTGTACCAAGGATAAGAGCCAAGCCTATTAAAATAAAACATGGTCATGTTCTGCCCTCTTGCTTTAACTAATGGGCTTCCAATTATATGGGACATTTCCATGTTCAGCACAATGTCATACCTCAGGGAGCACAGGTCTGTCAGGTGGCTATGAAAGTCTTCCTCTCCCAAACCAGTGGTCGAGCTGGTCTCATAGCAAGGGAAGTCCAGATGAGTGCTATGCACAGCCATGCCAGGGGCTGAAAGGTGAATGATGCCTGACAGTATCCCATTTTCAGGCAGTATTTTCATGAGTTAAGAGACAACATTACAAAGATCCCCCAGTTTGTCTGTGGAACATGACAGAAGAGGCATCAATACTTACTCCATATACAGCTATATGAATTGGTATTAGCCATTCTAAGGTATCTACCATACTAACACCGAAGAAACAAAGTAAGCGCATTCTCATTCAAATTCCCAGCTGAAGTAAATCAGCGTAGGTCTGTGGAAGTCAGCGTAACGACAGTTGCTTGTGTCATCAATCCAGGTCTTACTAAAATCACCGAGGAGGTTGCCATCGCTTCAGTGGGCCCCAGGATGTCGTAGTGGCTGTGGCTGTTGCAGTTGGAAAGGTTGATGAAGAAATGGTTTTCGTTATTCTTCAAGCTCTCTCAGTAATAACAAAGGTAACTGTAAAATCAAACCTTGCCTTTTATCACCATCTTCACAGCATCAGGAATATCCCTGACCTGTCTAGTACAGTGCCAGCCAGAGACACTCCAAATAGCTCTAAACAAGCACACATATTTCACCATAATCGTGCAGTACCATAAAGGGATACAAGTTCAAACCCCTGACAGCTATAAAGCAGATCCATGAATGCTTGCTCTGAGCTATTTATTAGCCTGGCCCCTCCATCACATGGAGCTCGCGCCTTCCAGACCAGCAACGATGGCTCTGCACAGCACTGCACTCTGCAATGTGGACTTTGATGCTACGGCCTGTGGCCAGTGCTACAAGTGGAATCATTCGTCACACGGTCCGTGCCAATTATGTGTGTATATTAAGCAGAAAAGAAACCAGATATACCACAAAACCTGCATACTTATATGTAAGAGAGAGAGAGAGAGTTTTATTCACCCTCAAACCCCAGGCCCCCCACTGCATTCAAAACCCTGTGGAAATCCCAAACAGCTGTACAATCAGCCATCAGGGATGATCATGGGTTTGTATTTGAGTCCTGCTTGTACTTCTTCCTCAGTCCTCGCCTACCTGTTTCTCTCTCCTGGGACTGTGACCTACTGGAGGTGAGGATCATGGGTTGGATATATGGGTAGCCAGATCCAGATTGTTACATACACTAATGGGTATAGCTCATCTATGTTATCCTTCCTTTATCTCAAAACAGAAAAACAATGAGCCATAGCTGTGTACCTGGGGTACTTTTCTGGACGTCCCCACTCCCCCATTTCTTTGCTATTTTAGGGTAGGACTAGCATGACCTAATTTCAGGTACCTGCAGCAAAAATATCAACATCCAAGGTAGCCAACCTAGGTACTTTTAATAAGCCATGGATGCTTTTAGGATACAGTCACCTGACAGTGTGAGACATCAGAACACTCTGATGTGTCCAAGATGTGCTGTTCCTCCTGCTGACCAGGCAAGCAATCTGCAGAACCAATGCAGTATGGTGTAGACACTGCAGAACTCAACATTTCATCAGAGAAGTCTCAACCCATGAGACTCACGATACTTTGTATTTAGTGAAGAAAAGGCCCAGGTTTTCAGAACCACTATCCACATATCCACAAGTGTCGTATCGGCATTAATGCGCTTTTTGGAAAATGGTGTTAATGAAAATTAACCCAATTTGCTGAGTATCTCTCAGAAAGCGTATACCATACCAATAATACCATACCATACCAACTCAGAAAAGCCACTCAGGGTTTGTCAGCATTAGAGGCCAAACCGAAGTTTCTTGCCAGAAGGATGTACAGCTGAAGTTGGAAGACGGTGGCTTGCTCTTGCAAGGAGACAACCAACCAAAGGACCAGTTTTAGAGAGTCAGGCTTGCTGCCCCATCTTCCCCAGAGGGATAGAGGGACAGGACAAGGGGCTCCTGCCAACCCAACAGTTCGGGCCTTTACACCAGCCCTTGCCTGGGTTCAGCGTGGGCTTTGGGCTTTCCAGGAGGGCTGCAGGGAGACCAGCGGTGCCCAGCAGATCACTCTGCTTTGCCTACAACCAACTGGGAAACGCAGAGACCTTGCTGTGCTGGAGCGTGGTCGCTGAGCATTGCTCTTGCAGTTCACAGAGAATCAGAGCTGTAAGAAAATCCTGCCAGAGGGCAGCAAATCCCTACAATTATTATTTATTTTTTTTAGTTGCAGCACGTGATTCTAAATTGCAGCATGTTGAGTTCCCCCTGTGAGAGCTGTATCACCATCCTGCCCCTCTGCTCCCACACCGGTCACAGTCTGGATGGGGATGTGTCACTAGCTGGTCTGGGCACATCCCTCTGGTGTTTTATCCCAGGATTCATGGAGCGCTTCCCATGCAAGACCTGTGTCGTTTGACACAACACACCAGCAGCATGTGTGGTGGCCATTAGTGCCCTGGGACATCTTGTGGCATTGCCCAGTGTACCACAAACCCTGAGTCAGGCAGGCCCAGTGCTGCCCAGACAAGCTGCACCAAAACCAATGGGACTTGCCAGGAGCTGCTCTAGCTGGGCTCTGCCCACTGGTGGGATGTGGGGAGGTTTGGCATTGCCCCGTGCTGTGGGTCAGCATGTCCCTCCTCGGGCTGGGCCAGGGTGTAATTAGCCCTACACTTAAGTGCGTGCTGGTTATACTGATTTGCTGCCCCAGGGCCCTCCGAGATGACACATGGGAATGACAGTATCAGCAAGATGATGATGATGATGATGATGACGATGACGATGATGATAACAATAATAACAACAACAGTAATAATGCCACTATAGGTTATTGAAAACTGCACAGACATGGCAGATCACCCTGCCCCCTGAGAAAAATTTGTCAGGGGGGACTTAACACAGAAAGGTATTTGTAGTCACTCTATTATAAGGGAGGAAACAGTTACCATTTAATATTCTGTGTGAGGGCAAATCACTGCGGTTTACTGACTTCTGATTTTATTCCATTTGATGCATTTAGCCATCACACAAGCACACACACGCTCCAGCCGGGAGCAGGCTCTGAAGTCCCTTGTTTGCAGCATGCAGAAAGGATGTCCTGTGCCCGGACTCTGCCCAGTGTTTTCCCCTTTATCCAGGCTTTTCAAATTTGCTTGTAGTTGTGCAGGATTACAACACACTGAAAAGTTTTCCTCTTTTTGCTAAGTTTTTCTTTTGTTTGTGTCTGTCATAGTTGACAAAAACCAGGATGAATGTATCTGGTTAAAGTCCTTCTGCTAATTACATTTTAATCTGTAATCCAAAGCAACACGGAGGCAGCCCATCTTGGTGTCCAGATGACAGTGCAAAGGCACAGTGGGCAGCAATTCCCAGCGGAGAGAAAGTGGGAACCGTATGTCTTCATTAGACAGCAACCAGCTCTAGACTAAGCAAAACCTGCTTAAAACAAGCAGGTCTGAATTGAATAGACATAGAGAGTACTTGAAGCAGATCGCAGGATACTGCTGGAAAAAAAAATAGCTGGCTATAAGTAAAAGACTAAGCATTCATCAGATTATATAAACCCTGTATGCCTCTCCCCAATTAATCTCGAGCTGAGGAATGTACTTTCAAGCTTTGGCATTTATCTTGTAACAAAAATCCTCCTCCAGTGACGTCACACTATTCATATCAAAGGATTAGAAAAATTGCAAATGATGAATAAAGACAATGACTTTTTCTCCTTTCTGGTTAACCCTGTTACAACAACGTGATAGTGAGGCAGCACAACCTGGATGGGCTTTAACCAGGCTGTCTCTGCAGGCAAGCCAATCACCAAATACCCTTATCAAAGACATGCATGGATTTTGAAACAAGAGTTTTCACACCCGCAGAGATCCAATAAAATCCCTGGATTTTTACAGAATAATCCTTTTGTTGATTTTTTATCAGCAAAGCTAAATCTAGTACACTCAGAAGTCTGATGGGCTGGAACAAGGTTTGTCCAGTTGACGTCATGCTGTCAGCAGTGAATCCTTCTCTCTGTGCCGGATATGGATTTGGAGGCAGCGTGCTTGGAGGCTGGTGGCAGAGGAGATGACCCTGAGACCCGCAGAGCTTGCAGGGAGGACAGTGTGGGAGGATGCATCACTGCCATCCTCTACCTTCCCCCCTATAGATGGGGGCTTATTAGACAAGGGCATCCTTTAGTGAGTGATTTGCCTCGATGAAATTCTGTGGAGTATCTATGTTCTGTTAGTAAATGCAGGGGACCGAGTATGCAGCATAACGAAGAATTAAAACGGAGCAGGACATCACCTCACAATTATGTGACTGACCTGCTAACACTGACGGCTTATTATAGCTGAGATTCAAACTCCTTTCATACAGTGCTTCACTGATCCTGATGAAAGTGCTCGGAGTGCATGAACTGCCAAAGGACATTTTATAGTGTTTCAAATTTAGGGCAGGGCACCCTTAAAATGCTACAGAATGAAGTATGAATCTGTCACAGCAGAGCTTTTTCCTACAGCACCTGTAAGGAATAAGCTGAATAAAGCATCAAAAGCTATAATTCAGCATTTTAACGTGTACGGCATGTTGAAAGGCAGGTGCTGATAGCGATTTTTTAGCAAAATTTAACTTGCTATGATGAAAGATTGGGACTGTTGGATGGAGGAGAGCAGATTTCAGCAGATGAGCTACATGTCTGTGTGGGGCTCATCAGGACAGTCATCTTGCCTCTATTCTCTCAGCTCCTTTTGCCACCAATGTGGACTTTTTCATTATGTACGTGAAACTACTTGCATTCTGGCAGCCAGCTGGACTCCTGAATATGGAAAATGAAGAAAATTGATCAAGTGCCCTTATGCTATTTACTTGTCCTCCACTTCATGCTGCACAGTTGTCTCTCATCTGTAGACAATTACACCAGACAGTTATCCAGCCTGGGACATTAGACTCATACTTAGTCCTAGCAAAAAGGCAGGCGGTTTGATGGATTGAGTTAATGGCCCACTGAAACGTCCATAAAATCAGTCTTTATGCTTAGCTTGTACTCCCCCAATGCTCTAGATGCCAGTGACTGGGGCATTTTCTGGCACACACTGATATAATCACAAAGCTTCTTTGGCCTTTGTCCAGCCTGGCAAGGTTCTCAGTGCTCCATACCACAATTTTCATCCTGTTTTAAGCCCCAAAACACCCCACTTTTCCAAAAAGGGTAGCCTATATTTTGGATGCTGATACTAGAGAATCAACGTAATGACCTGAATCCCCAAACAGCCTGTGTGGTCTGCGTTGCTATCACATTGTCTTCATGTGATAGCATATTAAAAAATTATATGGATTACACCATGTGCAAAGCAGTGAGAGTCACATTCTTTGAAGGGTATGTCAGCCTCAAGACATGAAGACTGTGTTCAGGAGCTGACTTAAACTGACTCCCAGGTTTCCTTCCGGGCTGCTCATTTATCTGCAGTTCAAAATACCCACACTGCAAAGAGCCACATATGGGAGATGTGCTTAGAGGACCACAAGACAGCGTAGTCATCCACCTGGCTTCAGGCTGCATTAGAAAAAAAGTGGGATCCCATTTTAAGGCATCATATCTGCTTGGGGTCTCCCTCTTCAGGAGGGTCCCGAGTACATGGTGCATCCATGCAGCACGGACCAGATATGGGCTTCACGACATGTCATTACCATCCTCTTTTTCCTATATTTCATAGAATCATAGAATCATAGAATGGTTTAGGTTAGAAGGGACCTTAAAGATCATCTAGTTCCAACCCCCCTGCCATTGGCAGGGTCACCTCCCACTAGACCAGGTTGCTCAAAGCCCCATCCAGCCTGGCCTTGAACACCTCCAGGGATGAGTTGTCCACAACTTCCCTGGGCAACCTGTGCCAGTGTCTCACCACCCTCATAGTGAAAAATTTCTTCTTAATATCTGTACTAATCCTCCCCTCTTCCAGTTTGAAGCCATTACCCCTCATCGTATCCTGTCATATTTCTGAGGTTACTGAGAGAAAAGATCAAATACAAACAGATTAGTGTTGACTTGCTCTTATTCCTCATAGCATTTTAAATGGTATTGAACTGATTCTTTTAAGAAGTAGCTTTCCTCTGTGTCCACTTTCCTAATTCAATTGTATGGTAAATCCTAACTGAAAACTAAATAAAAGATGGTTGATGTTCTGAGCATGTTCTTCTCACAGAAATTAAACAAAAGGTTAGCCCTGCACAATAGGAAGGAGTTGCCTCTCCTCCCACTAACTTTCCTGGGAGTCCAGCAGAGTTACTTTCTATTTGCACTAGGATAAGATTGTGCCCCCAGACTGTGCAGAACAAACACCCACACACGCATTGGAGTGATTACAGCTTGCACCCAGCACCAGCAGATTCGGGTGACATTCCTTTCTTCCTACTCCTACAGAATAGCTGTAACACCACAACAAAAAAATGCATTTGATTCCTCCCCCCTCCCCCCCCCCCCCCCCTCCCCAGCTGAGTATTGCATTAGAACTAAATGTTATTGTTGGAGGAAATACAACAATTCAGTGTTGTCAGTCTAAGGGATTATTGCAATTATTTTAAGCCGGGAGTCATGTAAACTTCTGTAAGCCTCATGTAAGGATGGAGACTTTGAAAAAACCTAATAAGCCTCTGTCGGAGGCCGTGCCCCAGTGCAGCCTCTCCATCTAGCTCTCCTCAGCCGCCGTATGACCTGCTGCTTCCCTGGGAGCACAGAGGGGATGTTTTGAGGAACTGCTGCTGACTGTCCTTGCAGCAGCTGGTGGGTGCTGGGAAACAGTGGAGGAATGCCAGCCTAAAAGGGGAAATCCAAGGGCGAACAAAGCAAACATGAATATTTCATGCCTGCTTTTCAGCTACTGCAAATCAATAAAGACATTCCAGCTTACATCAGATGTAAGGTTGTACCCCTTTAAGGGCAGAGAAATCACAACAAAATTAAAATAGGAGATTGCGTTCTGGAAAATGACAAATCGAGTGCTTTCTGTCAAAAGTGAGGTAACTCTACCACTCAAATTAGCATCTTCACTGCAACCACGTCTGTTTATTATTGGGTTTCAGTCCAAGTATACTCAGAGCTGAGTATTACTACTGAGATACGAATGCAACAATGGTGCTTACACATCGCTACTCCTTCTAAATCAAGGTGCATCAGTACCTCAATTCCTATAGAGGCCCAGGGAGAGCTTGTCGTCTTCCTCCCTACTTCTAGGTTTAGCAAAAATGTTATTTGTCCAAATTCCACAAAATAAAGTTTGATGCTGAGACTTAAAAAAGAGTACCTGTCTATAGAGCAGTCCACAGTTTCCGAAGGGCTTCAGTTCATGCTCGTGTTAATTAACCCCATGCCATCAGCATCACTTACTCTTGTAGGCACTCAAGGAATTTCTGGGACCTTTCTGCATGACTCGGTTTCACCAAGCCTGAAGAAACACCTTTGATAGAGCGGTGGAGTGGCACACATGGGCCCTGCCTCCCTCCTGTGCCCCCCAAGGCCAGCGTGCATCTCCCCCGGGGCCAGTGCTGCCCCATCCCTGGGTCCCACTGCAGCGCACTGAGGGTGAGGAGGGGCAGGAGGAAGATCAGCATCACCACCAGGGCCTGTGCTCTCCCACATAAGGGACTCCTGTGCCAAACAGCCCTTGACAGTGCCTTGGTTGTCCCTGCGCCCACAGAGACAAGGCAGCCCAGCGCAGCAGACACGATAGCTGGCACCAGCCTGTCTTAACATCCCCATCAGGAACCCTGTGCAGAAATGGAGAGATTAATTCCTTGGGTTTTAAAATGCTTTCTTGAAGCGCACTCCCACTCCCCATGGGGAGAGGCACGAGCAGCTGTACACGGGGGGCAGGGGGAACAACACAAGGTGAGAGCGAGGGTCAGCTTAAGAAAATCCATCTGCCCTCCATGTACATGACCCACTGCCCGTACCACAGCCGAGGAGTGAGGCGTCGGCCCCATAGGGTTTCCATAGGATACCTCCCTCCTACCAATGGGAAATACAGGAGGAGTGGACACAAAGCCAAGGTAAGGAGCAACTTCAGTAAAGGGAAAAAATAAATGCTTTTTGTTCTGCCCTGGAAACCCAGCACCTGAAGGAGCAATATAAAAAATGCTCTTAATAATCCACTGTCTAATTGACTGAGAGGGTTATTACTAGCATGGAAACAAATGTTTTTCCAAAAGCTGCCCACAAATGTCACGCGGCTTGGAAAAAGCAGGACTGATACTCCGGGCTGTTTTGCTTCTTACAGCTACTGGAGAGCACCTTAAATAAAAGCCAGGAGAGTCCTTGCTGTAATGGAAAAATGAGAAAGGAGCTCTGACTCTGAGAAAACCGGCTGCCAGCCTGTTAAAATATCATCCTTGTCAAAAAGTAAATAAAATGCCTGAGGAGGCCGCATTTAGTGTTGAAATAAGAGCAGATGCATCAGCGAAGTTTAAAATACTGTCCTGTGAAATTATAGAAGTCCGCTTATTTTTAGCTTGTTAGATGCTGTTAGCTTCCTGTATAAACGCCGTTACATAATAGACATAATCCGCGCGGCGGCAGAGGCCATACGTGCCAAGCTATAAGGTTACACAACTGCCTCCGAGCTTGTTCCCACCGGGCAGAAAACAAAGCCTCACGCCCCTTGAAACTGTTCTGCTGCTTCTGGGTCAAACCTACACATGTGTTACGATATACACGTGCATACGGTCTCTCCTATACACATGTGCATGTAGATATGTATGTATATCAACACACACACACACATCCCCTCGTTTGCTTATTACAGCTTAAACAAGATATTCATTGAATTGGAGAAAATACTACCTTGGAATTACTCTGGTGACATTAAACAAGGGATGCACTAAGTGTTGTAACTATTAAAAGCAGCAAAGCTAAATCTCAAATGCGCACTTACTTTGGGAAACTACCAAAAGAGTTCTCCCCTCTTTTCTAGCGTGACCTCTAACTGCTCCTTACTGCTGCGTACTGGGGAAGGCGGAAAGCACGCCGTGCCATTGCTGAATAAGAACAACTTAGGGGCTTTAATCTCATTAAGCACTATGTGACATCATTGGGTTTCCTTGTTTTTTTTGAAGGGTTGGACTTTTGTCTCTGAGAAGCTGTACTGTTCCCAGCCAGTATCATTCTTCGAAGTGTACAGAACTATCGTTTCCAACTTATTTTTAGAGTAACCTGTGTTTGCAAATACTCCCACTCTCCCAGTCTGGCCAGATTGACAGGAAATTACTTTTCCTGAAACGTAAACAAAAAAGAAGTTGTGGCTGCCACAGCGTCTTAAGCGTATCAAAGTTTCTTTGGCAAAAAACTTTCTTCTTACTATGCATGATGTGCAATTTTAATTCACTACCCACAACAAATGCTTTAAGTGCAAAACTGGGCTAATTTTTAATTTAAGCAACATAGTTTTACCTTAGCAAGGAGTTTTAACAGAAGGAATGTACACATACGCATTTGTGCACAGCGTTACAGATCCAAACTGGTCTGAGATTTCATTCTGTCAGTTTTGCCTGTGAGGGCGGTTAGCACTTTTTATTATAACACTGTCCTTCCCATTTTTACAAAACCACTGGCCCTAGCAGAGAACGTTGGGTTTGGAAAAAGCTGATGAAACACAAAAATGCTGGTGTGATTACGTTCAACCAGCGAGCCTTTCTCATCTTTTTTTCACCTTAAAGACTCAGTGGCAAAAGGGGACTTCAGAAAACATGTTAAATATCCACATTCCCGAGTTGGGTCACTCCAGGCGAGCTTTACCTGCCCTGCCTTTGGCATCTGGTGAGGCACCGAGGTCCAGGCTGGTAACCACAAGGAGCCCTCAGCTTTGGGAGAGCCCAGTAGGCACCTTGGCACAGCAGTACCCCCCATCCTCGGACCAACATGCCCCCTGCTTTTGCCCATGGAGGTGCGGAGGAGGGCAGAAGCTGCCAGGTGCTGCCTCTCTCCTGCCACACGGACTCCGCGGGACGGGTTGGGTGAGCCACAAGCGATGCTGCCAACCACATACCAAGGCTGCTTAATCATGACGTATTGTCTTGAGTGGCAATACTCAACCTCCAGGCTTTGCTACCGCTTCCCTATGGGTTTTGCCCACTTCCTTAGCCCTGACTCAGCTGCGTGAGCAGCGCGATGTGAGTCAGATAGAGGAAGCAATCTGACTTTAGGAAAAAGCATCAGGGGGAGGCACCATTTTTAACGAGGGGAGCTTTTGACCTGGATGGTTTCCCAACCCAGATCAGCGCAAGGGCACCCAAACAGCCATGCCAGCGCAAGCAGGGGACAGCACACCGCGGTACACGGATGGGAGTGAGGGGAAAAGTTGGGAGTGGGAAGCAGATGCCAGTGGCACCTAAAGCTGGTCAAACTGGAACTGCAGCCTCACACTTCACAGAATCACAGAATGGTCAGGGTTGGAAGGGACCTCTGGAGACCATCTAGTCCAACCCCCCGCCAGAGCAGGGTCACCTACAGCAGGTTGCACAGGATGGCGTCCAGGTGGGTTTTGAATGTCTCCAGAGTGGGAGACTCCACCACCTCTCTGGGCAGCCTGTTCCAGTGCTCTGCCACCCTCAAAGTAAAGAAGTTCCTCCTCATGTTAAGATGGAACTTCCTATGTTCAAGTTTGTGCACATCTACCTGTCAGACTGCAGTGTCAAACAAAATGAATCCCAGTTTTTCCATACATTTATGGGTTGCTCAGAATACACAACATTATATTAAGTGCAAAACCCAGCAGTGGTGAGAGAGAAAAAGGAAATGAGCACAACATTTCCACAAATTGCAAAGTTTTGGAATGCTAAATCAGCAAATTTGAGAAAAGCTTGAAGCCTGTCAGTCATGCTTCTGCTGGTATTGTTTATCCTCTGAAGAGAAGCAGAGGATTAGAGAACTCCATTGCTCAGCATTTGGGAAGAGTGAAGATATGGGGTCTGAATCCATTATCATCTTGAAGCAGAGGTGGTTCAGCTGAAATACAGCAAATCCTTGTTACTATTACCTCCAGAAACCAGTGCCCACTTCCCAGGATCAACCATGCTTTAAGAGCTGGTTTTAGCTAAGGACATCATTATAAAGGTTATGGCACAGTTCTTTGCTGCTTCAGACTCTCCCTCCTCCAGATAATTCTAACACAGATAGAAATTGGATCATGTCCCTCCAAAGACTGGACCATACAACTAGACCAGAAGAAAAATCTTTGTAAAATTATGTGTACCAGAATGACCAGGCAAGACCTACAACAATATTAAATAGGCTGTAATAAAAAATACACTTTGCAAAGCTTTCTCTACTTGCTATTTATTATGTGTACTACAGTAACATCTGGAGTTTTATTTGATACGAAGTACCATCAAAGGCAGAAGTGCACTTATAAAGAAATAAATTGTCAAGATTGTAACCATATGATACTGTTTGGGAGGATCAATGAAGTAGGGGAAAAAAAAAAGAAAGATACATTTCCCCTACCTTCCAGGTGGGTGGGCTTTGCAAGAAAGCCTATTCATTTGAATTTGATTTCAGTACTCAGACCTGGATTAAGTGAATCAAAATGATTCACTTAAGAAGAAGAGTCATCGGGCAGATTTACACCTGGCATAAACTGACAGACTTTAGTAGGGCTCTATCAGTGTACCCTAATAGAGAATATACATCACAGACTGAATGAGGAATACTGCCACTTCACCTCCAGCATTTGTATTGTTTGTATAAACTTTCCATGAAGTACAAGAACTTTAACTGATTAAGACCTCATGTCATTTTAATTGAATTTATTCTATCCAAATAAAATGTGTGTATGAGTCTCTATATAGCTTATTGTCATAAGCCTACAGAAATAGTGGAAACACTTTACAAAGCAACACACAACATTTTAAAAACACATTTCCCCAGCACAACGTGTGGGTATTACAGCATTTTCACATCACCTCTGGTTTCAGAACAGTAGACAGCAATACACAAAGCAGGGGCATCCAGTTTAAGTATTGACCGACACTGGTGACAGGTAAAAATGAGCTAATAGTTTCTATACTCTCAATATACCAAATTATGTGTAAGTTCCTCTTGAAGTTTAGCAAACTCTGAACTGAATAAAGGAGCTAAAGCAGAATATATATAATCAATAAAAAAATCTGAAAAGGTAAACACCCTAGCTTCAGTGTAAAGGCATAGTTCCTAACAACTGTCAGGTTTTCCAAACTGTAATTATAATCCCTTCTCTTCCACACCAAAATAATAAAAATAACTTTTGCTGTCATCCATTGCCTTGATGCACTACAAAGCAAAAGGTCAATGGCAAAACTCTCCCGTAGCTTCTCAGCACATGTCATTACAGAGTGACTCACTATAGCTAGCATTAAATCTCTGTTTAACTGAATTCACTCCAATTTCCTTGTCTAGGTTTAAGGGGATCATTGCAGTCTTTACATATCCACCACAGGTATGTTATGAACTGGGTCTTTGGCTCAAGTGAATCTGAGCATCACAGTTCACAGCAGCTGTGAATCTGGTCCTGGCAAACCAAAGAAAGCTTTTTTGTGGGGTTACCATGAAGAAATGTCCAGGGATGACAGGAGATTACAAAGAACATAGGACATACCCTCAGATTATAATGCATAGAGACATGTTAACATTTAAAGTGATTTAGGGGAGCATCAAGAAAGGGGTCTGGCTGAAGGCCAGATTCAGACTTCCTCACTCAGTTGAGTATCCTCTCCACATAGCCTTGCTGATTTTAACCAAACTGCTACAGGAGTAGGATGCTGTGTAATGTAAGTGACAAAGTCTGGCCACAAATGGTCAAAACAGACATTAGTCAGGGTAAAAAAAAGTGGTTTAGACCCACATGTGGATTTCTTACTGTGTCCATGTTCTGGAATGATACTCAGTTCAACACATCATATGAAAGCCTCAAAAAAAAAAAAATAATACCTTCTCGAAGTCAGAGAGAGGTGTAGGGAATTTCTTGGTTTTATCATCAATTCAATGAAGGCATTCATTGTTTGTTACAGCGAAAGGCTGTGTGGAAGACAGATAAGTCATTGATGAAATGTATATGCTCACGCATGAATGTGGATCAATGAATAACTGCAAATGGACATGCCACAGCCTGACAGGATGGCGTGTTATGGTTGCTAAATTAACCAGTAATCAGTGGTTCTTTAAGCCACATCGCCTCCAAAGCAGGCCCCATCTGAAGCTGAAGGAAGCAAGCCAAAACTTTGTCGGTAAGTAGAGTTCTTCATCTTCTTCTCCCCTGCATGAGGGAGGTGCATGTTGGCAGTGGGGTCTGTCAGCCTGCTCCTGTTTCCCAGCCGCTGACCAGCCAGCTTGGTTGGATGACTGTGCAGGACCAGTAGGAGAGCAGAGCTGCCAGAGCTGTGTAGTTATCAGAGCAGAAAGCAAAGACCGTCAGTGGCCCCAAAGGCAGCCGTGATGCCAACCAGCAAGGCTGCCTGCCTCCCAAGGGGTCAGAGCAAGATGAGAAGCCTTCTCCCATCACCTGCCTGAGCAGGACCACTGGTGCATGACAGCTGCCAGCACCACTCTCAGAGCTCATGAGTCACTCACCTAAACGTATATACATTTTGCTGGTTGGCTGGCACTGTGGGAAAATGAATATTTGACCCATTGACTGGCAATTACAGAGATTTTCAGTCAAAGAGTACCTTTGAAACTGATGGCACAAAACTGCCACTAGAAATACTGATACATCTAGAAGTGACATGAATATAATTAGGCCTTGAAATACTGAAATATGCATCTTTTAGAAGCTTGCACTGATGTATAAATCTACACTCTTCAGACTGCCTGTGCAGAAACTGTGGGATCAGTGAGTTGCAGTGGGCACAGTGCTGCTGCTCACAGAAAATGTCATTTGACTTCAGCGAGAGCTGCAGTAAACAGTTTGCAGTCTCTGGTCCACATGAAAACTCTCCTCATTGCCATATGTCAAATCATCCAGCCCCGAAACAAAGAGGCTCTGTGTCCTTTTTTAAGCTTCTACATGGATGAATTGTTGTACAGGTTTATTCGTTTACCCACGTACATCTTCCACTGTTGCTGCAGAAGCTTTATCTGTTGAACGTATGAGTAAATCATGAGTTAAGAGTAAAGGAGCTGGTAAAAAAAGAGGGGGCTGCTTTCAGAATCTTTAATGTCTGAAGCAATTCCAGGAGTGGAAAATGAAGAAAACAGAATTAAACTATTTAATCAACAATGCCTTTTCACAGAATCATAGAATGGTAATTCCCTTCATAACAGAAACTTGCTAAGGACCAGAAGTCTTAGTGGCACCATTTCTTATTTCCTTGCACTGCCTCAGAAGACTCTAGTGTGCAGTATAAAGCAGAAGAAGCTGCATGGCTCCTAAGAGGAAGACATAAAAGTTCTGTTTTCTTGATCTACTGAACAGAATGTGAACCCAGCGCTCCATTAGCCTTTGGTCAGGCACTTCACAAAATATTCCTGTCCAGCCCTGGTAACACTGACACATGAATCTCTGCCTCATGGCTTCGATGCTCTCCAGGCTGGGTTCACCAGTCACCTGGAACCTGGGGCCCCTCCCTGAGTGACGGGCTCGGATCTTAAAATTAGTCGGTGACAAATGGAGGTAAGCAGAAGAGTCGCTGTTCTTGCGGATACATCTTCCATTCTTCTTACACAGGACTTTGCTACATAGTTTGGCTGCTGAGGTCACGTTGATGACGTAATGTCCTAAGGGTCCATCAATGTACCTTTTCACAGTTGAACAACTCTCCTGTAGATAATAAAAGACCATGACACATTTCTTAGTAGCTAGCACTACCTGCAAGTTTCTTATATCTAAGAAGATGTTAGTACAAAACTGTTCTTGGCTAAAGTAACCTGTTGAGATAAATCTTGCTGGATTTACATACTGGAGTAATCTATTGATTTAAGTGAGTTTGCTTCCAAGGGTAAAATTAGCCAAATACTCACCTTTACTATACTGTCTGTTTGGGTGCTTGGTAGCAACATATAGTATTGGACTAGGGAAGAGTCCTAGTAAACAGAAAAAGAGTTTATATGCTAATATGAGACTAACTAGTTCCTTAAGTAACTGCTGGTAACTGCTGACAAGGAGCAGCACATGGGACTAGTAGATTTTACGGCACATATTGAGTCACCACTGTGGTCCTGATCTCTGCAACTCCTTCAGTTTACAAGGAGCCACATCCCTTTCAGACACCAGCACAGAGGTTGCTGCAATTGCAGCTAGAAAGATCTGGCTCAGATTTCCCTCTTCCTCTGCCCAAGTTGGTGATGCTTTGCCGGAGATTTCAGTAGGAGGAGAGCAGACTGCACGAAAAGCAGAGTGGGCACCAAAGCCCAGCCCAGGTTTGGGAGCAGGGACAAGCCTGCCCTGCCTTCTGTGAAACCCCAGTGCAGCCTCCTGCCTCCTCCATCACTTCAAGAAGGATTATTTGTGAAAGCCTGAAGAACCTGGGAGGGCTAGGCCTTTTCTTGTGGCAACATTATTTCCCATGTGTCATTTCAACACTAGTGACCAGAGAAAATACGCCCCCCTCCAGACTATATTCCTTCTCTGTGGATCTGTACAAGCTGCCATAGCTACAAAGTAGAACACTGCAAAAAAAGCTGTGCTCATATTTGTATGTCATTACTTCAAAACCTGTCTTTCTTCTCACCTGGACTCATTATTCCATGATGCTACAAACGACCTGCCCAAAGCAATGTGCTCTGAAGCAATGGGACTTCTCAGCCTTACAGAAGTATAGAACTAATGAGACCAGAAAGTAGTACTGAGCCATCATCCTCAGTCTCTGGCTGATGATATTGATGAAGATAGATAGGTGCTACAGAGGGTGTGGTGGCAGAGAAGAGGTACTGAGGTGATTCATTAATACTAATAAACCAAAATGACCTACCTTTGAGCTGGCATATTGCATACTGCCCCACAGAACAACTCCAGCTGCTCCCAAAGCCGCACTTTCACCAATGGTATTGACCAGATCCATCTGAAAAAGAAGTCCAAAACCAGATATCAGGAAACCAAAGACATAAAAATAAAAAAGGACTAGGATATAGGCATCACTTCCTCCTCCCCCCCCCCCCCCTCCCCCCAAGGAAACATCAGTCCTGTGGTATAGTACGGAATCACGGAATCACAGAATTTTCAAGTTGGAAGGGACCTCTAGAGATCATCTAGTCCAACTCCCCTGCCAAAGCAGGATTGCCCAGAGCACATTACTCAGGACTGCATCCAGGCGGGGCTTGAAAATCTCCAGAGAAGGGGACTCCACAACCTCCCTGGGCAGCCTCTGCCAGTGGTCTGCCACCTTCACCGTAAAGAAGTTTTTCCGTGTATTTGAACGGAACTTCTTGTGTTCCAACTTGTGCCCATTGCCCCTCGTCCTGTCACTGGGAACCATTGAAAAGAGCCTGGCTCCATCCTCCTTCAACCCACCCTTTAGATACTTGTACGCCATAATAAGGTCTCCCCTCAGCCTTCTCTTCTCCAGGCTAAAGAGTCCCAGCTCTCTCAGCCTTTCCTCATAAGTCAGATGCTCCAATCCCTTAATCATCTTAGTTGCCCTTCGCTGGACTCGCTCCAGCAGTTCCCTGTCCCTCTTGAACTGGGGAGCCCAAACCTGGACACAGTATTCCAGTTGTGGCCTCACCAGTGCAGAGTAGAAGGGGAGAATGACCTCCCTTGACCTACTGGCCACACTCTTCCCTATGCAGCCCAGGATTCCATTGGCCTTTTTGGCAACAAGGGCACATTGCTGGGTCATAGATAATTTACTGTCTACCACGACCCCCAGATCCTTCTCCTCAGAGCTACTTCCCAGCAGGTCCGCCCCTAACCTATACTGGTGCCTAGCATTCTTCCTCCCCAGGTGCAGGACCTTGTACTTGCTTTTGTTGAACCTCATTAGGTTCTTCTCTGCCCAGCTCTCCAGCCTGTCCAGGTCACGCTGGATGGCAGCACGATTATTCTTCACAATAAAATTGCTATTTAGTTTAGAAAGCTTTTTTGTGTATCTCCAAAGGTTTGCATAGGTTGCATTCATGAGTGTGACTACTAAGTAATAAAATCATTACAGTTTATTCACAAGAGGTCCTCCAACCAAACTGGTGGAGTAAGAATTGAATGAGCTATTTTATCTACCAGTCTTTGAATGATTATCATACCTACATAGGCACCATTTTTGGCAAGTGATGATGATAAGTATGATCACACATCACTGGATTACCCTAATTGCAGTTGATAGGCTTTAGGCAGGTGTCTAACTTGTGCTGTTTTAGCCATTCCAAACAGGTATGGAGCTGCTGTTCCTACCGGAGTGAACACCATTATTCCAGGAAACATATATTTGAAAAACAAGCCTCTCCCAGTGCTACATAATGCCAAATGGGGAAAAAAACCCACACATTTGCATACTGACTTAAATGTCTACTTTTAGAGCTGCACCAATAAGCGCTGGAGTTGTAGCGATAGCAGAAACTGGAGCACAGACTGTGTGTGGAACAGGAGTCACTGGTGCCTTGCCAACAACACAGCAACATACCTTGCAAGTGTCTTAAAGCCATTCCCCAAGACCGTCAATATTGTGTCTAAAGAAATGCAGTTAAATCTTGGAAAATATGGAGGAAAGATCTTCTTCCACCCCCAAATTTCAAGGCATGATCAACTACATCTAAAACCATTCCCATCTACAAAAATTGATTAGAAAGAATTTCCTGATCAGTGTTTGTAATGACATAACAATATTTCTTAGTTTGGTGAAGAAACAGCAAATTCCTTTAAAAAGTTAGTAATGAATGGTCTTTGGCACATTCATTTCACCTTTTTTAGGAGAAAAAAAAATTCAAAAGGCCAGCTAAATTATCACTGTATGTTGGTGGCACCTTAGAATGCAAAATGATAGAGTGGAAGAACCATGTGATTATTTTTAATAAGTACTAAATAATTTATTTCACTGTGTAAGTGGGCCTGTTGATTTACCAATGCGTAGTTAAGGAGTCCCCATTCCTGAAACATTCGTGGCCCAATAGATATAAAAGAAGGCACAAATAAATACCTTGGAAAGGGAAAATCTGCTGAAGGGTTGAAGACAATTACAGGGAAGTCAGAGCGAGCACTGACTTTCACCTTCAACTGAAGGTTGGATAAAACAGTGCAGGAAAACTTGCAGAAAACTTGAAGAGTGGAGTTTGCCTACTGGCTTTTAGTGTAGAGTTCAGAGTGATATAAAATATAATTGGTCTCACTTGAAGTTCGTGTTGCTGCTGATCATCCAAGCAGTCTTTTAGAGAATGTCATTACTCTTAAAAGCATATTGTCCGGTGCTAGTTTTATAAAAGGATGGTGGTGTGGGCTGCAGGTGTTACTTTCATGTGGGAAATGGCGGTTGGTTTTTTTTTTTTTCCTATGGGAATTAATTTATCAGTAAAAAAAAAAAAAGTATGAAAGTATGTGAATTAAAGATAAAAATATCAAATGTTAAAAGAATGTAAAATACAGCCTGACCTCTTGGTAATGAGGGCTCCCAGGCTTTCCTCATCTGCAAAGCATTTTATGATGATTGCCCAGATACAAAGGCTGGACTGCAATTCTACGTTAGCCACATGATGGTTGAGTGATTAAGCACTAACACAGTTCAGATCTCATTAACAAATTAATGAAACTTTTTCAGGCAGCCAAAATAAATAATCAATAGATATTTAGCATTGCTGGATTACCTGAGCAAACCCCGAAAAAAACATTTTGTAAGTAATCTGCTTTAGGAGTTAGGGTGCTTGATCAGGAGTCAGTAAATCCAGTTTTTATCCCCTCATATTCTACATCTTTCTTTTGTTACTTTGAGAAATTGTTTCCATTCAAATCTGGAAAGGGATTTCGGCACTTCATATCTAATTCGTATGGATATAAAATAATTGAAACCAAGAGTGTGACCCTTAAAGTCCAGGTAGTCCTCCGTGTGTGTGAAGTCCAATGACACTGACCACAACTGAAGTTCCCGAGGCACCTATGCTTCCACTTTCCCACACCCCCAGAATCACCACCTTGCCAATGCTGAGAAACTCAGCGCTTTTCTCAGGCTGAGGTCAAAATCTGGCATTTGATTGGAAGGTATATTCCCCTAGGGATGCTTAAAGGACTCATAACATCTGCACTGGTGTGGGATGCTGGCAAAAACAGCAGCTCACTGCGCAAAAAATTGTATGGGACTTCATTTAAACACTCTCCCTCCACCGTACCTTTCCTCTTTTTGTATTCTTTAAAACAAAGGTTGAGTGCTAAGAGCCCTCCCCAGGAGGAAAAAGAATTCGAAAGACAGGGGATGAATTTTTCTCTCTTCCCCAATGCTTAAAAGATACATCATCTCCAGCTAACCCTTCAGCTGGGGTTACCTTCACCATGAGGTTACAGCCAACGTTTAGTGGGGTGACATTTCTCTTTCTGATGCCATTTCACTTTGCACCAGTTCAATGAATGTTCAAAGGAGAGCAAGAGAAACAAGAGGGAACCTGAATACAGCTTATGATGAATTCAGCTTAACAATTAGGTAACTTGCCCACCAGGAAAGAAGTAATGTTTCTGAGTGTCGTTTCTTGGCATATTTATGTCTTTTACTGAATGACTGACTGATGCTCAGTACCTCAAAAGCCATCAGCTCAGAAGGGCTCCTCCCTTAATAACCCATGAACAGGAGGTTGCACCCTGTCTTTTATTTTTGCTCTCTTGTACTCCTGTTCTTTTTGGTCTGGTGATTCCTTAACTCTTTCCTGGTGTGCTGGATTCATCCTGAGCAGGCTGGGAAGGGAAGTGAGCCACGAGCTCCCACACCAGAGTTGGGTGCTCTGACCACCAGATGGTCACGCAGAGAGGGAGACACCACCCCCCCTTCCCCTGCCACAGACAGGGTTAGAAAATAAAAGTTTCACCCCCCAATTTGGGTATTTTGAGAAAAGGAAAGATAAGTGCCTCTCATAACGGCAAATCAGGAACAGAGATAGGGAGGTGTCTCCATGAAGCCCTGAATGAGGCACACGAGCTCTACCAGCGGCCTCAGACACAGCAGTCCCGGTTTTGGGACTGAACCTACCGCTGCTCCTCACACAGCACAGCTTGGCATTAGTGTGGGCTCACTGCCATGGCTCTGCCGTGTGAGTGTAAGAAATACCTCATACGGAAGAAACCATGCAAGTTTAAAAAATTTTAGATATAATTTTAAATATGAGCATCTTGGGATTTGTCTAGGTGGGGAATCCTATTTTAGTCCTTGTATCAAACCCTCATCCACCCATGTGAGAGGACTGTCCTGAAGAGGCAACTTTGTGGGTCAGCTGCCACTTAGGTGCCTGGTATTTCTCCAAGTGATAAGTCAACAAAGCCTCTTCCCTTCCTGTGCTCATCCTCCTTCAAGCTTTTGGGGGCAGTGTGCAACAACCAAAGATCCTCGAGATTACGCTGGGTTATCTCCGAGCAGACAGCTGATTTCAGGCAGAGAGGAGGAGGCTCTAGTTCCTGTCAATGTTTTTCCATATTTTGATCAGCCAAGTCACTGCATTGGACACTAAAAAAATAGGAGGTGAGCTGAGGCGTTTCAGTTTTGGAGCTTGAGAGGAAACAGGACAGTCAGTTCTAGTTACATGTTGAGGAGAGAAAAATAAGTACATCTGTGATGTTTCCTTTAAATTTTGAACAGTCTTAGTTACAGACATGCTTTTTCTGTATTCAGGGATGGTAGCGCAAGCCTGGCGTGGTTGCAGGGAACGGTCTCTGTACACACACACACACCTGGTCATCAGAGAAGACTATCTGTAGGTGAACGAGAGAATTGTTATCCATTATTCATCATTTGCTAGTTGTCAGCCTGCGCTATTAATGACTTCAGCCATCTAGCCAGGAAGCACAGATGCTACTGCGTAACTTCCCTCTCCCACACGCTCAGTAGTGAATTGTCAAGGAGGACAGTTTCTAAATACCCTACAGATGGCAAACTGCTTATACGCATTTCTAGCAAATAAAGAAACCTTTCATAATGATTGGGATCCCAATTCAGAATTTGTAAGTTGTTTCCAAGAAAAAAAGCAGGATGAATTTCTCGGATACCTTGTGCACAACTCACCTGATTTCCAGGTGCAGTCAGGGTGAAAGGTACAGCACACATAGCTACGGCATCCGTTTGGGACCTGGGCCTTTCATCTTTCTGAAGGTCTGCCAGACCTGTGTCTCTCCCTCAGTGACTCTGACTCACAACCATTCTTTCTATTTCCTTCCACTGTGATATTTACTGTTTTTTTTTTCATACTGTGTACAGAAGGGCTTACACACAAGGCTTGAACATGTCAACAATTATTTCTGTTGGACCAGAATTTCACAGCTCTTGCACAGCTTGATGGAGCCGGAGAGTGGTTCTCCTAGCCCAGTCCCTGTCAGAGCGTGAGTATCTATTAGCCTGATATCCCAATTTTTCTATGGCCATTTAGCCTGGATGTCGCTGTACTACACTGGCTCCCTTCCTTGTCACACTCACACACATTGTTGCTGGAGCTTGGAGGTTTCATGCTTGTTTGTGGGTTTGTGAACATCACTGAGGGGTATGTCATGGGTCAAATGAGGACAGAAAAACATAGTTAAAATACCTTGGTGGCTTCAGGGCTATGAAGGAAAACAAGAACATTCTTTTCCTGATCATTCTTATTTAAAGTTTTCTTAAGTGCAACCCTGCAAGTTCCCGGCAGACCCAAGCTGTTTGCACAGATGATGTGTGCAGTCTGGAGACACGTCAAGCCCTGTCCCTGTGGCTGCCTGCAGAGCTGGGTACTGTCCTAATTAGAAAATATGTACTGGAGCGTAACCCAAAGATGTTTCTCTGGCTATGCAGGGATCTTCCCTGGCTGCAGAGTTGTAGTGATCTTTAAAGCGTCCAAAAGGAAATGGCTACATGCAATTGAAAAACAGGCCTGTGAGTTAGAGAGTATAACTTAAGAGGGACGTCACTCCAAATTACCACAGTACTGTTCAGAAAACAGCTTAAGGTAAAAGAGTAACTTTATACCACCACAGATTTTCAACTCGTGCATAACCGGTAACAGCAGGTTAGTTTTCATAGCGTTACAGTAACATTTGTGGTATTTTCGTATCGATTAAGGGACTAATTTATGTTATAAAAAGGTGTTATTACAGCCTGCATTTGAGGAATGCTCATTTATTTCACAGCCCGAATTCTTCAGTGAAGGTGTTCTGGGTGAAATCCTGCCTGTACCGACTCCAGTGGCTCCTTGCCTTCGGCGGGACCCAGCCTTGCCTATTCGCCCACCATTCCCGAGTCAGCCAGGACCTGCCCTTTCCACGTCACCCACAGAACAGCTCCAAAGAGTCCCTGGTTGCTAAAAATGAGGCAGACCAAATTCATGATTGCTTCTGTGTAACATTTGCTTCCTGGGGGCTGCCTGAAACACTTCCCAGGCTGTCGGGGCTCCACCGCACCTCTCCAGCTCCAGCTCCAGCTCCAGGCTGAAGCCACATGCAGCCTGTGGTTTGCTGGAATGACGGTTGCCTTTTCCTTTGCTTCTTCTCTCCCTTTTGCTGTTCTGGTCTGAGTTAAGAACTTGTCTCTGGCAGCAGCAGAAGGGAGCTCTCTTGCAGCTCTCCATAAACCAAAGGCAGGGAGCACCCCCACACCCCCTTAGCCATAGAGGGGTTGTTTCCATGAGCTCCCTGCCCCAGATTTCCTCCATTCTCCTGGAGATGATAGCAATCAAAGCAAAACATTCAGCACTTGGGACAACTGCTAGAGAAATGAATAAGCATCTGTGCCTCTCTCCTATGTGCATAAACAAAGTCAGAGCCACAATCATCATTGCATGTCCAGAAAGTCTGGGATTTGTACTCATATATTTTTACCATCAATGTTGTGGCCACTATGTATTTATCGCTCTTGATCATTCTTTGAAGGAACATTGTGTGACTCAAAAAACTTGGTTTCTTTACTGAAAGGACTCCACGGTGTTAGCACTAAATGTTGGACCATGAAAATATCTGAAGGTGTTGTACCTCTGGAAAGTGAGATGGCCAATGCTCATCGTGCAGGAGTTAGGAACCCCAGGCCAGACTAGTTGACTTGACTGGTTTATTTCTGTACTGAATGAATTTACATTCGGATAAAGAAACAAAAAAGCCCTAAGGCTCCTTTCTCATGAAAGTTTATCTTTCCATTACACTAATTAGTTTTAAACTTCACGAAAATTTGTCAAGTTCATTTATCAAGCTGTCCTGAAGAATTAAAATACCAGAATGAATTACTTCCTTAAGGAAATGATTTCTTTGTACTTTCTTTTTAAATTACCCTCATTAAAAATATGCAATGTTATGCTATAGAAGTAGACCAAAGCACTGCAATATTGACTCTTGAAAGGTGTAGAGTTTTGTACTCTGACTGCAGTACTTCTTTTTAGAGGGGTTGCCTTAAATACAAAAAACAAATGCATAAGTGCTTTTATACAAGGGAAACTTTTAGAAAGTGTTTTTTTCTAAGAGGCTGTTTCTAATCTCTAAATTTCTAAAGAAGTCCGTCTGCTTACCTCTGTTAAAACATGAAAAGTATAGGCATAAAATGGTCTGGAGTAAACAAACACAGGCAAAACGTAGTCTTTTCTAGCAATTGAGGCAATGCGTATTGCCTCCTTAACCCGATAGTGAACAAATTTTAGTGCATTCGGACTTGACTTCAGTATATAGTCCAGGTATATGGAAGGGTAGAGAGCAGTGCTTTCCTTCCACAGCCAAAGCAGAAGGTCATTGCGGGAAGACTCAATGGCTGGGCATTTCCCTGTGTACGTTTGGGGGTGCTCTTTGTAATCATAATTGTAGCAGTCTGGGTAAAGATAGTAACCCCACAAACCGTTTGGTCTCATACGCTCAGCCAGAAGGATAGTGTTGTTCATAAAACTCTTGCCAGCATTTTCAAATTCCTCTTTAGCCACTTTCCTGATTTTGTCCTCTGACCACTGAGGATGCCGTCTCCTAACCATCTCAAGAGATTTATTTCTATAAATGCTTTTATTGCCCCAGTTCCTATCCCACTGTGGCCTCCAGTTTTCCCAGTCAATGACTGCAAGTCCCTGAAATTTCTTCATGGGTATGCAATAGTCAATGTCAGACTTTGCTTTATTAAGGTGTTTGATAAGACTTTCATTCTGGGGCACCCCTCCATTGACAGGATCTCCATTATCTGAGTAGTAGGGGTAGTATCCCAAATGAGTGTGATAGAAGATTGTCACATTGGATCCACTCAAAGTCTCATTGGTGTTGGACGCTATGTCAAAAACACTGAGATCCAGGTCCACCTTGTACCGCAGCCTGCACTGCTCCGTTGGCGCATTCCAAACAACCACGAAAGGCTTGTGCAGAACCAGAGGGGCCCGTGCCGGCTTCGGCAGCTCAGCATCAACCATAGTAAGCAGCGCTGTCACTGCTAACCGTTTGACCCAAACATCCATGGTATGGTTTATTTTTTTTTCTGGGAAATTGTTATGATGTGTCCTTGAAAACAAAAATGAGAGAAGACATGTTACAAGGGCAGCAGCCACCCTGGAAGCAGACAGGATGACAAAAGGCTGTCTTTTACTTTGCTTGACTTCTGTTAACACTACACCCAGTGCAAAAAGAGAAAAGTGCAAAACTGTGATCTTGTAAAAATTAAGTCTGATTTCAAATGCTTTGATAGGCTTTTTGATAGCTTTGCTATCTGGAAGTGTGTTCTGATGCTCAGCTTTTCTTTTTTTTGCATTCCTTCTCAGCCACACACCTCCCACAGTTGATTCAGACCTCCCCTTAACAATTATTTGCTCCCTGATGTCCACAAAAAATGAGTTAGTAGAAGATTAGCTTAAAACAACAGTATAAAAACAGAATGTGCTGCTCATTTGAAATCTCATCTTCCAAGCATGTTCTGCTGTGGTCAGTCTGATTTGCCTAGAATCACAGTGGGGTGTCCTGGTTTGAGGTAAAACAGAACTAATTTTGTTCAGTAACTTCTCTTCTTAGCTGGGCCTCTTCTAATTACTGAAATTAACTGCATATTGTGCAGACAGTGTTCGCTCTCCCAGAGTGATAAGACCAATGTTTAGAGCTGATGCCCAGGCATGGTGTGCAGAGAGGCTCCTGCTTATACTTATTGCCATAACCCCCAAGGCCAACCAACTTTGTTATTTGCCCTGTTGGAGGGTCGGAAGCGGAAAAGCCTAGTGGGGTCCCACCTGCGGGGAGGAGCGGACAGGACAGGTGACCCAAAACTGGCGAACGGGGTGTTCCATCCCATCTGCCTCATGCTCAGTATAAAAGCTGAGGGATCAAAGGGTCAGCTCTCTTCCTTCAATGGCCGACGTCTGAGGAGGACTCTGTTCGTCTGCCTGTGATCCCGATCCTGAATCCAGATCCAGAATCCAGTTCCCGTCTGTCACTGAGTCCAGCCTGGGACTGCCCCAGTGCCAGCCGGTGACGTGATTGTCATCTCGGGAGCTTGATACGGTTTTGTATATATTTCATTATTTCTTTTTATTTTATTATTACTATTTCATTAAAGTAGTTTAGTTCCTTCTAAACTCATAAGTCTCTTTTTCCTCCTCTGCCTCTCTCTTTGAAGAGGGGTAGAGGGGAGCATCTGTCGGTCCCGTCTGGGGTCCCTCAGGTCCCCAGTAGTGGATTTGGCCTAAACCACAACACGGGGCTAAGGCCTTCCTTACTGTATGTATACACTAATGGTCTCGATTGGGATGGTAATTGAAACAAAAGGCAGACACTTCTACCGCACACAGATTAATCAAGAGAACTCAGGAACGCTGCAATTTTCAGCATATCTGAAAAACAGTGTATTGTTATCTACCCCTGAATTTGATTTCTATTTTCCAAATGAATAGATGCAAGAGTGATAATCAGTCTGCAGGCTAGAAGGGTGATGCTATTAATGACTTAATGGTTTAAGCTACTTATTATACTGAAAGCAAATTAAATATCAATATGTTAAAGAAAATACATTATGCTAAGCATATCTGAACTAGCTGGAAAAGCAGGCTGTATCTTTGAAAAAGGGAACTGGTCTGTAGAAGTGGGGGGCTTATTAGTATTATTTTTTCCTTTCAGGGTCTGCTGTTTTCCCTGACAGTCACACTGTCTTGGGGACTACCAGTACTGGTGGCAGCTGCCAGAGCTGCACCCCGGGCACCCACACCCCCACTCTGCACCCCGTGGGGCAGCTGTGCACCCACTGCCCCCAGTCGGCTGCTCCAGAATCTGACCCTGCTCCCATCTCTTCCCCGCGAAGCACAGCTCAACTCCGTCCTGGGTTTGTCATTCAGGTCTCTTTGCTGGGGAATGCAGTACCCGTTAGTGGTGCTGATGAGCAAACGCTACACAGTGGGGTCCAGCTGACATATCAGCTTGATTCCAGAGATCATAAAAGTCATTTGCTCTTATGAACATTACTGCATCTACAGTATGACATGTTTTATCCTCTCAGTTGTTATCTTCTATCATTCACCTGTCCAGTTTCTCCATTTTATTCACACGTTAAATCACTGCAATCACTGTTGGCACTGCAGGTTCAATTCATGCACTAGTCATGCCAATTTGAAATGTCCTGAAACTGGATATTTCCCTAGTTTTACATCCATTTTTAATGATTTCTTTCCTTGCCTGTAAGTCAGACCCAAGTTATCCTATCATAATTAACCTAGCTTTACTTGTCCCTAGTATTTTCTCACTCAGTAAATATCAGTTAAGCACTTAACTCCTTTCCTAGACAAAAAGAGCTCTTCACACCTACCCACCCATTAGCTCACAGCAGGGATCCCCAGGTTTCTTGCTTTCCAAATCAGTATAGTCAACACACCACTCTAAATACTAGATTTTGTAGTACTCCTTAGATATTACCTTTTAATCCATAATGGGATGCCAAATCTACAGGAAGGCTTGCAGGTACCCCTATACAAACCTTCCAGAAGACTTATTAAAGTAAAAAACTTTTCCACTGTTTGAAAATTTGTTAGCTCTCACGAATGATATAATGCAGGATTTCTTCCCTTGTCATTTGTCTTTCCATGCTGTTCTCCCGTCTGCTGGGTTTGATGTTCCTTTTCCTATCTGCCACTGCTCTTCTGATCTTCTGCCTTTCCCTTAGTCTCTACTTTGTCTTTTTATCCTCTTCAGAACAGCTTTTCTCTCCTCTATCCCCAGTCTTGTTTTTTTCCATCCTCACTCCCAGAAAAGCATCAAGTCCCCCCAACCGGTGGTCTGGTACAAGAGCACCTTCCGAAGAGCTGGAGAAAGGGAGTTTGCATTAAGCAATGGCTGGGGGCAGTGGGCGAAGAGCGGAACTGCAGGAAGCCACAACGCAGGAGTCCCCAGGAGCAAGCCCTCATCAGCAAGCTGGAGATTTATGCTCCTGCTCTTTCCTCACCCGCTCTCTGGCTGCTTGCTTTGCGTGCCTAAATATAGATTTAGCACCCAAGTTTTAAAACTTTGCTCACAATCCTTTAGATCCTATTACGGATAACATCCCTGAGTGAGACGGACCATTGCTACAGGCTATCAAGCTGGTACTACCTACAAGCGTGCCTGTTGGAAAAGGATGCCAGGTTATTCTCACTGCACTGATCTGCTGGAAGTCTTATGCTTGCAACTGGTATCTTTTTCTCTCTTCTCCTGCAGAGTCTTGCATAGTCATCTAAGTAACGTCATAGGCTGGGAAGAAACAAACAAACAAACAAAAAGGCACAAAAAAATACCTTTCCTTTCCTGTTTTATAAAAACTGATGAATGCATCGGGATACTTCGCACTCCTCCTTTGATCCAGCGAACTGACTTAGTACATTAGTAGGTGTTTTTTCATGACTTGGACTGCAATGCTTTGCAGTACATGAGAACAAGCCCATAATATAAACAAAGATTTTCTCAAAAAGTGATGGCTCAGATGAAATGGGAAGAGAACCAGGAGAGAAAGAAAAGACCTTTGGTGAATTTCTGTCTAAGAAAGCATCTGGGAAAGGATCCCAACTGCCTATTCCCACAATCCAAATGCTGATATTGTCCAGCCTTGTGTTATAATGTACACATAATTAGATCATTTTGTCAGGTATTAATGACTAATACAGTACAGTTCTTGTCTAGATCTGACAGCCCTCGGCATTACGATATTGCAGATAATAAACCATAACAGAGGTAGGCCAAGAAATAATAGTGCAGGATAATTTTATGTTATATTTTTAGTTGCTGCCCAATTCTTGTCACTGTCCCTGACAGAGCTTTAAATCACAGGGTGGTTGAGGCTGGCAGGGACCTCTGGAGGTCATCTGGTCCAACCCCTTGCTCACGCAGGATCACCTAGAGCCGGTTGCTCAGGTCCATGTACAAAACACCACGAGTGACAAAATGAAAACATTTATTTCAGGACACATTGAATAATTCTTGAGGGTCCTTTGACTGGAATTACCAAATCTTCATTGAAGTTGTGAAGAAGCCTGGACACCTTGCTTGACTGTAGACATGCAGATGTCTGCATCTGCAAGCTGAATCCCACAAAAAAGGGCAGGAACCTGTATAAACCTTTTCAAGTTGTTTAGAAGTTAGGGGTCTGGTCAAGGACAGTCATTCAAGGTCCTCCAATGAATACTGGGCACCTCCCAACGCTACGATAAATTCCTCATTTAAAGCTATATGGAATTAGTCACCCAGCTGTCTCCACTAACCTAGAAAAGGAGGTGATAAGCGCCTAGATAACATGCCTACCTTTTAGATGGGTAAAGCACCTAATTGCAAAGCATCTTGCTTTTCCTGCTACTTTCTATTACACACAGGAGACACTCTCACAGACACAATTCCTTTAAGAGGAGACAATTGCAAAAAATTGTTCTTTGAAAAAGTTCCAATCCAGTTGTATTAATCTGCAATTAATTCTGATGTTAATTGCACATGGGAATTTAATTACAGATGCTTAATTTTTCTTTAAAAAGCCATCTGAAGCCAAGTGAAACTGGTTTTCAAAGAAACAGGTAAGCCTAAGTTTCCGAAAGAAGGGAAAATAATGTATCTGTTGTTTCACAAATGCACGAAAGAACCTCTAAACAAGAACAAAACATCTTTTATTGCAATTTCCACTATTATATCTTTGAACTACGGCCTTTTTAGTCTCATGCATGGACACTAATTGGATTGCTTTAATGCCCATTTTTTAACGAGTACAGACAGTAACGATTCCTCCTCGAAGCTCATTACAATCCTTGATTCAAATTCTCCCCTTTTCTGATTCAGTGACATATTATCATGGTTAATTTAACTTCCCAAAGATGCACATAGCTTTCTGAGGCACTACAGTGTTTTCAGAGCAGAAACTGTTTTCAGTGTTTCTGCTCTATATTCTAAAAACAAAAATGAATTCTTCATGAGTCAAAGAAGTGGGGCCTGGTCACGAAACCACTGAAGTTGATGAGATATTTTTTATTGTATTCAGGAAACTTTGGATCATGCTGTCACTGCACAAAATAACATGTAGTTTTCTATGTGCATCAGCTTCTGCTATGCAATTTAGGATGAAGAGGGCTATGGCTGTATTTCAATATATCCTTTAATAAGTGTGGTGAGATTCGTTATTTCTTGAAGAGAAAAAGCGAGTTCATTTCCGCATGTTGCTTTCATCATTTTTGTTAAAAGAAACAAGAAAACGTTTGCTTTTCCCAAGTAAATGCTGTTAACTTAGTCCAACCTTTATTTCCACTTGCTTATTGGTCAGAATTCCACTATATTTCCATTCCAAAACAGTTGATAACAGCTGAACTATACATCTTCATTGCACACTGATTCCAAAATAAACAGCTTTAAATTAATAAAAATATAGGCTCTCACCCTAAAGAAACCTATTTGCACACCATGTGTTCCAATACAGCCCAATGGTGTTCTCTAGACAGCCAGTTCTGCTTCTCTGATGGTTTTTATTGATTATCCTGGCGTTCTTTGCACTGCACCACATGATGTTACAGCTGGTACTTTTGATTATGATTCATATGTTGGTCATATAGCCAGCCAATGTGACTTCATAGACGATTCTATGATTCTATGATTCATAATAGCCAGAAAATGCATCCTCTCATTTTATACTCCTCCATATGCTGACTTTTCAAGGAAGTATAATCCATACATTTAGCTGTAACGCCATTCCGCATTTTCATCCTCTGCTGAGTTTAATCGTTCTTCACGCCCAAGGTTTATAATCTCTTCTGGATAAACAGCTCATTTGTATGGAGATATTCGTTGTTCGGATTTATCTTGCAAGAGTTGGACATTTTAAGTATTTTGACTACCTATACAGTTTAATGTCAATGGGCAACAAGATAAGAAGAACTGTTCTACAATCAAATAAGCACTTCATAAAACTTAAAAATCCCTGTATACTTTAGTTAACAGTTGATGTTCTGGAGACTTTTCATTATCATTCTTTAGCTGTCAGTTGAGAAACTTACAGGATATCTGTATCATTTTTGTACTCATTTTGAAGAAATCTATGTTAGATCTTCAGAGCTATAATGGGAAAGTACGACATAAGAGGAAAGAGATTTTAAGCAGAAGTGGCGGTGAAGCAGAGAAAGCATGTACATTTAGACCTAATTTCAAGCAGGATTAAAAAAGATGGTTTAGTTTACATTTCAATCTTTCTGAGATATCATAAAGTTGATCTTAAAAACTGAATCACATCACAACTGTAACACCTGGAAGCCTGTATCCTATGCCTAAGTTGAGCTTATCTTGCTCCTTTAGTCAAGACAGGGAAGGGGAAACTGCACTCTCAGTTTCAAGACTGTTGAAACGTACGCAGTGTCATGCGCAGTAGGAAACACAGACATGTGGTTCTACCTGTGAAGTAGGAGTTGGGCTGTGCATCTTTCACTGAACTCCATAATTATTTCGGAACTCAGAAACACACTTTGAAAAAAAAAATAATAAAATCTGGAGTTCCTACAGTAACAGCCACTTCAGATTCCCTCATTAACCAGTATCTGACCAACATAGTTTAAAATCCAGAATAGGAAAGAGGTGCGGTGAAATCATGGAGGAAAGGTGATTTTTCCAACGGAAAAGAATCATGCTTTGTGGCCTTAACTAGATTTACAACACTTTACCAAGCTTACTTTCAGCCTCTCACATGCGCTATTGACCCCTGTCTTGCAACTGCTGAGTGTAGCACTGTACTTTCTTTCATTGTAGATACATTTTAACTAATAGTTCTCATATCTGTTGGGAAGCATTTTGCTTGGAAAATAAACTAAATATGATGGCACTTAAAAAGGAAATTAATGTAACTGGATTCTTTGCATTCCACTGAGGAATGTGCAAAATTGGCAGCTAAGGAAATGTCCTTTTTTGAACATAGTCTGACCACATTTGGGGTAGAAATTATTATTGTGGCTAAGAAATAAGGAGATTTAAACTGTATTTAAACATTTTTTCCACCATGCAATCACATTTAAAAGTACCTTGCAAATAACTTGAAAAATCTTTTGCATTGATACATTATTCTCTATGAGGTATGATTTCTATGCATCCAATATGCATTTACAGGATGCCATGTGTTTATCCAAACATGTATGTGTGTTTCTCTGTCTTCTTAGGAAATAATGGAAAGACCAAATCCGTACATTCTCTCTCTGTCTTGCTCCCTCTCTGCTGTTATTCTTCTGTTGCAAAATTATGTAAAAAATTTTGCTTTTCCTGGTTTTGGTGAAAAATGGCTTGCATTAGACAAATTGGTAAGATGGACACAGACTGCCTATTTATCCTGAATCCTTCTACGGTCCAAAAGCGTAAAACTGCATTAGAGAGAGATTAAGTATTCACTGTATCCTCACAACTGCCAGTTTTCAGTCTCTTGACTCACATCTTCCTAATTCTCCGGCTATACTTCTCAGACCAGATTCCAAGTTAAAAGTGAACAGGAGAGTAACACTAAACTGTTTGCAGTCTTCCTTACAAATCAATAAAAGTACAAAACCAAACATATGATTGACATTTTCCTTTACAATCCATATTACAGTTCAATTCCAGTAGCTGGACAGAGATACCAGGTTGCAAAGCGCAAAGTAGCATCCCTTTATTTTCGTGCAAAATCGGTGAAAAGAACTTCAAAGAGCAAGGAGATGGGATTCAGGCCAATGCTATCACTGCTGACATTTTTGTAAACTGTGGATTATTCATTTTAAGGCAAGTGGAAGACACCAGAGGACATTCTTGTGTGTGTATCACATTTTTACAGTAAGTCATATTTGGGCCAGAGATCTGCTTAGGCATTTCCTGTTTAGCTTTGTTGTTTCTGTTATGTGCAGCTCATGTCACGCCTTAAATTGAGAGAAATAACTGCAAGGCAGCATGGGAATGAAAAAGCAAGAATTGGTACTGAAAAGATATTCTTCCTATGGAAGTCATAATTCTTCTCTTCTGTTAAAAATAACCATTTTAGTACTTCATGTGTCCTGGTCTATCCTAGTCTACCTGTAACATCTTTGTTGGATAGTCATTAGAGGCCAGACTTTTACATCTTTACACACATTGTTTCTTATGCCAAGTCATCCCATTAGTACCAACAGGACTGAGGACTATTTGGTGCTATAAATGGTGATGGCCTTTCACCCCCACCTTGGCTGTAGGACTGGTTTCACAGAAGTACGAAATTGTTCCTTAAACTGCTTTCAGCCTGGTATAAACCTCAGTAAAACCAGGAGACTTGTAACTTTTCATTTGCAGTTTGACTTTTAATTTCCAGAGCGACAGAAGTTTTAGCTGTGTTTAAAAGTGAGAAACGATGGCACAGGTTAGCGAAGGTCAGGCTATGCCAGGTCCCCGGTACCGGTGCCAGACCCGCGGCGTAGCCTGCAGCCAGCTGCAATCGTTCCGCTAGGCTTTGCCATCAGAAGTGCTCTTTCGTCCATGAAGTTAAGACTCGGGCCCCGGTCACTGCCAGATCTCACAGGTGAAGACACCTGCATCTGAGTGTTGTCACCAAAACCCCGCTGGTTGAGATGTTCGACCTTTCCCTTTCCACGTGTGCAGTTTAGGCACCCGACGCACCCACCGAGAGTCCAATGCTTCAGCGCTGCAACGACTCTGTAAATTGTCCCAACTGCCTTCACATCCCTTTTTTGGAGTCTGCATCCCCTTTTTGTTTGGATCTGGCTGTTTGAGGCTAGGGACAGCCCGCTCAGTCACAGGCGGCTGCGCTGGGGTCAGCTTCTCCTGGCTTGGTGCTCACACACAAGCAGGGACACGCGCCTGGAGATCGCCCTGGCCAGGGGTTTCCTTCCCTCCTGGCTCTTCTCCCTCACTGCCCCACTGCCTTTAACACAGGGACCTCTCACTGTCTTTCAAATGTTAGTTCTTTCCTTCCTGATGGAGAGAAAACCATCCCCTGTTGGGGTACTGAAACTTTTCGGTGATTACTAGCAAATCAGTGACAGAGGGAAAATTACGATACAGGTCATGGTTCCCAGTACTGTTTTAGTTAAAAGACTGTCCTGTCATTTTAAATCACTTCTGATTATTGATGACACTTTGAATACCAGGGAAAGATAAAGTGATATGGTTTGATTCTATCTGTGCAGTAGAGGGAGATTAAATATATGTGTGCCACAAACAATTTTTCAATGGCTGAAGGATTGAAAAAAGGAAGTACTTTCTGAGTGGATGAAACTATATAAAATCTAGCATATTATACCATTTTACGTATCTAATAAGTGAATTTAGATTGCATCTAATATATGAAGCACTGATCTAATTTTTTTATGAAAAAGCGTGATGTGGTGTTATTTTCAATTCCATTCCATTCTGCTTCTATTGCATTATAAACTGGAGGAAAACATATTTTAGAAAAAAAAAATATTTTTCTTGTTTAAAGTTGTAAAGTTTATGTTAAAAGTATAACTTTTTATATACAATTATAATATTTATTTCTTCCCCATATACAAAGAATAAAGGGGAAAAAATAAATTGTATTTTTTTGCCTTCTTGAGGAGCCATATTGATTGTCAGAGCTGTTAAAGCCTTAATTCCCTGAATAATTAAGACTAATGTCCTCAGCAGTGTTCAGTACACTGTTGTTCTGGCTCTGGCCCTTGATGAGTGAAAATAAAAGTGCCTACCAACAGCATTCTGAAAAGAAATTCTAACTGTTTTATAGATTTGCCTTTTAATTTATTACTAAATACTTTTAACTGAAGATTATGAACATTAATTGGCACTAACAGAATACATCTTTCCTTCTAGCATGTAATTTTAATAGCTTATAAGAATGTCTGAATGGGTAATACTGTACAATAAATAATACATGAGTTTACATTGTTGTGAAGCATTTAAAACAGTTTAGCTTCTTTCACACCATCTGCTTAATTCACACATTCATTTTCTGAAAGGTTTATTGTTATTAGAGGCACTTATAAAAGAGAAAATTAAGTCGAATTGATAACAGAGAATTCCTACAATCAGGTTTTGGCTTATTCCTGAGAAAATGCTGTAAGCTAAATTAACTTCAGCTCTCTCGAAGATAAATTCTGCTTTCAGATGGTGTAACTCAAGAAAATTCAATTGAAATTAATTGAGGGGTGTAAATCTGGAAATATTCCAGTTGAACTAATGGAGTTATTAAGCATTTATAATCTTGTGAGAGGAAAAATGTGTCCTTTAGTCAGCTAAAAAAAACCTGGCAAATGCTTAAAACAGTTGTGTATTTCCACTGTAAATCTCTGCTTGCAGTAAATAATTCCTATTCTTTGGATAACACAAAAGGAAATATTACACTTTGCCGAACAGAAACTCAGGACAATTTGGAAAATATGCGTACAGCATTTGAGGTGAAATTAACTTCAGACTTTATTTGCATGCCAATACACAGCTTGTCTGGCATCTACATTGTCTCAAATAAATGAATTAAAAATATCTCTAGCTCTACAAATACCCAGCACAATATATATTAACACAAATCATTAATAAGAAGAACTCATTGTCAAATAACTAACTGCATCCTCTTTTGGGCTCCTTTTGAGATTATTTTAAAACTCAGTGTTTGTAGGTGACGGACTGCCTTACTGTGAGTCACCTTGAAACAATTACCCTGAATGTTTTGCTTCTAATGAAATAAGTATTTTTTTTTATTTTTCATATGGGATTAAATACATGACCAACATACAATTAGCTACTTTCTAGGTGTGTACTATTTCATGCACAGCCCAGTGCATTTAAGTATTAAATTGATTAATCAAATACTGAAATACCTTTAACACCAAAACATTACTCTTGTTTTTCAAATGTGAATTTTATTCGCAGACAGTGTTTCAAGATCAGTTTTCTAATTTAAAATTGCTGAGTGTAAAGCACCAAATAGCTATTTGACAGAAAAAAAAAAAGAAATAAAATATAGTCCAGAATTGACATGCTACAGAAAATAAGACCGAAAGCCTTCCTAACTGGTAGACTATAAGCAGAAGTAAAACTTTGTCTTTACTGATTATTAATTGAGTAAATAACATGGCACTTACCTCTGTAAAATCAGTGAACAGCAGAAAACTTTGGCGTAACAATTTACAACTGCTGATCTGTTTGTCCTAGGAATGTGCTCGTCCTAATGAGTGGGCTTTTAACTAATGAGAAACTGAGGGCATCTGAAGATAAGGGCAGAATTTTACCTAAACACACATCATGTCATTGCAAAATAAGTAAATAAGTTCATTAAACAGTTAGCCGTATTACTTGTAAGCAGCCTGTGTCTTATATAATAATTTTGTATCACCTACTTTTATGACCTGACACCGGACTGGTGTTTGAGAAGAATTGAGTTGTGTTTTGAGAATTACAGGCTCTGGACTCAGCAGGGACAGGCATTAACAGCAGAGACAGCTTGGCCGCTGCGGCACAGGGAGAAACAGAGATGCTTGCAAAACCAAGCAAAAAAAAATATTTCGGGAAGAGCTATTTTAAAAAACTGGAGGGCCAGGCCCAAAGAGTGGTGGTGAATGGACTCCAGTTGGGGACCAGTCACAAGTGGTGTTCCCCAGGGCTCAGTAGTGGGGCCAGTTCTGTTTAATATCTTTATCAATGACCGGGATGAGGGGATCGAGTGCACTTTCAGTAAGTTCACAGAAAACACCAAGTTGGGCAGGAGTGTTGATCTGCTTGAGGGTAGGAAGGATCTACAGAGGGATCAGGACAGGCTGGATCGATGGGCCGAGGGCAATGGTATGAGGTTCAACAAGGCCAAGTGCCGGGTCCTGCACTTGGGTCACAACAACCCTGTGCAATGTTACAGGCTTGGGGAAGATTGGCTGGAAAGCTGCCCAGCAGAAAAGGACCTGGGGGTGTTGGTCAACAGCCAGATGAATGTGAGCCAGCAGTGTGCCAAGGTAGCCAAGAAGGCCAACAGCATCTTGGACTCTATCAGGAATAATTTGACTAGGGAAGAAATCATCCCCTGTACTTGGCACTGGTGAAGCTGCACCTCGAGTACTGTGTTTAGTTTTGGGCCCCTCACTACAAGAAAGACATTGAGGTTCTGGAGCGTGTCCAGAGAAAGGCAATGAAGCTGGTGAGGGGTCTAGAGATCAAGGGGGGGGGGGTGTTCAGCCTGGAGAAACGGAGGCTGAGGGGAGACCCTATCACTCTCTACAACTACCTGAAAGGAGTTTGCAGCGAGGCGAGGGTAGATCTCTTCTCCCAAGTAACAGGTGATAGGACAAGAGGGAATGGCGCCTCAAGCTGCACCAGGAGAGGTTTAGATTGGCTATTAGGAAAAAAATTCTTCACAGAAAATGTTGTCAAGCATTGCAACAGGCTGTCGGGGGAAGTGGGTGAGTCACCACCCCTGGAGGTACATAAAAGATGTGTAGACATGGCACTTAGGGACATGGTTTAGTGGTGGGCCTCATAGTGTTAGGTTAGCAGTTGGATGTGATGATCTTACGGGCCTTTTCCAAACTAAGTGGTTCTATGATTCAGGCATAACGCTCCCTAAAACTTAATCCGAAGCCTTTAGTGTTTGCTGTTCCCTGGACATGACACCTGCAAGTGGACCCCAGGGACTGTCAGCTCCTGATCCCAGTGGCTGAGCACCATGAGACGGCATGAGTGACCAAAGCAAGGCAGGAGAGACCAACAACATCAAAGCACCCTTGTGTGCTCCTCAAAGAGGTTTTTAATATTATTCAGCATGACAGCAGCTTAAACAGCTACATCTTACCTCAATGATCAGTCAAAACCCCATCAAATGTATAGGGATGGATAGAAAAAGTCCCAACATGCAGAATTATGATGGTCAAGGGCACACATGTATCATAATAGTGCAGACAAGGAGGTCAGAAACGTCCCCATTCCCATGTGGGAACTGCAAAGTGTAAAAGAAGGAAACCCTGGGTTTCCTCATCTTGACTGTTGCCATTTAAGTATTAAATTTGAAATAAATACAGGAAACAAGTCCAGAGAATTATTGGAACAACTACAGAGGTTTTTGTTGTTGTTCTTGCCACATGTGTCTCTGAATCTGCACAGCTATTTGAATTAAATAGGAAACAAGTAGCTACCCCTGAGTCCTGGAAATAATAAAGGCAAGTTTCCTTATGGACCTGCGCCTCATCCTTGACTGAGCTCCAAACTCAGGTTTCCCAAGGCTGAGGCATGTACAGAAGAGCTCTCCTGCACTGGTTCTCCAGCTTGCAGCATGACTCCCGTTTTTTCTCATCTTTTGCTCAGCAGATTTTTTCCATCAATGGGTAGAGATGAGATGGTCTCTGAGACCTGACCCCCCACTGAGTGTCTGGCTGAGGTTTGCTGTCAGGGAAGGACATGCAATTAGACAGACAGACTTGTGTCCATATCTACATACTCTGTGAGGGCTTTAGCATCCCTTCTACAACGGGAAAAGCTGAAATAACTTCTCGGTACAGACTGTTGCCTAATACCTTCAGTAGATATGTCAGAGGGTGCATTTAACAGCTGTCCCAAATATTTACATGCTCTGCACCTGTACTTGGTTTTCTATACACCTGTAGGGAAAATCTTTGGTATAGTCAAAAAATAGACCCAAACACTCTTAAAATAGAATGGTAGGGTGGAAAAAACAACTCAGATACACCAGTTGCAAGTGTTGAGTTTCTTTGATTAAAGTGGGAAAGAACAACAAATTTGAAATAAAGGGCTGGCACCAACTAAGAATGGCACCAACCTACTCCCGGGCTTTACTTGGAACCGCTCAGAAAAGTGGATTCTGCAGGATAAACAGGAGATAAAGACAACTCAAGAACATGGCGCTTCAAGGGATCACAAGTCATTTGGGCAGCGCTCTGAGCTGCCGGAGCAAGAGAAATCCCTCCAACCACCGGGGAAAAAAAGCCAGCAAGAGCCAAAAGCATGTATTCAGATGATGAAACGCCCCCAAACAGCCCAGAACGGAAGAAGCAGCTTTGAGAACAAGTAGTTTCTGGTTTACAATACTACTTCATGGCGATACTAATACTAAATAGAAGTCAGTGTAATACTCAACCCACCAAAGGTTTTGGGTTTTCACCTTTCTTTCTACCTGCATTTGTGTGGGCACTAAGAACTCAGGGTGTTTCATTGTTGTTGTTATTTTTACTTGACGTTGCGGTTAAAATTTGATATTTGAGAAATGGAGCTCATGAGGGAGGTGCAACAATTGCCATGAGTCAGCAGCTATCGAATTCCTCCCATCTGACAAAGGGATGCCTGTGCGTGGATATATATAATTCTGACAGACAGGAGGAGAATGACGCCAGGATTTGCAGTCTAGCTGCTGCCAACCTCCCCCTGTGCCATACAAACCTTCTGCTAAATCTGAAAGCCCACAGCAGCCAGAGATATTTTTGCAGAGCACTTAACTCCTGTTGTGTCTGCCTGAACTCGGGAGTTGAACATCTACATCGGGAGCCTTCCCAAGTTCTGCTCCTTCTTCTCGGCAGCCGGACCTCAGCCCCAGCCATGCAGAAAGTGGTCTGTGGTACAGAGGGAATGACAGGCTGCAGCAGAAGAGAGGGAGCTGTAGGGACAGACTGTTGGGGGAATAATTCAGAGAGAGGCTTGTGCTTTGGTTCTATTTGAATTACTGTTGTGTAAATTACTGTTGTTTAAACCCAGCTGGCAACAGGGCCGTGCTGCCGTTCACTGACTCCCCACCCCAGTCGGGTAGGGAAAAGAAGGAGAAAAAGGAGAAAAAAGAACCTTGTGGGTTGAGATAAAGACAGTTTAGAAGAGGAAAATAATAATAATGATAAAAGAATACACAAAATAAAGTGATGCAACACAAGTTGCTCTCACCACCCAGTGATCGATTGCCCAGACTGCCCCGAGCAGTGATTGCAGATCCCTGACCCCGGCCAACACCCATTTATATACAGAGCATGACGTCTGTGGTATGGGATTTGCTTTGGCCGGCTTGTCCTGTCTATGCTCCCTCTCAGCTTCTATGGGAAGCTGAAATAGTCCTTGACTTACTGTAAACATCACTTAGCAACAACTAAAACAATATCTGTTCTCAACACTATTCTCATGCTAAATCCAAAACACAGCAGGTGCTAGGAAGAAAATTAACTCTCTCCCAGCTGAAACCAGGACAACCACAAATTTAACCAAGATCTTTAATGGAAGGAATTTGAGGAAGCAAGCCGTGCCTAAGTAGAGTAGGATTTCTTTAGAGCTGGAGAGAAAGCTCAGCTGTTCCCAGCCTTTTATTATCCATCTAAAAATAATGATATTTTTATTTCAAAGTTTCATTCCTGATAAATATGATCCAGTTTCCTATGCATCAAGAAAGAAATGCCTCAGGAAATCACAATATGAATATGGGTTGCCACTTGAATGAAATGTAGTCTGTTCTCAAACACAGAACAGGTTTGGGGTTTAGGCTGGTTTTTCTTTTCAGATAACTGACAAAATAATTAGAATGTATGTTTCCTAACTAATTACCAAGTAGGTATTAATATTAGTGTTTAAAGACTATAAGAAAATCACAAAGTTCTGATATACATTAAAATCCAGGTTCTATGCCATGGCACAAACACATTCTGAACACTAAATGCTTCTAAAAAAACTCACAGCTTATTAAACAACTGGACTAATATAGCAATTCTATGAAAAATATACATTTAGTAACAAAATTACTTTTAAGAGTTTTAAAAAACGCTAAACTCAGAATAACTCGTACAGAATAACCTACAGAATAACTCCTTATGCTCCATAGCTAGGAAAAAAAAGGTTGAGAAGGGGTGTAGGGATAATCCAGTACTAGACTGAGTTTTAATACTGATTTTTAAAATAAATTATGTCAAATTGATTAGACCTGTGGGCTATGGGCTTTATTTCAAGCCCATACATTTACCTGAAACTAAATTCCGCTCCTAAGGGTCTATTTTATTTAAAGTTAGTATGTGAAGTAAGACGGTTTGTGCCCCTGTCGTCAGATTTCCAGATCACATCATTGCCTAAAGATGCAAACAGGCACTTACTGACGCTGTTAAAAGCAGTTGAACAGATTTGGCCTCATAGGACTAAGGGCTCATACATAAAATTATTCAAATATTTAACTCCTGTTTATTGGCGATTTCAGTGCAGTCAGGCACGTAGCTATCTTTGGGCATAAGACTGGTAGCACTGACCCAGGGCTGTTGCTTTTGAAAATACTATTAGATCGTTATCTGCACTTTAAGCCCTTATATAATTTTATAAATCTATCCCTTCAAGGGTTATAGGGTTAATGGATTAGGTCACTCTCTTGCATTTCTGAGCACATTTAATCATGAATACTGGACATTTGATTTTATTGCTAGATAAAGTAAAACTAAAACACATCCTAAAAATGTCTAGGTAACCATGAGACAAAATAAACTGTCTCTCCCAGCTTTCTTTTTGGACAGGGACAAGTCTGGGATGCTTGTATCTACTCTTAGCTACTATTTTGTCAGCGCTTATCAACAACGTCTTTTTTGGGGAAGAGCACCCCATTGTGACAGGCTTTCAGTGAAGTTTGGTTGAAGTTAAGGATGCTCAGGTCACCTCTGTCAGAAAAGTGCTTGGCCCCCGTTGCCAGCACTAGGACTCTGACCCGGTGTCATATCCACCTTTCTCAAGATGCAGGACCAAATCCAACCTACCCCTCTTATTTTGCTAGGAGACACCAGACTCCCTGATGCTCAATTGCCAACGCAACCCATGGATGTCAAACCACAGAATCACAGAATGGTCAGAGTTGGAAGGGACCTCTGGAGATCATCTAGTCCACCCTTCTGCCACAGCAGGGTCACCTGCAGCAGGTTGCACAGGATGGTGTCCAGGCAGGTTTTGAACGTCTCCAGAGTAGGAGACTCCACAACCTCTCTGGGCAGCCTGTGCCATGTGCTCTGCCACCCTCAAAGTAAAGAAGTTCCTCCTCATGTTAAGATGGAACTTCCTGTGTTCAAGTTTGTGCCCATTACCTCTTGTGTATGTATATAAACCGTATATATATAAACTCTTTCTGGTAGGACTGTCTCTGAATAACATATGTACAACCTGCGTGTGAGTCACGCTTCTGCCATGCAGGAAAGGACAGTGGGTGTGCACAGCTTTAGGGTGAAATAAAGGCCAGGCTTGTGAATACCAAGGCAATTGTCAGTCAGCCAACACCAATGCAAGGTTTGGGCTAGTGGTCTGGTTTCGTCAGCAGAAAGATCAGGGGTTTAGCAGTGTTACAAGGAAATTTTGCAATAAGGTTAGCGGTTCTGGCCAAGGAACATCTAATGTTGCCTTTTAGCCTAATGCAAAACATAAGAAATTGAAGATAAACCCCTGGACTTTCCTTATGTTTTCTAAAGGACCTAAAAAGCCATTTAAGACAGAATGTCTTACAGCAATGCCCCAGCATTTCTGCAAATATTTAATTCTGTGAGTAAATGCATGCACTGTGCACCTTACTATCATTCTCTGGATGTATCCAGTGGCTTGGTCAATCTTGGCTTTTAGGTATTCTTGCACGGTGTTCCTGAGAATATGCTCAGGCTTTTGCACTTAGATAGCGAAGATCTTACTCTGACAATGGGTATGTCTACAATAGGAAGATATAATACAAAGGCAGAAAATATGTTCAAAGCTCAAAGCCTTCAAACAAGCTTATCACACTCAGAACATCGTTTTGGAGTGATAACTGCTTCAGTAACAACTCTCATAAAATGAGATCTGTGGCTCCCCAACTCTTGGCACAACTATCAATTAGAGAAAAGTCGGGCTGACTCGCTGAACACTGAAGATAAGAATCACCCTGAAGATAAGTCACCAGGTTTGAGATGCTGAAATACTTTACTCAAAGACCTCTTGCTAATTTTTTTTTTCAGTGATATTGCCATTATTTTGGTACTTTCTTAGAAAACAAATGTTGTGCATTCACTTTTTTCTGAACTTAGATGAATTTTTGTGTTACACCAAAGGGATTTGGTAATCTCATCCCTCAAGAAGAGAGTAAGTAACAGACCTTGTTCTTAGTTGAACAGAGGAATGAAGTTATATTTAAAGTACAAGGAGGAAGAAATGGAATTTATTGTTCAGCTTCATGCAGAGAGGTGGCTGACTCACAGGCCCGTACGGCTGACGGTACTTGCAAGCAACAGCAGGAGATAAATGAATAAGGAGCGAAAAATGTCAATTTATGTTGACTAAAAAGGAAGCTAAAGAACAGCCATGACTTCCCACGTACTTCTGCAAGGCAACTTTCTTCTGTTTCTATTGTACAGCCAGAGAGCAGAAGCTGGGGCCTGTCTCTAACTCTTGTCTGCATAATTTTCATATCTTTTCTACCATGATATTGAAAACAAGCCAGGAACATAGAAAACCCATAAGATCAGATTATTCCTCCACATTGAAAATGAAGATTTTTCCTTTCCATAATAAATACTTATGTTTTGGATGCTGAAAAGAAAAAATAATTAGGCATCACTTGAGAAAACACTTTTTGTGGGAAATAAGTCTTGGCTTATCTAAAAGATACCTCGTCATATATGGAAATCACAATCAGAAAGCCACTGCTCACAAAATGCACTTCGCACTATACACTCATTATCTGAAGTCTGTGTTGTAAAACAGAGCTTGGATACGTGGGGAGGGCAACAGTAAGCTACCAATGGAACCAAAGGATTTTTTTTTCTGAAATTATTTAGCCCTTTTCTTTGTTGAACACTCAGGCTCATGACATCTTGTCAAAAAGTTGTTTTCCAGCTAGTAGAAATACGATAAATACAGATATTTGCAGAAGTGTTCGCTTTGGCCATGCTCCCTGGCCTTTTAAAAGCCCTTTGTGCAGGAGAAGTGAAAGAGGAAAGACTAAGAGGTGCTGAAGATGAAACAAGGATGGGAGAACTGTGAACCAGCACCCCAAAACCCACTGGCATCGCACAGCTTCATTACACCACACTAAAACAGAGAGCAAATGGGTGATGTTCGTAGCACCCTGGGGCAGCTGTGTCCGCAGGGGTGGCGATGCTCAGCAGCCCTGGCACCAAAAAGGAACCAGCAATCAGTCATGGGGAGAGAACCAGCTCACGCCTCTGACACAAGCGCTTTCTAATAATCATGCTTTTAATGTATGAACTTCCTTTCCAGCTTCTTTTCCTTCTTTGCATTATTTTTCCCCCATCCTTTCTGCTTTCTGTCTGCATGAGAACCTGTCTTAGTCAGGCAGATTGCCTTAACCCTGCCACATTTAGCTTAGCACAGCAAGGTAAAAACCAGTCCCAAACAATCAGACCTAGTTCTGAAAAAAAAAAAAAAAAAAAAAAAAAAAGTTTTCCATGAATTGTAGAGAGGAAAATAAGAGCAAAAAGGCAAATGTTTTTCCTGGCCCAAAGAACACAGTTCGGATCATGTGCTCCAAAAGCTACCCAGTTACAGAAGCTATATTTTCCTGCCTTTGCTCTTCCTTCTTCCTTCCCCTTCCTACCAGAGAGCTTTGTTTTGCTTTACAAGGAAATATGATTCAATTTTAACTGTGAAACACAAAAGCCACTGTCTGAAATCGACACTTTTTTTTTTTCACGGAAGAGGCATTAATCATGACTTTAAAGACCACCAAATGAGAGGGGTTTTTTCTCTAAAAATATGGTATAATATAAAAAACATGATATTATAATGTGGAACTATTTAGAAATATGGTGTACTGAGGTTTCTAATAAGATTTAACCCAATTTATATACACTTCTTTTTCTTTGAAAATCTAAACCTTGATTTTGAAGCTTTTTCTGCTTTCTTCCTCCCTTCTCTCTATTAATCTTCCCTTTTTTAGCATTTTAATTAAAAAAAAATATGTAATTTTGCTTCTTACATAACAGGTAAAAACCAAGGGTGTTGCAACACAACCTCAAATCCAGACCTTTGTGCAAACTAATGAAGTAGTATGGCCATTTTCCATAAATGTTTGCGTCTCATCTTTAAACTAATTTTCATTTTTCAAGCATAGGCTGCATATGCATATGGGGAACTCCCATAAGGAACCGGATTACAGAGACATTGGAGAAACACCCTGCGTGACTTATGCTGGGACACATCCTGAGGCTCACAGCTTGCTCAAACAAAGGAGGTACGGAGCCATCATACTACCCTGAGTCATGCAAAATCCCATACTTAACGCAATTTGAATTAGATGATCCTTTTTGACACCCATTGGGATGGTGACGTGCTTCAGCCGGTGACCAGAGTTAGGGGTCACCATATGGATGACACTGTATCACCTGGGCCAGGCAGAAGCGGGGTGCGAGTGGGAAATTACCTTGAGGCAATGACTTGCTTCATGGTTGGGAGGCGAATTCATGCTTTGTCATCCAGCTACCGGTATTAGGGTTTCTACATTTAAAAAAGAGTTCATTGTGCAATAAAAACACCTGAAACCGTTTCAGTCATTCACACTGCTGTTCCTAACCATGTGAATAGAAACAGTTTTGGGTTACACTCTCGAATAAAACTCACAAGACTGCCTGAGAGATGTAGGAGCCTATTTGTTTTGATTTTCAGTAGGAATCAGGCACACAAATCATGTGATTAAAAGCTTGCTTTGTCCACCTTAAATACAGATTAGGATTTCCATGATAAAACACAAAATTATGCCTCTATTCTTAGTAAATTAAAACATATTCTCATCATGTGTTGGACTGGCAATGATGCATACGGTCAGGTGTGCCCAAAGATTTCGCATCACTAGACACTACTTTTGGGGTACTTCAACCCCAAATAAAGGCAAGGAGACCCTCCATCCTGTTTTGCTCCACTGCACTTCTTTGCCTGATGTACAGAGAAAGCAGCTACTAAATGAGTATGAGGGGAAGCAAAGAGGGGAAGCAACCAGGGGAGCAGGTAGGAGATGCTGCAGTATGGATGGGAGAAGGTTGGGGCAAAGACCAGGGCGTCCAGAGGGACTGGGAGGGGACAAGCAAAGGGCAGGTGAGGACAGGGACTGATAGCTGCCATGGGGCTGCCTCTTGTGCCATCTCCTGCCATGTCGGTATTTGATTGGAATATATTTTTACAGATGAAGTGTACAAAACCATAATGTGGTTTCTTAATCTTTCAGGTTTTCACCCTTAATGAGGTGACAATAATAATAAAGAGCGGTTGCCATCACAAAAGTTCTTCTTCTGAAATGATACTGTGAATCTTCTTCATAATCTTCTTCATAATCTTCTATTGTGAATCTTCTTCATAAAAATTACATTGTGAATGTTCTGTTTTTTTACTCTCCTTATGCATTTAGTTTAAAAGTTAGCAGTGTTTTGTCTTCTTTTTCTAACTGCCAACTTTGTAAACTCAGCAGCAACCCAAAGGAAAGCTGGTAGCTGGTAGCTTTCCACTTGATTAATCATTCCCAGCAACGAAGGCTTTCAGACGTGTTCTCAGCCACACGTTGGCAACCCCACTCTTTTCAAATTGCAGTTATATCTGTGCTCATCGCCCATCTTCAGTACGTTTCCTTAGATATAAGGCTTTGAAATTTGCTAAATGATTATTTTCACAGTGCACAGAAAGAAACAGAAACCCACTCAGACTGAGCGATGTGACTCTGAAGAGTTAGCAGTGACAAAATGCACTATCGGGTTATTTCTGTCACGCAGATCAGCAAACGCGTCCTGGAATTCATGCAGGATGTATCTTACTCTCGTGGAAAGGGCCAGCACAAGGACCATATGCCATTTAAATCCCATTTAAACATTGTTTTAAAGGCACTAGTAGGAATTCTGCGCTCTCACCCTTTTCATGGGGATTAATTTCGTAAGAGTCATTTTTATATTGTTTTCAACAGAAAATTGTGCTTTAAATTGAGGAAGTGGCACCATCTTGTGGGTGAAAATGAAAGGGTTTTTTCTTTAGTAAATTTAGCTGGTTTTCACTTTTCTCTCATTTCCCGCCCCCACCTTTTTCATTCTCATAATTCTACAGAGCAGCCTTTTGAGTCTAAAAAATAATCCTTGTTTCAGAAGACTTTAGAGCAGACCTGTGTTCTATTATGCAAAAAGTGCACGATATTCTGATAACTTACCATGCTACAAAGATTTCTGAGACTTCGGCTAATGTCTAAAAATGATTTTTGAAAAACCCTTTTGAGGTCAGCCCCAGAAAATTTAAAAAAAAAAAAAAGCAGCAAGTTAATATATGTCTGTCAAGAACATAATGGCCACATTTGCAGTGGCAACGTCTTACTCCCAGAATTGAGTCAAAATTGTTCAAATTCATACATAAAGGATTTCAGTTTGCTTAAAAACTGAGACCTGCACCTTCACTCTGAGATTTATCAAGATGGAGACTCATTTTTCTCAGTCTTTTTTTTCTAAATACGGCAATTTCTTCTACTTGTAAAGGACTAGTCAAGCTTGTCAGCAATCTGCTGTCAAGAGAGAAAAGAGAAGCCCAAGAAAATTGTTGATGATAGAATATTACCAGCTTGTTTAATATGCAAACAGCTGTAGGACTAAGAGTAAAATGCGTAGTGCTTGAGCTCATTTGTTGAAAGGCATGCCCATAATTACTGACAGTCATCTCAGTGGGATCCACCTCTCTTTGGATAACACCAGTACAACTGTCTATACCTGAACTGGTCACCAAGGCTCCTTTCGAAGCCCCTAGGGAGTAATAGTTATCATAGAATCATAGAATCACAGAATGGTTTAGGTTGGAAAGGACCTTGAAGATCATAGAGTTCCATTCCCCCTGCCATGGACAGGGACACCTCTCACTAGACCAGGTTGCCCAAGGCCACCTCCAGCCTGGCCTTGAACACCTCCAGGGATGGGGCCTCAACAACCTCTCTGGACAACCACCCAGACCCCTTACCACCCTCAGAGTGAAAAACTTCTTCCTAATGTCTAATCTAAACCTACCCTCTTCTAGTTTAAAGCCATTCCCCCTCGTCCTATCACTACATGCCCTAGTAAAAAGTCCTTCCCAAACTCTCCTGTAGGCCCCCTTTAGGTACTGGAAGGCTGCAATAAGATCTCCCCAGAGCCTTCTCTTCTCCAGGCTGAACAGCCCCAACTCTTTCAGCCTCTCCTCATAGAAGTGCTCCAGGCCTCAGATCATCCTCGTGGCTCTCCTCTGGACTGGCTCCAGCAGGTCCATGTCCTTCTTATGTTGGGGACTCCAGAGCTGGCTGCAGTACTCCAGGTGGGGTCTCACGAGAGTGGAGTAGAGGGGCAGAATCACCTCCTTTGACCTGCTGGCATTCTTTTGATGCAGCCCAGGATATGGTTGGCCTTCTGGGCTGCGATTGCACATTGTTGAGCTTCTCATCAATCAGCACCCCCAGGTCCTTCTCTTCAGGGCTGCTCTTCAGCCATTCCCCGCCGAGCCTGTATTTGTGCTTGTTGCTTTTAAGGTGCAGTTCATCTCCTCGTACACCAGATATCTGAAATAGATCAGCTGACTCATACCCTTGAAGTCCTTATTTCTCTTCTTTGGTTATAAAGGGAAAATGATGCGGTTAGCATAGATGCAGATAGCTCCTGGAGCAATCTGCACACAGTCAAATGAATCCCACCCCTTGTGCCTCATATAAACGACATTATCACGATTTTTTGAGCCCTGTGGATGATATTTAATTCAGCACTCCAAATGACTTCTTACAGACTATCTTAAATATGGATTTCAAGAACAAGCTCTAAAGCTCAAAACTGAATTGAAAGCCATTAAAATAGCTTAATATAGAGCTCCACATGCTGCGTCAAGGGGTTGGCATGATCCTTTGTGGTAAACCTATGGGAGGAACTATATATTATAGCCCTGGTTGCTTTACCTTTAGAGGTGTTTTCAATTCTTTTGGCCTTTGCTAAGTGTACGTATAAAGTGGCATTCACAAAAGTTAATGTACAAAGTAACAATAACTGCTCTTTTTAATCACTGAAACACAAGTTAACAATAAGATATTTGTTGTTAATTAAAACTATTTTCCAAAATCAGTGCCTGAGTATGAGCTGGGCTGTAAAGCAAAACCTAGCACAAGAGTTTTCTCCTTCAAAAAAAACAGATAGTCAGGCAAAGAATATGGTCCTGCATTGGCATTGCCCCTTGTGAGCAAAGCTCAGAGGCCATTTCCCTGTTGCTGGACAGAAGGCTGAACTTCACAGCACCTGGATGCAGCTCCTTCCCTTGACCCTGTTGCAGGACTAGCTGCTCCTAAAAGCATGGGGGGAAAATGGGAAGGCCAGTAGGTTTTGCTGCTCAACAGTGCCCCTATACCTACAAGGTGTGGAGATCATGTCTGGTGAGAGGAAGAGGTGGGACAGGTCTTTTCCATCCTCCCGGTGTGACACAGGACAGCAATTCAGAGCCTTCTGCTGCCCAAAGCTCATGCAGGAAAACAGACAACATCCAAGTGCTTCCATCTTAACCCCCCAGGACCAGGACTGCTCTCTGCCCCTCATCCTTGTCACCACCAGCTCTGCTTCTCTGCCAGGACCAAGGCACAAGCCTGGTTGGACATACCCAGCACCCACATGTTTCTGGACACAGCTCTCAGAATTTCCAGTTCTGGAAGGTTAAGCTGTTAGGGAATTATTCATCTGGGTTTTATGCCACACCTTACCCTCAAGGAGATGATGGTCTCCATTTCGGAACTGCTGACTCAGGAAGTACCCACAGGGATTCCAGATGGGATATATCCTCTCTGAGATCTCCTTCCCATGATCATCTCTTCTCTTGAGAAGGGATGTTCCAGGACACTACATGGATGCACATTGTAAAATAACGGCAGCATTTACTCATGAAGAAGCATAAGAATATAAAGATATACCTATATAAATATATATATAAAGTTGTAAAGGCAAATCATAAGAAAACGCTTCCCTGAAATCTTACTTAACAAGGCCATAATTAGCTACCTGTGAATTTCTAGAGATTAAGCAAGAGACATTAAAAGTGCATATAGCAAACCAGCCCAATTATTCACCCAATGAGGAAAGACATCACAACCTTGTGCAATAAACTGAGAACATATATTAGAGCATTGAAAAGTTACAGAAACACAGTACAGATGTAATTTGGGTAAGATACACTGTCCAGAAGTTAAATGTCCGACGTTTAAGGAAAGAGGACAACTCCTAGCCCAACACAAAGCCCTTGGCAAACGCAGGAGTTTGCCTGGCTCCATGTTTGTAGCAAGCATTTGGGCAGACCAAAATCATTATGGAAATACTTCCTCAGGCAAGGCAGGAATCTGTTTGACCCTTTGGCCAATTCTTGAACTGAATCTCTTTTGATGTTAGAAGCAGCCTGGCTCATTTAAATGCTAGCCACTCCACCCACCTTCTCATCTCCTGCTGTGTTTCTTGGGTTGAAAATGTCACTGAGAGTAGAAGCTGTTCCTGCAGCACCCCGGGCCCGACCCCAAGCATGACACAGCTGGAACCTTTCCCCAAATCTTTTCTCCTGCCATTTGCAGTCCATCGTTGCAGAATAAAGACAAGCGCACAATTTTGATGGAAAAATCCTCTAAATTTTAAGCTTTGCCTCATCAGTTTGAACAAAATTTGGAGCAAGACTGGGAGAACCCAGAGACGGTTTTATAATTGCAGAGAGCTTGGTCACCATCATTCGTCATACTGCTTGCCATATTAATTGTCGTGTTCTCTGCGCTTGCTTAACTGCCTGTATTAGAATGGGCAACACCCTAATATAGTTTCTGTTTTCCAGCATTTGTGACGGGGAAAAATGAGGGAGCATTGGAAATAATTTTATTGTTATGAAATGAAAGATGCCAAAAGATTTAGCCAGATTTATCATCATCAAGATTTATCAATAAAAAAAAAAGATGTATTTAACATTCAGATAGTTACACAAGACACAATCAAAGCAGGAGAATTTGGAATTTCTTCATTCAATAATCATATATTTTTAAAATCCTAATATTTATTATCAGGCCTCTATACCTTCACTGCCTGCCATTCAGCTCAAGAGACGCAGAAGTCTTTGCAGAATATATCAAAAAGGGCTTTGATGGAACAGTTTAGGATTTGAAGTCTTAAAACAGGCAGTGGCTGAAAAGAGAATACCCAAGGGGTTGAACACTCAGTTACAGCTGTTTGGGGGTTCAGGATTGTTCCGACACCTTTCATTAGTAAAAATCTCACCTACCTCACTGCAGATAGGACTACATGCTGGAGAACCAGTCAGGTTCACAGTGCATTTAAAGTCTCACACGTCTACTGAGCTCAACTTGCACCCACTACAGATCCCTCTGATTCACAGTAAATGTTTTCCATATGAGGAAGTTTACATTTACAGCTGCTTACAAAATCCACAAACACATCAGCACCTTGAGAGCAGAAGTTTTTTCACATGATTTTAGATTGAAATTATCTTGGACGACCAGCAGCGACTTCAAAAATCCATGTGAGGAAGCAGAGCTATTCAAAGCCTTCTAAGAAAAAGCTTTACCTTCTTGCAAGTCCTGCCTGTCCTCAGGGCCCTGGGCTTTAAAATCTCATCCAGACAGTACAGCCGCACTGAAAGTCCAGTTATAGCCTTAGCTGGTACAAAAGTTCCAGTATAATACGCATATGAAAGGCCAAAGACAAAGGATGTTCTTCAAGCTTGTTGAAGGCAAATGCTTCTCTGGTGAGAGTTTTCCTATAGTGAAGTGCCCAGGATGCATCCCTGTTGGAACAGCTGTGCAGGACAAGAAAAATCAGTGATGATGTATCTACTAATACACATATATATATAAACATACATATATATAAACATACATGCACAAATGTTCCCATCTCTGCAATACCTGGCAATTTTAATGAAAGCTACTGTAAATGAGCACACTGCTTTCCGGATTGTGGGCTACCATGAGATGTGAAGTACTGATGCGTTACAGACTTGTAAAGTGCCTGTTTTGCCAGTGGGGAGAGGGGTTACCCCCCCGGTGTGAAATTACTCCTAATCTTTAGGGAGTATATTACGGCTGATTAACTTTATGGACTGCATTGGTCAACGGCTGACTTTGTTTCCAAATATTTTAAATCTCTGATTGCTGGCTCAGAAACATGTGTTGAAACACAACTCACTTGTGTAGATTGTTCACTGAGTTTTGTTTGTTTGCTTGTTAAAATTTTTGGCATAACTTTAGCTATTCAGTTTCTTCAAGTGAAAAACAAGTACAGCGAAACACAAACTTTCGACTTTTATGACTAGGTTTGCTTTTGAGGGAGAAGAGAAAGTTAGGCCAGCCGACCACTGTTTGCTTTGAATTAACAAAGAAGAAATAACACGTAGAGGTGGAGATAGTGGATAAAATTATTGCTACAAGACAGAAATTGTTGATAGTAGTATTTTCTAATAGTGGCAGGACCTCACCACATTTCTCTTTTGGAATGCCTCCTTTCTGATAAGCACGGTGCCGAGCCATACCGGATTTGCATCCACACGTATAGATTGCAATCACCTTGAGATGCCCTTCCCCAGGAGGCCAAGACCAGTGCCAAATCTTAAGCAATCTAGAGGTTGTGATAGCAGAAGGGTGAAAACAAGAAACGACTTGCACAGCATCGTGTGCATGACCAGCAGAAGGGGTTATGTTGGGAGTGGTGGTTTTCATGCTCAAGTATCTGCATAGGCTTTGAGAGCTGCACTGAGAATTGCCCACCACCAAGGAGGGACTGTGTCCAAAGGCTTCACCATGAGCCCAGCCCAGCAACTGGGGGCAGCTCTGCAGAAGCGTGATCGTGCCCTGGCACTTGTGAGTGCTGGGATTCAAGCAGAACAGGCATCTCATGCATTCCCAGCCTGCTGGTGTTGTCTTCTCTGCTGTTCCAGAAAGCTGTCCAACACCTTCCCATTTCCCTTTTTCATCATTCATCCTTTGCATCGTTACAACATCATCTGTGATCTGTCTAGTTTTCTCCTCAGTGTGTATGCTCAGCATCCTGAGTGGGCTGACTGGCCTTTACATTCACCAAACGATTATTTTTAATATCGGAAAAATTTATTTCCTCTATGCGTATCTGATTTTTCTGTGACAAGAGTAGTGTTTGTCTTTTTTTATCATTTTTAGCACATTTACATTTTTCACTTATAGGTTAGCCAGAGGTTATAAGGGTAAAAACCTGTGGCCAAATTCTGCAGTTGCGTGAGAGTGAACTCAAAATGAAGCCAAATTGGTAGTTATGGCAGATAGAGCAAATGTCAATGAATCCACAAAGTAAGTTTAGAGGAAATTATTTTTCTAAATTTTGTATGTTTAAAATACACGCCAGCAAGTATTGTGACAGATATTTGCATTTTATTGACACACTTATTTCAAATGATGTTTGCAAGAACAATATCCAGCTCTAATGGGATATTGAAAGAAAACCCAATAATTTTTTATTTATGTGGCTGTTGCTTTATTCCTGTGGGCAAACACCATTTAGATAATTGCTGCAGGCCGGTGGGTCCTGTACCATTAGATAGCCTGTCCTCCTGATGGGATGCCAGAGGTGTTCTAGCCCGGCAGTTCCCAGCCTTATTGCTTTTCATAGCTACACAAATTCTCTACAAGCTGTTCTCCGAGATACTGCAGCTCCGTGCCCCCGCACTCAGCGAAAGAAACCTATCCTTCAGCGTTTATAGAAGTGTATTGTTTAATAGGATTGCATTTAAATTTCTACAAAGGTTGTCAATCCAATGACTCAGAATGGAAACTTCCTCCCAGAGAGACTTTATTTAACCACTGACTTCCAGATAGAGAGAGTGAGCAGTACACTGTAAAGAGAGGTTATAAACTTTTTTTGTTTTAAACTAACCAGCAATCAGTTCTGGCTTCAGCAGTTTTATTATTTTTCATTAAATGCAGTAGAGATTGTCTATTATTGGAAAGTGCTAAACAGAATGGAAGAGCTTTTTGACAAGACCTGTCAGACATATTTTATCATGTATTTTCTATTCAGAGCAATTTCACCGCTGCAGACTAAACAGAGACTTAAATTAAGATTCGGCAGATTTGTTTAGAAGCTACTGTTCTCCAACAGACCCCACATTATTTATTATTTTTACACAACTTAAGACACAAGCATTCTGAATTCCTTCCATAGCAGTGACTGGTTTTGTTATTACTTTTTAGATGGTAAGATACCTAAAAGACAAATATGAACAGAAAAACTAAAGGGATTTTCTGAATTATTGAGTCCTGTCCTTTGGTGGTAAAAGCAACACTTCACAGAATTGCTTTGATAAATGTCTTGAGCTTCAGCTTAAAAGCAGTTCAATTTTTTGGCCCCACTTAATCCTGCTGAGACACTTTACAGACTATCCTCACAATTAGGAATCTGTACATTTCTGTCTAAATGTATCCATTATTCATTCCTAAACATTTTTCTTGATTCAATGTTGCCCTTCCCTTTAAAAAAATATATTTCTTCTCTGATGTGTTCCTTACAAAGTCCCTCAACCCATCATAAACAAGGATGCAGTCATCGTGGATCACTTAGAAATTACATGTATGCACTGAAATTATACCTATTCAACCAAAATTGTATCTATGGGATGATCAGGAAGTACACTATATTTACACAGTTCTCTCTTTTCTCAGGTCTTCTGTCATTTTGTTTTGCCGTGATACCTCATCTCCTCTTCGCTATTCTCCCAGACGTGCTATCTCTCCTCTGAACCTGTTCCAATCTAAATTCATCTTCTAGAAAACAGGCAGAGAGAATCACACGCATTATTTCTGATAAGGCTCATTAGGGCCTTACACAATGGCACTAACGCCTCCCTGGCTTCAGCGGGAATCTCTCCCCTGAAGCCCCTGGGACTCGTATTCCCCTTTCCAAGGCCACCTTGCCAGGGCACCTCCCAACCATTCTCCAGCCTCCCCCTCGGTCGTTCTCAACCGAGACACTTCAGCACAGTGCTTTCTACTACTGAATTGCATCTCATTCCTATGACTCATCTTCAAAGCCACTGTGCTCTTTCTGTCTAATGTTCTGATCCTCCTCATATTAGAAGACAATAAATAATGGATAAAGGCAGCTCATATTGCAAAATTAAGCAGGCTGCAGGTTATGTATTGCATCATGTTTGAAATAAAACACACATGATTATAGAGACTTTGGCAAACATTCTGTATAGTCAAGGACGATATTAAAAACGGAGTAGGTTATTATTTTGTCAAAAACATTTTTTCTGTGTAAGTATGAATTGATTTCTGTCTTCTCTTTTGAAAGTTTAGCGTTCATGCATTTATTCCAGTCCATCTACTTTATACCATTCGTTAGGCAACCAGCTAACTCCACATTATTTCAGTGTGAAGGAAGTCTCCATAGGACACAGACCTGTACAATACTCTCTTTCAGCCTTGACCTTGCATGGTAGCCAGAGAAAGGGGAAGTACAGATACAGCGCAGCAGTTGAACACATCTAAACCTGATTTGGAGATTGGAACTATGATTCAGTTACACTTGGTTAGAGATTTTGGGTTACAGAGCACCATAAAACTTGTAAGACCACCCGTATTCCCACAGAGTTACGCTATGGTTATAACCATGAGCAACGGAGAAAAGAAAGAGAATTTATTTCCTATGGTTACATGGTGGCAATCTAGATGACATTCACAAGCAGGAGAACATAATAACTGAAGGTTGTCTATTCTGCACTAAGAACATGTTTTCTTGTTCTGAATCGAACGCTGTAGCTAGTAGAAATCAAAACACCTATCCAAAATAATTGTCATAATGTACCATTATGAGAATAATCCTTTATCGTCTATATATACTGAAATATCATACCTCATCCTACTGCAATGTGTAGGTAGTATTAAAATAGTACAAAAACTGCACTGAGACTTATTCCATCTGATTTGAACAAATTACTTTCTGCCACAGTTAAAAATGGCTTAGCTTTTAGGAAGTTTAGTGAAAAATTAACCACCACTCCCCCCCTTTAAGCAAACATTCCGCAGGCTATGCTTATGGAAAATTATTCTCACGGTAACCAGCTGTACATGCTGACAAACTTGTTCTTTTCTGGTTGCCTAGCTGTCTACCAACCTCCTCTGGCTCCCTGCCATGACCTCTGTGAAAGAGCTGCTATAGCAGGAGCAAGAATTTTCCCAGAAAGCCTGATTAACTGTGCTGTAGGTTTCTAGTTTTTGAACAGCAACTTGTCATACTGTAATTATTGTGAGAGTATTTTAAACGAAGACATTTGGTTTCATCTTTTAAATAGATACGATAAAATTCAAGGCCAAGAAACTTAACTGGACAAAGCAGGTGAGCATTGTATGTTATGCCATTGCAGCAAACACTGCAAAATGAACCCTAAAGTTCAAATAAAATAAGTTCTGGTCTTCTTAAAATCAACAAAAATATTCTGTCAGCTGAAAAATGGCGGGTCTGAAGCTTAGAAATATATATATATATTTAACACGTGATGGTAGGCTTGAAGAACCATGACATCTACAAAAAAAAAAAAAAGTGTTACACATTTTCCAATTTTTTTTGCCACAAAAAAGTATAGAAAGAAAATTGATTAAAGGAACTTAACTAAATTTCTCTACTTCAGGTCGTAGCACACAGAATCAATATTTATTCAAGGATGGTTAGTTTTAGGAGGTGGACTCCTGTGGATGTTCTCCAAGTTTAACGTCACCTCCCTCTGGAGCAGCCGCTGGGTTCTCATACGTGTTTACAAGGCACCTGGGCACCAAATCTGTACAGAGCTTCAGGCACTGCTGTGCTACACATATAGCAGTATTTTAGTTAGAAAAAGAAAAAAGAAAAATTCAGCTAGATTAGTTCCCATAGGACAACTTCTTCTTCAGGTTGAGTTGATGAGCATGAGCAAAATAGATATCCACATAAAGCACTGATATCATTTGTATGTGCCATCTTAACATACCATGGGAAGAGTCCTTAATTGAAAGTAATAATAGGGTAGCCAGGAAAGTACCAATTAAAATAACTTGCCTGTCTGATAAATTCTAGATATTCCTAAGGTCTTAAGGAAATTTGACTATCTTTACTTACTAGGATGCAATCAAAACCAAAGATTTACTTTTAGACTTGCTTATCTCTGAGGTGACACAACTGGACAGACTGCAGATTTTCGTGTTGATGCATCACACGCACAAGCAACAGTCAATTGACTGCACATACGGTTTTGGAAAAAAATCCATCTTCTCAAGTCAGTTTGCAGCATGTTCAATTTCATGTTGTTTATATTTGTTAAAGCTCCTACAGCATACATTTGTTAAGCTTCTAGATTTGTTAAGCATATTCTCTTTTTCCTATAAAGACAATTTAGTTCACTGCACCAGTGGCTCTAGTTGGCCTGGAGCTGATATAAGTAAACTCCCGGAACACAAAAATCAGGCTGATCAAGATACGCACGTTCTCCGTCTTGCTTTATGAAGTGGAGCCATACGCCTTCATGAACACTGATGCATAAAGAATGCTCTTTTTCTTCTTTTTTCCCCCTAAATATTTGCATCAACTAGCAAAACCACACAGAAGTAAGATGATTAAAGACGTACTAATGCACCAGAGACAGTGTGATGCAACAGCGGAGCCCCAGGTCTGGACCCATCTGCCAGATGAAAGCTGACCTTTGATGGGATCTTGCCTTTTGGACTCCTGGAGGGCAGCAGCAGCAGAACAGGCCTGGCAGGACATGACCAGCCCTGACACGCCACAGGGCTGCAGTAAGGATCTGGTGGCGTGAGCCCCAGCACAAGCCCAACAAGAACCAAGGTGTGTGGTTCACACCTGTTCCTTAGGGTTGTTACATGACAGATACAGAATTAAAAAAAAAAAAAAAAAAAAGGAAAGAAAGAAAGAAAAACTACATTAAAGTTATTAAGTCATCCATCAAGATCCAAATTGCAACTGTTGCTGAGTTGCATTACATATTTATCAGCTGTTCATTGACCTATTGGGAGTAAACTACAGATCTCAAGCCAGGTCTTAAAGGGTGAGTACGTACATTGTACTTAGCACTTACAGTAAAAAGGGTGGATTTGGGATGCACTTGACTGTGCTCCCCTCTGCTCCGTAAGGATGAGGCTTCCTGGTCAGAACCACACTGAGGGTGGGAGGTCAGTCACGCTGCAAGCAAGAACTGGCGTTTCAAAGCCAGAGCAAGATTTCTGTTGTTAAGGAAATGTTCTCTAACGACAGATTTGCAGATCGCAGTAGGGAAAGAACATGATTTTCTTTTTCTGTTTTTAACTGGTGAAGTTCATGAGCTTTATAGTGGCTGATTAATGGCTGAAGGGGGGTTTCATTACATTGAATTTAAAAACTGTCAGGAAACATAGAGGAAGGAATAAACATTCCTTTTAGTACCTGTGGATAAATCAAAATGAACTTATTTACTCCACTCATGGTTATTGCTGGGTTTTAAACTTAGAAGTCATACCCCTGGTGAGGTATAAACCAAGCAAAGAGAATAAAAAGAGTGTTTCAACAAACCTTGTGCTATACTATTTTGAAGATGAGCTTTGATGCAAGGCTACAGGCTAGCTGGGCCGGGGAAAGAAAAATGTTTTCCTCTATTTTGCAGAGAAGGTACAGAACTGTTCCACAGTTACTGCAGGCGATGATCAATAAATAAGTACTAAGAGGACAGATAGGATACCTCAAATTCCAGTATGTTGTTTAGTCCACCTTCTCCACAGTCCTGAAAAGGAGAGTGATACAGTCCGATGCTTCAGGCCACAAAGGAATTGCGGAGGAACTCTTGAAAAGAGCTCAATAACCCCATAACTGATTTCAAAGTTAAAACAGAATTGCCCATATCTCACCCTCACATATTCAAAGTACGATTCCACATCCAAAGCAAAATCAATGTTATCCTTTGCTGAGCAAAACAGAAGGCCACAAGTTACTTTCCTTTAAGTAAACAGTCTGAGGTCAAAAATTTGATCTAGAAAATATATGGCAAACAGAAAGACATGCATAACAGGCACTACAGGGAGAGAAAGAGTTCTAGCTGGCACCCCGGATGGCATTCGTGCAAGAAATGAAAGAACTTATTGTCCCTCAGCATTGGTTCTCAGGCTCCAGCCTGCTCACTCTAGCAGCGAGGATGCTCTGCTGTGCGGCTGGCCCACAAAAGGAGAGGATTCTTCCTACTGACACTACACTTTCACATCCATATGGAATCAGCAGAGGCTTTCCTGACTGATTAAAATAAAACATAATTGTCAACTTTTGCAACTTCTGTTGCTAATTCATGTCCTTCTGTAACTGAAATCTACAGGATATGAATTCAATATAGAGGAAAAAATAGACACTATAGACTCCAGATCCTCTTTCTTCCAGACTCTCACCTGCCTGAAACAGATAATATAAAATCTCTGTGAGAAAGGAAATGCAGTGACTGAATCTGAAATGAGCCGTAACTTAATAGATGATTCAGTTACCTCCAGAGCAGGCTGGGATTTCTAAACGTTTAAAGGTTCAGTGCACAGAGAGTAGAAGTAAATGAACCTCTTGTCATTAAAATAACTAATATGTTATTTGCCATCAATTCAGTAATGATGCAAATCCAGTCCTCTTTGATGAGGTCTCTGTTGAGAAAAACAACGTGGTTTACTTAAAAAAGAGAACTTTTGTCTTCACAGCTCAAAACCCACTTTCAACCACAAAGACAGTTCCTTTTTTCGGTTACCACAAGTGGTTTTGCAGTAAGTGGACTGGTGTTTTCTACATGCCCAACCAAAAAGGGCGCTGAGGGAAACAAGCCCTTCCTCCCTTTTGTTCATTCTTGGGCTGCCCTTTTGACATACCCCTCCCGTGCGGTGACAGTAATCATACGCTCTCACTCCTGATCTCCCCCAGCCACGCGTATGTGGTCGCTGCAGCGAGGTTTGCACTTGTCCCAGGCTGCTCCACTTGTCACTGAGAATAACACAAGATGGAAAAAGAGATGGTAGGAATTTTTTTTCTATGGAGAGACGCGTTCTCCTTTAAGCTTGTCTGCTCTTTGGTGTAATCAACTGTCTCTTCATCTTATGGAAAATAAGAAAACCAAACTGTGTGACCTAAATTTGGCACTGGGACAAAATCAAGATTTTGGAAATGCAGTGACACTACTTTAAAAAAAAAAAAATCCTCAGAGAACTAACTTCTTCTTGCATTTAGATAATTCAGACATTGATAAAACCTTGAAAATATGATTCAAATTGCTAGAAAAATGAACTTTAAGTAGAAAGCTATCCTGACCTTTTTACTCCATTTTCAATTGCAGAGTATTATTTCTGAAATGGTGTGAATATATAAACTCTGAAATTCAAAGTATGAAACTATAAAAAATTACTGTAGAGGTCCACATTCAAAGACAAAATTCAGAGATACACCTTTTCTGTCAAAGATAAGACTGACAAGGATAATAAAAACTGTTTATTAAATAAGTATTTGTAATATAAATCTTTAAAATCATTACACTTGCTTATATTGATACATGTTATGTTGCTTCCAATGTATTTCAGTACCTTGATGCTATGAGCTGGTACCCTGAAATGGAAAAATACAGAAGACCAGCTTCCCATAAAGCTTACAGACATCAGCAGTGGGTGACACAGCTTGAACCCTAAGGACTCCAGTGAGAAATTCAGAGGAAAGACTTGGAGAAACAATGACAGCAATTTCCCTAAGAGAGATCAGAAAGAGGACTGTAATTTCTTCAAAATATATACAGGTAATTCTAGCAGCTGGCTTTCCTTGGGAGAACTTTGCTTGTAACTGGATGTTTTATGCAGGAACAGCATCGGTTTGCTGATATTACTGCGACCGTAAATATCAAAGGCAAAAATCTATTTTTCAGTGGCTCCCTTGGTCTCATCACCAGATACTGATATTTCCATTTCCCTTCAGGACTTGCTGCTTTGCCATGATACAAAAACAGAAACAGCTTTTGCATAATTAATGAAACAGAAGGTCTGAAAATAGTCCTTTTTTCTTCCCTTTCCTGCCTACCCCTATTAAAAAGCAAACAAAATCCTAACAATAGAGTCTGAAGGTTAAAGGGCCCTTACAAATAGCTACCAGCCAGCTGGTCTGAGCAGAACAGTATGAAGCAAAACGTATCACCCGTAACACCCAGAACTCTCTTTGAATGGCATGATCTACACAAGGAACAAACAGTAAATATTAACAGAAATGAGAAAAAAATCAAGGAGTATAAGTGATTGAAGAGGTGAGGACAGTACCAGCATGTACCCGTTAAAGGTGTACTCTATTTTCAGCTATTGACACTGTGACCATCAACAGAGGTATGTAAATTTCCTTGAAATGGCTTTGGCTATATTTTATGAAATAAAAAAAAAAAAAAACAACAAACAAAACCCAGAATATACAGTGTCTTGTAAAGTGCTTCCATGTGTTTTATCTCTTTACATACATTTTCAATGAGCGAAATACTGCCAATATTCTTTAGCTAAAATATTTCCTCCTCCATTAAAATATGCACATACAAGAAAGGAATGAAAACTGAAGAACCCAGGATTGCTGGAAAGTACTTTGGCAGCATTGGTTCCTACTGATTTTCTTTTACAGCAAAGGCCTAAGCCATTTCTGCAAGATTTGGAGATTGCGGAGTTCCATATATGTAAATATTTGAAATCCTTTTTATGCTGGAAGCTCAGGATTTTCCACCAATTCTCCCTTCCTTACACTTCTGGACACACTTAAGTACAGGAAAAAGGGCCTATAAGCAGAGCAGAAGGGGTTGCCATCTGTTCCCGCCTGACCTTTTGGAAGATATGAAGAGAAGTCAGTACAGCTTCATACAAAGACTTGTGTTTACAGGTTCTCCTCCTGTGCTCCTGTAGTTACTTTCCTCCTGTGTTTCTGCAGTTCTTTCCTACAATACAAACAAAGTAAATCACCATGGGGGGACTGCTTTAGCGCCTTCCAGATGGACAACGAATTTATCAGAAGATGTGAAGCTAACACGCTCTTCACCTAAAAACACAGAGAAAACAACCAAGGTGCTCACTTTGACATCTGTTTTTCACCCTTGCACGAGAAGCACGAGCATATCTTTTGCGCAGCTGAAAGCCAGGCTAGGCATAAGGCAGCTGTGGTCTGGGTCTTCAGGTTTTGAAAATTCTTCAACCTCCATCACAGCTAGTTGCTGCCACATGGAGAGAAGCAGGGGGAGCTGCTGATTGTATACATGATTTCTTTTCAGCAGCTGACCCCCTGGAGAACCTTAAGCACCTGCTACTATTTTTAGGTATTTTGCCTCAAAGTGTAGCAGCCTGCATTTGGCAGTGTGATGGCTGACACCCACCCCCACGCCTGCCTCCCTGGGTGACACAGCCAGGGACCATCGCCTCCGCACTGCCAGGACCGCATGAACTACCCGCCCCATGCAACACAGTGGGGAATCACACAATCTGTATGGCAAACCACAAGGAAACATTTTCCTTCCTGTCACAAAAGGTGAAAAGATTTATGAGTTACAAATTAAATCAGGTTTCACTAAAAACTGAAGTGCTCCTGACACACCCTCATTCCCTCGCCCCCGAACCCCCGAGCCTGGCCCTCCCATGCACTTATTCAGTAACCTGCGTCAGTCATAGAATCATAGAATGGTTTGGGTTGGAAGGAACCTTAAAGATCATCTAGTTCCAACCCCCCCTGCCATGGGCAAGGACACCTTCCACTAGACCAGGTTGCTCAATATTCCATCCAGCCTGGCCATGAACACCTCCAGGGATGGGGCATCCACAACTTCTCTGGGCAACCTGTGCCAGTGCCTCACCACCCTCACAGTAAAGAATTTCTTCCTAAATCTTCCCTCTTTCAGTTTAAAACCATTACCCCTATTGCTACACTCCCGGATGAAGAGTCCCTCCCAGTCTTTCCTGCAGACCCCCTTTAGGTACTGGAAAGCTGCTATAAGGTCTCCCCAGAGCCTTCTCTTCTCCAGGCTGAACAGCCCCAACTCTCTCAGGCTGTTCTCACGGTATAGGTTCTCCAGCCCTCTTATCTTTGTGGTCCTCCTCTGGACTCACTGCAACAGGTCCATGTCTTTCTTATACTGTGGGCCCCGGAGCTGGATGCAGTCCTCCGGGGGGGTCTTACCAGAGCAGACCAGAGGGGCAGAATCCCCTCCCTCGCCCTGCTGCCCACGCTTCTTTTGATGCAGCCCAGGATGCCGTTGGCCTTCTGGGCTGCGAGCGCACATTGCCGGCTGACGTTGAGCTTCTCATCCGCCATCACCCCCACTCCCCTCTCCTCAGGGCTGCTCTCGATCCGTTCCCCGCCCGGCCAGTCGAGGCAACGGTGCCGTTTTACACATGTCGGGACCTCTTGGCGCTCCGGGTGACCCTCCCCACGCCGGGCCCAGCCTCCCCCCGCCCCACGGCCCCTTCTACCGCAGCGCCCACCGGCGACCCCGCCCGCGCTCCCCCTCACGCCCTGACCCGGCGGCTCCCACGGCCTCCGGGGCAGCGCCGCGCCGGTCCCCGCCGTGCGCCCGCATTCTGCCGGGCCCCATCCGGGGAGGCGGCGGCGGGGACGGCGGCGATCGCTCCTTCCTCTTCTTCTTCCCCCTCCACCTCCTCCCCTGCTCCCCGCCCGGGCCGGCCGGGCAGGTATCGAGCGGGAGGGCGCGGGCTGCCGAGGCGCGGCCCGGCCCGGCCCGACGGGGCGGGAGCAGAAGGCGGTGCCCCCCGCCTCTCCTCCTCCCCCCCCCCCCCCCCCCCCCAGCCTCACGGCGCATGGTCGCGGCGGCAGCGCGCTCGCCGGCCTCCCCTCTGGCTGCCGCGCGCTGTGGTCTCGCCCGCCCCCGCTGCCATGTTGGATCGTGCGGCCGCCGGAGCCGGGCCGGAGTTGGAAGTTTAGCGCCTCTCGGAGGGGCCGGGCGCCATCGGCCGCCGGTGCGGAGCGGCACCGGCGCGGCTGTCCCCTTCCCCGCCTCCCCTCCCCGGCTCGCCGGCAGCTGGCCGAGGCCCCGCCGCCCCTCTCCATCCTCCCTTCTTCCCCGGCCCCCAGAGGGAGGCTCCGCGATGCGGCTGCTGTGAGGCCGCGGCGGCAGCGGAGGAGGAGGAGGCGGAGGGGGCCGCGGGCGCCAACAGTCGCAGGGCGGCGAGGGCAGCGCCGGGCCGGCCCCGGCCATGAGCGGCAACCCGCAGCAGCAGCCCCCGCAGCCGCGGCGGGTCACCAATGTGGGCTCCCTGCTGCTCACCCCGCAGGAGAACGAGAGCCTCTTCAGCTTCCTCGGGAAGAAATGCGTGGTGAGTCCCGGCCCGCGGCGGCGGGGAAGGCAGGAGGGGGCGGCCCGCGGCGCTGCGGGGCCGGGGGACCCCGAGCCCCATCGTCCCCACCCGGGGCGCGGAGGGCCGGGGGCCGGGGTAGGCAGGGGGCGTGTGAGGACAGGCCGTCCGGGGCGCCGGGAAGTTGAGCGTTACGGAAGTTTCAGCCGACCCGGGCCCCGCTCCGCTGCCCCGTCCCGAGACCCGGGGGAGGCCTCCGCAGGCCTCGCTTCCCTGCCCGCCTGGCCCGCAGCACCCCGGGCGGTGGCAGCGGAGCGGGTGGGTGCTGGGGGCAATGAATGGCGGCGGCGGCCAGAGGGGAGCGGGTGGCGGGCCCGGCCCGGCGGGGCTGCCTTGCCCCGAGCGGCGGGCCCGGCCTCGCCCCCTCCGCCGGCGCCGTGTGCACCGGGGCGGCTCCGGCCCTCTGTGTCCCCCTCCCGACCATCGGCACCGAGCTGCCGGAGGGCGGCCGGTGGGGCTCAGCCCTGCCCTGCAGCCGACCCGTGCTCTGTAAGGGGGAACTGGCCGGCCATGGAGCGGCCGAGGGGCTGGGTGGCCCCGGCGAGGTTGGGACGAGCCCCAGGTGCACCTGCGGCACCACAAAGCGATGTTGAGGGAGTTGTAAGGTCTTGTCGGTGCTAGGCCCTCCTCGGGTTGAGGCTGTACTTCTCCCGGCCTGAACAGCAGGCTCGTGTCCTCGGATGCGACTCAAATATTGCATCTCTTCCTGTTCATATATATATATATAAAGGCAACATAATGGTTAAAAGGAAAAGCCTTGTAGTAAATGTGTTACCAAGTATATTGGCAAGCTCTTCGTTTTCAGAGTACCTTCTTGCATGTTAATATGGAACTGTATTAAAACTGTGCTTATCTGTATTAAAGAGCTACTTGAAGGCTTCAGAAGTTAAACACTTTCTTTAGAAAAGGAGCAGCCTTTAGAAAAAAAATCATATTTTTTAAAAAATGGGGGTTAAAAAAGCTTCTTTTTTTTTTTTTTAAAAAAAAACAACATTTGGAAGCCATTGAAAATTATGTCACCTGATGCCTTATGTGCAGTGCCTAGCATACTGATGTCAGGCGCTGTGCATCTTGCTGTAATGCTATGAAGCGTATTTCATGAACTTAAAGTTGTGATTTAAAGCAGGATATCCGTGCAGTCGTAATGGTTCCACATCGCTCTTTGGACTTTGAAATGGCATTGTTGATCAGAGTGACTGTTGCAAGGAAAGCATAAGATGTAGTAACTGAACAGGAAGTAGATGATATTTACATTGGGGTGGGTTAAATAAGATGCTGTCACTGTAACTAAGTTAAACAGGTCAGAAGGTGTGACTGTAAAGCATGTTTTTTGGAAAGTAATAGACTTGTAAAAAACACCTTAATTGAACTACTTTTAGGTACGCATTTCATATGTTTAGTTTCTTTGCAAAAAAAAAAATTAAAATTTTCCTAAATTTAAAAATAATACATGAATTTGTATGTGTAAGTTGATCTCCAGTTTGTTTTTCTACGACTTGGATTTTCTTGTCAAGTAAGCACACTTTCCGGTTTTGTTACGCTCAGCTGTAACACTCACCTACTCAAGTTCTCAACTTTTCTGCATAAGTAGCCTGTTGGAAGCAGATTTTGGAGGTAAGTATCTTCACAGTATCTTGGTGTCACGCGATTTGTGACAGGTTGATAGCTTCATAGACATGACTTGCTTTGTATTTTTCTTGAAACTACACATTCTTGTGGTTTTCAGTGATTCTCAGATGACTTTCCAGTTGAGGTTCTTCTAATTGCGGCCCATTCTCTTCCTCTTTTCCCCCAGCCCCATATGGTCTCTAGGTTAAGCATAGATTTATCTTACTGTAATTGAAGATCTCTGCTCAGTCTTGAGCACTTGAATGCTTGAGTGTTGAAACTCTAGAGATACTTAACCAGGGGTTTTTTAGCTTACTGTGGCATGAGCCGAAAATGATGACAATTCAGAAACTATAATTCATGGGCAAATTGAACGCTTCTGTCCCTTGGAGGGCATTGTCTATCAGAGAAGTGGAATGGGCACTTCGACATGGCTTTGGCTAACTTCAGTCCACAATGTCTGTCTTGTCAGAGCCCAATAATACTCTTGACACTATTGACCTTCTAGCCTGGCTCGGTGTTGGCGTGCTATGCTGATAAATGCCTTTTTGCTGTAATATACATGATATTTGATCTCTTAATATCCGTGTTTAAATTATTTATTAGTGAAACTTCAGACTGTAAATGCTACTTTCTTGTTAATCTTGCAAGTCTCATAGGATGCTACCAGCTTGCTCTCCCATCAGCTGAATTTTCTGTGCTACCTGGCTGCTATAGGTGGTGTTTCTGTCAGTGTGGTGCATGGATAAGGGTGTGATGTGCATCTGCCTTATCGACACAATTTTAGGTTATGTTTGACTTGACCTTGTGTTTACGTTACTAGTGAAATGAATGCCAGAGGAACAGTTGAGAAACTAAACTATGATCCTAGATACTCTTTTTGTAGTAATAATTTATAGTGCTCCTATGGAGGGCATAGTGTTGGTATCAGTCCTGAGGGGCTTGGTGAAGAAAGCATGTGGTGCTCTGGACCTGATTTATTTCAACATTCTTTCCTTTGACACTGTTTTTCACTGATAACAAGGCAGCTACTTTGAAATAACATTGGGGATTCAGCTACTCGATTTTTGTTCTATGGAAAAGGAAAGGAATTTATCAAGTAGCTTAATTTTGATTGAGTACTCGCAACCTATGAACTCCAATACTGACATAATTTCAATGGCATCTTGAGTAAAGATGACTGGTAAACACAAAAATGGCCTGGGAGCGGGGGAAGTGGTGGAGAGCCATCGCTCTGTGTGTGTTGCTGAGTTTGATACCGTTTTCTGGACTACTACTGATAACTTTGGGAATCTCATTGACTAGTAGGCCAATGTACACACAGAAGATTACTGATTTTTTTTTTTTTTTTTTTTTTACTTCCACACACGCCCCCCCACTTGCTGAGCTGTAAAATGCTTATCTGAATCTATAAGCAATTAAAATACCTTCGCCTGTGACAGATGAGGTTTTCAAAACCAAGCCACTGGCTAATAGTCAAAGCTGCAGCTATCATTAATTTGGTTGAAATATGAATCCAAATGTAGGACTACTTGCAGTAGGTATCCAGCATAAGGTAGCCCTTGAGGATTTTCATTGTTGCTTAGGCATGTAACTGACACTTGTTATTGAGGTCAGGTATAAAATTTACTATCTGTAGAAATTTTTCAGTAACTATTTTTTATTATAATGTAGAAATAAAAGTCTATGTAAACTTATGGTAAGGTGAGCTATGACATTACTTTTGTGCATATTAATGAAATATTTTCATGGTTATGCCAAACTTGGAAGGTTTTTGCTTAAGTCTGTGTAGTTACAAATAAGTCACTTGAATTTTGTCCTAAGAACGAGTTTTGTAAGGAAAAGCAGATGCTAGGTGCCCCATTAATAATCTTTATTAAAGAAGGTGCTTTTATAATTTGCATGATTAATATTGGTCAGTAATATCACTGATGAAAAACTAATTTATTCTGTAGAAATATTTCTATATGCGTGAGAGGCCTTAAGAAAGAAAACATGAGAAGCATATACTTGATAACATTAGAAGTAGGTGATGGAGTATGGATATTTCATAATGCTGAAAAGTGGGTCTCAACACTTGGATAAGGTGTAATGAGTAAGGCTAGGAATAGGTTGTTATTTGTAAGATCTTGCTATTGTTGAGATGGTAAACAGGAACTGGTAAAGAATGCAAAAAGATAAGTGACTCAGCAGTAAACTAAGAAAACTGTTTTGGCTGCTTTTAAAGTGCATGTGACCAGAATAAGATTGTATGTCAGAGCCAAAGGACGAATTACAGTAATAGTTGAGATAAAATAAAACTGTGAATGGCAGTTATAGCTCTTAATTGATAAGAATTAAAGGTTTTATCAAGAAAGGGCTTGCAAGATTATTTGTGCGCATGAAAACAGTATGAACTAAGATTTGAAGATGGACTACAGGTCTGAGTAATGGGCCACTTCGTGTGGCTGAGAAGTGGTGGGCTCTTCAGTTTGAGTTTATGTTGCAGGCTGTACAACCGAAAAAGGTTAAGGCTGTAGTTTGAAAAGGAGTTATCTCTTGAACAGATAGGAAGAACTGAGTCATCAGTTCAGCGGTGGTTATCTCATCTTGGCATGTGTTTTTAAATAACATACAGAAGGAGAAGACAAAGTGTAAAGGATAGGGTCTTATGGAACAGAGCAATATTGAGAGTTATGCCTGGATTCCTTCTGAGGTCTGTCCTGCTTTATCAAAAGATATGTAACATCTTCAGATGACTCCACTGGATACTCATGAGGCACTTCCCTAAACAACGCGTCAGCAATAATCTTCCCTAGAGGGAATTACATTGGGTTTTGACAGTTCCTCTGAACCAAACCTGTGGTTACAAAACTGATTTTTGCAGGAATGGGTCAAATCAGACTCTTCAGAGCAAGTGTTTTAGCCATAGTGTTCTAACTGCCTCCATGTATCTACAGTAGGGTTACTTATCATAAAGTGTTTTTCATGTTTGTTTTCCTCACAGCTTGCTATTAAGCTAAGGTAGTGCACTATGCCGCAAAAGGATTATTTTCCCATGGATGAGAAATGTTTGAAACCACATGTGAATACTCTGCAAGGCATTGCATCTCATAGCTGTATGTATTTGAGACAAAAGCATCTATTCACTGTGTGGGATTTGGTTCAGGAGTAAGAGACAGAAATTTAGGTGATAAAATCCCATCATTGTCAGTAGACATAACTGGCTGTTACCTAAATCTCCTATTCAACTTACCTTAAGATAGAAACTTACAATTATCAGCTGAATTTGTGGCTTTGCTTCAGTGACTGTAGTGTTTACATCTCTCCTGACCATGCTTGTAGCTCATGTGCTAGACACGTAAATTTGTGCTTTGACATGCTAGTTGAGTCCTATTAACAAATTTCACTCACTGTGTATCTCTATTAGGAAGTGTTATGTGTTGCTAAACAGAAGGTGATCTAGTAATATAGGCCTGGAACAAGTACCTTATTCTATTCAGGCTTCAGTGCTCTTTTGTTCTCTTCTGAGCTGCTTTACAGATCTCTGTTTTGGAGGTAGTCAAGTGCCAAAAGTCTCCTAGCCTCTCTGTGGTTTATCAGCTGGTCAAGCATGCTACTCATGCTCCTGATAACATGCTGTGGAATCCTATAGGACACAGACGCAACAGGATGAAAACAATTTGTAGTCACAGGCTGTTGTGTTGTAACTTACAGCTTTTTGCAGCTAAGAATCAGGAATTTAGAACGCAAAGTTGTAGGATTCAGATGAACAGTCATGTTTTGACTACAAGATTTCCTCCAAGATGTCCAGAAACCACTTGTTTAGGAGAACACCTAAGGACGAGGTAGTTTCTTGTTAAAAGATAAAGATTGAGTTTACTGTTTCATGTAATTATGTAACTGGAAAGGCTCTACTTTTTTCTTTAATGGAGAATTGTTGTAATTTCTCTACATTATCTGATCATAAATATCTATTTGTATGTTGTCACTAGAATGTCTCCTCTATGAATGTCTCTTCTGGGGTTCTCAAGGGTTTAGTATAAGCCAAATTTGTAGCAAGTAGAGTGTATCAAGTCCATCTTATACCATGCCATTTCAGAGTAAAAAGGTGGTAAGGGAGAATGTTCTAACTTTCAGGTTGTGAATCTCTTCTGTTGGTGGAATTCTGATACTTCTGCATGAAAAAACTTCCCTGTCTTTTCTGTAGAGCTTCTGATGACCTTTATTGCACTACTGTTAGCATCTCTAGTAGTGCAGGAATTAAGAACTTGTTTACTGCTGTCATTGGCAGGTAGTGGCTGCAGGTGCCAGCAATGGCAGCAATTGCCACTGGAGCTCAGTGCTGGAACAGAGTGAAGTGTTGAAGTGTTTTGCATATGATGAGTGAGCATCATCTAGGAACTTTGCAGTAGTTTGTTAACCAACATAACAAAAGTTTTGATTCTTTCATTGACCTTTTATAGGCAGAGCTGTCTGCAGTGAAGATGACGGTTGCTGAGCTTTTAAGCATTCAGTTTGTTGAGGAAAGTTTGCTGTTTACTTAAAGCAGTGTGATAAGATTTATGGTGTCCTCTCTTCCAGTGAGCATGTTTCATAGGCTTGTCTCTTGAGGAATCTTTGTAGTACAGAAATAAAATTTAGTATAGTGCAGAAGACTTATGGTTTCATGACCTAATACCTAGATAATAAAACATAGGAAGTAACAAAAATGTGTCATGGGCACTAGACAGAGTTGCTTATTAGTATGTTAGGGTACAATTTCCTTAAGAAAGATTGGCATTTTGTGTTACTTGGGCACAGAGGGATTTTTTTTTTTGTATTGACCAGTTTGTTTTCCTTGTAACAGTAAATCATGCAAAATGGATTTAGTGGAACTAGAAGTGTATCTTCATGGGTGCTTTTAAACAGCCCCTCTACCAGGGCACGACTCAGATGCTGTACAAGATAGTTTTGTTTCTCAACATATTTGCTTGGGTACACTGACTTCTGTGGCTTCCAGACATGTTATTTATGCCTGGATAAACACTAAAATAGGCACAGTAGGTATGCAGCTACCTTCAGGGACATTTCCAGTTAAAGTCTAAGATCCTGAAGTGTGCAGTGATTTTCACATGACAGGAACAGTGTCCTGTAAGGGTGAAATGCAAAAAGAATAGATGTAATGCAAACAATCATTGGGGCACTTTCTCAGAAAGCTGCATACTTGCTTAATTCTTCAAATTCGGTAATGTATTTTCAGCTATCCGTGTGTTAAAGGTAGACAATTGCCCTGACACCTCTTCATGTTTATGCAGTGAATGACACTTTAGGCATCTCAAATTAGAATGCCTGTGTTAAGAATATGTGATTCTGGAAGAAGTTCATTAAATTAATTACTCAGTTCCTGTATACTTAATGTGCTGTGGAGAACATTGCTGGCAAGGAAAATGCTGCTGCAGATCTCCATGACATACTGGCAGATTTGCAGATTGCAGCTCACCTTGGGCACTTGCTTTCATACATGCATTCCCACCTTGTTGAAGCTCTTTTCCCTGTACTGTTTATTTGGCTAGCTTTAAAATCCTCAGTCTAAGGCAGCTTTTTTTTTTTTTTAAGTTTTCTGAGAAACAGTGGTAATGCATTTTCCAGTTCTCCAATGTGTCTATCTTAAAGCTAAAAGACCACACTAAGGCTTGCTAATCAAGGTCATAAGTGTTTCCATTTCTATAAGGTGGTTTCACACACCATTTTCCCCCTCAGAACTTTATGTGTAATTCAGAAGTCCCTTGCATTCATCTCATTTCCATTCAAAGTGAATGTGTTATTTTGCCTTTATCGCCCCTTGTTAATTAGCCACTATGCAGCATCAGAGCAGTATAGTTATACAGGAACCTATCTGTGCTCACCAAGCATATTTTGTATGCAGCGGTACTATGCCTGCAATTTGAGAAACACCAACCTAACGAAAGAAAATGTGACTTTCTCATCTTTGAAAATCTAAGAAAACTGTATTACGTTATTCGAACTCTTAATTACGGAAAGCTAACTCTTGCCTCTAAGAGAAATGTACTTTTTAAAAGTGTTTGCTACTTCAAGTGTTATCGATGATGGTTTTCCCAAAAGTTAGGCAGCACTTGGTGTGATTATTTACAAGAAAGGTTAAGTTAAAATATGGATTCCTAAAAAACATTCTCTGAGTATTAAGTAGCAAGTCCTAGTACTTGTCTTGCTGTCTAGGCTGAAGAACAAGAAGAATATTTGAATATGGGAATTTGACACTAAATTGTGAATGTTTTCTTCCCCCCTCAAGGTGACAGCCAAGAGACTTATTTATCTGTATGTGATTTGTGAATAAGAAAATAAATGAATATTAATTTGTTGTATTAATAGCTCTCTATGTTAGGGATAAAGAAAAGTAAGATGTTTTACAACCTTCTTAGTACATTTTATAATAGAAGCACTAATTTATTGACTTAAAAAGAATCTTAGTTTCTATGTGGAAAGTAAAGCTTTAAGATTTTTATACAGCAGGTTACTGTAAAGTTGGTAATGATATTTTAGGAATCAATTTAACCACTATTTCTTTTGTAAGCCCAGTCCTGCTGATCTGCTTTAAAGTCCTGCACAGTGACCTCTGTCCTCTGAATCTTGTGTCTTAGCTTTCATCGGGGTCTCCTTGCACTCCTATCATGTGCGCTTTTTTTTTTTTTTTAACAAGTTTTCTGTCCTTCTGTCCCAGCAAAAGGGGTTTCTCCCCTTATTTTCTCTTTCCCTCTTGTACCTCAAGTACTTCCAGGATCTTCCTTTCTCCCTCCAGCCCCTGCATCCATAATCTGCACAAAGATCTCCAGGTAGAAGTGTGTCTCTTCCTCACTGTTCTTCCCTCCACTCCCTTACCCCCCTACTTCTCAGTTCCACAAGTGCTTTGTTCTTGCTGATGAACTTTGTGTCTCATCAGACATGTCGTCCTACCTATACCCAGTGCTGGGATAGATGTGGTTTGTATTCTTCTAACTCAACAGAGCATTGCACAAGGAGAGATGAGGAGAGGAGACAGTCTTCATGTCAGCCAGCTGTTTGCTGCTGCATACATAGAGTGCACTTCAGCCTGAGATGTGGCTATTAGGCATTTCTCTCCTATTTCACCTTCACTGGCCTGAAGTCATTGTTCATTTTGCTATAGAAAAGAGATATTCCTCAGGCTTCTTGCACTGCTCCACCCTCCACCGCTGCTTCTCCAGGGAGGACCAGACTCTCCAGTTCGTAAGCTGCTATATTAAGAAACTATATACTAGAAGATACAGCTTCAGCAACTCTACGGGCTCAGATTTGAAACCACAGAATTACTTAGGCCTGCTTTGAGTGAACTGTAAGTTATTTCCTGCTCTTCCAACCATGTGACAGCTCTCTCTCAGCACAGCTAAGATGTGGTCATTCTTTGTAAGCAGACATTTTTTTCCTTTACTCCCCCTCAGTCAGCCAAAGCAAATAGAAACATCACTTGGCTTATGACACTAAATATACACAAAGGCATCCAAATAGGCTCCTCTCTGTAAAACTGTGCTTGATTTTTGTGGTCAACTGAAAAGAGGAAGAAAACTATGAACATCCTGTAGTGGTATGTGTTCTGTGCAATACCGTGGGCAAAAGCTTCCCCTTGCGTTTGCAAAGAAGGAAGCAGTAGGTTCTAATACACAAGATGCAGGGCAGTTTCTTCTTTATTTCTCTTCATTCTGTAACTAAGAGCGTCTCAGGTATGAAATTCATTTTATAAACGGGCACACAGGATTATTAGCGTTTATATTTTCAGTAACCTGGCAATTAACAGTTTCAAAAAAATATAGGTTTGGGGCTTAATTTTGTGCAACTTTGTATCAGCCAGTATTTTCTAGCCATACAATAGGTATAATTTAGACCTTTCTTAAACAATGTTGGCCTCTTTAGGTGTTATACTGCACTGTTAGCACTGTTCTCAGTTTGTGTAGCTGGAACTTTAAATTTACAACAGGGTTTAAAAGTGTCATTGCAACAGAAAATGCTGGTTGCACTTGATCTCTATAACTCAGTAGCAATTCAGCAAGCCACTTAACTATTTAAAAAATAATTAATTCTGGTTTTGTCTTTGAGAGATTTGTCCATGTCATATTCAGGTGCCAATATTTATATACCTGAGACACTGTTACTACCTCTGTATCTGCACAAAGCATGCCCTTTCTTGCTTTACTTCAAGCGTGTACAAGATGCAATACACCTAGTTGCATTACAGTTTTGTTTGATAGGATCTATGGAGATGGATTTGTAGAGCTTAGTTATTCCATGTCATGGTTTTTGCTTCATCTTTTTATGTCATTTAGGAGGTCTCTCAGTGCTCCAGTTCTTCATTGAGACTTTTCCTTAACAGTCTCTTTGAACATCTCTGGCCTTTGCTGCCTGTAAACAACAAATCCTGTCTGTTCCTCTGCCCTCTGTTCGTGTTGTTTAGATGAGGGCTCCTTATTGAACAAGTGTTCCTGCTGCTGCTCCAAGCTTCACACTGTGTAACCACAGGGTCCATCCCTCACACTGGCCATACCTGTCTGGACCATACCTTTCTGTCCCTGATAACTAGAACTGACAGGCTCAAAATGTGAGATACCCACCTAGGATACATTGAAGCTTAGTGGCAGAAGGATGCATCCTGCATCTCTGGTCTGTCAGCCAGCTGTGCTAACATTGATGCTAGCGAATGTAATAGGGCAGCAGCATGAACTCAGGCACTGTTTTGCGACTGCCTGTGGTGTTTAATTTGTTGGCACGCTTCCTGGCACAGGTTTGGGTAATGCTAGCTAGTACTTGCCCAAATTAACGAGCATGGTTTTGGGAAAAGAATGGTGTAAACACAGTTCCTAATAGACGGTGTGGGTAGAGCCATCCTTATCCAATTTAGGTTGTGTTGGGAGGAGAGAGAGTTCCTCTGTGCAGATGTGCATTCTGCTGTACCACTTGCCATCAGATCCAGAAAGTTCCCCTGGTCCTAGTTATTAATATGCGCACAACCAGTGAAAGCTACCAGGAGACAAAAGCAACTGTAGTGCTGGGGATGGGGAGACAGAAGTGAGCTCTCTCTTCCAGTGTTGTCAGCAGCATGTACATCATGGAATAAGGGTCAGCTCTGCTGCCATTCTCGTAACTATCCTCTTTGACATCAAGCTAGAGTTAAACCTGTTTTGTTCTGCCAGAAAAAAAATTCAATCTTTTCTCTCTGCTCTTAGAAATGTCTTTTGGAAACCTGAGAAAATGCAGGTGACTAGAAGTTTCCATCAGATGAAAGTGTGCCTGTGCATGTAACAACCTACTGTAGTGGACAAATTATCAAGTGCATCTGACATACTGTGAACATAAGCTTATAAGGTTCCTGATCCTCTTCTCTGATTTCAGGAGAAAAAAAAAAAAAAAAATTGCCTTCTGGTAAGGAGATCTGGCTAACTTGTAGCCTTGCTTCTACAGACTGCATTAGGTACAGCAGGGGTGACCTCAAGGGCTGCAGCATTTCACTTACTGTTCCTCTTCGTTACAGAGCACTGGCCTACCAAGAAAATGAATTCCTGCCTAGAGCTTTCTTTTCTGATTACTAGTTTGTAAGTAATTTAAGAAAAGTTCTGTGTGTCTTCAGAGACTCTGGGGATGTGCTGAGGTTTCTTGAAATCTTCCCTACAGCTGCATTTTGGAGTGTTTTAGTGGTTTTCTGTCAGTTCAGATGCAACAATTTGTTTTCCACTTGAGCTTCAGAGACAGTTCTAGGATGTGAAGTAGTGTAATTAACGACAGTTTGATCATCACATACCTTGTCTGTTCTGGTGTCTGCCCTTAGTCACTGATTCTGTGTGGGACATAAAGGTGTGAGCTCAGGAACCTTTTCAGTTCTGTCTTCTACATCCATTAGATCTGTTAGATAGTGTTTAGATGTCTCAGTTCTGTAGACGCTTACCTGAAGTTTTAATTTTATCTTATTTCCCCCTCCCCGCCCTATTAACCTGTGATCTCCCTTTCTTCCTCAAGCCATATTTCTTTCCAGTGTCTGCTTTTATAAGTCATCACTGGCAGGAACTGGACCCCTGGTGATGCTGGGTACTGTACGAGCACTTCTACAGCAGGTATGCTTTGTTTCAGAACAGAAGGGAGATAACAATCCATCACAGATTTAGAACCTGTGTGCTTTGCTTTTAGTCTTAATTTCAGGACAGTGACTTGCATGTCAATTCTGTTTGCAATAATTGCAATGAAATGACTCAGTACCGATATCAGTATCACTGGAAATAACTTCTCCAAGGTCACCACATACAGACAATATCACTATGATGCAAGTCTGAATTAGCAAAGGGCGTTACATAGTTGGCTTATTCCAAATAAATAAACCAGCCATAAATAAGAATGCCTGCCGTGTATCATCAAGGATGTTTTTTCACTTCAGATGCTTTGGGCACTTTGTTGAAGTGCAACATGGTGCCCTGGTTTGTCGGAGTAACCTGGTCCTGAAGTGAGGTTGCTGACATGTCACTGCTTTGACTCTGGGGTTCTTCAGAGGACTGTAGTGTTTGTTGTGGAACTGAAGCTTTTATGTGGGGATTTGGTAGATTTAGAGACCTTAGTTCCACATCAGCTAATATAAAACTTTGTAAAAGTTCTGTATCGTATTGCATGGCACATAGTGGATGGCAGAGGCCGCCTTCTGAAGGAGGCACTTTTGAATAACAAATGTTTCACAGGATGCTTCTATCGGTGAAGATGGCTAGCCTTTCAATTTATTCTGTACATCTGCTTCATCTTCTCTAAATAGTCTATGTGCCCAAGAGTGGATTCTGGACTACCAAGAAATGATTTTTTTTTTTTTTTTTTTTTTTCTTCTCCCCGGGCTTGTTCAAAGTCTAGCTGTGTTACTGGCACACTCCCATCTCCATCTTCCTGTAGTTAGACCATCAGTGTTTGTACCACAGTGTTGAAGTTTCTGGCAAACAATTTAATTCCCTGATCTTTTGAGGACCCAGTTGTACAGACTTTAATCTGATATTCATAAAATTCACCATGCTGAACCTCTAGCATTGCTGTTGTATAGGTCCCACTCCTGGGATTATTTCTTCCAGAAGACTGGAAGAGATATCCTATTTCTGTACTCATATAAAGTCTTAAATAGGGTGTCATTTTTCTTGAACTCTGTCTTAATTGGGTAATCAGCTTGTTTTCTCTAAACTGTATACTCTTGGGACTGGTATTATCTTTCACATAGTCAACATCAAGAACTTTCTGTTTCTATGCGAAGATTGAGGTCATTCAGGTGCTCAGAGCACCTGAAGGGAGGGAATATCCATACAAGAACTGGAAAACCAGTGTCTACTTTGACAAGGGGATACCTTCTTTCAGTCATTGAGGTTTAGGTTGCATCCGTGCCTTTATGGAGAAATATCTCGTTTCCAAAGGTGTTACACATTTGAAAAAACTAATCACTATGTCATTAATAACTTTTTTCTGTTTAATGGTTACAACCAGTATTAATGAACATTTTTTATTCTGTTAGTATGGTGTAACAACATACCTGCTGTCTTTATACTGTCATAAAAGCACTGTAACTTGTCATTGCATAAGTGGAGGTTTTCAGAAAAGTGACAAACTCTTGACCTGACAGTAAGGCTGTTGCCGGTTCTCCGTAGCAGCAAGAACCAGTGATATTGAGCACGTTAGCCCTCACTGTTCACTCCAGAACAGACTTGGAGATTCGCAGAGAAGTAATTCAGAATCTGAAGCATGTAATGCGTCAAATCTGATGTTTGATTAGGGTAATGTTACTGGCTGATTGGACTGCCAGTGCAATGCAGATTGATTGTTTGCAGTATTTCATTTTCACTGGGATCAAAAGCAAAGCTAAGATCTTTTCCATTAAAGGTATTATTTTGGCTCAACTTGCTGTATTTCTTTAATTCAGACAATACTCACCAAAAAGTGTAAAGGTCAGTTTCAGACCTCATGTTCCTTCTAAATGTTCTTTGAAATAAATATTTTCTGTCCCAAGAGTTTTTAAAATATCTTAAACTACTGTGTTCATGTTAAAATTATATTGGTGTGACTTTGTGGATTCTAAACTCTTGTATTGATCTAATGAATATTGATTTTATTTATTGTAAGCTTTGTTTCTCACGCAAATTCTAATGCTACTTCAGTACTGTTGTAAGTAGAGTGAAATAATTTTTTTACTATCTGTAAATTCAGGCTGGTACTTACTTTTAACTTTGTGTATAGCATATTTGTTGTTGCTGCTGAACAATGTTTGCAAGTTATGAACAGGAACACAGCAGTACTGGAGAGCTAATTATGTTTTGTGGGGATGCTTTTGTTCTGACCCATCCAAACATATGAATATTTAAGAATAAAAGATTGAGAACAACATCACTGCCTCTGTTCCTCAGTTCTGCCTATGGTTGCTCATTAGAACTGCTGTGTGAAGTTGTACTAGCAGCTCTGCACTGAAGGAAAAAATAAGTATTGTGTAATGTGAACTGGAAACTGGTGTCTGGACGCAGACACCAAAGTTTTGAGTGCAGAGGGAAAATACATCCTGCTGCTCTTTTTGTACAACATTTTTGTTGTATAAATAAATACTTTATCATTAACTGTAAATGAGTAGATTTTTACAGTTTTTGCTGTTCTGGTTGTGCCCAGCAGAGTAACATTCTGGCACCTTACGGAGTTACAGAGGAAGAATTTTGACTTAAGGAAAGGAGCTTTCCCATTCAGCAGTCCTCTATGCATTTATTTTTGGGTAGTGGGTAGTAAGTTCAGAAAGGAAATTGTGAAGTCCATTGTTAATATCTGAGTTTCAAAATTGCTCTTCATCTGAACTTTTTTTAAAATCCTAGCTTGGCAGAGGTCAGTTGTATCCTTTTTTTTTACCTTGAAAGCTGAGTGTTGCAAACTCAGCAATTCCTTTATTTGCTTTGTTTTGTTTTGTTTTGTTTTTTCCCATCAATAAGCTACACTTAAATATTACCTTTGCATTGTTCATTTAGATAATCCAAGGGGAGAGTGTAACAGAAACACAAGGGGAGCTCTTCTTACATAGTAGAAATTGAGGGTGTGTAATACCTGGCCTGAGAATTTAAACACAGATTTTAACTTGCAGAGCCCGTGCTACAGGATATCACTGAGGGGAGGCTCTTGATGTAGTTTCTAAGAGGCATAAGTAGTAATGCCAAAAGCTAAAATAAACGATCTCTAGTATTTTTTATTATGTACCCTTAATCCTTCTTAAAAGAACTTAGATGTATGGGGTGATGACTGCCCTTATTGAAGGGCTGTGTCAGAGCTAGGATAGAGTGCCTAGTTTTCAAAATTACTTTTGCCAGGTTGTTATCTAGTTCCTCTGCTATTGCTAACATCAGATTTATTTTTTTGGTGTTTAGTCTCATGATTTTCACAGTCCTTATGTACTAAGATTTCAGGGGGTTTTGCTCAGGGATTGGAGTTATTATGGAAGAGACCCCTGAGAAATGCCAGGTAGGTGGGAAATTACTTTTGTTTCATAAAAATAATTTTACTTTTGCCATTGTTTTGAGTCATATGCTCTTTATTCTTCCATCTTAAGAATCAAATGTTAAATGCCGTATGAAAAATGTGATGATAACTTACAAAAGCATTAGTAAGTGTGTTACAAAGAATTTACAGCTATGGTTTGTCTGAAATGGAATAGGTGACTTACCTTAAGCCTGACATTTGCATAGAATTGGCCACATAAGACCACCATTCTGTGACACTGCTTCCAGACTACCAAAGATTGTTTACTTATGGCTGAATTTAAGTGGTTTTTGGCCTCCACAGTGCTTTGGTAAATGCAGTGCTTTGGACCTGCAAAGGAGCCTGTACAGGCAGTGACAATTGTAACTGTTAGCTGTAATAAACATCACTTTACTCAAAGGGCATCCATATGGTAAAATAATATCTCCATTTCCTTATCTAAAATGGTCAACAGTGACCAGGCTATCAAGAATTAATCGTAGAATACCAGGTTGGAAGGGACCTCAAGGTTCATCTGTTCCAGCCTTTCTGGGCAAAACCACAGTCTAGACAAGATGGCCCAGCACCCTGTCCAGCTGAATCTTGAAAGTGTCCAGTGATGGGGAATCCACCACTTCCCAGGGGAGATTATTCCAGTGGCTGTTCTCATTGTGAAAAACTTTCCTCTTGCGTCCAGTTGGAATCTCCCCAGGAGTAACTGGTACCTGTTGCCACTTGCCTTTTCCATGTGACTCCTTGTAAAAAGGGAGTCTCCGTCTTCTTTGTAGCCACCCTTTAAATAGTGATGTTGATACACACATGGTGATACCTCCCCACTCCATTTGGGGAGAAAACTAACACTAGCGACATGGAAATTAAGCTTTTTTAACCTTTGCTATTAGCAGAGAAGGTAATTTAGACACACACAGCCCCCCAAAATAATGGATTTCTGTCTGTGGCAGCATAATACTTTTTTTTTCTTCATCAGTAGTTCTCAAGGCACTGTACAGAGGTAGAGGTCCGTATCTCCATATTATGGATGAGGAAACTGAGACACAGGGAAGAAATTTAATGTAAACCATGCAACAGGCTATTGCCAGAACTAAATGAAAAATAGCAGTCTTCCCACATTCAGCTGATGCTTTCACTATTAGGTACGTCTTCTACTCTGAAAGAGCTTTTAGGGTTGTGTCCCTGGAATGAGCTTTGAAACTGCCAGGGATCATATAACTACTACATCTTCATGCTATTATTTCCCATAGTATATCTACTTTTTAAGACTATAACTGGGAATAACTTTTTTTCAGAGCAGATTCAGTTGTTGGTATAAAAACAGATATCTTATGTACAATTATGAGTTTCCTTATGTCTGACTTGAATTGTCATAACTGTTCTGTTCAAACCTGAACTGCTGAAGGAGGCATTAAAACATGTGTTGTGGCATGGTAAAAGTGTGTGTGGGGGTTGCATCTCTAAGTAAGTTTATGTAAGTGGATTGAGTCTGCTTTATGGGACAGGACACAAGTTGTATGCACAATTGCAGGACTGCTTGCTAGATATTATTCAAAGAGGTTTTACTTTTAATAGCCTTTTCTCACATTTTTTTTAATATTTTGAAGGGGGTTCTTTGTTTTATGTTGGCATGAGGTTAATGTTTTCTTATAAGAAAGTTTTTTTTTCTTTTCAAACAATTTAAGATGTTTTATTTCAGTGTTCTCAAAGTATGTGAAGTCAAAGTTCCTTATTTTCTGTCCTCAAGTGTAAAGATCATAAGAAAAGTTCACCTAAACCTCACCTCTGCAAAGCATATATTCTTTTTTTTGTCTGGACCTGGGACTACCAGTAGATGCTAAATAGCATTTTCAAGGGTTCATTAATGAGTATTCCAGAGCTGGGATAATTGAAGAATTCCTGAGGCTTATGTTTCACAGCCTTTCTTTAATCAATTTAACTGTTGTTCTGAAGAGTTCTGCTTGTGAACATGATGATACATGTAGCATTAAGTGGGTCTATAAAGAACTGAAATTAGGTCTATCTCTTTTAAAAAACCAAAAAAACAGCAATCCTGTTTGTTTGGGTTTTTTTAATGGGTGGTAAGGGTCTGAATTCTAGTATATTTTCTCAAATCACTCTTGTAGGTTCAAAGTGGGTGTGAGGATCTGCTTATAAGAACCTGTATTAAATACAGAACTAGTACGTAGCATCTGGAAATTGTTGTGTAGAAAATGGAATGGTTAGTGAAGGCTGAAGAAAGAGGACCTTAGTGCATGAAGGCAATGTGTTGCTTGTAGAAGAGAATAGGATGTTGAGTTAAAAGAGCTGATTTTCCTTATAGCTGAATAGGCAGTGGGACAGGACAAAACAGATTTGAGCTCCAATGTTGTCCCATGGGTTGCTTGAAACTCATGGTTCTTGCCTTGAATCTCTATGGCTTGAAACATCAATCTGCAATTTCTGTGCATGACCGTGAAACATAGTTTTGAGAACAAGTTAATCTGCATATCTGTACAGTAGTCTATTTGTGTCAGGATCATCTTAGTCTTGAGAGTCTTGGTTAATTTAAAATGGCTCAAAATAAAAAGGTAGACTTTAACTTTTCATCTGAAAATTCCCCGAGCTTTGAAACGGAACAGTCTTATGTGCCTTGATTTTGAGTGTCTTGGGAGGTTGGGGGTGAGAGTGGGAACCGCAAGACAAAATGTCTTTCTTCTACAGTGAGAATTTTTGCTCTGTTGCAGTAGGACAGTGACAAATTTGTGGAGAGCCTGTGCACAGCACACTTTCATTCGTTCTGAAAGTAGCTTAATGTATAACTTTAACAACAGAACACAAACAACTGTGTTTTGTCATGTGTCTTCTGCCTTCTGGTCAGCCAAGATTTCAGCAGCATTAAGCAGTGAGACGCAGCTGAGCAAGCTGGTAATGATGCTGTGCCGGTCAGCAGGAAGTGACAGCATTCAGCTTGCTCGTCATTGAAAACCCCAGGTTGTGTATGTCATCTGGTAAATGATCTGCTAAGCAGAGATAGACCGGCTTGGAATATTATCATCTGGAGCGTGCTTGTGGTTATAGTTATGTCATATCTCTGGAAGGCTGAAGTTTCGCATGTGTTGGCTGAACTGAGGTTGCAGATTTAAAAATATCTTTATTCTGTGTCTGATAAAAGCATGTCTCTCTTAATTAAATCATGTGCTGTTTGATTTGGTTTTGTATGCTATGCTGTTTACCCACATCTTAATTGTTGGTCTTCTGTGGTCCACAGTTGAGCAAGGAGTGTTTGAAAAGGAGTCGGCCAGCTCTAGCTGAACTGGGCCATTCTGGGAGGTGCTGGAAATGTAAATGAACATGTATCTGAAGACACCCAGAAAAGATGTGAGCTGTCTAAGTCTGACTGAGGATTAGGAGTGAAGGATCGCTTTGCTAGACAACTGCAGACTTAAGAGTGCACAATCACTTGTGTAGTTTAGATTTGTTAAACAAGCAGTCCCTTGTTTCATCCCTTTTTTGTGGTAATGTCACTTAGTGATCACTGCTACCTACTCCACGTCAATAAAAGATCTTCAGTGAGGATATTGCAGCTGACTTCTGTGCTGATCAGAACAAGGCAGGGAATCTGTTCTTGAGTATTAAGGTGTTTGTTTTGTTTTTTTAAATTAGTTTGGGTCTCTTGATCTCTTAAATGTTTTGCACTATGTGTTGCATAGAACTGTCTTTTAACTTAGATCAAGATCCTTCTGTTTCAGAAATGATAGGAAATATACAAAGTAGCTTTTTGCTATTTCAGAAAAACTTCCTCTCTTCTCCCTTCAAATAAGAAAATGGCAACATCCCTTATGCAGTGGCTTTATTTTTAACATAGCCTAATTTTGTGCGTATGTGGAAAAAATACTAATTTCTTAGCATCTATGCATAGTGCGTGTTTAAATCAGTGGGCGGTCATGGGAAATTAAAACATGAAAACAAGATTTAAGCTTAAAATTGAACATGGTTGGTGATTGTAGTAAATAATTTCACAAGCAGTAGAACTGGTGAGGCCTCAGTGTCTTGAATAACTTTTCAGCTTGCACCAAATAAAGCTTTTCTCATGTGATTGGGTATTTACAAAAGGCTCTCTTATGTCAGTTCTGTCAAATAATGTGAAATCTTGCTTTAGTTTTCCTGTCTGTGGAGCAATCAGTCTGTCTTCTGAAAATAATGCCCTGTAAATGGCATACAAAACTGAAGATTGTTTCCAGCTGCTTAAGTTTTGAAATCTGCCAGCAAACTTCTGAAGTTCTGTCTTTCTTCTTTCTATGGGAAACTAGTTTAAAATCCTGTCTTAGCATCTGAAGATAACTTTTTTGCAATACACATTTGTCTTTAAAGATAAGATTATTAGTAATTTGTTAAATACATCTTTAACAGCTATAATAGCTTTAAAATTTGAAGTAATCGCAGTTTACCCAAATTGCAAATAAAGAAGTATCCAAATCCCCCGTGAACAAACACTGTCACATGTTGGCGTCATTTGTGAAAATTCTGGAGGCAACCTGGTGCAAAGACATAAATTACAAGCCAGTCTGAGCGTTGCAAAATCTAACCTAGTGAAATCTAATTTCATGGTAAAAGTATTGTGGAGTCCTCGAAAAGTATTTGTATCTACAGAAACGTGTATGTACTATCAAGGCAGTATCATCACACTCTTTTTCTTTTTTTTTTTTTTCTGTACAAGATGCAGTAACTGTAAATAGCCTGATGCACTGTTCTTGAGGGGGAAAAAGGCTAAAAAGACAGTCGGATGCATCTGTTGTACTTATTCTTCTGTCATTCGGGGCCATAATCCTTGTGGTCCTTCAGATGAAGGTGTCAGCAGGAAGCAAAAGCAGTCTGCCTTTAGTGTCACTAGCCTTTTCTCTCCTTGTGCTGTTTGTTCCTATTTCCATCCCTTAATTAAAGTTGACACTTGTGAATACTTATCGAGACCTTTAAAATTTGGTGAAAGTGTTGATTTATGTTCATATTTCTTGCTGTTATGCCCGAATTGCACATAAACCATCATACTAGACACCCACGCTTAAGAGGGTTGGATTACCCACTATCCAGGGCTAATAAATATTGTAGGATTCTGAACCTGATTAAACACAAGTTTTCTATGTTTCTGTGAAAGTGCTAGGAAATATTTTTGTCTACTCTAGCAAATGCCTCTGCTACTTATAATGTGGGATTATTGGGGAAGCATACTTGCATGTTGTTTATGTGGCCTAATTAGTTAGGGATCATCTGAATAGTGGCAGGCTTATTCAGTTCATTTAAAAACACAGTTGGAGGAGATTGCAGTGCATGCCTTCTGTAGGATTGCGTGATGGTGAGAACATTCACCCTGGAAGTGGGTTATCAGCTCTTCCTAGCGGGAAGGGAACACACTGTTCCCACATGGCAGGAGACATCCTCAATGCCAAGAAAATAGCTACATTTTCTCTTGAAACAGGACCACTGTGCGGAAGGGAAATTGAACTGCCAGAAAGAGTGAGCAGAGCTCGGTTGTGTAGGCCACCAAAGGCCTTCCCATGAGAAGGTGAGGAGGTTCCAGGGCCTGGTCCCTGCAGCAGGCTTCGTTTGTGTTTCTGTGTTAAAGGGTGATGAGATAAAACACATAGCTGTATTGAGCATTGCAGAAACATTTTTGGAAGCTCCATACATTTATGACACTGAAGATAAGGTAACAACGTGAAGGTATTATCACTGTCTAACTCCAATTTTGTTTGCTTTGAATAACATGGATTTATTAAAGTACTGACATTTAAATATGTAATTGCTTAAACATCAGCTTTTTTTGAGATAAACTAAGATTTCAAGCAACATTTCTGCTTGATTGGTGAGTGCTACATTTTGGTTTTTTTCCTGCAGAATATTTGTGATCTAGAGGAAGGAATGTCAGCCACTGAGTTCTGTCTAATTGCCTAATTTTCTGTGGATCAGTCTTGATTTCTTACAGAGTTAGCTACTCTGCATTCTCACTTCTGCTTCTTGTCTTTGTCATTCATGAGTCTTAATGAGTTTCCGCATCTTCTTCAATGACTCAGATAATGCTAAGCTATTAGAGATTGCCTTGGTATTGAAGCTTCCTGTCCTTGCTGTGGTCAAGATTAGTTACACCTCACTAAGCGGTTTCTACAGTGAAGTGGTACTTGACGTTAGCACGGCTCTGTTCCTGAACCCTGCTGTCTGAGGAAGACTATTACCACTGTTTCAATGTCAATGAATAGCAACAGCCCTTTATGCTTGAATTGTCAACCTAGAAGCAAACTGCGGGCTATCTTCCTGGTCTTGTATCAAAGAAGAAATGAGTGACCCAGGAGCACTGAGCATCACCTGGTCAGGCTTCAGCATGTTGGCTTAGCTGTAAGAAGGATTGCCACCATAGACGGTCTTAAAAAATGCCTGCCACAGGTACCTTCTCATCAGCTGTAGTATTGATCAGGACAACTTTTCTGGATACCTATTTTAAGGAAAAGGTAATAGAAATATTGATTTCTATTCTTACAGGGTTTGGATTGCACACAACTATTCACCGTAGCTTTTTTCCCCCCAGAAATCTTAAAGTAGCTAACTGTGTTCACTGTGACTTTCAGGCTGAAAGTCTTCAGACTGACTTCCTGAAGAAGCTGCAGGCATTGTATCAGCATGTTGGGTTTTTTTTCCAAGAGGTTACTCTGCTTGGAAACAACTGCTACTACTTGTATTCTTACATTACAGGGCAAGGTCTTTTTTTCCCTAGTTTTATTTGTAAGATACTTCCAGGGACTGGGAAGGAAAACTAAGAGAAGCAAGCCTGTTACGTGGGATTAAATTACGAACGTATGCCGGGGTCTGCACCTTTATTGGAAAAAACTGACTCTTAAAATTGGAAAAAGATTGAAAGTTGCTGCTAGTGTGTCTTCAGTAGTACTGTCAACACGTAACAATGCTGAACCATTAGAAGAATACATTAAACTTAGTTGTATTTTTACAAGCACTAAAATTGGCATGATTAAGCACTGGAACAGGTTCTCCAAAGGTGATTTGCAGCCTTTAAACTTAACTGGACAGACCTTGAGCAACTTGAACTCTCGGCTTTTAATTACCCTTGCTGTGAGCAGGAGGTTGGACTGGAAGACTTACAGAGGTCACATCCAACCAAAGTTATTTTGTGAGTCTTTGATCTATGCACCACAAGCAGTTTTCAGCTGTACGTGAACACTACAAAAACCATCCCGATGGGTCTTAAAATGCTGTCTGTTCTGGTGTATGCTGAGGTGGCTGAACATCCTCTTACAGCCTCAATCTTGCTGCTGCTCTTTGTTGTGACTTTTGGCCCACTGTGTTTTAATGTCTGTAGTCTCCTGTAATTTCTTAGCTTTTTACAATCTGTGTCGACCAGAAGCAATGTAGTGCGATGGCTCTTTGTTGTATCAAGATGTGCCACTACATGTGTTGGCTTGTTTTACTGTTTTTGAGAAACACTGAGTTACAGCAAGTCATTAACTTGACAGAAAACTGCAGCAAATGTTCACACCAGGAGCTGATCAAAGTACACAGCTATCTGCTGCCCAGTTGGAAACTATCAGTGGCTGCTGTGACCACATTCTACAAATGTGCGATGACTAGTTGTGGCTACCTTTTGCAGCCAGAAAGTGTTTTCGTGAGCCTTTTGTTGATACTGCATACCCTGCAGTATGTGTGTCCAAGGATGAGACCAGCTCTGCCAGTGGGGCAGCCAGCATACAACTGACACCACCAGCCTGATTGCCTCATAGCTCATCGGTTTGAGGGGTGTGAGAAGTCCCTGGAATCGATGGCATGTCTTCCAGCCAGAGGTTGACAGTGGACAAAATAAAGGGAACTGAGGGGAGTTTGATTCTCATCTCTGTGGCCCATCAGTAGCTGGTGAACTACCTTATTTCATTCTCCTGTGCATCTTTTCCAAATATATAGGTATATAAAAAGGACAAGATCCTCACCAAAATTGTTAAGCAAAGCAGTAGGGCCAACCTCAAAATCCTCCTCCTGAAAATGCAATAATAACATTAAGTAACAAATCAACTTACTGTATCAGAGAAAGTACACTAATGACGTTGAGTACTTAATGGCAGTTCTGTTCAATTCTGTCTGAAATCAGTGATGTGACCTCTTGTGAAGAAATATTTACACATAATTTTATAGAATCCATACTTCTAAATGCAACATTTACTTCAAGAATGCTGTGAGAGACTGAGCTGGGTATAGTCATTGGCTTCAAAATAGACGAAGTGAATGCTCATTCAGAAAAGGCAGTAGAATACTCAACTTACGATATTTGTGTAAGCGTTCTCAGATGCTGCAATGCTTTAATTAAAGTTGGCTTGTTTAAAAAAATTTTGTGTGGCTAGGATTCATAATGAATAGCAGTAGATTAAGTTTATGGTTCATATATTTTCACAAGTTTTAACTTCTGCTGCTAAGCTTGTAAGTTTCCAAAGGCTGTGGATGATTAAATATTTTTGCCACCTGTCTTCCAGAAGCTGAATAGCATAAAGCAGGGCAACACTGCTCTGCATGACGAAAATGAACAGTGGCTGAAAGAAAAGGAGTTGGATTTTATTATCCTTCTCCCCCCAAAATACATCTTGTATTTTTTCCTGTACTGTCCCTCTAATAAAAAATGGTAGTGGTGTAACAGTGGAATTTGTAATTATATGTTCTAACATGCGAAAGCCTCATCGCAGTCTGTCAACACTAGGAATTTGCACAATGCTAATGAATAAGTTAAAATGTAATTGAAGTCTAAGCTTGGTAGGCCTCAAAACAACACCTACTTTAGATTCAGTGAAATAGTTCTCCAACTTGTAAATTAAGCTCTACTTATAGGGTATCCAAGCGTACATTAAATCTATTATGATTATGCAGAATGAGGACACACTCTTTTTGTGTAATATTCAGCTATCTACTCATGGGGTAGGTGCTGATTCAAAGTTTTGTATGCAGTTGCCGAGTTATGACGGTTACTGACTTACCCAGATAATCCAGTTGGTGCTTTTGCTGCTAGATGAGATAGGAAGCAACACATAGGGAGCATTTTCTTGACACAGATCCCTGTGTTCTGTGCCTTGAATTTTTAAGTTGCATAATTCCTGCTAAGACCTCCCATTTCTGTGGGTAGTCCTGTTGAGGGGAGGTTAGTGGAGCTGGGCTTGTTTTGGAGGATTGAGACGGCTTCGTGCACAGTGGGATAGTTGCTGTGGTTGAATGTGATGCGTTCGTTTCAACTGTAGAATGGCCCACCTCTGCTCTTTTTTGTTGTCTTGTGTCTATAAGATGATCGGTTTAACAATGAGATGATTTTGGAGAAATGAGAGAAAAGGCTGTTAGCAGAAGTTTTGAACAAAATCTGGCCAGTTGTGCCCCAAATTGTCTTTGCCTGTTGCAACACAAGGGGGAAAACGGCATATCTTATACCTGCAACTTAATGTTAGCTGACTGTTTCCTTGTGGTAACACAGCCAGTTCAAAAGTCCCTTTTTACTCATCTGACAAGTCCAGTTATGTTTAAATTATTCATAGTACCCTGTAGGTTATAGGGAGAGAAGTTTTACTCTACACTTAGTTGTAGAGCATCAGAGGAGGCAACCACGCAGGTTTCTTCTCATCAATTAGTCATGCTTTAACTTTTTCTGTAGGTTACCAGAAAGATGAGTAGTTGGTCTGACAACTTCAGAAGAGATAGTTGCAAAGAGTTCTTGGGCAAAGTTTATAAAGCTTCCACAAGGAGTAGCTGTCAGTCTGGCTATATTACTTTGACTCTATTTTAACAAAATTGGAAGTTTTTTTGATTAAAAAAATCCACATGAAACTTGGGTTATTCTTTTGGTTATTTTAAACCAGTTGAAAAATTTGACATGGGTGATACTGATATTTAGTAGATAATCTTATAATACAACAAGATATGCCTACATTCTAGAAGTCTACTGTTTTGGCAAGTAGTTAGTGTTGATGAAGGAAACGTAATGCTTGCAGAGCGGGTGGGGAAAACCTAATAAGGACCCTATTACTCAGAACAGATATGATCCCTCTAGAAGGGTCTTGGAACTGTAACAGATCTATGAAAACATCTGCTTAATGTTCCGTAGTGAAAAAGGAAATAAAACTCTCTGACTTACAGGGAAAGAAATAGGGAACGAAAAAGAAACCAGTATTATTGTGACCCTGTGTTCAAAAGTCTAACAAGCTGGATCATACAGCATAATTCTTATCCCTAATCAAAGAAGGATGGAGTAGGACTAGGTGAGATCCATGTGAGTAACAAGGCTAATTTAACTGTAGAATGATTTTTTTTTTTTTTTTTTTTTTTTTTGCTTGGTACAAGAATGACTTAAAACTAGTATCACTTCCTAAACAGTAGAGAGTTTACAGGGTGAAGAAATGCGACAGATACCTATAAAAGCATGTGCAGCGTGGAGAGGCAACTGTGAAACCATTAACACTGTCTCCTAGTGTAAGAACAAGGAGGGACAGTCAACTGATACTAGCAGGTGGCAAACTTTTTTAAAAGTAGCTAACTATTCACACAGTGCATAAGTGAACTGAGAAATATAATCTTTCCCACTGTTGTGGTGCCCAGAAGTTCACATGGGTCTGAAGAATGATTAGATAAATTCACAAAGGAAAAATCCATCATGTGCTGTAAAACACGTATGCTGGCTCAGGGGAGCTTTGAGCTCCATCCTGCCAGTTGCAGGGGGTATACTCCCATAGTGCAACACTGTACTCTTGTATTCTTACTTAGGCGTCTGTGCTGTTGGAGAGTAGATCGTGGGCTAGATAGCCTCTAGTCTGTCCCATTACAGACCCTTTAAGCTTTATGTCCTTATGACATGGCTGCTAAATAAATATTCTTCAAAGGCTCCAGTTTTCATTCCCTCATCGGACAGGACACGTATATACTAGAAAATATGATGAGGAACATTCCTAGTGACTGAAGCAATCTGATGTGGCATAATCTTCATCTCTTATTAAAACCTCTCAATTTGAAAACAGGACGATTTCAAGTTGCCAACTGGGAATGAGCCTAGCTCATGTGAATACTCAAACCATGCCCAAGAATTCTAGGATTTTGCTAGTTGGCATAGGCTAAAATCATGCCAGAGACCATTTGAACAATTAAGCAATGTAGACAGTTGCGTTTGAGTACCTGGGAGTGTTTCCAGGCACTGTGTAACTTACAGTTCTAGCTTGAGTATTGCATTTCTATCCAGTTTGAATTACTGAACATAAAGAAGTATAATTGCATAGTAGGGCTTCACTGTGTAACCTCCATAGTTACTGGTCTGCCTCTTAGAGGCAAAGTCTCTTTGCTGATTTTTATGAACAAGAACAAAAAGTTCAATTGGGTTCTTAAGCTGTCTAAATCTTGCATAGAAGTGAAAATCCAAAGCATAGAAGTGATTTTTGGGTCATTTGAACTTTACTGTGTTACCACCTGAGAAATCATCAAAGTTTCTGCCTGGAATAGGGAAGAAAATTAAGAGATGCTTTGCTAAAAGATGCAAAGTAGATTTTGTGGGTTTTACCTTAAAAGTAATAGCTACCTTTTCTTTTTAGACGATGTCTTCGGCAGTTGTTCAAATATATGCAGCAGATCGCAATGCCATGTGGTCAAAGAAATGCTGTGGTGTAGCTTGCCTTGTAAAGGACAATCCGCAGAGGTCATATTTTATCAGAATATTTGACATTAAGGTAAGCATCTTTTTTTTTTTTTTCTTTTTCAGACTCTAAGCTTGGTTATATTCATTCTCCATTTTGAATTGAGTGAGTGTAGGTTGTCGTAGCTACAAACTCATAGAAATTCTCAAGTAAATGGTTGTGCTTTAAGCAGTGCAATTACAGTGCTTATAAATAGGCAAGTGCAACTTTCTCAGGTATTCTAAATTTAAATTATTTCATAGATGTCAGCTTTTATGGATGAAATAAATATGAGATACAATTTTCTTACAGCTCACAGAAGCTGTCTTGTACAGGTCTGATTACTCAAACTAGTGAAAGAGTACAGCTTCACTGATACGGATAGCTGTCAAAATTCTAGTGGGTGTCACTATGGATGATATTAACAAAATAGATGCTGTCCTCTGTATGGGTGGAAACAATCTTTTTGATTAGTGTGATGCATGTGCAAACTGCAGGACAATTATTTTTTTTTCCCTCCACAATATATACATTCATACTGAAGATCTTTGTCCTATTACAATATTTCACTCAAGACAATGAGGACTAAGAGGTGAAGTGCCCAAAATATGTTTTCATAACAAAAATGAAACTGAGAAGCATAAGTCGTACTGACTTTGCTGAAACTTTGGAAAGCTTCCCATTATCTCAACAGCTAGGAACAGCTCGTTCGTTATCTGTCAGCATTCAGTGCGTGAAGTCTCTCAGATTTGTTCAGGATTGCCAGTTGGCACTTGCATTTGACTTTGTGATTTGATCACTTGACTATTGGACTTAGTGAGAAACCTGTTCCTTGGATGCTGAACTATAATATCATTTAAATGTATAAAGCGTCCTAAAAAGGTGAGATTTTTGCTACCTCTAAGTTAACTGTTTTCAAGTCAAGCCTGAGATAATAACAGGAGACTGGAAGTCTCCTTTATTGCTATTACCACTGTATTCCTATGACTGGGCACTATTGCTGCTCCCAGTATCACTATTGCAGGATTGTAGAAGTTGAAAGATGTTTTTTAAAAACATCCAGGAATTCAAACAGAACACAGTGACCTGGTGCAATAGTCTTCCACAGCTCTTCCACAAGTTCCAGTATGTTTTGATTTTTGAGCTCATTCATTGGGTTAATAGCAAGGTAGATGCTTAACACCATGCAGCTTCCAATTCTTAATAGGTTCTATTGTGAAAGAAGTTAAACTTTGCAATTCATCCAAGTTTTTCAAAATCTTTTTTTTTCTTCTTTTCAGGATGGAAAATTATTGTGGGAGCAGGAGCTGTACAATAACTTTGTATATAATAGTCCTAGAGGATATTTTCATACCTTTGCTGGAGATGTGAGTCTTGATGTCTTTGAATACCTGTTTTAAAATGCCTTTTATTTGAACAGTAGCTTCTTTTAATATAACTGAGGCTTTTATTTCATTCTGTAAATTATTTATAAAAGTACAATATTACCTGTGTTCCTTGAGGCTTTTTAAGCTTATTTATAAAAGGATTTTTTTAAATCTCAGCTAGGAAATTTAATCCATAGGACAGAAGCATGAAACGCAGTTCTGTATTTTCAACTTCCTTTAATGAAATTACATTTTGATTTGCAGATGATGTTTGAAGTATCGTATGTTCTTAAAGCACAATTTTTTCTCTCCCCACTTTGAATTCAAGCTACAGATTTTGCTCAAATTTGTTAGCCAGGTTCTCTAGAAACTTGATTAGTAGACAGACATTCCTAAGGTAGAATGTTTCACAAAGACTTCGTTCCAAATTTGCAGTGATTATTTTTTTCTGATTATACCTTCAGAAGATGTAAGAAGACATTTAAGAAACCCTTTGAAACATCTTCTTAGTCATGGGTGGGGGAATATTAATGTTTTTCAGACATGTCAAGTTGGTCTTAATTTTGCTAATGAAGAAGAAGCTAAACTATTCCGCAAAACAGTAACAGATTTACTTGGACGACGGCAGAGAAAATCTGGTAAATATTCAAATTAATCTTAAATTCAGGCTTGTTTATGTTGTTCTGGGGGGAGGCAGGAAGCTACTTCTGTGTACGAAAGCCACTGGAGGCACTACTGCCATATTTGTATTTAAAAGTGATTGTGTTATTAAAGCGTGTGTTTTTTCTGTATTGTGCAAAAATAATATTTTTCTGAAATAACCTAACTTGATGCCCCTTGCTGTAAGTTTCCTTGTAAACTGAGACTACAAGGTTGCAGTGTTTGAAAATATAGATCAGGAGGAAGCAAAAATGGTAAGCTGTCAGTGGGAAAACTAGAAATCTTTCTGTAAGCTGTTTCCACATTTGACTAAACCCTCTTTTAGCTCTGGGCTGTTTATAACTGATTTGTTTAAATTCAGCCCAAGTGGGTCGTAACAAGGATTTTACCATCTGGTACGTTCAGTAGTTGATGTGAATGAAATTTTGGCATTGGTCCAGCATTTAGTAGTGAAATATCTTTTACTCAAAACTGGTGATCTTGGCGGAGTCCAAGAACAGGAGACGTAATGTGCCTATACTGTCCTTAGCAGCACAGGACAGCCTGCAGCACTGCGTGCTTTTTGCCAGCTGTAAGATGCCTTAGGAACATGGTTAGTGGTTTAAAGGAGGCTCAGGCTTCCTACAGATCTTGTTTGGGTCCTTTTCCAGGGAGCCCATAAACAACTTGTCTGTCTGACAGCCGTATGTCCATGAAGAGTAAGGTGATATAAAACATGGGCTGGGAACACATGGATGTGCTCAGGCTTGCTGTAAGCCGTATCTTGGACTTAGGTTCAAGCTACAGGATGCGTTTTTGTAGTCCATTCTGGAATTGAACTGCACTAGCAATGCAGTGTAGAGTGATGTAACGGGAGGAAGCCCTCATCTGGGAGCGCTATCTATTCAAATATTCTTGGGAACCTACATGAGTAGGTTCCCATACATACGTATTCACTTGGATTGCATTCAGGTATGGTGACTCAGGTGAAGAGCATTTGTTCCAGAAGCTTAAATGGCTTCTTTAGGATTTCCTTTGCTCAGAATTAGAATAAGTTCATAGGACTTCATGAGAAGTGGAGCCGTTAAGAAGAGGCATTAATAATGTTCCTCATACTTGTGTAAAAGTAATCTTGCATCACCATGCATCTCCTTTTCCTGAAATTTTAGTCTATTATGTGTCTAAAACACAGTGCTACAGTGCACAGCCGCGACTTGGGAGGAAATATGAATCACAGAATCACAGAATTTTCAGAGTTGGAAGGGACCTCTAGAGATCATCTAGTCCAACTCCCCTGCTAAAGCAGGATTGCCCAGAGCACATTATTCAGGACTGCATCCAGGCGGGTCTTGAACATCTCCAGGGAAGGGGACTCCACAACCTCCCTGGGCAGCCTGTGCCAGTGCTCTGTCACCCTCACCGTAAAGAAGTTTTTCCGTGTATTTGAACGGAACTTCCTGTGTTCTAACTTGGGCCCATTGCCCCTCGTCCTGTTACTTGGAACCATTGAAAAGAGCCTGGCTCCATCCTCCTTCAAGCCACCCTTTAGATACTTGTACACCATAATAAGGTCTCCCCTCAGCCTTCTCTTCTCCAGGCTAAAGAGTCCCAGCTCTCTCAGCCTTTCCTCATAAGGCAGATGCTCCAAGCCCTTAATCATCTTAGTTGCTCTTCGCTGGACTCGCTCCAGCAGTTCCCTGTCCCTCTTGAACTGGGGAGCCCAAAACTGGACACAGTATTCCAGTTGTGGCCTCACCAGTGCAGAGTAGAGGGGGAGAATGACCTCCCTCGACCTACTGGCCACACTCTTCCCTATGCAGCCCAGGATTCCATTGGCCTTTCTGGCGACAAGGGCACATTGCTGGGCCATGGATAATTTACTGTCTACCAGGACCCCCAGATCCTTCTCCTCCAAGCTACTTCCCAGCAGGTCCGCCCCTAACCTGTACTGGTGCCTAGCATTCTTCCTCCCCAGGTGCAGGACCTTGCACTTGCTTTTGTTGAACCTCATTAGGTTCTTCCCTGCCCAGCTCTCCAGCCTGTCCAGGTCACGCTGGATGGCAGCACGGCCCTCTGGGGTGTCAGCCACCCCACCCAGTTTGGTATCATCAGCAAACTTGCTGAGGATACACTCTGTCCCCTCATCCAGGTCATTAATGAATATATTGAACAAAATTGGACCGAGTATTGACCCCTGGGGGACACCACTGGTTACAGGCCTCCAACTAGACTCTGTGCCGCTGATCACAACCCTCTGAGTTCTGTCCCGCAGCCAACTCTCAATCCACCTTACTGTCACCTCATCTAGCCCATACTTCCTCAGCTTCCTAATGAGGATGTCATGGGAGACAGTGTCAAAAGCCTTGCTAAAGTCAAGGTAGATGACATCCACGACTTTCCCCTCATCCAGCCAACCAGTTATAACATCATAGAAAGTTATCAGATTGGTCAAGCACGATTTACCCTTGGTAAATCCATGTTGACCACTTCCAATAACTTCCTGTTCCTCAACGTGTTTGGAGATGACATCTAGAATGAGTCGCTCCATTCCCTTCCCAGGGACAGAGGTTAGACTAACTGGTCTGTAGTTCCCTGGGTCCTCCTTCTTGCCTTTTTTGAAGATAGGAGTGATGTCAGCCTTCCTCCAGTTCTCAGGCACCTCTCCTGTTCTCCATGACCGTTCAAAAACGATGGGGAGTGGTCTAGCAATAACATCCGCCAGCTCTCTCAGCACTCACGGATGCATGCCATCAGGGCCCATGGACTTGTGAATGTCCAGCTTGGCCAAGTGGTCTCTGACCATGTCTGCATTACTGGCCATAGCAAACTTTCTTTGAAGATGGTGGTTCAGTCAAACCTCCTGTTCACAGGACAGAAGGTCACTTCTGTCTTTCCACATACAGTTGTTCGTTTCTTTTTTTTCACAGGACCTTCAAACACGTAGGAATAGCTTACTCCATACATTGTCTTTTAACAAACAGACAACTCCCCCTCCTCAAACACTTGCAACTTGAAGACAACTTTAATAAAAAAAAAAAAAAACAAACAAACAAAAAAAACCACACCAAAACAAAATACTCAATGTTTTTTATCTTTTTAAGAGCTACAAAACAAGAATTGAAGGAATCGTGAGATTCCTCAGTCAAGCCACCAGGTGGAGTTCTGTATTTGTCGTTGATGCAACTGTATCTAATTGTGCTTCTAAAATGCTTGGGCTTTGCACTTACCCAAGTCAAAGCTGATTTGCTGGTGGTGTTTATTTATAAATGCTTATATAAAACATTAATTTATATATTATATATGATATATAAAAATTGTCTATTGTTTATAATGTATATATAAATTGTATGTGTATTCTAATCTGTTTTAGTTTCTCAAACACACTCTCAAACACAGAGGTAACAGTCTGGTAGTTTTGATGCTTTTCTGCTTTAATGGGACTTTTACTCCCATGCCTTCCAAAATGTATTTCATTTCATGGCAGTGCCACCTGACACGCTTTCAATTGAAATGAGTACTCCATGTGATCGATTAGCAGCCTGTTATAGCATTCAGGGCTTGCTAGGAGATTTTTCCAGGAGTCTTATGGAAAGCTTATGTTGTTGGAAGGTAGCAAGAACAGCAGTTCTGACTCACGAAACTATGTCTTCGTGCCGAGACTAGTACACAAAACATTGTCTGACAGCTGCAAGAAGAGGCAACAGTATTCTGCTCTTCCTCACTCGGCATGAAACGCACTCCAGTATATGGACAACTCCTGAGTAAGTGCATCTGGAGTTCCAGAGAGGTGAAAGTTTGGCTCCAAATAGGGAATGTACAAAAGCTTGCAAATGTAGAAAGTATCTAATAGAGAACAGAATGAGGGGGAAAGGCAGAGAAAGAATTATTGATGTGTTGTCTTAATCTTTTTAATATCAGGCTGGTTTTCATCTAGCTAAATTCTGTTTTTATTTTTTTATTTTAAAATTCAAATTCTTAACCTTGGGTTAGGAAGAAATTAGTATAATTAGTTAATTTCTCTGGTAGATTTACTTAAATAATCTCTCCATTTCCTTCTTAAACCGATGCCAGATAATTCCCCCGGTAAGCAGGTTTCTTTTCTCGGTGCTTGTCAGTGTAGTACATTCTCACTTTGGATATTCTTGCACAAAGGTACCATTAGTTTTTATTTTTATTATCTTGCCTCAGGAGTGTTAATGTATGTACACACACAAGTGTCCTCTCCACATGCTGAGCACTCAGTCATAAAAGGGCAGCAGAGACTTGTAGAACAGAGCCTTGTTCTTAACTGCCTTTCTGAAGTTGGATGCTTCTTGACTAATGTTTTATGGACTGCTTGTAGTGCATGGGTGGGAGCTCTGTTAGTCCTCTCTGAAGCTGTCTTTTTTTCCTCCACAAGCTTTTGGCTCCTGATGCCCTTCCTAATGCACTTCGTAGACTTCAAGCTGGATACTTAATATGGAGAGGGTTTGTTTGTTTGCTTGTTTGTTTGTTTTATCTTTCGTCACAGCTTTTGGTTTTTCTGCCTGGGAGACAATGGCATCTCTGAAGTGCTCAGCTTGCATTGGATTCAAGTCTCAGCAGAGATCATTCTTGTTTCCAGGCATGCTTACTGAAGGGAGCTGTGTTTTTTGGACACAGGCAGCTGGTGAGGTTGATCTGGTTTAGATCAGTAGGCATCTCCATTTTCAAAAAAGGAGAAATCTGCCACTCTCCAATCAGGTCATCTGCACTTCAGAACAGGAGCTCATTTTTTCTAGTCAGCAGCGGGAACCAGACAAAAACAGATCTAGTGTCTTTGGGCCACAAATTAATCTTTTGTATACCCAGCAAAAATTACAGGAAGTGTTTAAAATGTTTTGCTTTGTTTTCCACTATCTTTTTCTCTTGAACTCCTTCTGATGAAAATTGTAATGGATTCCCATGATTTGGCCCCAGGCCACTTAACACTTCTATGAATACCTCCTGCCTTTGCCAGCTTCCCATCCTGTGCCAAATGACTTGCAGTCAGTCCTGCGCTCTCCTTTGCTGTCTCTTGAGTTGTTGAATAAAACTCTAATTATGTTCCAAAAGTTGAGTTTGGGTTTGATTGTGTTTTTTTTTTTTGGCAGTACAACAACAGTGGTTTCTTAAACTGAATATTCTAGGAAGAGAAAGCACAATATTTGGCCCAAAAGTTTGTTGGTATTTTTTTTTTCTCTCTCTCCCTTCAGACCTGATGCCTTTTGCTGAGGCACACTTGCAGAGGTTCCCACCTCTATGCCTAAAACTAACCTGTTGTGAACTAAGAAGCAACTCTCTGCCTTTAGAAGGCTTGCTCAGTGAAAGTTGATTCAAGGGGTTTTGGTCACCTTCCTCTAAACGTTTGACCTTGACAGGTTCTTTATTCCTCCCTGAAGACCAGCTGACTGATACGAGGATGACTTGCCTTGCACACTTAATATTGGAGATTTTTTTTTTTTTTTTTTTTTTTTTTTAATATTGCTACGACAAGGTCAACGCTTGGACCTTGCTTCTGTGGAGGCACCTTCTCCTTTCCCCTTATGTTTGTGTCTGGAAAAAATATAGCAAGTCAGCAGTTTTTCTGGGACTTGCTGAAAAGTGAAATGTCTGTTACAAATACTTATTACAAAACTCTTGGGAGTTCCTGTTAGATTTCAAATACTCCTGATCTGAAAGGAAGGGATGTACAGCCTTCCTTATAGAGCCATGTTTTTTTGTTGTGGTGAGATGACAAACTGCTTGTCCATATGGGTATGGCCGCTTAAGAGCCTGTGCAGGTACACAAATAGTGTAATTGTGTAGTGGGGGTTTTAAAGGACAGTTGCTGGGTAGATAAATATTATTTTTGGTGGCTTGCAGGGTAGGTAAATGTGGTGGATAATAGAGAGGGAGATCTCCTTTAAAGGAGAACTTACTATTATAGGCTGAGAGTACTGAGGTGTGAAATGTTTACAACTACATTTTAAATCATTAAACCAAATTCATCGCGGTCTGTGAAACGGTTTACCGTTGTGCATAGAATATCAGATTAGTACTAAAGAGATTCTAGTTCTGTTCCATATTATTCAGTTACCTGTTGGATAACATAGGTGAAGTGTCTTGCCCCTCTGTGTCCTATTTTCTTTGCATAAAACAAAAAATAATTATAATATAATTTAGGTTCTGTGGGAGAACAATATAAAAGTGCTAATTGTATTTCAAATAAAAATGGAAAGACAGTCTAATTCAGTGGAAATCAGAATGCATAACGCTTAGAAAAGCTTGCTTTGATAGGTTGTACCAAAACAGCTGCTTTTCAAATATTTCATCTTACTTTGGAGTCAAAACATCTGAAACCAACTCAGTAGCTATTTCCTTATGCTCCTACTTGGCTTGCTCACTTGAAATTGGTGCTTATTATTTAAGATTAGGTTTTTATTGTTATGTAATGCTTTGTTCCAACTGCACAACAAGTAGGCTTTCAGGATATTAATAGATTCTTACATTCGAGTTCAGGGTCATTGAAAGCTTCACTAGAAACTAAAATTTAGAATTCATTTTTCTCTAATACTTATGAATAAATAATTCTTTTTCTTTTTCAACAGAAAAAAGACGAGACCCACCAAATGGTAAGCTTTTTACATTAATCACTGCATTTGATTTTTTCCTACTGCCGTCATTTACTGTTTATGTATAGCTTTGGTTTGGACTTGTTCGAGATAGTCCTGTGGTGACAAAAGCAGTAAACTCTTATTCTGGAGGCTAGTATGTTTGTTTTCTTTCTGTTCTTTGGTATTTGTTTAGTTGTAGCTTGAAAGACTTGTGGCTTAGCTGGCATTTGTAAAGAATGTCTTTGGAGGAGCATGTTTTATTGCGAATTGGATAGAGGCCCTTCAGCTTAAACTGACAAAAAAACTTTGTACCTTACATTTGCTTCTTGGTCTTCAGCATTCATTTCTGTATAGTGATCCTATATATTCTGAAGTTAAAAGTTACCCTGTTTGTCTAAAGGCAGGCATAATGATGACAGATTTCATAAAACATCCATAACATTTCAATTTCAGTTTATCTGGCTAACTGTGTGACATAGCCTTTTGCTCATATGTCATAAGTTTGTCCATATTAAACTCTTTTTTGCATGAAGAATTATTTGAATCTCCTTGCCTCTCGGGAATATAGCTCACTGGCATGAAGATAGAGGTTTCGCAGGAGAGCCTCTCATTAAATTGATGGAATGAGTCAAAATAACGTATCAATTTGATCAAAAAAATTTATACCATCTATTCTAAAATCAAGTGAAAAATGGACATCAATGAACATAAAGTTTGGAGTCTTCGTAGTTCTGAATTCACACTGAAGTTAAAAAGTGGTTTCTCCTGTGATATTTCTGTTGGTGATCCAGATCATAGGTCATATCACCGTATCTGTAGTTTGCTGCTTGAGCAAGGGTTTAGTCAGCTGATCATCTGAGGTCCCCTTATGACCTGAGGAGGTAGTCTTAAATTTGTAGTAACCAAAGCATCCAAGCATCTCAGTAGGTCACCAGAATAGGTAATTCTTAACTAATCCCGAATTACAGGAATTACTGATATCTTTTATATCCAAATAACCCCACCCCTGCCCCTGTGGAATACTTCTCAAAAAAATTACACTTTCTTTTTCGTAAACATTAAATTTTGAGGAAGTGCAGGCAATCATCAGTTTACACCAGGCATTTTTAGTATCAATTCCTTCAACTGGGACTGGGTTATTTAGTTTTGAAACAATCAAAGAAATACCATCCATGATTGTCTTACAGCTTTTTGAGCTTTTGGAAGGTTTTAGCTGTTCTGCGTCTTGAGTGACATTTGCTTCTGTTCACCTAAACAGTGCATCCCTGATAGCAGTATCTGCAGAGCAGATGGGAAGGAAGACGGCAGTGGTGACTGTGTAGTGCCACCTACTACAAAAAAAATTACCAATAATAACACAAACAATTTGATTGTCCAGTTTGCTATCTGTGATTGGAATAAGATTTAAGAAAACTAAACCTGTAAAATCTAAGCCTGCAAAAACTTCCATGATTAAAATAGTCTCCATAATTCATCCTGTAAGACCTCAGGCAACATTTTTTTGAGAATAATACTCACATACTAAACTTGCATTCATTGGTCCTCTGCCTTTATCCTGAATATTCTATGGAAGACATAGGTTTATGTCAATGTTTCAGGATTATAATCTCTAGTCAGAGGTCTGAGCTTCACTGCTTTGTAGTATACTGTTTGCCTGGAGCATCCATATACTCTTTCTCAACCTGTCCTGTTTTCCTTTTCTGATTCTGTCAAATTCTATAATGCCTGGCTTCTCAGCTGGCAAAGAGTTAAGTGGGGTCATACCCTCTGTACTCACAGGTGAGACATGGTTAGGGTGTGGGTTATAGCCTCAGGTGGTACTCTATACAGACTCATTCACTTGGAATTCAGACTAGAGCAGATATGTACTATCAGCATGTAACTGGGGAAAAAAGAAAAACTGTTGTAGGATCAGCTATTTTTTGTTTTGCTTTCCATATGCAATGAAAATCTAATGGGGAAAAAAACAGAACACCTGCTTCTTTGTACTGGGTATCAATGCATAATTACCTTTAAAACTGAAAAACAAGAACGGTCACATTTCTGTACTCACATGATCCATGCTTGAAATACTGTGGGGAATTTTGTTTTAGTGGGGCTTGTTTGTCTGGATTTTCTGCATACGTTGAAGCTGCATGGAAAAAGCACTCTGTCTTTTCATATGATGTTTTCAATGGTACGGATTTAAGATTTTTTCTTTTTTTTTTGGTAGAACTGCAGGATTAAAATCAAATTGGCATTAACAGTTATGTAAAATGTATTAGTCTGTAATTTCCTGGGATTTATGTTCCAGTCATTTGTAATAGCTAGGTCTCTTCCTGCAAATGAAGAAGAGTTACTGTGGTTGAACTGACCTTTTAGTGAAGTTCTGGATGAAATAAGGATTTGTCAGAGAATTAGGTTTTGAGGGTATCTTTAAGACCCACGTGGCAGAATTTTGTTTCAGATGTTAACTAGAACAGTTTGCATTTATTGTAGGACTGTCTGTAGTCTGGGACAGATGCCTAGAGAGGTTCTAAATAAAATACAGAGAATTTTATAGAATTAACATTTCAAAATGTTCTGTACTACATTTACTGGAGCGCCTTCTGAAGAAGTCACAGATATTGATAACAGTGGATGCTTAAGGCCACTGTACTGTCAGGTACTTCCTAACGATGAGCTCTATATGCCTCTCTCATCTTCGTTTATTGAGCTGTCTACACCTGATGGGGAAGGTGCATGTCTTATGATGGGAAAAATCTTACTGGATATAAATATGGCAGTTCTAGAAGAATACAATTCTTTCCATTCTTTTATACCTCGTGGACTTCTAAGGTCTAAACCTGATGGTAAGAAAAAATTTCATCTTTGAGACTTCACTATGATCTCTGGTATGAATGTTACTAGTATCAAGGCTATCAGTCCTTAATTTCAGCTCAGCTGAATAAAATTTCAGTTCGCAAATGGCTGCTGCTTTGCATGGTTAAAACCATGTATGGTTACTTTAGGATATTACGTGCAAAAAGGTGTAATTTCAAAGACTGTTAGGGATTGTGAGACGAATAACTTTCTAGAAGTGCTAACATGTACGTTTCTTTTTGAACCGCAGCATAGCTTTTGAAACTACATATGTCACTATAATGCTGAGAAAATATAAAAGCTGATTGAAGTGATAATGAACTCCTACAGTGTTTTTGGTTTTGTTTTTGAATCTAATGAAATTAAGGCTGTAACTTTCAATTAATCCTGAAGATTTACTGAACTCCACTTGTTAAGTTTTGGGTTGATAATATTTGTCAGTTAGTGAATTAATGCTAACTTCAAGTGTAACTCTAACAGTACAAGTTGTTTTGCTTGGATATATGCAGTCAATTTGTTTTTTTGGTGTTCTCAAAGGACAGTTGTCTAGATCGTAACATTTCTAGATAAAAGCATTTCTGCTTAGCAGAAAACATTTTAAAAATTCTTCATGCGGTTTCAATGCAGTTTTAAATCTTGTCCTTTAAGACTCCTACAGGAACGTAGGAGTCGTCATATGGTTTTAGATTAGTTTTGTCTAGCCTGGTGCTGTGTTTCTGTTCTTGTTTTTTTGTTCTGGCCAGTACTAGGTGCTTCCCACTGAGGTGTTAAACTCCAAACTTCAGCTATGTTATCTATTGTATTGTCTCCTTCTCGTTTCTGATTTGGACGTTAGTCTGTGAAACCTAAGGCTTGTTGCTCCTTTCAGAATGCGTAGGGGAACTTTGAATTATCCATAGAAAATGCAGTTATGAAAAAATAATGTCAATAAGGTTCATATTTATCAAAGTCTAACTAGACATCTTTATCATCTGCCCAGCAAGACTGCGTGCATGAGTCTTGCTTTAATTGATTTGTTAACCATTAGGTAGCAACTCATCGCAGAGTGGAGGATGTTTGCCAAACTGGTCTTAAATTGCTTAGTTTCAGTTTTGGAAGAATGAGATCACTTGCCCTTTTCGCAGGTTTCTTTAAAAATACACATATGTGTCTGTGTGTGTGTGTGTGTGTATATATATATATATATATATGAAAAATGCATAAACTCCCTCTTAGTATTTAACTACTACTATCACTTACTTATGTCAAGGGTTATCTTGTGTCAGAACTAAAAAAACTGAGTGGGAAACTGCTGGGTATACTCATTTGCTAGTATTACACAAGTAATATAATACTAAAATGCTAAAACTGGTGGGAGTATAGTTCAGATACACTTTAAATAATGAGAGTAGTAATTCAGAATTGTTTATAATGAAGAACAAGGTTTGAGAACATAATTCATAATGTGAGTGTTTAATTTCTATTTCTGCTGCTGTTTTCACTGTCACTGCTCTTCAAGCTTTGTTTCTTATCTGTAAGTTTGTTTTTCAACAAATATTTAACTTACAACAGTAAAAATCCTGTACTTTACCTTCACAGGCCCAAATCTACCAATGGCAACTGTTGATATCAAAAACCCAGAAATTACAACTAACAGATTTTATACTCCACAAGTCAACAATATTTCATATACCAAAGAAAAGAAGAAAGGAAAAACTAAAAAGAGAAGATTGACAAAGGCAGATATCGGAACACCATCTAATTTCCAGTAAGGACTCTTTTGAGGTTGGGTTTTATTTTTGGTGGGGTTTTTTCTTCTTTTGTTTTTAGGTTTGGTTTTTTTATGGCGTTTTTATTTTCTTTTTTTTTCTGTCAATTGCACTTGCAAATGCTCAAGACTTAAATGTGTGACTGTTGTGTCTAACCTGAACTACAGTGAGTGCTGGCTGGAATGCTCTGGGGTTTAAAAGCAAGTTAGTTTATACACAGGTGAGAGGTTTACTGCAACTGTAAACAAAAAGTAACTTGCTATCCTAAAATAGTTTAAAAGCAATTTAGCAGCATAAAAATGTCTTATTGAAGTGGTCAGCTCAGTGCAGACTCGTATTTAGCCTCAGTGGTCAACTATTTAACACTGTTATTCTTACAGCTGTGCCTGCCTTAGCTGTGCTTCATCATACAAAATACACATGTGGGTCTTGACTTGTCAGAACAGCAGAAATGACGAAGGCCATATTTTTGGCTCTAGCTTTCTGTTTACAGACTTACTTATTCCTGGTATATAGGCTAGTACCTATATCTTGGGATGAAAGTACTGCATGCTTGTATATGCCTCTTGGGAATGGGTTGATTTTTTCTAATATTGTTTCTTACGTATCTTAAATCTTTTAGAATAGTTATGGTGTATCGTTTTAAGCTTCATTTTCATGAGACTTGGGTTTGGTCAGTTTACTGAATTAACTCTTGTTTTCCTGAACTATAATTTGGTGTTTTAATCTTCTGCCATTTGAAAGAAGTGTCCTTTATTTGCTAAAGCAACAGGAATTGAAAGAGTTTGAGTTAATTACTGGAAAGATGAGTTTCTGTGAAGTATTAGCAAACCAGTATGGGCTTTACGTGCCAAGTAAATGTCTTGTTCTTTCAAACAGTTATTTTACATTGCTTCTGCTGACGTGCCTTCCCAGAATAAAGCTCCATAAAAGTAATGCTGGTATTACCAGTTACAGTAATGTTGCTGCACAGTGTTTTGAGAGACTGCTCTGTAGAATGGGATAGCGGACAGAAAGGAAAAGGAGAGAAAGGCTAAAATGCTTCCCTAACCAGACTGTGCTTAGACAATTCAGACATCAACCATGTTCTTTCGGATCTGCGTATCAGTGAAGTGCTGCATCTGTTAATGTTACTTAAACTGAAAAATGCAGAAAAAGAGGAAGACTGAAAGAAAGAAAACTTAATAGTGATTTGTAGCTGGTCACCATTGTAGTTCTACTGATGCAGACTTCAGCATATGCAGGCAAAATTGCAAATAATAATTTGCATTAGTGTGTTTTACCTCTGGTCAGAATTTGTGGAAGGGCTTGTGCAGAAGTGCAGATATAAAATTAATTTGAGACTTTGTGTATAATGTCTGTTTGGTTCTGACCATTGTAAAACACTATGTGCACTCATAAATATTAAGAGACCTAGAGAAGCTGAGAATAAGAGGATAAAATATTTAATGACATTCAAAGAAAAGATATGTTACCCTATCACTAAATGTAACATTAAATTGTAAGTGGTGAGATTTGCAAAAGAAGATCGAATGTCTATTTTGTTCAGCTTAAGGTCTAGTTAAGTTTTCTGTAGAGTGCAGCTAAGTGCCGTCTTACCATGTAAGATACTTTAATTGCTGGTTTTGTACAAACATGTGGGAATTGGTGTTTAGTATTGTGAGGCAAATATGCCAGTAGGATAACTTGTATGTAACTTGAGCTGCGATACTGGTGAAGACCAACACTGTCACTGTTTGTTTATGACGGATCAAAGTCGTACCACAGACCATAACCTAAAGGGTGCAAAATAACTTCTCCACTTGAGCTTTTTGACAAAAAGTGAGAGTAAGGGAAGCTTTACTGTTCTGTTCTCAAGTGAGGACTTAGATGTAAGAATTGCTTAGTGTCTTAAAAGCCTGGAGGCAGAAGCTGGTAGTAATTTCTAGGTATTTTGGTGTCCTGTTATTTTAGTTAATGAGGTCCTTTTTATGCTGATTAAATGGACTTTTCTGCTTTTTTAGACACATTGGACATGTTGGTTGGGATCCAAACACAGGTTTTGATGTAAGTAATTTATAAATTATTCAAGACACTGAATAATTAGAAGCTTTAGAGGCTTTTTAATGTAAATGGCACAGATAGGCATTAAATAAACTTGACTGTACATCAAAATAGTTATAAATTGTGATTTTGTAATATGATTCAAACAGATGTTGGAGTAGAAGGGAATAAGAGAGATCTGGGATTGAGGGGAAAACATGTAACACTTAGGTTTTTGTGCAAGGTACTTACTAAAATAGTCCTTTCAGACTGAAAAGTCAACCCAGAGACATGTCCTTGGCTTTGCTGTTCCTTTTAACTACATGGTTTGTGTTTGTTTTTTTTTTCTAAATTCAAATGATATTTTAAAAAATTCTTCTATTTCAAGCTACTGAAAAGTAATGTGTTTGACTTGCAGGTGAATAACTTAGACCCAGAACTGAAAAACCTGTTTGATCTGTGTGGAATTTCAGAGGCTCAACTAAAAGACAAAGAAACTTCAAAGGTCATATATGATTTCATTGAAAAAACGGGAGGTGTGGAAGCTGTTAAAAATGAACTGCGCAGACAAGGTGGGATTCTTTTTATTTCCATGTAAAAATTAAGGCGTTTTTTGCCTTAAGGATTAGAGTAGAAGCTGTTAATGATGAGCAATTTTTGATTCTTTTCCCTGGACTTCATGTCACCGCAGCTGCATTGGATTTCATAACATTTCTGTATACCATACACTATGTAAAAATGTTCGTGCATTGACCCATGGGAGTTCCCTAACGAATAAGGATCTTGCCTATTCTTTTAAGTAATTTCCAGTAACACTTAGTTTGACTGTAAAGCTATGCAATATATTGCATATAGATTTTTCAGACTGTGTATGTTGCATAGTTATTTTATAATTTCAATCTTAGAAATAAATTAAAATCTTAGCGATATTTCTGTTGTCAGTTATAGAAGTAGCCTGACAGGTGTATGTGTGGTGCCCATTTACCCTCGCAGCGCTGTGTAATGAACCTTGCAACATCTAAAGGCCTGAAAATTTTATATGAATACTTAAAAAAGATTTTTTTTCCCCCTAATTTAAAGTAAAAAGTACTAGTTTTGAGTAGGCTTCTGCTGCAAGAAAATTCTCAAATAAGCCATTTCCTGCCTAACCTTTAAATGTGATCTCAGCTGATGCATTATCTAGTGGAACGTAGCAAATCAGTCTGAAAATTACACTGCCAAAGTCAAACTTTCAAAAATTTGCCTAGAACACTTCTCAAGAGAAATAGGATATAAGTGCCGTTGAAATTATAGCGGTTTGAATCTAGTGAGTAAATTGTTCGAGTGACTGAAGAGATATGGATTCAGGGTGCAGTGACTTGTTACATTTATTCCTTAGGTCCCCCACGGTGGAGCGGTATGTATTTGAGCTGGCATCTAAGCATATGCTTCAAAGTATTTATGCTGCTGTGTGATTTCTTTCCTAGATGAGAAACCTTAGCCCATATCTGTTTGACTGCAATACTAAAAATTATGGTCAAACTTCTTAGTTAAATTGCAAGCAAAATTTCAGTTATGATTTTTCTTCTTAGTAAGAAATCTGTCAGTTTCTTAACTCTGTTTAAATGTTTACAGAGTTGTTGATCCCAGACTCCTGACCATAAAATGGGATTAAGACTTGCCTTGGAGTCTTATGACTAGCTTAAAATACTTTAAAAATGGCTATTTTTCTATTATGTATGTGTTAACTTCAAGTTACAGCCACTTGCATGTATGCAATTGAAAGAAAAGCTGCCTCACCTTTAACGTGCATGATAATAATCTACCTCTGTGCTTTTTGATAGAGGTAGATAAAATATTCCAGTATTTCAGTGGGTTTATCTGCAATTATGTTATTTGATGTGTAGGCTTGACTGCTGTTTGAAGTGTTCTTTCTCAACTGAAACACATTTTTCTGTGTTTTATTGCAAGAATTTCTGTGCTTATTTATTCACACTGCTAGGATGTTGACTAGAGGGTTGCAGATACATTGTTCTGCTCAGACAGAAGTTACTTTCTTGTTTTTCCTGCCCTTTCCCTAGTTTTTGGTACTGTTAGTTAGGTTTTTTTAGTGACAATTCCATCAATAGAAGATTTTATGTACTTTTTTTTTTTTGTTAATAGCCATGTTCAGATTAATGTGCATTTATAAAAGACTAAATTATTTTCTTGCTTTGCTCATACCATCTGTTGGGGGGAAGGGAGAGAGGATGAGGCAATGGTGCTCCCTGCTTATTCTTCCTCCTTCATTTCACTCCAGCTGAGTGCAGACAAGCCTTATAAAAATTCCTGAACTCTACTGCCACAGATTGGATGTGGCATATCTCTATATACGATGCAAGTAAAACTTTTCTCCACAGGAAAACTTAAACCTTGTATTCAAAATCTACAGGCAGTAGGGACTCAGGAGCGTGACCGTGTTATATATCTTTTCAGTAGTACAGAACTGTCTGTAGTGCTTGCTGAGTAAGTTATATTTGAAAATACTGGCCTCCAATGGCCAAAAAGGAGACTACAGTTATGTCAGCCAAAAAGTGGTGGGATTTTATTTTTTTTTTTTTTTTAAATGAAGAACGTTGGCAATACGTCTCTTGCAAAATATATGAAGTCTGAGAAGAGATTCTCCCCATGTTATTCTTTTGAAGGGATAGAAAAAAACAAAGCAGTTTATGGAACTTAAGAACATAACAGTAGTTTTAGAAGGGACGTGTTTCTCTAAGATGAGCAGGGAAGGAGGCACTGAGGTACTAGTGTCTCCTACTTCCTCAAAATTCCTTTTTTAGGGATGTCCCTCTCTATTCCAGTGCAGACAGCCTACTTTATCAGCATGTAACAGGAAGGACCTTTTTGAGTCTGGTAACCTTTTTGTTATCAAAGCATATGAAAGAAAATGTGAATTTTCTTAGTTGGATGATAGCACCTAGATTATAAAGTAGTTACATGCAACAACCACACAACCTAAAGTACCATAAGCCATCAGATGCTTAATGGAAGAGGAAATGAAACGGTGCTACTTAAAACACCGTTAGCAGAGCAAGTACATTTCAAGGCCACTTTGTATAGAAATGATCCTGTGCATTGAGGTAGCTCTGAAGTGGTTTCCTTTCTACAGTCCCTTCCATAAAGATATTGTAGGAACTAATTTTTGGTAAATGGGACTAAGAGTCAGTTTATGCTGCGTCATAATTTTTTTTGTTACTAGAAGATGATGCTTAAAAAAATATTTGCATCTGTAATTCCTTAATGAAATAATGGATCGATTCCACAAAGTGGAAATTTTGTATTTCACTTAAGTGTATCTTCTAAAACCTCTTTCTCTTGCCTTCTGTCCTAGCTCAACAAAATTTACAGGATTCTTTTGAAATTTTTCTGCATTTTGTTATGAGAAATTGAAACACCAACTTAAGATACACTTGGATTATGAAGAAAATTACTACCATAGGACCAAACCAAAATTAATGACCAAGCTTGTTTTGTGACTTTAATTAGTCTTTTTATGTATTGCACTTGCTTCCTGCAGTGTTTATTCTTTTCCAAAATACAGGACAGACATAGGGGCTATATTGAGCTTGGTTTGCATTCATGTAAGCATAGTTTATATTCAGCTATATTCAACTTAATCCAGAACTGCTAAAACTTGCGCAGGCACAGAGATCCTTGCAAAAGGCAAGGCAAGGCAAAGCCTTTTTTCTTTTTCTGCTAGTCTCCAAAAGACTTACGTGTACTGAGTAGCATGTAATTGTAAATTGTCTTGTTTCGTTTCAGCCCCACCTCCTCCACCACCATGCAGAGGAGGACCCCCTCCACCTCCACCACCACCTCCCCATAGCTCGGGCCCTCCTCCTCCTCCTGCTAGGGGCCGAGGGGCACCACCTCCGCCTCCTTCAAGAGCTCCCACAGCAGCACCTCCACCCCCACCTCCATCTAGACCAGGTGCCACAGTGCCCCCACCTCCTCCAAACAGGATGTATCCTCCACCACCACCAGCGCATTCGTCATCTGCACCATCCGGCCCTCCACCACCACCACCGCCACCGGCAAGTGGGTCATCTGTTCCTCCACCACCTCCTCCTCCTCCACCCCCTCCTGGTCCTCCTCCACCACCGGGCCTTCCTTCAGAGATTGATCACCAGCTTCCAGTTCCTGCAGCAAACAAAGCAGCGCTCTTGGATCAAATCAGAGAAGGAGCTCAGTTAAAGAAAGTAGAACAGAACAGTCGACCAGTGTCCTGCTCAGGAAGAGATGCACTGTTAGACCAGATACGACAGGGTATACAGCTGAAATCCGTGAGTAAAACCTATTTCTCATCTGTGTCCACTTGGGACTTGCAAATGTCTGCAGTATTGCAATATGAACAGGCTCTGTTTTGAGATGGATCATAACCTGTAGAGCTGTAGAGTTTTTGAAGTGATGCTTTAAATGATAGTACTGAGAAAATGCTTAGAAGGCGTATTCCTTATAGAGGAGTATCAGTGCATGAAATTATCCTTGTTTCAAACTCATTACTCAATTTTCTGTAAAGCTTTAAGCATGAATCGTACAATGATGGTACCACAGTATTGTGGCTGTAAGGAACTTTTGGAAGAACTATGGAAGATTGCTGGTCGCCTGAATGCTTCAGTAAAATTATCTAAACAACTGCAGGGGATGAGTTCGCAGTAATGGTAGTGGAAGGCAAATGCTAGATTGATTTATTTATTTATTCCATCTTAAAATGGGCCTGTGCTCTGCAAATGTCGAGCCTTGTAAGAAGGTGGCTGCCTGTGTCTGGAAAAGTGCTGCCCGTGAGGGATGCCTCTGCTGTTCCTGTTGCAGCTCAGGCTACTACTATTACTATTACTATTTCTTCTTGATGTCACTGAATATCTTCAAAATAATTTTGCCTGTAGGTACTATTTGGTTTATGGCTGTTCTTCTGCACTTGAGTCTTCTGATGTAAAAAGTGTGAGGGCATGTTAATATTTATTTGCTATTAGCATCAAAGTCTATTGCTTTCAGAAGGGACTATCAACCCAAAGCAGACCTGATTAATAAACCCAAACAATAAAAAATATTTTGTGGTATATACCAAGGATAAAATAAATAATATTTATGAAGCTACACAAGTCATGTCTCTACAGTCATATTAAGGCGCTTTCCTTTAGGTGAGCTCTCACTTCATGATAGTCAGAGCTGAAAAAAAGATTAAGTATGGACCAACTACAGTTGTGTTGTATGACAAAAGAGAAAAAGTTGATTATTTTTTTTTTTTTTTTAATAAATAAAAACTTAGCTTGAGCTAAAGAAACAAACTGCGGTTTCATTTTTCCTTCTGGTTGAAAGTAAACTCATTAACCTAATAAGGAAGTTTGTCTCGAAATACACAGGTTCTGTTTGCTAATGGCGTCTTTCTAATGTATCCTTTTTTCCAAGGTATCTGATGGTCAGGAGAGTGCACCACCTACACCTGCACCCACCTCAGGAATTGTGGGTGCATTAATGGAAGTTATGCAGAAAAGGAGCAAAGCCATTCATTCTTCAGGTGAGTCTGGAATTTTTCTGACCTCACGGTGTTAGGTCTTCAAGAGTTAGCACTTCCATTCAACATAAAATATTGTTGGAAAAAAGCATGGATTTCAGCATACAGTGCAATACAGAATGCTCCTGGCAGACCCCTAGTGATGGGTTGAATGGTTACGTCGTGCTACTTTTAAATTACTGGTGTATAGTAGTTGCAGCAAGACAGAATTAAATATTACTAATTAAGGTTAATATCGTTATAAAGATTGGGTTGGGTTTTTTTTACAACTGACTTATTTTTTTCTGCTAGGTGTCTGAAATAAGTTTTCAAAATATTTTAGAAGGAAAGTTTTTAATGCTTTTTGTCTGGAGGAGCCAAAGCTCTTGCAAGATTCATTCTCTTAAAACTGTGGCTTCCAGTGTGCTTTGGGTGCCACCTGCTGGATAATAATCAGATAACTAGTCCCATACTAGTACTGAATGAACTTTTCACACTTCGGTGCTTATGAGAAATAAGGCTGCAAGAGGAATTGCACTTCTCAAATACCAACTTTTAATAAATGGCAGTTCAGTATCTGCAGTGCAGCTCTTTGTTTACATCCCTTCTGTTTAGGCTCTGGTGTATTTTTCTTCCAGAGAAGTCTGCAAACCATTTGACGAAATGCAGTATAGTTTGTTGATTTGCTGCCCTATGTAGTAATCTCCAATTTTGGTACCTTATATAAATTAAATTGGGTTTGTTCAGCCTTGAGAAAAGAAGGCTCAGGGGAGACTTTATCACCATGTTCAAGTAGTTCAAGGGTGGCTACAAAGAAGATGGAGACTCCCTTTTTACAAGGAGTCACATGGGAAAGACGAGGGGTGATGGGTACCAGTTACTCCTGGGGAGATACCAACTGGACACAAGAGGAAGGTTTTTCACAATGAGAACAATCAGCCATTGGAATAATCTCCCCAAGGAAGTGGTGGCTTCCCCACCATCGTACGCTTTTTAAGATTCAGCTGGACAGGGTGCTGGGCCATCTTGTCTAGACTGTGTGTTTGCCCAGAAAGGTTGGACCAGATGATCCTTGAGGTCCCTTCCAACCTGGTATTCTATGATAAATACCAGAAGGGTGCTAAAGACAGTGTTTACCTAGGGAAGGAAATGCTCGTACCTAACAAATAAGTAGCTTAATTTTAACAGGCTACAATTTTTAAATTATGATACATATTAAAAATAGTGGAAGGCTCAATAAAGTTAACAACAAACCTTGTTGAAGTTGATGCGCATTACACAGCTTAGACTATTCCAGTAACCACAATGGACTTTAGCTCACAAAAATTTTTTATCTCCTTGTACAATAAAAAGAAATCCTGTTATGTAGTAAACCTGGGGAAGCAGGTCTTACGTTTCAGAAATTAATCTGTCCTTGAAGTTTAAAAACCAATCTAGAAAAAGCTGGCTGCTCTGATAATTCTCTAAGTAAGAGTAATAAGTAGTAAGTTTTAAATAACAACTCCTGATTCTTTTTCTCATAGCACAAAACAAGATACATTTTTCCTACCTGAGGAAGAGAGTGAGAAAGGAAACAAACTAGATACTGGCTGAAAGTTAGATCTGTCTAAACTGAATGTCATGTCTAGAAATCTTAAAATAGAGTATTAGCAAGTGTGTTGTTGTGAATTCCTTGAACCGATTGTTCTGTTTTCAGGAAGTTATGCTAAAAATCAGTAATGCGTTTGTCATCTTAATTCGGTGCATGCAAGTGATTTGCTTTTTTTGTCTTACAGATGAAGATGAGGATGAAGATGATGAAGAAGACTTTGAGGATGATGACGAATGGGATGATTGATCATATATTATTATATATATATATTTTTTAAGGTGAATGATATACTAAACACTACTTTCTGTCTATGGATTCTGTAAAATTATCATGTAAATGTTCTACCAATTTGCTGTATATTTTTGTTGCCTTTTGCTTTTTTATTAATCTGTGCAATACCTCATTTAATCTGTAAAGGTTTGTCATAATCCTCTACAAAGCTACTCCCTGTTAATGTGTGCAAGTTTACACCTGGATGATCATGTACATGTGAATACTTTCCATTCCATCAATAAGGGAGTCTAAATGTAATATGTGAGACTGACAAAAACCTTAATGTAATTTAGTTATAATGCAAGAAGGAAAACACTATTTTCATACCCTACTTTTTCTGTATCTAAATTTTCTTATTAAAACCTAGTATAGCACTATGTTCTTTAAGTGATGCAGCTCTTAGTTTATTTAGCCCCTTCATTGCAAATGCAATGCTACATGAATGTTGAGGCTGGTTTATACTATTGCATGGTTTCAAATACATCACAACCTTGCAGTTCAAATCTTAACAGTATGCTTTACATAAAACAAAATCAGTACAGAAATGCACAGCTAGTTGTCAAGATTGCCTTGCCCTAACTGTAGCAATACGGACTGCTATTGAACAGCAGTAGTAATTAAATCCTTCAATTAGGGAACTCTATCTGAAGTTAAACAGGGTGGCTTTACATTGTAATAGTGGTAAAGGCATCTTTGATGCAGACAAGTTCAGTCTATTTTATTTTTTTTTCCTTCCCAGCTCTTACTTTCAGAATGAAGAAGTATAAATTACTGGGGGCTATACTGAAGGCTGGCAATTGCTACAGTTTGATTTATTTTTAAAATCAATTTTATGTGGTTTTCAGGCTAAAGGGCTGCGTTTAATGCTTGCTTCAATAATGTCTAATTACTTTTTAAAATTTGTAGGACATTGGTGTACTAATAAAGTAAACATAAGTGGTATTACTTTGCAGTCTTTGCGTTATGGTACACAACAAATGCTGAAACACCAATCCTACATCCATAAGTTGGAAAGCCATTAACTCAGAATATACACTTTTAATAAATACTGAACTTTATGGCAATATTCTGTCTTCATATGTTGGCTTTAAGACCAAGGGTTGTGATGAAGATCAAGAACCCAATTCATGAGAATAGTATTGGAATAAGTGGACGGAAAATGGGATTCTCATTTCACAGCTTGCACATCTATATAAGTTGTACTCTGTAGTGCAGTAAACATTGGCATATCTGCCTATTACAAATTACTAATCTATGCTACGTGGGTATTTCATATCTGCAGCATTAATTACTGTACTCACTGTAACTTTCAGGTAGAAAATCTTCTTAAAAACCACATTATCTGACACAGAATGTTTAGTTAAGTCGGTCATATTTGGAGTGTAGTTAATGCATAGTGTCCTGGGTCTTTGACTGTAGTCAAGCTATCGAACTAAATTTAAGTTATCGGAATTGTACTGACTGAAACCCAGTGTTGACCTGATCTTGACAGGCTGGACCTGCATGATACGGCTTGGATTTCTAACCCAGTTATAACCTAGTCTTTAGCGAATTAATTTAGTCGTATGAGAAGAAAGGCAAGTTGCTGAAAAGTAGTGGGAGAGGTAAGGTTGTAGTTAAATTATTCAGAGGATGCTAACTTACTTCCAAGAGTAATTTAAGCACATAACTTGAGGAAAAAAATGTCCAAGTGGTCTCACTTTCTTGCGGTAACTTTTGTATTGCCCTGTGCTGCTAGAAACACTTCCTACTAGCTTTGCTGCTGTAATGGCTTGAGCGTTGGATCAAGTGCAAGTGCAGCCTGGGGTAGCTAATGGCAGTGAAGAACTTGTGTATAAAGAAGATATTTGTATGGCTTTCATAGAACTTCTGGCACTGCTCCCTTGTTTTTTATTGCATATAGGGTGTTTTAAAATTAAGCAGATGAGGCCTAGAGGTTTTCCTAACATGCTACTTACTAGATATGTTTAGCTGTTACGTTCCCAGAATTGGAATTTCTGTAATTTAGTTAATAATTAAGCATCACCGTTGATTAATAAAACTTCTATTCCAGGTTTTGGGAGCTCTGAAGTTACCTTATTGAATAAAACTTTGATTTGTAGATACTGGCCAAAGAAAGCTTTTGGTTTTTCTATTTCTTTTTCTTCATACAAAAAGTACACTCGCATTCTGTGGTGTCCGGGTTAATATTTACTTTAAAGTAGTGGTTTGTACATGATAAATTTCAGGCATAAAGACTGCAATGGCAGTTGTTAGTCATAACTGCATGCTTCAGCACTCCACCACTTGCACTATGAGCAGAAGATCGCGTTTCATGATACTGGTGCATTGTTGCTAAACATTGTAATGAAGGCCTCTCGTATATATTCTGGTTAAATGACTGTCCAGATAGCCTTAGCAATTAACAAACTAGCATGAGGCTTTTGTATCTCAACACTCTATGTGCATAGACAATATCAGCTAGCCACTTGTACGTATGAAATCCGTAAGAACTTCTCAATCATTCAGTTTTCCATTTATCGAACTGAAATTTTTAGTATGTGAATTTTTGAAATGTACAGTGAATAGGATGTTGCACTGGTGGCAATTCATCATGGAGCATAATAAAATTAATTTGACCCAACTAGCGTAAAACTGTGTGGTTTTTAAGTGCTAATTGTGGCACAGCTTTTAAAATAGATCTGCATATTGATTACACGCTTTCAAAGTAACTTTGGTCGCCTAGCCAAGTCCACAGAGCAGTTGATAGCCACTGCCAAATCGCAGTAGTTTTCATGTCTCTGGAAAGTTGGATTGTGCTAGTGGATAAACACAATGAGTAAGAATGTGACACCCTGTCCTCCTGGCACATCTCACGGCTGCTCAGCAGCTTCTCTGCAAACAGCTACTCCTGCAGGCGAGTGCAATAATCCAGCCACAGTTCAAGGTCAAACAAACATGGCTTCATTAATAAACACTCTAGAAGGAGTACCAAATAGTTAACTCTTGTCAACGAATGCTCTAACTTAAGAGGTTTTTACAGATGTGAATCTTTGTCTTGCATGTTGTAGCGTTTGAGCTCAGGACACTTCAGCAGTCTGCTTTCCTCCTCTAAAGCAGCTGAAGAGTCCAGCGCTTCAAATTTTTATCTGCTGTATATTTTCTTTTGAAGTTTAGTACTTCTGTGATTTTTTTTTTTTTTTTTTAAGGCTTTAAGTATGAGACAAAATTGGAATTGTTACTTACAGGGTGTGCTGAGGTATATAATTGTTTCCTCTCCACTTAGTAAACACAAGGTTAAAACGTGCTTTTGAAAGGAGGCTTTTCTTTCAATTTTTTTATTAGGCAGTGGTTACTTTCCCAAGTAAGATGTATGTAAAGAGGAAAAAGGAGGAGAGATCCTTTTGGTTTTGTTTAAGACTGTTCCCAATCCATTGCAACAGCCTTTATCTAATCATTAGAGGAATTCCTGGTCTAATTAAAGTTCCTGAAGCTTAAGTACAGTGATAAGCAGCTTTATTTATAGAAAAGTGAAAATGGCTTAGGGAAGCTTAGAAGATACTAAACCTCTGTCTCTCAAAGGACCAGTGTCCTTTGACAGGAAGGACTCCCGTTGCTATGTATTTGTTTACTGCCCGGAGTTTTCTTGTGAGTGAGAAGAAGGGAAGGGCAGGGTAGTATGAACTAGAACGTGAGCTGTGGAGGTTTAATGTCCCTGTTTAAGCCTGACACTTCTCCCTAAGGTAGCGTTCCAAAGTTTGAGGCTGTTTATATACAGTTGTGGAAGACAACAGTTTGGTGATTAAAAAGAAAAAAACTATGGCACATCTGCTATTTTGAGCTTGAAAAAGTAAACCATTAGTTCTTTGAAATCACAGATTTGAAATGAATGCAGCTACCTCCTAAGAAGTAGAATCATTGCATCAATATCAAAACATAAGTAATGAGTAATAAGTAATTTTCTGACAAATTTTATTTCATGCTGAACTTCACAGTATTTGTGGAGTAACCTGCTAAAATGAGCGAGACTAGTAATTTATCTGGTATTCAAATTTTTCTCTTAACATAGTTTTGGGTAATACCTGCAGGGCTTACCCATCTGTAAACAGCTTAATACACGCCTGGAATTGTGAAGCTTGATATTTTATATTGTGGGTTTTATCTATTACTACTGACAAGCATACTTAAAGGCCTTTTTGTTAGTGCTCTAAAAGAGTTTTTGGAGTCTTTTTGGAGTGAAATTCTTGAACCATTACTTCATGCGTGTGGTTTTTCCCTCCCTGAAGCTTATTCATCTTTTCTGAGTTTTGTTACTCGAGCAGTATGAATTTTAAAGTTGTTACTTGAGGATTAGATGAGGGGGTGTAAGATTTTCTGAGGAAAAAACTTCAGAGAAAAAACAGAACATGTTTGAAAACAGCCATAACCCGTATTATATTTTTGTATGTGGCAGCTTGGGGACACAATACGATCAGGAGTTTAAAGCTTAAGAAATACGATAATGCTTGTATCATATGTCAGGCACAAAGTATTTGCCTAAATGACATCGGCAGGCATGCAAAATCAGGAATCGGCTCTCCTGGATGCTGATGCCAAAACCCAGGCAACTGCTGGAGCAGTTGAGCTCAATTTGGGGCCCTTTGTTGGTAGATGGGGCTTTCCTATATGCACAGGATACAATAACATTGATAGACTGTTGAGAAACCTACATCCTTTTATTTTTTTCCTTTTTTTTTTTTTTTTAACTAAATGCTACGATAGTATTTTTCTGGTTAGCATAGTCTTTTGGACCAAAACAGTGCTGATTTCATCATCAAGGGAAGAAATGATCCTCAGCATATAGTCCTTTGTCAGGGCTATGCCTGTTCAACTGTCAGCAGAGAATCTCCTTTTATTTTTAAATTCAAAATGAAATGGCAAAAGCAGTCTAGTCCCAGTTAACATAAAACATGTTTTCTGTGATTAGTCTCCTGAGGTTAATGTGGGTAAGTGTGAAAGGCAAGTTGCTAAAGCAGAAATCTGCTAGGGAGTAGCATTCCCTTTCAAGGTCCTACATCAAGAATTAAGTTTTCACCAGCAGTAGCTTTAGTTACCTAATCCATACAGCTTATGTTACTCCTGAGGAAGTCGGGGAATCACCGTCCCTGGAGGTATTTAAAAGACAGGTAGACGTGATGCTTAGGGACATGGTTTAGTGGTGGTGTTGGCAGTGTTAGGTTGATGGTTGGACTTGATGATCTTAAAGGTCCCTTCCAGCCTAGATGATTCTATGAAAACTGACCTGCTGTGCCCAAGACAGGTAAGAGGAAGATTAGTTCTGGAGAGCAAGTGAGCCCTTCTGCAGTCAGTTGTGTTAAACAGTGGTCAGACCTGTGTTTTATATTTTTGATTATGGTAATTCTTGGTTACCTAGTACAAAAACTAATAGCAAGCTCTTTGTATCAAAGTTGGTGCCAAGAGCACGTGACAGGGAAGATACAGACCACGATATTGCTGCTGGGTTTGCTTTTGAAATGGGGATGCTCTTAATTAGTTCCCAGCATCCCATCCAGCTCTTATCTATGTTCTGTGCTGCCCTTTTCATATGTGAGTCAATATAATTCCTGAGCGAGATGGTACGCGGACCTTTTTATTTCTTCACCGTGTCTACAATTTGCCAAACAAAAATAATATGTCTTTAGGAGTATTGCTTCTCCAAAACTTCTGTCTGAATGGCATACAGTGATTTGGAGAGGGAAATACTGGTTTTCTTGGCAGGTCTCCCTGTAAGCTCTGCGTTCTTAGAAAAGTGTTTGAACGTGGTACATTACATTGCTATTCTGCTCCTCAGCCGGGCAACCCATCGCATGTGGGTTACTCCTTATGGAGAAAGTAGTTCTTAAAAACCTGCTGTGTGTTCCTTATGAATTACCCTAATTCTAATGCCAGCTATCAGATAAAGCAGAATTCTTATCAGACTAGGAAAAAAGGAAAGCTACCAACAAAATTTAAGACCTCAGCCAGCAAGGTGCCTGGGAAGAAGGCACAGCCCTACTAGGGTGTTTTACTGGCCAAAATTGAGATAAACGCATACAAAGAATGTTCAGAGCCCTTAAAAAAAAATTAAAAAATCTGATAACAAGCCTGCAGAAGGTATCAATAGAGTTCACTAAATCAAGATGAAGAAAAGAAAACCTGTATGAAATCATGCTGTAATGTTTAAAGGATTCCTTTTGTGCTCTAACATCCTCCATGCTGGCCTTACAGGAGCTGGGATACTCTTCTGACTCCTGCTAAACTAATGTCCCACCCAGATAACTAAAGTGTCTCTTTCTCACAGATACATTATCACATCTCAGCCCTGACTGCTCTCGGCCATTCTGGTCTTCACTACCAATGTCTTACTCCCGGACAGCTCTCCAAACCTCATCATAAAAATACAATTAGCACAATTGCCTAACAAATACCTGCAGCAGCCTGCAGCATGCAGCTGTTGTGTAACACAGGGGCCGTTTCAAAGTGAACAGAAGTTGTCTCAGTGTGGATTCCTCTTTGGGGAAAAAATGGTCTTATCTACATATTTAGCTGAAGAATAGTCAGCGATACTAAATGACCAATAGAGAAAGCTTTGCTCTGATTGCTCTAACTAGCAATGTGACAGATGGGGGGGCTGGTCAAAGGATAACTGTAATCCAAGATGTATTCTTCAAGGATTCAACCCAACAGATCGCTGCTGGCATAGAAAGCAGAAAAATACTGGAATCTTTCTTTGCAGCTGGGCGTGATGCCCTGTTCAGTGTGTGTGCTGACTCTCTAGGCTACGGACCTCAGCAAATCATGGGGAGCTTGGGCAGCCACTGGTGAGTAAGATCATCATCGTTCCACTATTTTATGTAAGGAATCTGCCTCCTCAGTCAACTCGTCCATCCAGTCTAGAGATGATATCTGGATTTGGAATGAGTTCCTTCTACCTCGCGCTGTGAATGCTATCTGACTTAACCGACTTACCTCCAGCTACACTGCAGTGCAGAGCATTTAGTGAGACTGTATTCCGCCAAGTAGAAATGAATTGTCGTAGAATCACAGAATGGTCAGGGTTGGAAGGGGCATTCGGAGATCATCTAGTCTGACCTGGTTCACCCGGAGCAGGTTCAACAGGAGCGCATCCAGGAGGGTTTTGAGTGTCTCCGGAGTGGGAGACTCCACAGCCTCTCTGGGCAGCCTGTTCCAGTGCTCCGTCACCCTCAAAGTAAAGAACTTTTTCCTCAGGTTGAGATGGAATTTCCTGTGTTCCAGTTTGTGCCCATTGCCCCTTGTCCTGTCACCGGGCACCACTGAAAAGAGTCTGGCCCCATCCTCTTGACACACGCCCTTCAGAGATTTATAAGCATTGATGAGATCACCTCTCAGTCTTCTCTTCTCCAGGCTAAACAGACCCAGGTCTCTCAGCCTTTCCTTAAAACAGAGGTGCTCCTGTCCTTTGATCATCTTTGTGGCCCCCCCACCAGCTCTCTCCAGTAGTTCCCTGTGCTTGAACTGGGGAGCCCAGAACTGGACACAGTACTCCAGATATGGCCTCACCAGGGCAGAGTAGAGGGGGAGGATGACCTCCCTCGACCTGCTGACCACTGATTAATGCACCCCAGGATGCCATTGGCCTTCTTGGCCACAGGGGCACACTACTTCCTCGTTGTTGCACTGTTACCTGTAGATGTAACGTATCTGTTTCCTGAACGGCTGTAGCTGCAGCCCCCAGACTAAAATCAAGTGCGGTGGTAGTTGAAGTTGTTAATCATGTTCCTTGTGTTTTCACTGTCAGAACAGCCTTTCTGTTGGTCCTGGAATCCTCCAGAAGTGTGATACAATGTCAGATCATTACAGATCTTCGTGGCTCCTGACTTTCCAGTAAAACTAGATTATATGCTTCCTTACATCCTTCCCCAAGCCATTTTCAGCCCTAAGCCTCCTCCCTTTGGCCCATTCTTCAGATGTTCCCTCTCTGCATGGATAGAACTAACACCTTCTGGAAGTCAAACTGTCTGAACATTTGTCACCTTGTCCCTTCTTTGCCATAAAACTCATTCAGGTTGTTAGCAGGAGGACAGTGCCCCGGATGAAGCTGCTGCTGTGTGTGACAGAAGTATCTTGTCTAACCTCCAGCAGATTATCTTTTGGTGCTCTTTTGGAGGTGACTTCAAAGGGCGGTGGCCATCGGGGAGGACTGTCTGCATGTGGTAGCTCAGCAGGGCATGTGGAAACCTGCAGTGAACTTCAAGGGGTTCGTGTCCCCATGCAACAGGCCCCATGGCTTCGCATCGAGAGATTTAGCTGTATTCTCTGGGAAAAAGATAATTTTATACTGAGAAATCAGGGTGGGATGCATCCCGAAGTAGGCTGCTACATTTGCCCAACTTGAGTCACTCTTCAGACTCTGTTTACGTCCCTCGGCTGTAATGAGAGTGTAGACACCCATGGCACAGGTAAGCATCCACACTTCAGACACGTAGATGTTGGTGTCTTATCAAAACCCAAATCTCACCCCAGCTTGCCCTGCGCCTCAGTTGCCTGTCTGTGTAACGGTGGTAACAGCATATCGAATGTGTGTAAGTAACTGTAGACCAGATACTGCAATCTAGACATGTGACACTTAAAATGCTTTTAAATGCCATTTTACTTGTTAAAATTCAGTTATGTCAACTCTCAGAACAAAAACATTAGGTAAGGCTTCTCTGTTTCTACTAGGCCTGGTTTTCAGAATCAGCAGCTTCTCAAAAAGAAAAACAAAACCCACCTGAACTGTGTCTGTAAACCAGACTTAGTCTGAGCAGTTCCATTATCTGCGTGTGCAAATATTGGATCATAAACTGCTTTCGAATTTAATAGCTCCTGTGTGGTCAGAACACTGGAAACCCAACCACAGCATGCAGCTCCCCTCAGATTTAGTTTTAATAAACTAAAAATGTTTTAATAAACCATGTGAAAAACATGAGTTTTGGGACTTACAGAGCAGTTGCTAATCCCGTGGTTTGCAAGTGAAACATGCTGGGCAGGTTTGCAGCACACCCTCTCACAGCAGCTCCCATCAGGAGTGCTGCGCTGTGATTGACGGTGTCAGAAGCTTAACTGCTCCTGAACAGGGAGTCCTCGCCGGGGCGAGCCACCGGGATGACCGCAGGCAGCCTGTGCAGGAGCGGCAGCAGCTATGTATGGCCCTATCGTATGGCCTCTCAGCTCTGCCTCGTTAATATATCGGACTTCCTTGCTGATTGCCCACGAAAGGTCACGCATTTCTCCCTAAAGATGTGAAGAACATTAGTTTCTTGGGTGTAAGTCATTACACAACGGCAGGAATCAGTGCCCCTTCCGAATCCCTGCAGGTCTGTAAGACCAAAGGGCGCAGCGGTGCTGCCGCCGCGCTTTCAGAAAGCTCAGGGGCCTCGGAAGGTTTTAAGTAGAGGAGGCATTCTGTTTACAGCTTGGATTTACTGCAGCTCCGTGCATGCTGGCTCCTGCTGGTTTCGTCTTACTGCCTCATCTGTCTCTATGGTCTCGCTTTGAAAGGGGCCATCCTGTTTTCATCAGGGTGCACGATAAAGCTCTGACTTTATTTGAGGAAAGGCAGCCAATGGCTTTGAGGTGTGTGATAATATTTTTGCTGCAGGATGACAGTCACACTCTGTATCCCCCAGCCTCTCGCATCATCACGGGACATTGGGAGAAATCGTGACTGGACGCAGCTGAAATCAGATTGATTTATTTTTCCCTATTAAATTTCTTTTTTTTTACTATTTGCACTTGATAAATACTACAGCCACAGGGTAAAAATGTGTCAGCTATTTCAGCTGAACAATGTGATCCATGCTTACTTAAAACTGTTGGACCTGCCTTATATTTTGAGATTCCCAACTAAGAATTTATTAATCTTTCTGCATAATTTTCAGCGAACAGCTGCACTGTCAGCTTAGAGACAGAGAGGTCTTCCAAGAAACACAAGGGCAAATGTAGCTCTTTAAATCTGACCTCCTGTTTTATTACTATGAAGACAGTTGGGTTCTAATTTAGCAACATCTATTTTGTAGCGTTAATGAAGGAAAAAAGAAACAAAAACTTTGTCTTTTGTGTTGCTAATTTGTCTGAAACTGGCAAAATGCTTTTGCCCAAGGCAACTTCTTGCCTTGGTCTTGCTGAAAGGAAGCTCGTAGACGTACTAACCCCGAAGTTTTTCATTTGGTCTAAATATTAGTTACTCTCTGCACATGTGTGCCAGTGTTTTGTTCAGGACCTCTAAGCATTTTCCTAGTGCTAACCAGATCTGACTGCAAGAGGTTCTTGTAAAGGGTTCAGGCAATAAAATGTTACTGCTGAAGTTGCAAACGGGGAAGACTCATTTCACCAAGGTTTTTGCAGAAGTTTGTGATAAAGGTCTGTGCTCTACCCATTGCTCCTTATTTCCGGCAGCATTACATTTTATCCAGTCATGAAATCTTTCCACCAAGCCCTATTTAGAACTAAGAAACTGGAGTGAAGTCATGGTATGGACTCAATCAGTCAAACTGTTGGGATGTTCTAGAAATAGACGGGATGGAAGCTCTGCAACAGTAAACGCAGCGGTGTGGTGGTACTTAACTACCAATAGTCTCAGTCTCAGAGAAGGATATGTGTTTAATTGCTGTGATACTTCAACCACAGGTTTGGTAAGAAATAGAGCTATTAGTTTGTAGAGAGTAAGTCCCTATAGGGTTAGTTCTTATAGTGTTCATTGAGCAGCTCTCATGTGCCATAGCTACCTGCTGGGAACACGTGGTAGGAGGTTATCTCGGCATTTCATCACTGTTGCCTCTTAAATGTATGCTATCTCAAAGAAGCAAGCAGCTGATATACAAAATATAAGGTTACACTGGAGGATCTGAAGCAACCTGCGCAGTATGTACGATCAAAGCCCCCAGACTTCTCTCTCTGAGGCACAGAATTCATAGAGCAGAAACAAAGACTGGAATTACAGGCTTGAGAAGGGATTTGTTAGGCTATCTGAGGCAGTGCCCCATTACACAGAAAGACACCAGTCTGTACAAGAATATGTCCAGAGATCCACAAGTTCATATTACAGTTTTGGCAATTCTTGCAAGCTGGCAAAATGTTTGGCCTTTGTTACAGGGGTAATTGTTTGGCTGACTGGAGGCTGGACCTGCATAAAGGACATACCCCTATGGTACTGGAGAAGTCATTTAAAATAAAAATCAGGCTGATTCTGCATACTGCATTATATTTATCATATTATTCCGATAGAGAATTTTTAATACCAGAAAAAATGTACTTTGTCCTCCAACTTGCAATTATGTATTTCAGATGTGGTGCAGGTGATTATGTAGCTGCTTTCCAATACAATCTGTATTAAAAATGCTTTGTGGATTTTTTGCTTTAGAGAAACCACCGCTGAAGACTATTTATTTAGATTCATAGTGGAAGTTTCAGTTTTATCTTTTATTACCCACCAGAGAAACTTCTGATTTATGTTTATCACATTTCCAACCATCAGGGCAGGACCCTCTACCTGAAACACATTCAGGGATTTAAAAGCCTGTGTGATGTCTGCTAGGAAGCACATTCTTCATTGGGAGTGAGACATAAGATGAAAAGATGTTTTATTCTTTGTTCAGGGCCAGTGGGAAGGGAAAAGCAGCTTGATGGAGCTTTGATTCAGACTGTCTTTGTGGTTTAGGCTTGGCTTTCCCTTACCTCCCGTACTTACATCTCCCATGACACGAGCAATGCCAGATGAGGATTGAAGGGGAAAGAAAAGGTTGCAGGGTGCCTCTTGACGTGACCATGTGGAGCCCAGCACAGAGACGTGTGAGGAAAGGATTGACATTGATGACAGCACCCTGAGCCCAAGCTGATAACACTTGGATCACACTGAGTATTTCTCCGAGAGAGTTATTAAACAGACAAATGTCCCAAACCAAACATGGAAAAAAGCAAGCCTCTTCTATGCAAAACACTGAAATGAAGGGAAGGGGCAGCAGGAGAAAATAGAAGTGATGGGGCATGCTTCCTCCATAATTTTGGAAGCGATAATTTTAGGAATAGGAAGAGACATGGAAAGAAAAAAGAAAAACTGACCAGAGTTAAACCTTTCTTGGAGGCCAAGCTGGTGAGAAAGCCCTTCAAGTGAGAAGTCTGATCACTGGCAGCATGGTGCCCACCTCCCTCTCACAGCAAGGTGATCCCTCACGTAACGCTTGGTGGAAAAGCAAATAAAAGGGTATAGCATCCTTAGTTCCTCATCTATTTTTATGCAGCCTTCCCCCTTGTACTGCAGTGGGAGTCCTGCTCACAAGCAGCCGTGTAGATATCGTGCAGGAAATGCTGCCACTGGTTAGCTCAGCGGTTGCATTTTAAAGCATTATAGAATATCTCGTGTAAGAGGTGGGAGATCAGAGTAGAACTACAGTTTTTTCCAGACTAAATCCCTAATTTCACTTAAAAGCTGACTGTAATAAATTATGCAACTCCTGAACTGCCTTCGGGTCATTCCCAGCTGGTTTCAACTAAATCAGATGTGCTGCTTTTAAAGTATGATGTTCTGTGTCAGAAATAACATACCCAAGTCCATGGCTTGCCTCTAAATGCCAGCAACGGCCTTGGAGACCTCCTGTGACCTCAGGGCAGCAGGCAGCATCTCTTGCTGGCAGAAAGACTGGAATGCGGTGGACACATTTGAATCTTTTTTTTTTTCTCCTTCGCACAGAGACCGTTGCAGCTCTCTCCCAGACCCAGCAAAAGGATTGAATGGGCCTGCAGAGGTTTTCCATCCCGAGGATGGAAAACTGAATGGCTTCACCATTTGCCCCAGGAAAAAATGAACCTTCCAGACTTATTTGTGAAAAGCAAATGAGGGAGAGACACACCCTGAATCTGCCCAAGAGATGCATTAACCTTGAATTAGGAAATACCCTATAAACAGTGCTGTAGTCAAACTGAAATTCTCTTGAGACCACCGCTCCAAGTGGAGAAGGGGCTAAATATTTATCAGCTTGGAAAGAGGCTGATTTGGAAAGCAGGTGTTTAAACATTCATTGAAATATGACAGAGTGAAGTTCAGGACTTCATTTTGAGTGATCTAAGGCATGTGAGTCCCACTACAACAGTAGCACCCGAGACCCAGAGGCTCAGGGTGGTTCTACCACTCTGATCAGAAGTTCCACCCTGGAAATGATAAAGTAGCCCAATCCTGATGAAAGAACCACCTCTGCACCTATCACCCCATTACCACTTTATCCCAGGTGGCACTGCTAGTGTCAACACAAGGATGAGACAGTATCAGAAAACCGACAGGCAAAGCAAGAGATGGGAGGGCAATCTTGGGTCATGCAGATCCCCAAATGTGACAACAACCCCGTATTCCCATTTACTCACCACCATGTTTCTTCTGGTGGAGAATATAGCTGAGGAGGGGCAGAGCGGCACACTGCTGGGGGAATAGTTGACTGCTTCAGAATTAATCATGCTCTTGGTGGGATCGCAGCTAGCTAATGGTGCAATGAGCTGTGGGCCCTATTAGCTTTCGAATGGATGACCGTCAGAGGACCCAGTACCCATTGAACAATTCTGGTCACCCTGTCTTTAATTAAGCATTAGGATGAGACACAGCATTTTGTGGTATTAACATGCTATACAGTCACTCACAGATGAGGCCATGTGTTGCCACTCTGAGGTAGCCAAACCACAACTATCCGCTGTCAACTGTCCTTCATGTCCAGTGCTGATGGTACAAAACCTAATGGGTTTACTTTCCACCTAAGAAGATGACAAAACACTAAGAAAGACTTTGCAATGGACGGTTGCTCAGGGAGGCTAGGAGCTCCATCTACTATGGTTTTTTAAGGACTGGTTTAATTCTATTTAATCTTGCCTTGGAGCAAAGGCCACTCTGGAAGCACTTTCTATAACTAGTTTTTATGGTCTACAGAGACAGGAAGCTGACACAACTTGCTCAATGCCCTTGAGGTACACCGTGTCTCCTAGCACAGAGCTGGCAGAGCAGGATTAGAGCTTGGGATTGTCTGACACCCAGCTGTGAGCTCAGTTCTCCATGTGACCTGTGGGATTCCTCTCAGTGGGAATTTGAGAGCAGGAGCCAGCGGTACGGTGGGGTGATGTGGGCTGCTCAGCTGTGCTGGGCTATCACCATCCGCAGTTCTGTTGTCACAAAGAGCTTAGGGTATGGATCCAGAAAAATTTAAGCCAAGCTAAATCCATGCTGCCTGACGCTGCCCTCCCTCTGTTCCTGGCCAGAGGTTCCCACCACCTCCCCTGCACCAGCAGCACAGCACTGAACCTGCAGTGAGAGGTCTGGGGAACCAACCCAGAACAGTCTTCTTTTTTGTTTGTTTGCTTTTCTTTTTCTTCTTCTTCTTCTTTTTCTTCTTCATCTTCTTCTTCATCATCATCTTTTTTTTTTTTTTTTCTTCTTCCTTTTCTTCTTCATTTTCTTCTTCTTTTTGCATGAAGGGGGCAACAGGGACCACAACAGTGCTCATCTAGAGCTGCAAAATTGTCCAGGAGCTGCTCCAACTGGTGTTGCACCTAATATCCAACTGTTAGGATGTTTGGAGTGATTGGATCTCCCTTAGACTATTTTTGGTCACTCAAAACTACAACAGAGACTAAAAAGTTTGGCTCATGATTGGCTAGACAGAAGATGAGCCTGGCATAGGACATTAAAAGTCATGTAACAGGGGCTGGTGAGGCACCCAAACTTGTGTGCTAAACTGGGATGAAAGGCCCCATTTTGGGGGCTAAACGCTTTTGAATGGGTTTAGCTAAACTCTTTTGAAAGCCCCCCCCCCCATATTTGCCCCATCTGAGTGCTGCCTGTGCAGTCACACACCTTCTGGACCAGCTCCGGTGCCTGTCTCACCGGCTCGCGACACGGGCAGAGTTTGCTGGGACCTGTGCGCCCTACACAATTGAGACTAACCTGCCGCGGTCAGGGCAGACTGGTGAAGAGGAGAACGAAGAGCTGGAGTTCGTCGGAAGTGTTCAAGAGGACATGAAACATGAGCACTGTTGCTTCCAACTTGTTTGTGAACCACAGCAACACGTGCACGTATCGCTGATTTAAAGAGCAGTAAGCTGAGACCGAGCGAAAGGGGTGACCCCACTCTGTGTACACATAAACACTTCCTTCAGGTGCCTGTGAAATTCACTGCTTTAGCTGTAGCTCATTGACAGCCCTCAAGAACATTCATGAGTATGTTAATAAAAAAAATAAAGCTACAGCTCCAAATGTTCCTCAGAAAAAACCCTGTGAAGAAAAGCCCAGGAACCATTTTGCTCTTTATGGGTAAATTGACCTAGTACTCAGCAGAAAGGCAAAAAGGGGTGCAGAAGGGATGAATTCCTTACCTATGGGATTGAAAGTTCAGGTATCTTCCACACAAGAAAATTAGTCTGACAGATAAAAGTTATACTTGGTTGCCTCCTAGGTCTCTCCAGGGAAACAGTCCCAGTTTATCCTCCTCAGGGTGCATAAGCATGTCTGACTGTCCTTTCAGCTCCTCATATGCTTGTTTCTTAGGTGACTAAATGACAGAAGTGGCATGTCTTCCTTTTGATGGCATTCTTGCATGGCTGAGTCAGCCTTGGGATTCCTGTCCTTGTGGCTTGCCCCATCTAAATTTACAAAATTTCCTACATTGAGTCATGGGCTGTGCTTCTCTTACAGCTTAGAAATACACTGACACTCATCATATTCACTTGGCTGTTCAGCCAGTTAAAACATTGCTGTTAGCTTAAATAAAAAAAAAATAAAATAAAATGCATTTAATAGCTCTCGATATCTGTGGATCTTGGAGCACATTTTGGTCTGTGTGAACATAGCCATAGGCAAATCAGTACTGATATCTCCAAGGCAATTTAAAGGCACAAGAAATTAAGCAATAACCAAGAGTACACAAATTACAGAAGCGTAGCCCAGGACATAACCCTCAGCCTTGGCTCTAGGGTATGTATTCTGGCTCTTACCAGAAACCCACTGAGAATTTCTACTGTGAAATTTTTTTAAAGAGAAGCTCCTTTCCCTGTGTTAGAGTTGGGTAAAAAGTAATTCATTTTGCCATTAAAAAGGCTTTTTAAAATTCGTATTCATTGGAATCTGAAAAAAAGCCAAATGTTACAGATAAAAATAAATACACTTGGCAGGCAGGCTGTTGTCCTGCTTTTAACAAGGGCAGATTTTTTCCATATTTCCATTTTTCTTTTGGACTGCTCCATCCTTTTCACATAGAACAGTTACATCTGGGTCTAATAGCATACCAGCTACCCCACAGCCAGTTGGCGATGATTGCCCTATTCTTCTACCACCTTCATGAAAAGAAAATAACCCCTTCAACTGTTGCACGCTACCTGCAGTTTGCTCTTTCACCTCCCAGTTTCAGCTCAAGGCTGCGTCCACCCTGCAGACCCAAAGCTGTGATGGACCTTCAGCCCACATAGGACGACCCTGGCAAGCCAGGGAGCAGCACGGACCTCAAGGAAGCTTTCAGTCCATGCTGGGAGCTGCCCTGCCACACCTAACCTTTACCAGTAGCCCACTTCATCCAGATTCATACCTTCATGTTGCCTACCTGAGCTGTGACAGCACCCCTTGCCCATATTCCTCCTCCTTCATGGCTCCAGGTCTTAGCAGCTCAGGGTGAGGCTGAGGACTGGGAAGCCCAAGTCCCAGCTGAGACGTGGGATGTTCACATGTCTCCCCTCAGACGATGAAGGTCTTTTTCTGAGTAGCAGCTCTTAAACATGAGTCGTCTGTACTTACAGAACTGTCAGATAAAATAAAATGACCAAAATACCGCAAAAATCGCAGTCTGGTTCAGAAACTTCATTTAGAAGGGCCGAGCTTGAAACACCATCAGTGGGCTGATATTTTTCATGTCTGAAAACAAAAATATCTCATGCTACTTAAATAAAAGCAGCCACTCCAAATCACCAGATGTTTCTAAAGAATATCTACTCAGGCACACAATTTAATTTCTGAGCAAGGCTTTATCTCCCGGGTGCAGGTTTTCTAGTTGTGTGTAAGACACACCACTATCCTATTCAAGAACTTAAAATTCAAAATGAAACCATTGAACTGGCAAGTGAAAGTAACTTGTGTGTAACTCTAAAAATGAATTCTGTCTTACCTGGGAGGTTTTGGAAAAGGAGACCGAGCCAGCGTATGTACAGTGCTGGGCTTGGCCATATGTGAACTAAATTCTGCTCCCTCTTGTAAGTATTTGGTTCCTGTTGGTATCAAGCATAGATGGCATTAAAGCAGCATCTAGTAGGAGGCTTTGGTTTCCATGTGATTGTCTTTTTCTAAAGTCACATCTGACTTGCATGGATTTGAAAATAAAGCATCTTACTACAAATTGTAGGAGATTTTTACAACTTTCAATACCATTCTGGCTTGCAGATCCTGTGGAGTTATTCAATCTGGGAGCATCGATAGAGCAACGGCAGGAGCTTCTGTGTTACCGGTTTCAGGCTTCTGCTGCTGAAAGCACCATACCATACTATCATTTTCATAAGCTTCTTGCATTCTTGTCACAGTAAGTTGGTGAATTCTTTTTTAATGGGAGTGCTGTTCCAAGAACCTTCTTGTTCTAAGAGTTAGGACTCTGATCCAAACGCAATCATGAACAGTTTCTGTTCTTTTATATTTTTTTTCTACTGCTAACAATGTCGTGTAGCTCTTGCCCCTTTGCAGTATTTATAGACGTGAGCTGAAATCCTTTTGAGCCTTTGTTTGGCTAGACTGATCCCACCACCTGTTCTCATCTCTCTCATAGGACAGCCTCTCCAGTTCCCCAATTATCCAAGCCATTTGCTGCCCCTCTTCCGATTCAAAACAAATTTTCCTGGCTGTCAGTTACCGGAATTGTACACACTCTTCCAGATGCTGTTTCACTTGGGCCTGCACCAGGCATAGTTCTTGGAGCTGCCTCTCCCCTTACATCCAGCCATTGCAGGTACCTTCTCATGGTAGTTATGTGTCACTCTAAACAACCTACAGTCAAGTCCTCTCTATTTTGGCAGAGGAGCTACTCTGTCTTAATCATTATTTTCATATATCTGATGAACTTCTGAAGAAACCATATGTGTGGTGGGGTGGAAGTCTTGAATACTCACAGCTTCTCTTCTGTGCTGGGAGGGCTGCGTCTGTGTTGTGCTAATGTGCGGGCAAGGAGAGGCCTTGGCCTAACCTCCTGCTCCCCCTCCACCTTGCAGCCTCACAGGCCCCAGGACATCAATCCTTCCACCACGCCATGGTGGGACTGTGCTGCACTGGATCCTCTGGCGTCCCCACTGCGTGCAGCACAGACTTGGCCCCTAGAAATGGATGTGGCTTTGCCTGGCAGGAGTCTCATTGGAGACTTTCCCTGTTTGGTGGGAAGAAGCACCTCTGTGGAGCTGGGGGAGGTGGACAGAGCAGGATGTTGGACCAGCACCTCTACGCCCAGCCAGATTCCCCAGCTGCAGAGCAACATGGGTCACTGTCCAGAACTTCCAATGGGGAACTCGGCAGGAGGGCAGGAAACTTTCAGAAGACATGGAAAGAATATCTCTTGGACTTTTACAAGCTTCTTTTCTTTCTACAAGCTCAGACACTTCCCTAGGTGATGAATCACAAACTAAAGGCCAAATACTGGAATTATAGGTAACAGTCAAGCTCTGATATTTCTGGTGCTTTGGTAGGTCAATTCTTTCACACCTTGTAACGTGGCATGGATGCTCACGTGGCTACACGTTATGGGGAAGGGCCAAAGAATGAAGGTGCAGTGGAGGCAGTCCCTGTTTGTTGGACCAGCACAGCCTCTGACCACCACGCAAGGCTGCAGCCGTTGCCCAGTGCAGCTGGGTGGCAGGTCACTGCTACAGCAGCACTGCAGCAGCACACGGGAGGACCCGGTGTCAGCCTTAACCACGCTGTGAAGCTTGTGTGAACTGTGCAGTACCCAGCCCTCCCCTCCCACACCCCAGCCCAAATTTGGGGGAACACTCACGGGAGAGATTTGGCTCAGTGTAAAGAGAGGAGGCAGGTTTTGCTTTTTTGCTTCCTTGGGAAGCTACAGTATTTCTGCTTTTCATTGGGCTTGTCATTTTTGCAACTCAGGAGGAGATAAATAACATTCTAAAGATGTGGAGGTTGTTTCTAAAGATGTTATAACCCATTGTCCTCTCCTGTCCTTTTACCTCTTCAGTGACAGAAAGCACTCGGTTATCCTTCGCAGCTTTTTTATTGCTAAGGAATTCATTTTGACAGATTTTGGTGTGTTTGTTTCTCTGACTGGTCTTTGAGAGAAAGTGGACAGCCACCCACCGCAGAGAGCCCTATGAGTTTGCTCCAAATTGCTCCTTGGAAGCATCCATGAGGGAGCTCAGTGCTGGCAGCAGCAGGGCTGACACCCACCCGGGGCGGGAAGGGGGCTGCCTTTCCCTTCAGCAGGGCATCAACGCATTAACAAGGTGTTTTCGGGGGCTCTGCCTCGCGACTCTGCAAATAGGAGAGAGGCCTTGAAATGCCTCCAAGTGAAACCGCTGCGAAGTTTATGTAGGCAGAAGGTAATTACCCAGATTAGACTTTGGCCAAGGCGCAGGACTGACACTTAGTGAGGGAGGGTGCCGCAGGAGCTTAAATAACCACACGCGGCCGCACTTCCGTGACTTCACATTTTAGCTGAAACACTAATCTGCATCGTCAGGGCGGGTCTCACACCAGAGAGGACCGATGAGCCACTTGTCAGCAACCACAGTCAGCAGCTCCGGCTGATCCTTCGCAAGGGCTGTGCCCATCGCCCTCCCCTTCTGCAAAAGAGTAACTCCAGCAGCTCTTACCAACCTGAAAGATAAATCTTACCTTGCTATGTTCCTTTTTCTAGATTTTTTGCATTTTTCTGCATTCTCTTCTCTTCTCTTCTCTTCTCTTCTCTTCTCTTCTCTTCTCTTCTCTCTCTTCTCTTCTCTTCTCTTCTCTTCTCTTCTCCTTCTCTCCTTCCTCTCCCTCTCCCTCTCCTCTCCTCTCCTCTCCTCTCCTCTCCTCTCCTCTCCCTTCCCTTCCCTTCCCTTCCCTTCCCTTCCCTTCCCTTCCCTTCCCTTCCCTTCCCTTCCTTCCCTTCCCTTCCCTTCCCTTCCCTTCCCTTCCTTCCCTTCCCTTCCCTTCCCTTCCCTTCCCTTCCCTTCCCTTCCCTTCCCTTCCCTTCCCTTCCCTTCCCTTCCCTTCCCTTCCCTTCCCTTCCCTTCCCTTCCCTTCCCTTCCCTTCCCTTCCCTTCCCTTCCCTTCCCTTCCCTTCCCTTCCTTTCCCTTCCCCCTTCTCTTCCCTCTTCTCTTCTCTTCTCTTCTCTTCTCTTCTCTTCTCTCTCTTCTCTTCTCTTCTCTTCTCTTCTCTTCTTCTCTCTCTTCTCTTCTCTCTGCCACTTTTCAGTGTTCATTTTCTTCTATACCATCTTCTTTTTCTATATCCATTTTCACCTCCCATACAGACAGTTTCCTCACTTCTCTCTCCCTCTTTCTTTAAATGTTTGGGTTTGTGTTTTAACATTTTCTTGTCTTCCTCCAAATCCTCTCCCTTGTGCTTACCTTGAGTTCCCTCCCTATCTTTTGTTCTCCCTTGCAACTGCTTAGCTGCTTCTGGCATTTGATTAAATATTTTGCTGTTTCTCATCCTTCACAAAGCTGCTGGGGTCAAGGTCTGGGGTCGCGGGTCTCTTCCTGACTGTCGTCTGCATTCCATTGCTTCCATCCTCAGAAGATTCCAAGCTCCAGCTTCCATTTGGTGGTGGGAGACTGACTATAGGCTGATTTTTATGCCATAGGAGCCTATGCAATTACAAAGGCAGCTAAAGACTAATTGGACGTACCATATTTCCTGTGATACTGGGTCTAGAAATACTCGTGAGTTGTTGATATCCTGAGGCAAGAGGAAAAACGTTGGGAAGTGTTTCAGTTAGTTATAAATTGTCTTTGGTGTGTTCTAGTCAATAAATACAAAAGCAAAAAGGTATCTTCACTGGTTTTTTACCTTAACATTCCTGACAATTCACTAATGGACGCCCTCTCCATTATGCTTTACATCCTTCCAGTAATTTCTCCCTCTTCCTGGGGAAATCTGTCTCATTACTATTTCTAGATACAAGCTTACCTGTATTTTTCCAGTGCTACTGTAATGTTGGGTGACCTTAAGTAATTACTTCTCTGTGGCATGGTTTTATGTAAAAGAAATATTAATTTTGTTATTTATTGTTGAAATGAGCACAATAATTACTATTTAGTAGTGCTTCTAAACATATATCTCCTCTTGTCTTTCAACATTTTGGCCACTGCTCAGCTTTCTTCATGTTATCGCCACCTTCACATGAGCTGAAGCACCCAGAACCAAACCTGATTTGAAAGAGGGAGATGTTTAGTACTACATGAAGAAGGGCTATTCATGCCATCGCCTGTGATGTGATACCTCCAGCTGTGCACCTCCAAACGATATTGGCTCTGCTTCCACCATATCATATTGACAGTTCACACCCTACTTGTTGTTCAGCTGATACCATATGAAAGTCTTTTTCCACCTGAACCCTAGACTGCTCTTCAAGTTTCTCTGTCTGACTGTCTGCACTGGGGTTAGTTCTGCCTAGATACAGCCATGTGCACTTGTACTGAATGGCTCTCAGTTGAATAATTCTGCCGCATCCTTAAAATATCCACATTAATTTTTAACCTTAAGTCAACATGAACTGCAGCTCTATTCATCACCCACTTCCCTTTCTGTTAAATAAGGTTTAGGACCTGGTATGAAACACCAGTGACCTGACACAGCCCACAGCTTAATTCAGTCATATATACCCTTATGAACCATTTTTTTCTCATGTCGGTATTAAACTGCACTAACATAGGGGTTCAGGTAACTATCCTCCAAGCAGGCTTGATGGGTGCAGCTGAAAAAGATCTCGAGTTCTTTCCCAGGAGACTTCCCTAATGCTCATGAACTTGACGGAAACGTCTGGCAGGTTTTCACTCACAGAGACCCGGGACTATGCTTGAAAGCTTCAAACCACATTTATTGTAAATTCATGGAAAAAAAGAAGAAGAAACCACAGGCTGGGAAACTATTACATCTCAGTGTGAAGAACTTGTCCAGTGATGTGCAAACAGAGATTGAAAAGAATATCTAAATAAGCAGCAGTTTCTCAATAGAAATCTCATTAAATAAAAAAGAAAATTATTTCCATATTTACAGATTACAAGGTAAATGTATCCTTAAAGCATTGTTTCATATATAGAGGGTTTATTTCTTTGAAATAAAAGAGAAATGGTTTGAATCTAAGAGTGTACTTTGAACTCAGCTTTCTACACAGTCTATGTTACCACCAGTGAATGGACGAGTAGCCTCTCCTTGACCACTGCAGTGCTCTGCTTCTTCTGTTGTCCAGGCTTTCACCGAAGGGCTTCTGGTACCTCCACCTATGAAAGGAGGGGTGGCGAGGGTGTTCATTACATTTGCTGTACAGTCTGGATGGCAAAATTCCTACCAGAGCTGCAGACACGCTCCCAAGTTCCCTGTGCTACGCAGCAACTCCTGTAACAAGCCTGAACCTGGGAAAGTACTCCACTTGCTGTCAAAAACACAGTGGAATAGAAACCAGCGTGCTGAGAAAAGCCTATTCAGAGGAAAGCCTCCCCCCCCAAATGTTTTCTTATGCTCACATTTCTAAGAATGATTTTTTTTATTAAATATCTGTGTACTAAAATTAATTGAGCTTGTGCTATATCTGGGCCACAATCAGTTACTGAAATATGATCTTACTTACCCGCCTTAATTGCTTTATGCTGCTTGCCCGAATTGCTTCCATAAGGTTGTCATGGAGAGACCTTTGTGGGGTGGAGGGACGGGTGGAGGGTTGTGAACCTTCCTCCGATTTTCTGTCCGAGACTGATTTTAGAGAATCTTTAATTTCTTTCAATATGCTGTTCTCATGTTTTTTGCCTTTTTTGCCTTTTTTCTTTTTCTGTCCATTCTGTAAGGCTTTTTTTGAGCTTTCTTGCTGTTTGATGACTTCAGCTATATTCCTGGTTGGTGCCTTCTTCTCTGGAATAACTGGGGGAGGAGGAGGAGGAGGAGGCGGGGGTGGTGGGGGAGGTGGGGGTGCAGGAGCTGGAGGCTGACTTTTCACTGGCGGTGCTTTCTTGGGGAGCTTTGGAGAGGACCAAGGTGAGCTCTTAGGTGACACATAAGGTGAGGACCGAGGCGTCCCCTTCTGCAAGCCTTTGGCCTTTGAATTCATGGCTCCATCACAACCAGACTCATGTTGCCGCTGCTCCTGCATACGCTTTTGTCTTTGTTTATCCATATTTCTTGTCAGAATACTTGTCATGCTCATTCTTGGGCCAGCAAGGTCAAAGTGGTATCCAAGCTTGACCAGAGTGGTGTTCTCTTTCAACAGTTTAACTATGTCCATTTCCACCTGGCTGCCCATGATGTGCCTTTGATTGTGGAACCGCAGTTCTGTTAGTACCTTGTTATTCTGCAAAGCTCTCATGATGGCCAGCACTCCTTTGCCTGTGATAAAATTTGACTCAATATTCAGACTAGTTATATGCTGATTTACCTTTAACATGCCAGCGATAGCTATTGCAACGTTGTCGTCAGCATGCGTGTTAGCCAAGCTGAATGACTTAACCACTGTGTTGTCTCTCAGGGCTTGAGCAAATTGTATAAGCATCTGTGAAGTGATGTTTTCAATGTTGTTCAGATTGACCTCTGTGGTGTCAGGGTCATCGCTCCTAACTTTCTCCAAAGCATCCTCAATAACTGTTGGATTTCCACAAGGGTGGATGGCACTGCTTTTTAAGCTCAGATTATCAGTGTCTTTTCCATCATGACCATTCAGTAAGTTTTCATTGCCCTTTGCGCCGTTACACTTTTTGCGTCTGATGTGGTCAGAACTCCTGCCATCCTCAGTTCTTTCACCAGCTGCAGCATTTTGCTTTTCCTCACCCTCATCGTCACTGTCATCTTCGTCTTCCTCCTCCTCTTCTTCTTCTTCCTCATCATCCTCTTCAGTATACGCTTCCTCAGACACTTCACTGTTGCTTTCTGTGAAATATTCTTCTTGAATGTCTTCTGAATTGTCGTCTTCTTGCTCAGAGTCCTGAAGAGGAATGTAGGTGTGGGTGTTAAACATGATTGCAGTAATGTAGCTACTGCCTTTTCACACAAAAACAATTGTCTTGAAACTATGTAAGTCAATACTGAAAGCTAAAAATAAATCCCCAGAAACACAGACAGTTAGGAGAACAGAAAATACTTCAGCACCTGACACCTTTTTAACCATATTTCTTTCATATTCTTTGGAAGACAAATGCTTAACATAAATTGGAACAGTTTGACTGACGTCAATGATTTCTGCCAAGAGAAAATTTGATACAAGATATTGCAACATGGACATACTTCATGCTTTCTATGTGTTGGCATGTCCACAAGGGGATGTTATTGGATCCTTGCCAGCAGAAACATAAGACTGCAATTTCAGAATGGACATGATCTATGAGCAATGAGTTTCTTGGTTTCATAAGGACTAGACATCTGTGTCAATGCTCTGACTCCCTTGCATATGTTAGTACATCTAAAAAGGCTAAAGATTGCCATGGTTTAGCATACAAATAGTGTTTGCACATGTAAACATGCAGATTGATACGCAAAATAATACAGAATCACAGCAGTCATGTAAAAAAGACTCTGGATGCACCGTATGGGCTATACACCCGTAGAAGTTATTTGTGAAGAAAAGATTCGGGCAGATTCCCATGGATAACAAGTAATCACATGTCAATAATCCCCAAATGTTTGCCAAGAGCTAAGACTGTGCTCACCGACAGCTGTCACAGGTCAGCTGCCGTACTGTAACTCATTATAACTCATTGCCTACAGAGTAAACTGACTGTTTTTCTAAACCCCAAGGTTGTTTTGATGTGTTTGGTGGGCACCAAAATGGCAAATGTGGATCTACTTCTCAAAGGTCTGCCCGGTGCCCTCAGCAATCACAGTGTCAGAGGACAATTCTCCGTGCAGGAACAGCAAAAGGTCTGCGCCCCAGGGAAGTCTCCCTCTCCACCTGGAGGACTCCAGGAGCACGGCAGTGTTGTATGGACCATGACTGAACCCACGCGCTATGACCAACCTTAAACCTCTTGCTCAAAAGGATCTCTCACGTCCTGTTTTGTCTCTTGGACAAGCCATAGGGTATGCCTTTTTATACACATTTGTAAACTTTTATAAGATTTTGGAGGAAATATAATTGTTCTGTATGCACTACTTTAGCAACTTTCATATTTTAGTGTTTGCAAAATGCTAGAGGGTACCTTACAAAGCAAGTACACTCTGTGGAGACACAGCGATTCTGTGTTGTGCTTCTGGAAAACAGAAGTGTTACTAAGATGAGAGCCTATTTTTAGAAAACCTGTGAGGTTTTAGGTTTGCCTAATTATCTGGCTCTGAAAATGCAGGGAAAGGTTAAAATAATAGTAATGACAGACTGCATGGTACCGTTTCACAATCCTAAGCAGATTTCTGTGCTGGGGCACACACAAAACAGACAGTAATTGTAATGTTTGCAGAAGCGTGACTCTAATGAAAGAGGACACGGAGGTGTTCCAGCTTGTCGTTCCTGAGGATTCAGCGCCTGGAGGTCTTGCAGGGTCTGTCCCCGTTGCCCCGCACATGGAGGGCCTGCAGGGTCCGGCCGTGTTGCTTCTCCTGTGGATCATGTGTGGGAAGGTCCTTACATTGAGAGATGCTGTGCTACATACAGAAACAGGGCTGTGTTTAAGCCAGGTTTGTTATGGGACTAAGATTTATATCTGTAGTTTATATATATATATATATATATATATGCAGAGACTTTTAAAAGCTGAAAACACCAGGTATCCAGCAACTCATCTTCACAGCTATGCTTTTTTCTACCCAGGAATATATACTACAGCCTTCAGCACAGCTGCAGATGAGCAGAAGTTGGTGCCTCTAAATGGACTGCTAATACGCTTGATGGCACTAGATCAATAAACAAAAATATTTGAATTTTTTGAGTGGCATTTCTGGGATCAAAGGGGGAACTTATTTTCCTGTCAGATACATCGTTTGGTGTCATAACCATCTGCACAATAATTTTGCAATGGAGTACTCTTCTCTCTGTAGATCCATAGAGGCACGCTCTGCTATTGTGGCAGCATTTCAGCACAGGACTGCTGCAGGCAGCCTACAAGGCTTCATCTTACTTCGTGGTAGCTACTTGATGGAAAGTTAGGACTAAGATAGTGAATGCAGAGAGGTCAAGTCATTGACCCTAAAAGGCCATCTGCGGGATGTTTGCCTTCTGGACGGGCTGACCTCTCACCACAAACTATAGACGAAGCACAAATAACCACCTTAGATAAGGTGTCTAACTTTCAGAAAGCTGAGGGCAAAAAGAAAATTGCTTTCAAGAAATTCAGAAGGAGCTTTCTTACTGCCTTCGGTGGAGAGAGCCTTCGTGCCCTCTACATCAGCATGTCAACATTTTCATATTTACAGATGCATTTAGGAAGTTTCTTCTCAAATCAAAAAGTACAAAGGCTTTTGTTGGCACTTTGGGGTTTAAGCAGTACCCATCACTAATGCTGTACAGACATGGAAACAGAAAAAAAAAAAAAATCCTGCCATTATATAAGGCACTGAACTAGTCTTGTTCAGAAGGTTTTTTGGAACTGTCCAGGTTTCGAGTTCCAGGCTCAGCTGGAAATAAACATTAATCTTGCCATTGCCTCCCTAGGACTTGACAAACAGGGAGTGAAGTCAACGTCTGCAAGCTGATACTAATGGTTTGATGACAGCTAGTGGTCTGTGCGCTTGCCTGCAAAGACATCACACCACCATTCACAAGCAGGAGAAAACACTTACGTGTAAAGAAATCCAGGACATTATTAGTGCAGGCTACTTTAATCCAGGTGATTTTTCTCTAATGTACAAACTGCAATTATTTCCTTGCAAATGAACCGAGCTCCTGAATCAAGGCTGTTAGAAGTTCCGAGTCCAGTTTTGCTGTCTTTGCCTTTGTTGTACTATTTTCTACTTAAACACAGGAAAACGTATCCTTATAAACAGAGTCAGAGCTTGGTATGAAGCAGTGCTTAAAAATAAAAAAGCTATTCACACCCCCAAGTCCCCACTTTCCTTTGAAAGTACCTGGAGCCAATGTGAAAACAGAATTTGCTTTTTGACAGAGCTCAGCCTCACAAATCATTTTAGCAAGGGCCCAGGGGGTGCCGACACGGATGTTAGCTTAGGCTGAGCGCGCTCATCACCTGCTACGCCTGAGCCCTTCGCTCCCACCCCGCTGTACTGTCCATTTGCAGTTCAGGGACTGGCTTTTATTATTATTTTTTAATTATTATTATTATTTTGGGGGGTTAATTGCTTAACAAGCGCTATTGGTTGTTTTCTGGGGAATACAGACAAACAGTTTTGGCTGATGACACTACTCTGGGCCACTTTTTAAATAAGTTGCGGCTACCCTCTGACAACGGTTGCCAGAAGACTCCCGAGCCGTGCCAGGGATCCTCAGCAGGAACAAAGCAACATAAGCTGCTGACTTCAATGCTGCTTCCTCCCAGCGAGCACAAAGCCCGGCAGCCGCCTGCTCGACTTCTGACATAACGTGTATTCAAAATTATCTTCCTGACATGCTTCTTAGCAGTCAATACTGATTTTTTTTCTTTTTGGAAGGAAAGGGAAAGGCACTTCTTTTAGCTTTTAAACAAAATCTAATATTATCTAAAAGTCCATGTCACTACCTGGCAATAATTTCTAACATGCCCTTTAAGATTTTTCCTACTTTAATCACTAATGATAGTTTTTACGGGACTTTCTTCTGTTCTTAACTGAGCATTTAAGGTACCTCCATAGACAGCAAAAATCCTCTGAGCTAATATGAAGTGCTTTAGCAGGCACAAAAGTATGACTAACGAGGTTCTTAAAAATGCTGCAGAAGACGGAAAGAAAATGAAAAGAGTCAGCAAGACTATGCCAGGGAAGAAGAAACCCAAATATTTCTAGGAAACAGCAAATGCCTCAGCACCTTACCTTGTCGCACGCGCCCAATCTCTCTTTTTCTAAAAGTTTCCTGGTCTCCCTTTCCCAATAGGCCATCAACGCTTCCCTGCTGAAAGTCCCCGTCGGTGTTTTCTCTGTCAAACTCTTCTGCCGTTGTCCCACCGGAAGGTTTCGGTCGGGCTCTATGTCCTCCAGCTCCCGCTCCAGCTCCTTCAGCTCCTCTTCAGTGAGAGAAGCGAGGAGCTCATCTTCATCAATGTCTTCATATTTACTGAGCTCTCTTCTGTAGCCAAAGGTAGACATGGTCCCGCTTGGTCAGGCTAGTGTGAACCTGAAGTGAGTCGGCATTCAAGAAGGCTGAAGCAAGCAAGCTGTGTCTCGTTTGGTCAGCAACTGTTTCCCTGCGTAGCGGAGGCACCCTTTTAAGAGTAATCACCGGGGGCTTACGACAATGCACGAAGGGATGAAAGCATGCTCCGTTTTAAGCATCAGACGTCAGCTAGACATCTGAACAGCAAGAATGTCCCAACACTAGTGTTTGCAGGTCCCTTAAAGAGGGGGATTATTGACACACTGGCCATGGCCATATTTAGAGCAGGCGGCTAGCGGGAGAATACCAGCCTCGCGGACGGGGGGGGAGGCAGCAAATAAAACCCTGGGCGCATTTACACCGACTTCGTGTCCAAACTGCAGTAGAGAAAGAACACAATGAAAATCCATTTAATCCTGAGCCGCCACAGGGGCTGGAAATAAAACACCCTCGCTGCTGTTCAGCGGACTTCCTCTCGTTTTCACGGTTTTCGAGTGGAACCACGTTGTTATCCCACCAAGGTGTTTGCAGGAGGTTGGGATCCGTGGGAAGGCAGCCCGAGGGGAGAAGGTTGCTGTGCCGGCGCCCGCAGGGAGCACTGCTCCTGCAATGTCACGCCTCGCCCGTAACAAATCACACAACTGGATTATTTATTATTTCCCCTTTTTTTTTTTTGAGGATGATTAGTGGGAGAATCAGCTTGACACATCCATTTGGAGCTCCTGTGAGATATTATTTTTTTCATGGGGAGAATTGCGCTCTGCTGGGGGAGTGAGCAGAGTCCTGCAGAGCTTGAGGGGGAACCAGCCCTGGGTGGGCAGCGGGGCTCCGTCTTCATCACTTCTGGCAGCCCCTAGGAAATGAAGGCCTCTAGTGGCTATTTTAGTTAATGGCCATTGCTTGCTGTAGCTGACTGATGTGCAGCTGGAGAGTGCCCTTCAATTCTTAATTTTAACTGTATATCTACATTATCATGTCCACATGTCCATAAATGACATTATTTTGATATTATTTTTACAGACGGTATCTTCCTATGTAAGAAACTACACAATGAAAGGTTAAAACTCACACTGCTCTTTCCTTATTTAGCAGTGAATGATGGTGAACTAGCAATGTTTTCTGAAATGTGTAGCAATATCTGCAAACCTGTGTTGAGAGAGAGGGAGAGGGAGAGCAAGAGAGAAAGACAGAAAAAAGGTTGGTTTTGGTACAGGGAAGTGGGAACACATCTGTAACAACAACATATATTAACTTTATTAAAGGGTAACACATGATGGGTTTATTTTTAGACAGTCAAGTCAGTATTTAATGGAAATGTAAGGGAAAATAATTTGAAGTATTGTTCTTGTCCAACATCATCTCTTTTTGGTTGGTATGGATTGGACACCTGAAATGTATGATGTTTAGCTAAATTGCTCGTTTAGTTTTATTATTATGCATATTGCTTTACTGGCAACAGAGAGAGGAGACTGAGCATGATTTTCATAAACAGATTTGGTAAGAAATCACATTTTTCCTTTGATCATTTTTCTATATGAATTTCATACAGTTTAGCTTGCTCAAGAAGTGGGATGAAAGCTTACAAGCTTAGTCTTCCCTAACACATGAAATACATTAATAAAGCAGACTAAAGAATATTGTGCATCTTAAAATAAAATAAATATTTGCATGTCACTTACATTGACCAAATCTTTGTGTAAAACAAAAAGGAGGAAGATGATACAAAACTGTTTGGCTTATGGAGCTAAGAGTGTTACCTTCACGGTATCAGACACTGTGATGGGTCATGTGTGTCTAGCGAAGTCAGTGGGTCAGTAGAAGTTCTGTTCACTCTTTCAGCTGCACTTGCAGAAACGATGCTTAGGTCAAATTCTGTAAAATATGAAACAGCAGGCAAAAAAGAGAAGTACCTTTTTTCTTTTAACTTTGCATTGTGAATGCTGACGTTGGCATTAATTAAATGTACATAACAGAACTCCAAGCAATTTTATTTCTTCAGTATGTCTAGGACAATGGCTCACTTTGTCACCCCTGGAGTTAGCCAGAGAAGCAGCACAATAAAATTATCTTTCTCGGGTACATTTTTGCAGACAACATTTTGTTGCAAACATTTTTAGATGGAGTTGGTCAGAAAATTTGCACTGGACAGATTTTCTGTTGGAAAATGCTGATTGAAATTGAAATGCTTTTAGAAATGTGCTATATTTTATTAGTATATGGACATGTACAGCATTGATATGTACAATATTAAAAGCAAAACCATGCTGTTAAAAATGAAATCTATTCAAATATACTGTTCCCCAGGAAATTCTGAGCTTTCTGCTTTTCCTTTTTTCCTCAGATACAACAAAATTTGTAAGTCTCTGAATTTTCCTGGGCTGAGAGTCCATAATACAAAGTACAAACATACAGATATCGGAATTGTCTCTTTAAAATTTTCTATGTATAATTCAAAGGAACTTCAAAAAGCAACATGCATTACTCACTTTTAAAATAATATTCCAAAGGAAGATTTAGTCCAGTCCTTAGCAGCATCATGAATGTTACGTTCAATCCTACTCATTGCTGAGGAGTGATAGAACACTGAGCCAGTAGTGATGATTTTCTATATATAAAATGTCAGCGATGTCCATTCTAGCCATGTGATAAGAGAATTTAAAGATGCTACTAAAGATGGACAAAGTATTTGATTGTAAATGAGTTCCCTGAAGCAGGGGAACCTGGCACAGTTAGGTGAGGTTGTGAGAGGTTTGGGTCCTTTCTTGATCCTGTACATGTCACTCATGGTAATTTAGGACCCATTCTTTATAGGGAGGGTGAAGGGTGAAGACACATGAACACACTTTAGAGCAATTTTAATTGAAGTAATAAGGCTGTAGCACATGGCAAATTACACACACAAAAAGGATGCTAAAACTGGCAAGCTGAGTACTCACAGGTCAGAAAATGTGGGGATAATATTTGCCCTTGCCTGTTGATGAGCACTGAAACACAGTCCTTAATTCCATAATTCTGTAATCATATACTTTGATCCTATGAGTCCCCAGGACCTTTACTCTTGTTCAGTGTACAGGAGAGATAATACACATTTCATAAACAGCCTTTCAGCATTTTGTTTTGCCGCCATTCTTCAGCATTACAAGACTACTGATGGCTTTATTTGTCCGGTGGCGCTTTCAGGAGACGTGAATGTGTTACTGCCTTTGTGAGGAGGAATAATAGATGTACAGAGACCTTAAGACTGACAGTATCTGCTAACTTGGGTTTTAGGATTTCCTTTTGGGGGGTATTTGGCATTATGGAGCACTTCAGCTGGTCAGGGCTCAGTTCCTGTGGGCACCAGCCACTGCTGAAGCTGCCCACCACTTCAACAGTTCAGATCACAGGTTCCAACTTCCAAGAAGAACTCTGCTGCAAAGACAGGAGTGATTGTGCTTTCCTGTTATTAGCATTCCTGCCTGAAATCTTTTGTTCTCTTTCCACAATCCCATTTCTCAGGCATTACACGTTTGGATTTCTGGGGAAAAAACAAACAAACAAACAAACAAACAAAAACAAAAAAAAAAAGAGCAAAAAACATAGCAGTGTGAGCATCACAGAATGGTTTAGGGTGGAAGGGACCTTAAAGACCATCTAGTTCCAACGCCCCTGCCATTGGCAGGGACACCTCCCGCTAGACCAGGTTACTCAAAGCTCCATCTGACCTGGTCTTGAACACTTCCAGGGATAAGGCATCCACAGCTTCTCTGGGCAACTTGTTTCTGAGCCTCACCACCCTCATAGTGAAAAATTCTTCCCAATATCCACTCTAAATCTACACTCTTCCATTTTGAAGCTATTACCCCTCCTCCTATCACTATATGACCTAGTAAAAAGTCCCTCTCCAGCTTTTATCCTGTTATACGTCCTAGGCTATGTGCTCGACCAAACTATTATAAACAGCTTAGGAAGAGACCTTGTGCTAGTAAGGTGGCACAGTGAACTAAGTTCCACCACAAAAGACAGGAGGGCAGAGTGTAAACCATACATAGTACACAAGGACAGGTTTATACTGGCGGCACTGACCACTGTTTAGGATGAATCTTCTAAAGTGCTTTGCCTCCTCCTCACAGAAAACCCGAACTCACCCCCACAATGCCCTGATGAAATCTGCTGTGCAGGGAATAAACCATTTCACGTACACACCATGGAAACTCATCACTCAATCAACAGAATCATTAAAAGGTTTGTTCCCTTCAGGACCTGGGCTAAGGAGAGAGAAGATAAGAACCGGGAGTGCCCATTTAACAGCAGCAGGATTCACTCTGCCGTTGCAGATCCTTGGCACCCAGGTTCCAGCCTTGAGTGGGATGGAGCCCACTCAGTAGCAGCTAGACTGCAGACAAGACTTTTCATGTTTCCCAGCCCAGGTGATCTGTTTTCTTGGTTTTAAAAGAAGAAACACTTCTAAATGTTTTGTTGTTTTTTTTTTTTTTCCTTTCCAAGCAATTAACTATTCTAACCAGCAGTCTAGGAAACTTTGTTCTGCTTCTTGATTGTTTCCTCACTTTGAGCCCAATGGCTGGAAGGATGCAAGCAACACCTGTGTTCTAAACTGGTTCCATTTCAACATGAGGAAAAATTTCTTTCATTTGAGGGTGGCAGAGCACTGGAACAGGCTGCCCAGAGAGGTGGTGGAGTCTCCTTCTCTGGAGGTATTCAAAACTCACCTGGATGCGTTCCTGTCCATCGTGCTCCAGATGAACCTGCTTTGGTAGTGGGGTTGGACTAGATGATCTCTGAAGGTCCCTTCCAAACCCGACCATCCTGTGACCCTGCGATTCTGAGGGGTGCTACTTAACCCTGCAGGGCAAAGCCCACAGGTTAAATGTTACTTCCATGCGGGCGAGCGCAGGGAAAACTCCCGGCGAGCAAAGAGAGGGCTGCACAACCTTGTCCTCGGGCGCAGGGCAGGGCCGTCCCCAGGACAGCGGCTATTTCAGTCACGGCTCCTGAGGACAGCCTGTCAGCCAGATGCATTGGCTCGTACCGAGCTGCAGTCCCACACTGCAGGAACAGCTCCAGTTGCCACAGAGCCCGTTAAAAACAATGCACCACAGCGCGTCTGGGCTTCCCCCATATCCCCTGCCACCATTCTGCCTGCGGTGCTCGCTCCCACCGTCCCCCACCGTTTTGCACCCATCGTTCCTCAACCAGCTCCTTCCCTCCTGCCGCCCCCTCCGGCAGACCCCCCGGCTGCGCGGCCTTCTCCTCCCCTGGCCCTGCCGGCCCCCCTCACCCGCCCTGCCCGCACAGCCCCTCGATGCCCTCACCCGCCTCTGCAGGCCCTTCCCTGACCTCTCCTTCCCTCCCCTCCTCACACGTCTTCCCTTCTCCTGCCCCCGTGCTCCTCCCCGCCTGCCTTCCCCCTCCCCCCATATCATTTTTTTATATACATACACATATACACACACAATACACATATAATATATACATATATATTGAAGAGGGTAGATTTAGATTAGATATTAGGAAGAAATTTTTTCACTGTGAGGGCGGTGAGACACTGGCACAGGTTGCCCAGAGGAGTTGTGGCTGCCCCATCCCTGGAGGTGTTCAAGGCCAGGCTGGATGGGGCTTTGAGCAACCTGGTCTAGTGGGAGGTGTCCCTGCCCATGGCAGGGGAGTGGGAACAAGATGATCTTTATGGTCCCTTCCAACCTAAACATTCAATGTTTCTATGATAATTATTACATATAATTATTACATACAATTGTAGATGTAATAATTCTATATAAAATCATAGAATGGAATCACAGAATCGTCTAGGTTGGAAGGGACCTTTACTATCACTAAACCATGTCCCTAAGCACCACGTCTACCCATCTTTTAAATACCTCTGGGGATGGTGATTCCACTGCTTCCCTGGGCAGCCTGTTCCAACGTTTGATAACTCCTTCTGTGAAGAAATTTTTCCTAATAACCATCCTGAACCTCCCCTGGTGCAACTTCAGGCCATTCCCTGTTGTCCTATAGCTTGTTACTTGGGAGAAGAGGTGGAGCCCCACCTCCCTACAACCTCCTTTCAGTTAGTTGTAGAGAGCAATAAGGTCTTCCCTGAGCCTCCTTTTCTCCAGACTAAACAATCCCAGTTCCCTCAAACAATCCCAGTTCCTTCAAACAGTACATATAGTACACATAGTACATATATAGTGCATATAGTTATTATATGTGTCATTATAATATATATATTTTATATATCTGTATGTGTCTCAATGTCTGTGTGCTGCTTCTACAGGCTCAGGTTGAAGGCAGAGCCCAAATTGGCCTGAAGAGACAAGGGGTCAGCAACCTGGCATCTAAACAGGACCGCGAGGCAGACTGATGGGACAAGCTGTAGCTCTTTCCCCAGGAGACCAGTGTAACTTGTGAAAATTGTGCACGCCACGCTGTTCCTGAAAAGGATGTGTCATCACCCACATTTAACAGTGGTATCAGCGGAACATATGGGATAAAGCGTGCGCTGGAGGCATTTGAAGGAACAATTTTTCAGCTGCTTTTCTCTATGCCAGATGATTCTGTTGTCCAGTCCATCTCTGCTGGCAATGCTGTAAACAGGGAGTCGCACAGGAGAAAAAGATCTTTCCCTTCATCCATGCCGGGGAAAAGAATGTGGGGTAAGTTTAAAGATGACCCTGAACAAAAAGCAATCTTTGCTTGGGAATCAGACTCAGCATCTTAAAGAGATTTTTCCCAGTGACCCCTGCCACACACCCAGGCTACCGGGAGGGCGGATTCCAGGTCCAGATCGTAGCTTAACAACTCGGACCCATCACAGTGATCAGCTTTCACTCAAAAACATGTGCATGTGGGCTGCCTTATTGCCCAGATTAGTTTTGAAAACAGCATTCCCAACAGCTACTGGAACCATAACCAGAAGTCTATATACAACATTATATAGCAACAAGCCATGGGGCAACTGCTAATCTAACTTATAGTGACGGTGGGGGTGTTTGGGTTGCCTTGCTTATCAAGAAGACAGAAGTCATAGCTAGTGAAGAAGTGACTGGGCTCTGACAGTGCTGCTGATGGGAAGAGTGTAAGGATGCATCTTGGAAGGGGAGTCAAGAGGTTGACCTGGCTGCAGGGAAGCACCAGGGGAAAAAAATCATCTGGGTGCAAATAAGAATGCTTCTGGAGTACCAAATTCCTCAACCTTTGATGAAAAGAAGGAAAACTCACTGCCCATATTGCACAGGCACCCGGTGTCCTTTGTCCACGATCCTGAAGGTCTATTTGATGACACAGCGAGGCACACAGATGGGTGCCAAGGGAGAGGCAGACTTGGGGTTTACTGTCCCCTTTGCCCACCTGAATCACACTACAAATGGGAAGGTGAGGGGGACAAATAGATTTTACTGAACAAATGTCTGTAATGTTTCTGATGTTCCTAGTTTTCTTTCCTTCCCACACAGCCAATACGTTCTAATCGTCTTGTGTCAGCACACTGTCATGTTCTGTAATAACACTGCGAGATGAACCTGCTTATCTTTGACAGCACAAACTATTCCTGCCCGGGTTTTGCTCAAAGCAAGTGCTCCGCCACATCGCCGCAGACTGCCCATTTCCTCGCTGCCAGTTTCTGCCGCACCAAAAAAGATAAACTGCTTTGTACGCAGTGATGATCTTAACGCTCTTGCTTTCATATAGCTGTTCTTATCCCTCAGGAAGAATCTCGGTGTGCTTTACAAACCTTGCCAACAGATCTACAGACTATATATAGAAATCATTTCACTCGCTACTGATGTACAGCCATAGGGTGACCACAGCAGCTGTTTGGAATTATATCGCGACATTGCTCAACAGGTTTGGAGAGGAAGTAGAGGCCACTGTATTGCAAAGAAAGTAGCAGAGGAACCACTGTGTGCACAAAAAATGTGGGTTTTGGAAGTGCGGTTTGAACGGGCTGCTGCTAAGGCATCCGCAGTTGACCTATTCTTTCCCAAAAAAAGCGTGAGAAAAAAGGTATCATCTGCCAATGTAAGCATTATATTATTTGTGGTGGTATTTGCAAATACACCGTAATTTGCATGTCCAGGTCAGGTAGTTATTAAATTATAAGTGATTATTAAAAGTGCATGGATTTAATCCCTTGAATGCCGTAGTCCCAGACAGTTTTCCTGTGTAGCTTCACCAAACCTACAGTTTGTCATTCAGATAAAAAATTGCTCTGTTCCTTTCCACACAGAGAGCAATACAGGTACCTACTTCTATATTTAGCATTTCCTTCATTTTCATCACTTTTTTAACAGCATGTGTTTATTAATTTTTTTTTAAAGGAGATCTCAGCAATATAAACAAATGATGTAATTCATAGAGAATTAAATACAAGCAGCAGTACGAAGTAAGTAAATTCTCTACTTTATTGTCCTTATTTATGTCTATTTTTTAAATAGCCCGTATTAATGATGACAGCAGTTCTGGGCACCAAATCTACCAAGTGCAGAATATGCAGAAAAAAAGACAATGGTTTTGCCCAATCAAATGTAGAGATTTCTACTGAACGTGCGAATTTTGAAAACATTGTTATGTCAGTCTTATGACTACTAACGATTTACTAATTTTTTTTACAGCTTTTCTGGAGAGGCATGAAACACGGGTTCCTTAGGGGATATTTCTCCTGATCTAAGTACCTCTTTTGCTGGTGTGAGTGACACTTAAGGGAGCACTTTAGAGATAAAATGCTTCCCAATGCAATATATACCTTTAAATATTTATACAGTAATTTGGTGCACTTACCCATGTACTTCTTTGTGATTTATCCAGCAGGTGAAGAATCGGGATGGATTTCTTTGAAGACTGCTCCGTGCATTTGGAGACAGATGGCATATTTTTGATTCAAGGTCGTTATCTGTAGGGTGCAGAAGAGGACTCTGAGGGACAGACACACCGGGTGGCAAGGTGCCGTTTTTAATTACTGCAGCCTAAACAAACAATTTCCAGTAGAAAGGTCAGGAAAAGAACAAGGCAGAATAGGGTCATTAAGGCTGAAAATCGCTTTGGTTGGAATTACTTTTCTTGATACCGATTCCCTGAGCAGAGGTCTATCAGACCTAAGGCTGACATGAAAAAAATAGTAGGGGGAAGGCTTTAAAAGGACGCATTTAGCAGGTAGACCAGAGCTGTGGCAGAGTACACCAGGGAGGCAAAGCTGGTTACACAGAAGGCGCAGAGGTGAGGGCACGAGACTGCTGATTAGGTGCATATTAAAGCGAGTGATGGAAAAGCAAAGAGACAAGCCCTGTTCTGTAGAGATAAGCAATCATGAATGTATGTCACTTTTCTCCATGCAAACCATAGCTAAAGAGCTGGATATTTTAGAAGCTTTTTTTCTGCCACAAGTAAGGGTCGGAAAAATCCCTTTGCCCTACACCAAGGCAGACACAAAAGAGCCTGTACCTTTGTGACCGTGTTTTTCCGTGCATGACTCCGTATTATCAGCAACAGCCTGAGAAAGGGCAGCGCAGGCACAAAGAGCCTGAGCCAGAACAGTAACTGCTGAAGTGGAACAGTAAAATTGACCCCTCCTGATACCCAGAACGAGGATCTGCTGCGCCAGCTTCCAACATCAGATGGTAGCCAGTGGATGGAAGCTTTATAGATAGCGCACACAACATTATGACCCCTACAGGGAATAGCTTGTGACATACAGAACTCATGGCTATGGTTTGGTCCTTTACCCAGCTATGAAAACACTTGCAGCTACAAAGTCCATCTCGCCGGTGCCGCAAAGGCTGATGTAAGCACTGCTGAATGTCTGGCTCCTGGGAGAGCTCATCAGTCTGGTGCAGCTGCTTGTGTCAGATTTTATGAGAAACACAGACCAAATGATACTTCTGCTTTCAAATATTGTCCCCAAACCAACAGGAGTCCCTACCCCAGAGCATGCCTGAATCAACGCCAGGGCATTTAATTACTTCTAGCCACTGTCGCCCATAGGGTGGGCGTGCCATGGAATTGGGTTGCGGTGGAATACCCCATGAGTCACACCCAAATAGCAGAGAAAATTAAACCCCAGTGTTGCAAGGGTTCAATCACAGTCCACACAGGGGGGAAAAGAAAAAAAAAAAAAAAAAAAAAAAAAAAAAAAAAAGGAGTAGTTTTTTCCTACCAATTTCTCCCTCCAGCTGGGGCTGCTGCCTTTGCCTCTTTTCACACAACCACCTGTCCTGGACCGGTTACATTTCCACCACCATGTACTCAACTCCATAAAAGTATTCAGTGGTCTGGCTGCAAAACATGGGAGTCAAAAGACTCACGTGCAATTCCTACCTGTGCCATAAACACAGCATAGGGTAAACAGCTCCTTTTCCATGTCTATCTCGCCTTATGTTCCATTTAAAACAGTCTTACCCCTCCTGCCTCCATTCAGTTCACAGATGCCTTGGAAGCATGAAAGAAGCTTTCTCATAATGTTGCATTTCCTTTAGCAAGAAATGTGGTGGTAGAATTCTTCAATAAATAAACTTCAACATTGAAGGACAGAAAAGTTTTTAAAACAGGATCAGGCCACCTTCAAGAAAAGGCTACCAAACAACACAAAGGGTCTAAATGTATTGTTTCAAAGCTAAACACAATAATATCATGTCTTTTTAGCTTACCTAATGATATTCTAAGGACAAATCCATGATATTTTAAACACTTGGGGCAATGCTCTGTCCTAGAGCTGAATGCTTTGATGCCGCAGGCAATGTAACTATTGCCTGAGGCGTGTATAAAGTCCTAAATATAAACCTTGGCCCATGAACTAAAATTACTAATGGAATTTGGCTCTAGCCACAGAAAGGGTTTAAAATCTCCCGTCTAAAGCCCTATTTGATCATGTTTCCTTAGCTGGTTGCAGTATACTGTATCAGATATGTGACTACCCAGATTCTTGTGCTGTGGCCACTGTATTCATTAAAATTACTGCAATTTAAGACATTGTTATTAAGCCTGTATTTCTGTTTAGCAATTCCCACATAGAAATATCGGTTTATAGGTTATGCAGCATACATGCCTTTAGCCTGGTATGTCCAGGACGCATTGGCCAGCGGAGCCTTGACTGTGGACAGCCGTGTTGGGTTCACTGGGCACTCTGTGCTCAGGCCATGCCTGGAGTCACCAGTCACCCGGCACATCTTCCCATCAGGGGCCTGGCCCACATGCCAGACACATGGGAAATTTTCACGAGTCACCAAATTCTTCTTTTTCATTTTGGCCAAAGTTTCCGGGAAAAAAAAACAGAGGACGTCTTCAGAAGCCAGATGAATAGTAGCCCCAGTGAGAGCAGAAGCAGCAATTAAGCCTTCTGTTCAACCCTCTAAGTGTCCCAAAGCAGCTTTTGGAAGTGGAATTTCCATCTCTGACTGAGATGTTAATAAGTTATATATGTCAGTGACACCCAGCAAATGAGAAGCTCTGAAGACCAGGGAGAGCCAGTGCAGGAAGCAGGGCAGAAGGCTGCTTGAGCTGACTTTTGGCTTGTGTGAGCGTGGGTATGTGTGTGGTAACCAGCATATCTCTTAAGTTACATGCTTAGCTAAACTCTGACTGTGCACTATGTAATCCTGACATCCACTAACTGAAATCTTTTCTGAATTTCAGGGGTTTGGACTCTTCTTTGTCTTTCTTCCCCAAGATGGAAGGGATGGTAGAATAGCGAAGAGAATAAGTGCAATCCACTTTTAATAGAACGATTTAAAGAACATTTAATCAGATGGGTTTTTTTTCTAGATGTGCAGAAGCATACTGCCAAGGGCATCACAGCATGACTGAGGGTGTTGTTTAGTCTCATTAAGTGATCTGTCAGCTCTCTATACGACATGTAATTAAAGTCACAAAATTGCAACATTCTTCAGCCAAGTGGATATGCTGCTCTACTTCCTGGTTTGTTTGTCCATCAAAATCTACTCTTTCTTTAAAAAGCCTACTGAAAGTCCCTCAAACTTTGCCAAGCATTAAACCGTGCAGTACTGGCATACGCAGCAGTCATACCCGGGAGCAAACACTTTGGAAAAATAGCTAAAAGAATCTTTGAAGTGTTTGAAGAATTTTATAATAGGACCATGATTTTCCAAGTACCAAATGTGCTACATTTCATGCCAATTACATGACAGAGACGTGCATTTAGTGGTTTAATTTTCTTTGCCAAGCTAAATTAGATATTTATTTTCTTTTACAGATAAACTAACACTACAAACTGAGATCAGCAATTGTATTTATCGTCTTCATTGGGAAGACCATCAGGAAAATTCTTCTTTTATTCTTTATTAATGAGTTCCCATTTAAAGCATACTGTTCTACATAATTATCGTGTCCTTATTCTGATTTTAGCCTATATTTAGTAGTACAACGTGTTAAAACATGAGCTTTACTGTACTAGTTTTGAAGACAAATTTGTTCCCATAAAAGAGCTATTAACAACAAATAGCAGAATGTTGTGAATGTATATAAAACACCAAGCAGCTCTTCAGCTAGTAAAAAATAGTGAGGAAATGAGTCAAATTACAGACTGTATGCAGTTATTTTATAAAACTATTCTAATTGTATCCCTTTTCCATACAGATCATATTCTTTATATAGGATATAGTTCTTGAGAATTGGTGGAAGTGGAAACTTCTTCATCGATGGCAGTTTCTGGAGTCTCCTTAACCCCAAGAGTTTACGTATTTTCAGACGACACAGATGTTTCAGTGGGCGAGGATTATCTAAAAATAATAGTGAGAGAGAAATGGTGGAAAAATCAATGCCATTATTAATGACTGTAAGCCAGTTCACAATCCCCAAACCTGCTCTAATAAAATGAATATCAAAATCTATTACCTTGGAGCATTACTATTTTGCCACTTCTGAATACCATTCTTTCCACTTCAAAATTGTGATGATACATGCTGCTGATATTAATCAAACTTCTTCCACCACACATCTGCCTTTTTTTGTCTTACTTTTAGAAATATGCACACTGCACTGCCTCCAAAGCACCCATCCAAACACCTAAACAAGGACCTTATTTAGCATCATCAATGGTAACTGATGAACGATCTCTCCTCTACCTAGGTGTGCATCTTAAAAATTGCATATCGCGGCCAGCTGTGGCACTTTCCATTTCTGCTGTATCAATAAGGCACCAGGACCCGACCTTACCACACTTGGGCCTGCTGAGTCTTCTACACAAATATTTCTTATCAGAATTTACATCAGTCAGAGAGCTCAGTTTAATTTAGCTCTCCTGAACAGAAAAAAATCTTTCAAGGTACGTGAAATAACAAAAACGACTTCCTCTGCATTCGTGTGTATAATACTTAAGCAAAATTAAATACAGGGTACCAGTTTTAAATATAAATATTTTGCTTTATAGCAACCAATATTAAATCAAATTCTATTTAAAATTAAAAAATAAAAAGTCAAATAAAATTAATTCATGCAAAGAGAACATTTAATAGGCACCATGTATATGCAATATGCATTGGTGCCACCAATGGTGGAAGGTCCAGGCTAACATGTAGAACTTCAAAAGTAAAGCATACATAAGAAATAGTATTCAATTATGGTATTAGTAATTGCAACTCTAGATGTATATCATGTAAACCAGAGCTAGCGAATGATGGTAAACAGATTGTGATGGTACACTCATTGTCACCACCTACCACCTTGAACATAATGGGATCTAAAATATGCTCTTATGATAATCCTTGAACGATTAATAGACTTGAGAGTTTGAGGGAGCAAAAAGTAGGATCGAAGTGTGAGCAATATTCCTCAATAAAAAAAGTTGTGCCCCACAGCTGTGCAATGACTAGTGTCATGTGGGTTAATAAGGAGTTTGAGAAGTACCCCAGTGGTCTTGCTTAACTAAAAGGGCTTCCCACCCAACAGTGACATTCCTTACGAGATTAATTCTCACCAGGTGCACATTTGCCATATTCCAGTCTGATTAACTACTTTATGATCAGTGGCGATAGGTGAAGATCTGTCTTGACGTGAGGACTGGATGACAGACACAACCTGGTTCTAAGCGAGTACACTCTTAGATTGCTAAAACATTTTGGATGAATGTGACCTGACATACACAATTAAAGTCTCCTATAATAAGTCATAATATAATTAACTGGAAGTTAGATATTTACCCAGTATCTGACGTATCTCTGTCCATTCTTTCTGTGTTTCTAAGACAAACTTAATTTTTGTGCATAGAGGAACATAATCCATGTAATCTATAAAAACACGAACCACTTTTCCTGCTAAATGTTTCAACCAAGGAACAGCAATAAAGTCACAGAACTGAAAAGGAAAACACATTAAATCATAATTTCAAAATCTGTGCAGAGGAATGACAAAATTTTAAAGCAATTACACAAGATAATTCAAACAAAGTATTAGCAATGACCTTTAACAGTCATAAACTGATGTCTAGGTAGGTTACTTTAAAAGCCATTTTCCTCTATATTTAACCTTTGTGATCCCTTATTTGTCTGGACAGGCCTGAAGGCTAATAACTATTATAACATTGCCAAAATTTGCAGCACTGTTTTGTTCAACAGTGATTATCTCTTTGGAAACAGATCTACTCCACTGGTTAGGACAGGAACAGAAATTCCTGAATCCTGCCTCATGATTTCTTAAAACTTCCTTCCTAAATCTCTAATATATGAACTCCAATCTAAAACCAGTCTATGTACATAATTTTCTCTATCTCAGAGCAGAAAATGAAAAATGGCTGGTTTATTTTTAGGGTGTTTTAAAAAAAGGGTTTTGCCAGTACGTTAATCTTAATTCTGCACAATAATCTGGGATGTTTAAAGCTGACTGAAAAGAGCAAAGTGAAGAGGTATGTATTTACTGGATTATCCTTTATTACAGAAGAAGTCCATCCAGGGAGAATCTCTTCCTCTGGAGTTGACCACACAAAAGAATTTCCAAAGATATCTTGATGCATACAGTCAAAACACATCTCCACATTATATCCGTGATTGAGCAACAGCCTCAGCATCACCTCATCATTCAAAGCATACTGAATGGCGCTGGGGAAATGCGTATCATTAACCAACATAAAGTAGCAATTGACATTTGCTCCGTAAGATAGGAGCAGCCTTACAATTTCATGGTTGCCAGCTCTCACTGCCACAAGAAGACAGTTCAAAGGATCCTTGTTTGGATTTGCCCCTGCTTTGAGCAATATTTCGCTGCAAAGAATGTCATTGTTAGAAACAGCAAAATAAAGTGCGGTTTTCCTTTCGTCATCATAACTATTCGAAATGTGTTCAGCCAAGAGAGTATTGACATCAAAACCATTTTCAATGAGGAGTTCTAGGCACTGCGAGTTCTGGCCATCTGCTGCTGAGTGAACAGGGCTTAACCCACTTTTCTGGATTGCAGTTTGGGATGTTACCGGAATGAGATACTTCAGGGCCCTAAAAAACAGTGAATAAAACTAGTTAGGCATTGCTTCCCTATATGAACAAAATTACTGTCATCCAGCTGTACACTAAATTACCAGCTAGACGCTTTACACAAGAAGATCCACCACCAGTTTTAAGCACTGTCAAATAGTGTTTAGTTTTTTTTCAGTGGTTTTCCCTTAGTTCTAAGGAGTATGTTCTTTTTTGCTTTGTTTATGCTAAAAACACACTTAAAAGTCAATTCAAACTAATGTAACACAGACAGTTCTGAAATATAAAGGATCTATACATTTGCAAATTTACCACAGTCTCCTTCAATGTGTCCTTGTGCCACACTTCATCTTAAAGAAAATGTAAAGTCCAAGCTTATACTCACAGGTAATGCCCCTCATAAGCCGCTTTGTGTATGGGAAGCAGTCCTGCCTTATTAGGCACATTGCCACTTCCTCCGTATTCCAAAAGAAGGGCTATGCAGTCTGGATTACCTCCTCCGGCTGCTTCAAACAGTATCGATGCACCATCATCTGCTAAGGCCTGGACATCTCCACCTTGAAGGACGATATGAGGATGCAGAGTTTATAATTATATCCAAAATTATTTGCAGATCATGATAAAAACAAGCCCAGAGGACTTTCCTCTTCATTTTCAGATGTATTGAAGTTAAAACTTCACTAAACCAAGAGGTATTTCCTATAAATTTAAAACTGAAAGGCAAACCAAGAGTTGTACAGATGCAAGTTCAAATGCTCACCTGAGTGGGGTCTGCTTTGACTGTGTTATACCTGAGGATTTTCAAAACTCTTGCATATTTCAAAAATAATTCATTTAATTCATTAATACCAATATAATTCTGTACAAGGAAGGGAGGGAGGGAGGAGAGGGAGGAAGGGGAAGGGAGTAAAGAGAAATAAAGAAGGGCAAGAAGGTCCCTCCTTGACTGAAATGGATTGGTATCAACTCTGCCACTCCTCTCACATGCACTATGGAAACGTGTAAGCATCCCTCCAGTCCAGCAGGAACACTCACAGATGCTTTCTTTCCTTCCAAGAAACCAAATCTTATTCATCACTACTCTTTCTTTACTTTTCCATGATCAGCCTAAACCACCTCAACAACCAGGCAAGGTGTATGCCACTGCAGAGTGTATTTCCCTTTTACCTGACTACATACCTTTATGAATAAGATGCTCCAGCACATCACAGTGACCATATTCAGCAGCAACACCTAATGGTGTTACTCCATATCCATCCTTAAGGTTCACATTTCCACCGTTCTTTAGAAGAAGAGCAACAATGTCTTTGCGCCCTTGTTTTGCAGCTTCATGCATTGCTGACCAACGTTTTACACACGGCTGATGGATACTACAGTTGTGTTTAATCAGCGTGGATACCATGTCAAAAGAGCCCCTTCTTATAGCTTGAAGATATTTTAAAATAAGGAAGAAAATAATACATTTTCAGGTATGTTGTCTTGAAAATTAAAGACATCTAATAAGTTTAGAAAAGCTTTTCCTTGTGCACTGATACGAGGAAATTAAGAAGACTTCCAGTCCTAGAAATCTGGGAATCCATTTTACTGGTAAATAAATGTCAGTTGCTCAGGAAATCAAGGCAAACCAACACAAGCTGGAAAATATGTCAGTTTGTGGCACAGAGGGCAAAACCAGCACCGCTTTGATTGTGAGAAAGCAGAAGCAGGTGTATCACAAGGAAAAGCAACAATAAAAATAATATATTACTCAAATACGGTCCTTATTTCTAAACTTGGTGCAAACGTAACAGCGTCCCCAGAAAATTCCACTTGTGACTTTGTCACCTGGTAACTCTAATCCTAGCGCGTACTCAGTCGCTGTTGTGAGTCAAAATACAGTTGACATCTGTCGTACTTAAAGGCCATGTTCTGCCCTTTTGAGGTTCCGGGTTTGAAATATTCATGGATAACTACACCTGCAAATTATTTACATATAAAATAGTGATCCTGAATAAGAGTCTGATTTTACTTCTGAACTACCCTTTGGAACAGCAGATCTCTCCACTGATTGGTGGGACAGCTGAGGGAGATCAACATCGTAGGGTTAGCAAATTTAACTTTTGTGAATGTTCCATTATACAAGTAAGAAGGTTTTTAAGAGGCAACAGTCTCCATAATAATCCACAATTGCTTTGAAGTCGAGTACCAAATGTACCCGGAAGCAGAAATCATCCCACTAGATAGGTACTTCTTCAGCATTTACCTTTGTACTGAAAAGCCCTTTAATTCAGCAGTTGAAAATTAAAAGGAGTAACTAAATCATGACCATTACCTATTAAGTGTTAAGCACCTGATCCTCTGTTTCACTAGACTAAGACTGAAATGTATAATGCACAACAGTATCTACAGCCACGTTTTCAGTGCCAAGTGACACAAAAACATAAAAAGCATCACATAAACAATACACAGCTCACAATCCTCATTTTCTGGAGTTTGTATAGAGAAATATTTAGGAAAACAAATTGTCATTATAAGGGGAAAGATCATTTTCGTAAGCTCTAGTTACTCTTTGCAGGGTTCACTAAAAGCAAAGGCTGAAAATAACTTAAAAGTTTCACAGACTTACAATTATTTAAAAGAGCTGAAACAACACAAAGCAAGACATTGCAGAGGAACCCTCTAGAAATACCTCAGGGCCTTAAAATATTAATGCAGTAATCGCATCTCATGGTAGTTAACAAAAATTCAGAGAACTGAGTATTTTAATACTTATAATTGCATTACATATTGTATTTTCTAATATTTTATTAATTTCATAGATTAATTTGCTTCAGAAGAATGGAGATGTTTCTACATTCAATAGAAATTAAAAGCTGATACAGCTAAATTACTCATGTATAGTAAAGCTCATTTAAGTCTACCAATAGCATAAAATCTTCCAAAGGAAACATCTTTCTTTAGATTGGGGTATTACTTAGAAACGTAGTTGAAGTTCATTTTCAGTGCAAGAGGGCAAGGAAATGAGATAGGAGATTTTGAAACTGAAAACACCTGCATACTCACAAAGAAATCATCTGATAAAGCAAAAAACCTCCAATAACCTCCAGACCTCCAGAAAAGGTACATTCAAGTTAAAGCAACAGCTCATTCTTGTACCATACTTTTACCTTAAGATGGTCAAATAGGACCAGGTTGCTAAAGGTCTTACAGCACCTGAATATACCAAGAAGGTACCTTGAACAAAAAAATAGATCTCCTTTTCTCAGGAGCAGCTCAGCAATCACCTAAAGCATAAGCAGAATCTTTAAGAGCAGCTCAGTGATCACCTAAAGCACAATGAGTGCTGAATGGAATTCTGGGTACATTTCACCAAGTGCTGGGCACTTAGTGTCATCTAAAAAGACAACCAGCATCTAAACCACACAAGCCAACAGAAGTACTCGGGTGAATACTTAGCAGAGGGGAAGTGTTGCCATTCACTTTGTTTAAACCCAGGGAGAGGAGGCAATTACCGATGAGAAGTGGAGTTTCTCCTTTGTCATTTGTGGTATTGGGCCAAACACCCTTTTCCAATAACGTTCGTACATTTTCCACAAAGCCAGCTTTTGCTGCCAAAGTTAATGGTGTTTCTCCATCGCATGTTTTGTATTCCCACATTGTTTTATAAGATGCTAGAGGTAAGAAATTGAGAAAAGATAAAACAAAATTAAAGCACAAGGTTATTAAGACATACACATACACCAGAAATCCTTAAATGCTAAGGCTTTATGAAAATTACTTGTAATTATGTTTAACTAAACCTAACTAGTACTGCCAAACACACTGAATACTGCACAGTAATTTTTGCTTTCTGAACAAAACCTTAAAAACGGTCCAAGTTCTTTGCTGCTGCAAATGGATGCAACTTTCCCAAAAAGAAAATTTGCCTGAATATTTTATACAACGTAAGCAAGATGCTCCACAGAGGAGCTGATCATACTTTTTTTAGTAAACAGTTCTAGCCTGTTGTTCTGGATGGCTGTTTATTGCTCTATGCTGCTCCCCTTATCTTGTGGGATATTTTTATCTTACTTACCATCTAAAATGATTTCAAGTATTTGCTGAATTGGTTGAGCTGCAGCCTCATGCAGTGGAAACCACCCTCTTTCATCAGCTTCATCCAAAGCATATTTCTGTTTCACAAGATCTTGGAGCCCAAATACATGACCTTAAAAAATCCAACAGATAAAGGAGACGCAGTTGGAAAAATAATATACCGAAAGCTCAGTTCTGCAAGGGACTATTTTATTTTAGGGTTTTTACCTTCCTTTATGGATGTTACAATTTTCCTATTTTCCTCACTAGGTGGTACAAAACTGTCCAAAAAAAAGAGCAGAAAATAGAAAATATAAACGAAAAGTAGATGCATTATTTTATTTATTCAATGTTTTCCTTTAGGTTCTCATCTGAGCCAACTTTCCTTTGAATACATCAACTACAATCTTGATTAGCCTTGTGACCACCTAAGCTACATCTGTTCTGTGGACATTCAGAGCACCCAAAGTTCACGAGTTCGGCGCAATTCCTGCTGAGGGCTGACCTGATAAAACTCCTAATTTGGTAAAGAATTCTGACCTGGACTAAAAAGCTGTGTTTGCCCCACACTACAGAAATGAGCCCTTCAGATTCAGAAGTATTTGAGAAAAACAAAATCAACATTTCTATTTTGTTTACTCTTTTCAATCATTGCTTCAGATGATGTTTCACTGAGAAAGAGGTGTAATAGTCAGACTAAGAACTGTTTTAAGCATGATATAAGGCACTGTATCAATGTCTCAAAACACTCTTAAAATATGGCATAATCTCTAACACATACTGAATTGACAGTACCTGTCATTATAGCTGGAAGACACTGGTGGTTTGGCCCCATTTGACTCTTGAATACTAAGCTGTATGGCATACTCAGTGAGCAGATCTTCAACCAAATCTTCTCTTTCATCCATCATTTTTTTATGGGGAGCTATAATGACAAGCTATTTTGAAATACACATAAAAACATACTGCTAAGGATCATATCTTGCTTAAGGTATTTTTTATAATAAAATCAGGTATTTCCATAAATTTCTTTTAATTTAATAACGTTTTGGTGAGTTAATTCCTACCTAAACATGATAAAATTAATTTTTGAAATGGTGATAGAGAAGAAAACAACCCTGGAAACATTTAGTACTATACATGCCATTTCGGAAAAGCTATTTTTGTTTTGCACACATATTTGTCTTCTACAGACAAATACTGGACAATTTGTGAATCATAAAAAAGAAACTTTTCTTCTTTAGAAAGCTCTGGTCATCAAATCAGTGAGTATATGATTTCCATACAAGCATGAATAATGAACAGTTATCACCCACATGAATGATTCCTATCAAACACAGGCATTCACAAGGAACATAAACACAAACACATATATATTTAAAAATTATAGACACAAAAAAGAAAAACACTCACATTGTCTGAGGATTATTTACAGAGAGGGTCTGTAGTTCAGAATGAAACACGTGATCAGTTCTAAGAGTGATCACACATTGTACTTATTCAGGACTTACAGAATCATCAAATTATTTCAGAGAAGCTCTGAACTAAGTTAACGCTTTTGCATGAGGAAAGAGCATTTTTTCCCTCTTCCTTCACCCAGGGTGGCACTGGCAGCAGATACAAGATGTATCCACCAACCAGTGCCGTTTGGACACAGGATTTCAGTGTGCGAAAGCCCACAGTGTCACTACAGTTTAGGTGGTGACATGTCATCCAGTTCTGAATTCAGAACTTTACTATCTTTCAATAGTTAAAGGGGGCTTATAAGAAAGATGAGGACAGACTTTTTAGTAGGGCCTGTTGCGATAGGACAAGTGGTAATGGTTTTAAACTGAAAGAGACTAGATATCTATTCAGACTAGATATAAGAAGAAATTTTTTACAGTGAGGGTGGTGAAACACTGGCCCAGGTTGCCCAGAGAGGTGGTAGATGCCGCATCCCTGGAAACATTCAGAGCCCTGTCCAACCTGACCTTGAGCAACCTGACCTAATTGAAGATGTCCCTGCTCATTGCAGGGGGGTTGGACTAGGAGACCTTCAAAGGTCCCTGCCAACCCAAACTATTCTATGATTCTATGATTCCATGAAAAGTTTTCAGCTGTAACCTGTATTCACCTCTCCTTTCCTGGAACTGGATGGGGATGTTTACTCAAATAAAAAGTAAGGGATTTGAGCAAGACTATACTGAATGCAAAACCTGCTTTATATTAATATAATAATGCACAAGATATTCGGACTTCACAGACAGGTAGTTGTACAACAAAACACTACAATGGTTTGCGTCATTAATTATCACTTTCAATGATCATTAATATATTAAAAAAGAAACAGAAATAAACAAACAAACAAAAACCCCTAAACCACAAACACTTGCAAATCTTGCTTTATTTTGACACTGCCAAGGCACTGTCTATCAAAGAAGACTAAGGAATCTGGAATCTCTGTACTACTTTTGCAGTCACAAAGTTTAATGGACATTCGCAGGAGTTCGGTACACAAGCCCGGGTGATGCTCAAGCCATGCCAGCTATTATTTTCAAGGTGTGAGAGTAGTTGGAAGGCTCAGTGGATTAGTAATGGAGTATGTCAAACCTTTTAACTAAAGTCACCAGCTTAAATTCAGTCTGCTCATATCACCAACTTTAACTGTGGCTTATGTTCCCTGTGCTTTTTGGTAGTGATATCATATCAACCAAATGCCTTCTAGTAAATTATAACTATAATTGGAAGGTCAGGAATGTCGGTCTTTACAACATTTTCCTGTAGGTTCTTGAAGTGTAAAATATAGTATTTACATATCATAAAAGATATATAAGCACCAAAACCTTCAGTTAATATATGCCTAGCTGTACCTACCTAGGGTTTTACAAGCGGGTTTTGCCGAAGTTTCTCTGATTCGGTCTTAGTGGCTTAACAAGTTTGTCCGTTAATCAGACTGGGGACATCAGATGTTGAATTATTTTTAAAAAGGTTTTAAACTACTGCTCCCACAGTTTATGCAGTAATGTACTGTATCTACCACACAGAACACTTATCATCAAAGCGTTGCACAAATATTAAACAATTATGCTAAGCATCTGTTGTATGTTTCTCACACAACAATCATTGTGGGGCATCCTAGTCATCTTAAAAATAGAGAAGGAACATTGTAGAAAGGCCATTTTCTGAAAATGATTTTCAAGGGAAAGTGCTAAACAGATTTCTTTTTAGACTAATTTTTGCATTGTTCCCATAAATAATGTCAATCAAAGTACCATAGCCAATATCATAATCCCATCCACAAACACTTTGCAACTTAGTATATTATGATAAAGCTTGCAAACCACGATCAAATTAGTAAGGGCTTAGAGTCAGAATGACTCACAAGCTAAAGGTCTCTTGGATTCAGATTCCCACATAATGTAGTTTCCCACCTCTTTGAACATGTACTGGAACCATGGCCCAGGTTTCTAACTGCAAGGATGGACAATCTGAAGGAAAGTGGAAAAAATCTCCACTTCAGTCCCATTTTCTTTGAACGAAAAATTTACAACTTTGGTCTTGACTGCCACCTCTGACTACAAAAAAAATTTCCAGAAAGAATAATAAAAAAATATTCATGAATACATTTTCTTTTGGAGGCTAGAAGACTACACCTTTATGTTGTTCATAAAAGACAATGCTTTTCTGAAGGGTTCTCTATTCTGTCCTTTTGTATCTACAATCAAGGCTTCAACATAATGGTCCAAAAGAAGATTTCATACATAAGTTAGTCTGATTAACTGGTCAGCACAATGCAGACACGTGTACTAAAATCTTTCACACACTACCTAATGTTAAACCTGCTGCACATCATATTAATGCTTAGAAGTTCTCAAAGTTATGTTCTGGCACACTGAAGTTCAGGTAGAACTTCTCAGGCGAAAAAGATCTCTATAATTACCAAGAACACTGACTGACTGACACTATCCTGTTGGACAGGATAGACAATATGAACCTCTCCATAATTCTAAAAAAACTGATAACAATGTTCTAAAAGTCTTATGATCAAAACAAGCTTATGAAAGCCTATCAAGTTTGTTGCAGCAATAAGAAATTAATATGAAGTTGGTTTCTTTTTAAATATAATTTGCTTTATGCAGAAAGGTATCCCATGTCAAACTTCTAAGGTGTAATACAAAACATAGCACCTTCAAAAAGCTACACAAAACAAAGCAGCTGACCATCTTTTTTTCTTAATGCTGCCACAAGTTTCTTATTAACCAAAAATGTAAAATTATCACCAATAAGGCGATGAAACTGAGTCTCTCTTCCTTATTTCTTGTTGGCAATGCACTTTGTTAACAGGCAGGAGAATTCTGAGTCAAGGTTCTTTCATGCGTTTATCTTCACATTTTCATAAACACATTTCTAGTCCTGATGGCATCTTAAAGCTTCCATTATTTAACCCACAAATATACACTCTTCTGAAGACTGAGAAACCTTTTAGATAATAAAGACAAGATCTCTCTTGGACTAGCAGTTTTAGAATTGTATCTCAATAAAACATATGTACAACCTCTTCCTGCCATAAGCTAAAAGGAAAGTGTATTTTAGAACAAATTGACATTTAACTGGCAGTTGGGAGGCGCTCCTAATGAGACTAAACAGTTAATTTCCATAAGGGAAAAATGCCTAACATTCATAATCTCTTGTTTCCTCCACAACAGCTTAAAGGCAAACAGAAGCTACCTTCCCTTTCTTCACACCTTTCGTTTTGACAGCCCTCCATTTGAAGACTTCATGCCATTGCTGAATGCCATTTTTCAAGCATCTTTTAAATGAATCATGATCACCCTACCAGATCTACTTGGATGGACCTTCATGCCCTGCAAGTCCTACCGAATTTGCTGTTCAACGGAGAACTGAAACTGAAAATTATTATGCTACAGCCCATCATATTACATTTACACGAGAGCCTGAAACAAAAAGACTCCTGGAGACATATAAGCCTTAGATTAGACCCTCACATTGCAAACTCTCTGAAAAAAAAAAAAAAAAGGCTGTTTTGGCATACTACAGTATCTTTATGAAGATATTCACATATGGTTTAGTCCTGTGAGGTGATCAATACTCTCCAACGTCACTGATTCCAAGAGTTAAGAGCACAGAGCATCTTGCAGGATAGTAATTTAGTAAGAAAATCCTTTTATTGTTGGAAAAAAAAAAAGTATTGCCTTTCCACCTCCCCTTTAACTCCAAAAGATTAGAGGAAGAAATCAGTTTACAGGTTTTTATCATAGAAACTCGTTTTCCTTTTTCTGGTTGTACAACATCCATACCCATTTGGTCAGCTATCTCCTGCTTTGCTGTATTCCCTAGAACTGATTATGCCACAGGCAACACAGAGCCCTGCTTGAGCACAGTCTTAACCAGAAAGGTCTCAGATGAGGAGTGTTTGTTTCAGAATTGTCATGTGTACTGTTTTCAAATTATCTTAACCCACAAAATTTAATAATATATTATAAAATGAGAAAGTTAGTAAGGTAGCAAGTGGTTGTGACATGGCAGAGTAAGTATAAGGCAAACAGCTCACCACGGCACAAGTGCTGGACACATTGCCAGGGGTCTATACATGCTTTGAGAGCCTGATGTGCTATATCATTGCTGGTAATACGCTGTGCTGAGGTGACAAGCTCTGACTGAAGCGTGGATGTTCCACTAGGATCACAGTGGAATATAACAGCACGGCTGGTACACCAAGCAGCAGCAGAGACATCTCTGCTACATTACACGATGTGGCAATGAAAAAGCTAAGAAGCTCAGCAGCAAAATCTTCTTCTATTCAAAAATGGAAGCTTCGCAATTACCAGACCTAGTCACTAGATCACTAGAAACAATTGCAAATGGTTCCTTTAAACAAGTTTTACTGTTTGTATTACAAAGAATATTTTCCTTAAACATTTGGACCAGTCTGATATTTTTCTGATACTTTTTCCATTTATGCCTGAAAAAATAAAGAGATTATTTCTTGCTGTTCTCCTTAAAAAAAAAAAAAAAAGTTTTGCTCTGTTAAATTAAGTTACTGTTTTTTCATCAAAAAAAAAATCATGGAAGTTATGTCTTTCCTTGGAAAGAAGTGTATCAAGTATTCATCACTTTTAAACACATAGGTATAAAGTTAACGTTCTGTGAGTGTTAATGTTATTCTAATTTCTTATCCTTAAAATAAACTAGACAATCCTAGCTTTACTCTCTATAAATAGAAGGCCCTCAGGCATGCAAAGAGGTTATTCATAGCAATAAAATAATTAATAGCAATCTAAATTTGGACTCAGTCTATTAAATGTTACAGTTTTAAACTATTTCACTGTTAGTTTAATTGGCGAGCATAACACATATTCTCACCTTTTCAACCCATTATCTTGCCACTGTTACTCTGGGGCCTGCATTTTGAACAGCCAGGAATGGTGCCCTGCAAGCTGATGTGTCCTGTGATACTTCTAAAATTAAATACGCAGTTGCTAGATAAAATAAGGTCTGACCTTGTACAACTGTAACATAAGCAGACTTGACCCACAGGAAAGTATTACACATGACTTCTCTAAAATCTCATCAAATGTAACACGAGGTCTGGACGGTATAATAAGACCATCTGTGCCCTCATTGGTTCAACAACTCTCATTAAGAAAATAAATTATTTGCCAACTTAGTCTCAAGGGCTACACTAACAGAATCTGGTAACATATGTACATAAATTAAAACAAATCTGAGAAGGTTTAGCCTTCAGCTAGTTGTAGATCCCACCATATTACATCACCAAACACTAATCCCTCCCTCTGAGGCCAATATGATGCAAAGCTCTATAGATTCAACAACAGCCAATTATAGTAATCATTTGACTAGATTTAGTAACTTGAAATTGGCTAAAGAAGCAGGAGTCACGGCACCACAAAGAGCAGTGATGCAAAAGCCAAATCACCCAAGAGTAACATCAAGAGTATTAGTACCCAGTAAGTTAAATCACAAGTATGGGATGAGGAAGAGCAGGGATTTTTTTTTTTTCCTCTAGCTAGACATACATATCACTGATGCAATACCTCTGTCTGCTTTTGGTTTTAACCAGTTAGTTACTATCTCTACCAAAATGAACAGACAAAAAGGGAACATAAATTGAAACAACAAACTTTCAACTTATCTTTCATTGTTCTGATGAAATGAAATTGTACACTGTGAACTCTTCCACGCCCTATGATTAACTTGCATTTGTAGAACCATAAAACTGTAAGCTTAACTAAGGCACTACATGCATCTCATCTTTGGACACAAGATCAAGAAAACCGTTTAATGATGATAAATAATATTCATTGCAACCTTATTTGCCAGTGCAACCCAAGTAAGTGGAGTGAGCCTCCAAAAAAGCCAGTACAATAGAAGCAGACAAACACTGCTGAGACCCTGCTCTGTTGTTGGCTAAGAGCTGATAAGAACAGAAATATATTCTTACAAAATAAAAATATCTAAAATATATATTTATAATATATATAAAGAGCATAAATCTTTTAATTACTTACCTTGAGTTCTTTAATTTCCTTTACATAACCAGGATATTATCAGAACTAGTATATATCCATATTACAAGTATGGTATTGTTTTGCTTTTCAGATCTTTCTAATACTATCTTGCATTACTATGTAAATAGTGTTTGATTCTGATCTTACATAGTTACAAATCCATCAGTCAGCTATGTTCCATGCATGTAAAGCCAGAATAAGACTCCTGTCCAGATACTAAATCATACGGCAATTTGCAAGACTTCACAGTGAGATAAATTAATTGGTGAGACAAAAAAGGGCACAGAAGTCACAGCTATAGCATGGCCTTCCTAGGGTGCCTACACACTGTATATTAGCGCACAGGATAATACTCCTGACAGAGTCCCCAGTCCTCCAGATAATAAACTATGAAATGCTATGTGGATGGTTCTGGGTTTTTTGGGGGTTTGCTTTCAAAACCAGGTAATTATTGAACGAACTCTTGATAATACTTCTTACATCTTGGAGTTGTTATATATTGAAATAAATTATGTACCGAAACGGAGTTTGGCAATTTGGAGAACTTCCTACTGTATCACTTCTGGATTGATTTAATGAACTGTCTCATCAGTGTATCTTACTGTTTTTCACTCTTTGTATTAGGATGTGGCAAGGACACCTACATGCTTGGGTTGTCTGAAAAGATGGTTAGAACTAGTGGTTGAATGATGCTGACTGGGCTAATTTAGCTAAAGATCACCAGGCACTGAACAATGTGTGCTGTGGTCAGTTAATGTAATCAGGAGATACATCATCTGGTTGGACCATCACAGAGAAGGGAAAAATACAGTGATGATCCTATAAAAAAGGCTGAATTTTTTAAAGAACATAATTTTGATAGGAGAGATATTCTCAATGACTTGGAAAGAAACTCCAGGTCTCTCTGATGCAATCTCAAAAAACTCTCTGAAGTGGAGAAGCACAAGCCCTGAATTCTGATACAAACTGTATTAATCCCTTTGTTTTAGTTATGGAATGGAGGTAGCATGTGTCTTATTGAAACACTTGCTTTTAGTGAGAACTCTATGATATTCTAAAACTCAGTTTGTCAGGTTTGCTTACCAGTTACGGAAAAGAGGAGCTCACAAGCAGGCCAAAGGCATTATAAAGAAAAATTTGTCCAGAATAAAAACAATATAAAGTTACAATACAATTATTATCAAATCTTACTCACTATGCAAAACTCACCCTTTACATTAGCAGCTAGGCCATAAAGATAAGACTTAGCACAAGGCCAACTGGATCTTCAAATGAACACCATGTTTATCTCCAACAATAATTTAAACTGTCTTTTTATTGCTCTTTTCTCCCATTCTATCTCAAGCCCCTTAATTGAGTTTTCTACTTTGTCAGTATTTTACAGCTTTTTACTTTATTAACTGATCGCATTAACGCAGAAATTACCTATTTGCCATATTCTATTACAGTGATCCTTATTTTTGAGTCTGCAGTTAATTAGCTACTATTAACACAAATCCTTGGTCAAACCAATTTCACAGCTAAAATTCATAGAAGGTATATGCATGCTTCTGCATATTAAACAAATTCCGGAATACTTATTACTATTCCCTGAGGCAGAAAATTATCACCTTTAGGAAGACCTGACAGATAAATACACAGACATACAACCCCTTAAAATAATTTTGCTAAAAGCATATATATAAAATATTTGTTTAGAAGCTTCTGCATTATTTCTAAATTAGACCCTGTTCCAAAGCATAAAAATACTGTTACATGCTGCATCAGTTATCAATTGGAGGGTCTTTATTTTTTACGTATACATTCCAGAAAACTAGAATTCATGTACTAGAAACTTCTGCAAACCCTAAGCACCTAAATGTTTCAGGAAAGAATAACAGAGGCTGAAACATATTCAAGTCACATCTACTACACCAAAATCTCACCTTGAGTGGCCATAAACAGCTTCATTTCCAAGTACACATCATGCAAAACTGCTCCCAGCAGCTGCCAAACATACTTTTGAAGTGTTAAGGCTTGGCGTAATTGTTTGAGTCATGGAAAGGAGCTTTGAAATCAGCTCTAAAGCTTGGACTAAGTTTGGACTCTGCAAAACATTTTGGAAAATAAAACAAATCAAAAACTATGCCCCTATAATAGTTCTCGTTGTTGGCAGTTAGTTAGCTATTGCTTGGCAAAAATCAGTTGATTTCAAGTATTGCCATACAGAACACACCAACCAAATGCACCTGTGCTAGAAACGTGCTGAAAATCCGAACACAACATACATCAGTTTTGACTTCTGCCTGATGCATTTCTTACAACAAATCTTCCAACAGAGTACTCCTCATTTAGAAACGGTGAAGTCCTGCAAATTGATCATACGCTGCCTTTAGCAGCCTCCTACAAACAAATTCACTACCATAACACAGGTTTATATTTAAAACGACAGCAAAGCACGAACGGTGGGTCACCGCTGCCTCAGGCCAGGCCAGGCCAGGCCAGGCCAGGCCAGGCCAGGCCCGGCCCGGCCCGGCCCGGCCCACCACACCTTGGGCCGCATGCGGCAGCACCGCCCTCCACACCCTGACCAGCCTTCGCCGCCCGCACCGCGCCCCGACTACATACTGCGCATGCGCACCGCCCCACTGCCCTCCGGCAGCGCATGCGTCGTCTGACCCCGTACGCCTTCGCGCATGCGCCTGTGCTACCATCCGACCCGCTCCGCCCTCTGCCCGCCGGGACCGGGAGTGGATGCGGCCGCGGTTCATGCGCAATCCGGCGTCCTTCGCCATGTCCTCTATCCGGCGACCGCAGGCGCCCGGCGTCGCGCATGCGCAGGGCTGTGGCGGGCGGGGCGTCTGGCGCAGCCATGGCGGGGGCGCTGAGGAAGGTGAGACGCTGCCGATGTCTTGCCGCTTCCTCCTCCTGCGCGGGGGAGAGAGTAGGGGGTGCCCGAGCGGCGGGGTGAGCGGCGGGGTGAGAGTCGGTTGGACGCCCTGCGAGGAAAAGGCTGAGGGGAGCGTGGGGCCCGGCCCGCGGGGGACGGTGGGCCCGGCGGCGGGTGCTGGCGGGGCAGCAGCGACTTTTAGCGGAGGGGGTGGGCCCGTCGTGTGGGGAGGAGGGAGGCGGGTCACCCGCCGCAGTTCGCCCCACCGGGAAGGCTTCTCGGCAGCTGCTTTGTAATGTGAGCTGCTCCTTCTCTTCGCCCTCTCCCTCACCTTCGTGTGCGCGGGTCAAAACACTGCCAATTAGTGGGATGGCATGCGTGTGGTGGGAGGCAGAGGCTCGTGTGACAGAATGGTCCCTGACAGGTGTATGCTGAGCCAAAACAAAACAATCAGATAGCATGGGAATAGATGCTTAGGTATATTAAATGTTTATGCTGTCTGTGCAGACCACTGGACTTGTAGGACTGGCTGTAGCTGAAAACCCTCATGAGGTACGTCGCATGTCTTGTTCTGTATTTAATGGAAATTGTCAGTGAGATCAAAGCTTTTTGTTGCATATTTGCATATGTAGGTACTCCAGGTACCTTAAAACAGTGCCAATTTAATGAAAGTGTAAAAATGTTCCAAAGTGATAAAGGAAAAAAATTCTTAAAAGGTTTAATTCATATCATTAGGATTTATTTTGTGTGTGTACTTTATGTTGCATGTGCTGATTTCAAGAACTTCCTTTGTGTAAGTACTTTTATGAACCAGTTTTTGATTTCGTTTTCGCATCTCTAACGCAAAAGCAAAGAACTCTTTAAATTCAGTTCTTCATAAATGTAATTTCAGTGTCAGAAGCATACAGATTTTTGCTGCTTTGCTATGTTGTGTTTCTAACAAGTACTAAAATAACTTATACCTGTACTAAGGGGATAGGCTAGTCTTACATGATAGAGGCTAACCACGTGGTACAAAGCCACATCAAGCCCCTGTGATGGCAAGCACTGTTGAGATTAGGGTACTTAAGTAGTTCTCAGGAAACAGATTAGGTGGTTCTTTAGCAATTGGGTACTTTTTGCATCCTCAGGCTCAGTAATGAAGGCATGTTTGCCACATCTTGTTTGCTTACTCATGAGGCACTAGCTTTGAAAGGACTTCAGTAATTCTCTAATTTCTCTGTGCTTTTGTTATGCAACAATTTTATTTCAAAAATGCTTTTGCCACCAAAAGTTACAAATAGTGTCAAAACCAACCATTGAAAAAATTGTTATTGTTCTGTACAAATGATTCTAGCTCAGTCTACAGCCTTGTCAGACACCTTCTGGGTGAACTTCATAAATTTTGGGTTTTTCAGTGACTTAAAGCCAAGATTAAAGAAATCAACAATGCTTTATTTGAAGTATAGATTCAGTGCCAGCCCCCTTTTCGTTTCCTGTTTTTTTCTTCTTTGTATTTCTTTGACTGCAGTACTCTGCTTCTATTTCTTATTATTCCTATAGGACATCCATTCACCTTCAGTTAGATACAGTTACACAGTCAAAGTATGGCCCAAAAGCTTCAATTTTTTCACCCAAATGTGTATTTTATCACTGCATTTAAAGCAATAAAAGTTTCAGGTTTGATTTAAGTCTGTCTGTCGCTCAGAAATTTGCACTAGCATGAGGAGATGTGCCAAAAAAATTTAGTTATGCTTCGGTAGCTTATGTGCTTCTTTATATCTTTCCCAGGTAATTTTTTCAGAAACTGACGGTTTAGACATGAATTTTAATCTTCTTATAAAAAACTATGGTTAGTATTAGAAACACAGCTTTTTTGTTTGTTTGTTTTTGTGTACTTCTGTGTACTCTCTGTGTACTACTTTTGTTTCAAATGTAGTTCAAATCACAGCTTTTTTTTCTTGGAGGAGTCTGACAGTGGTAACATCCCAGTCCTGATAAATCCCAGTCTTACCCAAGACAGAGTTCTGTGATTCAGACTTAGTTATTTTGTTAATCCTACATTTCTGGATTGAATAGCATAGCCCTCTGAATTTTGTGTATAGATAGTTAGCTAGTAGGTTAAGTAGGACAGGAAGTTAAATAATTCTAGTTGTGTATTTTAACCATGTCTTGTGATCACTTCAGCGCCTGCGAATACTGTACACAAAAATCCTTGGTGTCCTGCAAAAGATTCCCAAAGATGCAGCGTATAGGAAATACACTGAGCAGATTGTGAATCAGCAATTTAATTTGGTGCAAACGGTAAGTGCAGTGCTGCTTCATAAGTATCACACATGAATGATTTTCAAAATGACTGGCTTGTTTTCCAGGAGTATATGTAACTTTAAGGTATCAATTCAGAAATAATTGAAGTCTTGAGGTTTATTTTTGTTATTGACTGGAATATTTTGATGGTATATTAAAAAGAATTGTCAATTTCTTACTGATCTTCTCTGTGAAAATTAGAAGAAAACAGGGTGGGTTTTTTTTAAGATTTGTACAACAGTGGTAATTTCCACACACTCACACAAAAAAACGCATGTGCTCTTACCAGTGTAGTATTTTAGCTCAATCCCTGCCTTCGACACTTTAAAACACTTTTTGGTACACTGAACCATGCAATACTGGTATTGTGTATTTAAGGTGGTAACTGGAAGGTTGCATGTCATTTTATAAAAAGCTAAGATCAAAATTTTCTTTCAAGATACATACTAAATCCCTTAGCTGCTAATGCTTCTTTGGATGACATTAAATAGTACATGGGTTTTGTATTTATCATTGAGAGTTTGATGTTTGTTTTCAACACGAAAAGTGTGTGAGACTTCTTTGATAATGTAAAATGACAGAAGCCAGCTAATTTGATGGTGGCTTTGAGGAAGACTAGAGTGTGATCTGGTTAAATCACTGTTTTCATGCTTTATCTAGGCTTTCTACTTCTCAGTAAAACTAAGCATGTATTTATATGTATTTGAATACACAGGAGACTGATGTGCAAAAGCTACAGGACAAACTGAATAGTGGTCATATAGAAGAAGTCATTGTACAGGTAAAGCGGGGAAATTTAAGTTTAGGTACAAACGGGAGCAGTGGTTTTCAGTGTTCCTTTGGCTGAGCTTCTGTTCAGAAAAATGGCAGTTTTCCATATCTTCCTTTCATAGAATCATAGAATGGTTTAAGTTGGAAGGGACCTTTAAAGATCATCTAGTTCCAACTCCCCTGCCATGGGCAGGGACACCTCTCACTAGACCAGGTTGCTCAAAGCCCTGTCCAGCCTGTTCTTGAACACTTCCAGGGATGGGGCCTCAACAGCTTCTCTTGGCAACCTGTTCCAGTGTCTCACCACTCTTGAGTGAAAAATTTCTTCCTGATATCTAATCTAAATCTACCCTCTTCCAGTTTGAAGCCATTCCACCTCATCCTATCACTACCTACCACTGTAAAAAGACCCTCTCCAGCTTTCTTATCAGCCCCCTTCAGATGCTGAAAGGCTGCAATAAGGTCTCCCCAGAGCCTTCTCTTTTCCAGGCTGAACAACCCCAACTCGTTCAGCCTGTCTTCATAGGAGAGGTGCTCTGACCCTCTGATCATCTTTGTGGCCTTCCTCTGGACCCACTCCAACAGGTCCACGTCCTTCTTGTGTTGAGGGCTCCAGAGCTGGATGCAATATTCCAGGTGTGATCTCACAAGAACAAAGTAGAGGGGCAGAATCACCTCCCTCAACCTGTTGACCACGCTTCTGATGGAGCCCAGGATGCAGTTGGCCGCCTGGGCTGCAAGCACACATTGCCAGCTCACGTTGAGCTTCTCATCAACCAACACCCCCAAGTCCTTCTCCTCAGGGCTGCTCTCAATCCATTCTCCGCCCAGCCTGTATTTGTATATGGGATTGCCCAGGCCCACATGCGGGACCTTGCACTTGACCTTGTTGAACTTCATGAGGTTTGCACAGGCTCACCTTTCAAGCCTTTCCAGGTCCCTCTGGATGGCATCCCTTCCCTCCAACGTGCCAAGTGCTCCACACAGCTTGGTGTCACCGGGAAACTTGCTGAGGGTGCACTTGATCCCAACATCCATAACACCAACAAAGGTGTTAAATAATACTGGTCCCAGTAGTGACCCCCGAGGAACACCACTTGTCACTGCTCACCACTTGGCCATGGAGCCGTTGACCTCAACTCTTTGAGTGTGACTGTCCAGCCAGTTCCTTGTACACCGAGTGGTCCATTGGTTAAATCCTTGTCTCTCCAATTTAGAGACCAGGTTGTCGTGTGGAACGGTGTCAAACACTTTGCACAAGTCCAGGTAGATGTTGCTCTCCCCTTATCCATCAATGCTGTAATGCCATCATAGAAAGCCACCGAATTTGTCAGGCATGATTTGCTGCTAGTGTAGCCATGTTGGCTGTCACCAATCACCTCCTTATTTTCCATGTGCCGTAGCAGAGTTTCCAGGAGGATCTGCTCCGTGATCTTGCCGAGCACAGAATTGAGGCTTACCAGCCTGTAGTTCCCCAGGTCTTCTTTTTTACCCTTTTTAAAAATGGGGGTTATGTTTCCCCTTTTCCAGTCAGTGGGAACTTCACTGGCCTGCCATGACTTCTGAAATATGGTGGATAATGGCTTGGCAACTTTATCTGCCAGTTCCCTCAGGACCCATGGATTAATCTCGTCAGGTCCCATGGAATTGTGCACCTTCAGGTTCCTCAGCTGGTCTCGCTGCAAAACAGTCAGTCAAACAAAATAAATCTGAAAATTAATTGTCATATAGCGATTGAGGTGACCATGCTAAAACCTACACACAATTAATGTGTGTATACAGTATTATGCTTACATATATACCATGTATACCTACATTGCTTCTTACAGAGTCTAAATCGGTGCAAAGGGCAGATGATTGATTAATATTGGGGGATAATCCAAATAGAGAGAAAAATATCATTAAGTTGTCATTGAAAGTGACAAGGTGAAGAGACTCTGGGTGATTCAGTATGTTTTTTAAAAACAAAAAACAAAATGCCCCAAACACATGGTTTCTTTTGATATTTACACGTGAAACTTGTGGTAGTCCCTGACTGTGATAGGTAGTGATGTCACTGAGATAACGAACTGAAATAGAGGTAATTTAATACTTTGGCAACTGTATAGAATTTAAGAATTCGTGTATGGTGTTTATTAACAGGCTGAAAAGGAGCTTTCCCTGGCAAGAAAAATGATACAGTGGAAACCATGGGAGCCTCTAGTTGAAGAACCTCCTTCTGACCAGTGGAGATGGCCAATATAATTTTCAAAAGGGTATATCCTCTTTAAAGTAAAAAAAAAAAAGTTAAAATTAATCTATTGTTACTGAATGTTGTCTTTAAATTAAAGATTATAAGAACTTCATAAAAACATTTTGTCCTAATGTCCACTTATATTTAGCAATCTAAAGACTGCTTCCAATTTTTTGCAAGATCGGTTTTAAGAAAATTCTTTTCAGCTGTTGTACAACTTGTTGTACAACCTTGACTGTGGCTCGGGGGAAGCACTGGGAAGAGCCAAGGTTGGAGGGGTGAGGGGGAGAAGGAAGGACAGTCCCTTCAGGTGACAACAGGAGCAGGATTCTTGGTAGGTCACCATACTGAGCACACATGGCACAAATTGTAGTATTGGGGTCTTACAAAGGGTTTGTATGTAAACATATATACTTTATAGATTTATTTGTATATTACTGTTTCAGACCTTGAATATTACTTAGTAATATGAAAAAAAAAGTGGATCTTTTTTGACACAGCTAGCTAGGTTCTTTCAAACATTTAAATGGAAATGGTGCTTGCCTCTTCTGAAAACTTCTGTTTACAGATTTAAGCTTATAAGCCCCAATTAAAATATCCAAACTAGATATAAGGGTACTGTGCGAGTTTGCCTTTACTCACATTTTTTCAGTACCATTAATAAAGTTTTGGCAAGTTTAAAGATAAGGCTATAGCCGTATGACAAAAATCTGCAGTTTGTTAAACGTTGATAGAGTACCGCTGCACTGTATTACATTACGTACTTTGTCATAGCTGGTTTTTCATAGTCATTAGGCCTATAAGTTTACCTGTGACATCATTATTATTAGTGATTAATGACATCTTTATATACTATTTCATACAATCAAGATGTTAAGGGAGTAGGACAGAAAAAACCAATAAGTACAGCTAATGTGTTGACTAGTAACTATTTTCACTGCATTCTTTAGCATTATTTTTTCCAACTGTTATTACTATAATTACAGAAACTTTTAAATTTTGAAAATTGAAAAAGTGGAAAATGTTTTGCTTCATTGGTTGGTTTTGAAGGCTTTTTCAGTCTTGAAAATGGTAGAAGCTTGTCTCTTCTGAGATAAAACCACTAGATGGCATTCTAGAAGAGGACTTTGCTAAAGTTAGCAAACAGTTTTCACATGGGAAATACTAAAGGTTTATAAACTTGAATGAGGGTGAATGATGTCAGATGAGAAACAAAGATGAATGGTTGTAGGTAATAAGTATCAAGCTGATGCGAGAGGAAGCAAAATAAAAAATAAACAAAACACCCCGAAGTTAGTATGAATGACATTGGCATGCAATACTTAGAGGGGGGGGAAAAAAGTTGCCAGAATATGGTGACAGCTATCGGAATTCTTTCTACTCTTTTGTAACTGGGACATTAGCTGAACTCTTTTTGCTCAGTTATTTTCTCCGCTTCTAAGGCTGTGTTTGTCATGTGACTTGCAGTAGCTGTCCCATAAGCTCGAGAGTTGTGTTGCAGGGGAGAGGACGTATCGCTTTGTTGGCCCATTGCTGCTGAAATTTGATATCTGGTCTTTTAAAACTGAGTTTCACCTTCACATCCTCTCCCTTTTGCTACTACTGTAGCAGCAGTACCAGGGTTTTTGTTATCCCTAACATGATCTCTCTGCTGCTTCCTTTGGTTTGAGTGGGTGGGTTCTGAACAGGACACTGTTTTCATCTGACAGAATTTCTGATGGTGGTGTTCAAAGGGAGATAAGTGAAAGCCGCTTTTTTTTTTTTTAATTTATTTACAGCATGTTTGCTATTTCATTAGAAAAAAAAGAAAAATGGTCTTAGAAACAGAAAGTGAGTTTGTTTAATCAAGTTGACTATGTAGTAGTGACAGTGGCACAAAATTACATAGTATCTATGAAGTTACTGCTGGTCCTATTCTACCCCGAGTTGAAGTTCAATCCAGGTTTTAGAAAAAAGACCATTAACAGCAGTAACAGGAAACTTCTGCCCTTCTTTTGGTGGTATGGTGGTTTAACCCTAGCTGGCAACTAGAACGAGAAGGAGGTGTGTGTTCAAATGCTTAATAATGTCTGTGAAACCTGGTAACAGTGATCATGGCATACTGTTACTGGGTATAGATATAATTTCAGTACCTGCTGAAATACAACTTTTTTTTTCAGGAATCTCCCGGAGTTCATAGAATCATAGAATGGTTTAGGTTGGAAAGGACCTTGAAGATCATCCAGTTCCAATCCCCCCTGCCATGGTCAGGGACACCTCCCACTAGACCAGGTTGCCCAGGGCCACATCCAGCCTGGCCTTGAACACCTCCAGGGATGGGGCCTCAACAACCTCTCTGGGCAACCTGTTCCAGTGCCTTACCACTCTCAAAGTGAAAAACTTCTTCCTAATGTTCAATCTAAACCCACCCTCTTCCAGTTTAAAGCCATTCTCCCTTGTCCTATCACTACGTGCCCCAGTAAAAAGTCCTTCCCCGGCTCTCCTGTAGGCCCCCTTTAGGTACTGGAAGGCCGCAATAAGATCTCCTCAGAGCCTTCTCTTCTCCAGGCTGAACAGCCCCAACTCTTCAGCCTCTCCTCCTAGGGGAGGTGCTCCGGCTCTTGGATCATCCTCATGGCTCTCCTCTGGACACGCTCCAGCAGGTCCAGTTGTGACACAGAACTGTATATTTCACCTCTAAAATGGTTCTGTGGAGTGAGCGTAGTCTGTTTTTCCTGTAGTGGGCTGGAAGACTCACATGGGTTATCTCAGAAATCACACATCAAACACCAGGAAATTCAATTTCATAGTTTTAATTCTGGTATCAGTGTCTTAATTTTTGCTTGGCAGACTTAGTCCTTCCAGGGCAGTACGATGCTGTTAGCCTGAGCACGTCTGACGGGGAAGCCATGGTCGTCACAGCGAGCGTTGTCAGCATCCAGACACTCAAGCTTTTTGTAATATCCAGGATTTCTGCTACTACCTAGAGTATAAACCGAAAGGAAAAATGGTGTTTTCTTACACTAATGCCACTGTAAACTAGTAGGAGTTGATGTTCGCCTTGCTACGGATCACAGGGTGTGGAACACCTCAGGAACGCCGGGGAGGAGGGGGTGGGAGAGCGGGCAGCAAGCGCAAGCTGCTGCGGATGCCGTGTTCTGGGGTGCTGCAGGTACTTCCCTTCACCCCGATGGGGTAAGAAGGAGCCGGGGAGGTCTCTCAGCCTTTACGCTTTCACACCTTTTGCCCCCGAAAACGGCCTTCCTCCTCCCAGGGTGATGTACGGCAGCGCGGACGTTGCCGCCCCTGGGCCCGCCCCTCCCGCCAGTGCGCATGCTCGCGGGCCCGGGCCTGCGCGAGGCACCGCCCGTCCCGGTTGCTATGGCTACCGCGGCACGCCGCCCGGCCCGGAAGCGGCCGCCAGGGAGAGCGGCGCGGGGGCGGGTGGCCCCGCGGGAGCCGTGAAGGGAAAGTAAGGGACGCGGGGCCGGGCGGGGGAGCACCGGCCTTGCTCCGAACAGCGGCCGCAGCCCGCCGGCCCCCGCTGCGCCCCGCGCCGAGGGTGGCTGACCAGGGGTCCTGGGGGTGTCCCGGCGGGAGCGGCCCAAGCGGGCCGGGGTGGCGGTGAGCGCCCGCACAGACGGGCGCTCGGTAGGGAGCTTCTTCCCTTTTGTTTGTTTTGGTTTTGTTTTTTTGTGTTTTTTTTTTTTGTTTGTTTGTTTTTTTCTCATGAATATGGGATTTGGATTCTTCTGGCCCATGTCATTTCAGTGGCAGCGCAGAAAACCTTAAAGATGTGCCATCTCTGGATAACGCTCCTCTAAATTCTTTATAGCGGTGTGAAGTATTTACCTATATCAACAGTTTACCTATATATATATTCTTTATATCTACCTAAGAGTTATGCTGACTGCCTGCTCGCAATGTTATGCAGTATTATTGCTTTTAAAGACCAACGAGAAGATGTTAAAGGTTTTGCGTTTGGTGGAAGCAAAGGCCTCATGCTATTTTAAATAGGTTATTTGGGAATAGATACAGAAAAAGCTTATTAAGTCACCCATATGTTTGGTAGTAGAAATGTCCTAGTATGCAATTTTAAATAGATACTGTGATTATTCTTGCAGAAAGGTTAAAACGTGCAGCTGATACTTTTGGAAATGGAAGCTACATCAGATAGTTGCTTTGAAGTTGTTAAAACGGAAAGGTCGGGTGCAGAGCAGCCATCTGCAGCTTCACAAAGAGCAGTTGGAGGGGCCAAGAATGGAGACCCAGCAGAGGAGCCTCTGCTTTCAGGAGCTATAAGCACTGTACAGTCAGAGGAGGGCTGTGAGCAGCAGCCTTCTCTGGAGCAGTCAGCTCTGAAGGAACGAGAGCAGCCAAGTTCAGCACAGTGGGAATTACCTAGTGAAGGACAAGAAGTGATTGGAAATAATGAACAAGATTTATTTGAGCCAGATGCCCCGTTCAGCACATCACCTCAGAGCACATCTCCTGTAACCAATGAGAATTATTCTACTTTGCTTGAATTAAGAAATTCAGAAAGGGAAGAACAAACATCTCAAAACTCAGTACAATCAGAGAATATGGCAAGAGGGACAGTAACAGGTAAAGAAGTTATTAAAATGTTGGATGTTAAGGCTTTAAAGAGATTTTTCTTTTTTCTTCAACTTGATGATGGCTTCTTGCACCCCTCCACACCCTCATTCTGTTCATGTTTGATGGTTTTTGGTCTTGAAGTGACTTTTTAAATTCTCATATGAAACATGCTTGAAAAGGTGAGGAATGTATTCTTTATCTCAAATTGCAGTAGCAATTTATAGACTAATACGGCATTTTATAGTGATCTTCATTTCCAGAAAGGTGTCTGAGTATGTATACATGTTTTATATACGCATTTGAAAAAAAAGCATTGCATAATTCACGAGTAGATGGGCTACTAACAGTTTAGACTAGACCACAGCAATCATCTTATTATTTTATGTCTCTTAGATTGCCCTGTAACTTACCTGCCACCCTTCTGTTATCCATGCCTTTCTCCTGCAGTCCCTGAGACACCCTGTCACTTCCTGAACTAGAAATTCTCCATTCTGGGTATCCTGTGTTACTTTCTCTTCCCAGTTCAGTGCCCCATTTTCTTAGGTTTTCAGAGAGGAAGGTAGCACATCCCACTCAGCAGGCGAGCACAGTGAGTGACCCTTCAGAGTATGGGTCTGCTGACTGCCTTCCTCTTGGCTGGGCTGCATTGGGATGCTCTCCTTCTGAGTAGCTGGCAGTTGCTTCCTAGGAAGGGCACTGCACCAAAGCCACATAGACTCTTATCTCTACATCAAAAAGAAGTAATTTTTTGAGCTTTGAGTTAAGTAGATCTGGTCCAGAATATAGGCTTTGAATAAACACCAGGTCAAGTATTGTGTGCCAGACAAGAGTGATTCAGCCATTGTATGCTTAGATCAGGTCTAAATTGCAGCAGGTTTTATTTTTCAATAAAAGTTTGCTGTATAAATCGGTGATTTTGATTTAAAATTATGCATTTGCAACTAAATACATTTACTTACTGTAACTTTTAAAAAATTGCAATATGAATGACTTTTTGTGGTGGCAGTATTATGTTAGATATCTCTTTAAAATGTACTGTTGCAGCTTTCAAGTAGACTGTCTTTCCAGTTCAAAAATCTATGATTATTTTGCATTACAGTATTTCAATAAAGTCATCTCGGTAAACTTGAAAGAGTTATTTATATGAGTTTTTTGAGAAGCTTATCAGGAATTAATTTTGGTTTTATTTTTAGGAAGCATGATTGAAGATAATGAAACTCTTCGGAGGACTAAGGCTAACTTTGATGATATGATGTGGTCTGAGAAGTTATATCTTGATCAAGAACATTTTCCTGGGAACACAGCTCAACAGGATTACCGCATGCCTAATGTCATAACTGTCAGAGTACAAACAGGTAAATGCTGTTTTCACACATGTATCAATATATATAATCGTGCTTTAACCTCAGTCTGTTACTAAAAGAAACAATATTTCTATCTTGGAACTTCTGTTTTAACAGATTCTGATTCATTCCAAGATGTAGTTGTAAAAATTGAAAGATCTACCTATCATAAACCATTTCTGGGTGGATTTAAGAACAGGATAACAGGAGTGGAATTTCATAATGCAGGATCACAAACGATACCCAAAAAACGACCTGACAAAGGAATTCAGTTATTTTGTAGGGAAACACAGGTAATGGCTTTTTAGCGTCTTTTTAGAATGATGTTCTTGCCAAATGCGATAGAATGTTGACACGGTTATTTCCAATAGGAATGAGGAAGTAGATGAGAAATAAGTGTGCAATTGAAAGAATTTATTGAATGAATATCATTGGTATTGTGGTTTTTGTTACAAATAGCTAATTTTGCCACTTTTTGTAATAAGGAAAATCAATTCTGTATATTTTGTTATAATCTGACATGCGTTTTTTCCCCAGACGGTTTTTGAAAAAAATAAGCCACAACAAACAAAAAATACAACATCAACACAGATGACTAAAATTGGCCTGTATGTGTCAAACACGACTGACAAACTAATAAGTCCTGGAAAGTATCTTACAGCGGAAGAATACCATAAACGTAGACTTGAAGCAGTAAGTTCTTATCTGTTTGAAACTATCTGTAAAGCAAAGTATTACAGAGATTACCTGAATATTTAATGGGTGTTCAGAATGTTCAAGGAGTGAATTTAAAAATGAACTGCAAAATAAATCTTCACATTTTGTAATCTTTCAGATACGGGGGAAGCGTGGCTAAAAAATACAGAACAAACACACATTTGAGACTTTGCGATTTCTTAAGTATTAATAATTCTGAATTTACTGTTTTCTATCCTACAGTGGCAGTTTCTATCTTACAGTGGCTTCCGTATAGAGCATTAGGGATTAAAACAGGCTTGTCCCTGTGGCATTCTTGTGGTCTCTTTGGAAGGACCTAAGCTACATGCTTAATGATTGGCCCTAAATGGATGGACTATTGGTTTTAAGATTTCAGAGCCCTGCATTCAACTTTTGGGTTCTGTATTTTCTGGAGTTGTTTGCTTGTTTTAACAAACTTGCTATGTTACCTTTGGCAAACTGATCCATTCTGGATTTAGTTCAAGCTACCTGCTTTGGCATTAAGGTAGAACCTAGCTGTTCAAACACATGCAATGGGCGTGTGGAGTTTTCTGGCGCACTGAGTGGCCTCATACAGGTAATTCCAATGACAGACTGTGTATATTCGTTGTACAGAGGATGCCATTTAGGCATTACAAATTGCTTTTTGAAAACCACATATTCAGTGACTGCACATATAACTTAAGTATGCCCAACATCATGTTAGGTGGGGCACTGCTTTGTAGATGCTCTAGTTATTAATTTGATTGCTTAAAATAGTCTGAGTGTAACTAAACGGAGAATCAGTTGATTCCCCAAGTGTCTAAGTAGGATAATTGTACTGACGTGGTTGGCAAGATGCTTTGACATCTTTTGAGTAGAAGTCTTCTGTAAGAAGCATCAGCTGACGGCAATAAGGATCTGGTATAATTGGAACTCAAATAGGTAACGGTTTCCTCAGGGCTACCAGTATGTTTTACTGGGATCGTTAGTGCCACTTACTGAAATCTTTAACGTATCTCTAGGTAATCTATAATGCACAGTAGAGAGACATCAGTTTGGTGTTGGTTCAAGTTGATGGATTTGCATGGTGCGGTGTAATTCCATAATGAAATACTAGCTGGAGACATATTAAAGAGAAATGTTAGGTTAAGATATCTCTAGAGACAGTATAACTGTATTAGTGTGGTTTTGTGCTTGATAGCCTTCAATGCTGAACAATGCTCATTAGCTCATGGTATTGACCTGGCTAAACTGCTTGTGGTGGAAGTGCAAACTCAGCTGGCGGCAGCTCGCACTTGTGCGCTGTGCTCCCTTAGTATACTATAGACGTTTTCCTCATCTTTAATGGCTACTGCTTTGGAAGATGGGCTTTTTAATCTTCTTTTTTAAGTTATGTCATGACAGCATTGGTAATTTCACTTTCATTATTTGTTTACAAATAAAGTGCAGTTGATTTGTGTATGTGTGTTGATTTTTGCATTTAGAAATTTAAAAGAAATTTTGCAAATATGTTTCTACATTCTCAATCTAGACACTATATAATTGGATAGTAAAATGAGGACTTCTGCCCACAAAGCTGAAAAGAATAAAAACATGGCAAAAGGTGTTTTTTAAGGAGAGATTTGACAAAGAAAAATAGATTTTGTAATGGCACTTTATGCTTTAATTTGATTATTTGGACTTAGTTTCTCCACTGTCCTCACTGATTAAACTCCTGCACTTACCTAAATCAGCAAAGCAGTGTTTAGAGTAATAGTACCTGACTTTTTAAGACAAATATTAGAAAACGTAGTTAAATATCTAGAAAAACTATCAGTTAAGAAAAAAATATTATGCTGTATTGTTTTAAATTCATGATTCTTCGGTATTCTATCACATGTAGGTAATAGTATTACAGACGTATTTCCGTCGTTGGCATGCTATAAATGTAGTACAAAATCTGAGGGAAGAAAAGAGGTTAAGGCTGGCATGGGATGCACAAGAAGAGTTACGGAGAAAAAAAGAGAAAGAAGAAAAACTGAGAAGGGAGCACGAACGAAGGCTAAACCCTAAAACAAAAGATGACTTTGAGCTACTGTATCATGCTTTAGAATGTAAGTTTTTTTTCTTAAAGGGATACTCTTAAATCAGCCAAAAAGTACAGTTTGTTTAAAACAAGCTTTTCTGTTTTTGACATGTTTCTATAGGCACGTCCTTGATTTTTTTTTTTTTTTGGTTTACAGTGGAATGTCTTTCATTTTTAAAGAATTATTTAGCTTTCATATATTTCTAGAAGCAGAAAAGTCCTTGACACTGTGTAAGCACTGTTTAGCAATAACTAAAATATCCCTATGTTATCAACACTGGTTTCATCACAAATCCAAAACATAGCCTCATACAAGCTACTATGAAGAAAATTAAGTCTATCCCGGCCAAACCCAGCACACCTTTTTAAGAAATAATCAGCTCGTAGAATAATGCTACGTGGCAGGTTTTTTTTGTTTTTGTTTTTGTTTTTTTTTCATTCATCTCTCATATTAAGGTCAGCTAGAGGAACAGGAACTTATTTTGGATCATAGTTACTTTAATCTTTTTACTCTGCATTTAGGATACTGAAAATAATACTGTGAAGAAATTACTATTAAGATCCATCACTCGTCATTTAATACAGATATTATTTTATAATGGATTAAATTTTTTACCAGAATTTTAAAGTATATGACTGAGGTTATTCCTTTCGTCCTAGTCATCTTCTGCTTTTTCTCCTTTCTAATTTATTCCACATTTCACAAAACTGTGTGGTCAAAATTTTAAATATCTGTTAGGAATCATACAAGGCATCCTGAAAGACTTACTTTTCCTGTTGGAATGGATGCTGTCTAGTATAGGTAAGCATCTCTAAACTTTGCTGGAAAAATAAAGTGAATACTGCAGATAATTGACATAACTTACAGGAGAATAATGTTGCAAATGTAACAAAAAACCTAGAGTATGTTCTTTTGGAAAAGCAAACACAAGGGGAAGCAGTGGACTTGTACCAGCATATAATGAAACTGCAAGAGTTCTTTTTAAAATGTCTCCTTTTAAGCAAGATGCTTGCATTGTGACTTGTTACAACTCATTTATTATTTAAGGCTACAGTCCTTGCTTATGGTATAACTCTTTGGCAGTTTGGACATTACCATCCCTATAGCAGAACTGGCCTAATGGACTACCGGCTTCATTACAAAGCCACCTGACCTACCTTAAACCGTCCCAGCTATTTCTTCCATGGTAAACTGAGCATGAATTTGGTGGCATGCTATTCATAGAGCTTAGGATCATGATTCAAGAATTCCCAAGTTATACACTAATCTTTTAATACTGTCATACTTTGTCTGGCATTGAACAAATCACTTTGAATGTATAAATGACTTATAAATATTACCATTTGTAAAAAATTTAAAAATTATTACTGGTCTTAAACTTTAGAATTTTGGGAATGGTATCTTCATGAGATTTGTAGTTTGTTAGGTGTTGTTTCCCCCACTCCCCTTTTTCTTCATAGATAGCTTTTCATTTCACAAGAATCAAGCCCTTTTAAAGGTGTATGTGACTAGGTAATGAAAAACCAAGGCACTCAAATAATAAGTTTTTTCCTCTCCACTTATGGCAGGTGCTGCTGTTTGGTATCTGCTTTCCTGCAATATTTTCTTTTAAAAACTGCTTCCTAGCTAATGTACTATCAAATGTATGATCCACTTTAAAAAAAAAAAAAAAAGTGTGATGAGTCTTATTTTCTTATTTGCAATAGAAACAGCAAAGATTAAAGTTGTGAATGTGTGCTGATATTCCCAATATTTTTTAGATTTAAAATTCATGGTTATATAAGTGTCTCTTTTGCTTAATTTAATGTCATTGGATTCACAAATAATAAAACTTTCAGCTTTGCATGTTCAGGAATTTAATATCTAGGCAACCTGAAAAAGCTTGTGCCACTTCAAAACTGGAACAGAACAAACTACCGCATTTGAAATGTCTTTTTAACATTTTGTTAAAAATAATGGTCTATCAATCAATAATGGTATCAATCTTTTTCATTTGTTTTTGTTTACCAGTGTTGACTAGTTGCTTCTCTATATGGAGACTTGCAGTCATGCTCTTTATTTTAACAGAGCTTAGTAGTTCTAGGAAGTTGTTTTGTTTTGGTTTTTTTTTTTCTACCTGCATCTAAAACTACTTTTACATTCTTACAGTGTCAACAGTCTACACAGGCTAAATCATTGTGACAGTAATAGAATGAGACTATTGTCCTCTAGAGATCTGTGAAGGTTATTGCTGCTGATCACAACAGGGGGATACTATTACAGGGTCAGCCAGTACAGGCAATTCCGGTTGGTACAAAAACTTGCCTGTTGACTGTCTGGTGCAAATGAGATGTATCTAGATATTCAGTGTGTCCACAAATAGAGGCATTGATTATTTATTTGAAAAGCATGAACTTCATTTTATAAAAACTGGAATAAAAATTATAATGAGTAAAATCTCTGTCTGTAGTATTGATAATCTAAGAGGAATGTTTTTAATTTGGTTGTATCTATATTGTATATGGTGAATCAGAAGGTGAGTATTGATGATAATTGACAGCTTCTTCACTTCTATAAGTACAAAATTGCTTACTGTATTTATTAGCTCTGTCTTTGAAGTTGCTGCCCCCTTCAGGCATATAAAGCTTCATGTAAATTCATTCTATACAGTGCTGTTGTTTGCTGAAATGGCTTCATTTAAAAATATATCTTTGGGTACTCAGAACTTGTCAGACAGCTGTCATATTAATACCAAAGCTTGGAGAGCCTTAAGGAAATGAATTGAAATATTTTGAAATGGAAAACATAAGGTGTTGTAGATAAGGAAGCCACAGGCAGAAAATAAACCTGCCTCCTTTCCCTCCTCCTGCCTCTAATCTTACCTGATACAGGATGTTATAGACTTTTTCAGTAAGCGTGCATCGCATATTGGATTGTTTTCTTTTATGCTGGGTTTTGCTTTTGCATAACTGTTCTGGAACAATAACAACACTTGGAGATATTATTCAGGAATGTTGAAGTTTTGAATCTTATGAAATTCCCTACAAAGCTCCAGAGGTATTTGAAAATGGAACAGACTCTTCAGAGAAGCCAAGAATTTGTACAGTGTATGCAAAGTAAAACACTATTCAGTAAACACAATTTGATTTTATTAACAGATTTCTGTAAAGACATGTAGTCTGTGTATAACCAGTTATAGTCAAGAAATGGGTACTACAAAATAAACCATGATAGACATGACACATAGTTATGCATCTGTATGTTTCTCTAACTTGTACGTGCGGCAGGTACCTGTGGTTTGGTGATTTGATGCCAAGAGCCAGAAGGCCAGATTCTTATACAGCATGTACTGATTTCACGGGCTGGTGTCATTACCATCCTGTGGTTGGCATGCCACTTCCTTCCACTTGAAGGGTTCTGTTCTAGAAGAGGAAAGGAAGAGTAAAGCAATGACTGTCTAATTATTAATGCACATCCATCTGCCTTAGACGACAAAAGATGATACCACTGAAATAATCAGTTGAAGACCTGGAGTGCTAAACATGACTGTCAGTCAAGTTTTATCTCAGTTTTGGAGGTCTTCAGGCTTCTTTAGATTTTACTCATTTATACAGAGAGAAACAGTAATATTCTCAGCACTGAGTACTAGTGGCACCACAGTAAGATGCTGTCCTTAATCTGTTGAGAAGATCTCCATGGTACCTTTTCTTGTGACTTTGATGAGCAATTGTTTTAAAAGTTCCTACTGCTTATACCTCTTGGAGCTGTTTGAGACTCAGTTTAGTCATTTTAGATGTAAAATTGTGAAGAAATGATTTCATCACATATTTCCACAGGAGCTAAATTCCTTTTCTTGCATAGAGCTCCTTTTTCTCTAACCTATCTTTAAGTTTTGAGTATGAATTAGTAGTTTGGAATTGATGTGCGCACACATATTCTCACAGAACATCTGTATAACTTACGTTAATTTCTGGGCCGTTTTGCCTGTATTGAAAATATGCATAACAATCAATTCCCTAAGATAGAAACTGTTTTTTAACAAATATTGAAAATTAATGATGCTATTTCTTAAATATGAAAGTAGACATTTCACTGGAAAAGATCTTGTAAAAAATACCCCAAATATTTCTATCTGTAGTGTGGAGGCAGGAGGAGACTGAACGGATTAACAGAACTCTTACTGGAGCTGAAAGAAAGGCAGCATTTTGTGGACTTGTGGAACAAGAGGCACAGCTGATTGCTTCCATTGGGAGACACAAACTAAATGCAGATGAGGAGAATCAACAAAAAGCAATACTGCACTTTCTGGATAAGGTCAGTGATGTAACTTTAGGCTGAACATAAAGAATACCAAAGTACAGGAACAGAAAAGACATCTGGAAACTACCTGCCAAAAGTAACTTTTGTAGCTTTAACAGTTAGTCATGTGAATGCTAATGTTATAAATATCCAAATTATCTAGTTGTTCATGTCAATACAAGTCAGTAAATTTCTTTTTCCAAGCTGAGTATTTCTTAGCTCTGTGACTGATTGAAAGACATCATTAAGACTGTCACCTGAGATTTATCATAGACACAGGTACCTGTGTATATATAATATAAAAAATACTGCTGAGTGGATGAATTTTGTATTATGCAACTATTCTGCATAAAGAACGTGATTCTGATGGCACTGTTAACAGGATTAAAGACTCAAATTCTAACAATTCAGAATGATTAATTTGAGGTTATAAAGCATCAGGATATTGCATACCATTCTATGTTTTGTATTGTGTGTGTAGCGACGTAGCAATTAATGCATGAAACTATGCTCTTTCCGAATCTGTTTTTGATATTTTAAAAATCTGCCTATTAGCTTCTCTTTCAAAAATAGTCAATTTCACTAATCAAAACTAGTGATGAAGTGGTCATCCCTCTGGTATGTTCATTGTTCTCTATAGTGAAAAGTTTAGTATTGCATTTAAGCTTAAAAACAAACATTTAAGCAAATATTTGTGAAATTAAACTTTAACCCTGCAGAATGGATTAATTGATTCTTTTTTTTTTTTTTTTCCTTCTCTAAGAAATGTTACCCTTCAGGAACTAGATTTGTCATTTATTTCCCCATTGAGCACAGACCTTTGGTCATCATATGCCTGTCTTTAAAGAAAGCATTTATTCTGTTTTCATGTACAAGATAGAAACCCAGAAGAGCTTTGACTGAATCTTAAATCTTATTGAACTCAGTTATTAATTAAATAGTGTTATTGTTTGAGGAGCTCACAATTTACTGTCGTTCAGACAATTATTGTATCACCTGATGACCCCTTCCAGGTGGGGAGGGGAATCGGGAAAAACAAGGAAACCTGAGGGTTAAAATATAAACAGATTTAATAGAATAAGACTAAACAATTAACATTAATAACACTGAAGAACCAATACTGATCCCAATACCAATATAAAATATAAAAGGATTATACTCAACCAACTATATCAGTAGGAAGTTGTGCACGCCTAGCAGTGGAGAGCAGATGTCGGACACTGTGAGCACTACAGCTTCAGGAGGAAGGGAAAGGCTCAGGGGTCCAGCACCGGGGCAAGAAGTTCTTAGGATGGCAGATATCAAGGGAGAAAGAGAATTTCTCAGCAAACTTTCTAATTCATATTGAATGTGATGTTCACGGTATGAAATAATCCTGTTGGCCATCTTGAGTCAAGTGCTCAGGTCTTGCTCCTCCTCATCCCTGCACCTGGTGAGCTTGAAAACACTGAGATCTTGAAACCCACATACTATAGCTGGCTATGAAGTAAATATTTTCAGAAATTCAGACACTAGAGTCTTTTAAAAGTGCAGTTTTCCTAAGCATTAGGAGAGACCTTACCAAAAAGCAAAATCACTGAAAGAGAAATTAGTCCTGTGTTGCTCAAACCAGGACAACTAGTTTCGTGTTAGAACTTTAACTTGAGATTTTATTCTTGTGTAATCTTGGGGATGAAACATAATGTAAGCGTTCTTCAGGCTTTCATCTATAAAACAAAGATGAGAACTCATTCATACACAAAGATGATTTAGAATGGCATTAGATTAAGAAAAAAGTCCTTTTTAGTTAGACATCCCAGCAATACATTCCTTCAGGAAAAAGAAATAGTTTATTTTCTGGCTGTTTTCATAGTATGCGATGTAATTATGTAAAGAAATATTGCAACAGAAATAGTTTTTTTACTATCTAATTTTTTTTTTTTTTTTAATTTTGACTATTTAATGCTCAAAAGTAAATACAGCAGTTTTGTCCAAAAGAGACTTTTTTCATTCTTCTTATTACTGATATATGGGAACTGGACTGTAAAAAGGGATTTGATAAAACTTATTACCTTTCTTCTTTATGAACAAATTACTTATCTGAAATGTTGGTAGAACTGTTATCAAGTTTACAGATGAGATGTGATTTTATTCTCATTACTGCTTTCAAGAGTGCAAAATACCAGAAAACTAAATATTTAGGAATGATATCAAAACCTTGAATCATTTCTATGTTAAATGTTTGCTTCTACTATTTACAATCTATTCTGTTATCTTCTCAGAAAAAGAAGCCTGGAACAGTCAAAGTAAATATATTTCTCTCTTAACTGAGTCTCTATATTTTTCCTTTAAGGACTGTTTTCCAATGTCCTACCCTAGATAGGTTACTTCTAGTATATATTCTCACAGGTTGTACAGTTTTCTTATATCTAGGAATCAGAAGCAAAATATTCTTCAGTACCAGAATTCTTAGTGACAATTGATGATTGGAGATTCAGAAGACGCATGAGAGACAAGAGATGCTCTCTCTTTCCAAACACTGGACATGTTTCTGAAGCATGTACTGCTAATTTTTTAATTCATATTTTAAATTTATAAATTATGTTTGTTATTAAACAGACTGGTTCCTTTTTAATTTGAAAATCTAGTGAGCTTCTGAACTACTGCAAATTATTCTTTTCATGTCAGCTATAGGGTTTGTAGTGTTGTTCTAAACTGTTGACATAGATGGCAGCCTAACTCAGAGGTAAAGAAAGTAACAATTTCTGCATTTCTTAAAAAATAAAAGAAATTTAAAAGAATTTTGGAAGTCTCAAAATTAAATGGATTTTTTTTATGTCTGCAACTGCAATTTAAACACTGTAGTATGAAATTTATTGTTGGAGTGCTAGAGTATAGATTATTCTGTTATTTCTTGAACTTTGAGCTGGTAATGTTAATCTGGATACTTGCCAGCTAAAGTTGAAATAACACCTTTCACATCTGAAGACTGCAAGCATTTCACTTTGCCGCAGTAGCCAAAGTGATGTGAAACTTGCTTCTCCATGGAAACCTTCGTCCCCTTCTTTGCTACTTTAAGCATGTACCTCCTAAGGCATGCGTCCTTTTACAATGGTTGTTACTGGTTGTGTGTGCGCAACATTCTAGGGGTTTCTTTTCTATGCTGAGCTCATTCTTCTTCAGCATTTGTATTTTGAAGAGGAAGTACTTGATTAAGCTTTTATACAGCAATCATATTTTCTTAAAAGAATTTGTGTAATTATTAACGCTCAGTTCAGACCTTTCATGCTATGTGCTGTTTCTGCACCCAGACTATGGATTTTTTTTTTTTTTTTTTTACTTTTCTTACCGTTTTCTCTCTGTGTCTGTGGTGGTCTGTTTCTCTCCTCAGGTGCTTCTTATTTTTGGTTTCATGCATTGGCAGCAGAGTGCAGTTATAGTAGTCCTGCTCTCTGAAGTAATACAGATAACAGGATTATTGTAAATTCCACAGCACTGCCAGCAGACTAAAAGGCAAGGAAAAAGCTGGCAAAAAATCTCACAGTTTTATTTTTCTCACGGCAATCTTGAATACATGAAAATAGTCTTAAAATCAGACAGCTTGTGATTCTTTCTGAAATACCGGAAATCTTCATATTGATGAGACCTCTGTATTTTTTTTCAGTAAGAAGCTGCATAATTTGTTTCTTTTTAAATTATTTTATTTTATATAATACCCAGTTATGATGAGGTACTAAGAAAGATTACAGAAGTTACAGATACAATATCTTGCTTTGAATAATTTAGACGTTATTATAATGTAGTCGGTCTGTGTTAAGGGTCATTTGCAGAGTGGAATACCAAGACTGCTAGCTCATATATGGGTTGTTGCAAATTTATCAGAAGAACCTAGTTTTAATAACCATTTCCTAGGTTATAGAAATTTAATAACTTGCCCATTGACTCTCCCTAGCATAAGCAAATGACCTTTCTGTCTTATTATAAGTGATTTCATTGAAGAGGATCAAATGTAGGTACTGAATTAACTACTATGTGGAAAGCAGTGATTTTTCCCAGTCTACCATACAAAGGAGAGAGAGCATGATGCAGCTTTTAAGTTGGTGGGGGTTTTCTGTTGTTTGCCTGGTTTTGGGGTGGTTGTTTTTTTTAAAAAAAAAAAACAAACTTCCTGGCATTGTACACAGGTAGTGAAACAAAGTCATGAAGTTACAGTAGAATGCTCCCTTTTTAGGACAGAGAGAAAATTGCCTCTTTTTAGTCTTGAAGAAGTTCAAACATTTCACTGAGGAATTAAGAGTTTTACTTTTTACTAATATCTGGTTTTGCTATTGCATTTCTTAATAATTTTTGGCTCTGAATTGTGACCTCTCATTAACAATACCTCCTTTAATAAGAGTTCCAGCCCCACTGATAATGCAATTAAATGTTAGTTATTCAGCGTTAAATCCTTTTTTCAATTATTTTGTCTTTCTTTTGTTTACCTAACTGTATAATTTATTTATTTAAAAGTGAGGAAAGCTCTATTTTTATTGTGGTGGTGACTAATCATATCTGTTCTAACTATCTAATATTCTTGGTATTTTTATGACTTATCACCATAGCAAGTCTGTATATTTGGTCAAAATAATGATTACATCAATGCTGGGGTCATATTCAGAAAACTACTAGGCATGTGAATGCTGCATGAAATGTTGCTGTACCTAACTCGCACTGATACTGCAATGTGAAGTTCACAAATGTTTGTGAACACTCAAGTTCCAAATACGGTGAAAGAGAACAATTAATACACAGAATGAGGTTCCGAATACCTGTCCCAGTTAATGAAAGGGAGTGGAGTTAGGTTATGATGGGGAGAGGGTTTTGAATACTATCTATCGGATTTAGGTGCCTGCCTCCCTATGTAACAGTGTGGTCTGCAACCAAAAGCAGTTCTCTCGAAAGAGGAGAATGGTTGGACTCTTCCCACTGAGCGGGACAGCTGACACTGTGTAACTTCTCACTGTCTATAGAAGTTAAGGATGTGTAAAGAGACAAATAAAGTAGTAGGCGTATTGTATGTGGTTAAGTTAACAAACAAGCGAGGTGAAGTATCCGATAAGCTGTAAACTCATGCTCTGCCTTAGTCAGGTTTAACAAAGCCTGTGCCTCTTGTCCATCTGTAGCTAGCATAAATAGAACAGTTCCCTGGAGATATTTGGTACTGCAGTAGATTCTGAGGCCTTAAATTTGCAGTCTTTACACAGTCAACAGTTCCATTGATTTTTACTGATAGTTTAGACAGATTTATGACTGCAAGATGAAATGCAGAGCAAATGTATTCTAACACTACTGTCAGTAAATTAATTTTAAAGAAGTAGACCATATCCCTGTCAGAGGATATTATTTACTTCTAATAAACCGTAAGTCAAAATTTTTGTGACCTGCAACTTTAAACAAAACGTGCAATTGAATACTTGCTCTGGTGGAAAAGGTACTGACAACAGAATTATCCTTTCGTATTAGTCAAGCATTAATGTTAAGTACCTATTTCACCTCTGGTGAAACTTTATGTAACGTAACACACGTGTTCAGCTGGTGATCAAACTATAATAGCTCAGTTATACAAATTGTTTCTGCAGTGTGCACAACCTAAGAGGTGGAAAGCATATGATGGAAAAGTCACTGAAATGGATACACAGTACACACTCCGTGCCAGAGAACTATTTGAAATCTACCGCAGCATTAGCATGAATGACATCCCGAAAGAGGAGAGAATAGATGTGCTGTTAACACTTAGACGTACAGTAAAGGTAAGTTTTATTTTTTTATTTATGTTTAGCTTGAAGCTTTACTTCCGAAAGATACCATCACTTATTTCTGTTGACACATAAGCAATGCTTCTTCTGGCAGACAGGCGCCAGGATGATCAGCATGCAGCAAGAGAAAGCCTAGTGTACCACCTGGCATGAGAGTGTAATTTCCATTCTAGATATACTCTAAATTCATATTTCATTTTATGCACGTTTTTCTTCAAGTTGTGTTAGAATTTTAATCCCATTATTTTAGACTTTTTTGTATATTAATACGTAATACAATTTTAGTACAAAGTTTAATTAAATATTTAAAACAATTTGATGAAAACCATGGCATAGACATTAGTGGCTATTAGTTTTGTTTTTCTCAGTTCTTTGAAATGTTGTGTTTAAAACTTTATGTCTCTGTTGGTTTGGGTTGCCAGTTTTATAGATGGCAAATACTGATTTTTTTTTTTTTTTTTTTTTTTTTTCCTTTGCCCCACACTCCCAACCCCCACTGCTGCTGCCAGTGTTCCCAGTGCATTAGAGGCTGGTTGCATTTCTTTTAGTCTTTCATATTTGTTTTATTTATTTATTTATTTATTTATGTACAAAAAGAATAATATGAGTTTCAATGTATTTTCAGGATGATACTGTTGACATAAACTAGAATAGAATGCTGCTAGAATGCTGCTTCCTGGTCTCATTAAAACAAACTAAAGTGTTGCTGTTTGCTTTAGATCAAATTCTGGTATTACCAACGCAAATATAGCATTGGGAGCACTGCTGGTTTATGAACTCCTGCCCATCTTAATACAAGTCAATATTGCTTTAGTGAACAAAGTCTAGAATTTCTGTAAATTAGCACTCTTATTTTAGGTGAGAAGATATTGAACTCATTCACCTCTTATCTTTCTCTGGAAAATTTCCTGCTAAGCATTTGAAATATTGACATGGCTGATTTCGAAGCATACTCGTAAAGTCCCCCATGTCTTCTGTTTTTAAAAAAAAAAATCTATTGTGTATATACATTACACCTCCTATCACATAACCAAAGGAAGATTCTTAAGGAGATATTTCTTGGGGCTTTTGGAGACTGAAAATTTTGCATGTGTTGTATGCCTCTGCTTAGCATTTTTTAATGCCTCCAGGTTTACAGTTGCTCACAGCTTTGGTATATGTACAGGTTCCTTAAAGCAGAATCTGTAAGCATTCTCAGGTTTGTAATTCTTTACGTTACATTTCTTGGAGGTTGTTTTCCTAATTCTTCTATGAACATGTTCTTATGTGAACATACAGAGGTATGAATGATGATTGGCATAGAATCCATAGTTTGCTTTCATATCTGCATTAGAAATATTTTGTCTGTTTACTTCCTGATTGTTGTGGAGGTTTTTTTCCATTGCATTTTCTTTCAGGAACATGAATGTAAATTAACACAGGAAATAGTGGAATTAATTGACAGGGAAGTTGATCTTATGTCAAGAGAGGTGAAAGAATGCAACTTAGAAGGACTGAGGAAAAGAATTTGTACGTTATTTCTTCAGTATATTAAAACTCCGAAGTTTAACCCTGAAGTTGCTAGGATACTTAAGGTATTGTTCCTATTTTGCAGTCTGACATAGTGGCAATCAAAGTAAAGACGGTGGAGAAGGGGAGTGGAAAGCAATTAAAGCTTTTTTTTGTTTTACGTTTTGCTGTAGAATTGCTGGAAGAAGTAAAGTAAAGAAATAAAATGTAGCAAGTACACAAGCTTCACACAAATAAGCTTATATAATCATATAGGAAGCATGGGGTGTAGATATGGGTATAAGAACCTGTAAAGTAGCTGGTAGCACTGAGACAGCCCAGGAACTCTATGTATGAAATAAAAAATCTGAGAATTATAAATGGTAGATCTTATGGGATAGTAACAGTAAAATGTAATAGCAAATGGGGAACCAATAGAGAGAGCAGTTGTTTTTTTTTTTTTTTTTTTCCTCTGGACACATCTCATGTGTCCAGAAAGGAAGAACATTGCCATTGTCAAAGTGATGTCTAATGAGCTTGCACCTAAGCAAGAGATGTTACGAGCTTCTGTTGTACAACCAGTTGCTACTTCATGAGAAGATACAGCTAGGAAGTGGAGAAAGTGGTAGACACCTCTCAAGTTGTGTTGATTGTTTTTCTTTTCTGCCTACAGATTACAGTTAAAAATATGATTCACTATCATATGTTGCTGCTTTAGGTTGCAACATGTATTCTCCATCTGTCAGAAGAGGATTCATCCTACAGTGGTTGATGGTATCTCAGGAGTAGAGAATCTGTCAGTAAATGGTAGTCAGATTTAGAGCCAACTAACAGTTATTTTACACTAGGTTTGTGAACAGGGTTACCTAGATGTGTCATAGCAGAGACTGGAGACAGGAGCTCTTTGTCTTCTGTAGCTTTTGGTTAACTGTACCTTGAGTTGAAGGCTGAATTGTACCTATATTTCTATTTGAATCTTGTAACCTTCTGTAGACCATAAAAAAGATGGCAGTTCATCAACAGACAGTCAAAGTGACCAAATCTTCAGGTTTTCATAAAAAGGCAGATGACCACAAAAGGTAGCTGGGTTATCAGACTACTCAAACTACCCAATTACAGACTTGGGCCTTCTGCACAGACTACATTATATTCTTTTCAGAACCCATGAAGCAATATGAGGATGAGAAGGTCATTAGCAAGTTTAGTTTATTATCTTCCCCTATATTGTTTTTGGACATGCAGCTCTGATGATTTTACATTCTTATGCCAAAATGTTAATATGCCCATAATCTCAGGGTTTTATCTTTAACATAAAAGGAAGATTCTATATGAAAAATTAAACACAGAAGAATTAGTTTCTGTTTTCTCTGTGTTGTCAGCTTTCCAGAATGTCTGACGATCTGCATACATAAAAGTGCCAGCAAGAATATTGGAGTATAATGTTTAGGATCCTCATATATCTTAAAAATGAATTGACTGATTTATATAACTGATTTTAACAAGTACAATAAGAAAATACAGTGGCTTTTGATCTTCTATTTCTTTAAAAAAATGAAAGTATTGGGTATTTTAAAATCAATATTACTAGCTTTTGCATATTAGAATACTTGCATGAATATATGTAAAATCTCTTCTGACAGAGTTAGGGTGACAAACAAGTAATACAAAGATACTCTGTGGTAAAGTAACTTTTTTTTTTTTAAATCTTTTAGGTTCCACCAGATCCCTTAAAGCTTTATAAAAATTTTAACTTCTGTCATAGTTGCGAAAATTACTTACCATCTACTGAGTTTCCTGTTCCTGCTAATTCCTGCACCATTGGCAGATGTTGCTTGTGTTGCAAGCTTGATAATGAGGCTCGGCGACGAGAAACATCTTTGAAGTACAAACTTATACTAGAAAATCTCAGAAAGTCTGAAGTTGATTATCACGATGATGCTAAAATTGTTTTCTTAGTTCAGGTACTGTCTGAAAGAGCATTGCTAATAATGGAAACCAATGGCTTTGACTATAATTTTTCCTTTATTTTGCGTATGTTGTTGACAGGTTGAGAAATAGGTTGAAAGCTACAAAACCTTCTTCCTGTGATATGGGATGTTCCATATCATAAAGAAGAAGCACTTAAGCTCTTGAAGTATAGCTGTAATTTCAAAAGTGATTGATTTCAGGCTATATATTAAAATAAGGTAGAAGTCTAGCTGACAGGTCAAAGAATCAGATGACCCAAATTATTCTTCTGTTTCTGCAGTGGCTGTCTTGTTGCTTAAAGACACTAGCATCATCTGTAAAGCAACGATAATGATTTTGTGACTGTAATATTGTTCAAGACATAATGCTAGTAAAACATTTTGAGCCCCTTTATTTGCACTGTTTTAGTAACAAAACTAAACTGTTTTGTATTCTCAGAAGGAAAAAAAATAAAGGAGCTGAGGTTTTGATATTCCTGTTCTATGTCAGAATATCTGTATAGTTGGAAATTTTACTGTTTTGCATTTATTAAGAGAGGGATTCACTAAGTTTTTTAATTTTCTATTGCCATCACCTGTAATAATCTGTAATCTTTTGCAATATTACTAAGTAACTAATGTTTCTTAATAATCATTACTGGAACAACTCGATGTCCAAGTGGAAAGCAGTGACGAGTGGCATTCCTCAGGGGTCGGTACTGGGACCTGTACTGTTCAACATCTTTGTCAGCGACATGGACAGTGGGGTCGAGTGCACCCACAGCAAGTTTGCTGATGATACCAAGCTGTTTGGTGAGGTAGACACGCTGGAGGGGACGGATGCCATCCAGAGGGACCTGGACAGGCTGGAGAGGTGGGCCCGAGCCAACCTCATGCAGTTCAACAAGGCCAAGTGCAAGGTCTTACATCTGGGTCAGGGCAATCCCAAGCACAAATACAGGCTTGGCGGGGAATGGCTGAAGAGCAGCCCCGAGGAGAAGGACCTCGGTGTGCTGATTGACAAGAAGCTCAACATTAGCCAGCAATGTGTGATCGCAGCCCAGAAGGCCAACCATATCCTGGGCTGCATCAAAAGAAGTGTGGCCAGCAGGTCAAGGGAGGTGATTCTGCCCCTCTACTCCACTCTCTGAGACCCCACCTGGAGTACTGTGTCCAGCTCTGGAGTCCCCAACATAAGAAGGACATGGACCTACTGGAGCATATCTAGAGGAGAGGCATGAGGATGATCCAAGAGCTCGAGCACCTCCCCTATGAGGAGAGGCTGAAAGAGTTGGGGCTGTTCAGCCTGGAGAAGAGATGGCTCTGAGGAGATCTTGTTGCGTCCTTCCAGTCCCTAAAGGGGCCCTACAGGAGAGCTGGGGAAGGACTTTTTACTGGGGCATGTAGTGATAGGACGAGGGGGAATGGCTTTAAACTGGAAGAGAGCAGGTTCAGATTAGACATTAGGAAGAAGTTTTTCACTTTGAGGGTGGTGAGGCACTGGAACAGGTTGCCCAGAGAGGTTGTTGAGGCCCCATCCCTGGAGGTGTTCAAGGCCAGGCTGGACGTGGCCTTGGGCAACCTGGTCTCGTGGGAGGTGTCCCTGCCCATGGCAGGGGGGTTGGAACTGGATGATCTTCAAGGTCCTTTCCAACCTAAACCATTCTATGATTCTATGAACTCAGTTCAAAGAACTTCTTGCCTCTGTCTTCAGAAAATTCTCTCTCTTACTTGTTATTACTTATTTTGTCAGCAAAGAGTTTGACATCTCATGTCCACTGGGAAAGTTCTTAATCTGAGATAATTGCAAAGTGTTATTTATTGAAAATATTGAATAGCCAAGATTTATTTGAACTTTCTGAGATTTAGTAATAAAAATCTCTACAGCATCAATATTCATAGAATAGTTTTTGAACTGTATTTTCTGCATGTCTGAAACAACATGCAAGCAAACAAAAAAAATCAATATCCCACTGCTACCAAAACAAGCCATGCTGTGGTTTAGCACTTTGTCAGTGGTAGCTGCCAAAAGGAAGATTGGGATTCTTTAATTATCACACCTGTGTTAAGAAGTATTGTCAAAGAACCTGGATTTTGTCGATGATGTTAATCCATATTGCTTTTTACTTAAGCTGAAATTTTTTTTGTCTGTGTCTAACTTAATTTATCTTAATATGTAAACATCCTCCAAAATCTTTTGGACCTCTCTCACATCACATCACTTAGGAAGGCTGGTGGTCATTGATGCACTGAAACATGACTGCTTCTTAACTGCTGACACCAAAAGCCCTAATGTGTAGTTCCATTTGTGGTTGTACCACTGCAACATCTCTGGATACTATGTCGTTTTAATCCAAATAAACTTCTTTTCTTTAGAGTTGTAAATATCTAAACAGCAGAGGTTTATATCTTAAATCACTAATTGCTTTGTTTTTTTTTTTTCTAAAATTTCCTTAAATTATTAATTTTTTTCTGAGCTACTTGCTTTTTTTACCTTTCTCTCCCAACAACAATTGCCAAAGTTCAGTAGTAAATGCCACCCCAGATTATTTTCTTTCATTGAAGAGGCTGTGTTTATCAAGATTTAGTAGTAATTTCAGATAGCTAGTAATAAATTAAACAAATTAGGATTGCCATAAATTAACCTTAGGTGTAGGTTGAAAGTACACTTAAAGGTCTTTCTGTACTAGAAGACCGTCTATTATTTTTTTTGTTAATATTGTAGCATAGCTACCTGATTTTATAATCTCTTTTGGTAAAATGAGCAACAGTATCACGAGCACAATAAACTTTCCATATGTCAACAGCAGAGTGAGGGGAAGAAAGAAAGCAGGCAGGGATTTGGAGTCTGCCATAGGTGGGAATTTTTCTTATTCTAATTTCCCACATTTTCCAGGCCAGTTTATTCTGATTTCATGTAAACTTTAAGTAATTTAGTAGTGTAATAACTCATTTATTAAATAACATTAATTCTGAATCCAAGAATTAAATGGGGAAGTCATCTCAGTAATGACAGAGATGGATTATTGTTATTAACCAAAAAGGTCTGAGTAGGCTTAAACATGCTATATGAGAAAAAAACATGAGATTTAAGAAGCTTTATAAGAGCAGTTAAGCAATCAGGATGTCAACAGAATATATGAATTGCCATTGGCAGAGAGAATCGAAGTAAGAATGTAATATTTTAGAGACGATACAAGAAAAATGCAGTTAATGATTGCCATGCTATGCTGAAGGAAGATGTTTATGTCTAGACATTCTTTAACCAAGTGGTTATATGACATACACATAAAATTTTTTTTTACTCAGCTTTATTTCAATTCTTATATAGTTACAGTGCTTTTCTTGTAGAATGAAACATGCTTCATCCTTCTTAACCCTGTTTTCCATTTCAGCATCAAGATCTGCAGTACATGATTGAGAACATATGGGGCTGTCAGTCAGCTCTCAGTGCCTGCAGCGACCTCTATGATTTGGTTATGGTCAGATGGGATAAGCAGCATGAGTGGTCTCCGTGGAACACTATTCTCCTCACTAAAGATGAGGCAGATGCACATCTTAAGCTGTGTAACCTTCAAAAGGTAAAATTTGATGGGCTTAATTTTTTACAATATTTATGTTATGTTTCAATAGAATCCTGTGACTAACGATGTTTGGCCAAATTTAATCCTTATACTCATCCATGTTTAAATTAGCCCATTGTGAATATTTAAATGATTGCATCTGTACTATTAAATACAACAGCCACTAGTCCAGGGGGCAGCTGGCATGTACAGCTCACATCCACGTACCTGAACTCTGTCTTGCCCTGGTTCCCCCTCCCAAAATGCAAGAAGCTAAGGGCCCTCATCCACGCTGCCCACTTAGAGTAGTGCCATGCCTATGCTCTTCCCTCAGCCGAGGTCAGACAAGAGCTGGCCTGCATGAAAAACATACTAAAGACTAACCATAAATACTGTGACAATTGTGTGCCTATGCTCTTGCATGTGCTCTGGCCTCATTAGTTTCTGGCCTTATAAATTTCTGTTCAAATAACAGAATGGCTCTTTGTCTAGAGCTTGACTGTTTGTCATAATAATATTTGTCTCAATTTACTTTCTTACATAAATTCCATTTAAGTACCCCTGACAACGTAATCCTATAATTTACAATTAAGCAATAAAATGGAGTTGCTGTTCTGAGTTAAAAAACTTAATAATTTGTTAAAGAAATAATTGAAACTGTGTATTTTTACACCACTCCCCTTAAATTCCATATCTAAGCATGGTAGTCTGGTAAATATCTCACTCATGGGGCATCATATGGTAGAATATTTAGTTTTTTAAGGCACAGGAGGTTATTGATTTATGTAACAAGCGATCTGTTATCATTGTTCTGTAGTGCCCTTTTGTTCAGGGTGTTCTTAATTCAATTTCTAACATAATATATGTGCATCACAAATGCAACTTCAGCTGTTATGCATTGCCCTTCTTTTTTGAAAGTCTTAAGAGTATGTGATAACTAAACTGACAGAGCAAATGAATCACTCTGTTAATGAAAGGTTTGGTTTGGGGATGAGATATATCAGTCAGGGAATTCTAAAGGTAAAGCGAATTCTGCTGTCCATGACGTTTTGTGTGTGTGTGCCTAGCTTGTGTCTTCAAGCAGACACATGTTTATGTGAGCATTAGCTTTAAAAGGTAAAACCAATTTCAAGCTGGAAATTCCTTTATTGGCTCCTCTGTCTCACTTTTAGTCAACAAGAGTGTTCAGGCAGTCTGAATCTAGCAATGCTTCTCTGCATCCATAAATATGACTAGCATTATGGCAGGCAAAGATTCTGATTAGGCACTTACCTGGTTTAACTTCGTAAGTTCGGATGTCGCAGTCAAAGAGATACCATTAACTTGATTAGGTCCAGAGCTTCAGTGGAGCTGGGAGTTAGGCCAGAAGAGCAACAGGTAAGGTATGCAGACCTATCTAAAAATCGTAAGGAATTTTCATTTAGTTCTTGCTACAAAAATAGAAGCAGACCAGCTATAATGAAGAGTCACCTTTCTTCACTGGTAGCGGCCAAGGCTTTGTTTAAAAAAAAAAAAAAAAAAAAAAAAAAAAAGTGAAATAAATAAAATGAGGCAAAGTTAAATGTCATAAATTGAATCATTGTTTCTTATTCACTGAAATAAAAAAAGGCCTTTCAAGCACTTTCTTTAATAGCAATTATTCATAACAATGACTACAGCAACAGCAAAGGGTTTTTTCCAACTAAATATTCTGGTTATTTATTACATCATCTGAACTACTACTAATAACTAGAAATTTAGGAAAATGTCACCACTGAACACAAAGACTGACTGAAATGCTGCAAAATGCTTGCTGCCATGATTATTTGGAAATAATTACTGATACTTATCAAGGAAAGTTCCTATAGCTGTCACCCTGCAAAAGCTGATATTTGGGCATTGCCTTTTTTAATTTTCAAAGGGAAGTACAAATGTTCTTACCTGAAAAGAAATAAGTGTTGTCTTGAATGGATAAAAAAATGCCAGAAGTTTTTCTGTTTTTAAAAGGTGACTAATTTCACAAGGAGCTGCTAGTAATTTTCACTATTGGGCCATAAGATAGCAGTATAGTACTACAAAATATTTCATTATGTAGCATATACAAATAAATTATCTGTCTTGGTTTAATTAAATGGTCACTAATTATACTGCCTAAAATATGAAGCAACATGTAGATTGCTAGATATTTTAATTGTATTTAATGGGATTTGGATGTTTTTTTGCTTTCAGGCTTATGAAGCGGCATTTATTCACAGAATAAAACATAAGCATATCCGGGCAAAAAACTACTTTGCTCAGATTCCAGCGATGACATCATTTTTGCATAGGACTGACAATCAGGCTAATGCAAATGAATTTTTAATAGCTACGCCTATTCCTACTGGTACAAAAACATAACTCTTAGGTGAAGTTAACTGAAGTTAAAGAAGTTAACTGAATTATTGATTAATACAATTTCCTTGATGCTGAAGAAATGTACTTTTTCACCAATACCTTAATTGTATTACACAGATCAAAATAAAATTCTGAGAATAAAATAATTTGATCTTGAGCAGTCAATATAACTGCATTTCATGTTTTGTAACCTCATTATTTAAAAAGTAAAATGTTGTTGATGAGCTTTGTACGTTCTAAATTTTTAGAGCAATGACTGTCTTTCTGTGTATGCCTGTGTTGCTTGGAACATCCTGTATGTAGTGTAATATTCCTGTTGGGGGAATTGAGCTAATTCTTTCTTACCTTTTAATTAGAAAAATAATACTATAAACACTGTGTTAAATGTATTTATCTCATCTTAACCACATAAGGCAGAAAACCTCTCAAACCCTAAATTCCTACAGAACAACAGAATTGATATGCCCTTCCACATATAGCTGCTTTGCCTTGCAAACGTTTGTGCAAAAGAATAAGTTTACTTTTTATAGCTGATCTCAATGGTCATAGTGGAACTACCAGCACGTAATTATTGCATCCGAGATCTTGAAATTATTGTAAATCAGACTTACACTATGAAATACATGATGCAGATTGTTTGGAACTTTTTTTTTTTTTTGAGGAGCTTGTGTTATTTAAAGTAGAAATCAATTCTTTCTATAAACTTATTTAGTTATGTTTATGTTTGATTATAGTTACAGAGAAAAATACGAGATGGTGTACATTCAATAAAGTCCTACAGAAAGTTGCAAAGTTCTGCTTGAAACCTCTATTCTAGATGTGTTTTTGACCCAGGACAACACCTTTTGATCTGACAAATAAAACTGTCTAGGAAAAAGCAGTAGCATTTACAAACTGAAATAAGCATATATCGGGCAGCAAGCAGCTGGAAACTGGATTCACTCCCTCAACAGAACATGAACTGTAGAACCAGTACCTGACTGATGAGTGCATTCTAACATCAGTGGAGTCTTTCCATCGATTTTACTATTAAATTCAGATTCTGGATTTTAGTTCAGTACTGAATTAATGGTAGAATTGCAGCACCTGAGCGTTCCATTTGACTTACGTGCTTTCCAGAATCTAAGCCTTAAAATAACAATGGCTGCTAAGACTGGGCTTCTTCCAGATTGATAAAAAATAATGGGTTGAACGGCAAGAGGGAAAACATGAATCATACAGATAGTAATCTACCTCTTTATAAATTTGTCGCCTATCTTTTTAAACTGCTTTTAAAAAAGTGTCCTTTACAACCCCAGAAGGATGATTTACATAAACAGTAAGGAAATAACTCAAACAAATGTGAAAGGCCACTAGTCCATTGATTTCAATGCCATGTGCTGTTGAAGAATTTTGGAATCATAGGTAATACAGGTTGGAAAAGATCACCGAGTCCAACTGTTAACCTAACACTGCCAAGCCCACTGTGAAACCATGTCCCTAAGCGGCACATCTACATGCCTTTTAAATATCTCCAGGGATGGTGACTCAACCGCTTCCCTGAGCAGCCTGTTCCAATGCTTGATAACCCTTTCAGTGAAGAGATTTTTCCTAATATCCAATCTAAACCTCCCCTGGAGCAACTTGAGGCCATTTCCTCTTGTCCTATCATTTGTTACTTGGGAGAAGAGACTGACCCCCACCTCGCTACAACCTCCTTTCAGGTAGTTGTACAGAACGATAAGGTCTCCCCTCAGCCTCCTTTTCTCCAGGCTAAACAACCCCAGTTCCCTCAGCTGCTCCTCATAAGACTTGTGCTCCAGACCCTTCACCAGCTTTATTGCCCTTCTCTGGACACGCTCCAGCACTTTAATGTCTTTCTTGTAGTGAAGGGCCCTCTTCCAACCTTCCTTCCCACTATATTCCTACCCTCAAGCAGATCAACATTCCCACCCAATTTGGTGTCATCTGCAAATTTACTGAGGGTGCACTCAATCCCCTCGTCCGTATCATTAATAAAGATATTAAAGAGAACTGGCCCAAATACTGAGCCCTGGGGAACACCACTTGTGACTGGCCACCAACTGGATATAAGTCCATTCACCACAATTCTTTGGGCCCAGCCATCCGGACAGTTTTTTACCCAGTGAAACATATACCCATCTAAGCCATGAGCAACCAGTTTGTCCAGGAGAATGCTGTGGGAAATGGTGTCAAAGGCTTTACTAAAGTCTAGGTAGACAACATCCACAGTGTTTCCCTCATCCACTAAGCGGGTCACCTTATCATAGCAGGACTGTACAGAATTGTAGAATAATTCAGGTTTGGAGGGACATCAGAAGTCCATCTCCTACTCAAAGCACAGTCAGCTATAAGGTCCGACTGAATTGCTCAAGGCTTTATCCATTCAAGTCCTGAAAACCTTCAAGGATGGAGAATGGATAACCTCTAGTGGTGACAAGTCCCTGTGCTTGACTGTCCTCATCTTAAAAAAAGTTCTTCATTTCAATAGTGTATGCTGTCTCTCATCTTCTAGTATGCACACTTGTAAAGAGCCTGGCTTCATCTTCTTGATAATCTCTTTCTAAGTTTTGGAAAGCTGCTATCAGGTTTTCCCCAAGCCTTCTTTTCTCCAGGCTGCACAAGCCCAGTTCCCTCAGCCTCTCCTTACATGTCAAGTGCTTCTGCCCCTTGTGCTTCTTGGTGGGCCTCTGTTGAATTTGCTCCAGTTTATCAAAGCCTTTCTTGATTTGAGGGGCCCAAAACTGACACAATATGACAGATTTATGCTTGAAGAGTTCCAGATTCTATATTCAGTTCAGTATTCTCGAGCAAACTGATGTTTTGGCCTCCTAGATAATTGCTCACACACAAAAATTTTTTTGTTTATGCAGAAGCCAGAAGGTAGTCCCTGATAATAGCAGTGCCATTTAATTGCACTGTAGAAGTGCTTGTGTAAATAGTTAAAAATTTGTGTTGAAATTATAGCGACTTGGATACTTGACTAATATTTGTGACATGGCTGTCCACACAACAAGTGACTACCTGTATAAAGTGAAAACTAATGTCTTCCTTCAAGTCAGGGTCCAAAAATGGCTCTTGCAAGCATAGAAATTGAATGTTTTGGAGGACATGATGTACTGACAGAGAGTTGTTGAAAAATGGGAAAATTATTTTCAATGTTTTGGATAGCTAATTGAATACTTTTGTTAGGGCAAAGCTAAGTAAAGCCAACATAATTCAAAAATAGGATAACATTTTTTAAAAAAATCTAGCGTAATTGAAATTAGTTTAAAATCCTTCGTGTTAGTTTTCTTTAATTGCTACTTTGATCATCATAAACGTTGTGTTTATACCGTTATTGAATTTAAAAGCAAAGATTTTTTTTACTTTTTGTGCATAGCATTTATAATTGTATTTTGTTTCGAAAGGGAATTAATTTAAAACTTTCTCTAATAGTTACTGTGTTGCTTCACCAGTTTATGTAGCTTACAAGTGATATTAAAAAAGATGCTGGACAAGAATGAAGAATAAAAGCATTCTCTGTATCAGACAGTGGCAAATACTGGAAAAGCTGACTGAAAAGATGAGAGTCAGATTAAAAACACTATATTTCTAGGAGAAGTCATTGCATATAATCAGAAGAAGAAAACTGTTCAGATAAAGGGTCAGATCTGCCACTTTCTGTTAGAACTGAGTAAATTCTTTAAAAGCACAGCTGATCATCTTTGCTTGAATTTCAGAGAATACTCAAAAGATGATTTTGGAATCTGTTGGTAAAAAGGCCTCTGCTTTGGAGCCTAGATCTTTCCAGGATAATGAGAACAAATGATTGCAAAGTGTCAGTGCCTCTTCAAAGGAGAACAGACTGTAAGGTGAAATTTTAACCTTCTCTCTTCACTTTTGAGACGTGGCTAAATAATAGGCTTATAAAGTCTCTTAAATCATAGCTTAGAGGTTGAGACCATGAGGAGTCCACATTCCTGAAACGCTGGTGAGAAATGCTGGGTTTGCCTCAGCTCTTTCCCAGATGTAGATACTCACTGCCAGGAAAAGGGGACCGTACGGCTTGTATTCCTCCTTCTGCACTAGCAGGGACATATGGCCAATTAACACCTGCAGCTTACCTCACAGGACTCTCTTGTGAGGAGGGCTCTTCAAGCATGAAGCAAAATTTGCCTTCTACCCACCTCCAATGCCACTGGTAATCCATTTGCGGAGGGAGAAGTTCCAGCTTTCATCCCACGTGCACAAGTGGGTAATGTTAATTCGGCAAAGAAGCACATGCATTTTGCCTCCCTGCTCCTAAGAGAAAAGTCCATGTTTTTTCCAGGATCTAAATTTCCCTATATATGTCTCAAAGGAAGAAGAATGCAAAGTAATTGCTCTCTCCACCTCCTTACCCCAAAAAGGTGTCCCAATGGAACAAAGCATTAATTCCCTTCTTAGACAATAAAATTATCATAAAATACAATAAAACAGGATTAGAAATTAAATATGTGAGGGCAGCAAAGTAGTTGCTGACCAGTATTTGGTATGTGGAAAATACTTTTTCAATAGGAAATGATACTGATAGTAACTGAGATTAAAATAAATAAATAAATAAAAATCATCCAAATCATGGATTCTTTTAATTATTACTAATTTTTTTTTTAAGAGCCTAAATTTGAATATGTCTATTATCTGAGCTGCTGTAGTATCGTATTAGCTCCCAAACCTACTGCTCAAGGATCAAATTTGCATGCAAAATGCATGGCACTTATTTTTGTCACCTATCTATAGATAGTTCTTCTGACTTATCTTTTACCGTAAATTGTCCTTGTTACAACAGTTATCCCTTTTAGCCTGACTTACAGTCCTAAATTTACCTTCATCCCACACAAATCTGGCATTCACACTGCTTTTTATTCAAACTTTTTTACATCAGGAATGTAGAATTCTGAAGTTGAGAGGATTTTATTTTTTTTAAAGAAAAGGATTCATAAGGAAAAGAAATAAAGTCTCCATCATCTTGGTCTTTTCTCTTCAATTATTTTTTATGAGTCCTATATTTCAACTTTGACAGGATAGGCATAAACTTGTAAAAGAAAGCATGTATAAATCCAGAGAAATGGGTAGGAGTAGAATGGAAATACACAGTATGTCAATATTATAGTTCTCTTAACAAAATTATTTTAGTTAAGTGGAGATACATGGTCATGGAGGTATTTTTTTCTTCGTTGCAGTTTCATAAAGATTTCACAGTAGTCTGAGTTTCAGTGTTTTGAATTTGTGTTGGATTTAAAAAAATCTTCATGTGCAAGCAGTGCTAAACCTGGGCTCAAGATCACCTGTGGGTTTTCAAGGAAAAAGCCCTATGGAAAATGCAACAGTAAACTCTGTGTGTGTGTGATTTTGTGCATGCTGACAGACATCAATCAAAAGTGTTTTTAGGTTAAAAACCGACTGTGATCTCATCTCATTTTAATTAAATGAAAGAAAGGGATCTTTTTGAAAAATCTCTTTGCAATAGGTATATTTTTTTCTTATTGTTTGGCAAAAAAATCTTTATTTTTAGAAGTGAAAAAAAAAAAAAGAAAACCAAGAAAATATATGCAGATGCACTTGTGAGCCAAATTTACTGAGGGAGGCAAATTAAAATCCCACTCAATAGGTTCTTCTCATTCCTTTTTTTCAAAGCTTTCTTCACTTCAGTTGTTCCCAAACTGTGGTTTGTGGAGAAGTATTAAAAAGGAAAGTTCAGTTTGTTTTCAGTTAAAAGTTTGTTCGTAAGTAATATGGTAATCTGAGAGAAAACAATCTGGTTTTGTTTCAAAAGGTTTTAAGGCTGTTTCTATAAGGCAGAATACAGAGAGTGCACCCACCAGCTGTGCTCCGTCTCCCTTGTGTGCGATCCAGTTACCATGAGCAAATCCCCTCCAGAAGATCCAGCCTAAACCAAGGGATAATCTGGTTTTTGAGATATTACCAGCTGGAAAGAGACAGGGACAATACACCTTTCTTGCATAATTCTCTGCCTTGCATTAGCTTCTCTTTTGTCTCATTAACCTACTTTAAGTCAGTCATTTCGGGTGCAAGAAGCCCGGAATCTCTTACATGACTTAGGCTTTTTGTTGAGGGTGTCAGTATTTGAGTATGAGCTTGTAAAAGAAGTTGCACATGCCGGAAGTGGAATTTTTGAAATGGTGTAAATGCTTTAGCCCTATGAAAACACTCTGTAATAACAGAGCTGAGCATTAGTCACCCATTTAAAAAGTATAAAATTGTCACATTTTTAGTAATGAATCATTTGCTGTTGTGGTGAGGTTCCTGTCAGGTTACAACACATATTTGTACAACACCATATATTTGTTGGTCTTGATTTCCATACATTCAGATCAGATTGTTGAGGGCTTATTCTGATGTGGAAGTCCTGGCAGTGTGGGTCGTAATTGTCAACTGTCTTAGTCATGGAGGAGACCCACTAGAACCTGCTCTTCATCGGTTCGTGTTAGAAGAATAGTAAGATCTGCTACTTTCTTGCTCTGTTTTGCAAAGCAAGGATCTCTGCGGTGCACAGGCTCAAGAGCGAAAGGAATCACCATCTGAGAAGGCATGGGCTTCGTGGAATTAAAGTGTGGTGGTAATGCGCTGTTTCTCCAGACTGCCAACTGCAATGCCAACCCAGCAGGTTCTGCAAAATTGAAAGTTTTGCTGCAAATTGTGTGATTCCTTTAGTATTCTGTGGCAACCACACTGTGCATTCTTCATTTACATAATGCCGACCTTCAGGTTGTCTTCGTTTCTTATATGAAGGTTAATTGTAAGCATACAGGAAGACTAACAGTCGATTGGCTTTGTGGGTAGGAGGTGCACGCAAAAAGAATATTCTGGGCAGTTATGTGAGATCTCTCGTGTTCTGGAGGATACCACGGAAAAGCCAACCACCTCGAGAATGACAAGGTATTTTGCTTGCGTTGACCGAGCTATTCCAACTCATACTAAAATCTCCCTAGGGCATCCCAGTTCCACCCCTGTCTTTGCGCTCTGGATTGCTGTCTTACCTGTATGGTCCCTTAAACAGACAGACAAACAGCATCTGGTGAAAAGGGAGATGGACGATTTCTAATATATCTCTGAGGAGAAGAAGAAAAAGAGCAATTAAAGGGTTAACTTCAGTGCTGCATAAAGGGAACATGGAGAAGAAAAGGAACATGTAGATGACTGGTTTTATTACTTCCCTTGAAACTATTAGTTTTGTCTCAGAAATCTGATTTCAGATTGAAGTGAGGAACAAATTGCCTTATATTAGACAACAGCACTGTAACAGTATGCTGTGAGTTAAGGCAAATGGATTTAATTAATCAAGCTACGTGTGCTCAGATTCAGAAGCGCGTGTCTTCTGACATCTGTTTATATCTTCTCTTACAATTGTCATTGTGCTTCCTTTTTTTTTGCCTTAACACAACTTCTTTTAACATAGCTAACATTTTTTTTTTTTCCCTGTATTATCCTTAACATGTGATTGTGAAGAAGCATCTGTGCCCTGTGACGACCACGTGCGGAGTGACTGCTGCTGCCTAATGTAGTCACAAGGTGTAGAAACAGCTCAGTGCTTGGCAGGAACAAAGGAGTGTGCTGGAGGAATTTGCTTCCCAGCACGATGAAATTCTCTACGACTATTTTGATCCCGCATGAGGCTTGTGAAATACTGAAGTCCTGTCAGGTTCTGAAGCGATTATAATTCGCTCCTGACTTTTGGTATTTTTGATTTTTGGGACAGCATCGCTCCATGCAAAAGACAGCTGAACAATTCCATGTTTCAGTGGATACACTCCAAACGTACCATTTTCTCACTCTCTTCCTTCTTGCTGGAATCTGCAATAGATAGATTTACTGCAGATTTCAAACCTGTCAACACCCAAATGTGTGACACCAGCTCTCGATACATGTGAAAGAGCTAAGCTGAGGGACATGATAATATGTAGCAGGGGAAGAAGATAGAAGTTCTGCAGAATACATTTTGCGCAGTACCAAAAACTTTTCTGTAAACTCCATTTTGAAATTGAGCAACTCTGATATCAGCCTGCAGTTATCAGGGAGTTAGAAAACAGTAGGACAGGAGTTTGGACTTCACGACTCTCCCTTGTACTAGAATGTTATAGGAATCTGTCTGTGCTTGTACTGCGGAGAGTTTTATGAGCTGCTCAAATCACAAAACTGAAAGTTATTAAAAATGCATATAACTTCCCACTTCGAGCTAAGGAAGTCCGTGTTTTGAAAATTCTCACTGTCGTTACAGAGCAACCTCACCCAGCTGAATCCGGAGTGCTGCAACTGAACCGGAAAGTGCAGCTGTGGGTACGCTCGGACTTCCCTTTGCAGCCGGCCAGTTCCCTACGAACTCGCCGGGAGTCATGAGGCAGCTCTGCTCCGCTGCTCCAGCCCCGCTGCTCTGCACCCTCGCCGCGCTCTTCACAACGTCTCTGTCAGTGGACCACGTACCCATGCTGCTTTGGTCAACTCAGAGGTAAGAGATCTAACAAAAGAGGATCTCTACTTACGCTGTTGCTCTGTGTGTGTGTGCAGAATACATGATATATCGTCAGCTGCGGTAAATAACCTCTGGGCAATAAAATTACCCAATAAATAAAATTGCCTCTCTGCAATCAAACAACCTAACAGTTGAATTTACCCATTTTTTATTTACAATTTTAGTGTTCTAAGCTGGGCAGTGAGAAGTAAATAAAACCCCTGTTCTTCAAATCTGAAGTAGATATGCTTTATTCACCCTAAGGCAACCTTGAACTCCACTGTTGTCGTGACTTAAAGGCACAACACAAGGCAGTCTCGCAAAAAGGACCTGACCAAAAACTGTGTGGACAGCCTTAATCCTTGCATTTCCTAACTCCTGGATCCTGATTTTTCACTTTAATGTTCTTTTTAGTGCAGGTTGTTTTTTTTTTTTTTTAAATAGAATACACTGCTGTATGTATAGACATCAGTTGTTAAAAACAACTGCAGAGTCTTGACAGAACCAGACATGTGAAATTCAGGGGTTTGCATATACTTATGAAGTAAGACTTTGAACTTGTCTTGGAAGAGCCAGATATAGACCCCTTTTTTCCAACCAGGAATTTTACTCATACAGACTTTAAGGTTTTTATATAATTACTTGGGATTTTCAGAAATATAGCAGCTTAGGGAGCTCAGTAGCTTCAGGTGGGGTACTGGATATGCAAAGTTGTCAGAGGACTACGCGCCGCTTACTCACACGGTTGCCTCTGCAGGGCATGCACATTGGTGGCATCTAGGAAGTACTGCCCCAAAATACAGTAAGAGATTTGTATGAAAAGGCTCCTGAGGGGCTTATGGGATCACAGGGATGATTGGAAGGGGTGAGGGCAAAGTCCTGTTCTGGGTGGGAAGGTGACAACAGATCTTCTGTACCCTATGTTTGCCTAAGGCGTGCTTTGGCCTGAGTAAATCACGTAATCACAGAATCACGGAGTTTTCAGAGTTGGAAGGGACCTCTAGAGATCATCTAGTCCCACTCCCCTGCCAAAGCAGGATTGCCCAGAGCACATTACTCAGGACTGCATCCAGGCGGGTCTTGAACATCTCCAGAGAAGGGGACTCCACACCCTCCCTGGGCAGCCTGTGCCAGTGCTCTGTCACCCTCACCGTAAAGAACTGTTTCCGTGTATTTGAACGGAACTTCCTGTGTTCTAACTTGTGCCCATTACCCCTTGTCCTGTCACTGGGAACCATTGAAAAGAGCCTGGCTCCAATCACTTGACTTTCTCCTCCTAATTCCTAGATCCTCCACATTCTTAACCAGGTCTATCTAAATTGTAAACCCTCTTGTGGAGAGTTCATCTCACACCCTCAGCAAACGTGTTATACCTAGGTCAACAGGCCTGATCTCAGCCGGGTATTTATTAATTTCTCTCATACAAATAACCCATAACACCAGCAGTATTTGGAATTTGTCAAAATCCAGTTGAGTGACTTCATAAGCATAACGTGCTTCCTGTACCACCAATGTCCTTGGGGCACAGGTTAACCCACAATTTTGCTGTTAGGTTGAACAGAAGGGGCTGCAGTGACGGGGACTCCTGTTGGGTCCCTGTGCTGGTGTGACCAAGCTATGTGTGCCGGGGCAGGGGGAGTTTTGCTTCTGAAATCCTTTGGTCATCAACTCTTGTCAGGTCTGAATTCATGGGATTTGATTCTTTTCTATCTTTCTGGCTTTGTTAATTCCCAGGGTGTTACTTGGGATTTACTCTTCTGTAATCTGGGGAGGAATGAAACCAATGGCTTCTTGGTTCAGCTAGTTGTGATGGATTCACTCTACCTTTCATGAGGCTTCAAGCCGTTCTTCACCCCATTTGAGACACTGTGAATTATCTTGCTAGGAGGAGAATTAGACTAAATTCTGCTACCATTTATCCTAGTGTAACTCCTTTGTCTTTAGGCAAGTTTATTAAAATTTAAAGCTGAGAGCTGTATCTTGTTAATACCTTTTTCCTTTTCTTTTCTTTTCTTTTCTTTTCTTTTCTTTTCTTTTCTTTTCTTTTCTTTTCTTTTCTTTTCTTTTCCTTTCTTTTCTTTTCTTTTCTTTTCTTTTCTTTTCTTTTCTTTTCTTTTCTTTTCTTTTCTTTTCTTTTCTTTTCTTTTCTTTTCTTTTCTTTTCTTTTCTTTTCTTTTCTTTTCTTTTCTTTTCTTTTCTTTTCTTTTCTGTCGCTTTTTAATGTGGTAATTTTAAGGCAGCAATTGGAGGATTCAGAATTTCTATTAACATCAGGAATTAGATTGATTCAGTTGTTCAGGAGACATTTCTCAATGTATAGAAGCATGCTACTTTCCTGGTTTTTCGTATGTGATGCTCTAACATTGAGGGCCACAGAAAACAGATGTGTAGGAGGTATTGTTTGTGTTTCTTTCATAAGTATCCTGGACATTGCATCCTTTTCCCAGAAGTAATTAATACCAGATTTGACATATGTCTACCCATCTCAAGCATTTCCAGAAACAGAACCTCTGGTCCCTGGGGAGCCACAACGTATAGGATAATAAAGGTTGATTAGGTAATTTTGACTTTTTTTTTTTTTTTACCTGAAAGAAATAAATGGATGTCTCAACACCAAGGCTTTTTTATATTCAGAATACTTAATCTGTTCACCTTTATACAACACAGGCCTATGTAAGAGTACTAAACCTCTGCATTTAAAAGCAAAGTAAATGTTGGAAAGAGTTTTTCTTAGGATAAAAGTGATCCTAAGAGTCTAAGCAAAGATCACTGCTTCCTTTGTCCTACTTCGTAGTTTATATAAACAACAGACCTGTTGTCAATATAAGCAAAATCTTATCACTTAATCTAGGGTGATCATAACAGCAAACTTTCCAGCAAGATGTAATTAGCACCTTGCTCTACTGCAGATTGTTCACGTTTATACAAATCCAGAGCAAGAAAAATCAGGATAGTGGACTGATTAAACCAGTTTCATGTTTCCAGAAACAGAACATTTTCTGGAAGAAGCGTTCCTCCTACCATGACCTTTGCATTTTTGAAAGGTGAAGTTCTTGTGGGGCAGAAATTATCTCTGGTGAAAGTCAGTGAAACAATGGGAAAGGAGATTTATGTTATTTTACAAAATAAAGAAACAGTAACAGTAGCATTTGTTTGCTAAACCTTTTACTCCATGCTTTACATCTTGGTACTTTGCAGGGATGCAAGGTTTGCAGTGTGTGGTCTACAGGCTTATGAAATCTGGAAACTACTATTAAGAGTTTTAGGAAGGGTAACTAAAGAAGTGCAGCAATTATCAATGGATTGCTATTCATTTTGTGGAAACACCTCCCACCAGTTTAAAACTTCAGTGATTCATTGACCAACAGAAGCTAAGATTCACTGATCTTTTCCATCACCCTCTCCCAGCTTATCTGTTAGGATATGATATTGAATAATTGAAGGATAATACATTTTGCTCTTTACAATTAGCCAGTGTCCATAAAGCCATATGTAGGAATGGCTATATTAGAAAAATGTAACACTTTTAAGTCTCTCTTTTATGCATTATTATTGTACTGTAATCATGCTATTAAAGATAATGTTAGATGTCAGATACCGACGAAACCTGCAGCTGACAAACACATGCAGTGTGCAAAGCATAAAGGAAGTGTGACATAAATCCTTACAGGGACATTAGTAAATCAACTACCTCTTTCCTCTAGAAAGAAAAATGCAGATCTGTACTTTGAGAAAAATAAATATTTTCTACCAAACAAGTCTTTCTCCATTGAACTCCGGAAAAAGATGAAGTGGGAATAACTCAGTAGGTCACAGTGTCCTGCTTTTCACAAACTAATACTAATACATCAGGGGATATTCTCCAGATAATTTTGTCATGGAAAAATTAACTTTGATCTTAAATTAGCCTTTAAACTTATATCTCCTGGTTGCTTTTCAAAGCAGTAAAGATGGAGAGGTTTCTCCTCTTCACAGATACGCAGAAGAAACTTGATTTAGCAGTTTTGAACCATTATTCAAAAGAATTTCATTCCCTCCATAGATTAGAGAGGCAGACTGAGGAAATAAGTTCATTAAAATCAGCTTTTGTGATTGCCCCCTCATGTGTTTGTTTTAGGAATTATTTTTGCCTACTGTCATTAAAAATATATTACTACCTTCATTTATACTATCCTTATATTGGGAAATTAATCCTGTTCTGGCAAATCTCTTCAAGGCCAGGCTGGATGGGGCTTTGAGCAACCTGGCCTAGTGGGAGGTGTCCCTGCCCACGGCAGGGGGGTTGGAACTAGATGATTTTCAAGATCCCTTCCAACTCTAACCATTCTATGATTCTGTGATTCTAAATCCAGACTATGAGTGACTTTGAGAAGGCATTAATGCCAAATACTACATTTGCAGTATTTCTTAAAACTGCAAGGAATTTGCTGTAAAATCTGCTGAAAGAGGGTGGAACATAAAAAGGACACAGTGGAAACAGAAAATTATTTTAGCTGCAACTTTATTGGACTTCTATGTGGAGATACTGTGTGCTAACATGCTTGAGTAGCTTTTTGAATTTTTTTCCTATGATCATGAGTTTTCATTCTACTGCCACTGCTAGTAATGGTGACATGTGACCTCTGTGTGTAAAAGTGGTATTTGAAGGTAATTTCCAATTTTTTTTAATCAGCTTGTTTGCTTCTGCTGAGCAGGAGAAAATATTATTTCTTATATGGTAATTATAAGGTGACCGAAAGAGAAAACTGACAAGAATAACTTGTAGGAGAGAGTTCAGAAGCCAGCTACAAAGCAAGAATGTAAACTCACAAGTCAGAGTGATAGGAGTCCTGTTATCTTACCATTGCCCTTCTGGGAGGCCCAGGTACAAGAAATCTTGAAAACTTTGCTTCCGTCAAAAATAAGTAAGTGCTCAAATCCCAGTTCTACCTAGAAAGAGCTCTGGTCAGAGAAAAATCTGTATGCTTAAACTTGTTGTCATGCCAGAGCAGTTAGGGACAAGAAAGAAGCAGAATACCAAGCTGAGCTTTCTTTCCCCTCTTTCTTTAGTGCATTTTCTGGCTATTAGAGGAAAGAGAGAGCAGTGGAGTTTTATGTTTCCTCCTTTTTAGACAGCAGGAAAGTACATACATTTGCAGGGATGGTCATCACTGTGAGCTCCCACAACTGAGGGCCCCAGGATGGCTCTGCATTGGGGAGGTCAAGTCTGCTGTGCTTGGCGTGCAGATGACTGCACAAGGCTGTGCATCTTTGGACATAAAATTTTGTGTGAGCAATCAATAGCAGCAATCAATCCGTGTGTCGGCCTACTGCCTGTCTCATCCTACGCCATCCCTTACCGATCCCTTGCTGCCTGCTTGAGGTGAAGAGTTCAAAGGGATGGACCAGTTCATTGCATTCAGGAAAACATACCTTCAGCTTATGCATGGTGCATTATCTGTGGCAGTCATGTATCTCCATTTCACTCTGCAGTTTCCAGTAAACCAACTAGTAAAACATACTGACATACTGACAAAAAGGAGGATCCAGGTAACTATAGGCCTGTCAGTCTAACCCCGATACCAGGGAAGGTCATGGAGCAGGTCATCCTGAGTGCCATCAAAACCCACATAATGGGCAACCAGGGCATCAGGCCTAGTCAGCATGGGTTTATGGAAGGCAGGTCCTGCCAGATGAACCTGATCTCCTTCTATGACAAGATAACCAGAATATTGGACGAGGGAAAGGCTGTTGATATTGTATACCTGGACTTTCAAAAAGCATTCGATACTGTCCCCCATACAATTCTCACGGAAAAACTGGCTTTGCACGGCCTGGATGAACATATGATCTGCTGGATCAAGCACTGGCTGACTGGAAGGTCCCAAAGAGTGGTGCTCAATGGATTTAAATCCAGCTGGCGGCTGGTCACAAGTGCTGTGCCTCAGGGCTCAGTGTTGGGACCATTTCTGTTTAGCGTCTTTATTGATGATCTCGATAAGGACATAGGGTGTATCATCAGCAAGTTTGCAGATGACACCAAGTTAAGCAGGAGTGTTGATTCCCAGGAGAATAGGGAAGCTCTACAGAGGGACTTAGATTGGATCATTGGGCCAACATCAATGGTATGAGTTTCTACAAGGGCAAGTGCCAGGTCCTGCACTTGGGCCACAATAACCCCATGCAGCGCTACAGGCTTGGGGAGGTGTGGCTGGAAAGCTGCCTGGCAGAAAGAGACCTGGGGGTTCTAATTGACAAGCGGCTGAATATGAGCTGGCAGTGTGCCCAGGTGGCCAAGAAAGCCAACGGCATCCTGGCTTGTATTAGAAATAGCGTGGCCAGCAGAAGTAGGGAAGTGATTGTGCCCCTGTACTCAGCACTGGTGAGGCCACACCTTGAGTATTGTGTCCAGTTTTGGGCACCTCAATACAAGAGAGATATCGAGGTGCTGGAGCAAGTGCAGAGGAGGGCAACGAAGCTGGTGAAGGGCCTAGCAAACAAATCATATGAGGAGCGGTTGAAGGAGCTGGGACTGTTTAGTTTGAGGAGGAGGAGGCTGAGAGGAGACCTCATCACTCTCTACAACTATTTGAAAGGACACTGTAGAGAGGTTGGTGCTGGTCTCTTCTCACAGGTAATTAATGACAGAACAAGAGGGAATGGCTTCAAGCTCCAACAGGGTAGATTCAGACTGAACATTAGGAAAGAATTTTTCACAGAAAGAGTGGTCGGGCATTGGAATAGACTGCCCAGGGAGGTGGTTGAGTCACCATCCCTGGATGTGTTTAAGAGACGTTTAGATGTGGTGTTGGGGGATATGGTGTAGGGGAGATCTTTGTAGAGTAGGGTAGATGATTGGACTCGATGATCCCAAGGGTCTCTTCCAACCTAGACAATTCTATGATTCTATGATTCTATTTCCCGCCCGAACCATGGTGAGAATATTGTTACACCCAGCCGACAGTGGCAGCCCATTCAATGAAGAGTGTAGCTTTGCCTACTGCCATGCATCGTGCTATAGCACAATGATAATAGCAAACTATTTAAAAGAAGCGAAATAAGTGCGTGTATAATATGGTGAGTATAAGTATTAGGCAAATGCTGCATTATAATAGAATTCTTAAATAACTGATGTAGATTTATTTCTCTAAAGATGATGCTGAAGTTACTAAAGTTGACTGCTAGGAAGTTAAAAAGTCTCACAAAAGGTGCTTGCCAAGGCTAAATAGCTAACAAGAACTGCTTGAAGGAGCAGACAATACCTTAGAAGCAAGTATGCTTTAAAACAGGATCATTAAATTTCTGAGGTTTTGAGGTCATGACAAAAACCTTTGCCATTGTGCTGCTGCAAATGACTTAGTTTTGTTTCATGTGCTTTCTGTTACTTTTTATTCTTAATTGCAAGTCTTAAAAGCTGTTGAAATATTCATTTTTTCCTAATATTTGGCATGAAATAGATTTCTTTAGTTAGTTTTTTAAATAAATATACCAAGATATTCACTATCATTTTCTTTTACACAAGCCATTTTTAAACATCTTTTAATCTATCTATCTCCTTTTCCTTTAATATCGCTAGTATTTTGGTGTGGCCATCCAATGCAAGTAGTCAATATGAAACTTAGTTCCTGAATAATCATTCAGAAACTTCGGGAGTTTTTGTGTTTTCAAATATATTACTTTTAAAGATTATCCTGAAATATTTGAGTTTGTGAGGTTTGACTTTTCTGAAAAGTTGAGGCATATCTATTACAATTTCTAAGTTCTTTGGCTCCATAAATATAAATTAATATGGAGTTCCAAGCACAAATTAACAAAGAAATGAAGATGCTGAGCAAAACTAAGAAAATTGCAAATGATAATTTCTACCAAACAGAAAAAAATTCTTTCCTGCACAGCAGGGTTTACTTCCAAAGCTTGCGAAGTGAAAGACAGAAGATCTACTAGAATTTAATTTTAACATTTGCAGCACACTGTCCTGAAAGAGTCTTCCCCGTGTACTGTTTGCTCTAACCCTCTCCCAAACCCCAGTCTCTGAAGGGAGGGAGGTATCTAGGTCTGCAGGACTGCACTGTTTTTATCTCTGCCGTGGGTGCAGTTAGACGCTTTCGATTCACTCTCAGCAATCTTCATTGGAATTACTGGAAAGTCTTGAAGAGAAATACAGATTTTCCTTACCTGAGAAACAACACTGAAACCCCCCTATGTGTTCACTACCTCTCTTCTGCCTCCATCTTCAGAGACCGCAAAGATTGTTTCCATTCATAAAAGCTTGCTGTGCTAGGGTCATTTTCAAATTGCTGTTGGGTTAGAAAATTTAATAAGCCTCTCAACTTCACCAAATCGCAATCATATAATAGCTGATGCTACAGCACACAGCAATTCTCTTTATTCTATTCTTTGTAATTAGAACCATTTAGAGGGTCTGGAATACCTGAGTTCTCAGGCCTAAGCAACTGATGTGCGTTTGGGGAAGATGGGAGATTAAGCTTTGAGCTCTGGGTTTTCTGCAGAATGACAACATTACCTTAGTCAAGACACCTAGGACCAAAATTTTCATAATAAATTTCATCCCTATAGACCCACGTTGCACACTGTTAAAATCCCAATCAGGTGTTGAATGAATAATGCCACCTCTTGTTTTGCCCATAACTGGTTTTGGTAGTAGTAAAACCAAATAGATGAGTTATTTCTCTGTCCAGTCCTCACAATGACAGGTTGGCAAAAGCATCGTCAGCTTTCCTTGGTGTCTTGAGCTGTTCTGTTCAAAAGAGCTCCTGCTTCTGGAAAGGTGGCTTTTCTGAGCTGCTTCTGCAGAGAGGTTCCTTCATCACGAAAACCTTAGGAGAGAACACACTGTTTACAATAACACTGAAAAGCCTCTTTTACTGAACAAAAGGTTTTATCAAAAAACGCTGGTTTATGACAACTTGTGGTCTAGCCTGAGTTCTCCTCTCTGGCCACCAAGACGTCTGGCAGGATTCCCTTTGGGAATTCTTTCTGAGGATTTTCAACATATTCTTCTTCTTTCCCCTTAGTAGCTAATTCTTTGAAAGGTGCATCTGTGCTGTTGTACACAAACAAGAGAGTAGGAAGAGGCAGTTATCTTGGTTGGACCAATTTCATTCCTGCTGTAACACATTTAATGCGATATGGACACAAACGGGCACGTCCTTTTCCTCTTGAGTAGAATGAAAATAACCTGAACCATAAACCTGATCTTAATCCAGAGATGATTGTATTATCACCTGCTGCTGCATATTTAAAGAAAGAAGTGGTGTCATCATTGGCAGCAAATTTTACAGATAAAAAATTTTTTCGTTGTAGATTACAGTGGAATCCTGACACTGCTTTGCACGAAGGACACGTTGTCTCAGCACAGGAGCTGACTGTACTCTTGCAACCTGTCTTTACCCAGAATTCCAGAAACCTCATCCTGTTCCTGCAAGATACAGTATGTAACATCGATTCCTTTTCTGTCACCAATGCCAAATGCAAGTCTGTACCTAAATGAGATGCCGTGGCTCCTTCTCACCAATCTACTCCCTTTGTTTTTCAGCTTAGCATAGATGATTTCACGTACCTCAGCGAATCCTACGGTAACAAGAATCCATTTCAAAATGTTCAGGCAAGCATTTCTCTCTTTTCTTTTTTTATATGCAGTATTTAAGATTTAAGAAAGATGCAAACAAACAATAATTGGGAAAATTAAACTGAATTGCAGCAGTTTTCCTGTTTAAATGATTTATTGAGATTACTTCAGTTTAAGAAAATGGGTTAAAGGAAATCAATGGAGTTTGCAGAATTGTTTTGTAGCTATTTTATTTCTGAAGATCAGGTTTTCAGAATTCATCGTAACTGACAAATTTTTTCCTAAACATGCTGCAATTTTGTATTGTAAAAAACAATATAAGCTTCCAGACTGACACCCCAAAACTCTGTTTTGAAGTCATAAGAAGAAAAGAAGTTATAGGAATCAATTATTTATTTCTGATTTTCAGAATTGAACATCTATTTTATTTTCATAGAAATAAACTCTCAACTCGTGCAGGGAATTAGCTGTTTCATATTTGAATGTAGTTAATATATGACTATAGATACCGGATGGCTTTAATCTTCATGAAAAAAAGCTATGCTATTTGAGTAATTTGAAATTAACTCCAGCACAGACAGAGGGCTCCTGAGCTGGGCAGCAACTCCAACGTATCTTCTCACTCAGGAGGTTTACAGATTTTGTGCACATCATACTTGCACGACAGTTTACTGAACTGTAATTAGACAAAGGAAGTGTTGACATGTGGAAGTCATAACGGCATTCCTGTAGGCAGAGCAGGATGAACAGAGCGATTAGTAAGGTAACTGGTATTAGACCACATGAGGAAGGGTAAATTCCCAAGCGCCACACGGCAAGCTGTATGTGTAATTAAATACATAAATATTTGCATACTACCTGTCTCTACATCTGTACTATCTAAGAACCTCACATCTTTGTGTCAACAATGCTGGACATCTTCATCACTGTGACATATAACAGCATTTTAACACTGATGCTGGAAGAAAAACAACTATTTACAGTATGTACATGTGTTTTCTGAGGAATGAATGGAAGTAATAATAATTTGTAGCATAAGGATGAACGGTTGCACCCACAGGCAGATGTACTGGCACTTCTCTGCTATTCCTTATCTGCTTTGGGTTTAAAATCTATGCAAGGCTGTGTCTGGAGTAAATTTTCTTGCTGCCTGACTGCAAAGCCGGTTTGATTTTAGAAGCTGTGTACACAAGGCACTGCAAACTCCTAATGATGTGATGGTCTTATTTAAGTAGGCCCTGGACGTTTAAGAGGAAGGATATTAAAGTATTTAAAACTTCCTTCTTTTGCCTTGTAATCAGGACTCCATTAGCACTGTAGATAGAGTTTATAGCCAAAGACTAGAGATTAGTCCAGAGACTGATGGGTTTAGAAATCGGGTGGACTGGGGACCTGCTGAGACTAGTGAGGAGATCCTCAGCTAAACAAAGGATTGTGTAAATCTTTGGTCTGTATCTGGCGCAGCAAAGATTTAAACCCACGTTTTCAACAAGCTGAATTAATGTCAGTAGCTTTTTTTTTCCTTTCTGACCTTGCCTCTGTTCCCTTTCTGTCTTGGAACTGAGAAACTTTTTTCTTTTGACAAATTGCTCACCTTAACTCCAGCACTTCCTAGATTGGTTCCGTGGGACTTGGCAATCTTAATACTTTTCTGGCATAGTATTGTGGGGGTGAAGTGCTGTAACTCGAGTGAAAGAAAATGAGACATACAAACTAAATATTTCTTTTTCACTTAGGTGCCCATATGGAGAATTTTGCCTATTGCATAGACTTGTAGCTTTTAGGGAAAGGATCTTTATAAGCATCCAGTTCCATCTTGGATGTAACAGAGGCTACAAAAATTTGCTCAGTTGGTGTTGCAGCAGCTGGACTCCACTTGAGCTACTTTGGGAAAGAAATCCATTCTTAATGGTGCTATGAAAGACTCTGTCATAATATTCACAGCACACAGGACAAAGTGAAGGTCAGATCTGAATTTTCTCACTGGGGAAATTAGAATCTTTGATGTTGCATAATCACAAATTTTGTACCTTCACACTCTATATTATACAAGTGGTTCATTAAGTTACAATAGATGTTCCATGTCATTTGAGTAACCTCCTTTTGAACTTCAGAAATGCAAATTTATTCACAAACCTAAACTGGAGATCTTATTTACAATGTATATGTGCATGTAGCAGTATGTGTACTACAAGAAGGAAGCGTTATTTGTAAAACAGTTATAGGCTTGTAAACCACAGAGGCATTTGCAGATATTAGGTTTGTTCAGTGACATTAGCAGCTGTTTTGAGCTTTTGGGATCCAAGTGTTTGTATGCAATAAAAGAATTCCATTTCCAGTTAACATAAAAGGAATCTTATAGGTAGATTATTTATCTTAGACATTCAAAGAACTTTTTAATTAAATAATAAAATACAAAGATTAGCACTTGGGGAACCTTTTTGTCATGTAGTCACCTACCCTACAAACTATTTTTCTTTAATATTAGCTTTGGCTTTCCCCAAAAAATGCTCAGCTCCTTAGAACTGCAGTGTGTGGTAACACATTCCAATTAATGGCCAGCTGTGCAGCTGCATAATTATTATTGTAAGTCATTGCCATTTTTGGTTCTATATCTCTATCGTATCCTCACTCAGTGGTCATAGACTGAGGAGTACTATTTAGTCACATGTGATACAGAGGTCCTGCTATAGTTTTAATTGTCTTTTGTTCCCTTTCTCTTTACATTTTTTAGTTTTATTATATTATTTTTGATAAGGGGGAATGCAGAACTGCATAATAATCAGGATATAAGTTCATTATAGATGTATTTAGTGACATGAAGATGTTTTGTTCTCTAGCCTTTTTCAAAAAACTACTAATATTTGATTTTTCAGTTCTGATCACTATCAGCCACTGAATTGACATTTTCAAAGAGCTGTTGTGCCTCTTAAGTTTTCATTACTGAAAAGTAACACTCAGTTCTGAGCCTATTATCTATTATCGTGTACATAAAATTAGTGTTGCTTTTTTTCTCACCCTCTGCTCTGCTAAAATCAATTTACATTGAATCTCATCAGTTACTTTGTTGCCCAAGAGCTCGTACCAGAAGTTGCTTCTGCAATTTGCCTTTACCATCTTGAATAATTCAGCCTAAGCAGCAGATTTCATTAGCTCAATATTTATGCCTTTTTACCAGATAATTTAAGAATGTATGGGACAGAACAGACCCTAGTGCAGGAACAGATACTTTTTTCTACCCCTTGCTTACTATATCCTTACCTACTCTTTACCTATGCTTTACCTACCTGCATGTGAAGCCTGCCTCTCTCACGCTGAAGCTGCTTCATTTTTTTAGGAGTCTTTGCTTCAAGACTGTGCTGAGTGCCTTTTGTGGACTATGTCAGCTGGAGGTCCCTGGGGCACACGCCTATTGACTCCTTCAGAGATTTTCAGCAGAATTGTGAGGAACAATCTCTTATAGACGGATGCATGAGTCTTTAACAAAGATTTTAAGAATATTTTTTTAATGATATATCTAAATATACTCCATTCCAGCTTCAAATTGCTTAGGTGTAATATCAATCCAGTCAACGTAACAGCGAAACCAGAGCTGGGCAATTAAGTCCAAGCACAGCTTTTTCATAGTGCAGCTACTAGGCTTCAGGATGGTTAGAAATGTGAACAGAGTCATCCCAGACCTATCTTCAAAACAAAAAAAAAACCGAACAGTGGTATATATGTAATCCAAGAGTGAAGTTTCTTGTAGATTTCACTCAGGAGAGATGCTTCAGGGGGCACTTAAGAAAGTAAATGTACTCATACTCAGAGTAAGCTGCCCATAGATAGGTTATAGATTCTGGCATTTAATGTAGGAAGCTCTGCTATCACTCCAACAGCTCAATAGGAGGTTTTTTCCCTTTCCCTTTCCCTTTCCCTTTCCCTTTCCCTTTCCCTTTCCCTTTCCCTTTCCCTTTCCCTTTCCCTTTCCCTTTCCCTTTCCCTTTCCCTTTCTCTTTCCCTTCCCTTTCCCCTTCCCCTTCCCCTTCCCCTTCCCCTTCCCCTTCCCCTTCCCCTTCCCCTTCCCCTTCCCCTTCCCCCTTCCCCTTTCCCCTTTCCCCTTTCCCTTTTCCCCTTTCCCCTTTCCCTTTTCCCCTTCCCCTTCCCCTTCCCCTTCCCCTTCCCCTTCCCCTTCCCCTTCCCTTTCCCCTTCCCCTTCCCTTTCCCCTTCCCCTTCCCCTTTTTCCCTTCCCCTTCCCCTTCCCCTTCCCCTTCCCCTTCCCCTTTCCATTTCCTCTTTCCCTTTCCTCTTCCCCTCTCCCTCTCCCTCTCCCTCTCCCTCTCCCTCTCCCTCTCCCTCTCCCTCTCCCTCTCCCTCGTTACTGCGTGGTTGTATCTATTTGTTTAGTTCTTTAGCAGAATGCAAAATCAGGTGTTTCTCAGTAGCCTCTTTATGATCCACCCTCTTTTGGACTTCTCATGTTTTGAACATCCACAGTACTTGAAATTCTTACATGCATAAAGCAACAGGTGGGTATTGTAAAGACAAGTGTGCGGTGGCCAAATGTCAAGAAGGAGAAACCAGAGGCGTGGGATCAGAACGGCTATCTGAGGCTAAAGAGTAGATATCCAGATGTGTCTGCCCTTCAGATGGAAAACAATTGAATACTAGTGGCTGGAAGCTGAGACAGATGGCAGTGCAGGATTGGTTAGGAGCAGAGGCATAATTCGAATATTACTCAGTAATGATGCATTTTATATCTTATTCTACAATAAATGAGTAATCTGTTTAATATATATTCTCAGAAGAAGTGGCTGCTGCCATTCTAGTGGGCAAGGGATTAAAGTGTTGGAAATAAATTCTATTGCTCAGGATTTTAGCTCGAAATCCATATATGCAAACAAACCAAAATGAAAAAAAAAAAGCAGACTTCCAGTATCTGAGAGTGGCCTGCAAGAAAGCTGGAGAGGGACTTTTTACAAGGGCATGTAGTGATAGGACGAGGGGTAACAGTTTTAAACTGGAAGAGGGTAGATTTAGATCAGATGTCAGGAAGAAATTCTTCACTATGAGGGTGGTAAGACACTGGGACAGGTTGCCCAGAGAAGCTGTGGATGCCCCATCCCTGGAGGTGTTCAAGGCCAGGCTGGATGGGGCTTTGGGCAACCTGGTCTAGTGGGAGGTGTCCCTGCCCATGGCAGCAGGGTTGGAACTAGGTGGTCTTTCAGGTCCCTTCCAATCCAAACCATTCTATGGTTTTGTGATTCAATGAAACATATCATCCTTTCCTTCCAGACAGTGCTAAAAATGCTTCTCAAAGACCTGTGAACCAGATCAGTGCTTTCTGCTCTATTTCAATTTCTGCAGTTATTTTTCTATCAGTCTGGCAATTCAGACAATATTGCATAATATTCCCTTATAAGGATCTATAGAAATGTGAAAACAACTAACCTTTGCCTAGGAAGGAAAACATGTGAGCAATTAGAAAGAACCAGAGCAGGTCAAAAAAGTGGTAGGCAGTCAGAGAACACACAAAATGCTAAAAGAGTAGGAGGAGAAAAGTGTTAGCAACACTACAACACTTGCATCAGTCAGAGGGGGAGAGAGAGTCTATAACAACTTCAATATCTGAATGTTGGATCGAGTGACAGACTCAATCTAGGCTTAAATGTAGAAAATGGGAAAGCAAAGTTAACGAGTTCTAAACTAGGACTCAATGAAAAACTATATTCAAATATTCATGTTAAATTTGGCTTACATTAATTTTGATCATTCTCAAGTCTCCATCTTGCATTTTCTTTTCCTGGATATTTCAAGTTAATTATATTATCAAGAAAAGCCTTTGGAAAGGAAGTTTTTCAACTATGCAGATTTTAAATTCATAGAACAAGAATGTTTTTAAATGCATTTCACTCAAGTATTTTCATCAGAAGGTCAGCTATGAAAATTGTAAGTAAAGGGATACATACCCTGATGCATGATGATCTGAACCAGCTCAGCCTGAGCTTTATAATCTGTATTTTGATATTTTGAGCAGAAAGACAGAAAGTACATGACATGAAGTTTATTCGTGTGTGCCTGGAGGCTCTGTAGATCCTGAAACATGCAGCTTGTTTTAATTAATAGTTACAAATTAGACACTTGTCTGTACCATGTGCTGTACCACCAGGATGTATGCAGAGGAACGGTATTGATTATGCAAAGTATGACTCTGTACTGAATACTGCTGCTGGAACTTGGGGTGTCTGACACTGGTCCTTCTCACTTCTGAGGGCACTTAGTTAGATGGTCATCTGATGAGCTTTGCTTCTGGCAGCGTTCATAACCCGTCTTTCCAATACATCCTTGGCTTGAGAACTGCTACATCACCTGTCTCTCCTCTTCCACCACATGTGTGGAAAGGACAGTAAGAATTTGGTGTCCCTGAGTGCCTTAAGCTTACCCAACAAGGTGCAGGAACAAGAGCAACACAAGTGTCCCTTCACTGCCCCTTTCCAGGAGCAGCCCGCAGCCAGCATCAGGCTGGTGAGAACTCACGTAGTGTTTACCAGGGTTGTTCCTCACCTTGAATATCAAATTAAGGATACATAAAAAAAAAAAAAAAAGTTTGTGTTTAATTATTAAGCAAGTAAATAAACTGTTCATAAATTTGTTACAGGAAATTCTTCAGTCTGCTTCTTCATCTTTAGTTTTGCCAGCTGTTGACTGCAAAGCTACCAGGTATCTTCTGAGCTTTCTTCAGGAGTCAGGAGATTGGAAGTTAACAAACATAACTAATCTCGATGTCTCTCAGCTGGAAGTGAATGCATCTAAACCAAACTTACTGGTGGTTCAGCTACAACCACTTGTCAGGTAGGAGCTTGTCACAAACAAAACTGACCCACATGTGTGCATGATTTTTAAAGCTTTTGAAAATGTCACTTGTATCCAGAAAATTTTAAAAAAACAAAGTGGAAGCTTACAGGGTTAGCAAAGTTATTTTTCTTGCAAGGGTGAGTTCGGTGTTTTTTAAAGTCCCCTGGTGAGCTTACCAGGTGTATTAGATGAATTACGTTGAGAAAGTCAGTCAGGCATTCTTATTTTGTCTGCCTTGTTATATGAGAACAAAGGACAACTATTAAAACCTAATGGCAACACGCTTTTAGCAGAAAGGCTGAATTGTTTTATGCAACACATGATTAACCTGCAGAATTAATTGCTAGAAGGCAGTCCAGGGGTCAAAAAAACCGGCAGGATAAATAAGCAAGCAAATAAACATACAGACAAACCTGAAGTTAGTATGAATAAAAAGACTGGTTTTCATCGCTCTAGAAGGAAGAGGAGGGCTATAATTCTTCATGTTTCCAGGCCTATGACAGCTGTGATCTAAAGGAGATAGAGAGTGGCTGTTCTTTCAGGTGAATGTATATTTAGAAAATATAAGGCATGGGTGTATCGAGTCCCTCTGCTCAGCTTCTCCTGCTTTTTCTTCTTCCTAGCTTGTTATTTGGGCATTTCTAGAAGTTGGTATATGGTGCGTGTATCCTAAGGAAGTGCAGTTACGGCTATAGTGTCACTACACAAAAAAAAAAGACACGTTATCCATTTTAAGGATCTCATGCCCAAATGTTAGACAAGGGGCCAACATCAAATGAAAAGAAAGCTATGCAGAGATTGGTCAAAATAACATCAGTAGTCTGGCTTCTTTGCAGCTGGGGCAGTTTGAGGGGTTTGACAAATCAACTGAAAATGTGGGCCTTGTCCTATTAATGCCTTTGGAGAAGAAAAAGCTCATGAGGAGGAGATGAGAGAATAATGGAGGGACTGATGCTGACAGTAATCCTTTTCCTAGTCCGTATATTTGTACATTTCTGGTTCACGTTGTTCTTGCCTAGAAAAGATTTTAAACTAATTTTCTCCTACTCTTTTTGTAGTGGTTTAAATGGTATTTCCACCCTGGAAGCAATTACTGAAAATGGTAAGCAATATGACCAAGATACAACTAACATTTCATTATTTAAGTCTGTGTTTTCACTTGAGCAGATTGTATTCTGTAGTTCCTGGGGTTTGCTGTAATGCTACTATTTTTTTCCTTTCCCCCATCTACAGTACTTATAAGCAGTCAATTATCCTAGTGTCAAAGTACTGAGTGTCTGATTCAAAATCTACTGAAACGGATACAGGTCTGTGACCTGAAATGCAATGATAATTCACCTCTGCTTCAGGCATGGGCCTGCGCTCACGCTCTGAGATCCTCCCAGTTCAGAGGATGAACCCTGCATCTCCGTGCGGCTCAGATTGCCTCCTTGGATCTCCCCTTGTACACCAGGAGCCGGAGGTGTCAGGCTCACTGGCAGTTCGAAGGTCTTGGTCTCAACAGAGGGTGTCTGAATGAATAGGGAATGTTTTTCTAATCTTCGTAAAATGATACTGGTGCCCTTCACAGCATTTGATTTTAGAGTCTTTTATTGGTTTTGCAGGTGTTAAAGACTACTTGTTAAAGTTGAATCTCTCCATATAACACTATAATAAAACTTTTCTTGACTAGCATCTGGCTGAAAAAGAGGTGCCATACACCAAAGAGGCACTGAGAGGCATCTGGTTTTTTGCAGGGCTTTTACTCACTCCTCTAAATTCGGGTTCGAGTTATAAAGTCTGCAAATCACTGTAGTCGTAGTTTCAGGGACATGTAGTGTAGGGGGCTGATGATTAAACAGTGTCCTTAATGCCTCTGACTTTTTCTGCCCAGACCTGGGGGTGTAAAATCAGAAGCAGATTTGAAAATCAGGGGAAAATACGTCAGTGGTGTGTCCTTTCTCTTAGTTTTTGCACTACTCACTCCAAGACGAATGTGGTTTTTATACTCAAATAAGCAGCTGGATTTCCATCTCTGAACTACAGAGGAGCTGTTCCGTTCTCTTTTCTAGTCCCCAGAGCACACTAGGTAGGAAAAGCCTCGGCTAAATATTAGCTTTATGGGACATTTCTTTCACCGGCTGCACAAACTCAAGAATAAGCTTCCCAAACCCTGTCTCAGGCCACTTTGTTTTGGAACAGCAAAGTTAATGGAAGACCTGTGGCATGATGGAGGAACAGGCCATACCAAGTTTCTGGTTAGTGTCAACTAGCTGTTACCAGGAAAAAGGTGCGTGGATCAGGGAAGATGTGTCACTTTGTACGTCCAAGTGTCTTGGCTGTGCTCTAGACAAGTGGGAGTGTGGGCTGAATCTTCACCTTCTAGTTTATTTGCCAAAGCAGCCACTCGATGCATTGCTGAATAAAAGCTGGAAATAACATCAGCAGGAAGTTTTAATTCAAATGAAAGTTACTGAGCCACAGTTCCTTAGAATTATCCCACTGAAGGTCTGTGCAGCAGATGGGAGAGTCGGAAGAGAGTCATTCCAAAAGTAGCAGATAAGTGTCCCAAACACAGTCTTCCAAGTCATGCAATCTGGGCTCCAGCAGGTCTAGGTACTGTTTGCAGCACGACCACAATCATTTGCCAAATATTGCTGTCAGGAGACCCTTCAAGGTCAGGACTGCTTGCAAGGTCATGAGTTATTGGTGTTTGTTACGGAAGGACTGCTGCTAGATCCTACCTGGGTAAGCAACAATAAATACTATTTGTCACATACCTGCCATGTGACAAGAGAATAGTTAACCCATAAATGTCGCTTGTAATTTTTTTTTTCCAGTGTCAACAGTAATCCCATAGAAAAGCACTGCAGACCTGTAGTAGGCTGCCTAGAAGTTCACAAAGCCTCTTATATTTGTCACAGCAACTTCTTTCCTTTCCGCTGTAGAGGGCTTTAAGATCTGATATAATAAAATGTCAGAGAAATCTCTCCTGCTGTTTTACTCACTGCAGACAGGAAGCTCTGTAAGACAGAACAAATGGGCTCAGATTCTGCCCAAGGGAAATGTGCTGTTCTGAAATATCTAGAAGCTGCAGTATGCAGAGGTTTTTAGCACGTTATTAAAATGAGCCTCATTACGAAATCCAAACTGAAATTCAGAATCCAAATGTGCTCAATTTTCAAGGGATTCATACTTACTGTTTTCTTTATGCTTCTTTCCAGTATTTCTTCTTTCTTTCTTTTGCATGAGGTAGAGTTTGACATTACTACTCAGTTTTTGCCAGCTTTCCTAAACGTTTCTCTGGTCTGGAGAAGGTTTCATTCTGTCATGTCAGTCTCACCTGCTGGATCCAGCATACCTCAATATCAATGGCAAAGCTGCCTATGACTCCATCTGCATAAGATGAGGCTCTTTAATTGCTACTGCATTGTCCTGGTTTCAGCTGGGAGAGAGTTAATTTTCTTCCTAGTAGTTGTTACATTTTGGATCTAGTATGGGAATAATGTTGATAACGCATACCGTTTTAGTTGTTGCTGAGTAATGCTTATATTAAGTCAAGAACTTTTTCAGCTTCCCATAGAAGCTGAGAGGGAGCATAGACAGGACAAGGTGGCCAAAGAAATATCCCATACCATAGACGCCATGCTCTGTATATAAATGGGGGTTGGCCGGGGGGCAGGAATCTGGGATTTCAGCTCGGAATGGTCTGGGCAATCAACCATTGGGTGGTGAGCAATTGTATTGCATCATTCATTTTGTATATTCTTTTATCATTACTGTTCCTATTATTTTCTCTTCCATTACTGTTCTATAAAACTGTCTTTATCTCAACCCATGAGGTTTCCTTTTTTTTCCAGTTCTCCTCCCCTATCCCACTGGGGCTGGAGGAGGGGGGGGGGTGTGGGTGAGCAGCTGCGTGGTCCTGGTTGCCAGTTAGGGTTAAACCATGACATACACGTATTCCTTTTTCCACTCTGATTCTCAGTGCATTTCCACTCTTTCTCTCCTCTCCCATTCCCCCCCCCCCCCCCATCTTGCTCTTTTCTGTTCTTTCTCTCTTGTTCATAGTTTATACTCTTCCTTTCTTTTCACTTTTCCCCTTCCAGAACATTTCTTCTCTGTTCTTTTCTTCCATCCCTTCCACCCATGTGTAACATCACACAAAGAAATTAAGACAGATTAGAAATTAATGATAGCACTAACCCTGCGCTCCCTGGTGAAATTCAAGGGATGTATCTTCAATGAGTTAGAAAGGTTTAATCCTTCCACCAGGGCATAGATGCAGGCAGTTATGCTAATTGGAAGGTGTTATTCTGGACAAACTGTTTTACATTCATAGAGCTGCGTAGTGTTTCCTTGATCCATGCTATCTAAAATAAATAACAAACCACTTCAGTAGAACCACTCTAAAATCACTCTAACATCAATATGTCCGTCTGGAGATGCCTCTTGTTCCATTAAAGAAAGAGCCTGGGATGACTGATGTTCCTGTGTAGGCATGTAATTTAGGTGCTTTAAAGTATGGTGGACAATCTGGGCCCTTTTTCCTTGGACAATTTGCAGATACTTCATAAGCAAGGTAGAGTTTTGATCACAGACAAACAAAGATCTATATCAACTCTTTTGTCATAAGAGTGTTCACAGCAGCTTCTCTGAACGAAGGAATTGCCTCTCAAATCTTCCCAAAGGCAAGAGTTATAGACGTTACTGGTAACTATAGTTACACGTAGCTCCTTACTGAAGAGAAATGCAAATAATGTGTTATTTCAGAAAGCAGACAGTTGGTTTAATGAAAGAAAAACCAAAGACAATCTATGCATTTTTCTATGTATTATTTTTTATTCTGCAAATTTTAGCTGAAGCTGCTGAGAATTTCCAGTGAGTTGCACTCTGTGCATATAGAATACAAAATCTACGTTATGTAATGCCTTGGACCTCCACACTCAATATAAGTACACTAGTGGTATATAAGCAGTTGTTTTTCTGAGTAAGTCTGTTTCTTATAGCAGATCCTTTTACAAATAATTTTTTAAAAGGAAAATTTACGTAGCTATGATTCTTGACTGATATGAGGAAACCAATTTGGTTAAAACCCTGCAACAAAAGCTAAACATTTTACTTAGCCAGGAGACCATAATAACTGTAAGTAGAAGAGGTTAAAAAGGATAATAATATAAGCTCCACTTCTAGTACAAGAAAATAAAATACAATTTCTGTAAAGCGTAACCTCAAAATCTGAGAAACCTGTATGTCCAGGCTATAAAATATCCATTCACCAGAGTGGTACATGGATGAGAAGTGGGAAGGTACTGAAACAGTAAATGTGAGTCCGCTTGCTTGTTTCTCTATCAGTCCCAATAACAGCACTAATAATGGTTCTTGATTCACAACTGTTACGCTCCTTATCATAAGCAGATGTTAATGTTTCTGCACACAGCTTGAAAAACCGTATCAGTTGTAAATGTTTGTCACAACTGCCTGTGGTTTCAGAACTAAAGGAGGATCTTCTTTAGAGGTGTCTTTGGACCTCTTTGAAAGTTCCTTACTTCCTTATTTGGCTTTTCCTTCCTTTTTCAGAAATATTCCCTCATGTTTCTCCCTTGGCCTCTACTGTAGTCAACAGCAAATTTTTCCATATCCTGTTGAGGGTGCCGAACCAGGCTCTAAATCCATTGAAGCAAAAGGGAAGTTTGCTGACAAGAGGACGCATAATCTTGCCCCAAACTAAGCACTACATTTTGACTATTGTTTCCCAGAGATTGCTTCTGTGTACTTTGTAATTCACAGAATAATACTACTTAAGCTTTATTATTTATTTATTTATTAAAGGGTCACTTGACTAACAGTATGTGCATCCTGCTTTCATCTCTTAGGTGATTTCTTCTGCTCTTGCTTTCTGTTGCCCAAAGTTCAACCTTTCAGGTTTCTACTTTATTTACTTTTCGGTTTCAGAATCACTCCTTTCTCTGAACAGTTGCAACGTAATCGGTTTGTATCATCTCAATGAAATTGTGCATTTTTCAAGACACTGAACATGTCTTATCCCATTCGAACCTATTGACATACAAATGCTACGAGCACCTAAATTGCTTAAATAAACTAAATAATCTTAAACATCTAGCTCATTACTTCTCCAAGTACTGTAGGATTTTAGCTTTCTCAGCTTACAGAGTTTGTTAAATTATAGATGTTTCTATTTATAGACAAAATGATTGGAAGACTGACCATGGATCTGCAGGAACGAGGGATTCATTTTTCAGTAATTTATACTGCAGTGAGACCTTCAAGGGTGAGTAATCTTCAGTGCCTAGAACTGTCAGATTTTTGGCATCTAACAACTTAATGTTTACAGAGGAATGCTGTAGATGATTTTCAAGATTACACAAGCAAGCAATCTGTGTTTTATGAGGTTTTAACCAGAACTGATTGCGTGAATTTTCATGTACGATAGCTATATCACATACTATTGAAGTTTTACTGATCTCGGAGACCATAAATCTGCCATTGTCTTTATAACTTATTATTTTTAAGGACTGTAATTTTAGATTCTTTTTTTCATTTAACTCTAATAGTTTTACAGTAAGTTCTACGTGGAACCTTATCGAGCTTCCTAGTGTGGCTGGTCAGTAAAGACGGAATGTTGTTAATTAATTGAAGGCTACTAATGTGTTCATTTTAAAATTAACTGGCTTCATTACTTTTAGTCAATACTTGGTATTTACAACTGGAAGGTAGTTTTCACCCTTGCTGACAGTCAGAACATCATTTATAGATCACAACTTATTACATCATCAGTAAGTAGCAATGCAGAATAGTTATTTATGTAGAGTTAGCTGTTTTGTATGACATACAGGTTGTAATCAAGAAACATTCAAATTTTAATGTTAATGAAATTAAATAGAAGACAGTCATGTCTTGAGGAAAAAAGTTCTCACAAAGAAGAGAGGCATATGAGGGATGGGCCGTATCCTAAAGACCAGCAGCTTTGAAAGAAACATATCTATCTGTTCCTGTGGTAACACATCTGAGATCCTAATAAGATGCTTAGTTTAATATGAATTTTAATTCAAACTCAAGATAATATAAGAATACAGAAGATATAATTTCCTTGGTTTAGGCAACAGGAAAGCCATTAGTGGGATTGTCTAGATACAGTGTGAGCACTGCAGACAGGATCTTGAGAAGCTGGAGGGTTTTCGGGAGGGAACACTATGAAAAATTCATAACTGTTCTTAACACAAGAACAAAACTTAGAAAACCTGTTTTAAATGTGGAGGGAGTGAAGTCCCTTTAGCTTATCCTAAATAAGATTAAGAGGCAACTTCACTGTACTTCATAAATGTTTTTTAAACCAAAAGGGAATGAACTCCCCAAAGGTGTTCTGTGTTCGATCAGAAATAAGCCAGGTTTTTGCAGGGAGGTGGGATCTTGAACTATCCAACAAGATGATCAGAATCGTACCTTCAGACTGTAGGAAAAAGGCTAGTTCTACCGAGAAAAACAAGAACTTTCTTCAATAATCCACCCTGTGATTTCCAGAGACTGGGTTTTGAAGACTAGACATAGAATACAAAGACAGAGCAGCATGAGGAAGCAAGCTCACATTGATATTCTCTGTGCTGTATGTTTTTGTGGTAAATGAGAGGACATGAGTCCTGGGCTTTTGATCTGCCTTTTTTGTAAATTTTTTTAACAAAGATTCAAAATAAGAATGCAAATGATTTAGTTATTGTGGCTCTTTACTGTTTGAAATTAAAGGGACATGGGCATTCTTAGCTGAAAATAGCATTTAGAACAATTGGAATGAGAAATATTTTTAATTAATGAAAGAATTGGTATCAAGAGAAGGAATTTTTCAAGCAATTTTTAAAGTTTGTTGAATTTTAAATCTATTCATATTTCAACAGGCTTTCTAAATTAAAGTGACTTAGTTTGAGCAACTGGAGCACTTATAAATAATTAAAGCAATGTATTTTAAGATGCTCTGCATATTTAAAAAATAAGCAATTTAAAGTTTTCTTAATTCTGTAAATTCAATGCCATATAAAACCATTTGAAACATATTTTTTTCCTCACAATAACTAAGTTATTTCAGTGCATTCAAGATTATCAGCTTCTCTACAGAGCTACAAAAGACAAAACAGAAAGTACCTTTGAGGATTCATCAATCTGTACATTTGCATGTAACCTCTTCTTAGTATGTATTGCACATCCTTGGCTGTGCTTGAGCTGCAGAAGGTGTGAACTGCTTCAAAACCTTAAGCTAAAGAAATAAGTCTCTTTGCTTAAGCTATAAAGACTGTATTCCATGATCTAGAACTAAAAGGGTCTCTCTCCAGTGATAACCAAGATCACTATATATGAGAAGTAAAAGGCTTTGATCATATGGGAAAAGAGTTTACATTACTTAGTACATTTGAAAATCAATAGCAATCATTCAGCATGACACTAAAAAGAAAAAAAAAGGACAGGTCCTTCTGATCAGAGAAACTAACTTTATGCAATGAAGCTCCCAAAAACTGGGGCTATGAGATACTTGTCTCTCAATAGCTCTACCTCCTTGCTGTTGGGCAGTTGATGGCTTCACAGCATCATCTCGTTATGTTCGCTCATTCTTCTGCTGCCTCAAGCAGAGAAAAATAAATGTGAGAAATGCTTACATTGGAAAAGATTCCAGACTGTTATTGGCTTCACAGAAAGTGAATTAATGAGACAGGAGGCAAAACTCCCCTATGATTGAGACTCTCTTCTGATTTGGTAACGAAGAGCTGTTTAGTTTAGCCAGTGCAGTCACAGATCCTGTTCGGCTATCATAGTTACCAGTTAATTACTCCAACGCATGATGGAGATTTTTTCAGGCTTGTTCTTGTTCTGTTCCAGTTTCAGCATTTGAAGCTGGGAGACAGAATTAAGACCCTGAAACAGAGGCTGTTTGGTGACCTACATGAAATGGTTTCACTAACCAGTTGATGATTCCTCTGGATATCCCATCATGTTGTAAAGGAGCTGCCTTCCTCCAAGGCAACTGCCATGTCTTGCAACTCTTGCTCTAAACCGCTTTACCTTCAAGGTCTGGCTGAGTTGGCCTGACATTGAGAGAGTGATTTGTATCATCTAATTCTGTAAATGTATACATCTGAACTCATCAGCCAGGGTTCTTTTTACAATCAAAGACTTTATAAGGTATGATCCTTCTGACCTATTTTGTAGGGGACTGCTGCAGGATGACATGAAACTCACCCTTCATAATCTCCTTTGTCTCTGACAACCATAAAGGCAGTCGTAGGAGCACAGAATGGTTTAAGTTGGAAGGGACCTTTAAAGATCATCTAGTTCCAACTCCCCTGCCATGGTCAGGGATACCTCCCACTAGACCAGGTTGCTCAAAGCCCCATCCAGCCTGGCCTTGAACATCTCCAGGGATGGGGCATCCACAGCTTCTCTGGGCAACCTGTGCCAGTGCCTCACGACCCTCACAGTGAAAAATTTCTTCCTGATATCTGATCTAAATCTCCCTTCTTACAGTTTGAAGCCATTCCCCCTTGTCCTATTACTACATACCCCTGTAAAAAGTCCTCCTCCAGCTTTCTTGTAGGCCCCCTTCAGACACTGAAAGGCCATAATAAGGTCTCCCTGAAGCCTTCTCTTCTCCAGGCTGAACAACCCCAACTCTCTCAGCCTGTCCTCATAGGAGAGGTGGTCCAGCTCTCTGATCATCTTCATGGCCCTCATCTGGACCTGAGACCTCATGTAAGTCCCCGTGCTTAGGTCGGTTCTCGACATATACATTTAGTCAGTCAAATGTCACTCAACATTTCTCATCTTCTTTTCCATTAAAAACCAGAAAGTTATCCCAAGAATTGAGGAGTCTCCTGCCAAGATCTTTCTTTCCTTTGAAACTCATTTGATAGCTTATTTTTCTTCAGGAGAACCACACCCCTCTGCAGTCCTTGTTCCACTCTTGCATCAGAAGTTCTCATGAATATATGAATTTTTATGTTCTTGGGGACTATGATCAGAGTCACCACTCTCCTTATGCTTGCTGCTAGTTAGTTTTTCTGACTTGTAATGCATAACTTTACCTGTGCTGTTGTAATCGGAGAGGTTAAAAAGGCTGCAATGATTGAAAGATGGATATGCCTCAAATCATAAATCTCATCATGTTTCCCATCCTTCAGATCCTCATGGTGTCCATGTCACATTTTTACAAGTTTACTTCTGAAACTTCTGCAAGACAGTTTTATAGTTGTTATCTCTTTCCAGTTAGACTGAATGCTGAGGAATCACGTATTGCCAAAAGGAGATTTATGGCTACTTCCCAGCAGATATTCATTTTGCTGACTCCACTTCTTACAGATGCATTGTGAAGTGCTGCTTAAACCTTCTCTACTGCCTCCACGTTTTCACAGAGCTTCAGCTACCGTGGGCTTTTGACTGCATTCTACAGCTGTCTGCTCTAGTTGGCGTTCAAGTGTGTTGAGTCTTTGATCCCACTCAGAGCCAAACAACATGAGTTATAGGAACTTTATTCAGCTGTAAGTAACATGGGCATCTGCAGCACAAGTGGTTGCATTTGAGTCTTAAAAAGTGTCTCTTGAAGATGTCCTCAGGTGCTATTGATGTGCAGCTGAAAAGAACATGAAAAGTTTTTATCTTCTTTGACAAGTGTTTGTAGCTTCTACGTAATGAATTTTTAAAAATGCATTACATTTTGCAGTGCTGCATCCATCTTCCACTTACACCCAACTCCTCTCTTTTTTGTTGACCATTCAGTTCACCACTCTGAGGAGACTAAACTTTGCAACAGCCACCCCACTGACTTCACAGCTTCTGATTAATGGAATGCTTTTAACCATTTAATGTACTCAAACATTATATAATGGGAGCTTTCCCATGAACAAAATGTTAGAAAAATGCTTATAATGCCATTTGCAGGAGCTGAGGTTGTAGGATTAATATCCTCATGCATCCCTGAATATAAGAATTGCCTTATTAATTTACTGTTGTATTTTTTACATTTGAAGGAGCAATCATAGTTTAATATAGTATGATAAAGCATCAGTGCTTCCAACCTAAAAGAAGAAACCACGGGATTTCCTCATCCTTTAGTCCTCTCCTCTCTCCACTTAAAGAATTCCATAACAATAAAAAATAAACTTTAACTTGTAGATGAAGAATATGCACTTAATTATTTCCTAGCTAACTCAGGTGTTGTGGTTTTTTACTTAATAGAGGTAGAGACTTTTTAAATAATTACAAAAGAACTGCTTAAGGCTGGTTGAAGCCAGTTAGTTGTCACTCTAGCGGAAAAAAAAATGAACAAACATTTAGCCAAATTAGCTTGGAAATTGAATGCTAAGGATGTGAGAAGTTCTTGTTAGCAATTCTGTCTGATTCATTCCATGTGTTAGTGGGGAATTCAGGGAAATAACTGAAAACTAGTGTTTTACCTTTAACCCTAGACTTTGCGCTAAGGCATTAAGATTCACTTACTTCAAACATTTTTTCAACTTTAGCTTTCATTTTATACTTATGTTTTTATATACACATGCTTACTGACTTCACTGGGAAGTGAAGGGCAGCATGGAACTAAACTATTATTTGTATCTGATCAAAACAATTTTTTTTTTTATTTTCAGTTGCTAACTAACTTTTTAAGGCATAGATGAAGACTATACAGGTATTCCACATACACCAAATTAGAAAGTTGTATTTATTTTGCATTTAAAACTAAGGGCCAGGAAAACTGGGGTGGGATGGTGGAGAAGGACACAGGTGGGGGTGAATTCTGTCTTTGGAAAAAAACAGAAATTGGTAAAATGCAGGTATAAAAATTGAAATGAATACTCTTCAAAATACAGTCATATATTGGCAGAGGTCTTAAACATAATAATTCAGAATAAAATTAAGGTATAAGGCTAAAATAAGGTAGAATAAATAGAACGTGTAACTGTGAGCAAGCATGTTGGTAGGTGTGCTGAAAACTTTCTGGAAGGAAAATGCCAAGGTAAAAAAAATATTAGAGTGACAGAATAGATCTGTAAAGGACTGCTATTGTATCTTAAAGGAAGTTTGGATTCAAGGAGACAAAGATAAGTATTCTGGGAATTCTAGAGTCCTTTTCTTATGAACAGAGTCTTTGAAGACTGAGGCTGAAAATATCATGAGTGATATGACTTTAACCTAAACAATGAAATGACCCACATATCTGTGATTTGGTGAATTGCCTGGTAAGCTCCACTAATTATGTTGACTGACACTGTTTATAGATGGAATGCAAACTGTTTAAGCACAACATATTGAAAGCTCAAACTTTATGTCAAAAAGCATTTTTGAAAGACTGCTTCTGTCCCCTCACCCTCCTCCCCACATGGAAACATTCCAAACTGTGTCATAATTAAACAACACAGTGGAAAAGGTGAGCCTATCAAAAGTAATAAAACCATGCTTGGAAAAGCAAAAAGTCCTGCATGTGTACAGAAAATTGAAAGGAATATAAATTCTTGCAATTTTAGTGTGAAATCATATGGCAGACCTAAAGAAATTCAGGGGAATAATGTGCAAAAGACATAAAAACTATTCATAAAAACACATTAGATATTAATTCTGTCAGAGAGCATTGGATCTAATAAAAAGTGGCACTCAGAAAAATGAGTGACAACACAAAGCCAAATGAATCTCTGTGTGATCATCCCTGTGGTGGAACATAGAGAAGTTCTCGCTTCACAGACTTTTTCAGAAATCATCAAGCCTCCAAAACTTTTGCTGTTTCTGAGGTGGTAGTAGAAGACATTTCAGAATAAATCAGTAAAATGAATAGTATTGTATCACCAAGGTCAGACAGTTTTCACCTAAGTTTTAACTAAAATAAGATAAGAAACTGCCAAACTGTAAATTGTCATGATTTCTAATGTACAACTTTTAAATTTTAAATTATATTATATATATAAAAATTATAAATCAATTTGGCCTTAATCCTAGAGGAGCAGGAAGAGGCAAGTGTGACATGGGGTTTGAAAAGTGGCTCCATATCTCTGGAGAAATACAACCAGGAACCCCACCTTTTGTACTGACTTACTTGGTTGAAACTAAAGTAGTAAATATGTGAATATATGAAGAAAATATAATATGGATTTGGTGTTCTTTGAGAGGCGTAAAATATGTTGGTAAAAGGGATCCTGTTGCTACAGTAAAAAAGGTAAGAAAGTTAAATTATTTTGGTGCAGAAATAAAAAATTTAAAGGTAGGAAACAAAGGATAAAAATAAAGAACTGCTGTTTCCAGTGGGGAGTAATAACCAGTGGGATTCTGTAGGGGTTGATGTTGACGCCTGTGCTGTTCAACAGAGTCGTTAATATGGAAAGGAGGTGGAAATCCGAAGGTGCCAAAGTTTGCTGATGTACTGACAAGTCGGAGAAACCACTCACAGCACTGTGCTACTGGGTGACAAAATGACAGACGAAATCCAGTGTGAAGTAACACACATAAGGAAAACCTTAAAAATGCGTATTACGCTGTGGTGAGTGGCTGCTATTTCTCAAAGAGGGATTCCAGCGAGAATGTGGGCAGATCTCGTGGGCCATCCCAGCAGTCAGCAGTGGGATGAATAGCCAGCAGAGTGTTACCAATCATTCGGAGAGGAAGGGGGCAAAGCAGCAAGCACCGATTAGTTCACTAAGCCCTTGGCGAGCGCAAGTCTGCCAGAGGAATGGAGTGTGTGGTTCTGGCCACCCCATCTTCAAAGGGAGACAGTAGAGCTACAAGATTAACATATTTTAGCTAGGAAATGTGACAATCCAAGAGGGAAATAATAAATAAACCCACCAATGACACATATGAGCTAAGCAGGAAATAATTACTTTCTCTGGCTGTCCTGGTTTGAGCTAAAACAGAACTAATTTTGTCCAGTAACTTCGCTTCTTAGCTGGGCCTCTTCTAACTACTGAAATTAACTGCATATTGTGCAGACAGTGTTCATTCTCTCAGAGTGATAAGACCAATGTTTAGAGCTGATGCCCAGGCATGGTGTGCAGAGAGGCTCCTGCTTATACTTATTGCCATAACCCCCAAGGCCAACCAACTTTGTTATTTGCCCCGTCGGAGGGTCGGAAGTGGAAAAGCGTAGAAGGGTCCCACCTGCGGGGAGGAGCGGACAGGACAGGTGACCCAAAACTGACCAACGGGGTATTCCATCCGATCCGCCTCATGCTCAGTATAAAAGCTGAAGGATCGAAGGGTCAGCCCTCTTTCTTCAGTGGCCAACGTCTGAGGAGGACTCTGTCTGTTCATCTGCCTTTGATCCCAATCCATGTGTTCCTGAATCCAGATCCAGAATCCAGATCCCATCCATCACTGAGTCCAGCCTGGGACTTCCCCAGTGCCAGCCGGTGAAGTGATCGTCATCCTAGGAGCTTGATATGGTTTTGTATATATTTCACTATTTCCTTTTTATTTTATTATTAATATTTCATTAAAGTAGTTTAGTTCCTTCTAAACTCATAAGTCTCTTTTTCCCTCCTCTGCCTCTCTCTTAGAAGAGGGGTAGGGTGGAGCATCTGTCGGTCCCATCTGGGGTGCCCCATGTCTCCAGTAGCTGATTCAGCTTAAACACTGGCCAGTATTCACAATTATCACCACTCATAGAACATAACGCGGGAATTCAGGAGCACCAAATTACTTTAAAGAAACAAACTATTTTGGGGTGACAAAAATACATAGATTGCAGTGATTTTGTGGACTAGCGGAAGAAAGACAGGAAGGAAGATCCTATTACACGTATTCATTTGAATGCAGCCTTCAGCTCTGAAGGTTTGTAACCCAAAGTTTACAGAAATCAAGGAGAGTATCATGGGACAAGTATGGTTTGTGTTTACCCTTTTCTTACTTTTAGCTGCCAGTTACTATCAGTAGCCCTGGCAGTGAGCTAGGTGGACCTTTGGTCTCACAGTTTAGCTGGTCTTGTGTCTTGCTGGTGGAAGGTTGGGATATTGAGATAGCATTTCTCTGGGGCAGGAATGTGAAAGGTAATATGTAACTTATTTAACTAAAGGCCGTGAGCCAGAAGAGGCAGCCAACATACAATGCTCCACTGAAGGAAGCACACGGACTTTCCTCCTCATGCTCACCTGTTAGGTCGTTGTAGAATTGCCACTTTGAAACTGAAAATAGTTGCCGCATCAGAAAAATGCCTGCTGCTTGTAAATCATTGTTCTGCTGGCAACCAGGAAATCCACAACAAAAAAATGACGGTGTCAGCTGGATATCAGGTAGGTAGCACCCCAAGCTTGGTGCAGTTTTCCCTACTTTCAGTGCAGTGAAATGGGTTGGATTCACAAGTTCCTTGTGATTAAAGATCTGCAAAGTTGTCTCTGGGAACTGTGAATCCTTTCCCCATTCATTACTACTGGTGAGCACAGACTTGTATCTTCAACACCTCCTCCAGGCACCAAAGCCCATGGGTGTGACCTTTTCCAGAGGCAGACGTGCATTCCCATTTTGGGGAAGCGAAGGGTTAGAAACGGGAAATGCTCCCATCCACCCAGAGGATCACAGTGTGCGTGTCTCCTCCCAACGCGTTCCTAGGGCTGAAGAGGCAGGAGCTCGGTGCTGTGCGGCTAGGTGGTCAGAGCAGCCTTGCCCTAAACACCCACCTGCAGTACTTCGTGTCTTCCTTCCCTTTGTAGGAAATTAAATGAATAAAGCTGGTAAAAGAACCAGCTGGTACAACCACTGGGATGCCCTGTGCAGAGGCAAAAGCGTTTATATCCTGGACCATTTCATTTCTATTGCAGCCTCCGCTGTCTGTGCTAAAGCAACAGCTGTTAGAGGAACAAAGACACACTTTACCAACACACGACATAAAAATTTGCCAACAATTGGTAAAATGCAGATCCCCAATCCAGGGAAATATGTGTGATCTGATGGCAGAATAACAAACCCCTAAATTTTAGTCCATCCAATCCGTAACACTATTAAGACTAATCAAAATAAACCTGGACTATCTCATTTTGGTTTCAATTCACACATCATATTCTATCTTTCTTTTCACTTTAGAAAAGAATTCACTCACTTCATGTAGTGCCACAGAATATTTCCTTTTTAGAAATTCAGTGTTTTGTGGTAAGCAGACATTTTGTTGCGCGTTTCTAGATCTGCTATATTTATGCATGTGGTGGTTGTGTTTTTCTCTACTTTCTAACTCTTACCCTGCCTGCAGTCCCCTGAAGTATTAGACTTTGTTCAAAGCCATCAGCTAATGATATTCTGTCATCTGAAACAGAAAAGAGGGGCCATCGTTATTCATACATAGCCATTGTGCCTATGCAGCCATTAAACTCATAAGTACAGCATGCACGCCTCTAAAATCAGGATAGAGGATAATATTTTTTTTGGTGTAATTTTCAAGCATATTTATGACTTCAACAGAGAAATATATCCTTGCTTTAGTGATGGATAGTTCTATTGAAATGTTCTCTATAAAAGTTACTTTTGTTGAATCCTACAGGCTTCTCCATAACAATCTGTGAACCTGCAATTGCACGCAAGCCTCTATTCACAAAGTTTGCACATTAGAGTTTTAGCAGACAAAGCTAAGAACTGGGCCAGGGTGTTAATAAAACGTTGACAGACTGTTACGGCAGTGTTCGTTTGTGTATGGAAACACAGATCTTATTTCTTTCTGAGAACTGTCTTACCCCATCCCTTGTAGCTGACAACTTTAAATCGAATCAGATTTCAGTCACCTAATATGTGGTATTTCTTTTTAGAAAGTTGTCTAATTAGACAACTGACTGATTACAGAAACTTGTGGTGCTCATATCTTTTGAGGAAATAGCCCTGTACAGTCAGACCCCCGTGCAGTCGCCTGTGTTCGCCCCAGCCAAATGGTGGGAGGGCCCTGGGACTCCCCAGTGGACGCCTGGACTGTTGGCTGGGGATGCATCCCGATCCAGTGTCGGGAAGGTTTCATTATAAACCCAAGGACGAGATTAAGACTCTGAAGTCGGTCAAATGTCGTACAACCTTTTAATTAATTTTCTTAACAAAAACGAGAAAGAATGGTAAAAAGGGAGGGGAAGAGAAGGCAAAGGGGAAAGGAAGGGGGGTAAGGAAGGAAACAAAGAAAAAGGGAGAAAGTTCGCTACTGCCACCCTGAGTCCAACAGTTTTCTGCTGAGTCTGGAGTCCGGGGATGCGCACAGCAGGGAGGTGAGGAGAACAAAGAAGAAGCCCGCCAAAAGCCTTATATACAGATCTTGCTCATGTGCAGATCGACCGGAAGCGCTGGTCCCCTACAAGCCTCTTCCTGCTCTTTTCGCGCCTTTAGTCCCTGCACAGGCGCACGGAAGTCGACCACTTCTAAAACTGTGAAGCAGATGGTCCTCCTGGAAGATGGCGGCATGGCGGCAATGCCGAGACAAAATTGCATCTGGTATTGATTCTCTACAGGATGCTGTAAGAGAAGAGGCAAATTTGCCCAGCATGATGGGCAAAGCCTTTTTTTCTTCTGGGACCCAACGTAGTGTCATAGCACTGTACTGGTCCACATAGGCTTACCAGTTCACTTCAACCTGGCATGGAAAACTCTGTTATTGTTGTATGACATATGTCCTTAGTGTCACTGGTAAACAAACAAACAAAAAAGGCAAGAAACTCATCTTTTTCCTGCCAAAATGCCACAGGCTTCTTATTTAATTTGTTAATGGCAGCATTGCTGTAAAAGCCATACACAAAGTGGTGCCTGACATCAAATTTGATATTACATGGCATATTTTGTTCTTGTTCTGTCTTTTTCATTTTCCTAAAACCTCAGTGTTTACAATTTTATTGAAAAATTGCAGCTGTTCTTCTCTGATGGGATTTCTGTTTTAGCCCAAATGATTGTGTGACTTCACAGACGGATATTTAATGAAGCATAAAAAGTATCATTCTACATTTTAGTGCACTACCCAAGTACCCTGAGTACCCCGAGTATTCTAACAGCTAGGTATCTCCTCCTGTGGGGCTTTCAGCCAAATCACTTGCAAAATCCTGGAACAGAATAAGGAGGGGGTCTTACCTTATGTTAAGCAGGACTATTACAAGGTGAATGTTGGATCCCACTTTGCCTCCTTGCTGTTGAAAACTCCTCCTTCTCCCCAACACATGATTTTCTCATGACCCTAACAATATTCCTTGCTACTGCTCCACAGTTTTTCTCAGTATCTGAGCTGCCAGCAGGAGCAACTGATTGTGGCTGAACCGAACCCCCAGCCAGGCGTGCCATTCCCTGGCATTGAAGCTTGGCTGTGGTGTGGGAACAGCAATAGGCATCAAGCTGCTAAAGCAATCCCCCGGGAGTGATGGGAGGAAGTCGGTCTTTGTTTTTTATACCCCTCACCTTATAAAGTTCAGTTTTCCAAAGGTTAATATCAAAACACCATGACAAGGGTCAGCAGCTACCAGCCACAGAGGTGGCAGTTGCACCTAACTGCTGGCAAAGGTTGCATGCTTTAGTCTCATTTTGGTTTAGTTGAGGGGACAGAGACTGGTAGGAGATGAAGGAAATGATGAGATTGATGACATTGGCTGAGATGTGTTAACTGAAAGGGTTAACTAGGCTTTGGTGGAAATACGTCTGTTTTGAGACAAACTTGGAAGAGGAAAAGGAGTTTATCAAGGGAAAAGAAAGCATGGTAATCTCCTTCAAAAAAGCGTGGATGTTATTTCTAAGATTAGCTTTGTCTAGACTTTCTGATGTGGGTTTCATTTATATACACACCTTCTAGCTTACATACACTACTGTCAGAAATATTAAGTGGATACTGAGTGCAAGAAAGCAGAGTTGAAGGTAAGCAGCTTTTTATTGATTTTCTGTGAAAAAAATGCCTGTTTTGATTTCCCTGTCAAAGGGATCCAGTTTAGTAGAATTATTGGCCTTTGCATTTTGATTCAGCAAAACCAGGAAGACAGAGCCAGACTCCCCTCACAAGTTCCTGCAGTGCAAGTTCTGGCTTTGTCTGTTTTCTCCAAAAGAGTTGTCACACACAGGTGAAGATACTGAAAGCAAAGAATGGGGTTGTCACATTAAACACAGTAATTTTACAGAGAGAATCTGACCATCTGAAGAACTTACTGGTGTTTAGACTGTAATTTCAACCTGAGGAGTTGTAAGAATGATGTGTAACTTTTTAAAGTTAAAAATTAATTTCCTTCAAGTATCAATAAAAATTTGAAATGTAACATGTAATACTAGCGTTCCTGTCCACACCTCTTCCTTCAAGTTAGGAAAAAATGGGAGACAGGGTCCCCAGTTCTGCAAATTAGTCGTCCAAAGTGCTGCAGGATCAAAATATTAAGTGGAGGGAGGGAGACTTTTATGGATCTTCAGATTTTTCATTTCCCTGTGACTAGCCTAGATCTGGGACAAACAGTGCTGGCAACTCTTCTGGCGCTGTGAGTAACATATTTTGGCCCGTGTCTGCATTTTTTAATTAGGTAACCCACCAGACCCCTGCCTAACCTCAGTCCAACCCTCACTACATAGCCGTTTCCTCTTATTGCAGCAGAGGCTCCTCATCCTTTTTCACATCTCCCATGGCAGCTTGGATTCCACCTATGGACATAAGAAAGTGGGGAAAACAGCCAGTTTGAGTGGGTATTCCCCTTAGCAGTCTAAAAATTATGTAAAATCTGTAACTTCTTTTATCCGTATGGCAGAATTGCCTTAAACAGGGCCCAAAATCTAATGTTAAACCTGGGGAGATTGGCATCAGCAAATACTCTTTAAGTAATACATCTGGTATATTCCTTTCAGGATTAATTATGTTTTACAATGCAAGCTCTTAATACAACCTTTTTCCTCTTTTGTATATTAGACTGAAAAATCTGATTAGCTAAAAGGATGCAAATGAGTTTTAACAGTCTGGTAGATGACCAAGACACTGTTTTCATTGGAATAATTGTATTTGGGTTACTTGTCCAAAGTGAAATTTAAGGTGGAGAGTTAAGTGTAGCAGTTCCTTCCACTGCTGCTCCAGCTTATATGTATTCTGCTTTACTTTCTAAAATCAAGATCGTTTTATAGACCAATTCCCGCTCTTTCTTAAGTTATCTGAAAAAGTTTGGTATAAAAAATGCATTAAAAGTTGGAGCAAGAAAATAGCAGGAAATATCACCATTTTCTTCAGAAAATTTGGACTACTGTGGCATTTATGGATGTGCTTGTATGTCCCATACATGCAAAAATCCCTTGCCTCATTTTAAGGCCTTTCAAGCAGAATGATTATCACAAGTGCTGCGTCACAGCACCTTCCTCTGCTCTGTGTTCTGCCACTGGCACGGTCCCTGCACCGCATTCAGTTCCACAGAACTGTAGTCCCATTCTCCGTAAATGACAGTCAAGAGATCTCTTGTACAGCCCAGTGCCGCAAAAGGACAGTGAAGAAACACATCGAGTCATAAAAAAAAACATATGAACTGACACCACAGATAGTGTTCATGCAGGACACTGAACTCAGCAGTATAATAAATACTGCAGTTTTATTGTTCCTTCTAACAGCAGATCTTCAAGTGCTTGGTCATGACTTGGGTACTCTCTGCAAGTCATAACAATACTGTCAATTATCAAAGAGAACTTTATCCCTTACATTTACATCATTATCTCTTACAGTGAGACTTATATTTTGACTTTAACATTTGTGTCCCAGCCTCACATTTGTGGAAAACCCTGGGAGATGCAGAACACCAGGTAGGAGACGAGCGTCACAGTCCCCAGGCCATTTGACTTGCTGGTAAAAGTACACATGGTTGGACAGGGGAGCCCTCAGATGATAATGTGAGCCAGTAAGCTTGGTCATATACCCTGCAGGGCTCTAAAATGATAGCAATCATTGTTAATAAATGATTGCTATGGATATAATGTACCTCATTTCTGTGCATTCTTTTTCCTCTGCTTTATCAGAACATTAATAAAGAAGGGGAAAAGAGGTGAAGGATTCCTCTGGGCAAAACGTCATGCTGTTGATATTTATTCTGATGTCTTGCTTAGGCTTACAGTTGCTTTTCAGACATGTGAAATAGCATAGAATTCATTTCAAGGTGAGAGGAGCAGTGGCCTAATGATTCCCTACCAGCTGCTGAAGTGGAAATAAAAAGGAGAAAGTATAATGTTAAGAAGGAGATCGTTTTCTGGAAGTTTAATTTCAGGTTTTTTTTGTGAGGAGTCTATTCCAGTTTCGGCAATGTAAACTTAATCCTGCTTTGAAAAACTTTTTTCTTTGTGTGTGCTTTTTAGTATGACCACTTTAAGCTCCTTCTCTCAGTCATCCTGTAAATGCCCTCAGATCTGCGTTCTCAATCTGGATCTACCCATAGATCCATGCAGTCAGCAGGGAAAAGAATGAGATTTCTGAGAAATTCTCCACTTCTGAGTATATTTCCACTCTACTCTTTCTGTATCTGTGTATGCATGAATGCACGTATGTATGTGAGCAATGCAAGTATCCAAGACCATGCTTATGCCAAGTATTGTCATAGTTCAGTTATGCATGGATTTTGAATTATGTTATCTTTATGTTAAAGCATGTTTCTCTCTTTGCTTGTAACTTAGAACAAATTTTCTATTTTGTGTTTCGCTGAAGAGGAGCACATTACATACCTGCTTGCTTTTTCTGTGTAGACTGCTGATTCTAGTCAGTTTAAAGTTTCTACTTAGGAAAACATTTATTGACAGGAAATATGTCTGAGTAAAAAATGTAAGGGCTTGGCTCTCACAATCGAAAGAGCTTACTGCAGCTTATACATACATGCTATACATACATACCTACAAAAACTGATTTTTCTAAACAAGGTTTCTAAATTTGCCTGAATCTACGCAATGCACATTTTTACCTACTTTGTTTGCCTTGAAAGCTTTACCTCACGCTGTTTGCATTGAAAAGAATTAACATGGAAGGAAAGAACAATTTCAGGAATTGAATTCTGGTTCTGATAACACCTGCAAGTGCAATTACTTGGGATTTGTGCAGTCTTTAGATATGTAAGTTTTACTGTATTATATGCAAGTTATAAAATTTCAGGTGATTTAGTATGAACAGAAATTTCAAATTTGAAAAGCTACCTTGAAGTTGTGATAACATACCACCTTGAACGAGACAGGTAAATGAGCAAGAAAGGTGTATTCAGATGGGCTTCTGGTAATTCCTGATAAGCTAAGCATCTCCACTGGAAATGTTTGGGGGATTCTGAGTATAACTAGGTCACCCTACAAACATTCCTGGTTGAAAATGTGGTTTAAACATCGCCTGGGTTCACTTGCAGCAGAGCAGAAACTCTGCCTCTGACAGTTTTTGTTATAAAAAACTAAAGTCAAAATCCATCGCAAGTAGGTAAGATCTTTGCAACGGAGCACAGAAGACCGTAGTTGCTGCATCGAAGCTTGCATTTGAATTTGAACTTACTTGAAATTTTATGCTGCTCTGAACCAGTGTGTTTTTTCAGTACCATGCTGTTATGGTTTAACCCCAGCCAGCAACTAAGCACCACACAGCTGCTCGCTCACTCTCCCCCGGTGGGACGGGGGAGCGAATTGGAAAACTGAAAGTGAGAAAAGTCGTGGGTTGAGATAAAGACAGTTTAATAGCAAAAGCCACGCACACAAGGAAAGCAAAACAAGGAATTCATTCACTTCTTCCCATCATCAGGCAGGTGTTCAGCCATCTCCGGGAGAGCAGGACTCCATCACATGTCCCCTAAGACAGGGATTGTGGGTTCAAGTCCCATCTGGGGTGAAAGACAAATGCTGTACCTCAAACCATCCCCCCCTTCCTTCTTCTTCCCCCTGCTTTATATGCTGAGCATGACATCATATGCCTAATTTCATATCTTTGTAGGTGATGGACAGGCAGTATCTCATGGTTTGCGTTTTGTAGTGATAACTTAATTCAAACAATAGGAATTGGAAAAAGTAATAAGTGTTGTTCACTTAGTAGGCAGGAAAATATATCCTAACAAGACTGGGCTTCTATATCTTTTGAAAACTAGGAATCTAGGCTTTGACCATTGTGATGAAGAAGTCTTCCTCATCCTGCATCCTACTCAGGTCATGCTGAGATCTAGATCTGTAGATGATTTAAGACAGAATCACACAGAATCACAGAATAATTGAGGTTGGAAGTGACCTCTGGAGGTCATCTAGTCTAACCTCCCTGCTCAAGCAGGGCCACCTAGAGCCAGTTGCCCAGTACCAATTCCAGTTGGATTTTGAAAATCTCCAAGGATGGAGACTCCACAACTTCTTTGGGCAACATGTGCCAGGGCTTTGTCACCCTCACAGTAGAAAAAGCATTTCCTAATCTTCAGACGGAATCTCCGGTGTTTCAGTTTGTGTCCATGGCCTCCGGTCCTGTCACTGGGCACCACTGAAAAGAGCCAGGCTCCATCTTCTTTATAATCTCTCTTCTGGTAATTACACACACTAGTGAGATCCACTTCTTGAGCCTTCTCATCTCCAGGCTAAACAGTCCCAGCTCTCTCAGCCTTTCCACATAAAACTCCAGACCCTTCAGACAGATGCTCCAGACCCTTCCTCATCTTTGTGGTCCTTCATTGGACTGTCTTTAATATGTCCGTGTCTCTTTTGTACTGAGGAGCCCACCACTGGACCCAGCACTCCAGGTGTGGCCTGACCAGTGCTGAGTAGAGGGGAAGGATCACCCACCTTTGACCTGCTGGTAATACTTTGTCTAATGCAACCCAGGATACCATTAGCCTCCTTTGTCACGTTGTTGGCTCATGTTCAGTACCAAGATCTCCAGGTCCTTTTCTTCAAAGCTATTTTCCAGCCAGTTGGCCCCCAGTGTGTACAGGTGCCTTGGGGTTGTTCCTCCCCAGGTGCAGGACTTTGCACTTCCCCTTGTTGAACTTCATGAGGTCCCTGTCAGCCCATTTCTTCAGCCTGTGGAGGTTCCCCCAGACGGCAGCACAACCCTCTGCTATATCGGTGGATGAATCCATGAGGAATCCAATTTCCTCCATAAAACAGAGGGAGAGTGCTTGAGGTTTATATGGAATGCAAGATTCACCAAATCTAAGGCCAAAATTGAAATTATATTTTAAGATAGCCTAGAGGGGAAGAAAAAATCAAAACCCACAAAACATTAGAAATCATAAAAATATAAACAGTTCAAACTCTCAAAAATAGAGATAATTGGTAACTCTTTGCTTAATGTTCTAGATTTTGACAGCTCAAAACACTGTTTTGCTACAGTCTTGCACCGACAGATGACTGAAATAAGTGTAATCGAATTCTTTCTGCTTGCTATATATGTAATTTTATAGGCTTTACACTGCAAAGAACATCTTTGTGGTTATACCAAATTGTAATGCTTGCCTTTAGCAGTGAGAAACAAACAGCCGTTGCGTGCATCACAGATTGGCGGTACAGTATCTTTCAGAAAAATGGATATATTAGCTGGGGTGATGGTGATGCTGTCCGTAGTAAGGCCATGATGCTACACCGGTTAGAAAACATGGAGGAAAACTGACCTGTTTGCGTGGGAAGGAAACTGAAATGGTAATTTCAGCAAAAGGCTTTGAAACGTGCTGGTACTGGGCTGGGATGTGAATGCTGAGCAGCTTCTGATGTGCCACAGCCAAACCCCAGCAAGCAGCACGACCTGCCATTCTGCTGGGAGCAGCACCCCTGCACTCAGCACACGGCAGCCTCATAGAACCAGTTTTTAAATGATACCTTGCAAAAAAAAAAACCAAAAAAAAAAAGATTGTAAAGCGAATTGAGAAAATGCAAGCGTACAGTCAGCTTAGTATCCTGTTAAAAGAATGACTGATGGTACATTATGGGTAGAAGCAGTTCAAGCTACCAAACCCCAAATCTGGTTCAGGTAGCAGGTATTTGTCTTTGGGGTGCTGTGGTAGCAGTTGCAGTGTCTGCCCGGACCTCCTCAGAAGTTACACTGTGTGATTCAAGCCATCGTAAGTGACCCAAAAGGATTCTTTGACCTCCCCTTTCACAATGTATTTTGAGCTTTTGTCTATACCTGCACGCCCTAAATATTTTCAGGCTCTTTTCTGCATGCGTGAAGTTTAATGCTATTAGCAGTATCACATTGTTATACTGCACTTTTTTTTTTTTTTTAATGGAAGATAAGAATTTTATGTAGTTTTGTGATTCTAACAACTTGTTTAATCATGTTATGGCTAAATTTGACAAAATTAGCATTTGACATCTATGTAGGTAATGTACAGAGAAAGCACTGTAGTGCACAGTACAGTATGGAGGCAGGGACTAGGCTGAGATACAACCTAAAAAGAGAAAGGGACTGAACCCTTCTTCCTCCTGGCCTCCCTCCTTGAAGGTACAGAAAGACCTTCCCCTTCCCTTAGCTGTTACAATAAAAGCAACAACTCCACAGAGAGGATGTGGTCATAGATCCATACCTTTTGAAATTAAAAAGACCAACGAGCACCACCAGGATGGTTTTCTTATTCTTGATGTGCACACCTAAACATAGCAATAAAAAAGTCCAGAAGTACAAGACTGAAAAGAAGGTAGAACCATCTGTTGAACTGATATCCAAAAATCCCACATTGAAACTAGCGTGAAATGTAGCCTATTTCTATGGTTCATTACCATTCATCGTTTCAGCCAATGAAAATTTTATTTTCCCAGTATTTTGTATTTTTCTCATGTGTTTGCAACCATTCAATTTATATTTGTTTGTAATTCAAATATATAATATGGCCCCAAATCTTTTTTCTTGTCTCTAGCTATTCTATTTTGGAACAGCCAACAAAAGCTCGGCGACAGCAACAAAACAAATGAATAATTTTGGATGTAAGGTCTGTTTGCTTTGAAAAAGATCAGTATGTTGGTGCATCAAAATGGTGCCAGATCAGCTGTCTTTCTCCATTCCAAGAGAGATGATTCTGAATTAGGAGGCTTGCAAAACTGATCAAAGGGAAGAATTTTGTCCAGGCTACTTCTATTGCAGGTTCAGTTAGTAATTACAGTGTTCAGTGCTGGTCTAGGACATCGTAAGTGGCACCCTTTTTTTTTTTTTTTCTGTATCTTATTTAATCAGGTCTTGCGATTGTTCACAGCATATCTGAGATCAAAAATGTCATTGATAAATCCAGAGGAACAAGGCAGTGACTCACACATCCCACGGTTCAGATTAGGTAAAGGCGAAGGGAGCACTAAACAACAGAATAAAATACGGTTTAAAGATTGACAACACTGCCACTACGGATTGTTCCTAAATAACTGAATTTGCTTTACAAGAATTCAGTGTAAATACAATCCTTTTCTCAAGGAAGTATCTTGTCATTTATAGTTTAGCATGAAATGTATGGCACGGGGAGAATGATTTTAATTCAGTAAGCTTACGTTTGTGCAGCAACAAAAGAATAAGAAAACATGCCCGAAACAGAGAGGCAGGGAGGTACTGGGGGAGCTCTCAGCTTCCCACTGCGGGTCAACTGGAAGGAGCAACTGCCGCTTTCAGGTCTCCAGTGAGTCCCGGGCTGGGGTGTTTCAGAGGTTCTCCTTCCAGCCTCAAGACTAAATTTTCTTGAATCTCTGTGAGTGTATTCTTTCTGATTTCAAATGTGCTAAACCACCTCACCCACAGGTAACTTAGAGAAATGCATCTCCAGGCTGAAGGGACAAATATAAAGGTCGAGGGAGGTCATCCTCCCCCTCTACTCTGCCCTGGTGAGGCTGCATCTGGAGTACTGTGTCCAGTTCTGGGCTCCCCAGTTCAAGAGGGACAGGGAACTGCTGGAGAGGGACCTGCAAAGGGCTACGAAGATGATTAACAGATTGGAGCATCTTTCTTATGAGGAAAGGCTGAGGGACTTGGGTCTTTTCAGTCTAGAGAAGAGAAGACTGAGGGGGGACCTTATCAATGCTTATAAATACTTAAAGGGAGGGTGCCAGGGGGATGGGAACAGTTTTTTTTTTCAGTGGTGCCCAGTGATAGGACAAGAGAGAACGGGCACAAACTTGAACATAGGAAGTTCCATCTAAACATGAGGAGGAACTTCTTTACTTTGAGGGTGGCAGAGCACTGGCACAGGCTGCCCAGAGAGGTGGTGGAGTCTCCCACTCTGGAGACATTCAGAACCCACCTGAATGCCGTCCTGTGCAACCTGCTGTAGGTGACCCTGCTCTGGCGGGGGGGTTGGACTAGATGGTCTCTCCAGAGGTCCCTTCCAACCCTGACCATTCTGTGATTCTGTGATAGAGGCCAGTAAGTGTTTGGGGAACATTTCTCCAGAGAGCTCACGCTTTCAGGCTCCCATTTGGTGTAGCCATCCTGCTGCCTGTCGCTGTGCGCCTAAGGACTCACTGGGCTGCACAGTCCACCACCACCTGTATTTTCAGCCACAAATATGACTGAAGAAAAGCGCACTTTTAGAAATGTTTTTGCCAAGCGGTGCTGCCTCCCTTCTTCATCATGGGTAAATTTTTAAAAGCAGGTTTCATTGTGGGAAGCCAGTGGGTTTCTTAGTCCTTGACACCCCTTCTTCACAGGCAAATGTTCTTTCAGTTCATGTGCTTTTCCAGAGACGAAAGGGAATCTTTATGTGAGAGCCTCATGACAAAGTACTGGCAGCGGAGCAACAGAGATAAAGCTGTAGTCTCATGATTATATTCTAATGTCTTTCTTTTTATTTTAAGATACTTAAACCTAATCCCCCAAGTTAGCCCAATCACAGTCTCCGGTGTAGCATTGTTTTCAGCTATTAGCAGGTGGTTTTTAAAACCCTCTCCGGATGATACGCGGGGCCCACATAGTGAAGTCAATTGTTAGACAGGATATAATTTAGACTTCAGCTCTTCCTCTCAGTTTGAAATAAAACGATTACATTTCAGGAGAGCCTAAGGGAAGATTAAAAGTTTTATATCGAAAGTTGAGTATTTTCTTTTGTTTTACACTCTTCTTTTAAAGAAAATGGTATTCATTTAAAATAATGCATGTTCTGATGTATTTGAAAAAGCACTACCCCGAATTAAAAAGAAATTCATAAAGTATGCATGTATGGGAGAGGAAGATTGCAATCTTCATTTGAGCTTTTAGTCAAAGTTTTTTAACACAGCCCATTCTGCTTTGTTCGTCGAATGAGGTGTCTGCAAAGACACGTTGTAAATAACAGATGGCCCATAGCGTTGAGAGAGCAGCAGTTAAGGTGACAAAATCTACTGGGGCTCCTCTCCACAGGCAGGTTATAAAGTGATGTTATAGCCTCTGTTCCAGACTGGAAAATGGTCCTTGCCTGTCTTTAAACCTGTTAAAAGTGGTTCCAGGCAATAGCTCCCCATAATTATAGATCTGGTAACCCCTGTGATGCCTCTCATTTCTTGTATCCAAAAGTTATTCAAGGGAAGAGGCTGCTTGTAGAATACAAAGTTGTAAAACTTACATGGGTCTTAAAAATAGATGGAATAGCCCAGATATGAACAGAGTAAGAAGTGAAGAGTGAGATAGGAACAACAGGATTAAGTTAGTTATTGTCTGATAAGGTCAGCTAGCTTTTACCATTGGTATCCATGGGGCTGTTTTACCAAGGATGCCCTGGGCGCATTTCTAAAAAGGCATTATCTATTAAAGGGAATTCCTGGAAACCTCCTAAAAGAAAATGTATATATGCAGTGAAGTTTGTTGTAGGAGTTCACCGTATCAGCCAAATAAGCATAGATCTTCTTTTTCCAGAAGCCATCAGAAGAGTCTAAATATAGCACTGCTGTAGTTAAGTAGCCTGCTTTCTGTGCCTGTTAAAAAGAGTGCAAAACCTGGTATTGTTACTAAGGATGGGTGTCACTGAACAGGCAAGTTGATGTTTTCTTGTGATTTTATCGCAGAAAAAAAGTTAATTTCTTTCAGTATATTCTTCTGTAAAAAAAAAATAAAAAAATCCCTAATGCATACTACTATCCTAAGGCAGCATTACCAACAAGGGTTTACGGTCATTTGCCTAATGTCAGTGGTGCTTGTTTTCACATGTGGAGACCTGACCAAGGGAACCTAGGTTAACACCCCTTCTTTTGCCTCCATACTGCCAATTAAATAGACAGACGATAATAAATATTGAGGTTGACTGAGGATTTAAGAAGGATGGAAGCTCATGGTACAGAATGGTGAAGGTCAGTGTTCAACTAATATTATCTCTTGCAAAGGAGATGAGTTTTTAATGTGCTCTTATTCCAGATTTCGAGAAGAACTGATGTGGTGTGGGAATTAAGGCGACAATTAATGGCCACTGAGGAAGAAGACAGTTTATCATATCCTCCTCTGAACGTGACCACTGGAAATGATATATGCATCCTTTTTTACGCTAGCAATTTCAGCCTCAAAGCCAACAATTCAGTTTCTATAGATTTGACAAATGCAACATTTGTAACCCAGAATGTGGATATTTCTTCCTCTAGGTGCTCAGACATCAACACGACGTGAGTAGCACAAGAAATTTCACATCATAATACATGTGATTCTGAAAGCTAATCAGAAATGGTGCAATGTCAAGTTAATACTATTTTAATTTTCTTCTTCTAAAGCATCCAAAATAAGAAAAAAATACTAAATTGGATATTCTTAGAGGAAAAAGATTAAGACCACAGAAATTGTTCAGATGCAGCCTCTTATTTTCACATTTTTTTTCCTCTTACATTCCTTACTTCCTTGTTTGCTTATATTTGGTCCAAACAAGTTTCCCTGTGCCCGATCTTACAATAACAGAAAACCCCACTGGCATTAATGAGATCATCATTTCATTGTAAAATTCCCTTGAAGGAGAGTATTGCCAGTTACTAGGTAGTAATTCAGCTGGAAGTACATTAATGAAACATGATCTCTGCTTTCCTTTACTTGGAAGCACCTGCTCTTGGGTAAAAAAAAAATTATATAAATATTTTGTCATATTTTTCTGTGTACCGAACCTTTGCTATATGACTTTTGTAATTGCCTATTGATTTAGAATATTCCCTCAGATTGAAATGTCACAATGATCTAATTAAAGCTGACTACTCTAACATTAAAAATCTGTTTCTTATTCTTAGACTGTCATTAAAATATACAAACCCAGTGAATGGAATCAGCAGCCTAGAGATAAGGTAACTTATGATTTTTTCTTACATAGATCTTTGTGTTGTACTAAGCCTGTTTGTAAATTAGGACCAAAAAAAAAAGGAGGTGTTAAGTGAAAATGTTTTTGAAATTACAGTTTGATTTCTGTTCTGAGCGGTTACTATTCAGCAGAACAATAATATGGTCTTTATATAGAGAATATATTAATACACTCAGGAAAAGTTCTGAAAAACCGGTATAGGCAAACAACTATACTGTAAGGTACTGGTATAAGAAACATTGTGTGTTGCTAATAGGATCAGACCACAATTGTGTCTCGGGAAAATCTAACTGTGATTATAAACATTTCTAGGGCCTGAAGTCTACTTGTATGGCCAGGGTTGTATTTAGTCCTAATGTGGATTACCAGTGTGCTCTGTCAGAGCTAGCTTGTGGCTAATGAGGGGTGCAAAACCTTGCACCAAGGAAACCAAGGAGAGGAAGTTTAAAGTAATAACGTAGGAGACAATCAGAGCTTGAACGACATTTTGGTAGGAGTGTAAAAGAGGCATGCGGCACCAAGATGATAAGCACAAATGAGTAAATACCATTATTTACACTGGGACAGATGGACAGTCTACATTTAGGTAAAAAGACCCCCAGAAGAATTTGTGTTGAATAGTCAGTGATGTGTTTGGAGTTGTATCTGGAGAGCAGAGACACTTGCAGTCATCATCAGAGACCACGATAGGTGGCAAAAACCCAAACATGCTTTGTTATTTAACATCTCCCTTCCCTCCCCAAGCACCTAGAGCTTTGTGAAAGAATATAATGTACAGATAACATTGCTGTTAGTACAGTATTTCTACTTTTTGGCTATTGCAGTTAGCTTTGTATAGGATCCTTGAGACTCGTCCTTGTTGATGGACTCAAGCATTTCTTGGTTTCAATACTTTAAATTATCAAAGGGGCATGCCTTTCCCTGAACACCACGGGGAATTAAGGAAACATTTTCCTTGGATCCCATTCCAAAAATACTGTTTTCAAACCAAGACTCTGCCCAAGTTGTGTCCTTACTTTTACTCCATATTACAAAATATCGCTTCCTCTGGTGCTTCTTTGTCTGCTCTCTCCTGCTCCTGTCTCACTCTCGTACAGACAGAGCCACACAATCAGTGCCCTGGATTCTCATTCTGCATCTTTGCTCCTACTGGTGCAGGTCTTAACTGCTCTCCTGTAATCTCGGTGTGAATGAATCTGGTTGCTTTCTACATTTGTCCTGAATGTCACCATCCTCAGCACAATACCATGCTTTCTAGTAAAATTACAGTTCCAAGAAAATAGTATGAATCATAAAGCACTTGAAAATCCTATGGAGCATGAAACTGTGCTGCAATACTAGCTACCAAGTTAATTGATACATCTTGGAGGGTTTGTTTTCTTTAAAGTGGTCAACAGGTTTTGCACAACTATACAACAGCAAACTGTAAACCTTAGGATGCTACTATAGAAAAAACAGTAGTTTGGCAGTTAAAATATTTATCTTAGAGTTTGATTGCTGCAGTAGGCATAAGAAGATCAAATGTGATGTTAGTGTTTGCATATGGACTTAATGTGGATTATTCAGATTTATGTTTAGTCATCTGCTTGTTAAAATCTTATAATTTTAATTAATTATGGGGAGAAAACTTTAATGTCATGAATCTGAGGTGCATCTGAAGAGAAGAAATTTGAAGTAACTCTGCAGACAGACTGACTGTAAATTAAAGGAGAATATCAGCACAAAAGGTGAATGGTTCATGTTTTCTCTCTTCTTATGGAATATTTTTTTACATCTTTTAAGCCTGTTGTAATAAAGGCGGAAATACTCACAAAGTTTCTCTTGACTTGAGCTTCTACTTGAATACTCTATAACTAAATATCGAAATGCATAAACAGCCCTTGAAGCTGAGATAAGAAACTCAGGCTTCACAATAGGTGAGGACTTGAAAAGAGAGTAGGTGAAGTCCTGCCCATCGTCATGCCCAGCATGTAATTAAAGTAGCACAGGCTGGCTCTGTTTTGCAGGAGAATTTGATTTATTCTGTTGGGGTAGGTGTGATCTAGGTTTTTAATAGCCCCTATTAATGACCCTATTTAATAGGGTCATTTAGACACAAAAATACCTAAACTGATTATTTTTCATGTGTGACACAGGTGCTTAGCAATAAAAAATGGAGTAGATGAAAAAGGTCGGGGGTGGCTTCCAGGGAAGTCGTTGCTCGGGCATTCACTGTGAATTGGTCTGCTTGCGGGAGGTAGCGGGTGATTGCTCCTGCTTTGCTTTTTTTCCTCTTTCCTTCACTTATTAAGCTGTCTTTATCTTGACCCACAAGTTTCCTCATTTTTGCTCTTTCTATTCTATCCCTGTCCTGTTGGGGACAGGGAATAAACAAGCAGCTGCATGGCTCCTTGGCTGTTGGCTGGCGGCAACCCACAACACCTCAGAAGTCTTTATAAAGACAACTTTCTGCTAAAGACACACCTGGTTATTTGTGCTGCTTTATGTTGGATTATCTCTTGATCTAAAAGGCAATCATGTCATTTTAGGTCTGCGCTAGCTACCACAATAGAACATTGCATGGCATATAATGCAAATAATAAGATATACTCAACGGAACCAGAACAATCCATTGAACTTTTAATGATTCGGGGACACTTTCTTCACCTTGTTTATCTCGGCATGTCTATTCTCAAAAGCCCCTAAAATCCACAGAGATACATTACAACCTTTGTTTTCCCTTTCTGGTTCACTTAGATTACATTTCTTGTTCAAGATGTCTCTTTGGTAAGATTGCGGTCTGCCTCAATAAACAAGACAAAAGCAGGGCGAAGAGGTGGGAAGGAACAGAGCGTAGAGCCATGGCTGCATTTTTTCCCCTGTAAAGGCCATTTACTTAAGTGTAGGAGAGCATCCCTTGAAGACGGAAAGTGACACCAGAGAGAACCACATTCAAGTAGCTGAATTTATTCCTCAATAAAAGAGGCTCTAACCTCAGCAGCATGAGCTGGATCCAGAGCCTGCCCTTACCACCGCTAGTCTACCACCTCGCGCTGAGCAGCTAGCGATATCCCACCTCCTACTAGTGGCTGCGATAGCTGCTTCATCCTGTGCAAACAGCTGCCATCTCCCTCTTCCTCCCTCCAGCAAAAGCAGCAGTCCCATTCATCCTCCTGCAGTTGCCAGAGAGAGGTGAGCTGCTCGGGAGCGGTGGTAGAGTGTTTCTAGTTGTGCTGCTTTCAGAAAAGTGAACTGCTGCTGCAGCACGGGTAGGAGCTGTGGGCAGTAGGTTTTGCTGGAAGAAGCATAATCTCAGCTCTCTCAGCAGCTGATGACATCCACCTGTCTGTCATCCCTGGGAAAAGGTGCCAAAGCGGATGGAAACGCAGAGCACGAGGTGGACAAAACTGCCTTAGTATTTTTGCCACCTGCATTGGTGAGAGCTTGGCTGTTGTTGCCTATAGCACACACAGAACAGAATTGACTCAAGAACTTTCACCTAACAAGCGTGTTTCTCTTTGAGTCTTTGAAACAGCAGCAATTCCAGCTAGCTTCCTTTTCAGAAATAGCTCTGCTTGTAAAGAACAGCCACGTGGGATGGTGATCAGTAACAGGTGATGGCATTTAGAGTTCATATGGTTATCTGGCACAAAGGGAGTCTGGCCTGTGACCAGGAATTGTTTGTACCACGATACATAAGGTACACAATGTTTATGTGAAAGTTTGCTTCCTGCATTGGCTCTGACGTTTAATATGAGCACAGCATTTCTTATAAAACCCAGGTACTTTCAGTTCTGCAGATAAAAGTCTTTGTTCTCTCTCTTCCCCTTGTCATTCTTTTGCTATATTGCGCTCATTCTATTTGCTATCTACTCATCCGAGAAAATGTTAAACTAAATGAAATAATTCTATTGATTTTGTTGTTTGAATATCTTTTTTGTAATTTAATAAATTATAGTTGTATCAGTTATCAGTTAAGCGCGTGCTTGTCGAGGGCTATTCACTGTCAGTTGTTCGGAAAAATGCTAAGGGTAAAAGCCTGTATTATTAAGTTAACCATGCTCCACTATTACGTGAACTATATTTCACTAATTAGAATCTTAATTCTCATAAATCTGCAAGAAACATAACATTTTAGTCTTTGGCGCAACGTGAAGAGACAGCATTCTTTGGAAGTCACGTTATACTCGCATACGTAGCCTTATAAAACTTGTTTGTTCATATGGTAAGTCTCCAAAGAATTTCCTTGTTTACTACTTTTCTTATCTTCTCAGCAAAAGTACAGAGCACACCCAGCATCTGTGGTTGACATGAACATTTATGTAAACTTCTCTGTGCTTATAACTGGCCTTCAGCTGGTGCCCATAGCATTGCTACTGAGGCACTATGGAAATTCTGTTCAGATTGTGCCGTATATCAGGAAAAAAATTCTCTCTCCTAGCCATTAATATCCAGGCTAATACATGTTTTATTTTTGTAACTTCTTCACTATAACAAGAGCATATTTTCCATAAACATTTGTGAATGTTTACTAGATGAAATTCAAATGCTTTTTTCTTGCAGCTGAATGTTGTGTGGAAAGAACTGTTTAGGCTCAAAACATAAAGAATGCCATAAGACAAAACATGCTTTTCTCACGTGGATGACGCTTTGAGTTCTAGGATTCTTTCTGAGCGTTTTGAAGCTTTTGAGGATTATGAAGTTATACGAATCAAAGGGAAAGGTTCAAGTACTGTAGTAACCTAACCTGTCAAATTTTGTGTGTTACTCCTAAAAAGCATTGTTTATGTTGCGTTTAGACTCTGTGTTGTGTGAATGACATGCTACTGAAAGCAACTCATTTGAACAAACAAGCAATATTCTACAACAGAGAGTACTCTCTCTATAGATATACATATACCCTATAGAACATAAAATTCTATATTATGCCGCAATATAGATGACTGCTTATATTTCAAACCTGTCATAATGGCATCTTAGTATTACCCCAAATTTTAAAATCCACACACGGTGTTACTCGTTGTAGATGTATTAGAATATTTCATTTTGTAGCAAGTCTCACTTATGGCTAAAAAGATTCTTCTTCTAAATTCTTTGTGGTTATCACTAAGCAAAAAAAAAAAAAAAATCTTCAGCAAACTATATAGAGCAGTACATACATAGACCAAGTCGGGTTAAAGTATTATGCAACATACAGCAAGGAGAAAAGTTTATCGTTTCCTTATGAGATAAGTTGAATACCTGAAGGTAACTGGGTACAACGTGGTAGTTTCAGAACATCTGGGAGGTGTTCAGACTGCAGTGGTAGCAACGTATATATAAAGCCCATGATTATAAACTACTGGAAACCGCTGCAATACTGTACATACACAGACCTTTTCAAAATGATAAAGTATTTATTTGAGCCTAACGCACTATAAATTGGGAAACTATGGCTGACAATCCATCCCCACCCTTCAGTGAGAGAAAACTCTGTCTCCTACTGCAAATTCAGACATTTGCAAAGGCAAATTGCCATTTAGGCACCTGAACCAAGGAAGAATCGCAATGATAAATCAGAAAATGGTTATCATGTCTGTACCTATCATAAAAGCAATTTTTAAAAAATCCCATAAAACGTTCATTGAGAGCTGCTGCAGGCCTACTGACAGTCTCTCAGGTTCTGCTCCACTGATCATAAACTGTTGGTAACTGATGAAATATGGCACTGGCAGAGGCCCTTGAAGAATGAGATCGCATTTGCTCCTTGCCTGCCATAGCTGCGGAAAGCTGTGCTTATGAGATGAAACTCTAAGAAGTAGTAAAAGCATATTCACAAAGTCTCTTCACTTACGAACAATCCTAATGACATGAGAGGCCAAGCTAAGGTACTGTGATGTTTGCAGCCAGCAGTAGTGAACCTTTATCTGCCACCAGTACTTTATCAAATGAATATTAACTTTTTCCTTCTGTCATTTTGACCTTTTTTTTTTTCCCTCTGTTGTCTTTCTAGGTTTTTAATGACCAACAAGTTCTATGGAGGCTCGGCTAGAAATTGGTCCACTTTAGATTCAGTTGAGATTGTGCAGGATGGAGGAAAGTTTGCTAAATTTAATGTTTCTGTCATCTCTGCTCCTGCAGAGTATTCATTTCATTGTCAGCTGGTGGGAACAAGCAATCTCTATCCTGCAAGGCTGATTCCATCCAACAACGAGGCAAAAAACTGGGATGTTTTCATTTCCAGGTTGCAAGTGAGTACACATTGACATTTCAGAGATAATTCCAAGAATGATTACTTGCTATTGTGGGTGCTGAACGACACACATCCATAATGTCCTCACTTTCTTTGCAGCCTGAAGGAAAATGTAAAAGAAAAGCTGTTCCCCCTAGGTGAGCTATTCAATAAAGGGGTAAAAAAGACGGCAGTTGCTGAACAATAAGAACCTGAAAGCACAGCTTTGAAAAACAAAAAACTATGAAGTTGTCCACAGAAAAGAAAAACCAATAAAACCAAATGCGCTTAATCAGGCAAAGAATGACTAAGTCCCCATGCCTGTTTAATGAATTGGGCTGCTATTGGAAACACGGGCCTATTAGGTGGGTGGCTTTATGCTGCTTACTTTGTTTTTATTTGATTTCTTTGCACTTTGTTTACCTGGGAAAGGGCAGCTTAGGGTGGTTACTGTTTTCACTGATATAGACTATACTCCTACAGACAAAAACAAAGCACAGTGCAATTAGATTTAATGGAAGGTTTGCCATGGACTTCAATCAGGAGCAATGCTAGGTCCCGCCTGGCCCAGAAGGAAAGCAGTTGTTTTGGGGGTTTTTTGGCATGAAACATAGGTTTTGTGTATATTTAGTGTGGTAGTACAGACTGCATATGTGAGGTGTAGACAATTGCATCTTTATTATTTAGAGCATTGATCTTGACTTAGGAGGAGCACATCGACACTTATATCTTAATACACTGTTGCACTAAGGAATCTCTTTGATTAAAGAGATCATGGATATGATAGGAATAATTCCAAACTGGACTCTAGTTGTCAAAGATGAGCTAAGTCCATGATAACTGGATACAAATGCTGATATAATTGTATTTCTGATTTTGATAACAACCCAAATCTCAATCTGAGTTCAGATTTGACATTTCTGTTTAAACAATGGAAATCTCACGGGAACAGAATTGGTGCTGTGATTTATTTTCCACAAATTCCAGGATCAAGTTCCACAGTTTTTTTGAGAAGCAACATAGCAATACACACCAATGTCATAAAGGTTCCTCCTGATAGTATTTTTTATGGAGAAGCCTGAGAATACCTGAGTCCACGCAACTGTACTTTGCCTAGTCAGCTCTTTGAAGTTAGACTTTGGCATCACTAGGCTATGAAAGTACATGGGCTATGAAAATGCAAAGCATCCACTTACAAGGTATCTTTTCCTGGAATTTCTATGTATATTGATACTGCTGCCTTCTCAAAGGTTAGAGAGAGGCTTTGCTCCATCCTTGGTAGGCATTGAGGTCTTGATCAAGAGTAAAAGTAGTAGGTTCCCACCTTCCTTATTGTTTTGGAGCAGCAGCTGCTTGCACTGTTCAGACAACAGAACTTCCCGTTCCTCTTGGGAAAGACCTTTTTCTCTGATGAAGTCCTAAGCGTAGAACACAACCTGAAAACTCCTGTTCTGATCTTTTGTGTTGCATGAAAAGACAGGAAGTCACCATTCTGGGCTCGTTTCTAAGTTCTATTTGAACCTTTCCAGATATCTTCCACTGATATGTAGTGAAATCTGATAGATCTCAGTATCAGTTTTTGTTTTAGAATGAGGTTTAGAAACCCCAAAACTCTTTTGCACAGTGAAAAAAGCACATGGGATGTGCTCGGTCGTTGCAGCCGGCACAAAATCTTGTTACTGAAACTGAGGAACATGATTTTCGTGTCAACGTCATGCAACAAATTAGAAACCAGGGTCCAATACCAATCTAGCTGGTACAGTTGTACTTTGCAACGTTACGTCCTGAAAACAGTAGCACAGTATTAGAGGGACATGGCACCTGCACAGTGAAGCCTTGCATAGCTTGTTCCAAGGCAAGGCTGAACTGATGCAGCCTTTTACTTTAGTTCTGGAGCTAGCTCAGTCACTGCCACCTGAAGAGCCCCTGTGGGATGACCATAGCCTAGGATGTCACCACTCATAGCTGTACACAGTACCAAAACTCCTCTGGGTTTGGTGGGGTTTTATGTTGGTTTTGTGGTTGTTACAGGAATGGTTGTTCTACCGTGATACATTTTATCCTTTCAAGGATCCCAGATTTGTCTACGAAGATAAAGAGGACACTGCCATCAAAAGCACTGCTTTTCTTTAGTATGTGTCATAGTGGTTTAGAAGTCCATTTGTTCCTAAGATAAACTGCCAAAGAATTTAAAACCAAGAATATTAGGATTCTTTGTGGTTAAATATTTCTAAGTTGAAAAATTAGATGTTCCTTGTACACTTAAGAGCCCTGAACACAACAGATTTTACTTGGAGGCTTTGTCAAAGGTGAAACTCCATTCAAAAAAATATTTTCAAAATTAACAGTAAATGCAGACTAGTATAACCAAGACAAATGATGCTTGTCCAAACACTAAAATTAAAACTTCCACAGGGAACTTCCAAAAGGCTTTTACATTCATAAAAATTAGAAAATCACATGTAAGTATTTTTAACTTTTCTATAGGCAGAAATACTGCTAGGAATCACATTCTTATCTCCCACCTGGGATCTAACACTCCCACAGAAATGATAAAGCTTCAGAAAAACAATAAAAGAACCCTGCATATACTTCATCTCCCACCTAAAAGTAGACATAGCATTTTAAGAATGTACAATTAAAGCTTTCACCTCGAAGCTTCAATAAGCATAATCCTGCTTCAAGAAACCCCAGTAGGATTGACATAATAAAATTCAGTATTTCTGGCTCTAAATCAGAAGTGTTAAAGCTTTTCTAAAACAAATATACCTGTAAAGGGCTTCAGAGAGTTCTTGTAATAACAAATGTGTATTGTTTTCCAGAATTTTAATCCATTTTTTGAATATAAATGACATAAATCATCACCTGCTTTCTGGTTTTTATTGTAAATAAGTCTTTCAGACTACATTTCATGACTCTTAGTCGCATTCTCATCTGTTGTCAAAGCAGTGGCTTAACAAGCGAAGGCTTAGGTAATCACCTGTATTCTCTAAAACTGTGCAAACTGTTATCTAACCCAAAAGCTTATTTTTGCTAATCCTGCTTTAATCAGAAGCCTGACTGCCTATAGTGAAAGCAGACAGTATTGGCAAGTTAGCTACCACGGTCTGACTTAGAAAGATTCTTCTCAGAAGCCCAGAAAAGCTTGAATTGCTAAAATTGTCTTCACCTCCACAGTAAATAAATAGCCCTTAGTTCTGCATAGGATAAGAGTTTTATTAATCAGCATTCTGGAAGGTATAGTCATTGCTCTTAATATGGATATTACATACACATTAACTTTTTAGACGCCTGAGCCATGAATGAATTCAAACCCAGAGTGCTTACTGATGTAGCATGGCATGCAAGCCACAGACTAAGTTTTTTGGAGTTTGTACCAACACCTCTGCTAGGAAGTACAAACTCTTTTCTTACCACAAAGCTTCCCATTTAGTTTATTGTAAAGCATAGAGTAATCATGGAGTGGGAACACAGAAAAGTAGAAATCCATGATCTCCTGCTTCCTTGCTCATTGCCTGGTGAGGGAAGTGATTTACATAAAATAATCCTTTTTTATTTTATACTATAATATTTTACAGAAAATAGTCAGTTTTAAGGTCTTATTTCCTTACTGGTGGATTTATGACGTTCAGTGCTTTCCTTACGCAACCATTTCAGAGAATCTGTAAATACATAAGAATCCCAGTCTTTATTTTTTGTTATAAAATTATTTAAGAAAGACTCAAACCCACAGATCAGATTAATTCTTTCTTTCCTTCATTTTCTTCCACCAGTTAGATTCCTGTCCTTCTGAAGGAATCAGTGCTTATGTCGTTATGTGCATGGGTTTAGAGGGGGAAGTGTCTTCCCTTTCTTCGTTGCTTTCTAATCTTTTGACTGTTTTTAACAAAATTTTTAGAAGGATAGTGGTCTCAAAGACACTTAAGTTTGTTGATACTTTTTGCAAAAGAGACCCCCAGATTAGTTGTTTTTTTCTGAGGAAAACAATATGGCAGGAGCTCAGCCAGCAGCAGACCTCGAGAATACAGTCAAAGGAGAGAGATCACAGATTTTTCTAACTGCTGGAAAAGTTTATATGGGTTTCATATGTTAATAGACAACGCAGGTCCCACACCTCAATAAAGCAAGCCCTTTCTCCTGTTTTGAGTCTCTGATGTCTGAGAGGGGGGGAAAGGTTTCACAATGTTTTCTCCTTGAACTTTCACTAAAACTCAGCCAAAAAGGTCACCTTCATTAGAGGGATTTTAAAGTAGGTTTCAGGAGTTCTGCTTGTCAAGCAGTTATTAGCTAAAAATCTCAGAGTATTTCAACAAATCTCATGATCTGTGGGGGCCTTAACTCTGATGCCTTTGAGTGCTTTGAGTGTCCTGGTTCTTAAGTGGTCATTGCGCTGTACTGATCACATATTCCCGTTGGGACTTTACTTCTAAAAGTAACACAAATTTCTGAGTGGGAAACCTCCCTCTTGCCAAAAAAAAAAAAAAAATGAATTCTGCATCTTTAATTTCCTGGGTGAAAAGGGCACCTGGAAAATTGTTCTGCAGAGGATTTGGTTCTCACTCTTTTTTAATGGGCAGAGAGTGAGTGGTAATTAACAGGTGTGGTTCTTGTAATTACCACACACATCCTGAAAGTAGGGCCTACACTCTGTGTTTACTTGCACTCATCTATCTACCTTTCTTCGTTCCCAGATTCAAGGCTTCAACATTGAAAACAACCAGTTTTCCTATGCAAGTGACTGTACAGGCTTCTTCGCTCCTGGAATCTGGATGGGCTTGGTGACATCTGTAGTTTTACTGTGGATCCTGGCCTATGGCATCCATATGATCTTGCAGCTCACAACAAACAGCAGATTTGATGACCCCAAAGGTCCAGCTCTGTCAGTTCCTCAGACAGAATAGCTGTGGATTGATTTAATGCCGCTCCAGCTTTTCCTGGTCTAATATTTATGATTTTTTTTGCCCTTTTACTTCATAATATGTGTAATAATAACATTTACTTCATAATAACCTAAAAAGATATCATAGCAGAAAGGGGTAATTAAACTACGTATAAAAAGGATACTTATGCTTGGCAACAATAATAATTCTACTTGTTATTACCATCATTTGTTAATAGCTCTCTGTGTTAAGGGTCTGAGGTGAGGCTGTAGAGGTTATTACTCTAGCTGGCTGTTAGAAAGACCTGTACAGACTGCCTTCAGATTAACCCTTATTGGCAAAGAAAGGGTATCACAACAGAGATAAATGAGAAGGATAAATAACTTATTTGATAGGAAACTATATATTGAAAGTACTGGTCTCTCTAAAAGCTCTTTAGTAAGTATATCATGTTGATGCTACATATTAAGAAGGCTGAACTACGTCTTGACATTTTTTCTCTCGAGAAAACAGAGAAGTACAGAAGTAATAAAGTATAAGTCACGAAATAAATGGTCTTCAAAAGTCTTTTCAAAATACATCTTTGTTCAAATGTGGTATCACAAATGAGAACGGATGGATTAAGGCTTACCTTCCCTTTAACATCAGCGTATGCCTGTGGGAATTATGTTGGGTAATACTAACTCATGTGTTGGTTTTAGCCCTGGACAGCTGATGGAGTTACTAAGCAAGATAGGTCTTTGTCCAAACTGATCACAAAATTGTGTTTGGTGTCATGGCAATGAATGCAACTTTTCAAGCTCACAAACGAAGATCCAGACAGCATCTTAACAGAGATAAGGTAATTTTCTTAGCACCCCTCCTTTGCCAGGTATCTTTGGAATAGTTATGAAGTTTGTATGAAAAAGGAAAAAAAAAAAAGAAGTCATTAGAAGCACTGTGCTAATGTACTGCTTAAGTCTGAGCATGTTTATGGTCATCTCAATAATTCCAGAAGCCTTAAAACATTCAGAACATGCTGGATTCTTTTGCAATTAATAAAAGGTGCTACATCTTCTCATTGAGCAATCTGACTATGCAGTGAATTACTAAATGTTATGAAAAACTAGGAAATAGTAAAAAAGCAGTATTGAATTGGTAAAAAATGGTAAAAATAACATTTTCATTCTCTTCTGTAGTGTTTTGTTACGATTGTGCACGTTCTATTAGTAGTTAAAGAACAAAAAATATAATTCTGACAAATTACAATTGTCACATGAAAAGAATTCTAAATTTTCTCATCTTGATCCATGTCATGGAACAATGATACAGAGGAAAGACAGTTAGAATCAGCTCTTTAACTAGACCAACAATAGTTTCTACTCATCATTCCTGGATGTCACATTTTTATTACACAGTCAAAAAAGTAAATTAAATGCTGTCTGAAGCTATTCTTCCCAAATCATTCAATCCTGACCTGGAAAACAAAAAGAGAGCTTGCGTGTAACTAGCAGAGGTGACTTGTCTGCTGTAATATTTTTCCCAAATGTTTTTCAAAACCTCAAAAAACGCTGGCATTTGATCTACACAAAAACACTGTGTTAGAAAGGCACATTTTCTTTGCAAAAAACTAGTCGCCAGTAGAGACAACTGGGCTTGTTTTATTAATTCCCCCTTCAAAGCAAGTTACGTGAATGTGACATTGAAAATTGACATAACAGCCATGTAAATGATAGCTAAAAGACAGGAAGACTATTACAAAGGGCTTGGTTTGTAGAAGACAGGTTTCTTATGACTTTTATCTAGATTCAACAAAATTTGGAACAGATTTTGTTCAACAGTGACGATATATCGGAACTGAAGAACGGCTTTACGAGGCCAGCTCAGAATCCTGCCTCCAGCAGTGGTATGAGTACGGCAAGCACGTGGTAGTACTTCCTGCAGATGTTCCACCAGTCTCCACCGTTTAAGCTCAAGGACTTCCTCAGCCTTAGAAGTGGTGTCTTTCTAGTTAATAATTCTGGGTATAGCTATAGTTCATTAATCTGTCCAGCCTCCCCATGAGCCTGTGCACTCTCCTAGAGCTCACAGGGTCCTGATTATAGTGTGGCACTGCGGATACTTGTACCCTCCCTTGCTTGCCTGGGCTGGACTCTGCAGAAGAGGAGGAAACAGGGTCTCATATACCATGATGAAGAGATAAGTCTCTTTCAGAAGAGATCAAGCTGGATCAGATGCTGGAGGAGATGTTTGTTGGACTAGCTTTTTGCTGATGCATTAAGACTGAAGCCCTCAGAAAAGGGCCAAACTGAACTATTTATCTGCTGTGTTTGACATTACACATTTCAGGCTGAAGGGGAAGGTCTTTTTGTGGGGAAAAAGCTTTTTCCTTCTAGATTCTCTCACGACGATACCATGAATACAGGCAAACAGGGCCTGTAGGGGCATATATTCTGTTTCTATAGTGAGTTGGGATACCCCTGTGATGGAAAGCTCAAGCCCTGTGTTGTAGCCCTTCATGTGGCAAGGTTATCCTTGTGAGGTCTGTGCTGGGAAAAACAGCAGAAAAGGAAGGGAACTACCCACAGCGCTAGCCATCCTGGGAGCCAGGTGGACTGGGGTCTGGGGACAATAGCCAGTCCTTCGTAGAGGATGACCAACTCTTCTTTGTCCACATGTGGTAGGTTGACCTTGGCTGGCTGGCAGACGCCCACCCAGCAGGTCTGGCCTCTTCTCACAGAGGCCACCCCTGGCTGCCAACACCTGGACACGGACAGCCAATCCACCACATCAGGGGGCCATACGTGCTGCTGGAGTCTCTGTGCCATGTCAAATCCCTGCAGCTGCAACTCATGCTGCCCTGTGGTCAGAGAGAAACACAACTGATGTCTGATTTCAGCAGGGTTGGATTCCTTGCTTTTAAACAGGGCTGGGCCTCGGGAAATTCTAGCAGGATTTTGTACCCACATGTGTTTGTTTACCGTGCTGAATAAAGTTAAAAACTTGTCAGGGGCCTTCTAGCTCTGTGTACTGATTTCACAATTCAGCTTAATCACAGGTGTACTTGTTAAAACATGCCTGTTTCGGGAGCAGTTCCAGCCAGAATATTAGCTCTGTCCGGAAGGTGTGAGCCTTTAGGACTTCGCCCAGAGCTCACTGAAGTTATCAGAAGTATTGACTTCAGTGAGTGCCAGCTCATTTCTCTACCAAGTACAAAATAATTTAATAAAGATGGAGGGGGTGATGGGAAAGGGCATCAGAAAAGTAGAAGCTTTGGGTTTGCTTTCAGAAATGAAACTTTATCAAGAAAGAAAATCAGAAAATATCAAAAAACTATGGTACAAATTGGAAAAAGATCTGTTTAACTATGAAAAATCAAGACTAAAACCAAAGAAAACCCAAACCTAAACACAAAAGTCCTGAAGCCATAAGTTACAGTATTTACTCAAAAATTCAGCAACGATCGTTTGTTGGAGGGGAGAGCTGAGATGGAGCTAGGATCTGAACCTCCTGACCTGATACAGGTTTGCTTTCTGCCCTGGTCCATTGGTTCCTCTGCTTTAAAATTACTTATTTAACAAACCATGTGGAAACCCAACAATGACTTACAATGACACAGAATTATAATAGAAATAGGCCAAGAGAAGTGTTTTTATGTAGGCAGTAAAGGAAGAGAAGTCATTCCATCTGTCAAGGGAAGACTTGATGAAGTAATTGGCTGCTCCTTTCCTTCTGGGTGCCTGATAAATAATGAATATGCAAATCTAAATCAGCAGAATTATTAGGCGGTGTCCAGGCATTAGAGGACTCTGTAATTATTTCAGCATAAGCTGGGGTCAAGCAGGGAAAACTAGAGATGTTGAAAACAAGGAATGACTATGAGAAGCTAACTCCTAAGACAGAGATACAAGAAGAAGCCTCAATGTTGGATACTGGTCACTGCTGGCAAAAAACTAGTAGTCTCAACTGGTGGTGATGACTGTAGGGGCAAGTGCAGTGATAATCTTATCCTTACTTTGAACAAGACATGAAAGGGGGGCACGGACTTGTTTTCCTGCAGGCTGTTTTTCCTGATGCGTCCTGTGGTGGGCTGACCTTGGCCGGCTGCCAGATGCCCTCTAGGCTGCTTCCTCACTCCTCCTCCTCAACAGGACAGGGGGAGAAAATAAGATGGAGAAACTTGTGGGTCAAAATAAAGACAGGAACACCACTTACCAGTCACCATCACAGACAAAACAAACTTAAGGAAGATTAATTTATTGCCAATTAAAATAGGTTGGATAGTGAGAAACAAAAACAAAATTAAAACAACACCTTCAGTCTGCTCAAATGCCAAAATAGCCTGTGGTGTCTAACATCTTCCAGTACAGAAAAACCTGATCTTCTTCAGTTTTCTAGTAGAGGTTCTGCTCTCAGATTGGTTGGTTCCTTATCAAAACTTAATGCAAAATCAAGGACAAAAGAGCTGTTTCTTCAGAACTCAGATTTCTAAAGGCTTAAAAAGTATTGAAGTACAGGGAAAAAAAAAAAAAAGAAAGAAATGAGATCTTGCCAAGGGGTGGTTCCTTAAGTAAGCAGTCTCTCACTTCCACAATGCGGGAGGGTGTCTTTCTTAGCCTTCCTACCTGTGTGGGTGGAAAGGAGACTTACAACAGTGACTGAGCCCAAGAGTAGATCATCTGCTATTGATGATCCACAAGTGAAGTAGCTTCCTTATCTTCACCATAACTTTTTGAATGCCTCCTGTTTGAACACAGGTTCCCTGCTCCAGTTTGGCTGGATTTCTGTATAACAACCGGACCTGGTACGTTCTTGAATTATTATAGTTGAACTTAGTTTTATGTATCATTCGTTATTGCCATGATAGAGGATAGTTTACTGAATGACCATAGAATCATAGAATTATATCTTTTCTGCTTTGCAAATGGCAATATGGGTGTCCAGTGGGAGAGTGGGAAACCCATTTCGAGTCTGTCTTAATACTCTTTTAACTAGTTAAGAGGAAGTAAAATAACATGAAGGGTGTACTGACACCATGACATCATATACAACTTCCTTTACTTAATGAAAACTGCAAAAATAAGGTTTGCAACATGAAAAAAAACAAACAACTGCTTTCATAAAAGTACTCTTGTAAGGCGGATAATTTCAGGGCTTTCTGATGTAATGTTTGAATTGTAATTTCATGTATCCTATTTATTGTGGGTAAATACAGATACATATGGATAGTAGAGTGATCAATTTAGCTATTCATCAAGTATCTTTCACTAAAGCATACTGGCATGATTGGAGATATTACTGTCCATATCTACTCTGCCTTTCATTCATGTATACCTGTGCCTCAGCTGTTCATTAAGTTCACGCTGCTGTGCTCTCTTTTTCCACCAAGGATGTAATATATCAGATTTTGCAGTAGAGTGGCTGAGATGCAGGTGCTTGTCTGGGTCTGTCATTCCTGCCGCTGAGTAATAAAATCCTGGCAGAAGAGCAAAGCGGATAGCTGCAAACACCGATGTCTCAACACATTACTGTGATACTGGGGAAGGATTTTTATTATAGCTGTCAAAAGGGGAAACCAAAGCATGCACGGAGCCGTGTGCCTTGTCAGGGTCAAAGACCACATTGCCGGTAGCCTGAGAGGCAGGACCCACTCCACTTTGGGCAGTGTGCGTTCTGTCTCTGAGTGCCTGAACACAGTTCAGCTAATAACATATGTTAGGGCAAGCTCAGGAGTGCTTTGTTTCATATCCTGCTAGAAAGACCCCTAACAGCTGTCTGTGGCAAAAAATACCTAGAGGGCACCAAGATCCGGTTGTGGCCGCCTTCTCTCACTTTATATCTTCAGACTGCAATTGAACAGGAATGTTCCAGGCCCCCAGTGGTCTCAACCCTTCTCTTTAACCATAAAGAGGAAAGAGAAATGTGGGAGAGGAGAGGCAATACGGATCATTCTTTTTCCTCTGTAGACAGTGAAAGCCTTTGCACTTCTGAGTGGTTGCCAGAGTCCTACACCCCAATGGAACGGCAAGGGTGGCAACAAAGGGCCCTGCCACTGCTGGGGAGGGTGTGCACACCTGCATGATCGTGGCCTCTCTTGGAAGGTCCTCCAGGTCTTCAACACTGTCTCCCAGAACCACTCTTTGTGGCTGGCTGCAAACTAAGGCAGGAGCAGCCACTTTGGCTGCCTTCCAGAAACTCTGAGGTGGCTAAAAGTGAGTGGGAGGAGGGAGCCCTGCAGCTATTCTGCATTTATCTTACCACGTGGACCCCAGAGTGTTTGCAACAGGCAGTCGAATTCTGAGTGTAAAAATCTGAGGCTTCACCTGTCTCTTTATAACTAACTAGTATTACAATTACAAAATAGATGGTCTGCTTTTGCTTGTAGAGCTTTCATGGATGCGTACTTATACAGCAAGAGTGGAGCACTTGCATTAGTTTTCATTTATTTAGTTTTTCACAGAAGTTTTTGTGGGTATACTGGTTGGTTTTGAGGCCAGAATGTAGACCTTAATGCCTTACTGCTACCAGTTTATGTGGTCTAACAGTGATTAACAGATACCTAAATGGAAATTAGTGTGAGGATTTTTGGTTTGGGTCGGGTTTTTTTGTTTGCCCTAAATAGCACAAAAAATTCTTTATTGGATATATTAGGGAATTTAAAGTTTGCTCATGTTCTGACATAATTTGAACCCATTTCTGCTGTAATTGCTTTTATAGCACTCAAGTTCAAGGGGGCAGAAAGGGTTTAGTGGTCACAGACTGTTGGGCTGCGCACACTTCTGGCAACAGATAAATAAGCTAAAGTTTAACGATCAGTGTTCTTAATTGTAATATCTGAAACTCTTCCCTGGATAAAAATGGTGTCTAAGAATTAAGAAAGACATAGGGTTTTGCCTAATGAATGACTAGCTTCTGTTTGTTATGAAACTCTTGGTTAACACGTGAGCTAGTTACTTTTACCACATTACCTTATCGGAAAGGTGAAGGACTCCTTCAGTAGGGTCATTGTTTTCATCTGGAATAGCCAAAGGTTTCACTTCAAAGATTCAGTACGATTGCATGTTACTCATTAAGTAAAATCTACATCTTGTCTAATCAGCAGTGTGTGCGTCTGCCGCAAATCCAGGGCTGGATTCAGCTGCTGTGCAACGGGACTCTTGTTTTAAAAGCTGTTTATGGTGAGGTCATTGCTGTGTCTGCAAATTACACAGTGATCAAAATTATATCTTATGTGCTCCTCTTCTTTGATACTGTAATATATTGGGCCTCCTGTGTTAGCGCAGAGCTTCAGCCGCAATACAATCTGCGTTCCAGCCCTTTGCACATTTTGTAGGAAAGGAAGTCTAAAGGGCTCTTACAGCCGATAAGTTATTATTATCTGTTATTAGTGTTCTAAGGGGAAATAATTTCATTATTGTCATTACATATTATTGTTTTAGTGTATCTGGAAAGAGGATGGTCTTCTCCCTTTAAACACTAAGTCTGATTTTAAACAATTACCCATTAGACACTTCCTATCCTGTTAAGGAACTTAGTAACCTCGGTGAACTGGTGGTGCCACGGTGGTAATCATTTCATACCAGATACTAATATGAGCCTCTGATACAGAAAGGGTCTCCAAATCAAAACGTATTGATGGAAATTGCTTCATGTGTATGGGAAGACTGAAGCTTTTTGACAGAACATCACCTCTGTTCGCTGGTGTGCTACAGCATGGTGTGAAATTGTCTATTCCGTGAAGAACACAGCTTGTATCTGAGATGACACTGGTTGTGTTGGCCATACGGTTTGGCCAAGACATTAAAATTAGCACTTTTCCCCCCAGACCTGAAGGATTAATAAGAAGATTATACAGATGTATGTCTCACTCCTCTGCAGTGTGGTGCTCCCACCAGCTTTCAGAAACACTGCTGCTCCAGTGCCACACACCAGTGCAGCTCCCAGCAACAGCCACCCGCTCCACTGATCTCACTGACTGAGCCTGACCTTGCTCAGCTTGTTCAGTCCTAGCCAAGATGGTCAGGACGGGAGATCATGAGTCATTGCCTAATTTTCCTAAAGTTCAATTTTTATAAGCTGGCCAAAAACACAAGCGACCCAGAATTTACTTCTGCTCAAAAACATTTTAGCCAAAAAGCTGAAAGGATCAATAGTCAAGGGACAAACCTTGTCTCCTTCTGATGAAAAGAGCTGTACTTGCTCACATCTAGATACATTCAACTTAGAAATTAGAAGATGGAGGAATGAAAAAAAAAAAATCCGTCTTATATGCAGCAGATCTAGAATGACATTGAAAGACCTGCACAGGATGCAGGACTTCTGTATAAATCTGTGAAGTGCTGCAAAAGTTTTAATAAGAAACCTGTAAAGAAGATGAAATTCCTCTCTTCTTCCCAGTTTCCTTCCTCCTGTGGGAAATAATACATAAATAGGAGAAAATAGCAGCTGCTTTAAAATGTCAGGAATGTTTCTGTCACCATAAACTTTGTTCAGTAGGAATGCATATATTGTGGAAAACCACATGCAAACAGATTTTTCTCCAAGTTCAGCTTTTATTCTGAGAAAGAATCTACTTCTATGGGAAAAGTTTTCCTGTTCACTCACTCTGAACACGTCAAGCAGGGAAAACAAACACCGCAGTCCATTCCCTTACAGACTGTGGGCTGGCTTGCCTCATGCCATCTTGCATTTTAGCGACGGGGGAAGCAAGGTATCCACCTCTCCCTTCTCTATCCTTGCAAGCAGCGGGCACAGCAGCAGTGTCTATGCTCTCCTGAACGCAAGGAGTGTTTCTGAAAAGCACGTCATTAGCCCTCCTCTCCGAAAGAAGAAGGTGTATTCCCGCTCCCTGCTAGGCACAAGCTGCTAGGCAGCTGAATATTGAACCTTCTGTTGTTTCATCCCTTTTGCCCATGGGGCTATGTTGTCTACCTGGATGGCTGACTTCACACTTTGCCTGAGTTGAAGCTCACCTTGTTTCCCCTTTTCTTCACGCTTGCAACGGGCCTGTTTGCTGGTGAACAGCAGAAGTGAGGAGTGACCTGATCTGATTTGGAAATAATGTGAAGTCTGAAACTCCAGAATGTCCCCCTTCTGCCCACACACAAGGCGGCACCTTCTAGCAGGTCCTTCCTGTTAGGTGACTCAATTGCTTGGAGCTGAGCTTAGCGTTTAAAAGCAAATGCAATGCATATCTGAGAGCAGCACAAGTACCATTTGTGGTCCTTTGCAGACGGAAAAGCTGCTTATTTGTTTAGGAAAGAGAGGCTATCATGCTTAACTTGTGATATTTCAGTCACTTCCATGGCAACAGGCTCAGCGAGAACAAAGCAGGACTTCACCAGCTCACGTAACAGCTTGAAAACGGAATAGAGAACATTTTACATAGCAACACGGTGAAGTTTCCTTTAACTTTTGAATTTTACCTCTGTTAGTTAACTGTTGATTTAATCAGTGAAGTAATGGCTGTACTGCCAAGCAGCTATGAACAAATTGGCATTGATTTCTTTCAGCTGTCAGGCACCCTTGTTTCTGTAATGACAGGGGATGTGTCGGCACAGTGTGGTGCCCCTCTCCCCCTCTGCCCCAGGATAATACGTGCTATCCGGCAGATGCCCTGCGATGATAATTGTATTTAAGGGGCAGCATGAGTTAGAAACGAGGGCCTGGTTCAAAGGTATTGGAATTTTTCCATCTTCTTCTGCGGGCTTCAGATTTGGCCTGATCTTAGAGATGTGGCACAGCTCATTGCACGGTCTACTGAGTAAGAGGTCACAAAGCACGTGGCTGAGTGACAGGACTGTGAACCTCCTGTGTTTAAAGGCAAAACAATCATGTTTCCAGTCTGAATTAGATGTGGTCGTTGGGATTTTAATCCCCTCACAGCAGGCAGGGAGAGGCTGCTTTACCCCTCGGGTCCTTGTGTTATGGAGCATCACTTGCTCTGTTTCCCTGGACTGGCTCACGCAGGCAGTGCCAGAAAGGGCTACGGTGCCCACGTGCCAAAGGGCTTATTTTTAGACTTACACATACTGCAGGAAAAGGGAGGATTATTAATTGGAGCAGCTGATACAGAAACAAATGCATGCCGTGTCATTAACAAAGTCTCCTCTCATAAATCTCTCGTAAACAAATCAGAAATTGCTGTTGCAATATGATGTGTAAAAAAAAAAAAAAAAAGCATAAAAGGCAACAGGGCTTGTTTTTAACTTCAAATGCAAATGGTGGCAGATGAGTCAATTATGATGTAAGTAACTGGTTAAGTAGCTCCATAAGCTTGAACTATTAAAACTTTAATTAAGTTTACTGTTAGAAGTGTACCAGTTAGATAAATCAATTATTATTGAAGAGTATTTCTGTCATATCTCTGACAGCATAGCCTTCACCCTGAGCAGAACAAGAAGTAGACAGTGAGATTTGGTCATTTCTTAGCAAAGTAGGGACTGTCAGATTGCAGTGTGACTTTTGATTGTTGAAATGAATGAAGTGCTCGCCAGCTGTGTTAGCCAAACCATTTTTCACTTTTTCTAGTTGACAGTCAGACATTTCGGCTCTGTGACTTATCCTTCTGCATTTGCTCCCACCAACCCTTTTATAGCCTGGTACTTGCCCCACCAGCCTGCCACAACCCTTTTCTAAGGCAGCTTTAGGAGTAAATAAAAGGACTTGCTGCTCCTCAAAAGCTCTCTGTGTAGGCATGTAATTTTATACTCTGACTTGAACAGCCTCAGTTTATTCAGTAGGAGACACATGATAAGGAGTGGAGATCTCATTCCCGTTGCAGAAATCTGTACTGCAATGTACTGTTTGGTCCAGCGTGGAGGTAGGTGTCACTGACAGGTGTTCATATGTCAGTGTGGTTTGATGTTCATCCCTTTGCGTTAGTATTCCTTATTGCTTTTCTAATTTGCTCTGTATGAAACAGACACTTGACATAAAATGCTTCATCCTTAGGTTTTTTAGATCTTAAAATATTAAGCTGCTAAATATAATTCTTCACAGAGGACTTTTGCGAGTACATCAGGAAGACTTGGAGCATGGAGGAAAAACTACCTAGAGGTTAGAACTGGGGAAATCAATGTTTTCTGACTGTCATTTAGTCTACTGACAATCTACAATATGTCATTTTGTGCTAAATCATCAATCTCAAATTTTGGACACAATTTTGATACCTGCAGTTGGAATCTAGACAAAGAGCTGAGGTAAAGGCCTTCAAACATGAGGCTGGTTAATAAAAGCAGATGTTGTCCGATGCAGCAAATATTATGCTACTTCAACCTAAACTTTCAGAGACTGGAAACTAACGGTGTTGAAAGCAAACTCCCCTTAACATGGAAGCACTCTCAATTACAGGCTTCTTTCAAAGATTAAGACCTTCCTCTCCATGTGCCTTAATTTCTGTTTCAGTAAAATGGTGAATCACTGAGATGTGCGATAAGATCATAGGATCATGTAATAGTTTGGGTTGGAAGGGACCTCTAAAGGTCATCTGGTCCAATCTGCCCTGCAATGAGCAGGGACATCTTCAACTAGATCAGGTTGCTCAGAGGCCTATCCAACCTGGCCTTGAATGTTTCCACAGACAGAGTATCTACCACCTCTCTGGGCAACCAGTGCCAGTGTTTCACCATCCTCATTGTAAAAAATTTCTTCCTTGTGCCTAGGCTAAATCTACCCTCTTTCAGTTTAAATTTCTTCCTTGTGCCTAGGCTAAATCTACCCTCTTTCAGTTTAAAGCCATTACCTCTTGTCCTATCACAAAAAGGTTTTCCCTATCTTTACTCTGGGCCCTGTTTAAGTACTGGAAGGCCGCAATAAGGTCTCCCCACAGCCCTCCCTTCTGCAGGCTAAATAACCCCAACTCTCTCATCCTGTCCTCATAGGAGAGGTGCTCCAGCCCTCTGATCATCTTTGTGACCCTCCTCTGGACCTAATGCCACAGGTCCATGTTGTTCTTATGCTGGGGGCTCCAGAGCTGGACACAGTACTCCAGGTGGAGTCTCACCAGAGCAGAGTAGAGGAGTAGAATCCCCTCCCTCGCCCTGCTGGCCATGCTGCTTTTGATGCAGCCCAGGATATGGTTGGCCTTCTGGGCTGCAAGTGCACATCACTGGCTCACGTCCAGCTTTTCACCCACAGTACCCCAAAGTCCATCTCCTCAGGGCTACTCTCAATCCCTTAAACCCCCAGCCCTGTATTCATACCATGTGTGATGCTCAGGTAACTGATGTAGGTGCAACCGCAAAGTGTTTTATTATTCTTTTGATAGCTGAACAACCACTTTTTCAGGTTAAGGATCTGAACCATTATTTCCTTTGTGCCAGTGAAACAGCATTCATTTAAAGCAAATTGGAAAAGGAGAATTTTTTTATTTTAGATTAAATGGTAGTTAGACTCGTGACAGCTGTCCTAATTTTCCCCTCAGTTGTAGTGCTAAAGCAAGATCTATTTTACTGAAGTAAATTAAAAGAAACTTTTAATGTTATTTTTGTTGTCTTATTGCTTTGCAGGTTTTGAATTTTTTTCTTTCTTTCCAAGATAAAGAGAAGTTTTCAAGTTAGAAGGAAAATAGACATTAAACCCTCAGTGCAACGTGCCTACAGTTTCAGTTTGAGTCTTGTAGGCCAAACTTTAATGTAAATAATTTAGCACACAAATGAGGCTGATTTAAAAAAGAAAAAAAAAAAAAAACCAAAACCAAAAGAACATAAACCTTGATCCTAATTCATTTAGCTAATTTACTTCAATGGATTTAATAACTTATATCCTGTTCTGTAGTGGCATCTAAGTTGAACATTTCTCTGGAGGGAAGAGGTTTTCTAGCTTGGTTTGCTGGTGAGAATTAAGTAGCTGGAAAAAAGGATTCCCAAAATTCAAAGGAATCTGTAGCAAGTTACATCCTTGTTTGTGTTTCAATATGAAAGTACTTGGGAGCAATGTATCCTGGTTGTTGGTTTTTTTTTGTTGTCCCTTCCCCCAGCTTTTTTACCCATTCTTAAGAAGCAGAGCAAGCCTTGCAAGTTCTTCACAAAATTATAATTCTTTCTGCTTTTGGACATTTGCATCTAGCTGCTCCTAGAAAGCATCTGGGAAGGACAAGTGCCCCGAACTTCAAATGGTTGGCAAATACTGACATTTTTTACTCAATCAGTATTTATTTGGTTAAATATGTAGACTATTCTACGGAAATTTTGGGAACCCAATTCTCTCACTGTGGTTTTCCTTGTCAGTTTTACCCCCACACTCAGTAAGTACCTGTAACAGAATCAGATCCTCAGACAGCTAGCGCACATCAGTTCCTCGCAGTTTGCTGAGAGGAGAGAAACACTCTGAGTCTTTAATAGTGTATGAACTGAAAAGAATGAGGAGAAGCTCTGTAAACAGTCTTTTATTCAAAAGGCTTTTAAAAGTTCCAAGTGGAAGAAGTGAGACACATTTAATCCTTTACTCTTCCTGCAGGAGAAGTCCGTCCTTCTCCTTCAGCCACCCATGGAGCGAGTAACCCTTCAAGCCCAGTAAACGTTAGAGCCTCAGGAGCACGATGCTAATTTTTATATTTCATTATCTGAGGAATGAATGAAAATTAATAGGATGTTTTTATACCTAGCTTAGAAACAAATGTCCCAGAGGCTTCAATTTCTTGTGAAGCCTGGAGAATTTCAACAAATCGGTGAAGCAGAGTACTTTGAAAAGCCGTTTTGAAAACTTCTCCCTTCCTCCTGAAGTGATACTGTTTGCCTGACTGCAACACAAATCTCGCTGTGGTGAAATGAGTTGAGCTGGGAGGACCGCATCCTGTTAAGCAGAGAAAGGAGCCATTCTTAATTATGATTTTTCTGTAGGTCAGCCTGCCAGCAAGCCCGCTAAAGAACAGACAGAAAGGAAAGACAGAGCAGAGAGACAGAAACGATAGCATGTAGCAAAAGTAAGATGAAAAAAGGAGGGGCAATCAAAGAAAACACTGCAAAATCTCATTCTTCCTCTGAAAAAGCTGCTTCAGATACTGTGAATGAGGGACTGCTGCTAGGAAAGGCTCAGCTCCACTGGCCAGAGGAAGGAAAGTTGAGTACATATAACAACCAGAGCTGAATGAATACTATGAATTCACCTTCTAAATGGTTTTACTTTGGTTGCATTTGTGCCATCTTTTTTTGTTGTCGGTGGATTTTCTACTGAGCTTGTTGTAACCAGTCACTACTAGTTGATTAATGTAACCTCCTTGGATATATGTATAAGCTTTAATAATAACATACTAGTAATTCAGAATCTTTAGCAAAGGAGATATAAACAAACATAAGGTACATTTCCCGCCACCCCCCCAAAAATATTCTTTCTGCCTTTCCTCTGGGGTGTGATAAGACACACAGAAATATATATTAGTGAAGATTACTGAAAAGTTTTGACAAATAAATCTTTCTTGGTTTGCACTAACAGTGCAACAAAGGTTTGAAAGTTTACTACCATTCAAATTCTATTGACCTTTACAACAGCAGAGCTTACGAGAAAGTTTGAGTATTAAAAATAGCCGTTCATGTTGCTGTTGTAACTTTGAACTTTATCGCACTTATGTTACAAATGCAGCACGTGGTTTCTATAATATATGGTTTTACTGCAGTGCATTGACAGCCTGTTGATCTGCTGTTCTCTGTAAGAAACCTTTATCAAATCGTGCTACAGCAAACAATGAAGAGCCACTGCAAAGAGCAACCTTGGCAAAAAATAATGTAAAGGCAAAATTAGTTAAAATAAAGTGAATTAGCACAAAATTAGGGAATCCTGTGTGCTGATTTTTTAAACTCAGCTAAGAAGAACACGGTGTGTGAATTCAATTATACTCAGCTCTAACTCACCGCACTGCCTGAATTTGATGTAGCCACTGTGTGCGACACATTGATTACTAGCTGTAAACCAAATATGTTCAGCTACAGAGATTAGTCAACGTCAATTTGCAGTCAGTAAGGAGGTTATTAATTCCTAATTATTATATTTATAGTTCCATTGCTTGCAGTATCGGTAACAGAGGGTGTAGCCTTAAGAAGAATGTTGTTTTGCAGCTTAGCCTATTCAGACCTTGATTTTTAATTTTTTTTTTTTTTATTATGGGATGGGCCTTAATTGCAATGGTCAGATCTGCAATACCCCTGACCGCCTCTGCAGCTGCTTTTCTCCAAGTTTGGTGACGTGGTTCAGACTTGGGATAAAATATCAGCCCTTTGGGAGTTTGTTCACAGGGAACAGGGCTGATGTGCGTCACCCCTGTGTGCGCAGGAGATGCACGGGCACAGGGACTCCTGTGCCATCGGGCTCTGTGTGGCCCCACATGGCCCCTGTGTCCCTGCTGCAGGCAGCCGAGTGCTTCAGGCTCTGGGGATCTGGAGCAGGACCTCAGCCCTGGAGAAGGCAGCCAGGGCACGAAGCAGACTGCTGAGGTGACCAAAATGTGGCAGTGATGGGACAGCCCTGGTGATGCTGCCTGCTCTCTCTCTGTGTCTTCCAGGGCTGGGCTTGCTATGTGGCCTGTCAAAAGAGAAGACAAGTCAAGAAAAAGAGAAGACAAGTCAAGAAGATATTCACAGGGTTAGTGGCTTTTAACGGGGCTGTTGTCAGCACAGTTCCCTCGGCTTCCAAGGCTGAGCAGCAGGGTCTAACTAGTCTCTTCCTGACTGCTGGCCACCAAAAAGATATTTGGTCCACATAGTTGGGAAGCCTTGAGCCAGGCAGATTTGACATTGGGTTTGTTGGTACTGATGTTTTCATGCTGATCCTTTAAATAGAAACTAGGTCAGCTGCAGCCGACTGGAAAGAAGGCAAGATGGGGCAAATTTTTCCCAAGGGAACGAGCATGCCAAGGGATGGGGAAGGTTCAAGAGCCAGCAGGGAGAGAGACTGAGGGAGCAGGGCATGGAGCTGGGAACCTGAGGCTCAGAGACAGTAACCACTGGAAGGAGAAGTGAGCAGCCAGCCAGCCCCTGCCAGGGCCAGAGGGAAGCCTCTCCAGAGGCAGAATCTACTATGGTCAGGAAGCCACAAAACTAGCTAAACCAAGCCCAGAATAAAGGACTGAGTTGGAGAGGGGAGGCTATGTATAAAAAAATATTGTTTATATATCAAATATTATTAGTATCTTACCTAGTTGATTTTTTCTATTTTTTCTTTTTTTTTTTTTTTTTTTTCAGGAGTGGTTTGTTGGTTTTGGTGGGTTTTTTATTAAGTTTTAAAGCCACCTGGTTGTCTTTGAGGAGCTTATAGGGCTCCTTATAGGGAAGTGGTCTAGGGAGGGGACTTCAAAGCTGTGGACAGCTTTCAGTCTCATCACCCGGCTGTGGCCAGCTATTCCCCAGCCCCAGCAACACAAAGTTGAGCCTGGCTGAAGACCAAATTGTTATAATACATAGAATTGCTCTCCTTGGTTGCTCTGCAACTGGCAGCAGCAAGTTTCCTGTTGTTAGATCACCCTGACACTGCTGCAAAGGAATGTGGAGGCATTGAACCTTGTAACAGAGGAATTTGCAAACTACTTGATTAGCCAGGAGACACTTTCCAGAATCTGACAGAAACTCTCATTACTCTCATCAACCCCCCCTCCCTCCCCCCCCCCCCCCCCTTGTTGTTTTGCAGTATATCCGGGGAAAGGGGTGTGTGTCTGCATAAACACGTGACATATATCCTGTAAGGGAGAGCTGTTATGACCACCCTTAGCATGTTTGGCTATAGCGGGTTAGCAGCACCTATGGTCTGTATGTAGCTAGAGCACAAGGGCCCTAAAAGAAACAGGACCCCATTTGGTGGATGCTGTTAACACACACAACAGCAAAAATCTCTATTGCAAACTGTCTCGGCCTCAACAGTGAGAAGAGATAGATCTGGTTTCGGAACCCAGAGGTCAGGCTACCATCCCTCCTCTGGACCAGGGCTGCAGAGTCAGCTGCCGCTGCCTGCTTGCAGCTGTGGGCAGGCAAGAGGAATTTGGCTGTTTGGACAACGATTGCTGTGAACTAGCAGCTGCCCCTCCTCAAGGAAAAGCAGCAAGTTCAGTGGAGGTGTCCCATAGGAAAAACCAAGGTGCAGGATGAGGCAGCGTTGAGCTGTGCCAATCTCAATACAAGAGACAGAAAAAAGGGAGGTCTATTGCTCCCGTGGGGGGTGTGTGTATGTAAAATTAGAGAACCTCAATGGTTGGTACAGTGCCAGAGCTGGGAACGTAATTCTTGTTTTCAAGAAGTGTTTGCTTTGTATTGAACAAGTAGGTATGTTATAGTGAAATTTTAAACTTCTGAGCCAGGTAGGAACAACATTTTTCAGAACATAAGGGAAGGTGACCAGGAATGATATGGGTGTTTTTTTCCCATGAAAGTTCCTGCATCACACAAAAGGGAGGGAAAGAAAAGGTTAATTTCATTGAAATGCTGACAATTTGTTTAAAGTGTGTCCAACAGTCATCCAAAAAGTTCTTTTAAGATACTACTGTTCAGTTCGCTTTGTAAGAATCCAGCCCTTGAGAACCCAGAGCCGCTGTGCCTCGCTACCCAGCAGCACACACAAATGCAATCTTTTTCCCTGAACTATTTGCTTCTGCCTTCTTCATGGGTAAAGCTATAATCCCTCAGGACAGGTGTTAGAAAAAATTACTCTGTCTTGAAAAAGTTACTAATATTTGGTGGGGTTTTTTTCTAATTATTATTCCACTATGGGTGGATGATTTTTTTTTAAATTTTGGGGGAAGAGGGGGAGGAACAGTGCAGGGGGGTTGGACTGGGAAGAGAACATAATCCAGGATTTATTATGGAAGAACTAGAAAGACAGGAAGCTTGCAGGGATATCTGGAGCTCATTCCTGCAATCTGAATCTGTAAATATTTTACAGACCTATATATGTAAATTGGCTGATAGTTAATCTTTGCAAAGATTAAGAGTAAAGGTAGTGACCTGAAGACAAGTTAGAAGGTACAGTGATTAACATGTCTCCATAACTAATTTCAGTAAGGAATTCCAGACTGCCATACTTTACATATTTTTGGAGTTGTATATCTCTCCTCCTTCTCCCTATTTTCTTGGGAATTTTAAATATGTAGCTAATGAAGCCTTTCATATAAATGCAAAGAAATACTGTTCATTTGTAAGACATAAAAGACATTTCTGTTTTCTGACCTGTTTTGCGTCACTTTCTTCCTGATTTATATCCACCGGATCCGGTGATTTGACTTCCCTGACCTAAGCAGATCCTTGAGGCAAGCAGCTCACTGGAGTGGGTCAGTAGAGCCGGCCGAGGCAGGGAGTCTCCAGTTCACAGGAGCTCTTAGTATAAAAACTTACCTTTGTTTTGAATCAGATTGAAACTAGAATAAAAGCAAAATATAATCTTGTGGGTTAGTAATTTAAGAGAGGGGGAACTCATCTTTCTGAGGCATGAGGTGTTTCCAAAACTGAGTTGTCCGGCTGGCATTGTTCGCTGCTGCTGGGAATGTAGTCTGGCTGCCTGAACAAGTTTCTGTGCATCATTGTTACTGATGTGGCAAGATCTAGAGCACACAGTTGTTCATTCCTGCTTCGTATCTGCTGCACAGAGGTAATAGCTGACATGCTGTAAATCCACCTCCTAAGTTTTGTTTGAAATCATTTGCTGGAGAAGCCTTGCCCAAACCTCATGTACGTTTCTGTGAGCCCATTGACCCCGGAGGCTGTAGGCTCAGCCTCGCCTGACTGAGCTGGCAGGGAGCCGGGGAGCTCCAGGGCTCTGTTGGGGGACCAATTTCTGCAGAATTCTGCTGGAGGCTTGATGAAAATTCATCACCAGGACTGAGAGGCTTCAGCAGAACGTTTCCAGGTGTCGGATGGGGGATGTCCAATAAAGCAGCACGTCTCAGAATCCCTAGCCCTACTATCTCTTTCTTACACTTAGCCATTTCTGTAGGAAATTACTGTGGTTTCTATCCTTTCTTCCATCATGGGCAGCTCCGAGGGAATGTGAATATCCCCCAAGACTGCAGTATAACTGAACAGATTTGTTATTTATTAGGTGCCCACTGTGTACTGAGAAGTCTTGTTGGCTTCAAAGGATGACATGCATAGGCTTTAAATGAGCAATTGCTGAAGACCTGGAATGCACACACAGGGCAAAAAAGCTCTTAAAATATCTTCATATCCTAAGTACAGGCTCAGAATTACTTCTAATAACAAATTAATAGCATCTTTCTGTAGTTTTTACACATCCTCTTAGGTACAATTAAGAAGAATTCTGAGTCTTTCCACAAAAATAGCATGGCCTTACAATATTTACAGCTTGCTTTGAACATGAAATAAGTAATTACTTCAGAGTAAGGGAGGAGGCGGTGGGTGCTAGCCAAAACTCATGATTCGCCCTCCCTGATCTTTCAGACTGTTGGAGTTCAACACTGATTCAAATTCAAATGAGGTGAATTGGAAGAGCCTTAAAATCTGGCTCGCTGCAACTCTGGACCTGGTTTCTGAACTTAGTCTACTTTAAAAGCAAATATTAAGGGTTAAGAAATTACTGATTACAATTTTTCTCTTTATATTTTTCCTGTATTACTTTAATAAACACATTACAGGATTCAAAGGGAGATATACAGTGTGATTTCACATCTGAATTTGTCTTTAATCATCGAAATATATTGTCCTTGAAATATATGTTTTCATTGAGATATATGATTTCCTTCACTGTTGATTAAATAACATTGATACAAATACACTTTCTTATTGTGGGACTGCAGTTGTATCCCACAAGAAAGAAAAAAGCATTTGCAGCACGGCACACAAAGTCTGTTGTTGCCTATCTCATGACGCATTAAGGGGATTGTTCCCCCAATCAGTGAAAGAAACTTCCTGTCAGATAATAAGTTGCAAACACTTTGTTTATCTAAGTTAAGGCAGACACATGCTAATTTGTGCAGATTAATTCCGTGGGTATAAAACCACATTTTCATTTGGTCAGTTTTCATCTCAGAAGCGTTAAACTTTTCAAAAATTACTTCTCCGGTGATATTTTCCTGCCGCTCCGTTACTGCTTGGGAGAATTCCTGTGAAAATGCTGAAAAAATAATCTATGAAAATATATTCTTATCAAGCAGAATTTACTCTTCTAAGCTGAGCTGCTTTTCTTTAATGTGACAGCAGCAGATCTTGCTGTGTCTGCAAGTCAGAGCACTCCTGACATAGACAGTGTGAACACTGGGGCAAAGTTGATGCAGATGCAGACATCCCAGCACTACGTCGGAATTTTGGACTGTTCTTAAGACATGTTATTAACAACAGAGCTACCTTAATTTTCTATGATTAACTTTAATCGGTAGTAAAACAAATACGTGCGGACCTGGGCATGAAGACCAGAGCAGAGGCTGCCTCCACCCACTTCTACCCCACTGTCATGGTTTAACCCCAGCTGGCAACTAAGCACCACGCAGCTGCTCACTCTGCCCCAGTGGGATGGGGGAGAGAATCAGTAGGGTAAAAGTGAGAAAACCTATGGCTTGAGTCAAAGACAGTTTAATAGGTAGAGCAAAAGCCACGCACGCAAGCAAAGCAAAACAAGGAATCCATTCACCGCTTCCCATGGGCAGGCAGGTGTTCAGCCATTTCTAGGACAGCAGGGCTCCATCACGCGTAATGGTTACTTGGGAAGACAAACGCCATCACTCTGAACTTATGCCCCTTCCTGCTTCTTCCCCCAGCTTTATATACTGAGCGTGATGTCACATGCTATGGAATATCCCTTTGGTCAGTTGGGGTCAGCTGTCCCAGCTGTGTCTCCTCCCAACTTTTTGTGCGCTCCCATCCTACTCGCTGGTGAGGCGGTGTGAGGAGCAGAAAAGGCCTTGAGGGCTTAGCAACAACCAAAGCCACCAGTGTGCTGCCAACACCATTTTCATCCCAAATCCAAAACACTGCACTACACCAGCTGCTAGTGAGAAAGCCAACTCTGTCCCAGCTGAAACCATGACACCAACCCTGGTGGAAGCTGTGTGGCTGCAGCCTCCTCTCATCGCTGCACTTTCAGCCTGGAATTTTAACTTCACTAACAGGAAAATTCCTTGACCATGCTCAATGGAGCTAGTGATGTGACATGTGTGCTAGTACCTTACTCTCTCCCTCAGGCAGTGGCTTGCTCCATGAGCCTGGCCCATTTCACTGGGACTGCCTGGCTTGGAGTACGTTACAAATCCACATTTATGACCAGCAAAGAGCTCAGCCTCCAGGCGGCACAGGAGACATTCTGTCAAGCCAGGCTGGTACAATGCTTATCACATGTTGCCAGAGTTCCCACTGACTGTGTAAAAAGATGAATATGTTCAGCTAGCTCCAAGACTTCACAAGCTGATGTTATTTTATGCCAACTTTGTTTGCCGCAGCATGGGGAGATGGGAGTACTTGTGTGGTTTGTTTTGCTGGTAGATGTCATAGTTTTTTTCTGAGAGACTCTAGATTGCAAAGAATCCCTGAGTAAATATATCTGTGTGTTTACTGTCCAAAATGAGCGAAAGACTAGGAAGTAAAGTCTTGATTAAGATAAACTTGACTTTGATCTATGAAATTTTCTCAGGACTTTATAAACATAAATGACTGCCACAATTTTATTGTTGATGATAACTGTTCTCTGTAAGAAAGGCAAAGAATGGCTGAAAACTAAAGGAGGGAACAAGGAAAGTGGGACTGAAGATTAGCTGAAATATAAACCTGTCAATGAGAAGATGTTGGATGAGCTCATCCAGCAGTTTAGTAAACTTTATAAAGACAACGAGTACATAATAATTTTGGCAGAGAAGATAAGTTTCCAAACTCAAAAGTATTATGAATTCCAACACATAAATAACCATTATAAGATATACTTTTTCATGTGTTTTTAAGATGTGTATGTTCATGAAAAACAGGTACCATTTTGCAGAATAAAGTATTTATGTGACGTTTTGGTCCAAGGCAGGAGAAGACCCAATAAAGCATTCAAAAAATCTGTACCAAGAAATGAAAAGGGAATTATACTCCTATGGCTTGAATAGGGAGAACATATAGTTAACATAACAATGCTTCTTGGGGTAAAAAAATTAAAAAAGAAAAAACATTTCCCACAGTTAAACATGATGGAGGAATATTAAATAAAAGTAAGGTCTTTTAAAATGTATTAATAAAATGGCAATAAGAATGTCTTTTACTGAAAGGAAGCAAACTGTTAAAGTTATCTGTGACTATGAAATGAAAAGAAAACCCAAGATTAAGTTTAGGAATGACCAGTTGAGAATAATTCCTCCACTGAGAAATTTCACATAGTGACATTGATCAGTTAAAACTTCCTATGCATTTTTGACAAACTATTCAATTTTGTCTTTCACCAGAATAAATTTAGAACTTTTTGCAATGATTTGTCCTCTTTGGCTTCCAAGGAAGTGGAAGCTGAACTTTGTTCTGAGTGTAAGTCAAAGATAATAGTTAATGGTTTTGGCTGATTAACATCTCCCTCAGCAATAACACAAACTGATCAAACATCTTAGACAAAAGCCAGCATGGTTGATGACATTAGCATGTCATCAACACACAGACAAAATCAATTGCGAAGAGTATAATTATACCACTTCTAATTAGCTGTCATCACCTGAAATAATTAAACAACAAAAAGCTCTTAAGCTAGCAAACAACTGATGAAATGATTTAAATATTTTGCCTTCTCATGTTGCTTCTCAACAGACGTCATTATGGTACTATTGACTCAAATTTTAGTTGATAGAAGACCATGCAAAATAGATTTTGCTGTCGTGAAAGAAAGCTCCCCACAAACAAAGCCATATTTTATAGTGCCATTCTAGGCAGACTTTTTTCCTGCTGCTTTTGCGTTCTTTATGAGACTAAACACAGAAGGTTTGGGTTGGAAGGGACCTTTAAAGATCATCTAGTCCACCCCCCTGCTGTGGGCAGGGACATCTTCCACTAGATTAGGTTGCTCAAAGCTCTGTCCAACCTGACCTCGAACATGTAGTCTTCCAAAAATGAAAACTATGATCTGGGAGTCATTTTGTGCCATTAATTTTAAAGCAAAATTCCTCTTCCAAAATGATAAAAATCCAAAGCATAGTATGATGTTTAACCAGGTGGCATCTGCTTTTTTTTTTGTAGCTCAGATTGTTCACTATTTTCAGAAATATATTTTGAAATTCACTGCCAAGCTTGTGTTTTGTAAGTCTGAGGAATATTATTAGCACTTCATGAAATGAAGAGGCTTGCAAATCTATGTTTACTCCAGAACAGTCTCTATCACCTTGTTATATGAGGAACGCACACATTCCAATGGGAAGATGTCTGAAAAGTCTGTGCTGAAAACTCCGTGAGACCATTAGATCATGGTGCATGGCAAACAGATCTGCCCGTACAGCCACTCTGGTGTGCACACAGACTCACCCAGGCTTTGGGAGCGTCTCTCCTGGTAAGAAGACTTCTCCATGCAGATCCACTACAGGTTAAAGGTTTTGGTGCACACAGCAGTCTTGGATTCACACAGCACCAACTACACAGACATCATTCAACAAGAATAAACAAGGAGACCATATTTTAGGGAGGCAAAAAGTTGTTAAACGGTGAATTAGGCCTATAAATGATTCAAGGCTGGCGTTCTGGTTTTGTGCCAGAGTCGCGTGACAGCAGCTCGGAGGACGTGTCTCTTAAAGAATGATATTATTGCCTTTTCAGTCAGTGAGCAGGATATGCAGGTAGATGGAAAGTTTTTGAAAGCTTGGGTATGGAAAGTTTTTGAAAACTTGTTTTTTTTTCATCACATACTGATAATTGGTAGGGGAAGTTCACCAGAATTTAGAACGGGTATCAGTTGCCCAAATCCAGAATGACTGTTGTCCTTAAAAGGAGAACATTGGACAACCACATACAGGAGGCCGAGGCATTGGACGAAGTGGAAGCCTGGCAGTTCCTTCATCGAGAGGACTGCACTGAGCTCAACAGAGAGCTCTTGCCCAAGTAAATAACTTATGCTGTGGAAGCTGAGGGGCAGGTTCCCCAGGCAGGTGTCCAGGATGGGTTCCAGTATGTGGAATTGGTCTCACCTGGTTAACATCATGCTCCATTCAGGTAACACTCTCATCAAAATTTATTTACTGTAGGCACAATATTGCATTGATGACACTAACTTGCTTCCAGTTCTGAAGTTAACTTGCTTAGAGCTAGTTCAGAGGTGAAGAGAAGCATTATCAAGAAGTTTTTTGGGAGGAGGAGATTGATGTAGAGACAGACACTATGATAACTCTCAAGTAACTGGGCCTTTTTAAGGTTTCAGGGTGTGCACAGACACTATGATAACTCTCAAGTAACTGGGCCTTTTTAAGGTTTCAGGGTGTGCTTTAGGTGTGAGATACCAGTATCCAGGGTCTTTACTGTTTTAAAAGCCCATTATTCGTTTGTATTTCACATTTCTACTGGAAGTTTATATGTAGTTTACATCTTGGAAATACTACTCTGTGTCACTGTCCAGTGATTCTGGTGGGAAGATTCACAGGAATTGAGTACCTGGCATGAATAATGAGTATATTGGAGGAGCTCTGTGCTGTCTTCTGTCATTAGAAGAGAGGATTCTGCTTCAGAAAGACGGAAGATTATATAGTAATTGCTGAAACACTTGAACTGGTTCAAAGAAAAAGCTGTAAGTACAGGTCATCTTGAAAAATCACAGCACTAATGTCCTTCAGGCATAGTGAGTTTCTATTAAAAACTAAAAGGAAGCATATGATGTGCTTACAATGAAAAGTGAACTTTTTAGTCCTTAAAATTTTCAAAGTCAAGTAATTTTTTTTTCTTTTTTAGTTGGTTTGCTTTTATGCAGTAAGGAGTCTGGAAATGTATTCAACATGTCAGATTCTGTCCATTCAGAAATACAGCCTGAATGTAGGTATGAAATATGTTTCTTCTTCTCTCATCACATGACGAAAACAGATTTCATCTGGTTTCTGTGAACTGCTTCTCCAAAAGTTGTCAATAATCTCTTCCAAACAGCACTTTCCCAGCAACCCTGTAGTTTAGAAACAGAAAGGCAAGAAAAATTGCAAAGAAAAGTGGTTTATAGTTTTTTTTTTAACTACCACTCTTTAGCAAATCAGGCCAAGATCATAGGAATACAACATCCAAATTATTTCAGAAGCTTCCGTCCTCATTCTGGAGATAAAGCTCACATATTGTTCAGAGTCTTGAATCTCATGCTATCAAAATTCCAGAAAGGTACTTCTTCTCTGATGGCTCTGCATGTCAGTTTACCTCCTTTTCCATACAAATCTCATTGTCCCTGATAGCATTCTGCTAAGTTTAGTAGTGACTGTTCCTTAGGAGACATTTTAAGAAAAGAAGGGCAATGCAAAAATGAAAAAACACAGTTTAAAATGCATCAAATCACATTTCCATAAAGATTTACTAACTTAGTTTTTAGAGCATTTAGAGTTATTGGAGCAGTTGTCTGTCATCATGTTGTGGGAGCACTTCAGGATGGGATTTCATCGGACACTCTTAAGTGCTAAATCTTAGATATGCTATTACTTTTTCCCAACATCTGTTGCTTTGACTCTCTGTGGTTTTTAGAGAAGCAAATCTTGATCAAGGCCCAGCACTTTCATATCATTTCTCTTCACCACTGATTCAATGGGAGACACTGTGTCTCTGGTGGGAGATACTGGTGGCTGCACACCAAATTCTGCACTGGTCCTCAGTGTAATTCTGACTGTTTTCACCTCCCCGCTCTCACATCTGTAGCAGGGAAAAAGGGAGGGAGAAGGAGAATTTCATTCTCTTCAGATGTGTTTTCTGGGGATGTAAATAGAATTTTCAGTCCCAAAAGCTGTTACGCTTTTGAGGAAAAATAATAAGCAGTAACAACGGGAAGCAGCCAGGCAAAATTTCCTGAGCTGGTTAAAAGCCTTGCAGAGCATGCAAGATCTTGGGGAATTAGTGCTTGTGATTTAATTTCCATGCTTTCCGTTTAGTAAACATTTATTCTTAATAGCATCTTTCAAAAGGTGGCAATCGATGTTGTGTTCATACTAAAGATATTTAATTTTTCTCCGGTAATAAAGAAACCCTATGATTCTATGATTCTATGAAACCCCATGATCCCAGCCACTGGTAAATTAGTACACAAATAAAATTAGAGATGTTCGCACTTTTTCAAATGATGAGGAGGGAGTGAAAGCTACTTATTCAATAAAAATAACAATGAAATTTGTAATTCCAATGCAATCATGTTTATTGATGGGTACATGCTATATCCTGTTTGCTTAAACTCCAAGACCCAAAGAAATGAGAGTTGTTTCTGTGCTCACTGCTCCAGGTCTCTTGCAGCCATTCTTGACTTCAGATATAGCTTCTTAAGATTTTTTCCCAAACAGGCAGAGGATAGAACACATCTGTCCTAGCACAGACACCTAAAAGTTAGACATCTTGTTCCAGCCCATTTGGCTAAGGCTTTTTGTAGTCAGCAAAGAGAAACGTTTATCTTTAGAGTGTAATTCACCTCAGCCTGGTGTAAGCACCTCAGTTAAGCAGGGTGGAAGTACTTACATCTCTCTGCAGACCGTGAAAAAAGTCTGTGGTTGCCAATTTAGATATGGATGTGTAAAATTAAAAATGATTCCCACCACCATGCCTACTCAGGCCATTTCTGGAGCTTTCTTCTCTGTCCACTACCTGTTGTAGTACATAGTAACTTCAGAAATCAAGCTCTCAAGTTCTTATATAAAAAACTTAACTTTGTTGATAATACCACAGTTTTATTATCAACAGGTATCATGTTGAGAATCATTAATAAAATTTTGCAAAAGTATAAATCCTGCAGATATCTTTGAGAATCTGCTTTTATAACATTCTTTTGCGCTGACTGTTCTTCCACTGATGTCTTCCTTTTGGGCAGTACCTTATCCATCTTACGGCTCATGTAGTGATATATATGTGCCCCACAACATCCTTCTCTCTTAATTGAAGAGGTATGGATTTGATGGGTGGACTGTTCAGTGGATGAGGAACTGGTTGAATAATCACATCAGAGGATAGTGGTCAAGGGCTCAATGTCCAGATGGAGATCAATGATAAGTTATGTTCTTCAGGGATCCGTACTGGGATGACTACTGTTCAATATCTTCATCAATGACATAGACAGTGGGATCGAGTACACCCTCAACAAGTTTGCGGGTGACACCAAGCTGAGTGGTGCAGTTGACACACCTGAGGGATGGGATACCATCCAGAGAGACTTGGACAGGCTTGAGAAATGGGCCCTTGTGAACTTCATGAGGTTCCACAAGGCCAAATGCAAGGTCCTGTACCTGGGTTGGGACAACCCCTGGTATCAATACAGGATGGGAGATGAAGGGATTGAGAGTAGCTCTGGGGAGAAGGATTTGGGGGCACTGTGGGTGAAAACTGGACATAAGCCAACAAGGTGTGCTCGCAGCCCAGAAGGCCAACCATATCCTGGGCTGCATCAAAAGCAGCGTGGCCAGCAGGGCGAGGGAGGGGATTCTACTCCCCTGCTCTGCTCTGGTGAGACCCCACCTGGAGTACTGTGTCCAGCTCTGGAGCCTTCAGCACAGGAAATACTTGGACCTGTTGGACCGGGTCCAGAGGAGGGCACAAAAATAATCAAAGGGATGGAGCACCTCTCCTATGAGGACAGGCTGAGACAGTTGGGGCTGTTCAGGCTGGAGAAGAGAAGGCTCTGGGGAGACCTTATTACAGCATTTCAGTATCTAAAATGGGCCTACAGAAAAGATGGGGACAACTTTTTAGCAGGGTCTGTTACAACAGGACAAGAGGTACTGGCTTTAAACTTAAAGAAGGTAGATTTAGACTAGATATAAGGAAGAATTTTTTTACAACGAGGGTGGTAAAACACTGGCACTGGTTGCCCAGAGAGGTGGTAGGTGCCCCATGCCTGGAAACATTCAAGGCCAGGTTGGACAGGCCTCTGAGCAACCTGATCTAGTTGAAGATGTCCCTGCTCATTGCAGGGAAGATTGGACTAGATGGCCCAAGAAAGGTCCCTTCCAACCCAAACTATTCTACGATTCTATGACATAGCCTTTTTGTTACAGTAATTAGTCATATATTGGTATAACAAATACTTTGCTGCTAGATTAGATGCGCTGCTCTAAAACGTTGCTTATCTCCTTCTATAAAGGTATCCTGCTAATCCCATATCATCAACCTTTGACAAGGAAATACGGATTTATTTTCTTTTTCTCCACATTTCCAAAGATCCTACCCTGCTTAACAGTCTATTAAAATTTTGCATGCTTTTGAAATTCCCAGGAAGTATCATTTAACTGAAGTGCTCCTCTTAGTTTTGTACTGTAGTATTACCATTGTGTCTGTGATGGCCAAAAGGTGAATGTGCGGTAAGGTGGAGAGTGGTTATATAACTTATAAGGCCATTGACAAGGTGTGGTGCATTGACCCAGTTCAGCAGCTAAGCACCACCCAGCTACCTACCTGCCCTGTCCCCAATGGGACAGGGGAGAGAACAGGAAGAGCAAAAGTGAGAAAACCTGTGGATTTAGACAGTTTAATAAGCAGAAGAAAGTGGAAGAAAAAACCAAATTCACAACAATTGACGCAAAAGCAATCACTGACCACCTTCCACAAGCAGACCAATACCCGGCCAGCCTCTGAGCAATGCCTCCCTTCCCAAAACACCTCTCCCCCTCATTTTTTTATTGCTAAGCATGATTTTATATGGCCTGAAATGCCCCTTTGGTCAGTTCAGGTCAGCTGCCTTTGTTGTGTCCCCTCATAACTTTTTGCACACCCCCAGCCTACTCACTGGGAGGGCAGAGTGGGAATGCCTTGAGGCTGTGGAAGGACTGCTCAGTAACCAAAACACTGGTGTGTTATCTACATTTCAGTCACAAATCTAAAACATCACCAGATCCAAACCAGCACCACGTGGGCTGCTATGAACAAAATCCAACCCAGCCAGACCCAGTGCAATCTCCACACCTTATTCCATACTATTTATGTCATGCTCAGGTCTTACATTACCCAGTACATCCCCATTAAGCACACCATCCTTCCTCTCATGTGATATATATATAAACAGATATCATTCCCTTAGTCTATGGGACACCCCTATAAAATATTCATAAATATCCATTGAGTTCATTTAATCAATGACTTGGGCTTCATGTGTTATGGGGGTTGCTCAGGACAGGAGACGTGGCATACTGTGTTAAATTACTGGCTCAGGTTGAGTCGCTGCTGTACTTGCCTGTCCTCTTGTGAGTTTCGCTCTCTGTTGGTTCAGGTGATTCTTGATGTCATGTTTCCTATTACATGCAACTCAAATCACATGTTATTTTCCCCCAAGGTTTAATCTCCTTGGGGTACACACTAGATTTCCCCATTCTTCTGCATTACCCACCAACTGTACCCAGGCCTTTGAGTGAAAAAACCCTAGAGCCTGACCTCGGGTCTCTCCAGGTTCTTTCTGCCAGAGGCCCCAGTTGAGGTCATGCTCCCTGGCAGCAGCAAAGAGAATATTTCTCACATCTGGTCCTGTCTGGACTGGCTCATGGGGCCAGCATGAACTGTCTGCTGTTTGATCTGTTCAACAGCTTGTTGTTGCTCAGGGCCTCAGTCAAAAGTGTTCTTTTGGGTCACTCTACAGAAGGACTCACAGGCTAACTGTAACCCAGAATATGCATTCCCCAGAATCCCATAATGCCTAGGAAAGTTTGGGTTTCTTTTTTGCTGGCCAGTGGGGACATGACTCTTATTTTATTGATCATATCTGTTGGGATGTGACAATGCCCATCTTGCTGTTTTATTCCCCATAACTGCGTCTCTCATGTAAGCGCCTTGATCTCACTTTGGTTTATGGCAAAATCAGCTTTTGGAAGAATCTGAATTTTCTTTCCTCTTTCTCAAACATTTCCTCTATTGTGTTGCACCACACAATGATGAGTTTCTGAGCACACAAGCCCTTCTTCAGGTATCAAAGAGAAATAGTAGTCCTCAGTCAAGCTGCAAACACAGCTATCTGGACAAAGCTTCAGCGTAAAAGGATCTTCTTCACAGGCTTTGCTGAGATCTGGAAAGATGAACCACAAAGCTCAATTCAGTTACTGAGAAAACACACAGGAGTTGTCCACAGTTAACTCAAGACATAACAAAACTAAATAAGGCATTCCAAGAAAGCCAGGGAGTGAGGGATCAATACCAACCCCGAGCAGTTAACGGTGGCTGCTATAATGAGAAATATTCTTTCTCCCTACAAACCTCACCTCTTTTCTATTTTCTTTGTTGTTGCAAACACATCCTTGTTTTTCAAACTGAATTTATCATTCTTTTCCCTAATCATTCAGTAATACCTCAAATCACATTAGAAGCCCTTTCCTCGTCACATGCACATGTATGTTTGAGGTCCCTGTAAGCAGCTTTCCATACCCTTGCTTGTTCTTCATTCCTGCCTATAAGGAAAATTTTGTGCCAAATTCCATGGTCTCCCAGAAAGCCTTCAGCCTTCCTCCACTAAACTGACTCCACTAGAAATTCATTATTGTGGTGGGCTGACCTTAGTTGGATGCCAGGTGCCCACCAAGCTGCTTTATCATTCCCCTCCTTCAACTCACAACAATTCCACAATGAAGGGAGAGGCCAGGCAGGGTAGACAGCTGTTTGATCTTCTCTATGTTCACAGTGGCTAAACAGAAAGCCGATTGGTATCCCTCTGGGTCCTTGAAGTACCCTTTCCTGAGGTAGTCTATGCCAAGGATACAAGGAGCTCCTGGGCTGGTCACAATGGAGTGCTTTTACCAGTTGTCCCCAGTTAAGCTTACCTCAGGCTCCGATACAGACAATTCTTGGCATCCTCCTGTCACTCCAAAGATCCAGATGGGTTCTGTGCCCCTATACACTGATGGCACTTGCATACACTCTGCACCAGTGTCTACTGAAGCATTATACTTCTGATATGTGGGTCTGATGTGCCAGGCCATCAAATCCACACAGTCCAGTATACCCGGTCATCCCTTTCCTCCTCCTGGGTGAAGCCAGGGACAGTCTTTTCCTGGTCCTGCTCCGAGTATTCACTGTCTGGCCCTTGCAGTGCTAGACTGGAAGTCCCCTCACCAGGATCAAGGGAGGTGATCTCAGTTCTTCAATGTCTGGGAGATCACTGATATTGCCTTCTTGTGTTTCTACAGCAACTAAGCTGACAGCCTTCTTGGGTGGCCCCTTCTTAACAGCTGTCTTCCCGCTCAGTTTTTGTGCACAGCCTTCCAGCTTAAAGGTGGTTTCACCATCACACTTCCTCATGTCCTCCCCCTGGTCATGCAGGAAGAACCAGAGTGCGCCCCTCTGACTGGGGCAGGAGAGGGATGATTCCTTGGGGCACTCCTGACAACCAAGGCACTGGCCCATAGGGATGAGAAGGTACAGAGATTTTCTTCAAAGTTTTGGAGCCAAGAAGTCACTGTCTCCACAGCTGATGTATCCATACCCAGGCAATACATTGATGCCAAGCTGTTAGGATACAATGTTGGGCATTTTGAGTCACTTTCCTCCACATGGCTTGTGTGCACAGGACATCCTCTGGATCTTTGGAGACCTCATTATTGTCTAGATCACTGTAGATGACTTCAAGCACCGTTAATTCTCTCAGGTACTGGAAGCCTTCATCTGCAGTAGTCCACTTTCTTGGGGAGTTTACAAGACCTTCCTTGAATGGATATCTTGCCATCACACTTAAAAGGAGCTGTCTTCAAGAGACTGCAAATTTCTGCGTCTTTTCCAATTCCTCTCTCCATTCCCCAGTTTCTATCAAGGGGTCCCACCTATTGGGTTTCCTTATCTTCCGGTTGCTGACTGTCAGCCCTATTATCCCAGTGTCAGAACAGCCAGGCGGCAATCTGCGCACCTAGATGGTGGCTGTAATCTTTCCATGTCTAGAAGTTCTGATGAGGTCAGGGAGTGGGTAGTTTCCACTTGCTGTCTGAATTCTTTCACTCCTTCCTCCAATTTCTTTTTCAAAGGACCAGCTTCTTGACAAGACCTTTCCTCTTTGTCCTCCTCTTTTACTAATCGATGATTTGGACCCACTGTTTTCCTTATCTGCTGTTTCTTTTCCACTACTGGGGCAATTACTGTAGCTGTTGTTGTTCGGGTCCCTGCCTCAACCACAGTCCTCAGAGAGTACTGAACTGCAGCTCGATAGGCACAGGCCAGGCCCCAGTACAGTGCTAGAAGCTGCTGGTTTTCATTGGGATAGGCAAGACACCCTTCTATCAGGTGGCTCTTCAGTTTGCCAGGGTTGCCTGCCTGTTCAGGTGTAAAGTCCCAGGTTTTGGGAGGTGACAACCACCCTAGGAACCTGCCCAAATCCTTCCACACACCCTGGCACCCAGGGGCCAACTGCCTTAGGACACATTTCAGTATCACCTCACCCAAAATTTGTCTTTTCTTACACCAGGACGACACCAGATTCCACAAAGCCCGTAATACGCTATCAGTGTTAATTAGTAGTATTAAACAGCTCACGTAAGGGTGAACAAGGACCTTGGGAACCTGCATAATAACACCATCCACATCAGTCCTGGGTAGGAAGAGGGAGATGTATTCCCTCATCCTCTCCACAAATAGCTCGCCCAGCACAGCAAGGCCATCAATGCCAGGGCAAAGCACCTAGCCATTGTTGGTAGTAGCATCTTAGAATCATAGAATCATACAATTGCTGAGGTTGGAAGGGACCTTTAAGATCGAGTCCAACCATTAACCTACCCTGACAAAACCACTTCTAAACCATGTCCTCAAGTACCACATCTACCCTTTTTGTAAACACCTCCACGGATGGCGAATTCACCACCTCCCTGGGCAGCCTATTCCAATGTTTAATAACCCTTTCAGTGAAAAAAATTTTCCTAATGTCCAATCTAAACTTCACCTGGCATAACCTGAACCCATTTCCTCTCGTCCTATCACTTGTCATCAGGGAGGTCAGCCCCCACCTCTCTACAACCTCCTTTCAGGTAGTTGTAGAGAGTGATAAGGTCTCCCCTCAGCCTCCTCTTCTCCAGGCTAAACAACCCCAGTTCCCTCAGTCATTCCTCATAAGACTTCTCCTCTTCCCGAGCTCAGAAAAAGAGATAAGCAGTGCAGCCAACAAACTCCGTGACCCACACAGGAGCTTGACACTTAATAATTACTTTAGCTATAGCATGCGTAATAACAAAACTGCCGTTGTCTCGTGCCCCATGTTGGGTGCCAAAAAGGGCTGTACTGGGTTGACCTTGGCTGGATGCCAGGTGCCCACCAAGCACCAAGCCAGTCTATCACTCCCCTCCTCAGCAGAATAGTGAGGGAGAAATAAGATGGAAAAAAACTCGTGGGTCAAGATAAAGGCAGTTTAACAAGGCAAGAGCAAAGGCCACATGCAGAAGCAAAGGAACACAAAAATTTTATTCTCTACTTCCCATCAGCAGGGGGTGTCCAGCCACTTCCCCGCAAGTAGGGTTTCAGTATGTATAGTGGTTGCTCCAGAAGACAAACATCATAATAACGAATGCTCCACCTCCTTCTCCTTCCTTTTAGCTTTTGTTGCTGTGTAGACGTTATATGTTATGGAATATCCCTTTGGTCAGTGTGGGTCAGATGTCCTGGCTATGTCCCCTCCCAAGATCTTGCACACCCCCAGCAGCCTACTGGTGAGGGGGGAATGTTGGAGAGACAGCCTTGATGCTGTGGGAGCACTGCTCAGCAGTAGCCAAAACACTGGTGTGTTATCAACACCTTTCTAGCTACCAATACAAAGCCCAGCGCTATGAAGGTTACTATGAGGAACGCTAACTCCATCTCAGCCAGACCCAACACAGTTATGTAGCTGAGCATCTATCTGTTGATCCCTTCTCTGGTTACTTGAAAAGCTTGGCTGCTCCAGAAACATCCCAGCATAGGTTTGGAGGAAAACGTCTTCCTTTTAACTCTCTGTTTTGCCCTGGCCATCTCCGGTGGCTGACTGCAGGTCTCAGACCATGGCCCTGCAGTCAGGCTTGAGAATTTCAATGCTAATTCTGCGGGTCAGTTTCTACCGCCACATCAGCAATAATTCCCTTGGGTTAGTACTGGAAGTCTCTTTCCCTTTTCTCTTTTGTTCTGAAATGTGTACGCCTATCTCCGCACAGCGTTTTGCTATAGCCATGATGGTCTGAGAATGCTGAAAAAATAGTCTTTTTGGTCTAATGTCAGCTAGAAGGTATTACCTTTGTCCTGCCCATTGCTAGTTTCTGATTGAAATCACTGATGAAAATATGGGCTAGAAAATTAATCAGAATAGACCCTTTAAGGACCTCATTTGAAATGTCATCTAAGTATGAATGTGAAATATTTGTAACTGCTCTTCAAGAACAACTTTTTTTTACCAGTTGAGCACCCAAACATAATTTCACCTAGAGCATTTCTTCTATGCTTACTTCTGAATTGCTCTTAGTTCATCTAGACTGTATTAAAATCAAATAAAATGCATATATTTTATATCTTTGATCACTAAGCTAGTTGCCCCGTAAAATAAGAAAATTAGGTTGAATTCACGTGACATATTAGCCATATTTCATTTCTATGTATGCCTGACCAATTTTGTAGGAACTTGTAATCCTCCACAGTTTTTCAAATATATGCTATATCAGAATATATTCAAATATATTCTAAAATAGTTTGCAGATTACTACGTCAATTCTCACCCATGAATGATGGGTGAATTTCATCTGGAATTGTTGCCTTGAATACATACATTAAATCTAAATATTCAGCACTCCCACCAGCACCGTGCCCACAGTGCATTCCTTTTTCCATGTTAAAATCAATTTAATTAGAGAATTGACTGCCATTTACCTTTGTGAAGACTCAAGCAAAGAAAGTGTTGACTACTTCAGCACTGTCTGCAGTTTGCCTTTCCTTCTGTTTACTAAATCCCTCTACTCCCCTCTGTTTTCTTACTTTGGAGATCTTGCAGAAATTTGCTTTGACATCTGCAACTGAAATATATTTTGCACCACAATCTTCCGGAATGTATTCATCTATATTTTTGTTATTCCTTTACAGCAGCCCTCAGACACATGCCAATTTTTCCAGATGTCATAAAATTCTTTTTTCATTTTTGCGTATTTGAAGCTTTCCTGATGCAGGCACCACAGTGTCCCTCTCTGTTCACTATCTCCGAGGTCTTTAAAACAGGTTTGTCATTATATATTTAGAATAGCCCCTTTTGAAAGCTCCTAGTTCACTTGAACTTCTTTACCCTTACATTATCTTCTCAGGAGGCCTCAGTCTCCACTCCCTAGGTTGTGTCAAAGCTGTTTTCCCAATTCTGTCTGTGCAGTAGTAAAGGCTGTTATTTCATTATCACTTTCATCCCCAAATTATTTCCCACCTTTGCGTTGTCAATCAATTCTTTCCTGACAGTTAGATTTGAAATACTGCTTTCCCAGTAAAACCATGGTCCTACCTTCCTGAAACCAAAAGTTTGTCTGCAACACTGGCAATCGATCGCTTGGTTTCTTTGTACCTTGTCACATGAGATCCTTATAATCAAAAAGTTATATGGATAGTAAAAATCTACCTTATTACCCAGCCTTTGGATGGTTCTGATGGTTGCTCAAAGGCTCCTCTATCTGTCTCCTCTTCCAATTTTCTGCTTCATGTAAGATCCTGAGCATGAAACAGTGTGCTCTTTTCCCTTTTGATCTTCACCCACAGATACCGTACAGCCTCTTTCCTACCTTTTCCTCTTCTTTATTTGATGCTGTTTGGTTGTATTACAAAGTCTGTACCAAGTTTTCTTCTATTGAAAACAGGAAAATTCAGGCAAAAGGATTTATTTATTTTTTACTTGTGTCTCAAAAACTCTCCTACTCCTAGCCTTCCTCAAAGCTTTATATGATGTACATGGAATGCGTTATCCTGTTTCTACATGACAAGAGAAAATGAACTATCATGTACTCCCTGCCAGGCAAGACAAGACAGAAAAAAAAAACGTTTTTCTTGTGCATTTAAAATTCTAGACAAACAGAATCTGTAGAAAGACTAAGGCTGGAAGGGACTTCTGCAGGTCATCTAGTCCAATCTTTTACTCAAAGCAGAGCAAAGTTCAGAACTAGGTCAGGTTGCTCAGGACCTTGACCTATCAAGTTTTGAACATCTCCACAGATGGAGATGAAGACGAAGAATTTTTAATTCTGTTCAGTCAAATGATTTTGCATTTGTTTTCACATAATGCCATAACTGGGTTTGAACATATATTCTATGTACTTTAGACATTTTGATTTCCTGCTGAAGCCAACAGTGACTGGGAGGATGCCTGAAATTTTTTGTTATCTAGTCTAAAACCTGGTCTAATTATATAAACTTGTTATGAGGAAGGACAGTAGAGAAAGTCATGAGGAGGCTGACATCTAGCCTTGGTTTATGATGAACACTTATCTTATCAACCTACTGTTAATAAACTCACTAAAACAATAAAGAGCAAGATTTAATTTTAACTTGGTTTACTGGCCTGCTTTAGCAATGGCTAAAGGTGATAGCTTGGAAAAATATTAATCAGAGTCAGCTATTTAAAGTCAGATCTATTTTTTGGCAGGTTCTGCAGAAAAGTACATCTACCAGACATCAACCATGAAGATTCTTAGCTACCTCCTGGTTTACCGAAGGTTCCTGCTCATTGTCCTCACCCCACTGCTTTTACTTCCACTTCCACTTATCATCAAAACCAAAGTAAGTGACCTGCTTTGAGAGGTAATTATTTTGCACCCATATGTCAAGCCTGAGATTCCCAGATCTTTTCAGAATTATAAAATCATATAATGGTTTGAGTTGGAAGAGATCTTGAATGACTTCATGATGTTTGCTTTGTGGTTTTTCTTTTTTTTTTTTTTTTTTTTTTTTTTTTTGCGTTCACTCAGAGTATTTGGATGGAAATGATGTAGAGAAGACAACAGCTTTAATGTGATATTCTGTACTGGTTGCATGAAATTCAGAATTATATATTTGTTTTCTTGTTGGAGATTTTTTTTTCTCATTTAACATCATCTAGACTACCTTGAAAATCCTTTCCTTACTATTACATTTTGGCCACTTTTAAACAGCTTTGTACGATTGACAATGAAGATGAATTGGCAGGAAGACAGCTGAAATTACCTTTATATTTGATGAAGGATTTTGTTAAGTTCATCATATATTGTGTTGTCTGATAGCTGGTATCAATGATCTGAGAAATTCCTTGTGGTTCCTAAATAGAGCAAAGGTTGTGGCAGGACACGTTGTACTTTTTAAATAAATTCTTCTGGCATTCAATAACTCTTGTGACAACTCCAGGCTGACGAAACAGCTATCTAAAAATTTTATTAGTGGTTGTATCTGGTGCAGCTCTGATGTCAGCAGAATGAAAGGGAATTCTCCTGTGAAGTATTATCACACATTCATCATACATACCATACATAACAGTACATGAAAGTCCAGTTCAGAAGTCCTTGTGTCACAGATGGATAGTGGTTACAGAGCCACATGCTTCACACTGTCTCACATCACAGTTTCAGTATTTCAGTTTCCTCTCTGAGAGGAAATTCTTGAGAAATTCTTGATGCAGTAGGACTTAAGTGAGATGAATGTTTGGTAGGTGATAAATGAATTGACACTATCAAAGTGTTTCATACATAACACAAGCTTTCTCCAAAAAATAAATCCTACCTATAGCTGACTGACCTGGATTTAACATTGTTGCTTTCCAGTCAGAGGTTCCCAGAGCCATTTCATTAAGCTACTCCTTTCCCAATACAAACCATCTCTGCTGCTGTTGAGTAGTTTCATGCCCCAACCAACGGCATTAAAAGATCTAAGACATTTCCACAAGAGCGTAAACATAAATGAAGACTACGCAAAAGAGGTTTCTAGGATTCTAGCAGAAGCTAGGTTCACTTCATCTCATTACATTTGGCTGTGGTTGCATTTTACGGGCAGCACTGAAATAAATTCGCTTGGAAAAAATCCTGTTTTCCAGTTTATATAAAAGACACTCACTAAAACTACAAGTTTTAAAAACAACTGTGTTTCTTGTCAGTCTTGCACAATGCTTTTTATATGAGATGATATCCTTGCCTTATTGATGTTGAAGACAAAACTTAATTGATTACAGAAGAGACACAACTACTGTGTGTACACTACTCCTAGAGGTTTAAACTTTGCTTGCAGCTGCAGAATGTTTGTGAGTTATGTTAATTCATGGTCTGAGAATGCTCCAGAATGACCTATATGATTAACTGTGCTTGAAGGAAAAGGCAGCTGACTTTTTTTCCACCTTTCATAAGTGCTAGAATGTAGGTAATTTTACTATCTTAAAAAAAAAAAAAAATTAAAAACTATTTTACTTACTGTGTTTCATACCTTACCAAGATTATCGATATCAAACAAGTACCCTCAGTTCAGGTCCCTTGACTCATACTTGTTCCACGTGGGGGGAATCTCTTTACCAACATAGCTGGACTTCTGCAATTGTGATTCTTTTCCTGGATGATCCCCTCATTTTTTTGTTGGTGCCTTTTGTGTTCTAGGAAGCAGAATGTGCATACACGTTGTTTGTAGTTGCCATCTTTTGGCTCACAGAAGCTTTGCCGCTGGCTGTTTCAGCTTTGCTCCCTGCCTTTATGTTCCCATTGTTTGGTATAATGGAATCCAAGGAGGTAACCCTTTTTTTTTCTCTCTATCATATTATGGATTTCAATGATAAAATCTCCAAAGAAAGAACCACATAATGTTGAAACCTGATGGGCTAATCCATGGATTTGCTGAGTGCCAATCACAGTAGGTCTGCCTCAAGACTTGCTTATATGCTTTGTCCTAGGGACTTGTTCATATTTCTTTAATATTTTTTTCTAGATTGTGATTCGGTGCTTAGATGCCAGTTGACAGGAAAATGCTAGACAGATATAAAATATCCTTAATGTTACAGAAGCCAGATGACACACTAAAGACCCCATGTGCAAAATCCTGCATATACATCTTCATGTCAAAGAGAGAACACCACAGATGATCATACTCTATGTTTAAAGTGGTTTTTTTTTTGTCTGTTGGAAAGATGCATGAATTAATAAAAGCAGAATTTCATCAGTGATTTAGTTTGCATGTGAGATGTGACCGATGATCTTAGGTTGTTCATATCATGAGCCTTATTTTTCATTTTATTTTAACACGATGGGCTTTAGTGTAGTTAGTCTTGTATCATTGGGTTAAATGAAATTAACAGTTTCAATGAAAATAACAGTCTAAATTTAAGCCCCAAACATTTTTTATATTTATTTCAATATATATCTTCACTGTTTTTTTTTTTCATTAAAGTGATAATATCAAATACTAACAGAACATCACTATTCAGTTAACAAAATATTTTCTGTTTTTAATTCAGGTGGCATCTGCTTATTTTAAAGATTTTCATCTGCTGCTGATTGGAGTAATTTGTTTGGCAACGTCAATAGAAAAATGGAATTTCCACAAAAGAGTGGCTTTGAGAATGGTGATGCTGGTGGGTGTCAACCCTGCATGGTATGTGCTAAACAGTGTCCTGAAGGACAATAATACTTGTAGAAAGCTATGTATTCCAGAAATAATTGCCTCTTGCTTTTTCTGTAGGAGGAATCCAGACTTTCTCTTCTACTGAAACAAAGTAGATATTTGAAATGATACGATTGATTTGTTGGTGGCACTTTATTATTTTGCTGAAATCCTAATTGAAATTTCCCTGTAGTGATGCCTACAACTGAAAATCTGAGCTATGCTTATTATTAATTTGTGTTTCAATACTGTTTGCAAAATTCTGGACACTTCCCAAAAACACAAAAAGAGTTCAAATACACAGTGAGGAAAAAAGTCATAAAATTCAAGATGTGGTGGGGAAGAAAAAACACATTAAGCCGATGTCTTTATTTACGTTTTTTCTTTGTCTGCCTATGAAGAAAATACCAAAGGAATAGGAACTTCACCAGCTGGATGAGGTGATGAGGGAAATGAAATCACACACTGTCAGCTCGCTATCAGCATATATCTTACGAAGTGAAAACTCTCTTCTTTGCTTGCTTCACAAACTTGCAGAAAAGCTTTAGGGCCACAGATTCATCTGTCAGCAGACCAGTAAGGCTGCAGATAAGATCTTTAGAGTGAGTTTGGCTTCTCAGTATACATGATGCTTGTAACTCCTTGTAAGGAAGCAGACAGTGACAGGAAGTAAAAAGTCAGAAAAATAGAAACCCCAGGTCTAAAAATGAGATGCCTCTTAGGTGATTTAACTAATAACATCTCATGGAAATGCTAGATTATTTCTATTCCTCGGCGATTTGTCTTAATTTTAAATATCACATGTATTTTGATTTTGCCTGCATTTTTTGATAGCAGGTAGCTTTCTTTTTTGAAAAAATGTTCCTTACATGTTTGTTCAACTGCCTTCCATTATCTTTAGCTATATTCTTGAGCTATGCGGTTTTAGTTATTTCAACTTCTCTCTTTTTGAACGCTCCTAAATCCTCAACTTTTGGCTGAAATCTTGAAAGGGAGAACATAAGTGGATGGCGTGCTAAGCTGAACACTGCTGGGGAACTTGCTGTGGACACAGAAACCCGCAGCCAGCTGCTGAGGATACCTAGGGCAACTCCACAGACAGCTTTGTAACTCTGAGGAAGCAGTACCCCTCATAACTATTTCAGCTCTACCACATTTCCTGATCATGACAAAAGGCTGATAAGTTTACGATAAGATGATCTGTGAGGGAGAGGATCCTCCCACCTCTCAGCATCTGCCGCTCTTTAGTTGTGCCCACTGCAAAGTGATGTACGCTGTTCTCTGTGCGCAGCCCTCCTCCTCCGCTAGCAGGAGTCCCCAGACAGCTCAAGCACATTGGAGGCTCATCCAGCCCATTGTAGGAGGTTTCCACATTAGAGGACATGGGGGATGCAGCAGTGGAAGTAGACTAGCAGGGTCTTCTGGATTCTGCGTTCTTCTGGGGAAACTGGCTTGTACAGTGTGGACAGCAGGACTGGGGAAGCGATCATCCCTGTGTATTCGGTACTGGTGAAGATGCACCTCAAATACTGTGCTCAGTTTTGAGCTCCCCACTGCAAGAAAGACATTGAGGTGCTGGAGCATGTCCAGAGAGGTACAATGAAGCTGGTGAAAGGTCTTGAGCACAAGTTCTATGAGGAACATCTCAGGGAACTGGGGTTGTTTAGCCTGGAGAAAAGGAGGCTGAGGGGAGACCTTATCACTCTCTACAACTACCTGAGAGGAGGTTATAGCGAGGTGGGGGTCAGTCTCTTCTCCCAAGTAACAAGTGATAGAACAAGAGGAAACAGCCTCAAGTTGCTCCAGAGGAGGTTTAGATTGGATATTAGGAAAAATCTCTTCACTGAAAGGGCTATCAAGCATTGGAACAGACTGCCCAGGGAAGTGGTTGAGTCACCATCCCTGGAGGTATTTAAAAGACAAGTAGATGTGGTGCCGAGGGACATGGTTTAGTGGTGGACTTGGCAGTGTTAGGTTAACAGTTGGACTCGATGATCTTAAGGGTCTTTTCCAGCCTGAATGATTCTATGACTCTATGAGTTCCTAAAGGTCTCCTGTCATTTGAGCTCTGTGGTCTGGTCTGCAGACTAGCATGGAAAGGTGAATACGTCTATGCAATGTGCAAGGACTAGAATGAGTAATAAAACATTGATTTTGCATTACATAGCAAAGAGTGACTTTACAGTTGAATGTAAAAAAAGTTACCATCCAAGGTTCCATGCAGAATATTTTTTAACAACACCACAGGGAGAATAATGCAGAAAAACTGGGGCTGAACAGGTTAGAATATATTTTATTATTTTTTAAATCAATTTTAGCATCACTCGTTAGAGTACACTACATTGTACTAAATGGTCACCTGACCGTCAGTCTATCAAATGCTGTAAATTTATGATATACAGTTTTGAAACATATTAATGAATGTCTTAATTTGCTTTGGTTTTAAATCCTCTTGCAAGTTGTGCTAAAATTATATTTCTCTAGAATGTGAACATTCATATTCAGTGTGCTTAATCTGACCAATATTTTCTGCATAAAAATTTCTCCTGAAAACACAATTCTTCCCCAACTTCCATCTGAGGACCTGATCAAAAACTATGTAAAGTTAATGTGTTTTACACTACTGATGGCAATTTGTGTTGAATCAGGCCCATCTTATGCAGGTCTGCAGATCATTTCACCATTGTGCAATTAAAAGTACACAGAGAAAAGACAAGGTGCCCCAATTGAAAAAAAAATGAAGTTTAAAATGTTGCTATGAGCTGAAATGAAAGTTTATGAGAGGCATTTTGAATGGTATTTTTATCTCATAAAATATTTCTTACATTATTTTTGTATAAAATCTTCTTTTCATGTGCTGAGTAATCCTTACAATTTTTGTGAAGCTTTTGATTGAGGCTGGGCAAAGAGCTTTACACATTGAACAAATGACTTCTCAAAAATGCTGTCACACCACAGTTGTTCCACTCACAAGTGTTCTCTGGCTGTGGTGGTTCATGGCAGGTGCTTAATGACACTGCCAACACCTTGGGACAGGGACTCAAGAGAACTACTCTCACTTACAGCTCCAAGAGATGCATTAAAAATGACCACGTGGTCTCTATTCTAAAATTACTGTTCAACTTCAACATGGAATATTTGAGGGTTTTAGTGTAAAACTAGAGTGGCTCCAGTCACTGATGCAATTCAGTGCATTGCATCGGTGCAACCAGGAATTGCACAGATGCAGTTCCTATTCGGTAGGAAACTTAGCATAAGATGTGCCAAGACCAGACTAAGACTTTGTAATGACCTTCGCTTTCCCATTTAATATCAAGTATGATGTTTATTGAAGCACAAAAAATCCCTACGCCTGTTTGGGGGCACTGAGTAAGAACTAAGTTAAGCACCACCTACTGAGTTGTTAATATTTCTTCCTATAATGCCTGCACTGGTACCTAGAAGACTTACAGCCTAAGTGATAAGTCCAGGGTTTTGACCTAGCTTGTACAGTACAAGATTAGTAGCATTAGCAATATAGACATTTTAATTTTCATTTGAACTTCTGACATACACGGTGTTCTTTCTTCAACGATGGTTCAACTACAGTATCAATCTGTAAATTATCTGTTGAGGTTTTGGTTGGGCTGGCCACTAACTGAAAGACATTATAATTGCTTCTGTTTTGATCTCTAACGTATTTGATCCTTTAACTCTAAAATGTCATCATTTCAGTGTCTTTGATCAAGGTAATTTTAATTCATAAACTTCCTCAGAGATCAATTACAAGCTTTAAATTTTTAGTGCAACCTTTAAATTTTCAGTGTTTCCTACATTCAAGCTTTCTGTTGAAAAAGCTTTCCATTTATATTAAACAGAGCGATGATAGGAGGTGTTGCTGTAACAGCCACAGACTCTTCTCTCCTGTTCCAGGCTTACGCTGGGTTTCATGGTTAGCTGCGCTTTCTTGTCGATGTGGCTCAGCAACACCTCTGCTGCTGCCATGGTGATGCCAATTGTAGAGGCTGTAGCTCAGCAGATCATCAGAGCTGAAGCAGAAGCTGATGCACTGGAGATGTCTTGCTCTAACGGCTCCACCAACCCGGCACTGGAGCTGGACGGTAGGTGTGCAGTGCAGTTTTTGTCTTTGCCCACCCCCACCCTGCAGCAGGGGGAACACCACATGAAATGAAGTGGAACGGCTAGGGAAGTACTGGCATCATTACATGCTTCATGGTGAGACCTCTCTTGGATTACTGCGTACGAGGCCTCTCACATTCACAAAGATTAATTAAAACCAAACAGGTGCGGAGTACGGCAGTTATAGGAGAGGAGAGGAGAGGAGAAGAGAAGAGGTTGGCTTGTTAAGCCTGGTAAAATTAAGTCTGAAAAGAAATATGACTACAAGCTACAAATACACCGGGAGTTAAAAGTTATCAAGAGAAAAGAGCTCTTTAAGCTCTAGGGTAATGTTGGGAGAATAAATGAATCTAATCTGGTTACGTACACAGCTGGATTGCAAATTAGGAAAAGATTTCTCATCATTAGAAGATTAAGACTCTGGGGAATCGCAGTCGTGAAGGAGTAGGGCAAAACTTAGCTGGTTTTAAGATTGGCACTTGTAAATGTATTCATGGGATGAGGCGAAGTGGTTGCATGGAACGGGACATGCTGATGGAGGCTTTCCAGCTTTGCTCCCTTAAATGCTTATCTGTCTTTCCATCAATGTCTTACAGAAAACGTAGGAGAATGTCAAAGCAGTGACTGGAAAGAGAAAGAAAAACAAGTTAATGGGTAATAGTTATTCATTTACTAAATTCTGTTCTAAGAATCCATCTAAATAGAATATCTGTTTATTACAATACATACCTTTCTTTTTCCAGATATGACAACAACGTGGGTAGTACTGTGTGCACAATTGAAAAGGAAAATGAAAAAGAAAAGGAACAGGTACTTAAGGTGACTTTCTTTTCTGTAATGCAGCTAATGTGTGTAACTTAGTTTTAACCTAAGACTCACTCCTATATAACACCTAACATGGCACAGCTAACAATTAATCTAATTTCATGTGAATAAGGTATATATGTGTAGATACAAATACACATACACTTATTTAGTTATTTCATTAGTGGTTTTGAGCCCCCTGTGTATTTTATGCAAGTTAAACCAACCAGAGAGCAAACTCTGTATATCAGGAGTATATACATCTCAGCACAGATGAAGGAATTTCCTGTGTGGACACTGAGACAGCTCAAGCAAAGGACTTCAGGATCTGACTCTCCCTTCTTTTCCTTTGCGTGAATAATTGTAGCACCACTGCAACAGCAAATCAAACTATGCAGCTTAGGGCTATACTGCCAGCAAATTGTCTGGCTGTTCTTGGATATCCTTGAATCCTATTTTTGTGCTTTATGATGAGCCCTTCTTATATATTAATTGGTGTATATTCTTTCTAAGGAGACACTACCACCTGCTGAAACAGGGACAAAAAGCAAAGAGGACAAATACAGTGGGGTTTTTAAAGTGATGTGCTTATGTGTTGCTTATTCTGCTACCATTGGAGGGCTGACCACAATCACAGGAACGTCAACTAATCTGATTTTTGCTGAGCACTTCAATACGTAAGAGACTATATTAAATTATTTGTATTCTTCTCAATCCAGAATTTTAACCGTTCTTTCTTCAGCTCTCACATAGCTCCTCTAAAATGCTTTAGAAACCTTACTCTTTGATTTGATATTATTTGAGTCTATTACTTTCTTTTTGTTATTTTTTCTTAAAGAGGTAAAATGAAATTGCATGGTTGTATTTCTCTTACACCGGGAAAGGCCATAAGTGATCACCCAACACATGCAAAAAGGACCATTCTTTGGTTAAGTAATACTTTACTGTTTGCATTGCTGCATGGAAAAAGACGGGCTTATCTGAGGAGGAAGACACTACTTAGTATAAATATGACAGACCGTATCTGGCCTTAAAGGACTGTTACTCATTTTTAAGGACAGCAGGAGCTAAGTTCAGGCCTGCTTAGCAAAGTGCATCAGGGACTTTCAGGAGGCTGGTGCGTTATTGAAATGACAAATATAGGTCCATTAGTCAAAGAAAAAGCAAAGAATTTCAAACCAGTCTGAAACTTCGCATTCAATGGAACATTTTTGGTTTGAGGTTATTATAAACATTCTTTAATATTCCTTTTCTTTTCTACGTAGAACTCCTTTGAAAAGAAAATTGGCAGATTTCATTCCAAAGCTTTTGAAAACCCAATAGTTCTTGCTGAACTTTTTTTTCTTCCCCAAACTACTCACTGCCAGAGATATTCCTACTCTAATTTTAAAATGGAACAAAGTAAAATGCAATCCTTTTATTACCCTCTGCCCACTATTCTGTATTGCTGATTGCAAAACGGTGAAAGACCAGTTATTGATAGATTTTCTTCCACCCTGTGTTCCATGAATGGATGAAATTTGGCTTCAGCATGCTGCTAAAAGGAACTGAAGTAATACAGTCTGTAAATCAGCCTGTGTTAAGAGAGTAGCAACAATGGAAATTATAAGAGTGCCTGTTAGTGGGGCCAAAGAACTATGCAGGGCAAAATATGGCATGATAAGTCCTTCAGACTTAAACCTCCAGACATGTAAGCATTTCTGGTCCAAGCAGGCTTTGTGCTCAGGAGCCTAGAATAGTCCACGATTGATTACCAGGGGTAAGAACTGTTGTTGTTCATTTCCCTGCAGTTGTGGGAAACTTGGAAAAAACTGGCTCGCAGCTGGTTTTTCAGTTTGTCTTAGCTGTTAACAATCTCTTCAAGAATGCATAGGCAGATTGTTTTCTCTCCCTGGGTCTTCAGCCTCTGCTAGGAGCATGGGCTGTACATGGAGTGCTGCATGTGTAATCCAGTTTTATACCCCACCAGGATTTTGTTTAATCTTTACACAACCACTGAGCCTAATCCTTAACTTAAGCTGAATCTAACTCCTAACTGTGCAAATATTTTTATCTTTAACTGTCTTGGTCCCCTTCTCTTCAGAGGCTTCATTTGTACTTATTCCCTGTCTGAAGTGGGAATTGACCTGCTAGCATGACTTGGACCCATTTGCAGTCTGCCTGCACATATCATAAGCATCTGAAGGGAGGATAATTCAGCAAAAGAGCTGTACATATTCCATATTCCTTATATCTTCCCGATTTTAGTATTAAATAAATATTTTAGTATTAAATAAGCTGGAATTAGTGTTTACTGTTCTCTCCTTCCCTTCTTTTTATTTGTCGCATGAAGAGGAAGGTAGGATATCCATGTTAGCATTGGAGCCTGTGTGTTGCTGGGAATCCTCAGCCTGCTGTTGATTTAGGACAAGCAATTATGCTGTGATCCACAGGGCAGAAGCATCCCTGCCAGTGAGACCAACTTCTGTAAGGGCTCCTTTTCAAGATGGATTTGTTACTGACCTGCACAGGGACTTTCTATTCATTCTGTAATTGTCTGCAAAGGGACACTACAATATAGTGTCTAGAATATAGATGACTGGGGAAAAAAAAAAAAAAGAAAAGGAAAAAAAAAGTTTTGGCTAAGACATTACAAAGACACACAGCCAGCTAGTAGGCTAAGCGCTACTCTGCTCACACTGCCCATAAGATACCCAGAAGCCTTTACTGGCCACAGAGGCATCAATGGAGATGAGCTGGGTTGGTCCCTCCTGCTCCCCGGAACAGATCCTTGGTGATGTTGAGTCCCTTTCATCTGACTCCATATTTATTTTCCTTTTATATTTTATTCATTTTCATACTGGTGGTTTTCATCTTGAATCCGTCAGGCTGCTGCAGATCCCCTTGTCAGTTATCTCACACCTGCAGTTTTACCTACCTAATCTTACGTAGCTGTGGAGACTTTCTCACAGCTCTTTCCCACACGAAACAGTTTCTTCAGCACTGCAAGCCAAGGTGCACAGCAGGGCCGTGGGTCCTGGGAGCACAGGCAGCTGCACCCCAGGGTAAGGGGAAGGCTGTGGAGAGGTTAGAGAGAGAAAGGGTTATGAGACAACACTGGGTCAGGCAGAAAATGGAGTTCTCTAATGCTTGAGGAAGAGTAAATCCTGCAATGAAACCTTTGGTTCTCCAGTCAGCCTCACTGACAGGTTACTCAATTTCCTGAACCCTGTTCTGGTTGCCTACTTTGACCTTCCAGAATAAAACATTGTCAACATAACATTATTTCCAACCTAAGCAATTTTATAAAAGTCATAAAAGGAATAATCTTATCTGAATTTGTTCTATGAAACAAATTTGTTGGCATTTGTAGTGTTTGCCTGGAAAGAGTTCATTGTTATTGGCACTGAATCACTGTTAAATAAGGATTATTGAAATCAATCACATTTTTTCATTTCCCAAAGGAAATAGGTCTAGAAAATAAGTACTTCAGTGTGTCTTGTCCATCCTTGTCTCAGGCAAGACCTGTAGGAGATAATCCAACAATAACAGGTAATCCAACCAGCATTATATCATAGATCATTTTTAAAATCATTTTAATTCACCATCCAGTCTGCCTGAAGAATATTTGCTTTGGAGATGAAGAAAAGCTGACTTCAATATTAGGATTACTAGAAATACTTGCATGTATGTTCAGCTCTGCACAAACTTACTGTGAAATCTGGCCACAATAAATTAACAGTTTATAATGGAATTGACTATTTAGTATAAAGTTTTAAAAACCTTGCTTTGTTGCTCAATAAGGAATTATCACACATAATTCAGGAAAGCAGATCATAAACACTTTAGCAAGTGACAAAATGCTAAGTCATTGCTATGCTGATGTCATTTTTTTTCCTGTCTTGGAATTTGTACATTCAAAAATTGATGTGGTTAATCATGTAGTAAAAGCTAAATAGCCATGTAATTAGTAAATTATAAATAATAGCACAAAGCCTGTTCTTGTTCCAGTTTCACCGTCTTGTCACTATGTAGAGTTGCAATTTAGAGCATCACCTCAGGAAGTGGGTAGGAATTTTTGTTCAGTCCTAGCTGACACTTTAATTGCAATATAGATAAGCATCGTAATAAATATAGATCAATCCTAAAATGTGCACAATGTTTGAGAAAGTATTTATAATATGTATTAACTGCCTCAAAGACTTGTGTGACCATCAGAATTCCGTTTCTTCTAGCAAGGCCTGAGATACAAAAGATATTGGCTAATAATTGGAAATAGTCATTACAGCCTCTCTCTGGACATTACCATTTCCCTTCCATCTGATTTTTGCATCAAGGAGGAAGGCTGTTCAAGGAGACTAGAATTTTTTCACTTTTAGCATTAAAAGCTCTCTCAGTAGAGCTGGAGGAACTCAAAGGAAGAATAACTTCTGTTCATAAAGTAAATTGAAAAACAGGATTAATTTACCTGGCCTTTTTGCCTGTCTGGCATCTATCTCGTTCAACATTAAATTAATTTCTTTCAGAAAACCGAAGCCCATTGCTCCTTTTCTTAAATGTATGTGGCAGGGAGCATTCTGGTTGAATGACCCACGTCTCTAAACAGTAGATTAAAACAGCCTCAAAGAGACAAGGTGACCAGAGAGACAATGCACCTAACAAATGAACAGTCCTGCCTTTCCTGGAAATTAGTAATATTTTTGTTTCCAATCAGTTCTGAATGCCTTATGGAACCTTAAACAATACAAGTCTCAATGTTGTCTCCTCTGTTGTCTTCTAAGTTCATTGGAACTTGTTTGTTTGAGTATATTTTCTTGTGTTAAAGTCCCCTCTCAAAGAACTGCTTTTCTTCAGGTTCTGTTTCTTCGTAGTCCTAATGGTCCTTAATGCTGTGAGCAGCCCTCCCTTGCCTCCTCAACTCCGGTTAGACACACCTAGATCAGCGTCAGATTCCCCAGACCAGTTGCTGATCCAGTGCCCAAATAACTGGCACAGCTAGTTCCTGTTAGTGGTCATGATGATCAGGAACAGGGTGGGAGGGTGAGGGAAGAGGACACCAGAGGCCACCTCATGCTGAAGTCAGCTGCCAGCCAGAAGCACTCTCTTGCCCCAGGGCTTTCTGGCACTTCTTACAAGTCTTTGTTCCTTTGCAAAGCTCATCTGAACAGTTTTTTACTTTCATCCAGACGTTACCCAGTGTGCCAGTGCATCAATTTTGGATCCTGGTTTATCCTTTCCATCCCCATCACAGTTATTATTCTGCTGCTCTCCTGGGTCTGGCTCCAGTGGCTTTTCCTTGGGTTTGAGTAAGTAAATGTTGTAATCAATAAAACTAAAGGTTGATGATGTAAGAGATATTTTGCATCTGGAATAAATACCCCGTCTAAGTTTAACAGGTCCAATAGGAAGATAATGCAGCAACAGTGATTTTGTGTCCTTGATTAATATGGATGAGTTTCTGGATGGGACAAGAATTTTCTAAAGTAAGGATCCTTGACTACTCAGCCCAAAACAAGAGTCCATATTACAAATGTTGATACCCATTCCTTTAGAATACACAGACATCATCATTAAACAGTGCATGTGTGCAGGAGAGAAGAATACTGACATTTTATACATTTTGGTCTAACACTGGAAGATTTATAATCAGGATGTTGCCCTTCACTGGAGTCAAGGATTGGCTTGAATACTTGAGCAATATCTGTGTTATAAACTGGAAGACTATATTTGTAAATATGAAGAAAAAAAAATCCACTTTTCCAAAATTTATATGTGGTGGTATGATGTTTTTTTTTTTCCCCTCAGAGTTTGTGCTTTTAAGGTTTTGGAGAGGATAATACTTCTTTTGGGCTGATTCTTCAAAGCCTTTTTCTCCATGAGTTCAGTAACATCTGCAGACATAACAACAGGGACACCTGTCTTCCACAATTCCCTGGCTATGTATGGCACAAGAGATAAAGAGTGAGACTGCCTACTCTTAAGCACACGTAAAATCATCCCGCACTTACCACTCCATATGTGAACATTTACTGATTCATTTTCCTTGATTGTTTCGATAATGTTCTTTTTGACACCATGTAAGGGTCTTACCCCCAAAACGAAAACCTAGCTCGTACCAAATAGTCTGCTGATCAGGGTGCAGCCTACTCATGAGGCACAAACTTTTTCATTACAAAACAAAGTAAAGCAAAGTCATAGATGACTTTCATTAAATAGCCAGGTTATGTATTTGATTGTTTCAATTAGTTCCCATGATTAAAGTTCCATCCTTCCTGGGCAAATGAGCTAGACAATAACAGCACACATTTTGTTGCTGCCTCTGTCGGTCTCCCATTGGGCTTTGTCACTTAATTCCAATATGCTCAGTTTGGTGTGTGATAATTAAGTGGCAGATACTGCATTGTAAAGTGAAAATTTTACTTCTATAAAGTGCTACTGGCAGCTGGAAAGGTTGGACTTGGTTTTTTTTTCTGTATACACTGTTAATTTTTTGTTCAATACTGCTGGTTTACATTCCAGTTTTAAAAACATGTTCAAGTGTGGCAAGAAGAAAACAGCTAGAGAAGAGGCCTCAGCACAGGTGATTCAGGATGAGTACAAGAAGCTTGGACCAATAAGGTACATCAAACTATAAATCTGCAAGCAAGAGTGAGTATATCCAAGTGCAAATGCAGGAAAATGTATAACCCATTCTGTTTCTGCTATAGCTACCCAGAAATTGTTACACTTGTCCTATTCATTCTAATGACCCTGCTGTGGTTCACCAGAGAGCCTGGCTTCATCCCAGGATGGTCTTCACTTTTCCCAAAGTAAGTAATCTTTTTGATACACCAACAAGAACTGTACTGTGTCTTAACTACATACCTTCTTTTCTTCTCAATTAAAAAGAAAAAAAAAAAAAACAAACAAAACCCACTCAAAATATTTTCAATATTTCCAAAATATCCCAGGCTGAAGTTGTTGAAAACCTTTGTAGTGTATACATAATAGGTAAACTTCAGCAATTTCACAGATGTATGTGTGCAATATCTGAAAAGTGCTAAACCCATTACAGGTTCAAACAAAGTGCCTCCTAAGAAGGATTATGCCTAGTTTTTGGACTTGATCCAATGAGGGAGAATACATAATGGTTGATGTTACGGTATCCGATTTCCACATCAAATCTACAGTTTCAAGAATAAATCTTTGGTTAGAATTTTTTGATCTACTGCCCTCAGTGACAGCCACACTTGTATGCATACAGGCCAACATCCCCTCCTTTGACAGCTCTAATTAATGATCTAAATTACTATCTGTTCCTACATAACTCTCTCGGTGCCACAGTTCAACTAACCACCAAAAAGACAGGATCTATTCAGGAAGTATTACATTTTTTTGCCTTCTGCTGCAGCTTGGTTTTCAGTCCCTTCCCTGGGATCACCTACACTTTTTTCCCTAAGAAATCAGTTGCTCTTCAAGAACTTATAATACTGTGATGTTTCCTGTTCTGTTGCTGTAATTACTGTAATTTCAGTTCTGTTCTGTGATAAAGGTCTGAGTTTTGCTTCAAGTATTGGGAAGTAGTTGCAGGATTGGGAGGAGCAGGACTTTGTGTTGTTTAGGCCCTTCTGGATTTAACATTTATTACTGGATAGGTCAAAGGCCAGTGCTGATGACAATTTTCCTTTTTTTTTTTTTTTTTCCTTTGGGTCTGTCATAAATGAGACATGAACATGCATCCATCATGCCTCCTTTCTTTAAATATACTCTCACCATTCATACACACACACACGCACCAGTGCTCTGCCTGAAAGTCTGGTAGGGGATATTACAAGAAATAATTGTAGCCCTTCGAAGATTTAAAGTGCAAAGCAAAATTATTTTGTGTACAAAATAGCATTTAAAAGTGCAATAAAAACTAAGGATGTTTTAATTTATTTTTTTTTTATTATCCCAAAAATTGCAGAAGAACATTTTTTCCCGTTATAACAGCAGCAGAACTGATGATCATTGTCTCATATAAAGCACTGTATTCTTGAAGGGGTTTTGGAGTGTTGACCTAATCAAGCAATCATCCAGCTAAGCAATCAGGCTGGCTTTGTTTCTGCTTCATATTAGTGTTCAGTGCTCATCGAGCACCGTTTAACGAGATACATGTGATACTGAAAAACAGGCATTGTAAACAACCTTTCAAATTTGGAATTTGTGGCTCAAATGGGTTATTTCAGTCCAGAGATCCCCATTTTTTTTTAATTGAAGTTGTCTGTTTGCCGTTGTCTGAGGATTTTGTTCACTGGCAGGGAAAAGCAGAATATTTTCACAATAAGTGTGGTTACAGGTTTTGCACAGGGGTGTTACTTTGTGGATGCCCTCTAACGTTTTCCTTGGAAGGGAATGCAAGCACGAGTCATGTCACATTAGGCTGAATCATGTTATAATTTGGGTGAGGTAACCTGAAGAGAAACAAAACTTATGTCACTGCCTAACATAACGTTTAAGGGGAAAGAAAGCATTTCTGATTATTCAGGCCTTGCCTGTTTCTAGACAGCTTTAATTTGTCAGTCAATTGCATTAATTGGCATAAGCCCGGGCAACTGGGTTTTTACTTTTCTGAACAACAGAAAACCTCTCTGCCAGGATACACGAGTGGGGCAAGGAGCCAGCACAGGCACAGCTGGTAGTGAGCCATCTTCTTTAAAGCAAACAAAGAAGCAAACAGGAAAAAACTCAAAATCCAAGAACTGCGGTTCTGTCCATGGTTACATTCCACTCATCTCCGTGATGTCCAGGCAGCTTCTAGCAGTGCATGAACTGCAGCTTACATCTTTCATGCACGTGTTCCCTAATGCCTCTGCGTACAACATCGTTCAGTGTTTTGGATTTACGTGTACTAACAGGCATGTGCACAACTTCCTTAGGTTTATGCTGCAGGAAACAACTGTAAGGAAATATTCTCTGTATTTAGAAATCTGATTTCTTATCAGAAACCCGATAGCACTTATTTTGCACAGGACCTTATCCCACATTCTCAAGCCAATCTCAGGAAAGTTCTGTCACCTGCACAGATGAGCTTTGTCCTTAGGAAAAGTTGCAATGTCAAGAGCTATAAATAAAGTTGAGACTTTCCATGGCATGTGAGTGGGTCCTAGTGGGCATGGTTCACACCACTCCCAAGGTCTTAAACCAGACAGGTCTGTCAGTTCACTTATTCTAACGTGCTGAAGATCAGAAGAGCTACGTTATTCTGTGTTAATCCTGGTATAGTTTTATTTTCTTAGAACATGAATACCTAGAAAGCAACCAGGCTTGATTTCAGAGTGACAAAGCACAGGTTGGAATTTACCCCTTTCCTTGATAATCTGTCCTGGTGAATTATCATCTCTGTTGCCAAACTAAACAACACAAACTTGCACCTTGTTTTCTGTCCGAATATACCTTCCAGCCATCTGTTTTTGTCTTTCCCGCTGGATTAAAAACTTTTCTGTGATAGATGTTTTAAGGATATACTTATCTGGTTTAATTATATCACATTATAAGCTTTGTTTTGACAAAACAAAAATAAATGGAATGCTCGATGTTTTGCTTCCAGAAACAAATTCTCACAGCTCTCACCACCCATGTTCATGTTCTCAGCCCCTTGTGTGCACCCTAACAAGTTACTGAATATCACTTTAAAATATAGACACTGGGTTTATTTTTTTTTAATCCCAGCAAAAGTATTGGTGTTTAATGATGATACCTCCCCACTTTTTAAGGGTTACTTTTTGAAATATTAGCCAATTTTTAATCCACATTTGCGCTGTATTGGTATTGAGTAGAGCTCATTTTTAAGCAGAATAATCAGATGCGTTTCAAACATACATTACCTTTACCAGTAAATTTTTCTTAAGAAAAATTTGTGAATCTATTAAAGACTAATCCTTTACTGTCCTGCCCTGAGCTCCTGTTACCTCCCTCTGGAGGCAGACAGCAGGATGTTTTAATAATGTTGTATAACACTGCAGAGAGCAGCACAGGGTAAAACCGCCTGTTTCCTCCCCGTCTGCTGACAGCACAGGATCACACATCATTTCTGTTACAGCAGTTTCCTTCCATGTCCTGGCCTGATTCCAGGCTGTAGGGTATTAACTTCAATTAGAGGAGTTTCAGCTTGGCCTTTGGCCAGGACTTTATGAACCTCATAAAATACAGAAAGTTCAGCACTGGGCTGCAGCTGATTACAGCTGATGTATGCAAGGTGGGTTTCCCTCACGCTTCCTCAGATTATTGCCTGAGTGTATTTTTTCTTTTTTCTGCATGGCTTATTCCTTTCTTTACTTCCAATATGAGGCCACTACGTACTTCTGCCCACAGCCCTTTTCTCTACAATGTTCTCAGCTGGAGTCATTGTGAGATCTCCTTAACAGCTTTTTTGCTTCCTCATAGGACAATCAGATGTGCAATCACTGATTGACAATCAGTGCTATGAGCAGGTAGATGTTGTACATGCAATTGTATTACAGCTTGGATAAATGGACTTTGAAAAATGTTCATCTCAAAATTTGATAATGATTGAAAAGCTTCTGTTTGGAATGGTGCCATGTGTGTCTTCATAATTGCAGCATGTTGTGTGTGTCCCAAGCAGGTTTTCTATGAATGATGTTTTGCATCAGGAATACTAAGTTTTTGTGAAAAAAAAAAAAAAAAAAAAAAAAATTGCACCTCCCTAGTTCAGTGAGGGGAAGTGCAAGGTCCTGCATCTGGAGAGGAAAAGCCTCAGACACACACTGGGGGCCACCCAGTGGGAACGCAGCTTAGTGGGAAAGGACCTGGGGGTCCTGGTGGGCACCAAGTTCAACATGAGCCGGCAATGAGCTCTTGCTGCAAAGAAGGCAAATGGTACTCTGGGCTGCGTTAGTAGTAGTATTGCCAGCAGGTGGAGGGAGGTGATCCTTCCCCTTTGCTCATCACTGGTAAGGCCACACCTGGAGTGCTGCATCAAGTTCTGGGCTCCCAAGTACAAGACATGGATATACTAGAGAGTGTCCCACAAGGGGCCACAAAGATGATTAAGGGACTGGAGCATCTCTTTATGAGGAAAGGCTGAGAGAGCTGGGACTGTTCAGCCTGGAGAAGAGAAGGCTGCAGAGGCATCTTGTCAATGTTTAAAAATATGTGGGAGGGTGCAAAGAGGACAGAGCCAGGCTCTTCTCAGTGGTGCCCAGTGACCAAGTTTTAAAAACTTGACTTTTAAAAGTGTTTTCTGTGCTAGCAGACAATAGGAACCAGGAGACAGAATATGACAGTAGGCAACCACTTCAACTTCTACGACTGCTTCATTTTGTGACAGTGTTAGCTAAAACTAATCTGTTTGTGCTGTCAGTGTGCTATGCTTATTAAGGTGTTTTTTAATCTCACTTAACACTGCTGTTAAAGCAAAAGGATCTACCAGATTATACATTTGTAACATATAAGTGGGAGAAGATTTTTCCCTTTCAGTGAAAAGTCCTGGTTTAATATAAAATCTTAAGCTGCTAGGAAGACCTGCTGGGAAGTTATGCTTGGACTTACTGTAGCTGGATATGTAGAAAAGCACGTGGTATGAGGTTGAGAGGAGAAATATATTGGTGTATTGGTTTAGGTAAACTTAAAGAAGAACTTACAGAAAATAGGGAAAAAAATAATAACAAAGCTTAAGAAAAAGTTGGTTTTAACGTTCTTCGGCAAAATTCTTATTCATTTGAATGACTATCTTGACTGAAACAAGACAGACCGGGATACGTCACCACTTAAGCGTGTAGCAGAATCAGATGGAAGTGTTAAAGTGGCCTTAGAGCTCAGCTTCGCAGTTTACCTGATCCTAGGGCTACTCCGTACAAGTTAGGAGGGTATTGGATCAGATTAAGAAACACTAGTGCAAGCAGTTCTCAGGCGCTGGAAATGACCAAAATAAACACGGCCCTTGTAGTGACAGCCTAGAAGTGACAGCCGCAGGAGGACGGTAATAAAGCTCTGCTGCCTTCTCTTAGCTACAAAAACATCATCCTTCGTGGGCGTGCACAGTGCTTTTAAGGCCTTTTGGCCTGAATCTATTATAGAGCATATTAATGTTATTAAATTTATCGTTGAACTGTGAAAATTAGTTGTTTAAGCATCAGCTATTCCCAAACATTCCCCTCCCCCATCTTATTTCTGGGTGACAAAATAACACACGCTTACTCAAGATGCTTATTTCTGAATTTAGAGGGCTTACATCTACTGTTTCTACAGATGTGGTGAATTGACCTTGGCTGGCTGTGAGATGCCCACCCAGTCGCTTTCTCACTCCCACTCCTTAACAGGACAGGAGAGAAAATTAGATCAAAAAGCTTGTGGGTCAAGATAAAGACAGGGAGATCCCTTACCAGTTACCATTATGGGCTAAACAGACTTGATTTGGGGAAAATTAATTTAATTTATTTGCCAATTAATAATAGAGTTGGAAGGTGAGAAACAAAGACAAAGAATAAAACACTTTTCCCCCACCCCCTTTCATTCCAGGCTCATCTTCTTCATTCCTGACTCCTCTACCTCTTTCCACTGCCCCAAGCGCAGGCGGTGATGAATGGGGGGTTGGGGTCACTCCATAACAGCTCCTTTCTGCCACTCCATCCTCCTCTTCCTCGCTCTTTTCCCCTGCTCCTCCTGACTATACATATTTATGTGCTTTTTTCTTGTTAACTTCTCCTTAGGTATAAAGGCTATGCTACGGATTCAACAACTGCCTTAGTGATAGGCGTCCTGTTCTTTATTATTCCAGCAAAAACATTGTCTAGGACTTCCAATGGAGAAAACAGTTGAGTATATTTTGGTGTGGATTTTACTACAGTAAGGTATCTAAGATGCAACCATAAACATAACTTATTGCACTTGTTAGAGCAATATTGTTAAACTAACGTTACAATCTTAATACAGGGTGATATCTTACTGGGATATAAAGCATCCCTGGCCTAGAAGTCAGTGCCAACACTTAGGCAATGTGAGCAGCAGGAGCTGGAGCTGTGCAGGAACCTGCTACCTGCAGCCCACTGCTGCCAATGGAAACCACCTTCCCATTGACTGCAGTGGGTTTTGAATGGGACTGCACAGGGTAGGGTGGGATTTATTATTTGAAAGTGTTACTGCTTATTCAAGGTACTTTATGAAATTTGACATGGTAAATGAGTCTATTCACATTTAATTTTTCTGCTTCAAAATGGAATCTACCCTGATTAAAGTATACCTCCGGCTTTATGCATTCAATTCTGCTGCTGAAATCGATGACATCTGGGGGTTCACAGAGAATGCAAGATCAGAACGTAAATGAGACAAAGTGAAACAGCATTTGCTCAGCAATCTGTCTGAATAGCACAGTTTTATTGAGTAAATTAAATGCATTGATGTCCCATAGCTATCTTCCACATAGGGAAGGAGGGGAGAGGGGCTAATGCTCTGCTGGTGGAAACCGTTGTAGCTCTGTTGTCTTCAGGTTGTGACAGTTTTCACCAGCTAAGGATCTGTCCCAGGAAGCGCGAGTTGTTCACGTCAAAGACTTTCTTTATGTTATGAGATTTTGCTTTTGAACATTTTTTGAACATTTCCAATATTTCCCGAAGTGCTTCCTCAGAGAGATTATTTCAAGGTGGTTTTCAATATGTTTTTAAATGTTGGTGGGGGTTTTGGTTTGGTTTGGTTTTTTTTTTAATTTTTTTTTCTTTAGCTGTTTTTGGTTACACTCCACTGATTACTTGGAAGGAATTTCAGTCATGCATGCCCTGGGAAATAGCTATTCTTGTTGGTGGCGGGTTTGCACTGGCAGACGGCTGCGAGGTAATGCAATTTATAGAAGATACTGAACAATTAGCATGACCCACACCAGGAGCAATTCAGACAAGCAGTGAATTCAGTTATTCTCTTGTTTTAGCAAGTTATTCTGTAACAATATTGAAAACGATAAATGTGACAAATATTCAAGACGTTCAGAAAGCAGCGTTACAGAACAAGGAGTTTGCGTTGTCTTCAAAGACTACACACAATAATGACTACTGTTATTTAATTTCAACCTCATGGTGGTGAGAGTTGTGCAGACAGTTTCCAAAGCCTTAGGGTTAATGTCCCATGTCATTGAAGTACATCCCGCTGGAGCCCTGCTGCCTACTCCACTAAATCAAGCAGGTTTGGGCCCAAACTCTGGTTATGAAGCCTGACATATGCATATTTCGATTTTCTGATTATGACTCCTCTAAACATCTCAGGGGTGCAAATATAAATAAATGGAATATAGTTTGCATGGGTTCCTATAGGACACCACTGAATTAGAAAAATATGCTTAAAAACATGTGGTAGGAATATGAAAAATATTTCAGATTTTTTCTCTTTTGAACAAATACTTCATAACTAGCAGATGATAAGTAAATTACTGTTTTGTACTGTTTATTAAATTTTGGTTTCAGTGATGTGTAAAATGTAATCATGTTGTTATATTCCTTATGCAGGTTTCAAAACTTTCTGAGTGGGTAGGAAGTAAACTGACCCCTCTGGGATCATTACCCTTGTGGCTGGTTATCCTGATATCATGCCTTATTGTCACTTCAGTAACAGAAGTGGCCAGCAATCCAGCTACCATTACGATATTTTTGCCCATACTGGCTCCTTTGGTGAGTATAACACAGGTTGTTTTTAATCGGAATCTGCTTTATCATCCAAGTAGCAATACAGCTGCTCACGGAAGCAGTTTTTAAAAGTCTCCATAAAATAATTCATGCATATTTTGCTGTGCTGTGTTGTGCATTGGATACTTGGTTGTTTTGGGGCTTTCTTACAAGAGATGCTGAAAATTCAGCAAAATTAGGTAAAAGTTCAACACACAAAAATCAATGATGTTATTCCTATTTGTGAGTAGTCGAAGCACTTAAAAAGGACAGCTCTCTTAGTGTTTCTTCAGGACCAGATCTTCCGTGAAAATGGTTAACACTGCAACTTTCAAGCTGTCACCAAAGAGAAGAGCAGGCTAATAGATGTGCTTTATATGTAATTCCCATTTCTTCTCTCCCTGGCACAATGGTGTCCTTTCTTCTCATCATCTTCATCAAAACACCCAGTTCTTGCTTCTTCAAAACCTATCGATCACCTTCTAGTCTGTAGGTTTTCCCCTTGGCCAGCCTAGACACATACCAGTGCCCTTTCCCTCTCTTTACAAAGAAACCTCAGTCCTCACTTCATTGGATCCCTCCTATGTATTGCACACAAATTCAACTTTATTACCTTTCTTGCAGTGTTTTGCTTTTAGTGCTTGTGCGGTGCCCAGACTCTTTGCAATAGGCTTACTTTATGGACTCAACTACAATTAGAAAATGTCAGGCATGAATTTAAAGTTCGGTAGCTATTCTGTATTAGAATCACCTTTTCTCCTCTGAACCATTCCCAGATATAATCTCAAAAATGAGTTATCAGAAAAGGTTATTTCTCACTCTTTAAACTGGCAGATCTGTTCACAGTTCACTTGTATTAATATAATCAGCTTGTATTTACATATTTCATTATCCATGAGCAAGCAATGTGCCCTTGTTGCCAAAAAGGCCAATGGAATCCTGGGCTGCATAGGGAAGAGTGTGGCCAGTAGGTCGGAGTTCATTCTCTCCCTCTACTCTGCACTGGTGAGGCCACAACTGGAATACTGTGTCCAGTTTTGGGCTCCCCAGTTCAAGAGGGACAGGGAACTGCTGGAGCGAGTCCAGAGAAGGGCAACTAAGATGGCTGAGGGATTGGAGCATCCTCCCTTATGAGGAAAGGCTGAGAGAGCTGGGACTCTTTAGCCTGGAGTAGAGAAGGCTGAGGGGGGACCTTATTATGGCGTACAAGTATCTAAAGGGTGGGTTGAAGGAGGATGGAGCCAGGCTCTTTTCAATGATTCCCAGTGACAGGACGAGGGGCAATGGGCACAAGTTGGAACACAGAAACTTCCGTTCAAATACACGGAAAAACTTCTTTACGGTGAGGGTGACAGAGCACTGGCAGAGGCTGCCCAGGGAGGTTGTGGAGTCCCCTTCTCTGGAGGTTTTCAAGCCCCGCCTGGATGCAGTCCTGAGTAATGTGCTCTGGGCAATCCTGCTTTGGCAGGGGAGTTGGACTAGATGATCTCTAGAGGTCCCTTCCAACTCTGAAGATTCCATGATTCTGTGATTTGGCAAATGTGTCCCTTGACAGCTGTTCCTTCTCTGTTATTTTACAACAGGCTGAAGCCATTCATGTGAACCCACTTTTCATTTTGATACCCACTACTTTGTGTACTTCCTTTGCATTCCTGCTTCCGGTAGCAAACCCAGCCAATGCCATTGTATTTTCATATGGTCATTTAACTGTTATGGACATGGTAAGTTTTAAACAAAACTCCCTAAAGGGCAATTCGTAGCATTTCAAAAACTTTCTTCAATGTCTTGATGTGAGTTTCTGCTTTCTTTTTCCTCTCCTTTAGGTGAAAGCCGGTTTGGGCATTAACATCATTGGAGTTGCTGTAGTTATGCTTGCAATTATGACATGGATAGTGCCTATATTCGACCTCTATACTTACCCAAGTTGGGCACCAATCATTCCTTCTACAAATAGCACTGGGCTGTAAAAAAAAAAAAATAATAAAAATCCCGGGGATTGGTTGGGATTGGCTGGGATTGGTTGGGATTGGTTGGGATTGGTTTGGATTGGTTTTGTTTCTTTTCTTTTCCACTGACATGTGGTGAGTCACTTAAAATGCATTTTGTCACCACAACAATAGAGATCCGCATTGCTATACATGCCATATTTCACAGTCCCAGAGACTGACGATCCACTCTGAGAGTCTAATCAGGAAGAGTGCTAGACTTTCTAGATATCATAAAGTTAGATCAAGTTTCTAATCTAGTTCAGCTAGTCTGAATTTTTTTCTCTTCGCATTATGAAGGAAAAAACAAACGTGCATAGCCATTATCACTGGCAGTTTGCCCCCATTCTCGGGGTGGTGGAATAATGAGATTTAGACGGTATTATTTCAAAAACCTTTTCTTACTATTACTTTGGTGATATTTGGGGTTTGCCCAAGAACATACTGGTTTTCTGCTTTCTAGATTCAAACACTGTTTGCAATGGTGTTGATCACAAACAAAAGATCAGGCAGGGGATTGTCTTGAACACAGAGTTTACAGACCTGTCAGAAATGCACAGAAAATGGAGAAGAGCAGCACGACCACTTACACAGCACTTTATCTGTTCAGCACCTTGTAAACTGGAAGGAGAATATATACTTAAGCATATGTTTAGTCTACCTCCTTCCAGGACCTCACTGAAACATGCTGTTGCTGTCATTCAGTATTTTTCTGGATAGACATGTATTGATAGATCTGAGTTGATCTATATGAATGGAGACTAAATTATCACCGTACCTCTCTGCCAAAAGTAGAGATATATCTCCTTGATGAATGAAAGCACAAAATAGAATGCTGAAGATGTGACGCTCAATCCATCAATCAAGACTACAGTGCATCTTCAGCAGGAGGCTCATGATGTCTACAGGACAGGCGGCAGTTTAAGGTTTCTAGACTGTGTGAATGTTGGAAACAGAAAACAGTGCAATGTAGTCAGAATGGAAGTTCGGAGTTCAAAGATATCTTCAAATAATGATGTTTTATACGGTTGTTACATGTTTTTCACTGTAAGGACTACAGCGTTGTTCTTTTCATCTGTTGGGAAGACCAGTGACAATTTGTAAAGAACGTTTAGTTAGTAGTCAGAATCAAAGCTGCATGTATTTAGCTTTTGTCATCCCCTGGGGCACCTCTGTGGTGGTTGTAAACCTTTATCTGTCTTTTACTGTAAATTATCCATTTTTCCTAACAACAACAAAAAAGTGCTTTTTTTTTTCTTTTTATTAGATGGTTTACATCTATTTTTAATAGTGTATATTTAGAGATGTCAGTCATGACTTCTATAATGCCGGAACACAGTGTATAGCATTGTTACCTATGTAGTTTGCTTCTACGGGCTGCAGATTCAGCTGCAATGAGTTATTAAAGAAGCACTTTTTCTTAATGATGATGTTTTTGTGTAGGTAATTGCTGTCTGTACGTGCCACCGCACTTTTCAGCCTGAGTCAGGCTGCTATCTCTTTAGGCTGGCTACCTCCCTTTTCTTTTTCTTTTTCTGTATTTTTTATACAGTGCCTGGCAGAATAGGGCAACCAGGAGCTGCCACTATACATATAATGTTAACTGATCCCCTGCAGTAACTATTATGATTACAGAAATGCAACACCTGGCTAAATGAAGCCTCTAACTCATCAGGTACTGGAGGGAAATGCTTATGCAAGTAGCTAATCCAAGACATAGGTCTTGGATTACATCATATGGTGTCTTCCCGGAAGGAAGTGCAGCACACAAACTAGTAGCTCATGGTTTATGGAGGCCTTTGGTCCTGTAGGCATAGAGAGGAGAATCACCTGAGAGCGCTCTTAGTTTAAGGTTCCCAGATATCACCATTCCAGTTCTGTCAGTAATTTCCAGATTATTCAAGAGACGTGGAAACAGTGAATCGTATAATGTTTCAAGTGGAAGGGATCTCATCCAACCTCTTGCTCAAAGCAAGGTTATCACTGAGTTCAGACCAAGTTGCTCAGGGGTTTGTCTAGTCGCATTCTGAAAATCTCCAAGACATAGACTGCACATCTTCCCTGGGTAATGTTCTCCAGTGTTTTAATGCCCTTGTGGTGTAAGGTTTAGTTTTTAAACAAATGAACAAATGTACATTCATTTTAGTGGAATAGACTCATTTTTCTTCCTTTCATTTGGGATAGATTTTTTTCTATGTGTAAAATCATTGGGGTTTTTTTGTTTTTGTTTTTGTTTTGTTTGTTTGTTTTGGTTTGGGGTTTTTTGTTTTGTTTTTTGTTTTTTTTTTTTAATGAAACATGACAAAGGGCACCAGTCCTCTTTGTGGCCTTACGTTCATGACTCCCAGTGGGTGTGATATTTTCATTCTCCAGTGTTCTGCCCTGCAAAGAATCACCACTATTATAACCACATGGCAACTGTTGTGCAACCAGAGGAAATTTGTTACCTGCTTATGAGCTGTACCCCAGGTTTATTAATGTTCACAATACAGAATTGGCTATTTTAACCTCAGCCTTGAACATGGCATTGAGGTCTGCAGAGGTCCATGAATGCTCTGCTCTGCAAAATCATGCTTTGACACCTATATTCTCTCTTCAAGTTGTGTATCTTCATGGAAGTAAATAATCATTTTGCAACATTTAAGAGAACTCTTCAGAAGTTGCCAACTGTAGTAAGTGGTACAGTTTTCCTTGTAAGCTGAAGCTCAGTTTGTGCTGGATGATTTTCAGGTGTTCATTTGCTCTACTTTTTGGCTTATTCATAGGATTGTAGATAACATGATAAGAAGGGCCCATTGTGTCTGAACCCTCACATAATGCAGACCACAGAATTTCCCTAGACTATTTTTTCAGGACAGAGAGCCTGATAAAGTATCTTAGTAAATAAGAAAGAAGATTCAAATTGTTTAATGAAGGAAGCACTTTTAAAAACTATTTTCACTACAATCTGTATATGCAGTGAATAATATGCAAAGGGAGAAGGGAGGGATTTGTAAAGTTAGTTAGTCCTCTCTTAGGCCATGTATATTTATAAGTCATAAAAAGAAATGCAGAATTATAAATAAACGCTTTCAGTGACCAGCATCTTAACTGTCACAAATTAGTGACAAAAAATGAAACAATCAAGCATGAGGTTTTTGAGGGACCATATCCTGTAAGTAAACCAGTCATGAATAAATGAGTTGGTAGCAGTGGGAATGTAGGGTTTCACCAGGATTTTTTTCTCTTGTTTTGCTAAAAGTTTAAGGAATGGGTCAGACAAAAGCTTTGAGCTGAGTTATTATTATTGCTAACTTATTTTTAAAGCTTTTAGGAACCTTTTAATCAAAATGAACAACTCTGCAGTGCAGAGACTGATATTGCTAGAACTTCCTCACCTGAGAGCGTTGAAATGGAGGAAAAACAGAATTTCAAAATGGTTGGTCCTCTGGGTACCCAGTGGATGGACTCGTCTCTGTCTGCAGGCACAGAGCCCCATGCTGGCTGCCAGCAGAAAACGTGCTCTTCATGTGTCGCTGTTGTATTCATTGCTTCGTCCAGACTTTGTGAGTATTGTGACGAATGGCGGAAATGCGTCTATAATTATTGTAGGAGTTGATTAATATATGATGGCTACAATAACTGTTTGTAAGTTGCTTTGTGCACAATTTTCATATAAAACGGTGTGTTTTTTCTTTGTCTCAGCTGAGTCTAATTAGTCTACTGTATTAGTACATAAGTAATATTTATGACTTACTATTTATTTGTGGTCTCATTCCTGCTGAATTAAATGGAGCCTTTGCCATGTACTTCATTAGGGGAGATGTGCCAGGTCATTGTTCTCCTTCTCTATGGCCATGCCATATTTAATATACTTTCACTTTGCTTTTGGAAGATGTGGTTTTAGATTACCAGAAACCACAAAAGAAGTGAACCCTGGAAAAAGCTTCTTGACTGTTCTATTACTACAATCAGATAGTCAGATCAATCTTGCAGTGTAAATCCCCTTATGTACTTTTAAAATGAAATATCTTTGTTTGTTTGCTACAAGACTCTTGCTTGTTTAAAGTCAACCAACCTGTAGCCCGAGGGCTCGCTGAGGAGCAATGCAGCACAGCAGCTAAGGAAGGGTGTAGTGAAAAAGAAAAGCCTTATACCCTGGATCTTACAACTTTTTGACTAGGTGTAGACACCAAGCCACTACGCATATTAATTGCAACAATCAAAAGACTGTTGTATGCTATGTGCAGTTGCTGGCAGGACCAGAAGGCTTCTAGTGACCCCTTAGATGCACTATTATATACATATTTTATATTTACATATTAGATGTCTATTGCTACCCCCCTCTCCTGCCCTGCCATTGGCAGCCCACAGTAGGATGCCAGCTGCCCTGATGGTGACACCCCTTCTGCATCAGGGCTCCCAAGGCTGAGGATATTCCCCAGGGGTCAGGTCTGCACAGATTTCGATTTGCTTTGCAGCTATTAGTGCTAAATGATAACTTCAGTTACCAGCTTAGTTCTTTGTCTCTGCAAAGCTGATTCAACGGTTTATGGCTTTTAAAAATTACTGAATTCTTTGTCAGTGTTATTCCTTAATACTTTTGCCTTGTGTGTTTGGAAGCTGTTGTATGTTACTTTACCTGCACAATGTTCAATTTCTGTACAACTTTCCTTTACAATACTGATCTACTATTTTCAAAATAAATATTTCCCAAATATTGTACAGTCCAACATGTATGTAGTGGTAAATTAATAAGAGCTAACATTGTGGTCTGTGTAGAAAGGTTATCTTTCAATGAAAGTCCCTTAGATTTCTTAAACCTTTTTTTTTTTTTTATAATATAGAATCATAGAATCATAGAATGGTTTCGGTTGGAAGGGACCTTAAAGATCGTCTAGTTCCAACCCCCCTGCCATGGGCAGGAACACCTCCCACTAAACCAGGCAGCTCAAAGCCCCCTCCAGCCTGGCCTTGAACACCTCCAGTGATGGAGCTTCCATAACTGGGCAAGCTGTTCCAGTGCCTTACCACCCTCAGAGTGAACAATTTCTTCCTGATATCTAATCTAAATCTACCCTCTTCTAGTTTGAAGCCATTCCCCCTCATCCTATCACTACATGCCCTTGTAAAAATCCTTTACCGTCTTTCCTGTAGTCCCCCTTTAGGTACCAGAAGGCCACAATAAGGTGTCCCCGGGGCTTTCTCTTCTCCAGGCTGAACAACCCCTGATCTCAACACCTGATATACATGGCAGAGAAGAGTACCTGCTCAGAATAATTTAAACTTACTAGATGTCAAAAGTCCAGTTTTAAAAGAATTCAAAGAGGAGAAAGGTCTTTAACTGCTTTATAAAACAGTTAAAGTAACAATTCTGCTCTCTGCTAAGTTCCTCTGCAAACAGAATAAACATCAGTCTCTAACTGCTTCATTAGAACATCAGAAAGCAATGAATATACCTGTGCAAAACAGTTCCTGAGTGGCTGTTACTTGAGTCAGTGCCCCTTGAAGACAGGAAAAACTATTTTAGGTCAGGGTGCTAAAGCAGACGCACAAGGGTGACTGGAAGAGTCACTTCTAAGCATTTCATTTGGCCATCCTTTGATGAAGGGCCTCAGGTTCTGCTGCATTCAGTTGTGACAAATGCAGAAACTTGGGTGTCAGGCTTCAAGAGTGGGCTTCAGATTGCTGTCCTAAGTTCTCAAAACTCCTATACAAGGTATGGGGAAAAACTAGTTGCCACACAAGGGCTGAAGAACCAGCAAGCTGCTACACCAAACCCATCCAAAATAAAATGCTAATGAAAAGCATGTGCCTGAAACTCTGTTCTCGGAATCCATCCAAGAGTGCTACAGGGCATTTTTGTGCAACCTGCTTCCTTCACTTACAAGATTTCCGTTTCCATCCTCCAACATCCTCTATCAACACAAGAAGCATGAAAACTTCTTTCATGATTCCTCCTCAAATGCTGACAGATTTCAACGCACAGCTTTTATATCCCAAAAGAAACCCCAATGTTACCAGGCTATAAGATGCGTTCTCCTCCTGACAGACTCTGTGTTGCCAACAGACAAATTCATGATCCTCGAAAGGACAGCTACGAGCCCCTCCCGTGGGCAATCAGCTGTGAGGGGGAAGTCTGGGTCTGGCAACTGGGACAACCATCACACTTTTGCCCTCTCCCACTGGTACCCCTCCAAGGAGTGGGGAGAGACCTTCACCCTGGGCAGCTGAGGGTGAGAATGTCTTGCTGTAGCTGGATCGTGGTCCCACACCCCACAGAGAGACATAGGCATAGTGACATTCAGAGATGCCTAAAGTAGGAATCAATCTGAACAGATTGAGGGAGTAATTTATTATTTCCAGGACTAAGCAGGCAGTCAGATTTGTGGATTTTCCTTTTAGTACACACCTTTGGGTAAGTAAGCATGGTCAAAGAAGTTCAAAGCCTATGCTAAAATACAAAAGTTGGACCTTCAGGACAGGTGATTTTCTTTAACGAAAAATAAACAATTTTTTTTGTTTATTACAAGTGGGTTTTACAACAGGATTTACAGACATTTATCAGGCTAATAGGCTCAGCCTTTACAGTACACAGAGCGTCACTGAGATAAGCTGTTTTTCACCCCTAACATTGTAGTTCGTGCTATATGATGTCCATCTTCATCTGTACACATCACGAGTGGACCTAGCAAAGCAAACATAAAGTGGCAAGTGTATGCACTAAAACTACATGACATAAGCATTCCAGGCATGTGCAACTAAGCCACAAACATTTGATATTTTTTACTATTTGGCTCAGCTGAAGTAAACAGAATAAAAGGCTCTTGTTTATTGTAGCACTTGCTTGAGTGCGTAACAAATGGCAAAAACATTTTCTGCTCTCCTAGATGATTTCTCTGAACAAATGTCCTTTATCAGACTTTTATGTTTTCTTGCAAAACTCTGCTTCTTATTGTAAAGAAAAAAAAGGAAGAAAAGAAATAAAGAAATGAGAAGGGCGAGGGAGCAGAGGAGAAGGAAAGGAAGGGATGGAGGGGGAGAGAGAGAGAAAGAAGCTGACCTACAATCTGCAGTTCCGAGTCTCACCTTTCAAAACTGGTAATGATCCGTGTACAAGACTGACAACTTTTGCTGACATCCTTCATGGATTTGAAAAGTTCAGTTTGCATAATATAGAAAACCATGTGCTGGCTAGTTCTTTCTTTAGATGCTATTATAATGCATCAGAGGAGAAGGAAATGGATGGCATAGATAGTACCATAATTTTCCCTGCTCACACTGTGAAAGCAGATGGAGTTTTGCACCCATTAAGAACAATTCTTCAATTCCAATAAGCCATTAACCCTTTCCTGATTCCACTGCATATTTTCAGTATAGCATTTCTAGAATTCATGTCTTAGGCAATATCTCAGAAGTGTTATTTTTGAACACCACTGTTGAAATTCTTAGGTGTGGAGCATCCTTCATATGATAGTGGATTGTGACTAAAGCCTTATAATCGGAGCCAAACTTCCAGTGCCTTCCTGCAGCCACTTACCCCCCCACCCTCAAGTTGTATTGCACTTCCAGGATGATTTTACAAACCACATGGGAAAAGGAGATTGTGTTACACGTGATGCTGACAAGATCAATGAAGACAATTATATGAAGTTGCCACGAGCGTGGGAATTTTCTGCTTCTGCTACACAGCCATCATGGGACAAAATCACACGACATCTAAACGTCCTCCTAGACAATGGGAGATGGAAACTCCTGTCTGCTTTGATTCCCCTTCAAAGGTAACACGGCACAGGAGTGGACAGCTGATCTTGGTCCAGCCAAACAGGTCTCTTGTTTATAATGCTCCCTCAAACTGTGTCACAACCCAAGTTAGCTAAATGTTAGCTGGACCCTAGCCCAGCCTCTCCCCATGGACTTTACCTCGTTCTGTCACCTGGGAGCACAGCCCTGGGGAGAGCTCTGGAGATGATCTTCTGACAGTGGATATCACGACAAGTAGCTTGCAGTCCAGGGATGCGTCCTCAACCTGACTCAGCTTCTGCAAAAAGCTTCAGAATGAGTGTCCCCTAAGCACATCTTGGGTCTTCTTCCTTTTCCACATCCAAGAAATGTCAAGCTATGTCTGATTTGAAACCACTGGGGTGTTTTCCTGACTAGTAGATAGTGTTAGCAGAAAAGGAAAAAATAGTAAAAGAAAACAATAGTACTAATTACTGCTAGTTACAGTACTGTGTAGGACCTTAGCAAAATTGTGAGTGTGTTTTAGGTTAGCAAAGCAAATGAAAGTATAAAACCTTTAGAGAAACTGGTGACAGACAACATTAATGGAATTTTGGAGCTATTTAGCAGTGGATCAGAGCTATAGAAAATCCCACTAATTTTATTCATAAGAATAGTTGTAAGCCCTTTCAGTGTGATTACCCAAGGTTGTGAGCTACATCCTGCTGAAATCCATTTGTAAATAAAATTCATACACTTTTCCTACATAAATAAAATCACATCCCTTGATTATGGTTGCAAATTAAATAGAACTGTTTCCCAAGATACATGCTCCCCTAGGATAAAATGATGCATCTCAGCAGGACCAAGCAATTCATTGCCAGCATTATATTGGCTTCTTTCTTAATTGTGAAAATAGCTAAAGATTGATAGGAATGAGGAATTGATTTGGGCTTTTTTCATGCTTTTTTCCTGTGGCTACTAAGACCTCAAAGCATAGAAATGGCAAAATGTTTTCGTAGCTACTTATTACCACAAATTCAAAGGGGAAATATTTTTTTGTAATTTTGATTATAGAGAAGACAGTAATGAAAATGTATTAACAATACTTGTAAATGCAAAAAGTGTGGTAAAATAATGAAATGGTTTGAATTTGGTTAACATATTAGCATTTGCAGGTGATAATGCTGCTATCAACTTCAGGTGGTACTGCTCCAGCTAGACATTAATAGCTAATGAGAAAAGAGATCTGCATTCCAATAAACGCCAAGCTCATCTACTGAATCATTCAACAAAGTAGACTTTGGGTAGCAGGTTACAGGAAGTTGTACAGTACAGACTCTAATCCCTGATATGTAATCTAAATTTTTTTCACATAAATTAGTCACATTTTAGCAAGCGCCAGAGGACATGGTGACCAACTGATCATTTTTCTCTATGCAGGATTCTTTTTTTGTGTGTTTTTAACGTATAGAGCTGCCATTCTGTCCCTTACTCAGACTTCTGCTTTCTAGCCTTAACAACTGAGATGTTTCTGTAGGTTCCTGGGCATGATGCCAAAGGCCAGTCATAGGTAGAGAAAGCAAGCATGTGCATAGAGACAATCTATACCTTACTCAGTGTGTGAGTCTGATTAGCTGTACTGCTCGTGTCATTACCTGTGTATGGCAGCAGCAGCCCCTTTTTGAAATTCAGCAACTTAAGGTCCTGTGTAGCCAGAAAAAGTGACACAGAAATATGGGAAAAGCCATATATGTTTTAAGAAAAGTGTAAGTATTTAACTGATAGAGGGAATCTTTCAGTAGGATGTCTGACTGGTGGGTTTCTCAACATTTGACCATTTTGCAGTGCTAAATTACCTCAGTTCTTTTCCAATTTATAATAATTATCTTCTAAACACTTTATCCTTTTTTTTTCTCCTTTTCTGGACACTTTGCAGTATAGTCACATCACTCCTGAGCACGGGGGTCCCCACAGACATGGAGATCCCTATGGATCCAATAATATAGGCAGATATATTTGATAAGTCTAGATAAGGTCTCATCAGTTCTGAGTGCAATGCAATAATCATTTTAAATCTCATACCTCTGTTCATACATCTCAAAATGAAGATTTTTTTTTTTTTTAATCCTTCTGGAGGAGTACCTGGAGTACTGCGTCCAGCTCTGGTGTCCTCAGTATAAGACAGACATGGACCTGTTGGAGCGGGTTGAGAGGAGGACCACAAAAATTATCAAAGGCCTGGAGCACCTCTCTTATGAGGACAGCCTGAGAGTTGGGGTCATTCAGTCTGGAGAAGAGAAGGCTCCATGGAGAATTTATTGGAGCCTTCTGGTACTTAAAGGGGGCCTACAGGAAAGATGGGGAGAGGCTCTTCATCAGGGAGTGTATTGATAGGATGAGGGTTAATGGTTTTAAACTGAAAAAGGTTAGATTTAGATCAGATAGAAGGAAGAAATTCTTTACTGTGAGGGTCATGAGACACTGGAACAGGTTACCCAGAGAAGTTGTGAATGCCCCATCCCTGGAAGTGTTCAAGGCCAGGCTGGATGGGGCTTTGCGCAACCTGGTCTAGTGGGAGGTGTCCCTGCCCATGGCAGGGGGGGTGGACTAGGTGATTTTTAAGGTCCCTTCCAACTCAAACCATTCTATGATTCTAAGTCCTCATTTTTGATTTGTACAGTTGATGTTGCCTTGCTTAATACAGCTCTCTGCACTTATCTTAACTAAATTGATATATTTTTTTTTTATTTCAGATCATTTACCCAATTTAGCAATACAGTTTTGGATTCTAAACCTGTCTCCAAAGAGCTCACAACCCATAAAACATTTCTGTTAACTGCAGATTTTATTATACCACTCCCTTACATGTGATCTAAATCACAGATTAAACTAACACTACTGAAACCCTGGAACCACAATATTCTCCAAGGTAACCTATTGGACATATGCCTCTACTTTCTTGGCAAGTGGCCTCTGTTTTTTGAGTGCAGATTTTGAACACATGTATACCCATAGTATGTATTTTTCTTGTAGGTCATTAACACCCTAATTTACTTAGGAGAATGAAATGGATCAAAAGCTTTTCTAAAGCAAAGATACAGTACTTTTACTGCTTCTCTATCTACTAGACCAGTCAAAGTCACTGGGTAGTGAGAGAAGGAATTGCTTTCTTTGACGTGACTTGCTCTTGCTAAATAAGTGTTGGCTGTTTCTCATCAAGTTATTACCCTCTAAATATTTAAAATTGATTCTTTAATTACTTCTTTCAGTAGCTTTCTGGACATCAGGGTGAGTTTGACACATTTAGTTGATCTTTCTTTACTCCTGGCAGACCTCACCATCTGCTATGAGGTCTTACAAACGAGTGTTAATAATTCAGAAATTGTTTCACGTAAATTCCTTTGAGTACTCAAGAGGGCAAATTTGATCAGTTAACCCTGGTCTGAGCACATCGTACATATCCAAATGTTCTTTCATCTATTCTTTTGCTATTCTGGCTTGCTTCCTATACCCTTAATAATTTCCATGTATTAAGCATCTGGTCACAATTGACCTTTTGTATGAAAATTAAAACAAATGTAAAAGACTGAAGATTTTGTCTTCTCAGTGACATCATTAATGGCTCCTCTTCCCAAAGAGTAAGTTATGGCCTACACTTTATATTCCTTCTAGTTGATTTTTTAAACAATTTTTTGCCTTGTCTTTTATGTCCTCCACTACTTGTAATACATTTTGAATATTGGCTGAGGAGGATTCTGAAAAGGCAGGAACCTGTAAATAACTACCAGTAAGCAGTCCTAGTTCATGCCTTCTGCTCAGCTTGCTGCCTTTGTGCATGCCAGGCAGCAGAAGTGTGGGCTTTATCAGATACCTGGACTTCAGGACCCTGTCATTGCAAAAGCCATGGGAACCCAGATGTTGTACTCAAATGTACCCTTTATGAGTCTGTTCCTCAAATGTACACACAAGCGGAATGGATGTCATTCATCATTAATTTTTTAAGGGAGACGAGAGGTACTTACATTTAATTTATCTGTGAAAAAAGAAATTACTCTCTGAAGTTTAATTAGAAGTTCAGTATTTTACATTAAGTTCTATGGGTTTGTTTTTATTTCACATATGGTCACCATGTGGTTTAAAGTCTGGCTTTTTTTTTCACCTGCTTTCTTTCTCATTAGGCCACCCATGCTAACGGAATCTTGCTAAAATGAACACAGAATAAACATTCTCAGTGTGAAGAGACACATAAACGGGCTTTTTGTTTTTCTGCTTCAGGATGCTCATCATTATTGAACTAATTATTCGGGATTATGTTGGAAGTTCTTTAAACAGCTGAGCAGAAACTTAAAGGTATCTACCGAGGACATAGTGGAGTGGCAATTTTGTCTGTTTTATTTCTGAGTAGTGTCCATATTTATCCATGCTTTTCTGCCTTCACAGAACCTTGATGAAGTGCCTCCAAGAAGCAAGCAATGGCATCTAAATTATTTAAGGAAAAATTCACAGCACTATAATGACTACTAACCCATCTCAGGAATAAAGGTCAATAAATCTATTAAGGTCCTTGAGCTTTGCCTTCCTGATATTTCTAAGTCCTCTAGCTCATTTACCTCTTATCTTTAAGATAGGTAATATAATTTGACATTGAATTTATTAATGGCCTATGCCACTAATTGTACTGCAGGTAGCAGTTAGAAAAACACGAGGAAGATGAAACTAAATAAGCATCCACACACTTTTTTTAGTTTCAGTTTTAATTGGTATTGCCTCGGCTAATCACAGTTAAGCGAAGTGAATATGCAACATTACATACTCAGTTACAAATATATTTGCAGCTATTTATTGCAGAGGCTATTTAATGGATCTGTGACCAAATAATAAACTATATTAATGTAGCAACATGGTACTCGCCTTTAAACTCTCACTGGAAAAGAGTTCATGTACAGAAGTTCAGTGTAGTGACTAAGAGAGGACCCTGAAGTAGGAGATATGGGCTTTTCTTCACTGTTTTGCTACTGCCTCATGTTAACCAGTAGCTCAACCTCCCTGTGCCTTTTTATTTTTTTCTGGCTGTACCAACGCTGTCAAAGATGATGGGGAAAAAACCCTTTCTCTCAATTTCTTCTAGGAGATTGCTGACATTCAAAAGAAATTTGTCAATATTATTAGAGCTAGAATTAATATTTTCATTGGAACAAGGAGAAAAGCCAGAAAAAAAAGAGATTTATGAAGGTTCTAAGAAGGTTCATGGTATGTTGAAACTTTCACTGTATTCTTTTGCTAAATTTATACATAAAATAAGAATTTCTCCCTGCCAGGATAATATAATTCAGTACGTCATACCACTTTCCAGCTTTAGCAAAATGCAGCCAACTTCAGGATGAAATGGTCTTTAGATGAGCTAATCATAAGACTGATTTATATGGAGCCGCTTATCCAGCCCATATGTACACTCTAACATGAAGCTGGCTGTAAAGAAATATAAGAAATACAGTATACACCTGCTGATAAGTGAGTATTGTATCGATTATCATTCTACTCAAAAAAAAAAAAAAAGAAAAAAGGAAGGAAAGTGGTGCTTGCATTGTCTTAAAGCAACTCAGACGAGACTCATGTTGAAGATGATGTGGTAGTATTGTATATTAACCAGGTCCAGCGATAGCAAAGTCAACTAAGGTTAACTGTTTCCCAGACTGAGAACTACCTGTAGGTGAGACAGCCTCCTCTTGAGATGGTAGAGCCCAGTAGGACCAGGCGTGATCCCTAGACCTCATGTTTTGAAACTAAAAGATAAAGAAAACCACAAATCCCTTTCAGCACCTAAACCAAAGGATGTTGTAAGCTTCCCTACTGGCTGGCTGGCTTTCCTAGCCAGTTCAGTTTCCAGCTACTTTTTATAAAAAAAAATCCTCTCCTCTGTATTGTCACACTCCTTTTATCCTGAAAGAAATGCTCAAGCAAGTGCATAAAAGAGGAGGCAATTGTCTGGAGATCCCTCAGGAGAATGTATTAGGGTTTGGCTGATCTTGTTCAAATGCCCACAAAGCAGTAGGAGTGCTTTGTTGTACAAAAATGCTACACAGTCAATAATTCCCAGATTTTCAACAGCCCTAATAACTGTTCAGTCATCATTGCTTTTTCTTTGATGTGACCCACAACCACACCAACTGGTATCAGGGCAAATCCCCCACACAGACAGGACTGCTAGGTTGTGGAGATCAAAAGAAGGAGTTATGACTTATTTAAGACACTGTCTTCTTGAAACATCCCTCGAAAACATAGTACCAAGAGAACTTGGCCATTGTAAAAATAACCATCTGAAGGCATCTGTCACAGGTGGCCAACTAAGATAAAGTTTTGTGAATATACACAGGTTACGCACAGGATATAGTTTAAATGAATAGTCCCATTTTGTGACAGATCAGTGTCTTTGTACTATAGGAAGAATTACTGCTCTCCAAGAATTTAAGATTGCATTGTGTGGTCAGCCACGGAATGTAAATACTGTTAATGTGACTTATAGAACTTAAAGCCAAAAGGTGACTTCTGATTGAACAATCTGTCTTGTCCACCCTTAAAGATTCTGGAGATAGGAGTTTACCCTTTAATACATGTAACACTAACAACCCTTATCATCCACAGGTTGGATGGTGGTTGGAAAGAGCATGGCTCTTTCATTGTTCTGTCTTCACCTAAAGGAAGATATTCTAAATCACGAGCTTTTCTGGAAACAAGTTAAAATGCTGTGGTAGGGTGCATTTTAGTTGTTATTCTAGCCATCTGGGCTGAAGCTGGATGAGAAAAGTATCTTTTTACTTCAAAAAAAGAGGGGGGAGAGAAAAAGCAACTTCTGGCATTTATGGTAAGCAAATGACAGATGTGAAAATCTAATAACATGTTCACAACAAGGTGGAAGAACAAAGCATATATTCACAGACAGAATCTCCAAGAATCCTAATCTGACAAGCTATGGCTATATTTCAGCAACAGCAGCAACAGAATATTGACATCACAGAAATGCACATTAACATTCCCTTTTATTCCATTCTCTTTATCAAATACAGATTCAAAAGTGAATTATTATTTGTCTGGATGTTAGACTGCAGAGAGAGCAATGATTCCGCTAACTGTGTTTAGCACTGAAAAAAATGAGAGGAAAAGAAAGAAAAATCTAGGTGTATCTTCAATACATTTTGGTAAAATAATATTTTTGAATCAACTACATATAGGTGTCTTTAAGAAGCAGCAGGACAGTATTTGTTGCAGGGCTTGTCAAACTGCTTATCACTGGTTTGTTCCAATATGCTGCTGGGTACTCTGGCTTCAAACCAGGGCATCGTGTCCTTAAAACGAAGCAATGTGTAAGTGCTTTACTGGATAGCAGCCAATGATACCAGGCAAGATAAAGTCCATTGAGCTTCTAATGCTGCAGTTGTATAGTTAAAATTTACAGATAACATAAATTGGATAAACCCAAGAGTATCTTAATCTGTTCATCATATTTGGGAACCTACCCAAGTGTTTTCCTTTCTATTTGTTATGAATACATTTACTCTGAAGACCATATTTGCTCCTTTAGATTCCACCTGTTCTGTAGGGGATCCAGCTGCCTGACAGGATGAATGCTTTAATAAAACCCAAGCCTAAGTACCTGTAATAAGATATATTCTCTTTCAGTAGCAGTGATGATGTTTTTAAGCCCCAATACCATCTCACTCAGCTGTTTTTGCTTTCCTCACAGTCACAGGGGGGAAATGAGTTAATATTTTTTCAAAACTTATCTAAAAACTGTAAGATGATGGCCAGAGACAATGATTCTCCCGTTTTCCCATTCTCAATGTCCCTCATGTGTATTTTGATTTTGTTTCTGTTCTTGGTCAGACTCTGGGTTGTTTACACACTTTCTACAAATAATACACTAAAACAAAAATAACCTGAATTAATATTTAAATATTTAATGACCAAGTTCCATATATACCCCAAAAAGAGTATGTTTCATGGTAGGGAGTTTGGGAAAGCAATTTGAAATAAGCAGGGGAGTTTGTGTAAAATCATGGAATATCCTTGAAAACAGATTTTAGAAGAGTCAAATTAGAAACAGGGGTTACACTAGATTTGGAAGAGGAACAAATAGCTCTTGCACATTCACTTTAAATTTTGTAAATTTAAAAATCCAAATTGCTTTTCCATTAGACAAGTCCAAAAGGACGTTAGTGTTTGCCAAGGAGTATTTCCCTCACAATTTCATGAATACTGTGGGTATGCCTTAAAAAAAAAATCAATATACACAGACTATTGGGAACTCTTCTCCAAGCCCTGCTGGACGTCCATCACCAGTGATGCATTTAATCATGTGCTCTTCCAGCTTCCAGGCTCCCTCAGGCTCCTAACATCACCTCAGAGAGAGTGCTTGGCTTTTGTTTCCCGTATCCTCCAAATTTTCTTTTCTTTCTCATCCACCTCTCCCCACTCCTGGTATCACAAGACCTGCGCTCTTTTCCCTTTCCCAGCTTTTCTCCCCCATGCACACGCTGTGTGCAGAGCAGGGGGGAACACTTGGGAGCTGAGAGGGGACAGGACCTCTTCTCTGTCCACATCACGGCCTGAGAAGGCCTGGGTTTCTTCCCACAGCCCTCGGCAGGAGGAAGCATTTTGTGTGAGCTGCTATCAATTAAATGCAATAAATGAGCGTGTACGTGAGCATGTGTCTAGACAATCGCAGTGCAACCATGCTCTGATGCCTACAGAGGCCTACCTGAGTTTTCAATCACAAATCAGTTAATCAAGAACAGCTCATCCATATAAAAATATTATCTCTGCCATGCAGCCAAGAACCATGCTGTCTGCAATATCATGATCAGTTGGATTGGTTCATCCGTTGCAAATTAAAACTGCCTGAAGGCAGCTTTATTTCGTCTGAAAAACTTATTCGTGTTCTCATATAAAATGATAGAGGGAGACTATAGGCATGCTATTGCTTTGAACTGAGTTTATTAAAAGCAGTTTCGTAGCCTTTTTTGGTCATTGTCCCTTTCTTTACATGTACAAGCTAAATAATTCACCTTTAAAGCCATAGTTGCTGTTCAAAGGAAATAAAAATCTGAGGTTCTCTAAGGAAAAGTATGGGCTGAAGTAGGAGCTGAGATATTCAAAAGTCTGGTATTGAAATGGAGTGATGTTTTTCTCTGCATGAAATTCTTCTCACTGCGTTTTAGCCAACTGCGGTATAGGTGTTTCAAGTAATCCACTTGCCTGGAGTCCCTATCCAGGTGCAAGGGAGAGAGAGATGCCCCCAGAAGAACAAGGCAAGGGAGAGACTGGCAAGGGGATGCTTCTACTAAGACGTTTAACAGTAAAATGGCTAAAACTTTAGCCTGCTTTGAAATAGTGTCTCAAGCTATTTGTCACAAAAAGCCAAGAAACATCAGCTGGTTAAGCCTGGTGGCAAGTGTCATCTACTCAAAGTTCCCCGCGGGTGCCGACAGGTTGCAAAGGGTGGCCAGGCTGCCCAGACCCTGACCCGTCAATACTAACAGGCATGGCTGTCATCTGGGAGCAAAACTTACTAGCCCTAGAGCTACTGGTTATTGCCTTCCCCATTTTTTGTCTACATATACTCTCCTGGCAATGCCGCAGCGATACAGAGCTTATTACTGGGTCTTTATTCGTCCCTTTCTGTAATTCCTTTAGGGCATTTTGTAGTTTAAGACAGGTAGGAGAAGCAACTGACAGTCAGTAAACTATGACAATTTTCCGGGAGCCTATAGTTCCTGAAATGATTATTGTCAGTTGGTTTAAATTACAGAAATCTTCAGGCTATTCCATCAGTGTCTGGATTTCTCAGGGTTATGAGGAAAAAAAAAGAATCAAGGATATTTTCTCCTCTGCTCAGTAAAAGGAAAAGAAAATTTCTCACTGTAGGTTAGCTTAAGACAAAAAGAAAAGGATAAAAAGAAAACAAAAAAAAAACCCTTTCTCATGAATTTTGTTCATATGAGCAAGACATCAAAATCTTAAGTAATGACACTAGAATCTTTTTGACACGGTCTCCAGGGCTGCAGAGAAACAGAACAGACGGAGATGTGTACAGCCTCACACAACTCACGCCGTGGTCCCAGCTTGCTCCAAATGCTATCCCATCAATCCTAATTCACAAAGGCAGTTCAATAGAAGGAGGGAGAAAGTCATTCCTGGTTGTTCAGTGTTTCATCCCAAGTTACATTCTCTCAGAAATAATTTTTCGACCCAGAATGAGCCCATAAAATGTCACTTTATAAAAAACAAAAAAAAAGTTTGAAAGATTTTTTTTATTCTGTCATTTGACTCCATTGTATCTCTCCAACATTGACCCAGCGATTTAGTTAACCATGACCATAAATTATGTACCTGCTAGCCACAGAGCTCTTAATAAGTGAAAGTGACAGAAAGACAGAAAGACTGAGATTAGCTGATCAGTTCTTTTCTCCACAGAACCCACAGCTCTAATTTTAAGTCATATCATATTAATTTGCTTTTCTTTCACAAATTATTTTTAGTCCCAGCCCTTTCAGATTGTTGTGTATAGATATGAAACAAGGCAGGTGCCTGAGTTCCCTCCTTTTTATTCCACAGTGTTACATTTGAATATTTACCGGTGGAGAAAGTAAAAGCTAACAACAAGATTTCAATGCAGGATTTCACAGTACCTCTTTGGAAAGATATTTCTATGATTAATAATGATGTTGAAAGTACAGGATATGAATCAGCCTCTATGTCCTGATGATTGGCTCTGTAAGAAGAAGAAAAAATCATCGTATCAGGGGGAAAAAAATTATTTATGAAAAATTACTGAAAGTGATTTAAAGCAATCTACTTGCTGACTTACTTAGCTAGGTAATCGCTACAGCTATGACCTAAGGAAACAAAAAGATTTCTGGCCTGGCTTCAGTTTAAAAATATGGCTTGATATCTCAGAACATGACTCCTGAGCAGGTCATTTCTGTTTCTTGTGCACTGGGCAGTTTAACTGCTCAGTGAAAGGCATAATTGCTGTGAATGCAATGTCCCTAGCATAAAAAGAATGACAAAACCTTATTGCACAGATCTGAAAACTGGTGCAAATGCAGACCTACCTAGGGAAAAAAAAAAAAAAAAGACAATGTCTTTGAATTATTTTGGATCAGTAGTGAATCTCTGGCTACAAAATAGGTATTCCTGTGCATTCTGTGATACAGCAATTTGTGCTTGCTTTTCCTTTGGTAATAGGTCTTATCTAGAGAAAAGTAGGGATGAACATATTCAATTAGCTTCCTAAAATATAGTGTCATTGTTTCTTTCTCCTACCTTTTTATCCATGGACATTTTCCCAGTCATTTTTAGTTACTGCCTCCTGTGGGCTTGTGTAGCAGACATGCTGACTCCTTAATTAAAATTGCATGCCAGGAAGTAAGTAAGTGCCAGCTGAATGCTTGCCTCCTACTGTTGCATTCTGTCAGCTCAGGGATGGTTTTCTTTCTCCTCCCCCCTTATTATTATTTTTTTCAAGGAAATGTCAGTTGCTGTTTCTGAAAGTAAATTTGGGAAACTCTGGAAAATGCACTTAATCTGGTGATTAAGTCTAGAAAATGTGACTATTTTTTGTGTAGAAGAAAAACACGAGCATGTCAAAATTCTGAAGTCAGTTTTCTGGGTCTGACTAACCCAAAGACCATGCAAATGAATACCGGGACAAAAACATTGATGGACAAACCAGAGTGGCTAATGCTGCAGGTTGCTACCCATCTAGGGACATATCTGTGGAAAACTCCCAGAATTAAGTAAGAACCTCCCATTGTTCATGTCCCACCCCCTAGATATTTCTCTGTTTTCCTGGAGGTAAAGTCCTATCCAGGGAAGAATGAGAAGCATGGACACCTGCCTGAAGCTTCCCAGGCTTTGAGAGGAGACACAGGGCAGCAGTTGGTCTTCAAGAACACACAGGTGAGGTGTCCACGTCTCTGCAAAGCAACCAGGCTTGCACGCTAGCAGTGCCTCTCTGGGCTATTGCCAAAAGTGCCGTGGCTGGGAGGCAGCAGGAGGCTGGCTGCCCCATGCTACCGTTCTTCTGGAGGCGGCTGCTTCTTATTGTCCCTGCCTGTGCGCTGAGCTTCATGTAAGATTTGTCCCTTTGGAAAACAAGCACGTTACCTTTGCTCTGAACCAAGGTGGGGTGGAGAGTTAGAAACCAATTCTAGAGCGGGAAGGTTGAAGACACAATCATTAGGGCCAGATTTAGGCTCTTGAATGCCTCACATAGAGGCCAAGACATCCACTCCTCTCTGCCTACATCAACATTTGTTGAGAAGAGAAGGCTCCAGGGAGATCTTACTGCAGCCTTCCAAGGGGGCTACAGGAGAGCTGGGGAAAGACTTTTTACTAGGATGAGGGGGAATGGCTTTAAACTGGAAGAGGGCAGGTTCAGATTAAACATTAGGAAGAAATTTTTCACTTGGAGGGTGGTGAGGCACTGGAACAGGTTGCCCAGAGAGGTTATTGAGGCCCCATCCCTGGAGGTGTTCAAGGCCAGGCTGGATGTGACCCTGGGCAACCTGGTCTACTGAGAGGTGTCCCTGCCTATGGCAGGGGGGTTGGAACTCGATGATCTTCAAGGTCCTTTCCAACCTAAACCATTCTATGATTCTATGATTTTCACCATTGCTTCCTGTGATGTCAGGCTTGGGCAGTTGCCCTTGCTGCTTGTTGGAAACTGAGGAGGAACAGAAGTCTTTTCCCCAAGAGAGGGAAATAAAAGGTGTTTGGCAAAAGTTCCTCCTGTCCTTCTACTTCTATGTTTCTTTATATTCCTCATCCTGTGAATATAAATTCACTCTTCCAAAGCTTTCCAGATATCTTCAAGGGTTTGAAACAGGCTGAGTTTTTTTGCCATGGTAAGTGGACTTCATCTCTATGTCGGCTGCCTGAGAGTCTGAAATTGCATCTTAGCTCCGATAAGAACAATACTGTTCTGGTTTGAGGTAAAACAGAACCAATTTTCTGTTCAATAATTTTACCTTATAACTAAGCCTCTTCTAACTACTGAAATTAACAGCATATTGTGCAGAAACTGTTCACACTCAGAGTGGTAAGACCTATGTTTATAGCTGATGCCATGGCATGATATGCAGAGAGGCTCTTGCTTATACTTATTGCTATAACACCCAAGGGCAGCTAATTTGGCTATATCTGCCCCGTTGGAGGGTTGGAAGCAGAAAAGTGTAGAGGGGTCCCACCTGCGGGGAGAAGAGGACAGGACAGGTGACCCCAAACTGACCAACGGGGTAATCCATCCCATCTGCCTCATGCTCAGTATAAAAGCTGAGGGATCAAAGGGTCAGCTCTCTTCCTTCAATGGCCGATGTCTGAGGACTCTCTCTGTTCATCTACCTGTGATCCCAATACTGAATCCAGATCCAGAGTCCAGTTTCTGTCCATCACTGAGTCCAGTCTGGGACTTCCCCAGTGCCAGCCAGTGACGTGATCGTCATCCTGGGAGCTTGATACAGTTTTGCATGTATTTCATTATTTTCTTTTTATTATTATTAATATTTCATTAGAGTAGTTTAGTTCCTTCTAAACTCATAAGTCTTTCTCTCTCTTCCTCCTCTCCTTGAATAGAGAAGTGGGGGAGACCATCTGCCATTTGCCTCAGTGGCTGGTCCAGCCCAAACCACAACAAATACATTCCAGCACGAACCAACTTTCAGGTCATGTATCAAAGCGGTCAAGCAATCATGCTTCTTTCAGTGTTTGTTCAGGCTCACCTTATTGCTATGAGCAGAAATAGGTGTGTTACAAGCACGGCAAGAATTCCAAAATAAGCATCCATTTCACTACATGGACACATTTGCACTGGCTTGTACCATACGGCATTCACAGTGATTGCTGAAAACCATTGGTGTTAAAAAGGACAAACAATGAGAACTGCCAACTTCCAGGTAACTTCTGCTCCCAAGAGCGGAGCTCCTGGGCAGCTGGAGGCCTTGGCAGTTCACATGCGTGCTGTGCTTCACGTGCGTGCTGTGCTCCGCAGCTTTCGGGGAGAAACAAGAGCTCAGCAGCTGTGATAGCTGGCTACTTTAGCATTTCTTATCTTCAGGGTATGATTTTTTTTTTACCTTTGCCTTTGTTTCTTTCACATAGAATAAAATCTTGACCCCAGGAAACTCATTAGGAAAGTTCCCATTGATTTCAGCTAAGGTAGGATGTCAACTTAATATTGTAAAATGGGAAAGCAAAGCAAAGGTTTTAGAGACAAGTAACATCTTTTATTACAGTAACTGACACAGTTGGAAGAAACAGGTAAACTTTTTGGTGAACAAGTTTTACAGTTCATATTGCACTATGTTAACTATTCATCTGAAGTTAAAATATACATGAGCATAAGCTGAACACAGCAGGATGAATATTTCAACTAATCCCCAAATTAATCACACTTTTCAGAATTAATTTTGAAAACAACACTCACTTCAGGCTTCCATTTTTCGGTTGAAACTGATAAAGAACAAAGCTCCACCACAACCGAAACACTGAAAAGGAAAATAAATAAAACAAAGACTAAAAATACCCTTGTGATTTGCTCTAGGTTATTTTCTCTGTCTAAGCCATCACAGTGCAAATTGAAAACCAGCTAAGAATAGATCCTCATGTAGATGAGATAGCAATGGCTTTCTTGCTCCAGTTTGTATTTTACTTCTTATTTTCCATGTTTATTGCAAGCAGGTATGTGCAAAGATTGTGAGTTCAGATGTCTTGCTGCATTCAAACTTTCTTGAGTTTGAATTCCACTGAGGAGAAAAGGAGCAGAGAAAAACATGGATAAACACATGATAAAATTTGAAAGAAAACTTTTAAAAACCAATCACGGTTGCTAAGTAACAAAAACATACTTAACCTTTGCTAATGATTAACAAACCTCAAAATTTGCATAAGCCAGGAAACAAATAGCAAAGGAGTTTTGCAGACGTTCTTTTGTTTTGGGAGTTTTCCAGGTTGCTTACTGTTCTTGCTCTTCTAAAATTTGTAAGGAGACAAGAGGGAGGAAATTACCCAGATTACTGAACTAAAGAAGGCGTTGCTCCCCTGTGAAATATTAGCAAGTGATATTTGTGTTCTGAAGAATTTTTTTTTTCCCCTGAATGATACTCATCCTGAAATAAGATCTGAGCCTGATATACCAAGCTAGCGCTAGGGTAGGGGTCGATATTTGCAAGGCTTATGTCACTTACTCATCACTGCAAAGACACTGTGCATAACTGCACTTTGACTGTTAAGAGTCAATTGATGATAAGACTCTTCACAGAATATTTCCCCTGTCGGGTCTTCATCCTTTTCCTCTCAGTGTATTTAATCACAGTTATTGCTTAAACACTATTACTTTTGCCCTTGAAAATGTCTTATTGCGTGCGCTAAAGTTAAACCTGGTCTATCTCATCTGCACATTTCCAACTTTGTCACTGTTTTGCTAACTTTCTTGCAGACTTCCCACAGAATAGTATATAAGGGATCAAATTCATTTCTCTCTAAGGGTCGAGCTGTTAGACAACCTAAGGTTATACAGTGAGGTACAAGCATCAGGCCATGAAAAACACATTCCAGATTTCTCTTGGATATCCATGAGACCATAGTTCAATTCACAGCTATCAATGCCTCCAATGCACAGAATCATAGAATATCTCGAATTGGAAGGGACCCATAATGATCATCAAGTCCAGCTCCCTGCTCCTTACGGGACTACCTAAAACTAAACCATATGCCTAAGAGTATCATCCGGATGCTCCATGAACTCTGACAGGCTTGGTACCATGACCACTTCCCTGGGGAGCCTGTTCCTGTGACTGACCACCGTCCCAGTGTTACTTTCCAAGTAGTTTTTGCCTATAAAAGTCTCAGGAAACCAGAGAAGTTATAAGACAATCTGTCTCCTTGCCTATCTAATGAAGCCTAGCTAGATCAGTTTAGATTTATCCTTTACTTAGCACTCCTCTAAGTCTGCTGTGTGTGTCTGCCTATTTAAGAATGGGAGAAGTAACAACCTGCAGTTACAAAAGTAATGAGTTTGTGTCTGACATATAATAAGACCCCTGGTGTCTGTGCATTTCTGCTGTGTGATTCCATTTCTGCATCTAGTAAAATCTTTTTATTATTATTGTTTTCCACTCTACTTGCTCATTAGCAGGCAGAACATCCTCACAGGGTACACTGGCATCACACAAAGAGTCAGTGTCCGTTACTATCACACAGCCTTTGTTTGGACCATCAAGGACAGGAGACTAGGACAGAGCTTTCTTATTATCTCCAGCTCAGAATAGGATGTCACACACCTTTTTACTGGAAAACAAGATAGTCAGTAAAACTGGTTGGGTATTTTGGGGATGATATGCTTTGTTCTCAGAAAAATAACAATTTATTGAAATTGAAACATCGAAAAGGTGCAGTATTGACATTTTTTGATCCAATTTCTTTTATAAAAATACAAATTCCAGTTTCAAGTTTGAAATTATATTTAGCTTCATAATTTAGGCTGACAGAGATTTTAAAAATGAACCAATATCTAAAAACTATTCAGAATCAATTGGAACACTATATTTTCATTGCCACAAACAAACTAACAAACACAAATATGATCATCATTGTGCCAAAGATTTTCAAGATGTCAACTATTTATCTTGAGCTTGGAAAGCAAATTCTTTTGATATCACAAAAACATTCTTGGGATGAAAATCTTACTTCCTGGAAAAGCTGAAAGAAAAGTTTGACAGTATTTTTTCTCAAAAGTAAGCCAGAGGACAAACAGATTAAGAATAGGAATGTCAGACAGATCACTAATACCTTGACAATTTATGTTGTTATCGGTTCTAAATTTAAAAGTTTATACTCTAGTAGATGGCAATTTAAACCACCCATGGACTAAGATGCTGAAGATGAATTCCCTCGCTGACCTTCAGAAGATCTAGATTTGGAGGATGTACTGTGTATCAGAGATCCAGGTGTAAAAAAAGTTTTGGTAAATCTATTCAATAGGTGTAAAGTTTATTTCATTTATTTGTGACATCTCCAAGTTAGACATCTAAGCCACAGGTGATGATGTGCTCCATTTCCAATTGAGGAATAAAAAGAGGCACGTCCTGTTGATGATTTATCAGGCTTATACTAGATTTGTATCTTAGAATAAGCTGAATTGCTCTTTTTGTATATTTACCCATGTAGATGGTTAGGGCACCTAGGATATCTAGTTTAGGCTAAGAAGTCTAAGGTTTGGGCAGCTAAGTAAAACCAGATTATTTCTCAAGCTTGTTTGTTTTATTTTGAGAGCGTATATCACCAAGATGATGATGTCTTTCTCGGATTGTCATGATAGTTCAAAACGTCTCTCCCTCATGTATACGCTTTACCCATGGCAGTGGGTAAACACAGATGTGTATACTACTTACTCATCTCTGGAGAAAACATTAGATCTTCATGTAGCTCCAGATATGATTAATCACAAATGCGAGAGTTTTATTAGAACTTCTAATGTACTGAAATGCTTCCAATGTAAGCAAACTGAAATTGCCCCAGGATTATGGATGCTATCATAATAGCTTTGAAGATACTGCCTTGCTTCACAATACTGCTCTTTTTAAAAGCATTAAACACAAAATCGATTTTAAATGCCAAGATCTGAAATCAAGAAGAGAGTTATAATATAGATTCTTTTTACTTAAATATTTTTGGAGGTTTAGAATTTCAGAGAAAAACAAAACTAGCTAAATACACGCTCCTTACTGATATTTACAGTTCAGAATTCATGTGAAACAGGAGAAACTACTGGCCACATCCTGATTGGGTTAATAAGGTAGACAGAAGAATCAAGGCTGATGAAATTAGATAGTAGACTGCTAAAAACAATAAAAACATTTTTAATGGGTTTTCCTTTTAGTGTGAAAAGTTATATGAAACTAGCCAATGCACAAGAAAATGAAGGCACTGATGGGCTGGAGGAAGCACGATATATCAGTCGCTAAATAGTCCAGACGTAAGACTTGGTACATTTGCAAGCTATAAGGAGACACAACTGAAGTGAAATATCAGGCAGCTAAAAATTCATGCGAAATAAGTCACCAGCCTGAAAGGTTTCCTATAAAAATTTTCTGTAGAAAATCATCAGTGCCATGGCTGAGATATCGAGTTTTGTGCTACCGAAAGATAATCCTATAAACTTCTAAATAAAGCACGACTCTCCTTATTCTGTTAATCTGTAAGAAATGCATAGAAATACTTACTGGTTTATACTTTAAACGGAATAAAACCCCTTGTATTTAAAAATAGTTATTTATATTTCCAACAGATATATATCAAGGAAACTGAGTTGAGGAGGGGTTAACATGACGCTGGACATGTACTTGCGCTGCCCTGCACTCCTTCCCTGGCACCCTCAAAATTTTTGTCTTTTATACTAGAAGTCTTACATTTGCCACAGAGCTGGAGAATTTTATGTGGGCTTGAACTGGGTAAGATGAGGGGAGAAAGGTGGGCGAGAGTCAGAACTCCAACTCATTAGTCTAATTGCCCCCCTCTTGATCTCTAGTTTCTGAATATGAAGTATATCTTGTTGCCCCCTTTCTGGGTGCCTCCTACACGTACACCCTCACACATACACCTTGTGGCTGGTCATTTCCAAACTTATAGCAACTGTCTTAAATTAATTTACATTTTCAAGGGGCTGTTACTCTACCATTGAAAGGGACTAGAGATTTAGATTTGCAAACCACCTCCTTCTTTCCCTTTGCAGCATCTTCACAGGAGGGGGAATTCCCTGCTCTAGCACAATTCAAAGTCTAGTTCTGGAGTTATGTTTAGAATTTAAATGGTCTCATATGGCATTGTATAGGTGAAACTCACTCTTACGAATAGTTTACTTTTCAATATTCTGCTTGAAATTTTGCATCAGCTATCTAAGTTCCCCATTAAAAGATGAAATGTTTTCAAGAACCTTTGCCAGAACTCCAGGCATTACACAAAAGCAAGGAAAGCCCCTTAGAAAGCAGTAGAAAAGGTTTACTATCCTTCAGCCTTTGAGCCAAAATCCAGGGTCAGAGTGGACTGAGTATCTGCTGTACGCTGGGAAATACATGTCCGCAGACCTGACAAAGAAAAGACACTGAGGGATATTTTCATGCCTGACAAAAAACAAACAGCACTTTATTAACAGAAGTTTAATTCTTGTCACGGAAGACTTAATCAGCCTCCTACTTTGCTACATTCAGTACTCCAGAGCCAATTCTTTTTTCCGTATAAGGATTCACATGTGTGTGTGTGCAAAGGAAAGCTCCCCCATGATCAGATGTCTCTTCTAAAATCAGACCTCATTGCCAAAGCATCATGGCTACTGGACAGCTCAGAGGCCAAAGAGGGATAGACAGGCTGATTTAATCATTTGCCTGTCAGAATAGAAAACGAGTTCTCAGTTCTATTGCCATTAGCATTTCAAAGAGAGTGTGACAGGCATACGTAGTTTTAAAAAATAATAATTCCATTTCTTCCCAGATGCAGAATCCAGCTGTTTGAAACTAGCACCAAAAGAAAAGCAGAGTGCATCACATATAATTCAAATGCACTGACATGCCTGATCTCCACTTAAAGGCTGGATATGACAAAAATGTTTGAAATTCTATTCGATTTTTGAAATATTAATTATTTCAGCAACAATAGCACTTCAAGAGAATCTGACAAAGCAGTAAGAAAACCACAGAGGTTAAGTATAAGGTACAAAAAACCACCCCTGCAGGACAGTATTTAAAATGACCATAAGACATAATCCAGGATTTAAGGAAAAATGATCCAAAGTGAGCTGCTACTGAATCTGAAATTCACCAGGCATTTTCATTTGGCCTTGAAAGTTCTCTTGCCTTTGGCACCTGACCTGAATCTCATGGAGACACCCTCATCAGTGACAGCACCAAGCCATACAAAAGGCACAGCCGTTATCTCTCAGACTCACAGCAAATGGAGAGGTGGCAGTGATTCGTACTGTTGGATCCTGCCAAGCGCTACCACCCAGGAAAGCACGATCAGGGTTTAATTCCCTCTCTAATTTGATGGGATTCAAAGCCATATCCCCCACAAGAATGCTGCAACCATCAGGATACTAAATACTACCAAGTGGATGGAAGCATCCAATGAGCACATCCAATTCATGCTTTTGCTAAGGAGAAACAGGAATTCAGATACTGCTTGTGCTCGTTCCTCTATTGATTAGCTCCAAGCAGCTCCCTTGCAAAAGGGATTTTCTGTAGTCCATTCTAAGGCAGCTGAATGCCTCAAGTCATTCATCAATAAATCATCTTTATAAGGGAACTTAACTCCTTTCCCTGACTACATTATGAGGAATAGAGTAGCTCTGGTTTGACCCTCCAAGTTATCCTAACGAGGTTAGTGCCTAATTTTATAGTGTTGCAATATTTGATTTGTCACAGTTTAAATGACTTGTTTGCGTCTCAACCTTACTGTGCAAGGTCTTCAAGAGATTCCTGTAGAGTGGAGATAAAAATATATTCCCCATGGCTATATGGGAGTTGAGATTTTTTTTCTCTAAATATGTCCTTTGGCCTTCTGAATGCCGCCACAGGACAGAATTTTTTATGAATTAATCTGCATCTAAATCAAAAGGGATTCCAAAGAAAAAAATCTCATTTCTAACCTGAATGCATGAAGAATGAGTTCTTTCATTGACTGAAAGGCTATTTACTGTGGGATCTAAGCTTGTTGTTTACTTTTGTAATCGCTATATCATTAATTACTAATTATCCTATCCTATGTCACGTCTGTGGATGCTTGGTGGTACCCGTAATATTTATGCATATGTACAGATTCTTTCATCTTGGGAGGGAGAGGGGTTGTTTATGCTCTTACATTGCTCAACATTTTCTCTCACAGACAGAATTTCTTGCACAGATTAAGTGCAATTATTACAGGTTTAGAGACAAAATACCTCTGCACTGCTGGTATTTTCAGAAACTGGATACAGATCAAATTCCTGGCAAATAATACCAGGCAACACTTTTGTGTTCCATTTATTTTCTACCATTGCAGTATATGATCTCCACTGTTCACTAAGGCTGACATCTATTTTTTCACGTTGATGAGACTTTTGCTTCACATCAACACATAAGACAACTGACAGTTAACAAGGCTGGCTGGCTTTCTACAAATCTCCCCTTCTCGCTCAGACTAGCTCACTGTGTTCCTGTTACCTTGTCAACTGTCTGTTGACAAATTTTGTCCTCATTCATACCACAAAAAAGGTCAATGGAATTTATTACTTGTATGGGAGAGAAGAGTATTATCCTAAATCCTCAGTGAGCGTTTAGGAATTACTACCCAAAAGTCTATTGGAAGTTTGCATGTTTGGATTTTATAGCCTGTCTTTTGGTGTCATGGACAAAGCGAAAGATTCAAGCCCCATCTCCATGCTGTTAACGGTGTGACTGCAGCAGGGTAGGGACATCTAATTAGCCCAGGTATATCTATATATGTTGGACATCAAAAGCAAAGGAGTCATGGAGGCAGAAAATGAAGCCTATAGCTTAGGCAAGAAATCAAGGCAGTTGCCCAGAGTTTGAATATATCCGAGCTGCTAGTTCGGATGTGTATAACACATCTCCCGTTGTGTAGATGTAGCCAAAGAGCAAGGCTGAGTGCAGCATCTTTCTGACAGGAGAGCGTATCACATCTCGCGTAACTTTTGGTGGATCACTCAAAAAGCTGCTTGCAAGCACTTTAGTTCTTTCTGCTAATTCAACCCCAATTAACCTGACAAGACTTGGGGTTTATTCCTGGTTCTGCAATGTGACTTTGGGGAAATCAGCTTTGCTTCCCTGGGTCTCTCTTTCCCTTCCTGTAAAATGGAATAAGAGCTGTCTAAAGTATTGCAAGACCTAAGGGGGGAAGGAAGTAGAGAAAGAAAAGCACTGTTATTACTTCACCTTATCTACACTATATCTCCTCTTCCAAACAACGTTTTGTTCTAAACAAAAGAAATTCATCAGAAGTTCAGCATTATCCTTGGCCCATCGTGTTTCTATGGTTACAGAGCCTGTGTTTTTCATCTGTAGAAACTATCAAGAATTTTTCCATTTTAAAAGACTGCCGTGCCCTTTCTCTCTGACCCTCCCTTATCAAGGACCGGTTATTCTCATTTTGCCAGCCTCATCAAGCCCTGGACTGAAAGCATCACCAAATCAAACTGCAGGGCAAAGCATTTAAATACAGAGTAAGCATTATTTGCAGTAATACCCAGAAATGTCATCACAAAAAATAGAAATGGAGGAAGGGATGTTAAACTTTATGCCTGAAGGCTTATCCAGCCTCTGTTTTTCAGCAGATTGAGCAAAACCTGTGCATGATGGAGGGAACACGATCCTCTTCCTGCCCACAGCCACGTGCCTTGGTCTTCCTCTCAAGCCTGTTGCGTAGTTTGTGTCAGAGAGAAGCCACCACGCTTCACCTCAGATCCATCTTGGATATTTTCTCATGCCATTTCATTTACTGTATGAAGTGCAATACAATGCACATACAAGCATATCTATTTTTATATATATATATGTATACACAAATGCAGTACACGAGCAATATGCACACAAGCCCCTCTACTACATGAACCACAGGAGGCAGTACATATCCCTTTTCTCACCCGCAACCTTTCCTTTCTATGATAAGAAGGCATGCTTATGGATTAAACTTAAGCTTCCCTTAAGCACAAGCTTGCAATTCCCTTAGCATCCTCTAAAAATACTACTTCTTTTCTCTTCTCTACTCCCCTATGAAGAAAAGCAACCCTCCCTTCTCAGAGAAGAAGCAAATCTCCCCCTTCTCAGGGTAACGTCAGAATTTGGCTGCTTCCGAGCCAGGTCTCACTTTATTCCCCCTCCCGACCTGTGTATTCCTCATTTGCATTCCTTTCTTTCAGACATCTGAGGGATTTTATCAGTGCAAATTACCACGTAAAAAATCAAAGTTCGTTTGGTGCGGTGATCTACCATGACTTCTCCACAGCACGCATAACGGAGGGGTTTGTGATGACGCAGAGAACAACCTGCAGCAGTACTGTGCAAGATGTTCAGTGTGCTCTTGAAAGACTGACACTGATGCTGGATAATGTATCCATCTCTCTCCCATTTGAGGGGAAAACATGTAAGCTCCCTCTAGGCCAATCATGACCATCAAGCCCCAGCTTGCAGGCTTTGCTGCAAGCTGGTCCATCTGGAGTTGTCTGCACGTAAGCTTTGCTTCCATCACTGCATCCCTCTAACAGAAACCTCTGCAGGTGCTTTTTCCCAAGATTTTTCTTTTTTTCTCAGAATTCTTTGGGATCTTCTATCCTCCTTGTAAAGAATCCTTTACTGAAATACCATTTCTCTGATCATTTCCAGTCTTATTCCTTATTTTTGCTGGACTACCGCTAACTCCACAAGGAAAGCCAGGGCTTAAGGAACTTTCAAGAGTGGCTGAAAGGAGAAACCTAGGAAAAAGTATGAAGCAGAATGAGCAAATATCCTCCCAAGCTTCATTAGAGGAAATAGAGATTTCCTCTAGTTCACTATAGGCAACTTCTCTATGTTTAATCATTCTTACTGTACTTTTCTTCCATGAACCAACACAGGCTCACCTCAAACTCGTGTCAAACTTCCACAAAATCCCAAAGCAAGGAGTTCCGGTCTAACTAGGCACGGGGTGAAGCACCTTTCCTTTTGTTTGGCTTTCCACAAACCTCTACCGTGCAATTTCAAAGTGTATTTCTTTGGACTACATCGTCAGTGCTAGTTTGTGTGAATGTACAGTGAAGCAAAGAGGAGTAATAAATCAATAGCCGGGCATGCTGTTCCAAATGATTGGCATGAAGGTTCAACTGGGCAGAGGCTGGCACAACCAAGATGTCATCAATTTAAGAGATAGATCAACTAAAAGTCTTAGAGGAATAAGGCGTTGTTCACTTTTTCTTCTAGACTAGAGAGTTTAGACATAGCATAAATATTAAACTGTGGAAGAAGGTTTACCAGGGGTGACATTTGCCACGAAAGGGGCAGGAGGATGAGAGCAGGGGTGCTTGGAGAAAGGCATGTCACAGTCTGTGTCTGAAAAGCTGCTGGTTCAGCGCAACAACTAAACCCAAATGTTCTACTATTGATTTACCTCGTGCCCCTAAATCCTTAGAAATAGTGTGAGGGCCAGACAGCTGCTCAGCCTCGCTCAGAAACAGGACAGAACCTACTGAATAGGGACTTTTGGGGGGAAGGAAAAGGACTCTTCTCCTACAAACTTTCCAGGATGGAGAAGGATCTATTCCATGGTGCTCCTAGTTGCCATCAGAATTTGTACTACTCCCTTCTACACATTTGTGAAGGAGGAAAACCAACAATTTTCTTTTTTTTTTTTTTCACCAAAAATACAGCCACACAGAATTTATAATAGTAGATAAAACTTCAGAAATTAGTATTTGTCAAAACTATATCAACACTCAGCTTCATTGATATAATTATAATTATAATCATTGTCATTAATAAATAATGATATTGTTTTCCCCTCTTAAATGCATTTGTTAATCAGTCTTCAGATTAGAAATAAACTAAAGATGTCTATCAATTTCAGATTGTAAGAGTTGAAATATAAATATTTCTCTAGAATCGGAATAAGCTGCAACACCAAAGCCAAAGTGTATTTCAAGGGTCATTTTTCACTCCTCTGGAGTCTTTGAGGAAGGATGTAATTTTCTGGAAAGTTCTGAGAAAGATCAATGAATCCTATTTTCAGCTGATTGATGTAAATCAGCTGAGAAAGGCTACCTTCTTTTGGCATCTCTTCACACCAGCTGTAAATTGGGGGCCACAGATTTAGGTCTGGTTACAGGTAAGATTTATTTTCATGCCCCACCAAACGCTTAAATGCAGTTCTAATTAAAAATAAAAAAATAGTTTGATGATGAAGTGGTTGCCAATTCCTCCTTAATTATCACATTCACCAAATACTAGAGCTAGCTTGTCAGCATTTTGAATTTTCTAAGTGGAAAGAAGGAGACGATATAGATAAGATGTCAATTACAGCAAACTGCAATTAAGATTATTGGCAGATGAAGACCTCCAGGGAACTAAAGTCCCACATAGCAGTAAGTTTGATAATCAGATGGTCCATCTTTGCACTAAAGAAGTGAATGAGCCATGTTATACACTATAAATTAATCATTTCAAAGAAAAATTTAAAAGAAAAACAGGATAGAGAAATACATACATAAAATCCTATCAGTTTTTCTTGTCTTCTAAGGGACAAACACATTTCTCATCTGGTCACAGGTTTCTTGACTACATGCAGAGATGGGAACCCAGGAGCTCCTGGCACACACCAGCCACGTCCCAGCTCTGTACTGGAGTGATCTGGGTGTGCTTTTGCCTCAATAGCAACCAGCAAGGGAGCCTGAGCACGCAGTCCCTCAGGAGACTAACTGCTCCCCAGCTTAGCTGGGGGGTGGATCTGCTGGACAGCCTTGTGGGGTTGCTGATGGGACCTTCATGTCAGGACTCACCACAGCACTCCCCCAGCAGAAAGGCCCAGGTGCTGCTTTTTCCTTCTGTCATTAAGCTACAGCAAAAGCAGCCAGCTGACCTCCTACACACATTATCACAACAAAAGAGACACTTGAAGACTGATACCGAAGACAATATCAGAAAGTAGGGAGGCCTCCTGAATTACTACCTTCTGTGGCAAATTAATTCAAAAATGACTGCAGTGAGAGAGAAACCCCCCTACCCTCTGATACGGAAGACAATAACAGCTGTTTAAAAATGGTGGCAATCTTTCCACGAACCAGCGACCTTGTGCAACAGCACTTGTGTCAAGTAAGAAGCATGAAAACAAGCTTGTTTCAGTTCATATCTCCTTCCACAACATCTCTCTCAAACAATAATGAGGATGGGGAGAAAGGAAAGTCTTAACAGCTGTGAAAAAACATTCACACCAGCAGATACCATGAGGTTAAACTAGATGAGATAACTCAGTACTGCAAACGGTATTTCTGTCCTTGACTGAGTAACCACCACCGAGGCTTGGCCATGAGAGATATGCTGCACTGCCTTTGCATTTCTTGTCCTGAAAGGGGTGCACAAAAGGGAGCTCTACCCATTTTCCTCCCTATTAGCACTGCCTAAGGGGGTGTATAACTCAGAAATACTTATGTGACAACTGCATTCTCCCTCAGCTTTCAGCTTGGTGCTCCGTCAAGCTGTGCTGGGATACCTTTTTATTCACTAAAGTATCTTTTAAATCCAAGTAATCCATTCCTTTCAGCATTCGGAGTCCCATCTGCTTACTCAGGGGACAGGAGAAAATTGTCATTCCTTTAGTCAGCAATAAAGCACCAGCACATTTCAGAGAGCATCAGTGGGGTTTTATCATGATTTCTGCATTATCCTATGTTAGCTGAGTTCCCAATAGTAAAAGAAATTCTGCCCTCAATTTTTCTACTGACAACACTGCAGTGAGAGGGACCGTGGAAGCAAATGGCTTTTATAGACAGCCTGATAGACCATAGAGATAAACTAGACGAGATGTAAGTTCACATTGTCTCATGCATCAGTAAAATTTGTCACTGAATTAAACCAGCAGAAAATACAGTTTTAGCAAAACCTCTGCTGGAAGGAATACAGCTCAAGTTCCAGAACCAAGACGGCCTGGGCATAGAAAGTGTTATTTTGCTTCACAGAGGCAGGACATTGCTTCAGTTACTACTTGAAAGAATAGGCAGCTTAGCACCCCGTGCACAGAAAGACAGAAAACACGGCAGTTGTTCCTCATAGGCATCAAGGATGACAGCTGCTTTTTTGCATACCCGGCACATTGTGACTTCCAGCATCCACTGGAGATCATGGGGTTGTGCGGGTGACATCCGCATCCCAGTGACTGCTCTTGGGCCGTGTACTTAGACGGTAACCGGGAGCTATGGTGCCTTATCAGTAGGTGGCACTTACGCCATAGTTTCATAATCTGCCGCAAAACACCAGTTCACCAAGCACAGGGGGACACAACACCCTTCCTCATCCCAACTGCAGTGGTGGGAAGCTGTCCAGTGTTACCACAGGATAGGAGAACCGGCTTAGAGCTCAGGCTGCTCCAGGCAACATTTACTGCTGTGAAAGAGTTTTTAATTTTGAAAGAATTGTTATAGGTCTAAACAGCTAATTAATATTGGCCCCAAACTCTCAGGTAACATCTCCTTTATGTTTTTTTTCTTTTTGCTAGAACTTATAACACTACTCTGTCTTGGGAACTGACACGTCTGCCAGCCTCATGCTGGTGATCTATTACAGTAATACAGCGTAGGAGTGACAGGTTCCCTTAAATAGTACCAGAATTAACCAGAATAGCAATGGCTGGCAATTGGTTGGAATTATATACTATATAAGGGGGGGGGGGGGGGGGGGGAGGTTAGGTAAGCCTAAATTTGCAAATAAAATATACACAGTCAACTGATAGGAAAAGCATTTTTTCCCCCTGTAATCATTAAATTATATTTTCTGAGGGACAAGGCACATTCCAGTTTAGAAAATAAAGAATCACCGTGGTGAGAAAAGCTTTCTGTTTCACCAGTGATACAGCACATGCAAGTATTGTAGTGGATTTTCCTTTATTTGAAATCTTTACATCAGAATTATCTTTCCAAAAGACACACTGTAACTTAGGTGGAAAATAATAGATTCAGTGCAAAAATTACTGGCTCTGCTAAGTCAAGTGGTTAGCATAGTTGATCACTGTACATCCCTACAGCTGAAAATATGTAACTTGCCGAATAAAGTTGACCAAACTTAGTTAGGTTAGTGATGTATGTAGTCTACGTACAAAGGTGTTGCAAATTATCAGGAAAATTTTTTCGCTAATGACCAATCCTACTTTGCAAGTACTCTGATACTCCAGCCCAGAGCTTGTGTTTTCATTAAATAATAACATAACAATAGACTTAGGAAATAGAAAACTGTTTATTTGGGTGAAAGCAAGATGGATACAGTGATGCAGACAACAGAAAATGAATTAGAGGTAGCATTTAAAGATTTTACTTATTTTAGTTCTGATCAAAAGGAAGTTTTCAAGTCCTACACTTCATTATGCTTCCAGTTATTTGTCATCTAACTCCTATTGTGGTCATGACATGAATAGAAACCTGCCTGTAAACTGTAAGTTATGAGCATCAAAAAGACTAAAGGAGTTGAAAGCTTGCTCCATACATCTTCACAGAATTTTATATTCAGCCACAAGTCAGGGAGTCACCAGGTAGGGCACTTAGAGAATCAAACTTAGATTTAGGTTAACTAATTAGGTTAACCAACTAATTTACAGCCTTATTTAGAGATTTGCACTACCCTCTGGAATCCTCTGCTGTTTTCTCTTGGTAAGTGAGACACCTAGGTCCCCAAATTGAGCTTTTGTGTCCCTACAGTGTTGAGAAGACCAAAAAAAAAAAAAACTCTCTGAAAGAGACTTGGGAAGAAAGGGAGGGAGAGGAAGATTAAAGAAGTTTTGAGGTAAGCTGAGAAAGAGATTTTCTTCAATGTTTCAGAAAAGCTGGATCAAATTTTATACTCAACCTCAGGGAGGAAAAACCAACAAATTTTGAAGAGACAATAGGGATGTTCAAATGGAGCTGCAGAGGTTTTGATTGTAAAACTCCTTTTAAAGGTATATATATATGCAATTAATTATTTAACAGTCTAACAAGATTTCAGGACTGAACGTAAAATGCTGAGAGCCTCTCCAAAGTTAATATTGAATATAGCATTTCTATATGCTTCTGGTGTTGAATACAGCTTTCAACTTCAGTCCTTTTCTTCCAATTTCTATCAGAAGAGAGAAAATATTATACAATTTAGACATAATAGCTTATCCTAGACTAGACAAGTTTTGAAAGGTTTTTAAAAGAAATTTAGATAATAAAAGTATTTCTGTTTATTTTTTAATATTTTTTGAACTTTGTTTTCTAATTTTCTGAAAATGGTAAAGGGAAATAGCATCGTGGGGGAAATTTATTTAAATGAGCATAGTTTGTCATGAACTCCATATCCTTCTGAAATTAGATGATAAATATCTCATTGGAAGTGAATGTTAGAAAAGTGGGGGCCTATGATGTCAAAACTGGGAGCTACTCATTAGCCTAAATAACTCAAAGTCAACGCCATCTTTTGGAGCAGCCCAAAGGAGAAGGATTTGGGGGTACTGGTGGATGAGAAGCTCAACAGGAGCCAGGAATGTGCGCTCACAGCCCAGAAAACCAACCATATCCTGGGCTGCATCAAAAGCAGCATGGCCAGCAGGTCAAGGGAGGTGGTTCTGCCCCTCTACTCTGCTCTCACACCAGGAGTACTGCATCCAGCTCTGGGGCCCACAACATAAGAAGGACATGGACCTGTTGGACCGGGTCCAGAGGAGGACCACAAAGATGATGAGAGGGCTGGAACACTTCTCCTATGAGGACAGGCTGACAGAGTTGGGGTTGTTCAGCCTGGAGAAGAGAAGGCTCCAGGGAGACAATATAGCATCTTTCCAGTACCTAAAGGGGGCCTACAGGGAAGATGGAGAGGGACTCTTTATCAAAGAGTGTAGTGATAGAACAAGGGGTAATGGTTTTAAAATGAAAGAGGGAAGATTTAGATTAGGTATTAGGAAGAAATTCTTTACTGTGAGAGCGATGAGACACTGGCACAGGTTGCCCAGAGAAGTTGTGGATGCCCCATTCCTGGAAGTGTTCAAGACCAGGGTGGATAGGCTTTGAGCAACCTGACCTACTGAAAGGTGTCCCTGCCCATGGCAGGGGGGTTCAAACTAGATAATCTTTAAGGTCCCTTCCAACTCTAACCATTCTGTGATGTCATGATTTGGCTATAATGGGTACTAGTTGATACTTTCAACAGTCATGAACTAGCCTCCCAGTCACACCTGTCACTGGTTTAGCTCCTTTGGTTGCTCTAAAAAAAGTCCAAACCTGGTACATGCACCTGCTTACATGTTCCTCTCCAAAACAGGATGCACATTGCCCTCCCAATGATGTGAGGCAGTCCAGATAGTGTGCAGCACAAAAGCTGCAGGCGCAGCACGTGAGCCTTGCTGTTCCAGCCCTCCATTTCTCCCCAAAATTTATCTTTTTTCTTTGTCACCAGCTACCACTCCTGAAACCTCCTTCTTCAGGGAGTTCGTCCCTCTCTCCACTCCCTCAGGACACATTTCAGTGGCTAAGAACTAGACAGTGTCTAAAACATCTTTGTATCTCCTCCTTTCTGATGGAAGAAAGAGGCGGAAGATGCCACTTACTGTACTGTCTCTTTTTACTAGTCCTTGCTGACCCACCTCGTGATCTGATTAAGCAGATTTTCTATGAAAAAGTACTATCCTCTCCTATTCCTTTTATCAGCTCAATTAAAGCTTCTAACCTCTCTGAGGCAGGAAGACCATCCTCTCCCTGGCTGGGGAGGTGAAAACCAGAAATTGTGCATGGCAACATCCCTCCTGTGAGTTTATCCCGTGTGCAAGGGGCAGACCGTGGGGCCGGCAGCCTCCCCCGATGCTTTGTCTGCAATAACCACTGTGTCCAAAGAGCTCCCGGGATTTACGCTGAGAACTTATGCTGCCCTGGGATTTGACTGATATATTCTGCTGGGCTGTTAGGGCTTTGGAGCAGGTATGACTCACAGTTGTGATGGTAGAAAGCCAGTTATAAGGCTAATAAATGCAATATGGAGGAACCTCGTAGTGCTGCTGTTGAAACGCTCTCCGCAATGAAGTGTACTCTATCCACATCCTTATCTTAATGGATCTCAGATAAAATTGAATGCCTCTCAATCTAACTCTTTCCATCCCCCTCTCTTCATACTCATGCTTTCTTCTTTAGTCATGCTTGTCAGTTCCATGTTAAGTGGACAGTCACAATTTACAAATCACAACCTACCCTTTTTTTTCTTCCCCTTATCCCCCCAAAACGACACCCTAGTTGGCCTGTCTTACGTATATAGATGTACGATACAGCTTTACCGTGTTATGCATAGTTGAACTTTGTTGTCCTGCATCTGCCATTAAACAGTGTTTGTACAGTTCTGTTACCCCAAACATAAATATAAACCAACATATTTAAAAGAGTAATTATGTAAAATTTAATAAAATATGCCAGAAACCACCCATCTATTTCTGAGCCATAATGAAAGCACATAGCAGAGGTTGAAAAAATAGATAAACATTTATTTATTTTATACTAGTTTTAAGATTGTAATTATTAATAAATAATATTGAAATCTGATTATAATAAATACTTTAGGAGTATATGAATAATAGTTACTAATAACCATTATGTAATTAAAAGATTTTGTTTTCTGTGCATGTGTTTTCCCCTACACTTTTCAACTTCTTCTCTGGACCATTCAAATCTTTTTTCATTTGGATTCCTCTAGGTCAGGCATTGAAAAACCTGATCCATAGAAACAAAAATCAAGTTGAATGTAATCAATTGACCTTAAGGAGGCCAGCAGCATCCCATTCACATTATAAGTATTCCTTCCTGGCTCCTGTTTGAATCTTGGTATTTCTGAAAAGCACTCACCAGTCTGGAAAGGGAAGACACAGAGAGAACAGTGAACAGAGAGTTTTGCAAAAGCCCGGGGCAATGGGCAACCTGCTGGCACAAATGGGGGGGCAGCTCCTGAAGGAAAGCAGTGTTCATGCCTGGCAGGGCTGGTGTGACCTGCTGCTGCTGTTCCCACAAGTCACATCAGCCACTCTCACCACCACTGGAGAAGCAAGGCTTAATTCACTCTCTACCCCCAGTGAATCAGCAACCCCATCCCGTCCTTTCTCTCTCCTTTTTTATTTTTATTTTTCCTTTTGAATTTTAGTAGTGAAACAGAAACCACTCTTAGCAATTCCTCCATGGGTTCTTGTTTCCATCAGGAGTTGCAAAACCTTGTCCTTGGCAGCAAGTGCTTTCCCCTCCCTAATAAAGCCTCTACCGACCAGCACTGTTTACCTGTGTGATGGCACTGTCCTTACAGGAATCAGGAACACGTGGAAAGATGCAGAGGTTAGCACTAGAACTTGTATGAATATTCAGCTTGACTATCTATCCCAAGCTCTCACTGTGTTAATTAGAAAAGGCTTCCAAATATCCTAAAGAAAAAGAAATGTATATGGCTTTCTGGGACACGTCTACCAATCTCACTTCAAGTATTGTAATTTCTTTCTTACACTTTTCAGTGTTGTTGCCGCTTGTAGCAGATGGGTAGTTTATATCTTTTGCTCTTTGCGCGGGAATTTTTGTTTTTACTGTTGTTTGATGAAATAACTGGCTTTCAACAGCATTTTTAGTTTACGTGACGTACATTTTGGGAGTTGGGTGAAATTTAAAAAAAAACTTTGTTGAAGCAAAGTGTCTGGTCACAGACGCACATCTTTAAAATGAGGAACATGTACAAGGCAATTTGGGTAGGATGTTCAGAACAATGTATTGAAAAAAGCTGCTGTTTGTAAGTGGCTATTTACATAATCTGCCATTTCTGTTATCTGCAGCATTCTGCACAACAAAATTACTGTGAGCAAATGAAATTTAAATGTCACTATATGAACTAATCTTAGCCAAAGCATAAGAAATTTAAATTAGCTCATGGTTAAAGCAGCTTGCATGACACACTTAGAAGATGAAGTAATCTTTTCAGCGGGACAAGGATGGTGGCTCAGCTCTGATCTTCGCTCTGCTGGTAATTTGGCCATGCCCCCATATTTTGAAGGTGAGAGGTGTCATTATTAGGAGGTGACACACCGGCCTGCCAAAATAACACACTTCTCACACAGGGGACCCACCTGCAGGTCACCTTATGCTTCGGTTTGAACGATTGAACAAAGAGGATGTTCTCCTTTAACTGCACAATATTCGATACCGTCACATCTGGGAAAACTAACCAACAATGGAAAAATGTCGAGCAATATGGGTTCAGTCCCTGCCTGAACCCTTGTGCCATCTGGCCCTGATTCAGCAAAGCAGTTAAAGCTATGCTAAACGGGAGGCATGTGAGCAGTCCCACTGAAATTCAAAAGTACTTTCTGCTCTTTAAAATAAGCACATGCTTACAGTCTCTGATGGAGTAAGGCAAGAAAGAGCACAAATTTGTGGGAGCAAACTTGTTGCCCTGTTGATAATAAGGTACATGTGGGTCCCAACATGCTTTCTGAATTGACTCACACGGTATCTATACCACTAACAACTGCATTTGGGGAGCTGGCATAGACAAAGGAACACAAAGTAAGGTATGTCCTCTGACCAACCATCAGCAGTCTTTGCAGCAGAAGTGATTTTTAGTGCCACGTGGTGGGTACCCCTTTCATGAATAGACCATAGCCTCCCCATCTATGGGGGTTGTGTGGGCCAGAGATAAATAAGATGGCGCTGAATGGTTTTCCCCATCGTATCAATGCACGTCTTCTAGCTGTCAAGGACAGTCCACTGCATCAACTGATGTCCCTAATACAGCCTGTGCACCCACCAAGATCTCCTCTTCCTGTCTTTCTTCATCTCCAGTATCATTCCCCGCGTGAAGACACTCTGTGAATCTTTGCTCCTGTATCACACCAGAGATGTGCACTTGCTCACCAATCCTTGGAGCTGCTGCAGGTAATAAAGTCCCTTCCTTACATCCACTGTGGCCTTAATGGCTGAGGAACTCAAGAAGAAGATCTGGTTCTTAGGCTACAGCATCTGCTTGTGGACACTCAGCACTCATTGCAGAAGCACATGGACTATAGGAAGTTCAAGCACAGCCTTCCTCTCAAAGATCTCATGCAGATCAGCGTAGCATGGGCAATTATGTTCAATTGCAACCAAGAACCACACCTGTATGCTTGTGTCCCTCATCTCTTTAATTCTAGACCCACACTGTGATTTAGTTTGTACAAAGCCAGCTCAATCCAGGTGACCCAGTGCAGCTTCACACTAGGACAGGGGAAGGGAACGAGAGAGAGAGAGAGAGAGAGGAGCTTTATAATCCGCAAATCCACCAGTATGAACACCACTTTTGAAGGTGATGGTTCTTTTTTCCTACTATACAGGTCCTTAACTATGCACATGATGTACCATCCCATACACATCTTTTTGTAATGGGATCCATATATGACTCAATGATAATGACACAATCACGGAGATAATGTGGTTACAAAGTCTGCTGATGACACTAAGGTAGTGTAGACAACTGCTACTGTAAAGAGGCACAGAGACACCTTATGATCCCAGGTCACAGGATGAAAAACACTTCTCACCTTATATATAAAAAGGATGAACTTTGAAACAACTATTTCCAAGCAAAAAAATCTGGTCTTATACTAGATGGCTTTATGAAAAGTAAGATTTCCCAGTCTTTAGAGGACCACTTCCCCCGAGAGGAATACATTTATTTGTTATTCTATGTAGTCTTAAGGAGCACTTTGTAAAATAATTTGTTATAAGAGTATTACAATCATACTTTAATAGTTTTGTATTTAAATTGATATTGTGAGATAAAACCAATGCAAATCCTTTTATTGGATTATTTCTTGCACTTTGTCAATTCCTTGTCAGGTTGCTTGTGAAGACTACGGAAAAATCCTGAGGGTACCATAATTATGTTTCATAATACAGTAATTACATGTGCATAACTTTAAAAAGGAGAAATCTTTAGGGATATCTTCCTTTTATAGACTGTGGTATTATCACAATCATCTACAGTCATCTAGAAATTTATATAATTAAATGTCTGAATTCGCTCCTGTTTTTAACTTTTTCCACTAACCACGTCACCATGATTTGTTAGTACCCACATATACAGAGCTTTCAGAGAAAACCTACCTACAAATGATTAATATTTCGGATTAAGATGACGGAATTAAAATCAACCTTTCCTTTTAAATAATAACTCATTTAAATAATAACTCTTTTAAATAACAACTCTTTTAAATACAGGGGGGTTCTTTGGTATTAACACAGGATGGCAGCAGGTACTAGATCAGTAGAACTGAAATGAGTTTTGCCTTTCTGCAATGGCATTGCAGGACTAGATGACCTCCCAAGTCCCTGCCAACCTGCGTGACTCAATGGCTCTGTGACCACTGCCGGAGGGCGAGCCTGTGGCTAACTATAACTGTCAGACCCTTTCCTGCCCTGCCAGTATTCCCCCGTTGGTTAAATGCACTCTTTGCGGGAGGAAAAAGACCTGGCCAACATTTTCCATTTCCACCCTTCTTTGTGAGGAGATGAAGAGCCACAGTCTAACCCAGCATTATAACCAGAGTCCGAAACAGGTCTGAGCCTTCTATCAGTCTAACTCCATTTACTTTGGCTGCCTTTTACAGTGGCATGAGTGTGAAATGAATCATGCCCTCTATTTTTTATCGCCATGCCTACAGCCAAAGTCAACTGATCCAGATCAGCCGACACAAAGGGGGCCAGCATCTTAAAAAGCAAACTGCTGAGTTACTGCCGTACCCCGCTCCTGAGCTGGAAACTGAACATTTCAAGACTGAGATGAATAAAACCAGGAATGGTGAGAATCATAAGGGCTCTGGCAGAGAAGAGGAGGATCCTCAAACAATGGATGTTGTCTGGTCTCTGTGCCTTTCCAAGTCCCGCAATAGAAAATTGTCGGACTACCACCTGTTACAGAAAGGAGTGGTAAAAATCAGTGGAAGAGGAATTATAACCTTTCTTGGACTGCAGTTTTATTCCATTTAATTGAACCATTCGACAAAACCAAAATAATAATGTTATTAGCCAGTTAAGTGATGAAAGGCTGTTTTTATGTAATAAAGTTTATAAGGCTTTAGCATAACAAAACTCAGGCAACACAGAGTTTGTCCTGCTGAACATAAACTCTATTATGAAACAACTACATACTGATTCATTTGACCTGCTTCCCCACGATAAATGGAGACCCGTGCCTGTCCATGTGTAATGAATCTCTGCAGCAAAGGCGTTCACACAGTGAAAACTTGTAACAGTGGGTGTCATTGCATTAAGTGGTACTAAAAACTAAAGGAGAAAATCAACACAACCAGTCTTAGAAGACTGTACGGCGGCTGTTTAGAGATTTATACTAGAGTATGGAGTTTTGATATGTGAGTAGACACAGGAAAAAGAAATTAAAATCCATAAAATAGATGTGTCCTAGAATACCAGATTAATGGGCAAGTAAAGGCTGAACATTCATTTCCACCAAAGTGAATGAACATATAGCAGAAGATAAAGCTCTGTCTCTCCAAGAAGAACCTGATTCATGAAGAAATGAAACGTGAACTAAACACAAAGCCCTCTGGTAAAGAAGAAGGGTACAGGCATCCATTTACTGGACTACTTAAAAAATTTAGAGACAGAAGACTAATTTTTAGTTTCACTTTAATCAGTGTAAACTCAAAGAAACTTCCCTGATTTCAGAGCAGTTGCTCAAGACTTTTAGCATTTTTAATGACAAGTCTGTCCTCGAACTCTCCATGTGTCAGAAAGATCAATCTTTTTCCTAAACCCTGGGTACTGTTGTCTGGTTTTCAGCGCTGTAGGAGTTTTGAATAAGATCAGTATTTTGTCTCTTTATGTTCATTTTAATATTCCAGGCTACCAGATAGTTTCTGTAATGTTCTGTGTGGATGTCACTATAAACTGTCCTTATTCTGAATTCACTGAACAGGTGTTACTTTTATACACCTGCAGATGGTAAGGCGACCAGAAAGGACATCAAAGCAAAGCTAAATAGCACTTCTGATAATATAATGCCGATTCCTCATTCAGCATACAGCTATCATGAGTAACTTCGAAATGGGCAGGCTCCAAATGCTGAATTGGACTTAGATGGAGGACTAGAGATACTGAGCTGGGAATAATAGTCCAGGAAGTCTCTCACTTTCTGCAGAAAGAGATGCTTTTGGTTCATACTCAGGAAGGAATACTTACCAGAACCTCACAAAAAACCTTTCAGAAAAAACGCTCTCAGATAAACAGATCTTTTTAATTTTGGTAACAGAACAACTTAGGGATTTCCTTTGTTATTTCATCGCTATGTTTTGTATATATTGTGTCATAATATTAAACAGAATTCAGAATTACTCTTTTTGATACAGTTTGAGGGAGACAAGACAAGGCTGTGACTTGCAAGGACAAGAACTTCTGTGTTGTTTTGATTTATTGGCTGTCTGGCTGAAGGTGTGTCCTGGTTTGTCCTGGTAAAACAGAAGCAATTCTCTGTTCAGGAATTTTGCCCTTTAACTAAGCGTCTTCTAACTACTGAAAGTAACAGCACATTGAGCAGACACTTTGCTCTCAGAGTGATAAGACCTATGTTTATAGCTGATGCCCAGGCATGGTATGCAGAGAGGCTCCTGCTTATACTTATTGCTATAACACCTAAGGGCAGCTAATTTGGTTATGATTTCCATTGGAGGGTCGGAAGCAGAAAAGCATAGAGGGGTCCCACCTGCGGGGAGGAGCAGACAGGACAGGTGACCTCAAACTAGCCAGCAGTCTGGGACTTCCCCAGTGCCTGCTGGTGACAAGATTGTCATCCTGGGAGCTTGATACAGTTTTGTATATATTTCATGATTTTCTTTTTATTATTTTGTTATTAATATTTCATTAGAGTAGTTTAGTTCCTTCTAAACTCATAAGTCTCTTTCTCTCTCTCTCCCTCCTCTCCTTGAAAAGAAATGTGAGGGGGAACATCTGTCTTTCGCCTCAGTGGTCAGTCTGTCCCAAACCATGACACGGCGTCTCCCCAGCACTGGTTCTTTTCGTGCTCCTGATAATCACCATTTTCGACTAGACAATGTCTTAACTTCTTCCCCTCATAAACAATAGCACAGAGTCAAACTGATCCAAAAGCTGCCATGATACAACCTCATTACCTTCGTGTAGTGCCTTTTTGCTTCAAGAGGAATGTGAGCTTTTTGTAGTGTCTTAGAGATGACATTGCACCCTTTGCCTCGTCCCCACCACAGTTCTGCTGTTGGAGGCACCTGCAGTTCAGGGAGGTTACTTGCACTACAGGAAACTGAAAACAACAGTTTCTAATCCTATACTGGCAGTTTTCATGGACTGGCTATGTTTCTAAATGGGATGAAGAACAGGACAGAGGTAATAGTTTTCACAGCAAAATACAATAAAAGGTTACGTCAATCTGAAACAAATGGAATTGCAATTCTATTGCGTGTCAAACAAGAAGACACAGCTTGCACTTTGGATTTAGGGAATATTTAACAATATTTACAGCACATAGTAAGCATTTTGAACTAAGTTATAATAGTAGCCTCCATGACACTATGTGCTACTTGGTATGTTTCAAACAAAGCAGGTAGACATTAACAAAGCCTTAAAATGCGTAAGCAGAAAAAGAATTATAAAAGTTTAATACATAAATCTTAAGGGCAAGATATGCAGAAGACCAACAGCTATTGATTTAATTTCTTAGGCTCAAGTGCTGAGAAACTTGGATATTTTTATTTTTAGAATACACCACCAATAGATCAATATTTCTCCAGTCTTAACGATAGGAAAAATTTTCATTGCTTTAATGATCCGCTCCAACTAGCACCTTTTCACTCCAGAACAAAGTTAGAGTATTAATACAGCAGTGGGGTTATGCAGGCCTGGGTCTCTCTCCTACTGTTTGGCACAAGGCAATGACACAGCTGAGAGACGTCGTTTACCCTTCTGGCAACACTTCCATGTCAGAGATCGATACTTCTATCTACAGCCAAATCCGAACCAGAATACAGCGTTGGTTTTTGTAGAAATGAACATCGACGTGGCTGCTGGGGATTAAAGCACACAAAGAGTAAAGCTCCTGAGGCTACAAGGAGACTTTGGGGAAACAACACATATATTTACTCAAACTTGGGTTAGTCAGGGTACATGATAAAAATCTTCACTTCTGATGCTTTTTGTAAAGAGATGTAAATAACTCTACCTCATTTCTCAACTCCATCCTGTTATCACCCTTGGATCCAAATGTATTTCTATTCATTAACTAATAGTGACCATTTTAATGAGCTTTTCATCAACGTTGGCCATAAGTGTTTTACTCCTCCTGAATGACTCAGCGTTTTAAGGCTGTAAGGGAATTGCCTGAGAAAAATCATAAAGTGCAGCCTGGCCATTCACAGCAGGTACAGTTTGTCATGAAAGTACCAGTTAAGAATTCCCAATTGATTGTTAGTTACATTAAAATGTTATTAACTAAGAGTTTCCAGGGAAGCAGAGAGAGAAATAACCTCTTGATTTCCAAAGTTACTGGCTCCCCAGTATAATGCACTAGAAATCTGGAAGAACTAGATTCTAATGTTTCTAACCAAATATAACATTTCAGGCAAATAACCTAAGTCGTAGACGTATATGGTGAAATGAACCTTCCTCATTACTTGATTATGAGCATCAAATATAGAAAAAGCTAGCTTAATTCTAATCAAACTATTAGGTCCTGAAAACTGGTACGTTGTTTATCAAGTCCAGTTGGAAACAACTCTAGATCAGTACCCAGACCTGAATATACCTGCAACCAGCTGAGCAGGCAGACGGGTTGTGCAAGTACTCACGTTCAAGGCCAATTTACATTTATGAGCGAGTCCTGAATATGCATAGATATGAAAGGGAGTTCTGTATTCATGTGCTTGTTTATTTAATACACAAATGCAACACTGGCTACGTTAAACCAGCAGGCATAATATTTTATTAGGCAAGAATAAGAGCCTACAAAGGGAAAGGAAGCGTTATTATCACGGTTTTACAGAGCATGAAATAATGAACAAAGAGCTTAGTGGCTTATCTTGAGTTACACGGGAAGCCTGTGGCACAGGCAGGAAATGAAGCCAGGTCTGCCCGCTTCACCCCTGTTCCCCAGCACAAGATCAACCCTCACCTTTAAGTCCGCGTATCTGAAATCAAAGGTGTACACATTCTTTCAGACTAAATCAGGGAAGGTTTGTACAGCTCTCCTCTTGCAAGTAGTAAACCTTTAACTTAATCTATAATTGAAGAGGCCGCGTTTCCAGGAGGCAAGTCCACGCCAGGGCACTGGTTCAGTACAGAACATGGTTACTCATGAAATTTTTAGTACTTTTTCTAGTAGCGCCTCTGTGGTCCTTACAGTTTTCCATTTGAACTCATTATATCCAGTAAGATCAGGACCATAAATAATGGGTCAGCAAGAAAACGAAGCAATAAAGAATATCGCAGAAATAGCCTGCCCAAGAGACCACTAGCTTTTAACAGAGCAGAACAAGAAGTATTACCTAATTAGACCTAAGGCCACAAGTTTGTAAGATGAAGTAGTGTTGACAGGTTATTGGCCAATGTAAACTCTTGCTGGACATGTCTTCACCATGAAGTGTGCACCCACAAAGGTCCCTGTTATACAGGTACCCAGACGCCAGGACTGAGGGGCCCACTGGAGAGCGCTGCCTGGCCACTCTCTTTCCTTTCTGAGAAAACCAGGGGGCGCAGAAGAGTGATGCGGATCAGATTTGCCCTGATGTAAAGTCTGCAGGTGGCCAGACTAGGCATAGCTGCCACACTACAGCCTTGCAGTACACACACAGCTCCTAAGGCTCAGGTCTTCCACCACGCCTCCTGACTTTTGGTTATGCTTGGCCCACCCCAGCACTAGGAATTTTTTTAACCTTTACCTGCTGCTAAAACCTTGTGAGAAATATTTTCACCATCTGCAAAGAAAACACACCAGGAAAAATAACTATATACCTGAAAATATCATTTTTAATAGTTTTTCCCCCAGTGTGAGACACCCAAGGTAGAATAAATGAACTTCTGTCTAAATGCAAAACAAAATTGCGACTGTAACATATCTGTGTTGTTATGGCTTAGAATAATTCTGTGAACTACTCTTGCTAACAAAACATACTTTAAGATCCAACAATATAATGGATTACAGAACAAATACCACTGAGTTAAAGAGTTGGTACTACAGAAGTATTTTATGAATGGTGAATCCACACAGGCAGTTACCATTAATAGTAATGACTTATTAGTGCCATTCCTTACTTGTTTTCCTGAACGGAATAAGAGTACCTGCTAAGAAGAATAGATTCCTCACCTCAAAATGAGCAAAAAAAACCTAAGCAAAAGAGTCATACACTCTGCATGTAATTACTTATTGCTTGATGGATGTTAATAGAATTGCAATAGCTGATGAGTTCGTCCCTTATAAGCACAGGACTGCATAATCTCAAGATTCATATACATAGCTGGATAGATATACGTACACAGCTAGTCTGCCCATACTTTATCATTACTACTACCATTATTATTGTCTGTTTCCCTGTCACGCACAGGAGAGACATAGCTCTTTAGTTATCATATGGTCTTTACAGAGACTAAGGCAGATTTTATTTCTTTTTACCCTTTCCACTTAATCTTAAAGAAGCTCTTACCTTCTGGAGACACACAGGAAAAAAATGGCTTCTAGGAAATTTGCATTTTCTCAGCCCACAAAGCTCTCTGTCCAAGAAAGCCCTATTGCAGTTGATGACAGTTATCCACCCCTCAGTCCTGCATGGGGCACAGGGCTGCAATTCTGTTTGCTTCCGTATCTGAGGTCACAGAATCACGGAATTGTCAGAGTTGGAAGGGACCTCTAGAGATCATCTAGTCCAACTCCCCTGCCAAAGCAGGATTGCCCAAAGCACATTACTCAGGACTGCATCCAGGCGGGTCTTGAAAACCTCCAGGGAAGGGGACTCCACAACCTCCCTGGGCAGCCTCTGCCAGTGCTCTGTCACCCTCACCGTAAAGAAGTGTTTCCGTGTATTTGAACGGAACTTCCTATGTTCTAACTTGTGCCCATTACCCCTTGTCCTGTCACTGGGAACCATTGAAAAGAGCCTGGCTTCATCCTCCTTCAACCCACCCTTTAGATACTTGTATGCCAAGGTCTTCAGAGAGGAGCTTCATGTATGTATTGAGAGTGTTTCAGTCTCTCTGGAGTCTAAGCAGAAACTTCTTTTAAAATCCTTTCTATTCTTTCTGCCATAGCGTTGCTACTTGAGCAGAAATGTGGGAGCAGTCTTACCTGCCTGGATTCCGCACTCCCACGTCCTCCCACTTCTCACAATTCAGTGCTCTGCCCTACCTGCCTGCCAACTATTAGCTGACACCCCGGGACCTTCCCACCACGTCTTCCAGTCCATTAGAAGGAATACCATAGATTATCAGCTAGTTCATTAAAGTTCCCCATTTTAATTAAAAACCAGTCTACACCTCTTGCTGAACTTCAGGAGCTTACCACATTCTTGAGATTGTTTTGCACCCCCTTTAAATATCTGACAAATTCACCCTTGGTGATTACAGGGCTTTCTACCTCACATTTGGCTCCTCCGTGCTCACTGCTTTACCCTCAGCTCCTCACTTAGCTGACGCGGTTCTCGGGAAGTACTGCTCTGCTCTGACCTCCTCGTTATTGGATTCTCCTCCATCTGCCGCATCTTCTCGGTGTGGCTGCCCATCCTGGGCTCATCAACTTTTCCTGCTCAACCTCTCTATGACTTTAAATCTGTGAGACTTAATGACTTCTCATCAGCTCTCAATCCTCTCCTGCTCTGTCTGCCCTTTAGTTTGCTAATGTGGTAGTTGGTCCTGTCTATGTTTATGTTTCCTCCACCTTTGGTCATCACCATGGAAACCACCTCCATCTTGCCTGTCAGTCAAGCCCATAGCACAGCCAGCACCTTTGGCAAGAACTCGGAAACACCAACTGTTTTTCTAAACAACATTTTTAAATTACAATCTTTCTTACTATCCTGTAGCTAAATATTTCACCAGATTCTTGCGATGTCAATATTTGATTGCTGTGACATATTTTTTGCTGATATTGACATGTGTCTTCTTACCCAATTGTACCTATTCTTATTCAGGGAGCACTTTCCTGGCTTGTGGCTACCGCAGCATCACTTTCCTCTCTGTCTCTCCACGGACTCTCCTTTTGCTGTTCTCCAGCTACACACCATGCGCCTTGAATTCCTCCCAGCTTCTGTCTGTTCCACCTGAACATCTTATTCAGTGTCAGGAGTTGACTCACAGCTTTGATTTCCCATAACACCAGCTCCCACCACACACTTGCTAATTTTTCAAGGAGGTATCTTTGAGTTGTCTTCCCCCAAGACCTGCACAAAGCTCCCGATGGACATCTCCACTGCCCTGCTTCGTGTCTGCTGTTTCTTATGTCATAATTGAGAGGCCACCTTTAATGTGCTCTGTTTGTTGGAATAAACAGGTCTGAACAAAGGCTTCGGGCTCCTGGGCGACGTGGTGATGGAAGCAATATAAATGTCTCAAGATCTGAGACCTAATTCCTTTGTTGCTGAATTTAATGATCCCAGTAGACCCTCTGAACTTCAACAAGATCAAAGGAGAGCAGGAATCAGTCTGTGTATTGTAGGTTTCATTTTAATCTGTATAATGTGATTCCAGTCTGAATATGGTTTTGCAGTATGCAGGGAGCATTTATTTCTGACCATGTACATCTTTAGCTGAGGAAAAATGAAGTGTTGTCACTTAATCACAGGAATCCTTCCTCACCACGAATTATACATAAAGTCTTGTTATGATGTATTACACCTTCTAAAAATAAAAATAAATATCTGCACTCAAGTGTCAACATGAGTGATTGCAACTTTTGGGTTTTTTTGCAAATAACTCTACTCCAGCCTTTAGAGTTACCAGTTTAGATTCTCTTAGTACTCTATAAAAGGTACCCAGGAAAGGTACATTAAAATATTAATCAAATTCAATATTGGATGACAATTAAATCTAGAAGATAAAGAAATAAGATAGAGTAAGCAGATGAAACTGAAAAGCAGTTATGTCATGCAGCAGGAGAACTGCCTTAGTCTTAAGTCTTTCTTAAGCAATGGATTCTTAATTTCTGTACTGGGACAACACATTGTTTCATGTGGGACTGTTGTCTGCTAACTAAAGGAATGCAGTTTATCCAATAAGGTAAGGAAAAAATATTGGGATTTTATATAAGCTTACAGGAGCAAATCTACTTTGTGTTATCAGGGTGGTGGATCCATGATGATTCCTGATTATAACCACAATCACCCATTTAAAACCCTGTGAATAGTTTTTCAGCTCTATTTCCTTTGTGGTCAGGGTCTTCAACAACCAGTGCGAAGAAAAGTTAGTCTGAAACAACCTCACTACTGCTGCTATGACAGCAGTTTGAGAGAAGTCCTCCATCAAGCCAAGTCATAACAGCAACGAACTGACCTTGTGAGGGGAACTACAGCCCACACTCAGACAGGTCACACAACTGCACCAGGAATCGCTGCCTCGCAGGTGATTAGGCGGCACTGTTCTGCTTAGCACAGCTGCAAACAGAAAGACGTTTGCTCGTCTAGTGAAACACCCGATGTCCTGGCTGAAGTCGCTTTCATCATCTATATGAACACAAAAGAAAGACGAGTCAAGCTCCGTATCATTCTGTATGAACGAAATACGTTTCATTCTTTTCTTGAAGAATTTTGAAGCCTTTCTTTATGGGAAGGCTACTTAAAGGAAAATAGGCATTAAAAATATGTAGTCAGGCAGACAGACTTTAGGTATGAAGAGGTGTTACCTACAGGTCAGTACACTCAGGGGCAGACTGGTATAAAAAACAAGCAGAATAAAGCTTTGTAACAAAGTGTAGCTTTGAATGGTTTAAGTAATTCTACACCATATTCACTATTCTGGTAGCCGTGGATATACTCTCATTAGCTAAATGCTTTAATTCGTTATAGAGTCTGAGTTAAAATCAAGCTGCAGTGAGCAATGACAGTTATATTAAAAACATATTTTTCAAGTAGGTGTCAATGGTTTTAAGATGCGCTATTTTTAATACGACTGATGGTCTAAGAGGAAGGCAATATCCCCTGTCATTCAGAGGGATATTCAGAACCAATTATATATATGAAAAGTAATTGTATGTATGAAGCAGAGGAACTCAAGGGACAGACCCAAAGAACAAAAATGTTAACAGTTAAACGATGACCTTTCTCAGTGCAGCATTCGAACCAAGATAACGATCCCTGATTAATCAAATCAGGGTTAAACTCTGCTTTGCTAATGACCTAGGGGGGATTTGTGGACTGGACTTTAAAGCCCAGAGCTGACCTGCACCTGCAGAGCCAGCTGGAGCCGCAGACTCCAGGCATGCAGCCTGCATGGATGCACCAGCTGGAGCTCACGGGTTTTCCGGCTCTGGTGGAATGAGAGGTGAATTGTTCATCATCCAATTCAGGCAGAATCAGCCAAATTAACTCAGATCACCTCCGTTGCTGCTCCAAAGAGAATGCTTGTGTGATCCCATCTGTTCGGCAGAAGAGCTTGGGAAGCAAGTATCCCCAGAAGAGAGGCTACAAGAAATGCTTATGGGTTAATAACTTCTTCAATCATTGCAGCTGTTTGCAAAGTTAATGTCTGTGCTTGACATCTTTTTTCCTTTATAGGGTTTGTCTGTCCAGGCATTGAAGAAAACCTAATGCAATTCAAATTGCATAAGAGGAGGGCAGAAAATCTTTATAATTAACATAGCCTTTCCTGGTATGCTTCTGTCACCGTATGCAATAATCTTGTACATCCCTCACCTCCAATTCAGACTCGGCTTTTCTTTTCTGCCAAAGCTGTGAGGAAGTTTTTACAGAGAGCTTGATGTGTTTATGTTTGGGAAGGGGAAAATCTGCCACACGCCAAATGCAAAACTTTTAGGATCTCGTTCTAGCGCTTCAGTCTTTTAATCTGGAATAGAAAAGCCAAAACAGTGGGTGAGGACTTATTATCTTATATTTATTCTGACTTCTGAAGTCTGAAGTATCTTTTTCTACTACATGAAAGAATGCTGCAGACTGTTACATGACAAAGGATTTGTCTGGTTCATCAAATCTCTTGCCTGGGGACTTTTGTGCCTCCAGTATTTACAATGAGGCACCTTCAACTTCTAGTAGCTACATTATTCTTTAACAAACCTTTGCCCTACTATTACTATAGTCCTAATGTAAACTATTCAGCTATGCCCACAATTAACCGCAGAATGAATTGCCTTGCAGCGCAGAGAAAGAAATTATGACTCGAAGACCTTTAAAATCAATTCAATAAAATTGATAGAACGCTTCCAGCACTTTGCCTGGGAGCCAAGCATTTCTCAGCAGGCCCATCAGGTCCGAAGCGGGGAAACCAGACGCCTCCCGGCTGGGGCTGCAGCACACACATTTATGCAGAGCAGCCTCTTTTCCAGTCTCTGATCCCACATGTCAGCCCCAGTTAGATGATGGGTCACTCCTGGGTGTTCAGAGGAACATTCAGTTATTGCTGCTTTTTGTTTTGTTGTTTTGGTTTTTTTTTTTTTTCATTGCAATTCTGTTATACATAGCTTTTGCTGCTAAGGTAAGAAGTTATCACTATTATTAAGAAGGCTGCGAGGATGGTTAGTAAAATCCATAAGCTTTCTGGGACCATTAAACTGTGTTAAAATTAGCTTATCTGTGGGTTTTATTAGGATTTTTCTTCTCTTTTTTGTGTGTGGTGTGTTTTAACCCACTTCAGATCCCAAGCCCTTTGTTGTACCGCTGACAGGAGGTTGCCTTAGTACAAGGGAACTAATGATGTGAGGATAAGAAGAAGCAGGCATGGGAAACGGTGGCAGAAGTAGCTTTTCCTATGGCAATGTCTGGTTTGAAGTCGCAGAAAAATACAGCCTTCGACTTACTCAGCACAGGAGAGGCTGTTGCCCAAGGTCCTCCTGAAGCACAGGATGGTCAGGTGTTTCACTCCTGGCAGAGGTGGGGAGTGTAAGGTCAGACATGCAAATAGCACAATGGTGGTGAACACTGTGGCTCTATGTCTCACCAGAAGGGTAACGCTGCAGAGGGCTCCGGTTTTGCCCAGTGTGGGAAAGTAACAGAAGATTGGCGAGGAGGATTGCAAACACGCTCAAGTGACTCGCGCCTGGGGTGCTGTACAACACATATATCACACTAATTGTTGTTCAGCCTTGTGTGCTCGCAAGTAGAACATCCGCACTTAGATAACATAAGCCTGGGATGGGCTCAGGGACACCTTATCTAGCATAACTGAGATCACTGCCTTCCTGTTGAAGAAGATCAAAGCACAGTGGAAAACTACGTCTGCTTGAACCCTTGAAAAGCAGGTGAGAACAGCAAGTTGGAGCTCACACGCTTCTGCTAACAAGGACTTTCTCCCGCTCTGCGGTGCCTGCACTCCCTGCTCGTGTTCCTCTGCCCGGGTGTTGCTTTGGAGATTCCCCGGTTCGTGAGGTATTGAGATAAAATTTGTTCTTTGTCTTTCATCCATGGTTTTGTACTTGTTCCTGTGTCCTGCACGAGTCGCCTCACGCACTTCGTTGTTCAAAGCTCAGGAGTCAACCATCAAGACTGTGAGAGTATTTAAAAGAGTAACATGGGAAGAGGTGGTTTACATTCTAATACCTACAGCTGGGATATCTTTCAAATCTCCTTTTTCTACCTAGAAACCCCTTCGGTACAATAAAACCTACTTTCGTTTATTAGCATAGAAAATCAGGATTCAAGAAAAATACCACCACCACAAACTTCAGGATAACATTCTGTAAACCGGCAGTGCTGAGCGTATGAGATGCTACTTCTGAATTACCAATCCATTTTGTGTTATTTTTTCTGCCTTATTTCCAGAGTAAATCCGTCTTGCTGCCTCACCAGCCCCACTCTGCTTTGCTTATGAGCTCTGACAAGATCACAGCTTGAGGTAGGGTGGTTGCATACAATAGGCAGAACAGGGTTGTGATCATGGTAATTGGCTGAGACATCCAGGCCTGTAATTGCTTAATAATAACCACATCTATTCTTTTTTTTTTTTTTCCACAGCAATCTTGTGTTAAAGTTGTCTCTGACTGCTTAGCTAACTAAGAGCCGTGGTGCACAAAGCAGAGCTGCATGCAAATGGTGCCACAAACATAGACACCATCAGATATGTAAAATACTTCAACTCAGGGGTAAGAGACAGTCAGTAGAGAAATTCCTGCTGGGGAAAAACAAGGCTTGAGAAGCCCTTGGTTTCCTGAAATAAAATAGTACTTAGCACTTCTTAGGAAATATAGTTCCATATTGCAAATTATCGTTCTATACAACACCCTGCCTGGCAGATTTCAGAGAAAGGCATATTGCCATTGTTCGCTTGTGGCCACTTTTTAATTTTTCTTAATTGTTTTTCTGCAAACTGATCTGACGGTGAATCCTCATTCCTGAACATGGTTACCTTATTGTCTTGATGTTATTCATTAAAGAATGCCATCTGGGTGAGAGTTAGAAAGAGACAGTCTTGGAGAAAAGACTTTTGTGAAATGCCTTCTGTATTAAACTATTGCAAGGACTGTGATTGATTGGCATGAATTTCTGTGGACCAACCACTATAAAAGTTAATTTTAGCAAGAGCAAGTCCTGACGATATTCAGATGACACTTTTTTTAATGCAGAAGGAAATTAATGTCTGGGACAGGTTGTCAAGTAGCAGTTGTATCTGTCACCATCACTTTGTGTGTGTGTGTGATACATGAATTGGACAACCATATAGAACAAAATGACAGTCTGGATGTGAAAGATAGACAGAAGGATATACAGGCTCAGATAAGTCACCTACCTGCCTTTTCTGATGAAATCTTACCATTTGGATTTGTATCCCAAGACAATAGCACGGCAATTGTATGAATAAAAATGCAGTCTAGGTATTTAATTTAATATTTTAATGATGGGTTTCTTTTTTTCAGCATTTCAGAGTATCTTTACAATGTAGAGAGTGCTACTGAGGAGAAACTAAGAGGAATAAAAAGGGGAGCAGCAGTAATCAATACAAGGGTAGGAAATCTGGTCGAGGCAAAAGAAATAAGTTAAAAAACATGGCACAGATTTATTAACTACTGAAAACTTATAAAGGTGGCTGATATTCATTGAATTTCCTGACAGCCCACCACTTAGTCAGCTGGTTGCTCAAAAGTACTTCGGAAAAAACAGATGTTTGCTTCAAAACTGAGCGAAGTTGATCCCCGGTAGCAGAGACAGGTCTCCACATGTAAATCAAAATAGTTATGCATAGAGACAGGGGGCGTAAATATGGAATGCAACAGCTGCTGAGCTCTGGTGGTAATGGGAACGGTGGCTGGAGGCACAGGATTTTGGGACAGCTGAAGTAGATACTGTAGCAAATACTGGATGGTGCAGAAAGCAGTTTATACCTGGAAACAGATTCTCCAAGGACTTTTATGCTTCTGTGGTGATACAAGCTGTGCAAAATTAAGATGATGTGCTTAAATCAAAATGGTCTATTAATTTCTACGTTTCCCCATGGTATGTTGCTATGGACATAAATAACTGTGCCAGATGTGCGTTGCAAGAGTCCAGAGACTCACAGCTGCAGCTACAGGAAAAAAAGGAGAAATAAGTCAAACAAAACTAGCTGGCTTGAGCACATAGCTGTTAGACTTCATGGTGTTCTCAAACAGACTTTCAAGCTGTACACTTCTCAGCCTGCTTAACGGCATTGTATTTTACAAACTTGCTAATAGATTAGTCTAAGGTGAACAGCATTTAGGGCTGTAGCAGCTGATTTCATTCTCTGAGGAAGCTTTCTAATCCTGAAGTCCAATTTTTAAAGACTTTTTGGCAATTGCATCATTAAAAAAAAATCCTCCCACAAATTTCAAGCAGGAACAGAAAAAAGGAATTGCTAGTTTGATCAATCTTACACTGCATGAGCTTTCCATACTTAATTTTACCCATCAGATCAAAAGACTGAATTCTTCCAGGCTGCATTGAACTTCTTTAATTTCTTACAAATAAAAAGGCCGTAATATCACAGAAGAACTATGTTGTTAATGTTTGAATAAATTTTGTGGCTCATGTAATTATATTTAAAAAAAAAATTAAAAAGTCTGGGTTGCCATGTAGAGCAAATGGCTTCTCAACCTTTCAGAAGTTTTATCTATAGAAAAGCATATTCTGCATTCAAATCTGTAAAACCTCAATTTTAAATTGTGTGTAAATAAATAAATTCCTAAAAGATGCTCGTGTTGGAAACTCCAAGGATTCTGCATTTTTAAAGAAAAGTAAGTCTTGCAGTGTTTTAAGGAGTTTGTAAACCTAATTAACGGGCAGACTCAAAGTATTAAAGGGATTACTGGGCCTCCCAAGTCTGGGTACCTAACATTGGTTCAGTTGCTGGACTTTAATGGTAATGAATCTAAGGTTTAGGAAAATATACACACTTACACATGTTTTAATGCAAATGCCAGGACATGAACTCATACATCTCCTTAGGCCAGTATCTTTTAACTAGATGTATCTGAGTTCTCTTTCTTAGGAATATTTTCCCAAATCAAAGCCGGAAATTATATACCTGCTGCAGAACGTGTAAGTATTCCTGGTGGGTGTAGAGGATGTTCTTGCCTCCTTCGACTCCTGGTGTTCTGATACACGACCAAACTGCCACAGATGATATTTTCAAGGACAGCTAATCACGCTGCACTTAAACAACCAACAATATTCAGCTACAGAGTGTTGGAAAACCCAAGGTTATGAAAAAAACATGACACTTTAAAGGAGCATAGTAAACATTTTGTAGATTCATCTTCACGGCAAAGTTGGGGAGCTTAAAACTTAGAGGCACTGGCACTTTATCACCCAAAGACCACTCACACAAAAAAGTACATTAAAAAAAAACAAACCCAAACTTGTCTGTGTGCAAGCTACTATTGCGTGGCAAAGCATGCTCCTTTCTTTGCAATATACATAATAAAATACAATCCCTCACCAGTTCATCACTCAAAGAGCTAAATCTGATTTTACAGTGAAAATGCAATTTCATCTCATCAGGTTCCATAGTGCTGAAATACTGAACTTAACAATAGAAACTGATGTGATATGTTTCAAATTAAATTGAACCATTGCAAACAATGGGTTTCTTCAGAGGCTGGCCTTGACTGAATATGTTTTTCCACTTCATTTTGCAAAGAAATCATCAAGTCTAATGGCTTCAAGCAATCTAAGTGATGCGCAGGTTGAATGAAAAAAAAAAAAAAGCAGTGCCACTGAAAAAATGCCACACACAAACAAAGAGAAATTATCACACACTGCACTGAAGGCCTTATCATGTCCCCAGTCCATCTGAGAAGCTTCTGACCAAATCAAAGAGCCCAGTATTAAACCAGTGAAGTTAGTGAAAAAGATTTTGACTTCTTTAATCCCTAGATAAGGCCCGATGTCTGAAGAATGTTGTGTGAAGTTTGTGTATGACCTGAAAAGGTGGATACAAAAGCATGAGTTTGAATTTTTTGTCAAACATCATGTGTTCTCTCAAAAACAGGAAAGCAGAGGAGCAAGCTCTCAGACCACAGGAGATGCACCTCAGACCCATCCTGATGGTGGCCAAGGCCAGCCACCGCCCATGGACAGCGTGAGCCATGAGCTGGGTGGAGGATGCTGATTGCACAACCGCCCTGTTGTCTTCCATACCATGCTGCTTCCTTCCCTCAGGAGGCATGAGAAGGCTGGAGCCAGGCATGCCGGCAACATCTGAGTAATGAGTAACGCTGATCAAGAGGCTCCAGTGACTGGGGTGGGCAGGATTCGGGCTCTGTCGCCCATGACTGCATAGTCAATGCCTTCTGCATGGCTGCTCACTCCACACAGAAGAGTCAGGCATTTTCCTCTAACAGGGGAGACCTTTACAGAGATTTTCATCCACTTTCCCTAGAAGAAGGGGATAGTACAGGCCTGAGAGCATTTCACTGATATATATATAAAAAAGGCTTGTTTAAGCCATAAATAATCATTAAGAAAAAATACAAGTAAAACAGAAGGCAACTCAGTCTGAATTTAGTCTTCTGTGATCATTTATTTCTTTGCAGATAGTGTGAGAGACAGTTTCCTTCAATATAGTCAAAATGAACCGATTTTTTTTCTGTCTACAAATAAAAAATAAAAGGTGGGGGGGAAATACCCAGAATTGTTTGTTTCTTTTGGAGCTGAACTGCCAGCCAATTTCTCCTTTCAAAGCCAGATGGCTGTGAGTTAATTCCAGTACCAACTGTCCAAATCCTAGATGCCTGTTTGACAATATTGTTCTTTTTTATTTGTTTACTTTAGGAATAGGTCTGCAGGGAGGTTTATGGTCTCTGTCATCCGCACTTCTGGGAAAGCCTATGTGAGCAAAGAAAGGTTTAGGAAAACAAAACCTGGGAGGATTCCCAGGGAAGGCTTTCTCCTAATCCTTCCAGGAGTAGAATCAGCTGAGTGGCTTACTGAAAGCAAAAGCAGTCCATTGCCAAACTGCTCTGGTCCTCCCAAGACATGGACATCTGAGCCTTCCCTGAAGGACAGTGAGTTCATGTCCATAGCAGTGTTCTCACTCCAGAACTGAGCTCCACTGCCTTCTTCTGGCCTTCAAAGCCCTCTGGCTCAGCAACGTTCTTCAGAGGGCTCACCCCAATTGCTACAATGATTTGGAAAGAAGTTCTGGGAAAAATATGTGAATCCCCAGAAAACAGCCCCACACCCCACATGGGAAACACGCAACACCTGGGCAGCAGGTTAAGGTCATTGCTCTGTCTGCTGCAATGGGACCCCAGTATTTACTTAAAAAAACAGTTATATGTTGATGTTTCTAGGTTCCCCTTTTCGAAACTTGCTATAGTCTTTTTCTTGGGGTGTTTTAGCAACACTGACACACAGATCTTGTGAAGTCTATTAATCTGTCTAAGCAACTAACCCTAGGGACAGTCAGCAACCAGCTGATAGTTTGTCTGATTGATTGTAGGTATGAAAATGGGCCTACAAGAGTTTGTTGCTCACCCTTTATAAAATTATTTGTAATGCATCGATTACTCATCTGAGCAAACTACTCTTATTTTCCAGAATCATACTCAGGGCATTTGAAAAGCGAGTAACTGATATGAAGGGGCTTGACTGGTCACACACTCCAAGAGGTGTTTCACCAACTCCAGAACAGCAGTTTTGAAGGCTCTAGGCTCCCCTCCCTGGCTTACAGCTACCGTTCAGCTCATAATTTCATCAGATATATCAGAACAGTGCTAATAATAATGAAATTTGGCCTTCCTTCTACATTCATGTTCTTGCTCTGGGTAAGTTATTCAACTAGGGTGAAAAAAACACAGACCCGCTACCCTCAGTGACCTAAATTCACTTCTACCAGCTGAGAATCTGACAGATGATATATCAAGAAAACCTTGTGGGTCAAGCTAAGAGATTTTTATATTTGCAAATATAAAGAGACTTTTAAAAATAAAAGTATTCACCATTTCCTACCACTCTTACATTAATAATCAGTCTAGGTTGTTTGGTTTTTACTTTCCATGGGTAACACTTCTGAAAATTTGGCAAGCCAGTTATTATCCTAGGTAGCACAGATTTTCACTATTTATTTTTTATACAATTAAATTAAAAGCAAAGTTTACTGAAATAATAATGACATCATCTCCTATGATATGACTGCCTTTTTATTTCTAGGAAATGAAAGAAGTCTAATGCAGTCTGCAGGAATACAGTCTACTGATCAAATGGGTAAAAATTAAGCATGGAAAGCTCACACAGCTAATTACCTCTTTATACATCATTTTATCCTGGTGAAAATCATTTTGCAAAATGAGAGCATCTCAGCAACTTCTACATCAAATGTTCCTTTACAATGAAACAGATAATTTTTCAAACAGCCACCCCTGGAAAGGCAACCTGTTAACTGGGAATCACACCATGATCCTTTTGATTTCTTCCAGCCGTGTTGCTGAGTGGCAACGTTTCTGCAGGTCAGATTCTGCTTTGCTTATATCTGTGCAGCTGCAGTGTTTTGGAAGAGTGTCAGGAGCAGAAAAGACAAAAGAGGTAACTGAGAGCACGAGAGATAGCTTGTGCTCTCTTGGGGCAAAATTTGTATGTAGGGTTTCAAAGGGAAGGTTCAGTTTTATATAATAAGAGGAAAGATAGTAATTTAGGAATTAAGTGACTAGAGACCCTGGAGATAGAGATGAATTTTGGAGCACCCTTTTGGTCATGCTGATGTGAATAGAGTATTGGGGTAAGCCACTCAGTTGCCTTGGACAGGAATTTTAATGGTGAGGGAGAGCAGAATTTGGAACGTTAATCAAGACAAAGCAACAGAAATTTGAAAGCAAGTTGATCCTGGGGAAATAGAGACAGTGATAAGGGAATATGACCCCAATTACACATATTAACTCAGGAATATTTGTACTTAACTCAGACATTATATATTGAATGTGTCATTCTTTATCAGCCCTTTCTGTTCTCTTAAAAGGGTTATACAAATAGTCTCTTGAAGTTAACCTGAAAATTCCCTTTTTCTTTTTTCTTCTTTTTTTTTTTTTTTGGCAATCAAAGACTTTCTAAAGGCTGGTGAACAAAAGTAATTGGCTTTCACACAGTAAGTAGCAGGGTTTCCTTCTGATTTGATAGGGGATTCATTTAAAATTGAGTTCTCAATGCCTTCTTTCTTAAAATGATACAAGTATATACATTTTCTCCATTCTTATGTTCACGCAACCTAATTAACAGCAAAAGGATTAAGCTTTTCTTAAAAGTTGATAAATGTGAGGTTAATGAGCAGTGGAAGGAGCAATTTGAACCACGCGGCCACACTACTTGGTTCTAAATTAACTGTAACCATTCAGGAAATGGACTTAGGAATCATTGTGGACAGTGCAATACAAATCTCTGATCTGTCTGTGAGAGCGGTTAAGAAGCAAACAAATTGCTAGAATTTAAAAAGGGAGAGAGAGAAAGTAATAACAAAGGTATAATAATGCAGTTCTCTAAACTGACAGAATGATGCATCTGGCTCTAGTCTCCCTGTCCCCCCACAAGTTGCTGTACAAAAGCAAAGAGCTCAGAGGTAGATGATGAGAATAAATAGATATAGGAAAGAGAGAGGGGAGAGAATGGTACTATTTTCAGAGAAGAATTGATACAGGTATGCACAATACTGGACGAAAAATCTCTTTTTAAAATTATTTGTATGTTGTCCCTCCCTCTTTCTAAAGCATCTATATTATGGTGCAACCAGTCCTGGCGGTGTCTGCACTACACATACTTCAGATCAGTCCTGTCTACTTCCTAGGTGATAATACTAGCACCAAGAAATCTATATTAAAGATTTTCTTTAAGCCAGCCCTGTGGGCACCTTGTTATTTAATCTGTCTTCTACATTTGCCTGTGACCTGTCTCCTATCCCTAATGAGGCCTATTGATGCTGTTGAAAACAACATTTGTTGGCAATCCCAATCAGCGCATCCATGCTAGCAGTAGGTGAACCGACAACACAGACATGCGTGGCACTGCCATGCAGATGACACACAGCTCTAGCTATCCTTCAAAATGTTTGAGCACATCAGTGTCAGGGATTTGCCTGGTCCTTAGGCGTATTCCCTCTCGCGTGAGGACCAGCAGGCTGGCTGTGAGTCCAGGGGAGGCGGGACAATGTTAGCAGGTAGCTGAAATCACTTTGAAGAACTTTTTCTGTGGTTAGAGGTACATACGCATTATGGCAAATTGAGCCCGTTGCTAAGGCACGCTCTCTCTTTTCGTGGTGTCACTAAACTCCCACAGCCAGCATCTCCGACCGGCGTCAGCTGCCTGGGAGACCCCACTCTATCCCAGCAAGTGGCAGCCGGCCTCCCTTACCTACATCTTCACGGAGTCTCAGCTGGGCTACAGCAACCTGCCTCGGCACAAAGCAGTTGGGTCGGTGGCACCAAGTGCACTTGCCCATCCCTCCAACAACCGGGGTATCTGTGGAACAACACCATTGTGCACATGTGCAGCACTGATTTCCCACAGAGTACCTTCCAGGATCACGGGAGCCATACTTTTCTTAACGATGCCCCATGATACGGACCCAAACCAGCTGGAAAATCCAGGACAAATACCAAAATTTACACCTCAGGGACAAAATAATATTATTCCTAAATTATTATGGAGAGCTCATATTTTTCAGGCATATGAAAATGTGATATGAATTCTCATAGGCAGTAAGGCCAGCCACAAAATCCACCCTGTTGCTTCAACTGCAAATAAAATATCTTCAAAATTACCTTATTTTAAAGTAAACAGCAGATTATATAATAAAAATGAAATAAATAAATACATAACCTTAAACAATAATCCCATCAAAGCAAAGCACTGTGTTTCACACATTTCTCTCCTTTGAGAACAGATGAAGAAGAGAATGAAACACGTGTGATTTTGGCCAGTTGGGTCATCTAAAGAACTACTGCCAAAAAACTGAGAGAGCTTGGCTGTGACTCACATTTTTCTATTAAAATCTCATAATGAAAAACCACACATTTGCAACAGACTTTGGCTCCTCAGTAATAGCACTTCACATAATTGCTTGAATCTTTGGGCTTTTCTTATTTCTAAACCAGATTTCTTCAAGTTCATAGTTTCCAAGGAGGATTATGGTTATTTTTCTGAAGAACCTAATTTGCATGGGGCTTTTCAAGAAAAGAAAAAACCAAAATCCTGAAAATACACAAAGCATATATTTTGCTATTACAACTGAAAATCTTCAAATAACGTAGATCAGTGTTCTTTACAGGTGAATAAAGTTATCCGGTATACTTTGGAGCATTTTATAAACTTATTTAGATCTTGTTGAACATTAGATATGCAAGGAATACAGATGAGATACTGGTTTATACCTCCACTTTATCACAATTTATTGAAATTCAGTTAAGCTTTCAAATTGTCCATCAGATATATTTCCTTCAAATAAGCTTTATTATTTTTATAAATAAGTGTCCCTTTAAACCTCAATTGTAATCAGGCTTCAGACAAAATTTCCAGATGGTAGTTCCGTTCTAGACAATCTGCTCTCTTGAGTGCCTCTCTCTGTGAAGACCAATGAGCACCAAGTGCATTTATTATACTCTGATGCAATTCCTAGTGCAAGATAAATTTATTTTTCATCTAATAGTATACCAAATATTTTACATTGTAATAATTGATGCAGCGATTGCAAAATTGCTGTTCAACAGAGGAAAAAAATGCCATTACAGAACACAGCCAAGCACCCTGACAGCATGACATGAACCCTAATGAATTAGCTGACAAATGAGCACAATAAGTTCTGCTCAAGTGTGCTCTCTAAGCAGCAATTCAGCAAATCTGCTTTTCGCTGTGTTTTTCCCTTGTGAGGCCGAAGTCCACGCAAATTAGTTCTCAGCTGGGGTGTCAGGTGAAATGTGTTGAAAACATACAAAAAGCAGGTTCCAGTCCCCCTTCCAGCTCTGCGTTACGCTCAACAGTTCCTCTCTGTACACTAAATACCTCTGATCCTCACAGCGCTAGCCGTGCTTTAACACTGCTGGTCTATGACACTGACAGAGGTAGCAGAGGCTGAACAAGGACTTTGTGACCACAGCACAAGCCAGGCCTTGCTCCCCTGAGATGGGGGTACCTTGGCCTGTTGTAGCCTTTGTCTCAGAAGAATCCTACAGTATCCTCCCAGGCCCATGCTGCACCTGATGAAACCTCCGGTATGCTGGATCTGCCAAAGACATTTTGAAATTCTCTACCCTAATCCAAGTTGGGGGTATCCAAGTTGCTTTGCAAATCTTGGCAGATTTTGACTCAGGAGCAGGATGCCACCCTTATCTCAGCAGAGGATTGCACTTCGTTGCAGATAACGTGGCACAGGACTGAAGCTACATTAGTTCCCTCACCTCCTTAAGGAAGTCTATACACGCTTTGAAAATCGCCATTGTAATATTTCTAATCTTAAGCATGCTTTTTACAACCATTTCCTCCACTCTGCCACAATATTGGGTAGCCTGGATGGTTGTTGGTTGTTCTTTGTGAATTCATGATAGTCTTCACTTTCAGCGAGTCTTCTGTCCACAGGACAATTCTCCACCGGACCACCAACCCACAGTTCCCCTTCTGAACCATCAGGGAAGACTAGTAATATGAAACTGTAACTGTAGGACCCGGTGGCTTTGGGATGGGCTCACTCTTCATGACAATGTCCTCTACAAAGCCCGAAGATCTCATACAACAATGGACATAAAAGCCAATATATTTTGGAGACAGAGATTCCTTTGCGCTGTCGGTGGTTGGCAATAGCAAGAACTTCCCCAGTCTCAGCAGCCCTGACTGCTAAGGTCACAGAGACAAGCAGATCAGCAGCCATCTCTGCTGGATGGTCTTAACTCAGAGTGGAAGGCGTTTAGCTCAAAGCTGCATCCATATTTGTAGCTGCTCCTCAGTTACCATCTGAAAGCTAAATTCCCTCATCATTCTCACTATCTAACCACAGGAGCTCCTGAGAAACACACCAGGAATACTCAAGCACGAAAGCATGAGGGAAAGGAGAGGAGGCTCAGGGCTGCTCAGCCTGTCACAGCACTCAGGACCCCTCTGCCCAGACTGCCCCTTGGAGATGACAGTGACTTTCCATCCATCTGGAAGGAGTGCCTTTGGGTAAGCAGCTTCTGGAAACTGCACCACAACTGTCACGTAGGACACCTTGCAGGGAAAGCACTGCAATTGGGTGTGATGGTAGGTAAAGTTGAAAAAAAACTGGAGAAGGCCCATGGTCAGGCCATGGACACCAACTCTCCATTGCAGAGTTCCACTTGCAGAGGAAGCAAATGTACCTCAGAAATCACCTTTCCCAGAAAGACTGTGACCAAGAGGTCATATACGTGCATGGAAAAATTGTTCTGAAGGATGCCCAAACTTCAGCCCTCGGTTCACTCCTGAAGAGAATGGGAGTCCAACATCATAGATTTTTATGCAGCTACACTCTGCTTTCTACAAGCAGCCCGCTAAGGATATCAAACAGGCAGCAACAGGCAGCCAGGTGACCTCCACCAGCACCAAACCACTGGTACCAAGAGAAGAAAGGGTGTAGTTGGAGGAGCTTGAGCAACAAGCCAGGATATGATTAACAACAAACCTGAACAAGGAACCTGGCCAGGGAAAAGAAGTGGCAGTGTGTGAAAGGTGTGTTGTGTACCTGTCAGATGCAGGTACATTATGTGCACCTCAATTATGAGGCTGTCCCACCTCTCTTGGACACCTGCCCTCTTTGCCTCTCAGGGAACCCATCAGAGCTGTGGTCTAGCTCAAGGAAAGCAGTGCTGTGGTGATGAACCTGCAGGAACGGGCCCTGCTCCATCCTTGTCCCGTACGCAGATGCAGTCTCTCTTCAAGGAAAGGCCAAGTAGAGACACAGCACTGCGGTCCTGGACAGTAAGCGTCCTGGTGTTAGTGACAGGACCTCATGGAAATGCTGTGGGATGTCCCCCAGCTGTGGTCACAGTGTATACTTGGGGATTTACAAAGCACTGCAAAAGTGTGTAAAAGAGATGCAGGCTGTACCCCAGCCTGGCATGTCCTCAAGAATCCCTACATAAGGAAAAGAGGATAATACCTAAGTATTCTTAATGGTATGGGACGCAATTGCTTGATTTATTACCTCCCTTTTATGTTCTGTCAAAGAACCTGAGTTCAGAGGAGTGATTTGCTCCTGCTCTTGCTGTTGCATGGGACTTGTTAGCATACTTTTCTCCAGAGGCAACCTTTGCTCAGGGAACCTATTCCTCATGTGACACTCTGATGTCTTCGCTTGCCAGAAAGACTGTTAACTGCAAGCATGTATGACTTCTATGGCATATCTTAGAATTCACTTTAAAAGTTACTTCTGTTTTTATGTCATTCCTATACCTACTGAAAACACAGCATTTAGTCATCAGCTCTTCTGGAGATAGCTGCTTTATAAAACAATAAAATAAACACATTCCAAAAACACTTTACTCTTTTCCTTTTCTTATTTTGATAATAGTGTGTATATATATAAAGCAAACCAAGAATTCTGTCATGTTAAGATCATAATGGATGAGTTCATGAGTTCATCTTTTTTTTTAATAGGTCTTCTTGGTTTTGAATTATCTAACAAGTTTCACAAAGTGAAAAAGACAAAGCCAAGGGGCATTTTGGCACTGCTGCATATATATAGCTTTTACCCTGAATTCGTGCTTGTCACTGAAACGTTCCATCTTTGTAGAAACGATGTGAGCACTTTGCTTTGTTGATGTAGTACACTACCTAATGTATCAAATGAATGAGGTATCAGGTGGCATTATAATAACACAGCGCATCAGCAGAGTTAGCTGTCTCTATAATCAGGTCCTGCATCACTACACCAAAAAGCAATCGGAATGCTGCTTGAAAGATGGCACTATAGGAAGGAAGAAAAATTCCTGAAGTGTGTTTAACAAGAATTCACAGGATTAAAGTAAGCCAAAATACACTGACAGCATCTGTTACATGATGCAAGGTAGAAGTTCTAGCCTTACATTAACATGTAGCCTCTTGAAACTAATCCTATAGCATCTGATGAATAATCTGGCATAAACTACATTTGCTTCATATAAGTATATTTTTAGCCCCCAATTTATATTAGCTCCATTAAAGTAGCTTATGCTTCCCTCTTTTCCTCCTTGATCATCTGAACTGGTTCAAGAACTAATTTGCCTGCAGGGAGGTGTTATCACATAATCATGTACTATTAAGAATGATATTTCAGTTTTTGCTTAGCAGCTAAATAACATGGAGAAAAATAAAAATATCTTTCAAGTTTGTGCTTTATCTTTCACCAAAAGTAGTAATATTTTTGCAACCTAGGGACCAAAGTTAGGAGTATGAACACACAGGGTTTTCTATATAACATTTAGCGGCAAATTAAATTAATTTGCCAGCTGGAAAGGAGTCTCTATCCTTCTAATGAGATAATCAGAGTTTTGCCAGGTCTGGAATAAGCACGGTCACACGTTTATCAAAAAAGGCAAAGGAGGATAAAATCTGCAGAGAATATCATCTCTATCCCTCAAAACCAGAGGGAAGATGTTACAATTTTCTTGCTGACATGTTCCATCTCCTGGTCTAGCCTGGATCAGCTCAGATGCACTGCTGACACTAAGTGCTGTCCCTCTCCCTTGAGCACGGACAATTCACTCAGCATTTCCTATTTTCCTTTCTGCTCACAGCATAATGCTGCGCCGAACCCATCTTTCCTTCTTCCTCTCCTTCCGCGTTAGGCATTTTGTATATTGTGTCTTCCCTGACTCTTGTTTTCAAGGAGAAAAACTGACTCAGACTATGTACAAATAACTCCAGAGGTAAATGCATAACTGAAATAAATTATATTGAGAATCAGAGATTTGTCAGGTGATCACTTGCTCCTGTCATCTCGCCCCTTCAGAGAAATGAGCAGGGCGAAAACGTCTGGGCAAACCCGAGTGATTCATGCAGGCAAAATTCCCAGCGCAACAAGGTCTTTGGAAAATTGCAGCCTTCTAGCTGAAACACATGCGGAACTGCAGGGACCTCGACAGATGTGGCAGCCTTTTCCCTCTCCGCCAGCCTCTTTTCCCTCCTCCTGCCAGCCATTTGGCTGGCTTGGGCTGGGAGCCACGGTACCACTGGCAGCTCAGCCCCGGCTGCGCATTACTCCAGCCATGAGATGTGGGGGAAGGTGATTACTGAGCTATAATCCACTGCCCGGGATCCAGCAGGATAATGCTGTAATTGGTTGCTCTCCAGCCAGTCCTCCATTCGACACCATTGTTCTCACCAAAATCCTGCAATATTATGTGTTGGCTGCACATGAAATTTCTGCTCGTGCTGCCTGTGTGGGCGGTTATAATGTCTCAGATTCATTTCTCCCACAGTCTTTTCATTTGCTGGCCAGATTTGGCCATTAGCGCTCATCTTACCCCTTTAAATAGAACCCTCAGTGCACCATTTTGCCTCTTTTCCCATTAAAGTCATGTCTGGAGGAGTCCTTAGACCATCACTTGCCTTTAACAAAAAAGGATGGAAAGAAACTGGGTTGTGAAAGCAAGCTACTGGCAGCTCATACTCCGAGCGCCACTGAAACTACCTTTCAGCTGGTTTTACATTTTTCAGGCTTGAACAAAGATGCTGTGACTAATATTTTAATACATGTAAATTAACATATTGGAGTGACTGGAAACTAACATTTGCAATATGCCTGCCAAAAAATTTGTTACCAACACTCAGCTTATAACAAGAGCTTTAAGCTACAACTGCAACATACTTTTTATTTGTCAATGCAGATGACTCTGGTCAGATTTAAGATACAGCACCATCTTATGGATATTTCTGTATAGATTAATGAGTGCAACTGTTTCTCTGCTGGCAAAAATTTTTCTTTGCCAACAAAACATAGCAAAGCAGAATGATCCATCACTGTGCACTTTCTGTATATGTCCAATGTCAGAATGAGCTCTGGGAATGAGAAAGGACATATTGTTCTGACACACTCACTTTGGCAAATTTTCCATTTAACTACCAAGTCTATGATTAGGATGCTGAGTATTCCCAGTATTCTAGTACCACAGCTTTCAATAAGTACTAAAATTTCATGTAAGAGATCTCAAAACAATTGAGATTCGTTTTTTTAATCATGATATTAAAAAATACATTTAAATCTCATTTTATTTGTCTCTTGGTTTCTGGGCCATTAAGATGAAGTAGGGTCATATTTTCAAGATTTTTCTCTGCAATTTTAAATAATACTATCTTTTTCATTTTTCTTTCTATGACAGTTGAAGTTTATTCCTATTTCAGTGATTCCAGAAGCTCCAGAAAAGAAAACACATTCAAATAGCAAGGACTGGCAACCCTGTTTTCCAGTTTAACTCCCAGCTATTTAAGGGACCCTGTAATTAAAGGAGGTGTAAATGTTCACTCTCGTTTCATGCATTTTTAGTCATAAATGTCACAAAGAATCTTTTGTGTAAGTAAAAGCCAGACCCTACCTTTTTTTTCCTTCCATCAGCATTACAAAAAACTAAATTAATGCAATTTATTTTTGCCATTTCTCACCTGGCAAGCAAAAAGCATTAGCTGAGGTTAATGCTTTGTTTGTTAAAGTACTATACAAAGCATAGGAGACCATTGACTGCCCCAACTCATCAACAGTGACCTCATACACTAACCCAGACTCCCTCTACTAACGCAAATCTGATTATAGGGAAAGGGCATATTATCCCTTAAAAAAAAAGAAGATGCCTCTTTGGGAACCCACGTAAGTATGTGTTTAACCATAAATCTAGGATTTAGTTTCATTAAACTCAATAGGCTTAAAGTTTTGTAGGCACTTTCTTGACTTAAGTTTACATATAAAATGAAGTACCTTCGTGAATGGTGGAAAAAGCATATGTAGGATGTATGTCTGTGTGTGTATCACACACAAGTACTTTAATTTACATTATTGTTATCAATTATGTTTTATTTTAAATAGATCTAAAAGTACATCTAAAATACAACCTAAAATTCTAGTCACCCTGGTGATTCAGTAACAGTACAGTACACACAGTGAAATCCTTGGAGCTTTGAAACATTATTTGATTTCTAGAACAACTTCTGTCCAGGATTTCCTTTTTCCAGGAAACAGCAGCTCCAAAAATCCCATTAGACTGCACCTTTGCAGCCTTCCTGGAATGTCACCACTGAGCGGCATATAAGGAGAAAGGTTTTCTTTGCCTTAGGCCATTAAAATAATGTCGGTAGCTTCTCCCACACTGGCCTATTCCAGGACACTTACAGCTTTGTGATTTACAATAAACATCTTAAATTCCACCGGAAACCAATGGACAGCCAGAGCAGCATCTTGATAACGGGTAACAGTGTTGAGGCTTCACATTGAAACAGTAAGATCACACCTCCACCAGGAGATCAGGTGGGTGGTGCTGGAGATCAAAAAAACAGTTGCAAAACCTAGCAAGAAATGGCAGGTGAATTTGGCATAATTCTGGCCATTTCACTTTGCTAACTTTTTATTTAACTCCAATCTCATGCCGTGATTTAGCAACCATCCCCAAAGGCTGTAATCCAAACCACTGACTGCAAGATGCAGGACAGCAAAAAGAAATTATATTTGTATTTGTTGTTTGCCTTTGGAATTAGTTTAACACAAACATTTAAGCACATTCAATATGAAGAACACGTGTCACCTTCTGCTTGCATTATCTACTGTTAAGTCAAATATATTTCAGTAAACTTGTATTGAAGCACGTGTTTTAATCTAGGACTCTACTCTCTTTAAATTAGTTTTTAAAAAAATAGAATTAAATTAAAACAAATGAATAAATTGAAAAATGTATTTGGTAAATGCCCATTTTATTTAAGTATCTATTATATGTATGAAAAGATGCAAAAAATGGAAAACAAAAGATTACCTTTGCTCATACATATGCCCTTACTTTAGAGGCAAATGCAAGAATTATTTATCTGGTAAATGTTTCCAGCTCTCCTTTCAGCGTACTGCCAGACAGAATGTTGATAATTCCAGAAAAATCACGCCAGAGCTTCATTCAAGGTATAAATCAAAATCTCACTTGTCTTGAATGATAAGAAGAGTGAATTTATGACATCCTCCCTGACAGAGTCACCAGGACGCTACAAACGCAGTTTCAGTAATGACAGTGGAAAGATGACAAAATGCTGAAAAGCGAATACGAGACTGTAAAATGATGCATACAGCGTCAGTAGTACCAAGCCTAAGTTCTCAGGAATCCAGGATCCCAAATCACAATACTGCCTTTACAATCATTAGATCTGAAAAAAGCCAGACTCACATCGCGCTCTTTCTAACCACCTCCTTTTTGAGAGGCCATTAGCAGGCAGCCACTTCAGCTTCCCTCCACAGGCGGAAGGGTAGCGCTTTGTAGGAGAGGGTGGGGGAATATGGAAGCTGAATTCTCACTCAGTATACTAACTGCAGTTGACAAAGTTAAAGATAACATACCCAGATACTATTAAGATTGCATCAAATTGCATGAATAATGCAACTTCATGTTGCAACCAAAAATTTCTAGGAAAAAGGAACCGTCAGGCCACTGTGAGGAAGGAACTGAACTGTATTAAATCTCCACTGAAACTATACTAAAACAACTACATTGAAATCAGACCTTCAGTGAACCCAAGGCATCGTGTTAGAAGACCAAGAGGCCGAGAGCATGAGAAAGCAGTAAATTTTCACACAGCGGTGCAGAGAAAAGAATGCAATGTCACTTCCACTTACATGGCTTAAATTACTGGGCTGGTTCAAAACAAAACCTAAAGAAATATTTGATTCAAGTCTAGCCATGGAATAGAAATTAAAAAATAAGTTATTAAAAAAATGATTCCAGCTTGCCGGGTCTGAAAATATCCTCCTTCAGAAAGGGTATAAGAAGGTCTTCTAGATTATAGATCCAGGCAGTAACAAGACTTCTCTTATCCCTGGTTTAAAAATGATTATGTTGTGGCATATCCAGCTAGCAACTTCCCTCAAGTTCAAACGCAGGGCAGAGTTTCAGAGCCTGTTGAAAATCAACAGAGAAAATCCCAGTGAAGAGGAAAAAGGGCTGTTTCTGTCATCAGTGGCCTTTGAATCAAGTCCTAACTTATCAGGATTTACATTCAAAACATGGACAACTGGGTACGATTAGAAGGCTTTTCAAAGAGGCATAATCACAGTGACGAGCTTTCTGCCCTTCCCAGAGCGCAGCCTTTGGGTGTGCTCAATACAGCCGCCTCTATCTGTATTCTCTGCAACCATTTTCTGCGCAATAAAGTGCATAAGCTGTTTGCAAAGAATTCTTCTAGAAGAAAATATATCAAATTGAAGCTCATACATAAGCATTTGAGCAGATTTTGACCGTCCGAGTACTCAAAAGGCAGTTTTCAACCGTGACAGCAGGGATTCTTTTTGTTTTGACCATATGCTGTAAAAGGTCTGCCAATGTGTTCAAACACTCCCTTCCTTCTGAAACACAAAATTACCATATATCACTCCATAAGGGTTTGAACCAAGCTGGTTTCCTTGCATGCAGGGGGAAGACCTGGTCATAACCACAAGGTACTCTTGTTGCCGTTTCAAACTCTTGAAGAAATTTCCATGAACTCTCATCATCCTTGTGGAATGGTTTGATTAAACAGCCAATCTTCTTTTGTCATCTAGGAATATTTCCTTTACACAAATCATTTAGGATATGAGTTAATGACCCTCTGTACAATTGCCTCTGGTTGTTTTTCTAGATGTTAGGGCACCAACACTTAATCTGTTTTCTTTGCCAGAAGGTTGATCCTCCACTCATCGGTCAGCGCAGTGCAGAATAGGGCCGTGTTAAATGACAGTTCATTTCCATAACAAATGGAATGGAAGATATGAAAAGGACATTGTCAGTCCACCTGAACACCAACATACACCTTAAAGGAAGACGAATTCATTGTAGGTGACTAGACTGAGACTGAAGTCCAGAATTTAGAACAAACAAGAAAGGATCTCCCTGAACTACGCAAGCAGTCAGCCATCGCACTATTCGGGTACAGGCCCTGTTCCTGGTAAGAGTCCACAGGAACTGCATTTTTAGTTAATTAATCCCTTACATACACAGCCAGGAATCTGAGCTCACACGTGAAATGAAATTAACAGGATAATAATGACCTCAAAATATTTTTTAAGTGGCCGGTATGCGAAACTGCGGGCTTGTGTGGTGAGAATAGGAAGAACTGGAAAGGCTGAGCTCCTCCTGCATCCCTGTTACCGCTCTCCCCACCTCACCCCTGCTCCTCTCATGATCACAGACCCGTCCTCACCAGCAACAGCACCTCACAAAATCCCTGCTTTGACTGGGGAGCAGGGCCACATTTCCAACACAAGCAGAATGACACTGGAGGCTGCTCAGCTCATAATGTTGGGGGAAAAAGGCAGCTCTGCCATTGGAAGTGTTAAAAGGACAGTCATATGTAAGCTCATAAAGCATTGTGTCTTTTCAGCGTGACGTGGTAAGGCTGGCCTACCTTTGAGAGTGCCACTTCAGGAAAAGTGTACTTCTACTGGGAAGAAAGAGGGGTAATCAGAATTTGCACCCATCGCCTACACAGAAAGACCGAGGGATCGTGTAGCCCACAGAAAGCTGAGCAGGAGGAAGACAATTTCTTTTTATACAAAGACATTTTATAAATAGGAAGGGAATAAACTGTTTACCGTGTTTGCTGCAGACAGATGAGACTAATAGGTTTAAATTGCTCAGGGACATAGTGTAGATTTTAGCGGCTCTGAGCTCATTGCTGTCAAGAGGCTGAAAACTTCTCTTGCTCTTCTCCCCAGCATCTCCCAGTCACTGTCCCCTCTCTGCAGGACTGAGACCAAGCTCCAAGGCAATGCTGAAGGCAGCAGAAGAACAAGCCACTTGGTCTTGCTGCTCCAGCCCCAAAACCACCATGAGTCCCCAGCAGAAGCACACCCAGCAGTGGCTCCCGGAAGAGGGATGAGGCCTGGCTCGATGCACATCTGCCTTCTGCCCTGAACACCCACCTTGGGCTTCCTTCTCCATGCCCTGGCACCACGTGGAGAAACAGATCAGGTCCCCTTTTCTCTTCAGCATAAAAAGATAGGTATCATGGGTCTTTTTTCAGATGAGCCCCTCTTGTACCCAGGGAGATTCCCCTCAGGGTCTTTCCCTCCAACACAGGGAAAGCTCTTAAGGTCTTCCCTTGTCTAGACTGAGCAGAACAGCTCCCATAGGAAAGGGAGTGGAGACAAAGTGCTGTGTCCTCCTGCGTACCCAGGAATTGCGAAAACATAGTGCAGGGCGAGCAGGGACAGGGTTTGGGACCTTTCGAGCAGCAATAACAGAGAGTAAAAACACGCTCCCCAGCATGGCACAAGTTTCCAGAAAGGAGGCTTAGGGCAACATTAAGCCAAGATTCCTGAATTGGAAGAGAGTTCAATGTTGGAACTGTTAGCCTAAAGAGGTGAAATACTAGAAGGTATTAAGAATGAGGTGAAATACTAGAAGGTATTAAGAATAAGGCTAGACAAGCGTCAGTCACAAATGAGTTAGGTGTAGTGGATCTTACTTGGGAGCAGAAGTACAATCCAAATAACTTCTTAAGATCCCTTCCAAGCCTACTTTCTATTATGGCTTATAGACCTGAACGGGACTTACACAAGCACATTCCTCTGAAGATCTGACAGGATTTACTTGAACTCGTGAGCAACATCTGGGAGTGTCCTACATGCAGCATCTGTATCATCCCATAAAAGATACCACATTTCACTATATTACTCACGACGCTCCACACCACTTACATCAGCAAGCTTTGTGTCATCTGGGCTTGCTGAAAAATTAAATATTTCAGAAAGCAGTAACAATCCTTAGTAAAAATAGCACTACCTATGTGCTAATGATAACGAACACATGAAAGTATTAATGTATTATGGATAAACAACAGCTGCTTTATGACTCTACATTTCTTGATGTTGCTAATTCAGAAGTTCATTAACCTATAGTGAGACTAATTGTAAGATTTCCACTGGCATTATTAAGCTAATAGGACAATAGACCCTGTGGTGTATATGGTCCTAACATCCTTCACCAATTTCCTTCACCAACCTTCACCACAAGTTGCAGAGTAGAGAGGTTTCTTGTGGGTAGAAACATTCCTTTAAGAAAAATGGATTTGGATATTTCTTGAGAATTTTAAAGGAGACATTAATGTCACATTTTCAACCCCACACTGAAAAATCAGATTGCCTTAACTACTTGATCTTAAGGTGTGGAGAACAACAGTGCAGTTTAGACACAAGGCTACCATGAATCAAATTAATTCAAAAATGTCAATTTTTTAGAATAGCTTTTACTGCTAAGTGATGATGTGACATACATTTTAATCTGGCCTCTTAGCAATAACCTGCTCATTACGTTGATGCTGCACAGCTTGTGAGTAATGCAGTGCCTCCAAAATGTCAGAGCAGGACATATGATTAGCATTTTATCACATATTTCTGTACATTTGCATACATATGCATGGACTAAACCTGAGCTACAAAACTGGAGTTTGCACATGGAAATAACTTTGATCCAACTTAGGTTTTTGCTTTACATGGATCAGGTATTGACACCACTTACCCTGGCCAGCTGCCCCTGGGGACTCACCTGAGGAGAGGATGGCAATTTCTCTTAGGAGTTAAAAAAGTTAGTAGGAATCAAGCACGTGGATGTTCTTTATTCCTGGCTCTGCTCTTTTCTGAGACCTATTTAACTCGTGAACACTGGCATCTATTTCTGGCATGCTGAAAGGAAATATCAGGACATAAAGGCCATTTTGTTTAATTATTACTCTTAGGGAGTCAAATCAAATAGAATAGTTTGGGAGGAACAATTTCGTGAACTCTGCAATTCTGATAAGGATCAGTGGAGCAAAGGTGTTTGATATAAGTAGGACAAGATGAATGTATTCCATCATTGTTTGCAACTACAACAGGTTGAGGTGGACAAGGAAGACTTTCCAGCAAAGCAACAGCGTGATGATGGCTGCAAGAGTACAACAAAAACATAGAATCATAGCATCATAGAATAGTTTGGGTTGGAAGGGACCATTACAGGTTATCCAGTCCAACTGCCCTGCAATGAGCAGCAACATCTTCAACTAGATCAGGTTGCTCAGAGCCCTGTCAAACCTGACCTTCCATGTTTCCACAGATGGGGTACCTACCACTTCTCTGGGCAACCTGTGCCAGTGTTTTACCACCCTCATTGTAAAAAAATTCTTCCTTGTATCTAGTCTAAATCTATCCTTTTTTAGTTTAAAGCCATTACCCCTTGTCCTACCACAACAGGCCCTGCTAAAATGTGATGTAATGTGTTCTCCATCTTCATTGTAATGCTTAGTTACTGCTGCCAAATCCATTTTAGGTGCGGCCAACACCAAAATGTTACTTAGTGATTTCTTTCCACAAATGTCCAACCAAATACTTAAATCCACACAGAACACCTGAAGTTAATGGAGAGGTACCATCTGACATACCTCTGGGAAAAATGCATTCCTGAAATGAAATGAACTTATATCCCAGAAGTGAAACCTGCAGAACTTTTAGCCACCTCCTGCAAACTCTTCACAAAGGAATAAAATAATCTGCTGCATGGGAAAGCTGGAGGACTGGGAAATGTATCAGCTGTGCACAAACTTCTCACACCATAGAGCTGAGCACTGCACACTGGTAGCACATGAATGCTGATAAATTTATCATTATGAAGATCTATTGAACACTGCTTATTGTGAAGCAGAGTGCAAGCTCTATTGCTCTTCCAAACTTATATGCTTCCAGGTGGATTGTAAATCCGTATCACTTATTCCATATGCCCCATTATGTGTTCTTCCCCGGGCAAAAACTCATACATATCAATGGACAATAGTGTCAATAGTTAGAGGCCTTCAGAAACTGTAAGCTGGGCCGCAAATGTGATACATGCTTAGCTTCACCATCATATTATGTAAGAAAAAATCATAAAAATGTGGTTTCTTATACTTTACTTTGAGGTTTTATACTTTTGTGGCAGCATTCCGTCATGCTTTCAGTTTTTTTCTCCACAAGTTCATGGTATAGAAACAAAGGCGTTCACCATGGATAAGGCAAAGAGAGAGGCAGAACTTCACCCCCAACTCAGCACTGTCTGGGGTAGTCTAGTCCCATGATGAAGCAACAACAAAGCATCCTGGAAACATCACCATCGTGTCTGGCTTTGGCTATGACCTGCTTACAAATAACATAAGGTGAGATTCTTGCTTAATCACAAGACTTTGGGTATCACAAGATACCCAAAGCATTATGGAAAGATAGTACAAGACGTGCTGACACTGACAATGCACTGCATGAAGCTAAAACTCTTTACTGTGAACTACCGAGCCTCAAAATAATAATGAATGTTGTGACCAAAAGACAGTTTATAAGTGAATTAAAAGGCACTGATTCTATAATAAGAAGTCTTTACTAAGCATAAATATATATTTATACAACTTCCTTTTAGTCACGTGTTTTCTCAAATGAAGGATTTGAAAAAAATAGTTAAAATTTTTATCTGCATCTTGAAATAAAAATCTTGGATCAGTTCAAAACTGAGTTTTTCACCTTTAACTTCTTTTACTGCTTCTTTTATCCTCTAAATAGAAAGCTTGACTGACAAAATTTTATTGCCCTATAAAGAAGTCCAGTCCTTAACACCGTTTTGTTAAAATAAATATGCTTTACAAACTACATCAGGCAAAATATAACATCTAGGCAGAAAAAAAATTGCACTTGAATGAGTGCAACTGTAAATAAACCTGTGCTGAGGTTGCTCAAAATGAAGAGAAAGTACAAATAAAATGGGTTTGGTTAGATTATCTAATGAGGACTAATGAATGACTTTTCATTGTTGTGGCTGGATATTTTAAGCTTATAGGTATTTGAATATAAACATTTGGCATTGACATTTGTGTACTTAACCGGTTGAGCAGCATTTGAACACGAGCATCTGAGGAATTCAGAGACAAATTTTGACTGATTCTTACAAGACCGATACCACCAATGTTCGATGGTAGCATTATCAGTAAAATAGAGAAAGGGCATTCAGGAAGGGTAGCTTTCATGTTCAGCAGAAATGTTTAAAATATAAAAGAAGATACTCTACATTTAAATGCACCAGACAAAAAATAAATAGCACCAAGAACTAGCAAAAGATCAGAACCAAAAACTCAAATAATGTTAGACGAGAGTAGCTTTACAGAATGGAAACACACAATACCAAATAAAGGGTTGTGTTTGCTGCAGAAGGTAGGAGTGTTTGTCCTAAGCTGCTAGATATGCTGATAGATATTGTCAATTTATTTTATCGATGCAGTCAATTCCAAGTTGAGAACATTCTATTTTGAGCCTGGTCTGATAGAAAACAAAATCTAAATTGTTCTTGTTTTTATCTTTTTCCCCAAATACAGAGATACAATGAGAAACGATGAGGCCTGAAAGCAAAGTACAAGACTTTTGCTGCCTTGCTAGAAGTACTTTGCATGCAGCTCTAGGGAAGATATTTTAAATGGAAGTTTTAAGTGGCGGAAGAAAACAAATAGCACTCCTATCTTCACTAGATGTAAGAAAAAATAACCGCAGGCCAGTCAGCCTCACCTCGATCCCTGGGAAGGTGATGGAGCAAATAATCCTGGAAACTATTTCCAAATATATTCAAAGCAAGAAAGTGACTGGGAGTAGCCATCATGGATCTACGGAGTGGAAATCATGCCTGACCAACCTGACAGGCTTCTATGACCAAATGACTGGCTTGGTGGATGCGGAGAAAGCAGTGGATGTCATTTATCTTGACTTCAGCCAGACTTTCAACACATAACATCCTCATAGACAAATCGGTGAGGTGCAGGCTACACAAATGGGCAGTGAAGTGGACTGAAAACTGACTGAACTGTCTGGCCCAGAGGGTCACAAAGATCACCTGAAGGCCAGTCAGCAGTGGTGTGCCCGGGGACTGATACTGGGACCGATACCATTTAACATCTCCATTAATGACCTGGACGGTGGAACAAAGTACACCCTCTGATGGTTCGCAGACAACATGACCTTGGGAGGAGTGGTTGATGATACACCAGATTGTTGTGTGGCTGTTCAGAGGGACCTCGACAGCCTGGAGAAAACAGCAAACAGTAATCTCAAGAAGTTCAACTTCAAAGGGAAGCACAAAGTCCTGCACATGGGGATGAACCACCCCATGCCCCAGTACAAGCAGGGGGCTGACTGACAGGAAAGCAACTTGGTAGAAAGCGTGGTGTACACCAAGCCCAACACAAGCCAGCCATGCGCTTTTGCAGCAATGAAGGCCAACAGCCTCCTGGGCTGCATCAGGATGAGTGTCACCAGCAGGTCAAGGGTGTGACCCTTCCCCTCTCCTCAGCAGTGGTGAGGCCACATCTGGAGTACTGGGTCCATTCCTGGGCTCCACAGTGCAAGAGGGACATGGACATCCAGGGAGATGATTAATGACTTGGAGCACGTGAGCTATGTGGAGAGGTGCTGAGAACTGGGATTGCTCAACGTGGAGAAGGCTCAAGAGAATCTTATCAATGTATATAAATACCTGAAGGAGGGGTGTAAAGAACACAGAGCAGGACTCTTCTCAGTGGTACCCAGGGAATGGGCACAAGATGAAATATAGGAAATTAATTCCATTTAGACATAAGAAAAAGCTTTTTTACCGTGAGAGTGGTCAAACACTGGCATGGGTTGCCCAAAGATAATGCAGAGTCTACATCCCTGGAGATATTAAAAAACTGACTGGACTCAGCCCTGGGCAACCTGCTCCAGGTGACCATGCTCTGGGGGCTGGGCTAGATGATCTCAACAACTCTGTGATTCTGTTATGACGCATGAAAGAAAATGAGATATCTTCCCTCCAAAAGGTGCAGGCAGCTAGTGCAGCAAACGTAACCTTTTCTATAAAGAAGAGTGGTGTAATCTTATGTATGATAACATGATCATCCTGGCCTCAATGCAGCAGTAGTTATCAGATGACGCTGCGGGACTGAGCCATTACATTTTAAAATATTTGGGAACTGACTGTTCTGAAGTTTCAGAGCATTCATATCCCAAGTGGTGTTTTGCATATATCTTTGGTGTCAAGTTGTTTACAGTGTTACTTTTATTTGCCACTAGAATGAGAAAAAGTTATGGCAAAAAGCACCCACAAATCTGAGTGCACATTGTATTAGTCTTAGTGAAAAAGTAGTTTACAGTAACCAGTTCCATTTTTTATTATGGAACTACCTCTTACCTACTACAGGACTAGCACTACTTGCAATGATACACAGGCAACACAAGCACTGACACGTGACTGGTGATGGTGGTACCTGTAAAAACTGGCCTTAGCAATTCCTGCACTAAGGAAACACTACCAGAGATGTTCAATATGTTGACATTCATACTTTTCCCTGACTGCCTTTCTGCATCTCACAAATTTTGCCTGCTATTATCAGTTAATGTTAAGAACATGAGCCAACCATATAAATAACCCACCTATTTTTATACGACAGCTACACTTAGCACCCAAACTCCAAGAAAGCCAGTGTGTTTGTCAGCATGGCTCTCCCTCATTCCCCTGATAGATCCAGAGGCAGAACCAAGACTCCTGGCACTTAATACTGCCATCTAGCTAATAGCTGCTGCGCACAGCAGGAGGCATTTCACCTTCTGAATGCTGGTTCACTCAGGAGGTAACTGCTGGCTTTAAAGATCCTTTCCTAAATCTACCGAAGGACTGGACACTTTGAAGTATTGGTAATGGACTAGAGTCTTTCACCACTCTAAATCCAGCGAGAACTGGGTAGGCCTTCTGAGTTTGTTGAGTTTCCATTCGGGGCTTTGAAAACGTGCCACTGCTAACGAGCAGAGGCCCAGAGCTGTGTGGGCAGAGTTTCAGTTGCCATCGTTGTAAAGCAGCGTGCAGGGACACTGCCTTTCTGTGAGCCAGTCCATCCCTCCAGCCTTTGTCCTCCCGATCCCTGGTCCTTCCCGGTTCAGTAGTTCCCATGTCCTCCCTGGTACCTGCACTGCCACGCATGGGTGTGTAGGGAGCAAGAAAAGGACGTGTTGATCCACCTGAAACGTGATGTGCATTCCCTCCCTCCCTGGGGCTGTCTTTGCCAGGGGGGCCCTAATCAGACACCAGAAATGTAGCTTTTACATGGTGAAGCCTTTTTTATTTTATTTTAGAGAGTGATAATGGTAGGTTTTCATATGTTTCTCTCAGCCTTAACAGTGAAGAAAATCGTTGTGAACATGGACTTGGCTGGATCCACAGGTAGCCTGGAACAACCATTTCAGAGAGATGTGAAGTACCTATTTGTGGCAGGCACCTATCAGAGGTATCCTGCGAGAGCAACGTGTTCTCCAGCATCAGCTCACTCCCCACCTGGGAAAGGCAGGGTTTCCGCGGCTTCTTGTTCTGGGGCCATTTGAGATGCCTCTCGTTTTTCCCCCGCACTGTACGGGCAGAGGATGCCAGCGAGCTCGGGGTCGGCGGCGAGCCGAGCCGTGCCGTGCCGTGCCGTATCGTGCCATACCGTGCCGAGCGGAGGACACAGCCCACCGCTGTCCCCTCCCCGGTGTGTCCGAGCCGCCCAGCCAGCGGCGGGGGCGCTTTTCCCACGCTGGCGGCGGGGACGCGGGGCAGGGCGCAGCCGGGACAGCTGCCGCCGGCACCGGCCGAAGGGCGGAGCGCTTCTTGGGGGGGGCGGGGGGGGACGACACAGGGGCTTTCCTGGCCAGCAGCTGCCCTCTCCGCTGGGGGCAGAGCAGCCGTGCCGAGCCGGGGCAGGTGGGGCACATCTCCTCCCGGACGAGCCACCTGCGGGCCACTGCCTGCACCCCCCCCCCCAGCGCCGCGCCGCGCCGGGGCGGGCGGAGGTGTTAGCCCATCCCCGGTCCCGGCCCCGCCTCCGCCGGGAGCCGCTCGGAGCAATTCCCACGGCAACCCAAGCTCGACTCCCCCCCCCCCCCCCGCTTTCTCTTCCCAAACCCCGCCTCCCCTCCCCGCCTCTCCGCTCCCGCCCGCCGGCCGCCGCCGGTCGGAAACAGTCTGTGTGTAAAACTCGACGTGTCCGGAAAGGTGCCCGCCGCTCCCCCGCCTCGCTCCGCGCCCGCCGAGCGCGATGCTGGACCCGTCCTCCAGCGAGGAGGAGTCCGATGAGGTGCTGGAAGAGGAGCGGCGGGACGTGCTGGTGGTGGCGGCGGCGGGCGGCGGCGTCTCGCCGCGTTCGCTGCCGCCGCCGCCGCCCCGGGACCTGCGGGGCCGGGAGGCCGGGGCGGCGCGGGCGGGCAGCCCCAGCCCCAGCCCCTCGGTGCTGAGCGAGGGCCGGGACGAGCAGGAGCGCCTGCAGCGAGAGGAGCGGGAGAAGCGGCTCCGGCTGCAGCTCTACGTGTTCATCGCGAGGTGCATCGCCCACCCCTTCAACGCCAAGCAGCCCACCGACATGGCCCGCCGCCAGCAGAAGGTGAGACCCCCTCGACCACCCCCCCTCGCCCCCCTCCCCGCTGCCGCCTTGCCCCGACGCCCCCCGGCCCCCGCCGCCTGCCCTCGCCCCGCGCCGCCCCGCCCCGTCCCGTCCCGTCCCGTCCCCGCTGCGCTCCGGCCCCGCAACAGGTTGAGGCGGGCGCTGGGCAGGGCGGGGGGAGCCCCCGTTGCACCGGCAGCGCCGGCGGTGTTCGAGCGAGGTCTGGCAAAGCTGGGTTTCAGCGCGGGCTTCTCCAAAAAGGGCACGTTTAACCGAGGAATCCGCCAGTCGGCAGGGGAAAAGGCGCGCTGTCAAGTTTTTAGAGCCGCGTTGGAAGCCGCCGTGCGGAGGGGAGGGCGGAGGGGCGGTGGGGCCGTTTAGCAGTGGGAGAGATGTTGGATGATGGATGGAGTTAAACCTCCCGGAGTTGCCTCCTGGAAATCGTTGTCTGGCCATCCGTGCCCAACTCGAGCAAATTCAGCCATAATACAGAGGTGAACGAGAAAACTGTTTTGTTTCATTAATTATTAAATGCAGAGAAACAATTAACATGTGAGTTTGTGATGAGAATGGCCTTCTAGTGAAGGCTGACCAAAATTATTCTCTGCATCTTGTACATCAGAGACAAGCTCTTAAGAATTGGCAGGTACGTGGTAGGTATTGATGCTGTAATGGGGCTTATTCTCTGTTACTTTTGAGTTATTGAATAGGTAGAATACTTAAAGTTTTGAACCAAGGCACTGCATTTCCAGATAACCACTTAAAAGCTCAGTTCTTGAAATACTTGGTCTAAAAATATTGTGTATTTTTTTCTTTTTTACTTTCAGTTCTGTAAAACAAACAAACCCAATTCAAAACAGAAAAGAAACCCCCAAAAAACCACTTCAACATCACTTTCCAGAGGGATAGTGATAGACACAAAAAAGAATTCAGTTCCACTTGGCTTTTTATGTTCTTGGTGCTTCTGTATCTCTAATGGTCTGTAAAACCCAGAACTAATTGTTTTGGGGTGTCTGAATTATGCCTGCTGTAGGTAATTTATGCTTAGTGAATTCTTTGACAAGTTAACGTGGTGGTAATAATAAGATTATTTCTGGAAGAACATTTTGTTTTTATTAAGTGTTAGATACTTAAACTGTGAAACCTGTATAAAGACATCTTGTAAGCAGGAAGGCAAAGAAAATCTGACAAAATGAGAATTGTCACCACCCCACCAAGGACTCCCCACCCCAAAAAGTCAGCATAGAAGTGATGGTTTGAAGGGACATCTGGAGGTCAGCTAAGTGTGATGTCCCACTGGACAAAGCCAAAGCTGACTTGACATGGTGTTGATACCGGTCTAGGTTCAAGCAGGAGGCTCAGAAGCCTCCAGAGATGTGACCCCACAGCCCATCTGCATGACCTGCTCCAGTGCTGCTTTGCTCTCCTCTTGATGAAATTTTCCTAATCAGCTTCCAAGTTACAACTTGTGGCCATCAGGTGCTGAAGATACTGAACTGCAGAAGTACTCACTGATCTCAGTCACTAAGTATAGGAACTGCGTTTTAAAAATAACTACAATATTAATTATTTTTATTAATAGAATATGTGAAAAGAGATTACTGATGCGCAGTGAATTCGGAAATACAACAGTTGTGGATTTAACATAAGCAATGAACAGATTGATTGACAGAATTGACTTGATACCTAAAATTAAATGTTACTCTTGCTAATTACTGTTTTTAAGTGAACTCTGACTTTTGGTTTAACTACTGTATGTACAAAAAGATTTTTGTCTACGTTAGGAATTTAGTTGCAGAACAAGGATGATTTGCCTTTTGCTGACCAGAAACTAGTGTTTTTAAATAAGACATAACACAAAAAAAGAATTCTTTCTAGGAGTCGCACTTCTGTCTAGAGGTAACGAAATGCACATAAACATCCTCCCTGTTATTCAACAGTTTGATGTATTACCCAATGAATTACTGCATATAGGGTAGCAGAACTGGTTCTGAGTTTTGAGAGTTCAGAAAACCTGCTCTGATAGTTCCGAATCGCTGAGAGCCGTACTCAAGAGCTCTCTTTTGTGTCCTGTAGTAAGACACTTTTGGATGTGTGATAGCTGCGCTCATACTCCATAGGGTGAAAACCTGTCTTATTTCCCGAATGAATTTTCTCACTGCTGAGATATGATACAGATGTCTACTGTCCCTTAATGTCTTGCTCTCTTCCTCCGCATCTGACTTCCGTTACGTGGTTGGCTGGCTGTTGTGAGCTGGACTGAGATTCCTTACCTGTGTTATTTAACTGGAGCCGTGAACTACCACACGCCCTGTCCATCGTCAGCGGATAAGTGATCCAAGGTATGGTTTCAAACCAGAACCTATGGTGCTCTGGTTCCAGCTCCCAGCCCGGTCTGCTTGTGCACTCTTGGGAATGCTTTTGCACCAGCAGTCATTCTGATAACCTAAGAATAGTATCCACCCTGCTTGAGAGCAGAAGTAATGTGTTCTTTCTGCCAGTTCATTTGGCATATTGCTGAGCAAATATTGCAGAATGCAGTTTCCTTCTTTTTTTTAATGTGGAACACATTATCCAGTAAGGGAATGAGATGGAATTCACATATCGAATATCCTCAGTTGCGTTGTAACATCAGTAAGGAAATGGTTTACAATATGGCTGGCTTCTTCTGTTCCTGCTTCAGTATCAGATTAAAATGTACTGTATGGTATCTTGAAGCCATCATACTTAATGGACCGAGTTATACTAAGTAATGTAAAGAATTTTAAATGCAGGCAGTGTTTCGCTCCTCTGTTGTCCTTTCTCATCTTTCTTCTCACTAAGTAAAATTAGCTCTGCTCTATTATGATAGATAAGATTAATTAAAAAAAATAATCAAACTTGAAGAAAAAGAACTATCATAATTCGCCAGAGTCCATCAGCTCCGCTAACTTGCTTTTAATGCCAAATTCAATGTAATTTAGCCCAGACTTTGCTGAAACACATACTTTTATGATCGGGCTGCATTTCTTTTTTTCATCTGTAGGATATGTGGTAAAAATACTCTTCTTCAGCTGTTCAGAATTAGTTGGTGACCTGCTATTACATCCTGTCTTACTTTGGTTGCTGGTAGATTTGTGGTGGAGAAGGAAGAATAAGCTAATACAGGAAATGTGGAACTGAAGTGTGGCATGATTTTTCAAGGCAGGGTAGCAGATCCTGGCAAACATGGAGTTAGTGCTACAGGGTAGAACTAATATGTACTTAGTAACATATTTTCTGTAGATATTTATGGACATTTGCTCAAGTATTTTCCAACCTTTTATAGAAATATTAATGCATCAATGCTTTACATGTCATGCTTTTATCAAGCAAGGTTTGTCTGTCCGTGGTTTAAAGAGACTTTGTCACTTTTTTGTAGTTTTCATTTTTTTTAATGAGTCCTCTGGAACATATTTCAGCATCTTTTTTTTTTTTTCTGCCTCTCCGTTCCTCTTCCTTTCTAGTCCGAGAAAAGAGAAGAAGAGAATAGTTAACTAATCCCATTCTTCTTCCTTCTCCCATACCGGCCAAACTGAATCTCAAACCAGCAGATTGAATTTGTCCTCAAAAAGGGATTTAGGTGGTAAAAAGAAATGCATTCCTTGTGTGGCTGTCTTCCATCAAGGGAAAGTGGTGTATGTGAACATACAGGGAGTCAGTGGTTAGATGATGACCTTGGTAACTGTGATTTATACTCATCAGCTGTCCGCTTGTATGTACACACTCAGTTTCACTCAGGGAGCGTGTGCCAAAGGCAGATTCTGTATCTGGGAGGTGAATCCTGGGGAAGGAAGGGACAGTGAAACGCCTCGCACTACTACACTAACAAAAAAGATGTTCACCCAGGTTTTTTCCTTCTTCAACACTTTAAATTTTACTTTAGCAAAAAAATTTAGTGGTCACACAGCAGAAACCCAAGACTGGGGGAAAAGTTACACTTCTCTGCTAAACAAGATTTGCTAATGCATGAAAGGCTTAGTACATCAAAGCTGATAATTCAAGTCTTGCTTTCTAGGTGATAAGTAGCAGAAATAATTGAGCTGGCTGTTTAGAAATCATAACTAAATGAGTTTACGTCCTGAATACGTGCCGACCTGTTTTCCTTCTATTTCTTGTCTTCTCTCCACCTGCTCAATCGTGAGTATATAAAAAACATTGACTTCTAGTTAATACTCAAAAGTAGGAGTGGTACTATTCGGTAATTTATTTTCATCTGAACTCCATGAGTTTGTTCTTTCCCGTTTCTTGGACTTTAAAAGAGAGGTTTGTAATAATACATGTCCACTAAATAACTTTATCAGGAAAATCTTAGTTGCAGGGATAGACTTAATTCTCTGGATCACAGTTTTATTCTGAATGTCTTTATTTCTTCTGCCCCAAGCCCCATTTTTCCTTGCTTTTGAGCTGGTGATGTGTATCTACTTGTTTGTTGGCTGAGCATGTTTTGGGAAAGAAAAATTGTCTCTTGGCTTCTGAACCTCTTTCATCAGATGCTGTTTTCCCCACTGCTAAGGTAGCAAGGAGAGTACATCCAAAGCCATTGTTGCCAGAAACTCTAGACACATTTCAGAGGAAGAGCTTAGCTATAAAACTTGGCCATCTGGTCAAAATTCTGCTAAAGAGCTTTCTAGGAAGACATCTTCCATTCCTACCTTCAATGTTTCCTTCACAAATTTCATTTTTTTTGTGAAGTGTTACAGAAAGTCATTTTAAATCAAGTATATTCGCCTCTTTGTTTTTCCCCATCACAAACACCTTGAGAACACCTTGTCATGATGCTCTAAGCCATGCGTATTTTGTTTTCAGTCAAGTAAGTATAGGGTATTTTGGTAAATCCCATCAAAGTCTGTTAAGGTGGTGGTCTACACAGCTCTATACATGTTGAGACAAGATTATTGGCAGACAGATCTTTTTACCCCAGTCAGAACTTGCTCTTTGGGGAAGAAGTTGTTCTTGCATGCAGAAGGAAAGTTGCTCATGGTGGGCAATTGAGTCAACCGTGGCCGAAGAAATACCGAAGGGTGATGAGAGAAGCAGAGCCTTCCAGTTACCAAAGCCACTTTAGAAATGACAATCCATCAGAGTTTTGTTTTAATCCGTTCTGTGGCTCCTGCCAGCTCAGCATTGATTGGTGTGGCTTGACCAAAAATTAGGCAATGGGGTGGGGAAACGAGGCTTTGGCAAACAGCCGTGTAATGAAGTGGACAGGTAGGGGCAGTCTGCAGACCTAGGTTACTGGGCTGAAAAATTCATCAGTCTCTTCTTTCGCTTGCTTGTTTTCTTTTCCCTGCCTATTTTACCCATACTTGCCTTTGACATTTATTTTTTAATTATTATTTGAGGGGACAATTTTAACTTTTTTTTTTCTGAATGCGTGAGCTCGGGTTGTTTATTTCTTTCTGTCACTCACGCGCTTTGACAAGTGTGTTAACTCTGTTGGCAAATACCCCATTTAAAGCGCCTGAGGAAGACTTACTTAATTAGTTTTTTCTACAGGGGAGCTGACAGGAAGGGAATTTGAAGAATCAGTTGACTGTCTCCGTCTCTGCAGGAACGGTACGGGGGAATTGGCTGGCTGGGCTGCCTTGCGTTTCTCACCCTTTGCAGGCAGCAGTTATTCTTGCATCATATTTTGTGTATCTGAACTGCTGGTAATTGGTGACAGAGAAGCAGAAATACCAAATCAGCTCATCTTGTCCGTATAAGTTTCTCTGACATCATTTAAGAAACATACTCATTGCTGCTGTGGAAGAACAAAGCGGGTGAAGATATTCTTTTCCCCTCCAAACAGTATTCCTTCCGTGCATCTGGAGAGAGTCAGTGTATCAAAATATGCATTACCATGTACTGTCTTTAACTGTAGAATATTGCCAGAGCAGAAGATACTTCTTGGTTGCTAGTTGACTATTCACTGAATGATGGATGTATCTCTATAAAAGCAAGTTTACCATTTTCCCCCCTTTCTCCCCCATGCGAACCTGTTGTCACCAGTTCATCTTTGGGGACACTACTAAGCAGCCACCTCTCCATTTGCATGCTACTTATTAGACCTGTTTTGTTTCTCTTTCTGGCTTTGTACCATTTCGTTTTAATGTTGGCAAATGTCATCCTGAAGTTGCTTTTGGTATATATTGTTTTGCTTTTTTAGTGTACCTCTGTATTTGTGTTTTGCTTTTCTGTTATCCTTGTTTCTCATTTAGAGAAACATAGATGTCTCCTACTTTGCTAGCTTAACACATCCCTCTCTCCTGCTGGTTCCCTTTTATTCGTGTGCTTGCTAGAACTGGAAAGCTCAGGGACAAAACTTGCGTCTCATTTATCAACCCAAGAGTGGTCTATGGGGGAAGATGGGATGACGCGGCTTCTTCTGGGGGGGTGCTTGGTTCCCTTCTCCTGACTTAGGGATGTGTGTTGGGGTACGAGTCTGTGCCTTGACTCCGGTCCTGTATTTAGTTGTAGTGAGCCCCAGTTAGTATATTACTCTGTGTGAACTGGGTGCCAGACGCTGAGGTTTTAAAATTTCTAATCTTTAAGTCTCTTTTCATATAGTTTGTTTGGCAGAGTAGCTGCAAAGATGCTTCCTGTATTTCTTTCCAACTTACTCCTCTTGCTGCCTGCTGATGGCTGTGACATACGCAGCTCTGCTACTCAAACTTCTCCTTGGTTTTTAGCTATTGCCGTTCAGGAGGGGAGGCAGGGAGAGGAACAGCATCTGCTGAACTCCTGTTCCCTTTGCCTGGTGCCTATCTCCGATGCCCGCTTCTGCCTAGAAGTGCTGGCACCGGATCGAGAGCCGCCCAGTTCCTGCGCGTTGCAGCCGATTCCCCCAGGTTTCGGAATAGCAGCTGCGAAAAGGCAGTTTTCAGTTTGTTGCTGTGTGGGGGGAAACTCTGAGCAGCAGGAGAGGCAGAGTGTTTGCATGCGGGTACCAGGCTGCATCAGCTTAGGTTTGCGTTTTGAAGGTTATTTTCACAGCCGTAAGTGTTGAAGGCTTTTCATTTTTTTGTTTAAAATTCTCTAGAAGTTGATGGTACTTGCCCAAAAGAATTTATTTCTGGTTCTTATTTGTTTTGCAGCGAGGAGATAAAGCATATGCTTCTTTTCAAGTGTGATTACTTGTATGCATAAGTTTAAGAATGTTCTTGAGTGTTTTTCCTGTCAGGAAGAGGAAAAGCATTAATTAACAGCATTGTGAAGAATGAGCAGAGCTACAGTGAGTACTTCTTTAACTTCTTTGACCTGGTGAAGAAAAAAATTAGAAGAAGAACAGGTGATTGCACAAGAATTTTTCTCCAGCTCTGTTTCCATTTTTCTCTCATGCGTTAGTTATTCATTTATGTTCACATGTCTTGGCTGTGGGGTTTTGGAAATAGGGGCCAGCAGCTTCTGCTTAATGGAAGTGCTGGAGGGATACTCTGAGTGATAGTATAGACAGACAAAAAATAATCCTTAGGATAGTCCTTTGAGTAGACTTGTTTGGGCCACAGACAAGGACATGGAAGAAAGGACAAAGCTCAGACAGTATATAAATGAGATCTCCAAAGAGATGTTGTACATCTACAAAGATTAGGGGAGAAATGGAAATCAGTGATGGAGAGTTTCATGGACTGAGTTGAAGGTATTGAGAAAGTACGTGGAACTGAATTAATTTTGGAGTAGAGGAACAGCAAGGACAGTGACAAAGTTAAGAGGAATGAATTTGTAGCAGAGAAATCCGCTGGTCATGAGAGTTATGCTTTTCAGTATGAAACAGAAATGGAGGAGGAATATCTTGGGGATAAGAGTCTGCAGGAAAGGTATTGGGCTAGGAAAAAGACATGATTAAGTTGGGAAAAAAGTTAATAGCCTCAATATTTGTGTTAGTGTAATACAGAATAGCAAGGGCAAAAAGTTGGTGAGAAACTTGGTACTCAGAAGTTGGAGTCCATGGAAATCAGAACAATAGGATATAGTGCATTGGGGAAAACGGTGTTTTCATGGTCTCAGATTTTTTTTTCTTTCTGCAGAAAGCTGCATTTGTTTTATGTGTCTAGGTTTTTCTTATGGTGAATTCATGAGTTAAAAAAAAACAAACAAAAAACCACAAACATAAAACCCCACCTCCAGGCAGTCTCTGCCGAATATTTATCTTGCTGGCTTTTGCTGGGGAGCATCCCCAGTTTGCGCCTGTTGCTCATACGTTCCTTCGTTCATTTCTAAATTATGTATTCTGAGGCCTTGCAGCAAGGTACTGGCGGCTGTTTCTCGTTCAAAAGAGTTCTATGAATGTTTTGGCATTCCCACTGTTTAAGACATCAAATATGCATTAGTGTTAAAATATTAATATTGCCTTTTTTATTATTATTTTGATCTCCTTATGGATGGCGCATAAGCAAAGAAAAGAAATAAAAATAAAGAAATGTTCGTTTGGTATATATCTGAAATTAAATCATCTTAGCAATCAGTTCCCCTCTGACTCTCTCTTCCTTCCTGCCATGTCATTAAAAGGCAGAGAATTTTTCAGTCTCTTACCAGTGGGCATTGAAGAGCAACAAATAGCGGTATTATTTGGACATGGAAGTTTTCCAACAAACTCCATGAGAATTATTTTTTTTTCTAGTAATCTTCAACTTGCAGAGTTGGAGTATTTTCCTGAATGGACACTTAGATTCAGCTTGTGGTGATTTAGCACCAAATGCAGTATCATTCTCATAACCACATATATGCTACAAATGGTGGAGGTTCTGTGTGTGTTAGTATGTGGTTATGAAGTAATTAGAAGCATTTTAGCTTAAATATTCTGTGATACAAGTTCTACCAATATCTCATTTATATGGTGTTGGGTTCTTTTCAGCATGCTTTGGCTCCCAAATTCAATTACTTTAAAAACATCACTTGAAATTTTTCAGGCCAAATTTTAAAGTTGTCTTTCTCTGCCATCCAAGTTTTTAGGTACCCTTACTTAATGCTTGCAGGCCTTTTTCTGTGATAATAAATGTTAGAAAATTACTATCTATGTTTTGTGTATATAAGCCTTCTGTTTTACCACTTGGAATATAAAAAAAAAATAAACGTCCTATAAAGGACGATTAGGAGATCTGGCAGCCTGTGGATATATGGGTGTATTTCGCTCATGTGTTGCTGAAAGGGAAATAAATGAAGAATGTCATTCTTAACTGTGTAATCTAAAGGTGATCTGCACATCAGTCACCCACTAGTGTCAGAGTATGTGAGTATTTTTGGGCGGGCTCTGACTGGGACACCCTGGCTGTAGGCTGGTTAGTGCCTTACAGGACTGCTGTTACAGCGAAGATTTGTTTGTCCCCTCTTTGCCCCCACCTCCCACGGGCTGGGCTGGGGAATTTTTAAGACCTCTCTACTTTCTAAATCGCCAGGAAGGACAGCGGTACGCTGTGGACAGGGCTGGGTATTCGCGGTGCTCAGAGTTGCATTGGAGCAACTGCATTACAACGGGTCTTTCTGCTGCTTTAATACGACTCGCTGACTGGAGATGGAAAGCATCATGGAAGAATGAGAAGTATTATTTATTTAAAATGGTAACAAAATTGTTCAGATTTTCACTAAACCGCTAGCTGGTTTATGTTCTGGATGTTTAAACTCTAATAGGTTATTAACACGTTAATTTGCTAACTACAGCTGTTAGTCAGAACTCAGTCTGAAACGGCCTTGGAGAGGTCAGAGATGTGATAAAATCAATAAACTGGCTGAAGCCTCCATACATGACCCTCTTGCTGTATTACAAGCTGGATCGGTTACAAGTGCACTTAATTATGCAGAGCAGCACACGAGGGAAGGAGAGACTGTACAGGCTGGCAGAGTTCTTCCCATATTGTAAAAAGCTATTTCTAAACCTGACTGCTGCATTTCGCTAATCCATGCCTGCTGGTGTGGGGCTGATGAGCAGTGGCCGTGGCTATTGTCCAGTAGCTGCGGACGTAGGATCTGCTGAGCTAATTGAGACTCTTTTAAAAAGTAAGACCATCCCCAAAGGTAACATGCTTCATCAGTGACAACAGCATCATCTGCATCACCAATTTCGCTCGGATCAGGAGTGTGTTTTAAAGTGCCCCTTCTTGTCCCACTTGCAGAGTTCTGGTTTCAACCAACTGTGTGTGGGCAAAGCTAAAGCAGAAGTTATTTTCTGGGAGCACATTAAGCCCATGCGACCGGACTGAGGTTAAGCCTCCTCAAATGTATTTTGGGGGGGGGGGGGGGGGGGGGGGAGGGTGTTAGGTCCTCAGTGTGAACTGTTTCACTGTACAGATGCACTTTTCTGGTGTCACAGTGCTTGTCAGTGTAGACGTGACTTCAGAGAGAGTCGGAGAGATTTAAAATACAGTGACTAACACAGAGTCAAGAAAGAGAGATGCAGCCGAAATGAGATAAATAGCATAACAGGGCAGTCTCCTTTCTGAGCCAGTAAAGCAGGACAGAACATGCAATGCAAACATAAAAACAGCTGAAGTAACAAAGTAATGGAGTCTTGCTATTTCTGAAGTTAATTAGGGGCAACAAACTGCCCCTAATTACTAAAAGTGTGGGATCCTCAGCAAAGCTGCCTGGGATACTAATTAAAAGAACTGATTATAAGAAATAGAATGCATAATTAATGACTGAGAAATCATTTTCAAGAATATCTTCAGACAGCAAATAAGGCGCCCTTGGAAAATATTGTGACACCCTGGGCCATCCACTGAATCTAATCCTGCAGATAGACCTGAACTGATTTGCAAGAGGTCGGTGTGCTTCTGCTTTCTAGTGCTGAGGTAGGGATTAATGGGGGAAGAATGACAGGTAGAATAGGAATAGTATTTCTGTTTTAATATCAAATACTCTCTTCCAATTTTTTTTTTTTTAATGTATGACTTCAGTAAGAACTTGGTTATGAAATGTACTGACATACTGTATTTTCTTTTAATAGTTGGCTTTGCAGTGATCTGCTGCTCTTACAGTTGAGTGAGGTCTTTAATGCTTGGAGAGGGCCTTTGGGTACCATCCTCTCTGTGTTCATTAGAGCACGTGTATGTGTGGCAACTGTTTGCTGTCGAGTGTGCGGGCCACCAAATGGACTGTGATTTCTCTCTTCTAGGTTCTTGAAAAAATAGCAATCTGAAAATTACATCTGACAAAACAAAAATGGAAAGTTTAAAGATTTATCTTCCTTGCAAAAAAAAAAAAAATCTAGCCTGATTAATGAGAAGTTTTTATCCTAAGTAGTTTTTTAAAGAAGCTAATCAGGGGTTAAATTTTGCCCAGGCACCTGTTTGGGTGTTCCTATCTAATTGGCCCTCCTTAATTTATAAACTGGAGATTTTTTAATAGTCCTGGTCCTCAATTATTTTGGCATGTTTATAGAAACTTAGATTAGGAATAACAAAGCTATAAATCCTTGGAAGCATTGAACCCTACGTATAATTTCCTATGCTGCTTCTCAGCACCTGATGGGGGTGGAGGTGGGAGGCTGGAAGTGCCCCTGAAGCACTGGGGTGAGCATGGAGGCATCCAAGAGGGACATGGGTGCCTTTAAGTAATTAGGCTGTGAGACCAACCCACTGCTGTATGATGTCCCTCCAGCCAGGCATTACCTTTAATTCTGGCTGATTGATCCGTGATCATTGTAATGAGACCCCGCTTTATGTGGGATTCTTGTTCACAGAGGGAGCAGACCCAGAACTGAGATATCCATATCCTCCATAGTGTCTTGACTTGTTCTGGGATTCAATAAATTGATGAGTATCTCTTTGGTCGCGGAGGGTTGTGTGTTGTAACTCTGAATGTATTTGTACACTGGGAAGGGGAAACAATCGACTCGTGTATGCCCAAAGTGAGACCGCCACCGCCCTGTTTCACCGAGGCAGGGGGGTCCTGCTGCTGGCGGCGCGTCCCTGCTTCCCTGCACGCTGTGGTTCTGCCACGTTCCCTATGGGATGTGAAAAATATGTGTATGTATCATTATATATTAAAGGAGGGAGAGCGTCTGTGTATACGCATGAGAGAGGCAGAGGAAAAAGCTATAGATACTGACTGATGTGGGGGGAGTAGGATGAGCATTCCATAGTGTGTTATGACCTAATTGTTTTAAAGAGGTTACACATTGAGCGTAAAATACTGAATACAAGTCATTTAATACTGCTACTTTTTCAGAAACATCTTTTTCTGTTTATTGTTGTAAAAATTGAAAATTGCCATTTACTTTCTGTAAAAACAAACAACCCCCTCCTCCCCAAACCAAAACAACAAACCCAACACCCCAAATCCTACAGATCTATATTTCTGCCTTGGCTCAATTTGGTAGCTACATCATGTAAAATGAAACTCCTCAACCTTGTGGAAAGGAAGCAAAGGTGTTCTTACGGTTTCTGTTAACAGTAGAGGTTTTATTTTTTATTGATATTGAGCTTTCAGAATTGATCTGATTCCTTAGGGCTAGCTCAGAGTGCGCCCTGTTGAAATCAGTAAACTGAATGTCTACTTTTCTATTTCTGCTCTTTACGTCTTACAGGCATAAGACTTAAATATCTGATTTGGTTTTGTATTTGAGGATGGATTTATAGCTTGGCTGCAGAAACTTGCTCTGGATTGAAACACAACATATGTGTTCTCAGTGTGAAGGATAATTTATTTTCCTAATTTGATTCAATTTGTGTTTTTTTGCCTACAGTAGAAAAATAATTAGTTTCAACAGGAAAACAACTATCCTGATTGTGTGGGTAAAAAAAAAAAAGGCAAAAAAAAAAAAAAATCCCCCCCTGCACCGCACAATTGTGCAGATAGCACTTAGCTTTTTCTCTCTCTGACTTTAGTGAGGCTACAGAGCAACTAGCACAGCTGTCATAAGCCACTCTTTGGGGGGGGGGGAAAGTTGGCCCATTTTATTTTTAGTAGTGATGTGGTTAGAGTGGAACAGCTTCTCCATATCAGTGATCACACTGCCTCAGTGCTAATAAGAAAAATGGGGTAATGCATACTGATTATAAGAGCTGGAGTGATACGTAGACTGAGAGATTGAGTAAAAAGGTGTGAGATGTTGAAGCTCAGAGCAATACAGATGGTCAGCGATGCAAATCCATTTCAATCTATAATGCCGGAGAGCCTGCAAAATGGACAGCATTGCATAATAGCATCAGAAGAAGATCCGTAGCCTCTCACCTTTTCTTTCAAAAAGAGTGAAGGATTCAGAGTAGAAAATAGAGATCGTTTTGTCAATGGGCTGAACCCATCCTTGGACATTATGTGCATTTGTGTGTTTAAGGCAGGTGTCAGGGAATATTTATTCACTACAGTCATTTATATGAATAAGTAAAAAAACCCCAAACGTAAGGTACTATCAAAATTGGAAAACTGTATCAAAATGCATGTAAGTTCCTTGCTCATTTTAAGCCTAATAATTTTAAGTGAAATAAAACTTTTGATTTTTTTTTTTCTATGGCAAGTAAATAAATTTTTGCAATCCATGCAGAAGAGTGAGAAAGATGGGAATGGACTAAACTAATATAGTTTTAAAGAAGGGGTGGCATTCAATGCAGGAGAATTATTTATATTTTTTTTTTAAGAGTTGTCATGAACTTGTGGATGCTTTGAGATAGGCTGAGCTAGGGACACCGTTTCTGATGCAGTAACTTCTAAGCAGTTTCATGTGTGCGTGTGCAAGTTGCATGCATACAACCTAGTAAACCAAAATAAGGTTGTTTTTTTCTGAAAGGTGGCACAAATAGGGTATCTGTAGGTTTCCCCTCATTAGTTCTTGCGTTAAAACAGGTATTTTATCCACCTGCCAGTTCAGAAGGTTCTTTCTGAATCACGAAATAGTTACCAGGGAATAGCATCACCAGTGCCAAACAGCTCTGCTACTGTGTCTGTGCCTTTAGTGATACCTGTTTAATTAAATGGTTTGCTCTTGATGGGACATGTAGTAAGCTAGGCTGACAAAGCTGCTGCGCCTCTGGTACACCAAGTAAGCACCCTGGCATGTGTCATGCCTGAATGAAAATTATTGCTTTGCTGTGGGATGGAAAGCTTATCTTGCAAAATTGTTGCAAAGCTGATGAATGTCTTCAGCGCACAAACAAGTTACTGCGTTTCGTAGTTTTACACCAAATGGGAAGGGACCTCCTGGGTTGGGGCAGTCTCGTGTCCAAACCCGTGACCTGGTACCTCTTTTATAAGCAGGCAAAACTTCAGTTAGTACTGTTTTTCATTACTGTACTAGTTGTGAGACTTCTGTTTCCTGACTGAATGCATTTGCAGTTTGTTTTATGCCCACTTGCTATGCTGTCAGCTCTGCCCTTCAGTTAAAATAACAGCTTTTCCCTCCTGAAGGATTTAAGAGGATGGTGTCTTGTTCTGCTTGGTCTAGTGGGAGGCGTCCCTGCCTATGGCAGGGGGCTTGGAACTCCATGATCTTCAACATCCCTTCCAACCTAAACCATTCTGATTCTATGAAACACTCCAAGCTCTGAACCATCTCTCAGGCACTCTCCATCTCTGATTATCTTAACGGCCTTTCTTTGTATGGTTTGCAGCTGGAATTAATGCACCCCCCTTCTCATGTTGCCTTTCCCGTTAGCACGGTGCCTGGGGTGCACTGAGGCAGCACATCTGAACCTTCAGCTCAGAGCAGCCAAGGAGAAAGACAACCTCACAGAAGTTCATGTGAGTCCCGGCCTGAAGTGTGGGATGCTGAATTTCACCCCATTTCTGTTACCACAGCTCCCACGCTGGCTGGGTTTTCCAGTACGTTGTTGTTTTTTTTTATCCATTCTCTGTGCTAGTGCATCCCAGCCTTGAATTTCAATATCAGTCTCCAGAATCAGAAGATTACAGTGTCATGTTCCTGTTTTCCCTGTCATAACAAGTATGGAAATACTGCATTTATGTTAATTTGCAGGTACAGCCCTCCAGAACTTTGCAGCTACCTTTCCTGAGGCCTGCCATTTCTCCTTTAACACCCTCACGTTTTTATGGATTCCCCCCCCCCCCCCCCCCCCCGCCTTGTGGCTGTATCTCAGCTGCTTAACTGTTACCTAGATAAGATCTACAGCATTCTTTAAGCCAGAAAGCAAGAATAAAAAGTGAACGGATTACTTTATCATATTTTAAATAATTCTGGCAAATCTGTGACTTTGTATTACTAATCCTTCCCGTTCTGGGTCAGACATTTCCCCGTTACCCTGATTCGAAGCTTATTTTTATAACCTTCTCCTGAGGAGTTTATGCTCCTCTGAATATAGAGACCTGCTGCCCTGCTTTGGGAAGGAGGTTTCTTGGGGCGATGCTGGGCAGCTTTCAGACTCTTCTAAAGAACTGCCACGGCGCCTCACTCAGGTCTCTCAACTCTTCAGTCTAGATGACTGAATCGACTAACTCCTCTTAATTCCTTGAAGCAGGGAATAAATTTTCACTTCTCAGTTTCCAGACTAAAAAGATCTTTCTGACTAAATACAAACTGCTGAGACCGGAATCACGTTCAATAACCATGCATATCAGCAAGCTCTCAAAATAATTAAGTGCTGCAGTGATAAAGAACAACGTCCGTTCAGCGGCACAATTCATATGCATTCAGTTGCAGCATTGCTGTGTGCCTGCCTTTTAATTCGTTTTTAGCCCAAATGCTATCATAAGTCCTGAGTTCCAGGTTGTCAATAAGCTTCTGAAAAGGCTGTTGCTGGCATTCTGCCCCGACCACATTTGGCACGCTGCAGAGCAGAGTTTAACAAACATCTGTTGGGTCGAGCTTTTCGTTGACCACGGGAGGTTAAATGGTCAGGACCTGCCGATTTCTCTACAGAATGCGTCTAGCCTTGTGAATTTTTACTATACTTTTGCATATGGCTTGAATGCTCACGGCAGACAACTTACACAACGGTGCAGTTATGCCACAACGTTTGGAGTTAATTCTCCCTTCTAAAATATTATTCAGCATACTTGAGCCAATGTTCTTGTTTTCAAACACACTGACATGTATATACATTGGTTTTCTGTGCAACAAAAGACATAGATTTGTGCTTCCTTCCTAACTTCCTTTGACACCACAACTTTGTGGTTGAATGGAGCACAACAATGTGTGACTTCTGGGTCTACTTCATCTTTTATCCTGCCTGTAGTGCTATAATTCAGGCGTCTCCCAACATTGGCCTGTCTGCCTTATTCCTACTCAGCAATTCTAAGTAATTATAATTTTTGGAAAAGCTGGTACAAAGAACATGCCGTGAATTACTCTGAAGGTCAGTCATTATTTCTGTGCTTCTTGGGAACAGTGATCCCACTTGTGCTAGGGACCGAGTGAATCGCTTGAAATCTCTGGTTCTTGTTCCTGTGAAGTTTACTTGCACAAAGTTAAGCAAACCTCCTTCACCACAACTCCCTTCCGCTTCTTACACCCTCAACTATCCTGGATTTTACAGAACAGCATGTGTGTCTCTTCTTTTGGTTCAGGATTGTGTTGTCTGGTCCTTCACACTAGAGGGAAGAAAAACTTTAAAAAGGGGAAAAGAGGCATCTTGTCAAATTAACATGATAGTCTCAGTAAAAGAGTGCAAAACTGGGAGCTGGAGGAAGGAATAAGCTCAGTCTCTCCCTCTGAAAGCTCTGACTTCTGCGTGCTTCAGTCCTTCATTGTTATGCCCTCTGCACAAAACACGAAGGATAGCTAAGTATTGGTTCTCTACTGTCACTTTGCAAATAATAGGAATATTGAAAGTTGATTTTTATCTGAAGTTTGGAAAGGAAATTGCATCTCCAGAATAGCAGACACCTCCCCCCACACACACACCTCTCCCACCATCCCTAATTCACTATGCAATAGCTAAGCAAGAGTGTCAGCTCTGTTTCTGTGGCATATTCCTAATCACTGTGCCATTTTTTTTTTTTCTGTGACAGTGGGAGAGATGGAGATCAGGAATCCTGTTCTGTTGCTTTTGGGTAGATACATAAATTACCAGCACAGTGCCTACTGAAATCTTCTTAAGCAGCTTTTGCAGGATAAAAGATAAGAATTTACTCCCGACTTAAACGAGAAAGCTGAGCATCTAAAGATCTGTCGCTCAGCTCCTCCTGGTGATCTGAGGGGGAAGGGTACTTGATAATTGTATGTGACAAGGCTAGTCCAATTTCTTTTTTCCAAAACTGAATTGTTACTGTTAGGAAAAATTCCCTTTAAAGCAAGTGCGTTATAAAAACCAGCAACCAAACAAAAACCTAGCATCTAGATTATGCAGTGTTTTGGAGAGAAAAAATATGCAGGTTTTCCATTCCTACCAGTTTGAGTAAGCCTTTGGTGTCACTTCAGACACTGATGGGTTGACTGCGCACCTCAGTCAAGTTAACTCATCAGAGGTTTAAAAAGACATCTGGAGACACTGTGTTTTCTTCGTAGAGTTTACCTCTCCATCCAAAAGCAGAAAGCTACAGTTTAGCTGTCTCCTAAACTCACTGTAAAACCACCTTGAAAGAAATTAGTGGTGAGTTTATTTCAAGGTAAGGTAAGGTTTCTTCTTCTGTGTGAACTTAAATGAAAGACCCGAGGACAGAAAATAAACCCTGAACATAAACTGCAGCCGATCAGTTCTCATTGGATTAAAATGGGTCCTAAGCTCTTTGGAGGAGAAAGCTGTGGTTTCCCCCCATGTTTAAAGATGATGGAAGGAAAGACATTGTCTCTCACTCACATACCCGAGAGGGAGAGCGGGTGGGTACTTGGCCGTAGACTGGAGATGAACAGGGCATGTTCGCAAGGCACTGAAGTGTATTAACCTACCAATTTGGGATTTCGTCCTTGCTGCCTGTACCTTTGTGTTCCTGCTTTGTGGTGCCGAGGTGACATACCAGACTCTTTCCCTGGGCTCCCTGGTAGCGTTCCCCATCACCAGGAGGGACTGCTCTATAAATGCAGCCCTGTAGTGGTCCGTGGTTGAAAGTGTCTTTATTCTCCCTGGGGTCTGGATTTTACAGCTTTCGTTATACTCCGGTAATTCCGCTGTTGGCCCGTTTTTGTTAGGCTCGTCTTTGAGCGCGGTTGTTGTCAGCAGGGAAGGCTGGGAGCCTCTCAGCAGACTTCCGTTCATTGTTTCTTTCAAACATCTGATGTTATCTCATCTGCCTTCGTGTTATTAAATATGCGTGCTGTCCTGGAATCACTTAACGTCTCCCCATTCACGTGCCCGCAATGCCCTGCTCAGATCCTGGCCTTTAGGGAACGCCAGCAGGCAAACTTTCTTCATTTCAGTGGGATTTTGGACAAGTAGGTGCTCTACGAATAGATTGTGAAGTTGTAACTAAGCATTTACAGAGGGTAATAGCTTTAAGACTATTTTCTTCTTTTCTTTTTTTCCTTTTTTTTTTTCTTTTTCTCTTTAAGAAAGGAACAAAAAAAAATGGTCACACCGCTAAGCTCTAATTACAGTAGCTTCAGAGAGACCTGCTTGATTTGCCTTTTGAGCTCTGCGCCGTGTCAGGTAGGTTTTGATCAAATGCGTTCCTGCCAGCATTCAGTCGTTAGCATTCAGCCTAAGTTAGTCACCAGTGAATTATGGTCTGTGATATGGTCCAGGTCCCATTGCTCTAGTTCTTTTTCTCTTTATTGATTTCCATTCTCGTTTTCATTATTGCCCTGGTCTCTCACTGCATGCTTCCTAGTGCTTTTATTTTATAGCTTTTCAGAATGAATATCCATGAGTCACGATTTGAAATAAAATGCTAATAATGACATTGTGCAACACTTTGAAATAAACATTTCTGAGGTTGTTCCTTAAGCGTTTTAAGTGGCAGACTTTGAGAAAAATCATACCACTCTGCAATGATAAGGCAAGAGGAAAAGAAAAACCAAAAAAGGCTGGTAAACTTTAACATTTTAGTTTAAATACCTCATTCTTGAATAGGTTTGCCAGCATCAGGCAGACAGAAAATTTTCTTGGCCATTCTCTTTACGCAGAAAACAAGTAATTAAATAATAACTGGTGCAGAATTTAAAATGTGATGTAATTGTACGCTTTTTCCTAATCTACACGGATCAGAAAAATGGCTAAATAGTGTCGTGTCCCCCTCCCCTGGGTTCCTGTCTTTACCACCGTGCGAAAGTCAAATGTTAGCTCCTTCTAGTTGTTTGGAGGAACGGAACGTGGTATGGCTACAGAGCCAGCCATTGTATTAAAATAGAGCATGGACTATTACAACACTGAAAACTTACTAGGTTTTCACAGTCTCTAGTGAGCTGTTGGGTCTACATTTCTGGGTTTGTTTCTAGACCGAGAGATTTGCCCACTCCCCTTTATTTCACTAATTTGCTTTTCCCTGGAAGTGATATTTTAAAGACCCACTGATGGAAGAGGGGGAGCACTTCCGGTAAAAATGTGTGTGCCCCTTGTCTTCCTTTTCTTTACAACAGCTGTCTTGAAAATTAATGAGATCGTGGGATGCAGCTGCAGCTGCCAATGTTTCATGATACGCTTTGCAGCAGTGCAAATCCCATCCTCACTCCTGATTTTTAATGAAATAATTGAGATGATGTCATCTTAATATTACAATTTTGATAATTAGGTTCCAGGAGGGAAGTCTCCTCGGCTGTGCTTGCTGTCATTGAGGAACAGCAAATCTGGCAGCAAATAACTTGCTGGAGTTGGTGACTAAAACTTTGGGTAATTTGTCTTTAAAACAGAAAAAAGCCAAGCTAAACAAATACTGCAAGAGAAGAAAACTATCTCTTATTGCTCATCTCATACTGTTTTCATTTATTTGTTAAAATTTTTGTGGCGGGATTGGTATATCAGACACTTTCTGAGCTTTGTTTCTTCGGCTCATATATTTTGAAGGCTTTTTACCCATGCAGCTTGTTCTCAACGATACACTGGGGTGTGAAACGTGTTATTATTTGGACAGAAGCCCTCTGCTCACTCTGCAGTGGGTGCTGGGAGGATCTTTCCTGCCTGTTGCTCTGACCGAGGAAGGAATTTATCTTTCTTCTAAACTACCTACCTTCAAACCCCGTTAATATTCAAGACTAGACTATCCTCATTTTGAATTACTATCAAAACATATTTTAAGGCCCTGGAACTTTATGGCTGAAGGTCTAAGCTTATCTCTGCTTATTACAGGATGAAATTTTTATTGAAGGCAAATTGCCTCCAGTCCCTCATGAGGATCTTGGCATCTTCCTCTACAGAACCCGGTGCTAGCCTTTGTCACTGGCAGAGGGCTGGGCTAAACTGGCTTAGTCTCAAACAGGGTGGAAATGCTTTTGACCCCTTAAGCGTCGTGATTGAAGGAAATCAGCAACTCCTGAATTTTAAGCAGTACTGTGAGATTCTATAAAAGGTACCTATGAACTAAATATAAGATCTAGGGGAAAGCAGGTAGAAACTGTAAAGTGGCTGGCACGGGAGTTTCTGCATGGTCCCCACTAGCAATCAGAAAGGCATTTGGGAGGCACGTGGAAGATGATGATACACTTGTCTCTATTTTCAGGAAGATGTATAAAATGTAGCTTCTTAACTGTCATTGCAAGAGAGGAGCAGTGTCATCAGCAAAGGGGAGAGAATGGAGTGGCCTCGGTTTTGTCTAGAGGTTTCGTTGCCCTTTGCTAGGAAGCTGGCGAACCTGCTGGTCTGATGGCTCTGCAGGCAGAAAGCCCTCTTGAGACTGAAGGTCACAGCTCTTCTGTTCCACCCCAGTGAGTGGCTTAGGGGAAAGCTCCGGGTGTGCAAGCAGGGGCTGCAGACCTCCCGCTCGGGGTGACTGGATGAGGAGCAGGCTAAGTATTAGCAGAGGAGTCGATACATGGCATAAGGACAGGCAGATGAAAGGGTGGATAATTTGCTCTGGGGGAGGCAATCTGGATTTTCCCGTACTGGTAATGACGGACACCCTTGCTTCGATGTTTTGACCCGGGAGAAAACTGCAGGAGGGTTAGTGAAACAAAAATTGACGGATAGTTTTTGGGCATAATTGATTAGCACTCATTATACATTTAGTTTTGGTAGTATAGTGTTTCCTAGTAATTTGTATTTTTTTCAAAAATGGATTTAATTGATTTTACCTGTTTTGACAACAATGCCTCTGAAGGTCAGACATGAATAAAAAACTCACCTCAAACTGTCCATTTTTTTTGCTCTTCTGCTTTGAAGTTACTAATTTAGTCAAATTAATAGGAATTACAAAACTGTTGGTGGATAGAAGCCTACTGTTTATGCCTGTAAAGATAAAATTCAATATTAGAGAAGGGACAAGCGTCTGAAACACTTGGATAATTTAAACGCTGGTATGAAGCATTAGTTGTCTGAGGCAAATCTGCCTTTATTTGACTTTAAAATGCCTGTTGAGCTAATAAACAGCTGAGCAATTACTAATTGGCCTGTGACATCAGAGCAGTGGGATAACCTGGAAGTAATGAAAGGACTTCAGTGTTGTTTGAGTGAGGTCATACCCCTATGAATAGGAACTGCTGCACTGAAAATTGCGTGTGTGGCAATAGCAGCCCCTGACCAGATTCTAAAATATCTTCTTTTTTTTTTTTTTTGGTATTTCTTTCAGCTTTCTGTCCAGAAAAAGGTATTCTTTCTGACTGCTGGCAGAAACGGACAGGCTGCAAATTTATCGTCATAAAATGTGTTTGTGAATCCGCCTTAGAGGGTATTGTTGATTTTTGCTAGGTGTGTTCACCTTGAAAGAACAGTAATGTACTATTCTTATGTTTATACAAGATTTCTGGGTGGAGCAGAAAAATACTTGGCTTTAAACCAGACGGTTCATGCAGAATGTGAATTTATTCTTTAACATGTGACTTGGACTTTATTGTATATAAGCAACATAGTCATCAATCAATTTTATTTTTTTTAGATTATTTTGTCGCAGTTGTTCATAGGAGCAGTATGGTGTGGCCAAATATGCATAAAAGTCCTGCATCTGATTGTTAAAGTTTGGGAATTTAGGCTGGATAGGAATTATTTCTGTAGCTCTGAAAGTTAGCAGAAAGGGAGATCAAATTGTTTTTCCTTATTTTTCTGTTGTCTGATACTGTTTATGATTAAATAATTTGTGAAATACTGGTACAAAACCCTCCAATTTTTGGCTTACACAGAATGTATTTTCTAAAGTAAGAGAGGCATTGGTCCTTAAGTGTTACTCCCCTTAAGTGTGGGTTTTCTACAAGTTGTAGATTGTTGTGGAAGTTGTGAGCCTGCTGCTGTCTTGTCATGATGCCAGAAACATCTGGTGGTTTTGGGTAATAAAATATTTCACTTTCAGTAACCTGTGATGCTGCATCAAGATGGGAACTGAGAGATGTAAAGTTTCATGTCAGCCTTTTTAGCGACTGTACAGTATTTGCGTCCTTCGTGCTATGAATGAAGCTTATGCTACGGTGCACTGCAACTACCCTTCATATATTTTACAAATAAAAGAATGGAAAATTTGCAGGGAATATACCTAATTATTGTAAATTACAAAATCATCCATACAGTAGGATTATTTCTCACTTGATACATGAAGAGGCTTTATTACTTCTCAAGTGCTGTAATGTTGAAGTCGCAGATATTGTCATGGATGTAACCAGTGATTCAGAAATGAGTTTGCTAGTTTTAATGGTTTTATTTAACTGGAGAGATAGGTCTGCTCATGCAAGAAGAAAAGCTTGGGAAGGGGACAGGTTCAGTAAGATCTGTAAATTTGGGCATACTTGCCTGGACTCCCATTTAGTTAGTGATGATCTGGTCAGCGAAGGCTGGTGTGTGTCAGTTCATTCATTGGGTTGTCCACTCATTGGGCCATTTATAAGGTGTCTGCTGTAGAGTTAGGCGAGTTGCTCGCTTGGCTATGCTGACTGCATGGGTAAGACCTTCACTGAGCATCTGGGGGAATTTGAACACCTCCAAGGATGAAGACTGTGACCTCTCTGGACATCTGCTCTGGGGTTTGACCACTCTCATGGGAGTGGAGGTGGGGAGATAAAAAAATAATTCCATATGTCTAGAGAAGAATAGCCCAGGCTGAGTTCTCCAGCTGTAGGCAGTGTAGGTGGGACACGTGGGTCTCCAGCTAGTGGGAAGTGCTGAGCTGGGGTGTGATGGCTGCAACCCAAGCTGTGGTAAGAAATATCCATGCGACTCTGTCATAAGGAAGTATATGCTGCATCCTGAAGTATTGCCGAACTGTTTACAGTATAAAGTGTATCTAGAATTGAATTTGGGTGTTGCGTTCATTTTACTGGTCTGCTGCATTCTTACCGCATTGTATTTTTCATGGAATCTCTTCCATCAAGACCAGACTTCATCAAATCCAAAGTGATTAGGACTCACACAGCATTATTTTGCTTGCACATAAGGGGGCAAGGAGGTCCTGAGAAATGTCTGCTTTCTCATAAGAAAACAAACATCACTTCCCAAAACGATGCCCCTATACCTACTGGAACAAGCACCAGGATGAAGCTACCCCATTTAATTTTGGCTAGGTGATGGGATTTAAGAGTTTCTGGCCTAATGGGAGTTCAAGAACTTCTCTGTGAAGATGGATCTCTCTTGATGAACTTGAATTTTTGTTTCTATGAGTACATCAGTGTTGCTGTTGTACACTGCTGTAGACGAGCGCTTCTGTGCTGGTGGGCTGGGATGCTCCAGGGTCATAAAATACAGTTAGGCCTTAAATTTGAAGGCATGCCATGCTATCTAAAAATCCAACAATTTTACTCCAGTACACTCGACTAATAAAGACTAGTGTTCTGTCACTTGGCTACACACCCTTTTCTATAATAGATATAATAAAATGGTTAGAATGTTATTTTTGTGATTAAGTATGAAATTTTTTTCTGTAGCTTGTTTTGTGTTTAATGTTGTTAATATTCTATCCTAGCTAGGTTTTTTTTCCTCTACTTCTTATATACCTCTTGTAACTTGCTCTGTTGTATTTGAAGAAAAGAACAGTTGTGTTTTTAATGTGATATGAAATTTTATTAAACTTTATTTAGCAAAATACATTTACACCTTTTTTATAAACAATTTTTGACAATTATTTTCCCCTGAAAAAGGGCAGTAAGCAACTATCTTATTGGTTTGGGCATTTTTTGGGTGTGGTGTCTTTTTTTTTTTTGTTAGAAATTGTTTGCTTCTTCTGTGTCGGTTGCTTACCTGTTCCTGTTCTAAGGCTTTAGAAACACTGTTTTGAAGGAAGAAGTAATCTGTCATGATGAGTTTCCTTTTCTTTTTTTCTCCTGCTGGATTGAGTGGTCCCAGAAAAGATACTTCTCCCTAAGGTGTTCTATCTGTAAAGAAGTGGCTACCACAGCACTGCTGTTTTAACTTTGGCAGTAGGTATTCGTCTGTCCGGTTCTTAACTTTATGAAGTCAGATTTTAGGAGACGATACTGCCTGTTCTACCTATGGTAATTCATTCTCTTGAAAAACAGAACCTCATTCTTTGTATGATTTGTTTGCTTTCTGCTTTCTCAAGAATATTAATCTTATTTTCAGTCATTCTCCTGAGAGAAAGTCCTTTCAAGGTAGCTTGCTGCCTCTGAAACTTTTCATAATAACTTCACGCTACAGCTCCCATTGCTTCACAACATGCTATCATATGTTTGTCTTTTAAAATAAGAACAGAAGCTCTACTTCCTTTTTGCAGTTTTTAAAAGCAAACTTTCTTGGGATGTGGGCTTTTTGAAAATTAAACTTGCAGGTTTCAAGTTCTGTTTCAAAGGAAGACATAATGCCTTTTTGAGAATGCTTTGCTTCCCTGCAAGCTTCGACTTCTTATGCATCAGAGGCGATACCTTGGGGAATCAGTGTTCCGTTCAAAGAAACAGACGTGCAGATTATAATGATTTCTATTATCAGGAAAGATCGTGATGTGGGACTTCTGTACTTCAGTAACGTTAGAGGAGAATTGTCATTAAAAACTTACTCGTTTCTAATAATTTTTGTTTTGCTTTCAGCTGGCTAGCTTGTAAAGCCAGGTTGAATCACCAAGGAGTTTTGAAATGTTATGAGAAAGACATCTGTAAAAGTGAATTATTTCATGAATGTAACTGAAGGTGCATATGAAGTAACTAAAAAAGATGAAAACTAAAATGCAAAGTTAAGTAATGTGCTGCCTTTCAAGAACAGGAGCATCATCTGCAAGACCCAAAAGATGATGGAATATGCCTTCAATATTCTTCATACTTCAGTATGAAGTCAATACTTCATAAAAGCTGTGTTATCTTACTGCAGCTGATTCCTACCATGACCAATTCTGGTCTGTTATCTTTGTGCTGCTGTGAAGCTCGCAGTCCCTTTTTTCCTATTCTCTGGGAACTGTGTTCACTTGTATCACCCATGGGACACTGCGATAGGTATGCACTGTTCTGCTGGAATTCCTGGTCAGAAAAGCTTTGGAAAGTTTTTTATTGAGTTCTTGGCTGACTTATTCCTGTCTTCATAGAAGACTGTCTTCCATTGCAGAATCTAAATGTAGCTGAGGTCATGTAGCTTTTGTAATTTAGATTAGACAGCTTTTGGGGGAGGTTTGTTTGTTTTTTTTCTTTTTTAAAAATTGTTGTGTGTTTCTCTCTTTACTACATACCACTGTTGTTGCAAGTTGGTCAGCTTCATGCGCTTATTTTGGAGCCACAGCATAAAATTGTTTTTGTTTAAAAAAGAACAGAAAACTCAGAACTTAAATGCCTACATTTGTGAAGTCTTAAGCTGTATTTGTAGGTCTTTGTTTAAAAACCAAACCAAAACCCTAACAACAAAACAAAACCCAAACTTTTTGTTTAAAAACCAAACCAAAACCCTAAGATTATCTACAGGTCTTTGTGGGGAAAAATAGTTTTGTTTAGTAATTTCTTCTAAATTGCCTTGACTGTGGGGAAAAGTAACTTTGGCACCTGGTTTAATATCTCTCCCTGCTTGGTTTTTTGGTGGTTTTTTTTGAGCCTTTTGTTGGTTTCTGTTTAGTTGGAATATGGACTGGAGAAGTTAAAGCAGTCACCCTGCCAGAGCATGTTTACAGCCTGGTGCTCTGGGATTGGAGCTGCCTCCCGTTTCTTACAGATGCGAAATCAGACTTCACCTATGGGGGGACTGAATTACAGCTCTGTTCGCTTGAACTTGTGCTTGTAACAACAGTCTGCCTTCAGCACAGGGATGCAATTACTTAGAGGACGCTCATAAAGTGGGAACAAGCATGCCATGGGCATAATGTAGCGTTTCTATTGATTTCTCTTTTTATTTGCCACAAATCTTGCGTTCAAGTGTAACATCCTTCTAAGATCTGGCACTCGAGAATTTGTAAGAGCTCTCCCATCACTGTTGCTATTTGTCTCTCAAGGGTGGAGATGTTCTCGATGTGCTGCCTAGTAGTCTGCTGTGCAAACTCTTTGCTATCGAAGAGTTCACTTAGGTGAGGGATGGAAGAGAATAAGCTGTTTCAGAGGGATACACAAAAGTATTGTGGAGATGTAGTCTCTCAAATAATTACTACTTGTAATTCAGTGGTCTACAGCACTTCAGATGGTGTAGAAAGCTTACATGTGACAACGCACAAGAACAAATTGGCACCATAATAGCTAAATTAATATTTATTGGAGTCCAGGCTCACATCAGACCTGAATGCCAGTGAAAAAGCAGATGAGAAGCTTTACAAAGGGTTGTAGGTAAAAAGATGACAGTGCTGGCAACCACGGGGTCTAGTCCTATGAGTGATGTCTCCTAACTGTATTACAAGTTAGGAAGGGTGCGGCTGGTGGGCTGAGCTGTGGTCTTGGGAAACTCGGGTACAATTTTTGGAGTCTTCACTCCTCCTGGAATAGCATGGAGATGAGAGGCTGGGAAGTTGGGTGCAGGAGGAGACTTGTATGGCCCATAGGACAGAATGGGAAAACTTTTATTTAGGTAGCTGTTCAAAGGCTCAGGAACCTTCTTGCAGAGAATTGGTGAATCTCTTCGTTCTGTACACTCTCCTCTTTTTCATACCATCTCATACCTCCCTTCTTCATTTCAATGACTACAGGGCAAAATAAATGACTTTGAAACCACAGTAAGCTTCTTTCTTTAAAAAAAAGAAGATATTAAGGTGAAACTTTTTGGTGTTGTGGTCTTTTCATGTGGATAGTGAACAGCGATTATGTTGTCAGAAAGGCATTATTTTTGTGCAATCACTTAATTTAATGTGTGGTAGGTTTTTTGTTGTTTGTTTGTTTTTTCCCTAAGTAGTTCTTTATTTGTGGAGGACTCCATTAAAAAAAAAAAAAAGAATAGATTCTAGAGGATGAGAATGATGCTGTATTTCAAAAATACACGAGTGAGCATAGTTGCTATAAGGCCAAATGTAAATGGTGGTTAGTATATAATGTCACTCAGAGTGATGAATAATCAAGTTACTTGAAAACTCAAAGATCACCTAGCAAACGTCTTTTGTAAATACATTTCCATGGAGTCTGAAGTCATTAGAAGAGAAATGGAAGCAACTGAAAACTGAAGAAAAAAACCTTGCATTTGATGTATCATCAAAATATCCCACATAATTCACGGAACGGGTTGTGTTCAGATTTTTTTATTAATCATAAGAATTATTTGCATTATTAAAGGCTATCAAAGATTTTTTTTTTAAACCAAATAATGTTCAAGTAACATTTCCCATTGTGTTTACTGAATTCACGATTTATAATAAGCAGTTTAAGATTTTTGTAAAGTATCTGTTTGTGGTAATGTACTGGGAAAGATTTAATATTAATTAATGTGGAACTACAGATGGCAAAGGGAGACATTTCAAACCTGCTGCAAGTTTGCATTTATTATAAATGATCTTAAGTTTATTTCTTGCAGACCGTCGGTATTTCCCTGTGTCCTGGTTCAATGCAACCGCAGTGACTATTTCCGAATTATAACCTGTTGTCTTAATAGTTTGATTGTAGGGTTTTTTTTTTTATGCTGGGAAGTGGTGAAGGACTCTTAACCATGTGTAGGTGTGGGTTTGCTAGGGAAATTCACCCTTTGGCCATATTCTAACTTTTTTTTTTTTTTTTTTTTTTTTTACTGGATCACAGCTTCCAGGCTGGACCTTGGGGCTGGCTGCCCATCAAACTCTGCACCTTCCCTTACCACCTTAGTGCACCTATGCTGCTGGAGCCCTCCATGTGGTGTCATTCCGGGAACACGGTGTGACTTGGGCTGCAGCCACCTGGCAGCAGAAGGCACCGGTGGGAGAAGCCTCACGCAGCAGCCGAGCTATGGTGCTACAAGGCTGCTCCGGCATGTGCCAGGCCCTTCTTTCTGTCCCTCAGGGTGCCTGACAGGCAGCCCTCTGCCATCCTGCCTGGTTGCTCCCCATCAGAGGGGATGTAACGGTAATAAGAGCACTGTGCAAATCATCATCACTGCCCACGTGGCTGGGAAGGAGCAATTTGCTGCTAGTGAGCACAGGCTGGGATTTGACTTTGGATTAGCCATGGTGGACAGCCTTCCAATTCTGCCAGTGCTTGCCACTTTTCCTGTGCGTGTTGAAGCATACGCCGTAGGGCAGGCATCGCACAGACAGCAGCCCTCCTTATTTCACCAAACTGACTTGTGGGAGGGGGGTTCGACCCAGTCCTTGCTCATTTTCCAGACTAATTTTGCTTTCCTGCTAAGAATCATGCTGTAACAGAGGTCTTCTGCCAGTCTTGCCTCCTTGCATTCTCCATTTTCAACCTCCCTGTGCTGCCTCCCGGTCCTGTCCCAGCCTTGCTGTGCAGCCTGCTCCGGCTCTAGTTGCCTGTTTGTCCCAGGTGTCACCTCTCAACTTTTCACCATCCTCCCATTCTCTTCCCTTTCTTCATTTATCAGGTCACCTTCTACTTCACTGTCTTTGAGTACCCAGTGCCAAGGATGCCTTAAGATGAGGAGGATGGTCTCATTGATTTGAGAGAAGGGGGTGGGGGGAGACTGGCAAAGGCAACATTGCTGTTTGGAGTTTTCCCTTATAACTTGTGTTAGCTTGTTGCTTGTGTCAGAGGGCAGATTTTTGGCTGCAGAGGGAGTTTTTAACTTCTGGAGGTCTTTCAGGGTACACAGCTGCAAAAGACTTGATTGAGTAGAGAGAAAGGAGAGTTTTATAGCTGCGCTGGGTTGACCTTGGCCAGCTACCAAACACCCACCCAGCTGCTCTCACTCCTCCTCCTTAATAGGACAGGGGGGAGAAAATAAGATGGAAAAGCTCATGAGTTGGAGTAGACGGGGAGATCACTTACCAGTTACTGTCGCAGGCAAAACTGACTTGACTTGGGGAGAATTAATTTCATTTATTGTCAGTCAGAATAGAGTTGGATGGTGAGAAACAGAGATGAAAACTTAAATCCCTTCTGTGCCCATCCCACCTCATCTTCTTTTGGGGCTCATTATCACTCCTTCATTCCCAACTCATCTGGCTCTTCACCCCACCCAGAGCAGCACAGTGGGAAGGGGAACGGAGGGCTGTGGTCAGTCCAGAGCAGCTCTTCTCTGCTGCTCACGCTTTTTCCCTGCTCCAGTGCGGGTCCTTCCCAGGGGCTGCAGTCCTTCAGGAAATACCACGTGCTGCAATGGGGTCTCTGTGGGCTGCACGGGGACAACCTGCTCCACCGTGGTCTCTCCATGGGCTGCAGGGGAGTCTCTGTTCCGGCACCTGGAGCGCCTCCTCCTCCTCCTTCTCTCACTGTGGTGTAACAGGGCTGTTTCTCAAACTTTTCTCCTAACTCCTCACTACTGTGCAGTGTTTTGCCCCTTTTTTTTAAATACGTTTTCCCTGAGGCGCCGCCATGGTGGCCAAGGGGCTCAGCTGTGCCCTGGGGTGGGTGGGTTGGATCCAGCTGGAACCACAAAATCACAGAATGGTCAGGGTTGGAAGGGACCTCTGGAGACCATCTAGTCCAACTGCCCCGCCAGAGCAGGGTCATCTACAGCAGGTTGCACAGGACGGTGTCCAGGTGGGTTTTGAGTGTCTCCAGAGTGGGAGTCTCCACAGCCTCTCTGGGCAGCCTGTTCCAGTGCTCTGTCACCCTCAAAGTAAAGAAGTTCCTCCTCATGTTGCGATGGAACTTCCTATGTTCAAGTTTGTGCTCATCTGGCTGGCACCCTCCCTGCTGTGCCCGGCACGGGGCAGCCCCGGCCTCTCCTCACAGCGGCCGCCCCGCAGGCTCCCTCTGCCGCCGCCTGGGCACCAACACCCAGTACAATAGCTTGTCTACAACCAGAGGTTGTTTTTATGTCGATGGCAAAATAATTTTTTCTGGACACAGGGAACATTATTTCATCTAAAATCCTCTCTCAGCGTACAGAGGTATTACAGCTTTTCCACGAACGGCAGCTGCACGGCCAGCAGTGGCCATTGCCTGGGCCGCCCCTCCGGCCTATGCTGAATTGGTTTGGGGGGGGGGCTGTCCCTGCAGGCAGATAGTTACGAAGTTGCAGCCTAAAAAATTGTTTGAAAGTTTTGCTGTGTGATCCAATTAAGGGGATTTCCAATATAGTGCCGTCAGTCTCTCTTACTGTAGCAAAACATCTCTATACGTATGTTTAATCATGCATAAGAAGAGCCAGATTTATTAAGAAGTGAACTGTCCGTTTACACAACATAGTGATTGCTTATTTATTTGTGGTTTTTGCTCTTCTCTCTGCATTTGGGGTATTTTCTGGTAGAATAATAATCTTGATTACTTTCTTCTGATAACATTTAAATCCATCTTCCTTCTTTGAAAAGATGTAATTAACTTCGTGTTTATTTTTTAGGTCTAGGTTGACTGGATATTATGCTCTTTTTATTTATCTGCCACGACAAGCAGAGAGGGGTAGTGTTCAATCCTTTGTCTTTTTGCTCTTTTTTTTTTTATTTAAAACAACACAATTGGTATAAATAATGCAGGAGTAGAAAACAGTAGGCTTTACAGAGATTTCATTTTTATTCTCTCTACCGATAAAAGCTTTGGGGGAAGGGGGAAGCTTTTCTGATAAATATAGTCACTCAAACTCCCCTGTATTAAATGTTATTGCTTCATGGCGATTATTGCTGTTCTTCATGATTCATCTTTAATATTAAAAAGAGAGAGGGAACACGAGTTGGACTTGGCCTCCCTGTGCATGAGACTAGACCTCAGAGGTGCAAAACCGGCGCCACTGCTCCCTTTTCGTGCTGGTGGCACTGAAGTTTTTTTTTTTTTTTCTATTTTGCAGTATCTGTGCCACAAGTATTCATACCCCAACTGGACATAATTTTGAGGCTGGAACATGAGAGCTGTTTTAGTTGGATATGTCTTGGAAGGCTATGTATTCTCCTTTTTTGTCTCTCTCAGGTTTTATCTATTACTTGAAGGAGACAAAGAAAACATGAATATAAAGGTTTCTGTCCATTGCGACTTTGATCGGTTCCAGGAGGGGAAATAAGAGCTGCGTTGCAGCACCCTGTCTCTAAAGGTGACCCTGCAACACTATTGGAGATCAGAGATTGACTTTCATCCCTCCTAGCTTTTAATGCGTCAGGGAAGGAAGATCAGGGGACCAAACCTCTTTACAAAAGCTGTGAGTTTCGGTGCTTTGTTGCACAGCAGAAATTCTTGCTTTTTTTTCTGTTCTTTCCTCTCCCACCTGATGCACTTGAGGGAGTGCTTAGTTTTGGGCTGGCAGTGAGAACTAATAGAAAAGTAAAGCTGGTGTGGAGAAGGCTGGCTATTGGGGCTGTGGCAGGTAGGGAAGAGCTCAGTGCTTGGGTCATGTGAGAACTGGGGAAGGACGGAGCTCCTGCCAGTGCCTGGAGAGCGAACCTCAGCGTTACTCATACAAGGATGCAGGCAACATCAAATTCTGTATCCTATGCCTGTCATGGGGTACATTGGCAACTAAGTTGTATTTCTGGATTTCAAGACACTTTTTTTTTTATTGTTCAAAATAACAGAGAAAGCCAGCTAGGTGTATCCAATAGTCTGGTATTCAAGTATTACAGAAAGGTTTGCACGTGAGCCTGATTCTGTTCACATTTACATGCATTCTTCTACTTTCCTGCAGAAAGGAGGAATTAAATTCCTTTGATTAAAATCAGGCTGAAATGTTGACAAGGAATGGAATTAGTGTTTTACACTGTTATCTGAATAGGCCAGTTGACTTTGAGACTGTTGATATGCTTGAAGGAAAAGCTATGCTGAAGTACAAGTAATTTTGCTGTAAACTCAGTTTTCTTGTTTCTTAATAGCTCACTCGTTAGCACTGAGAGATCTTGTTCTGAAACAATAGAAATCCTAAGAATAACTGTAACTTCATTCAGACTATCGAGTCCTTACAATTTGGTTTTGCGTGCAAAAACAAATAAACAGAATAAAACCCCCACTCCTAGAAATGCCAAAATCTTTTGGCGAGTTAAACTGTAGTTCCTATATGTAGGTGTCTAATGGAGGGGAATTCAAAACTTTGTGTGATGTAGAAGCACAGGACTTAATGCTTTCCATCAATTGGCACTGCTAAAGAATGTTTCATAGAAATTCTCAGGCTTTAACTGTGTTAGTGCAATGCATAGATGTGTGATGCGCGTTTACATTGTTCGTCTTGTTGGAGAAGTCACCTTGACTTTTTTCGTGTAGGTCATCACTTGAAATGCGAAACAAGGGGAAAAAAATTATCTGTGAGAAGACTACATCTGTAAAACAAGGTAAAACTTCTTCAGGAAGAATCATGAAGCTGAAGAAATGCAATTACAAATGCACTCAGTAACCTACAGCTAAAAACTGAGCAGCATCCAGATACATAGTGGTGGAACTTGATGTTAAGTTGAAATTGTTGATGAATCTTAACCAAAAAACAATTCAAATTATATTTGCTTTTCCAAATCAGGAGTTGAAGCATATTCCCATTATTGCTTACTGATGCAAATGATACCACAGATTCCTTTTTAGATGCAGTGATTTCAGTTGGACCTTTCTATAAGCTTAAGGGAAAAATGTTTTTGTAGGATTTGGGTAAGATTTTATTTGATACTTACAGTATGGTCATTTTTAGTGGCTTCTTTAATTGAAATATGTTTTAATACTTTTGTGACAGTTTGCGAGCTGGAGGATGATTTATATGTACAAATTACTTTTACTTTTAAAATAATGGATTTATCTTGGTTTATTTTTTAATTTTTTAGTAGTTATGGCAGGGATGAGGGAATTAGATCCTATATGGCAGCATAAGTGGAATTCGTCCTACCAAGTGGAGATGTGTGGCTGAGCCTGTACTGCAGGTCACTTTCCATCGTCAGCAGAGGAAAAGCAGGCATTTCTGGGCTGCAGTTTCTCCCATCTGTAGATGTCTGCATTACGATGGGCAGATTGTGCTGTATCTGTTTATCTCCACTGACTGGAAGAGGCCTAAGCTGATGGTTCAGCTCTGAACATAAATATATATTCAAAGACATCTCAGATTATAGGGATTAAGCCTTCGATATTGGCTGTATGTTTTGGGTTGTGCTTTTGAAGGAGAGAAGGGGAGCATTACAGCACATGCTGTCACTATTGTGTTAAATGTTAGGTAACCGGCTTTGTAAATAGCAGTTATGATGTGTGAGAAGACTTGCGTTTTTAGAGTCGTTTGGACTTCTTGTTGTGGAAGCTTAGTCATTATTTACGGAGAAAAGGTAGTATCTTTGATTTTCACGCGCCTAGTTTGTCATACAATGTTTTTGCAAATGCATTTGCTCTGTTGTGATGTGTTTTTTCCTACAATGCTTGTAAAAGTATTTAAAATCCTTCTGCAATCTCAAAAACCCTAATAACATATTTAAAGTCACTGATTTAGGCATTTGTTACTGTCTCCTTTTCCTGTGAATGAGTGTCTTGTTTTGCATTACTTGAGTGGACAAGGGGCTTTCTACTTGTGAATTAAAATTAGTTCCTTCACTGGTCCAGTCTGGCCTCAAGATTTTATATTTTTCCTCCTACCTTTCTACCTCAAATTAAAAGGCAGAGCCTAGAAAATTCCTAGGTTGCCTATTGGAATCCCTGAAAGCTCTCCCAAAACCTTTATAAGCTTAGAAATCTGTGTCTTTGACATAACACATGCTCCTGAATCTGTGGAGGAAATTGTCACTGGGAGAGTTTTGAGCTATAAGACTATGGACTTCTGGCACAGGGATTTTATTGCCAGAGAAGTTGCTGTATAATTAAGTGATGAGTTGGAATCACAAGTGATGACTCATAGAATGGTTTGGGTTGGAAGGGACCATAAAGCTCATCCAGTTTCAACCCCCGTGCCATGGGCAGGGACACCCCTCATTAGACCAGGTTACTCAAAGCTCCATCCAGCCTGGCCTTAAACACCTCCAGGGATGGGGCATCCACAACTTCTCTGGGCAACCTGTGCCAGTGTCTCGCCACCCTCACAGTAAAGAATTTCTTCCTAATACCTAATCAAAATCTACCCTCTTCCAGTTTAAAACTGTTACCCCTATCTCTACAGTACCTGATGAAGAGTCCCCATCTTTCCTGTAGGCCCCCTTTAGGTACTGGAAAGCTGCTATAAGGTCTCCCCAGAGCCTTCTCTTCTCCAGGCTGAACAGCCCCAACTCTCTCAGCCTGTCTTCATAGGAGAGGCGCTCCACCCCTCTGATCATCTTCGTGGCCCCCCTGCAACAGGTCCATGTCCTTCTTATGTTGGGGGTTCCAGAGCTGGATAAAATATTCCAAGTGTGGTCTCATGAAAGCAGAGCAGAGGGGCAGTCACCTCCCTTGCCCTGCTGGCCACACTTCTTTTGATGCAGCCCAGGATACGGTTGGCCTTCTGGGCTGTGACTGCACATTGCTGGCTCTTGTTGAGCTTCTCATCAACCAATACCCCCAAGTCCTTCTCAGGGCTGCCCTCATCCAGACCAGCCTATATTCATACTGGAGACGTCCCTAACCCATGTGCAAGACCTTGCACTTGGCCTTGTTGAACTTCATGAGGTTTGCACAGGCCCACTTCTGAAGCCTGTCCAGGTCCTTCTGGATGGCATCCCTCCCATCAAGTGTGGTGACTGCTCCACACAGCCTGGTGGTGTTGGCAAACTTGCTGAGGGTGCACTCAATCCCAACACCCATGTTGCCGACAGAAATGTTAAACAGCGCTGGTCCCAATGAACTAGTACATCATTCAGAAGTAAGTGAGATCTGTTTGTTTAAAAATGAAGTAAATGGTCTTCTGTTTCTTTATACTTATGCTTATTTTTTTGTGGTTGCCTTTCTTTGGGAAATGGATTTTCTTAAAAATTCTCAATATTTGGCTTATCTGCAGTAATTTGCATTTAAATGCAAACTATGTCTTTCCTCTTTTCTGCAAGTGAAATATAAAGAAATGCTGATAAAGACATAATTAGCTAGCACTTCCCTTTAAGATAATTGTTGGGGCTTTATAACTGCTCAATACTAAGATATGGGAGAGGAAAATTGATAGCATTCTGCTGTTCCTTCCATACACTCTTCTTCTATAATGCATCCATTGCATACCCTGAAGTTCAAACCAGAAATCTTCTCTATTGGCATGCAAGAGTTTTAAGGGATAATTGACCTTCATACTTCCTAGTCTATAAAAGAGAGAGTGGTGGTCTGTGAGAATGTATTGCTTAAGCAAGATAACGTTTAGCAAATTGATGGTTTTTCCCTTCCTCTGCTCCCTTTGCTTTTCCATTATGTTAACACTTAGATTAAAACGAAGAGGTCATTTCCTCAAGTGCAGTTTCGATGAATAAGCAAAGGAGGGGGGGAAACGACTGTTGTATTCCCCTACATGCATTTGTAGAGTCACCCCAACAATATAAATGGTTTTGACGCATATTGTAAGCATATCTGTATGTATGTGAGTGAAATGGCAAAGAGCATAGCTCTGAATACTTAAAATACTCTAGTATCTATAAAATACGCTCCTAATATGCACTATAGGAGCTCTGCTATGAAGTGTGTGGTTATGGGAGAGATGTAAGGGGTGGAAAAAGAGGAGGCAAAAAAAATAGTAGAAGTGTAAGAAGAGAAGATAATCACATGGGGAATCTGCCGTAAGCCAGGAGATCATGAGTTTCTCTGTTGCATGTATGAATGCTTTTGGTACTTTCAGTAGCGTGAGTAGAAATACACTTGAATCCTAGAGACTTTGCTGAACATTGCACTGGTGGTGAAAATAGGATTATTTGTTTTTGAAGTAGCAAGTATGATACAGTTGGAGGTTTTTGGGAGGGTTTGGTTCGGTTTAGTTGTGCGGGGGTTTTGGTTTTGTGTTTCGTTTGTTTGTTTGTTTTTGAAAGACAAAAATGCCTTGAAATTCAGGTTGGACAGGGCTCTGAGCAACCTGATCTACTTGCAGATGTCCCTGCTCATTGCAGGGAAGTTGGACTAGATGACCTTTAAAGGTCCCTTCCAACCCAAACTATATTATGATTCTATGAAATGTCTTAATATGTTGTGGTGGTGTGCATTTATGGGGTAGTGTAGCCTTTTCTTCTTGTCTGAACAGCTCAGATTTATATTTTCATAAAACATTTGTGAAATCATTTGTGCTACAAGGTGGTTGAAAGTGATGTAAACAGTAATATATTGAAGTTTCAGCTAGTAGAAATTAGTTCCCTAATACTACATGGAAGAATATAAGTAAATAAAGAAGTACTCTAAAAATAGGTTATAAAAGAAGAAGAAATGAGTTGTTGGAATTGTCTTCACACTGTCTTTCAATCGAAGAGGTGGAGAAATATGAAAGAAACAATAAATTGCTACCTTAGAATATCTTCTGATTGTCCCCTCCCAAAGATTCTTAACTTCTTTTTTTTATTAATTCTGTTCATAGAAAATCATGGCCGTGCTTGAAAATCTTTGAATGTGTAGTCAAAGCAGAATGCAGAAAAAGCAATAAATGTTACTTTATGTACTCTGTTCAAAACAACCCAGCTCAGTCAAAGACTGTAGCTTTATTTCTACGGTTTTAGACGCTTTCAGGACTGTTCAAACTTTTGTGTATTATTATCTTGTGGGATGCAGCTGTTAGTTGCCCATTTTACAGTTGAAAGCCGTAGGCTTACGTGTGGCTTCACACTGAGTTCTGAATAGAATTTAGCATTGTAACTTACAATGATCATCCAACGTAGGAAGTGCGGAGGCTTCTCCACACCTTTCTGCACATCAAATAAAAAATGGTGGCAGGCTCAGAACTTGGGATTCACATCTGGATTTCACAGTCACCAATGAATCTTGGCTAGAGATGACAAACAGCTTTGGCTGTTGCAATGTTCACTTACACATTTTTCTACTTGTTAACATTTCTTTCTCAGAGAAGTTTTTTTCTTTGTTTTTATTAATTAGCTCCTATCTAAATTAGGAGAATACTAACAGTATTTTCCTGCCTGCCTTTTTTTTTTTTTAAGTTCCTAAAGAATTGTTGAAAACTGGATTTTAATTTTTTTTTCTATTTTAGGTTTTGCATATTTAAGTGTAACACAAGTAAAATTTATCATCTTTTAAGGGAAGAATAGAAGATTATAATAATTTTCTTGTCCTAAGCAGTCAGTTTTCCCAAGCTCACTGGATCTTTTCTTGGCTGGTGGTATTGAGCACTTTCTGCTCTAAGGACTATTTGGAAGTTTTCTGCAAAAAGCCTTCTTAGGAAGGACTTTGGTAAACTTTAACATTGTATTTGATAATAGATTGTTTCTAATTGGCATACTTTTAAAATGTACCATGCATTATTTTAATTTTATTTTTTCTTTTAATATCTGTTCTCTTTTAGACAGAAAGTGCTGGACTGCATTGCCTTTAAACTGAATCCATGCAAGGAACCCTTGGCTGTATCAGCGTGCCTGTGTGTTTTAGGACATGTAGCTATTTAGTATTCTAGCAGGGGATCATGCCTTTTCTCTTCCCGCAGGTGACTCTAATGGGATATTTTATAATTGGATATGCTGCCTGCCATCTTTAGACCACACTCTGTTCTTGGAGCCATGTATAAACATCTCTCACTCTGAAAATTCTGCTGCTGTCACAAAGTTAGTGGTTTCCTGGTGGAGCATATGTTGTCCATATGGGCTTCTCTACATGCTGCTTCCCCTCCAGTCATTCCTATCAACTGTGTTGTGGATCTGAGAGTTTGAAGTTCCAACACTGGATGACCTACATAAGGCTGAAAAGTAGACCTTTTTTTTTTTTTTCCCATTTTTTTTAAGCTACTATAATTATTTTGGAGCAACTGTTGAAAGTATTTAGGGGAAGTTGTGTTTAAAAGTAAATATGTCACACTTGCTTTGTGCAAAACGCTTGCATCGTGTGCTTTTAGTTAATGGTGTTTGTTTTCTCAGACCAGGGAGGTGTGCTTTATGGTCTTGGCAACTGACAGAAGGATGTAGAAGAGCCACTGGTGTGCCAGGTGCCTCTGTGAGGAACAAAGGATGGTCTTACACCAGCACTCCCCTCCTGCATTCAGCTTGTGCACGGGCTTCATGCTGCACAGTGAGATGGAGAGGTGCTGGAGCATATAAGCATAAGAAAAGCCAGGCTGGCAGCTGTCCCAGAGCCTGGTGGCAGGGAGTCTGTCACCAGTGCTGACCGGAGGAAGAGAGATGAACCAGGGCACGGCCTGAAATGTGAGCTGAGCTGGGTGCTGAATCCACTCGGAACACCAAAAGGACAGAAACGGGGAAAATGAGTTGATGGCAAGAATGTTACATGGGGAAGACCATCATTGGGATTGATGAGAAGGGAGTGATGGCGGGGGAACGACAAAGAGGTTTCTTCAACAACAAAACATAAATTAAATGAATAACTGCCTAAGCAGTTTGTATTACCAGGTTCTGAGATAATTCACCAATATAATAAAATCAATGACATGCTGCAGTTCCTGTAGCCAAATATTTCTTGGGCAAAACAAACTAATAAAACACAGCACTGAAGGGCCATCTGCTAACATGAGACACTATATTAGAACCTGTTGTATTACCATTAGCATGTGTGCATATATATAAAATGGGATCCTACAATTCTTTAAAAAGGAAAAAAAAATACTACTACTTGTATCTAGTGAAAAAGCTATTAAAATACAATAATTTAATAATATTTTGCAGTTCCCCTTGTTGATGTACATGTTTGCGAGTGTGTGGGATGTTTTTAAGTGATAGAATTCAATCCTGTCTCCAAGAGGTAAAAATCATCACTGTAAAGAACTCTTGATAAAAGACTTAGCACCAGCCTCTGCTATTACCATAATGTTCAGTAATGTGCTAACTTTTAATCTACGTTGGCTATGGGGGGGGGAGGGAGGGGGAGCCCTTCTCTGAGAGCTCACCCTGCATATCTCTGTGGAAAAAAAAAAAAGCACTTGTAGATGAAAAAAGATGATACTGATCAGGAAAATCATCATTTTTGGGGACTGGGCCTCTTTGACTCAACTGATACAACCGTGCACAGTTCCTACCGACTCCCTTCTGAAGACTATTACTCGCTGTGTGCATTACCTCTGCTCCATTGTCTTGCTAAAGTTTCATTGGTTTTGTCATACTGATGGGAATTTGTAGTTAATATCAAATCCACTTAAGTTAGCAGAGAAGCCTTTTATTGTGGTAGTGGTTGCATTGTTGCTTGCTGGCCTTTGTACTGTGAACAAAGGAATAAACCAGTTCTTTATTGTGACCGTTTCCCACTGTGTCGTGGAGCCAGATGATCAGTTATTCAGTTCAGTCTGTTTTAGTGAAGGAAAAGAATTTCACTTTTTGTTCTCTGCGTATTGCTTCTACATCTTGCCTGGGAAATTAGGCAGCCTCTCATCTGTAAGCCGCCTTCTAGAGGAAGGATGCTTTTGGAAAGAAGCCCTGTCCAGGACAAGAGAGCAATAAGCCTCTATTAAGACTGATTTCTCCATCTTTAGAAACGTCTCTTCAGTGACTAAGGAGTCTGAGTTCTTCCTAGGAGCTGTGGTATTTTGGTCAGCATCCTAAATTGCTGGAAGTTGACGCTCTTCACTGAGCAGTATTTTAGGATCTTGCATAGTAATACCACCCCATTGTAGGGATAAAGTGAGGGGGTGAAGCTGGAGGAGAGGCTAGTCCTTTTAAGCAATATCTTACGAAGATTGGAGAAAATGGGAGATTTTAAATTTGGGGTTCAGTGGTGCTTTCCTGTACAGATGTAAATAAAACTGGGAATTACCTGTGCTGATGTAAACACTAGGGCTTGAAAGCTATGAAGCTATTTTTTATTCTCCTCTGTATGTTTAAAATCTTTTTCTCTCCAGGAAAATAGAGGAAAACCCCCAACACTGTCAATTAAAAAAAAAAAAAAAGAATCTTGGTCTGTGTCCCCATATTGAACAGGGAGAAGTGACCCATATTTATATCATTTGTGTTTACTTGTAGGATGCACTATCTGTTCTGTAGGTACATCTTCTGGTTTTACCTCTCAATTTTGGCTTCTTTTAAGACACAACTAGTTGCTTTACCTCTTTCACCTGAAGTTACATTCTCTATGGTTTGTGTACCTTTCTTGCTGCGTTTTGCTTTCCGTATCTCTGCCCTGAATGCTTCTACAAAATCTTAGAAGGAAGTTATAAACTGAGATGTCCCAAAGAAACTGGGAGAGTTACTTTTTCTAGCATTTCCTGAGGTAGTAATATTAAGGAATTTATGATTTTATTACAATTGCAGGTATATCTTGGATTTTGGGGGATTTTTGAAAGTTTATATTGACTTTAAATAGAATCATAGAATCATAGAATCATAGAATGGGTCGGGTTGGAAGGGGTCTTAAATCTCATCCCTTTTTTCCTAATTTCTTCCTAAATTTCTTCCTAATACCTAATCAAAATCTACCCTCTTCCGGTTTAAAACTGTTACCCCTCATTCTATCACTACATGCCCTTGTAAAAAGTCCCTCTCCAGCTTTCTTGTAGGCCCTCTTCAGATACTGGAAAGCTGCTAGAAGCAGCTCTCCCCAGAGCCTTCTCTTCTCCAGGCTGAACAACGCCAACTCTCTCAGCCTGTCTTCATAGGAGAGGTGCTCCAGCCCTCTGATCACCTTCATGGCCCTCCTCTGGACCCACTCCAACATGTCCGTGTCTTTCTTGTGCTGAGGGTTCCAGAGCTGGAGACAATATTCCAGGTGTGGTCTCACAAAAGCAGAGTAGAGGGGCAGAGTCACTTCCCTCGCCCTGCTGGCCACACTTCTTTTGATGTAGCCCAGGGTCTGGTTGGCTTTCTGGGCTGTGACTGCACACTGCTGGCTCCTGTTGAGCTTCTCATCAACCAATACCCCCAAGTCCTTCTCAGGGCTGGCCTCAATCCATTCTCCGCCCAGCCTGTGTTTGTGCTTAGAATTGCCCTGGCCCACGTGCAGGACCTTGCACTTGGCCTTGTTGAACTTCAAGAGGTTTGCACAGGCCCACTTCTGACGCCTGTCCAGGTCCTTCTGGATGGCATCCCTCCCATCAAGTGTATTGACTGCTCCACACAGCTTGGTGGTGTTGATAGCTGATGAACTCCCAAATCTCACAGTTTCATATAAGATTTCATATAAGATTAAACATTTTTCAACATTTTGTGTAGGATGTTGTTTTGTTTTGAGGGGGTAGGAGTGGAAGAAAAGGAGGAGGAAAAAGTATATTTTCTTAAGCATTTTCCAGTTTTAACAAAGCAGATAAGATTAGCTGATTTGTCACAATTTTTCAGTGTGTAAAGAAGAAGGGGATGGAGAGGGGGACCAAAATTCTGTTTCCCATATTATATGATAATAGCTATGAAAGCAGCAAGCTGCCACGTATCGCAATTCCAATGCATTTGACAAATCAGGACAGTGGAAAGACAGTGTCTTGAGACACATCAGAGGTGGTAAATACTGGATCGATTTGATTACCTCAGGAAGACTTTTAAATACTAATATAAGATTACTGACTAAACAGACAGTTTTGTTTCTTTTCATAACTTTGAAGTAATTTATTGCGTTTTTTTCTTTAAACCTTTTTTATAACAATTCATCAAAAAATAAGGATTTCTAAATTATCCTGGATAACTATATCCCTGTTAATGCTCTAGACAACTTGATTTCTTTGAAGTTAGCTTTGTTCTGGTACTGGGGTTACGCTAAATGATGTCCAGGCATTCCTGCCAACCTAAATTTCTCTATGATTATATTGGAACAAAGGATGGTTACGTGATTAGATTCAATTGATACTTCAAATTAAAAGTTCCAGGACTGCAAACATGATTGATCGCATGTGTGATTGCAGATTAGGCAATTACTTTGTTAAATTCTGTTTGGAACTCATGTTTTATGTAGGTTTGGAAAGGACAATTTGACTACTCTGAAATGAAGGCATTTTTTTCTAGTTCATAATATCTGCTGCTGTCTTAGAATCTTCAATCTGAATTCTAAAACAAGCTTCTAAGATTCAGAATTTGTCACTTGGATCGGTTTCTTGTCTTCTTTGGACTGCTAGGATGTAGGGAGTTCATTAACTAGTTGTTCTGCTTCTTTTGACCAAACTTATCAACCATCATCCTTTCCTTTCATTAATTAGAATACTAATGATCTTATTCCCCCCTGCCCCGATTTCCTGTTAAGAAATCTGTGCAGCAGTCTTGCACAACAGATTTAATAGAAGTGTTTTGGTTAATAAAAAAGATCTGAAAATAGTTGGTTCAACTGCTTGGTTCAGTTCTTTTCCACGACTGCTTATTTATTTAAACTTTCTCTTGAGATTCAGCTTCATCTGTGTAAATGAGATCACTGTATTGCAGAAAACAATGAAGTGATTAGTTTGGATTTCCATCAGTTATTTAACTGCCTATTTTTTCAGCAACAAATGGTATACAATGAGCATTCTTATCCTCATTCTCACTGAGGTAATCAGATTTTAGGACTGAACAAACCATTGCTTCTGTCCTGACAAATGCTCTATTTGTGGACCTAGAGTTGATTGCAGTTTTCCTGACTTAAATAAAGTATCTTCTACTTTTATAAAACTTTACTGAGTTTTTGATCAAACAGTTTAATTGTCTGCACAGTCCACAGCTGAATTTGGTTTTGGGTGCCTCAGGATGGGAACTGTCTTCTGGATAGATACCTGACATTCAGGGAAGGCAAGCGTACATACATCTGTGTCTGTGCTATTTATTAAAATGGATTTCATGTGAGCAAAATATTTTGTGATTATTTTTGTGACGTCAGTCAGTGTGACAGTAGCGTGTGTAGATATAATGGAGGCAAGTTAAGGGGGTAAACTCTGGGGGATTTTTGAGTCCTTGTTTTTTGCAATTTGAATAGGTAATTTGAACATAACTTCAGTATACAGTTCTTTATCTTTTATCTAATAAAAACATATTCCATAATCACTCCTTTTTAAACCTCAGAACAAGAATTCCAGTTCTTGAGAACATACTATGAACTGCCTGCAAATGTTTGTTAGCACAGAAGGAGAGGTGGGCTGATTGTGCTGCTATTAATATATTGACTGTGCTTGGTCCTCTGTACGGTCAAACATCTTGATACACACACAATTTTTTAGTTTCTACATGGGAAGCTGGGAGACTTTCAGGTGTGTATAGCTGCCGAATCTAGGCAAAGCTTCAGGGCAAGCACAAATAAATCTGCAATCTAAGGCTTTGACTTCAAGGATTTGCTGCATACAATGTTGAGATTCAGAGCTTCTATGTGATACTGGGTGCATCTTTTCTGAAAGGACAGAATGTTAGGCAGTCAAAATTACAGATCATTAGCAGCTTCTTCTTTACGCATTTGTAGGAGTAGCAAATATTTTAAAATACTGAAATGAGAGAAGACTATATTGGATGTGTTATTTTATGCAAAGAGCTAAAAGCGATACTGGAATCCTGACAGCTTGCAACATAGCTAATGGGCATCAGTTCTCTCCTCCAAACTGAAGAGTGTTTAAAATAGGTATAATGTAGCTTCATTGGAGAGAGTTTTGGACAAAAATCATGAAAAGATTCAATCACTTGATCTAGTGAAGTGTTTCTTTTTCTTCTTTCTTTTTTTTTTTTTTCAGTGAAAATATCAGATGCTGAAGAGAAAAACAGGAGAGTGGGGAAAAAAGAAACCCAAACAAAAACCCTTAACAAAAACAACACACCAAACTAAAACTCTGTGTATGCAGTTTTCACATAATCATGCCTCTTTATCTTCTCTCTTCAAGCCAAAGTTTGTCAAGTTCTTGAACTTTGAGATTTATTTTCTTCATCGGTATTCAAATTATTGCTTTTGGGTGGATGTTGGTGTGGAAGTGGTGGCAACTGACAGGCAGCTCTCAACCGGGGAGCGGCTGTAGTGTTTTGCTCATGCTTCTGCTTTTTGCCTTTCCTCATTTCTGTAAGTTTGTTACGAATTGGGGGTTTTGTACTCACTCCATTGCTGAGATCAGAGGGCCTTTCAGAAGCAAGTATTCCTGCCTCTGCCACTTGTATTCTCTCTGGCAAGGTAGCAGGAGCCAGTACTGCCATCTGGTCATCTTCTGGACATAGTGCCGTCCCGCTGATGAGGCATAAATATCTGAGGCTGTGTTTTAAAGCACAAAACCATCCCATTTTGTGTGAGGGCTTTTCCTGCTGTCTGTATCGCTGCAATCCTCCTCTTATTGCTCGCTTATCTTTGTTCTTCTGTTGAAATCACCGTCCTGTGTGCTGGCAGAGACCTGTCTGGGCTTGTTTGAGGAAACACTTGCTTCTTTCTCCTCTTTGAAGCATAGATTCTGCCAGTGTTGAAGTGTTGGCATCTACTCTTCTGTAGTCATGGATGCTGGAAAACCTCATTCAAGATGGATGGACATTTGGCCTTTGAAGTCAGGGAGGAAATCAATGGGAGTGTGGTGGAACAACTAAAGACAACATCAGGCAAAGTCCGATAGGGACTGGAAGGGATGGGAAGGATCATTTTAGGGCAGAAAGTTGATTCTAATCAGTACTTCTTAATATCTTTTTCAACCCAATAGAAAGATGCAATTGCTCCATAAGAAGCTTGTCTGCTTTCCTGTTTTATTCAGCCTCTGAGTTAAAACTCACTTGGACTATAACAGTCAAGAACTCACTGTCCTCCTTCCCACATCTTTTTGCAGAATAAATGGAGAAGGTGATAAGGAATTACATATTGATGAACCAGAAAAAAATCAGAATCGATGTAAGGAGAGTCTTGGCAGATGGTTCTTACCATAGTTGACATAAGTTGACTGTGCTGCAGATGTATGACTAAATGTAATTTGTAGTTGTGAACATACTCTGCTTCGCTGGCCAGGATGATAAATTTCAGATGTGTATACACAATGCCAACTAAACCATGCTCTGTTGTTAACAAAAGAGTCCGCGTGAAGATTTTTAGGCAAACTGATGCTCAAAAATACTGGAAGAAAATGTATTCACCTGATTATCTGGCCCACAGAGACAGAACATGAAACTTAAGTTCTTCAAAAATGCATAAGAATATAACACTTTCTGCCACCATGTCTAGTGATGGAGAAGCCTTACGCAAGGCTTCAGACCTAAGTTGTTAAGGGAGTCTTTCCTTTAATTCCTTTGCAGTTTGAGTGTAATTCATCTTGAATAAAACAAACAGGAATATTTTAGAGTCAGGTCACTGGAACAGCATCCCCCCTCCCCCCCAAGTCAGCCGCTCCCACAAGAAATAATTAGTCCTCCACAGCTACTTTCCCCACGCATACAGTAAAGGCTATGATTTGACAGTCAGGACATTGCTTCTAATATATTCATAAATTATTGCTGTTTTTTTTCCTTTTAGGAAAAACAATGTCACTGCTGTACAGTAGAAATGGATTAGTAACTCTTAGAAACACAGTGAAGATATCTACAGAGCAGTTGTCTTGTTCTGCTGTGGACAACACAATAACCAGTGCTTTCAGACACACTTTGACATATGCTCCCCAGTGAGTTTGAGCTGACTCTAATAGAAACAGGAGATTAATCATGTTTTGTGTTTTTTTTTTTCCTTCTCTGGGTGATGTTGTAGGAATAGCGAACTGAGCTTGAGTGCCTTAATCATACTTTTTGCTTTTAGTTTTAAATTTGGATTTCAGCATAATTAACTCTGAATTTCAACTATTTGTAAGGCATAGTTCTGGAGGATGACTGCAATCTGTAAGCTAAAAACCTTGTACTGGCACGCCTAATTCCAATATACTGTGACTCTTCCTAGTTTTGAAAACCTTGTTAAACTACTTTGTATAGAGAAAGGCTATATCAGAAATTTCGTTTCTGGTACAAGCAGCGTGAGATTGTAGAGTCAATGTACACACTTTGAAGGGCCTTAGCACAGGATCTCCTGTCTGTGGTACCTTGAATGTGACATCCATGGTTTCTGCTATTGCCAGCATGGTTTGGAGATGAGGAACCTTTAAAAAATGCAAAGATGTTTGCAAGATAAGTTACCCAGAGAAACTTGAATGTGTGCAGTATCTCTCAGACAACTAAATACTTAAGAGTGCTGCTGCTTTTTTTTGACTGTGCAAGTGTTCCTGTATTTGCCAATCACATGCGCAGAAGACACATTTAGCTATTTCCAGATGTGCCTTCCTCTTTCCTGCCTGGTTATCTTCCAGTGTTTATCTTTTTTATGAATAACTTTAGTATTGATATGTAGAGAAATCATGGACAATAATCTGAAAAGCAATTTCGTGGCAGCTTTTGGAGAGGTGGGGTTAGTGGTATAGAAGAAATAGAGCCAGATTCTTCTGAGAGCTGGACAGCTAAAAGGATAAGATGCAAAAGTCGCAAGTTGCAACAAAGGAAAATCCAATGGGAAGTCAGGAAAAAAAACTTCTGATACTGAATGTGGTTGAGCACCGGAACAGGTTGCTCAGATTTTGCAAAATCTACAGACCGGGACTGGCCAAGGCCCTGAGCACTGTAGTAGTTGTAATACAGCAACTTTGATTACTGACCTTGCTTTGACTAAGAGTTTGGTCCAGATGACCTCTACAGATTACACCCGTCCTAAATTTTTCTGTGACTTCTGTGCATGAGCAATACACAAATGCTGTGTACTTGCACAGCATGCTTGATGCTTCCAAGAAATTTTGGATTGATTTATTTGGGCATATGCATACCAACTGTATGATGTATTCAGACACGGACAGGAAAACAGATGTGTCTCAAAAGCGTGGGACATACTGAGCTTTGGCGACATTGCCCAAAAATAAGCAACTGTTAGGAAAATCCTAGAAAGAAGTATGCTTAGGTATACCAGTTAGGGAGTGATGGGGCAAGCTTATTTTGTGTCGTGATCTAGAACCATGAACTGAATGCGAGTGCCAAAACAGACAAGAAGCTGGACTGTAGCAATGCCTCATGCCAGTGGACTGGAACATACCGGCTCTTGTCACAGCTGAAGTTGCAGAGGTGCCGTTGGTACTGTAAATGATGTTGGAAATAATCCCGTACTGGGGAAAATGCTCACGGTGACAGAGTTGACTTTTGATGATGTTGGAATACCCTCTCTGGTTAATCTCTGCCTGCTTTCAGTTAAATGCAGTTGTTACCATTTAGCCTAATTACTCTATATTTCCTTGAAATACAGCCTATTTGCTTGACTTAATAATTGTAACCATTTGGGAAACTACATGTTTTCGGGGGATTCTTTTTAAAAATATTCTTGAAAAATAAAGGCTTGAGCAAAAGTTGTAACTCTGGAAGAGCTGAGTTAGATCATTAATGGGTTTATTCATGATTCTTAGAAAGCTTACTGCAGTTTTAAAGTAACAATTTAAACATAACCTTTTGGGCGTTATATGTAAAGAGGTTGAATTACTGCCTTATAAACTAGATATTGCTCAGCCTCAGTTATGCGATCTTCATCCAGATCATTATAGTAGGCCCTCGAAGGCCTAAAATTTTGCCTAATAGAGCAGCGTGTTGGAGGCAAAACTCGTTCCAGTGTTTAGTTTAACCAGTAACTTTAGCTGTTGATAGTCAACTTAGTAATTTTGATATGTCTGTGCTTGCTGGCTTTCATCATCTCTTTCTACTCTTTTAACTACATAGAAAACAGTTAACATATTGTTATTTCATTCCTTTTTTCCCCCCCATTTCTTTAGCAAAACTTTGCTCCTTGTGAGGGTGGAAAAACTAGGAAGAGTTGTAGAAGATTAAGGTGGTAAAATGCATATGGAAAACCCTTTTCAGTTTATTATGTGCATATTGCAAAATTTGTGATCAAATGTTTGGACTTTGGGAAGAGAAAGGGTTTTTAATTCTCTCCTTTGTGGTATCTAGAATAAGATATTATGATATAACTGATTTTTGAAAAGGGGCATCCTAGAGGTAGAAGATATAACTCCTGTTAGGCAATGTGTTTCCCATATCAACTGGAACAGCTCCACTGACTAATAGGAAAAGAAACCCCAAAACAACCCCGACCTGTAATCCTAAACTTCACAGACTTTGTTCTCCAGATGAGATTTTTAACTATATGAAAAGCAGCAAAGGTGTAATTTTTACTTTAAATTTAAAACATTTTTTCTGGTATCAGCAGTAGTGCCCAGGTATGTGCCAAGAGCTGTGTGATGTGTAGTTTCTTGCTCCTCTTCCTAGATTACTTCGATACCTAATTTTAATGTATGTTAGGATGGTAGCAGTTTAAGGGAGTGAAATGACTCTCGGAACCGTAACTTGTAATATGTTAATCAAACACATCCCAAATACTTGTCAGCGTAGAAGTAAAGGTAAATTGAGAAGAGTTCACTGGTTCCATTTCTACACTTCATGAATTTGGGAATGAATTTCAGCAGGCCGAAGTGAAAGTGTTCCCAGTAGATTTTTAATGAACGTTCAGGAATAACTCAAGTAAGTAGGAAACTGCATCTCCTCTCACTTATCTGCAGCCTGTGTTACTCTGAGGGCTAGTCTCTAATTGCTGGTGTACCCAGTTAGGGTTTTTCTTAAAGCTCTTTGCTCTCTCTTTTCTTCCTTTTTGTATTTGTCTATGAAAATCTGGCACAGGACATTGCCCCTTGGTGGCTGGATCCCATTGAGCTCTGTCTTTGCCTTACAGATGGTCAGTTTCCGTGCTGGAAACCCTGGTGAATCCCAAATTTCAGAGTTCTCTTCTACTATTTGTTCACGACTAAGCAATTTCATTTGTTTATGTCTTGTTTCCATTTTGTTTCATTATAAAGTAATTTTTTTTTTCTTGTGTAAGCGGAAACTAAGTACAATATGTGTTTAAAAGTTTTATTCTCTTGTGTTAGCATGTCGGTAATGAAGGGATTTCAAGTGTAAAAGCTGGTTGACAGACTGCATCCTGTCCTTCATACCCTCAGACCAATTTCAAAACCAGCTGTTGTTTCACAGCTGTTTACCGTGTACATAAAACCCAAGCAGTTTAGTAATCAAGCAGTTAACAAACTGTATCATATTATCTTTCTAGACTGTATTCCCTCGATTGCTGTTTTCTAAATAAACGGTCATTGAATTCTAATAATATTTCTTACAACTAGATTTCCTATAACTGTCTGGTACTTTTCCTTGGCTATTTTCTTTAGCTAGCTCCTAATCAGAAATGTAAGACTTCTGCAATATTTATTTAATCTTTATCTGACTCATTTTTTTCCTCTGCACAGAGTTTAGCAAATGCAGATATCGCAAAATACTGTGTCAATCCCGTTCCCTTTCAAACCTTAATGAGCAATCTGTGACAAGCTAATTAGGGATATTTATAACAGTTCTAGACTTAGTAATATATTTATCTGAAAAAGTTATCAGATGATGTACTGTCCTCTCAACAAAGAAATGATATTGTATGAGTTAAAATTTCGAGGTGGTAAAAACGGAATTCGTCTGTGTCCTGTCGCTCCAGAAGAAACCCTGGCACCGGTTTAAGTGATTTAATCTCCCGCAAACATTACAGAAGAGGAAATGAACATGATTACTTGTTGGCTGATTCCTGGGTTGAGCCGTGGGTCAGCAGAATATTGTTGCTATACAATGATTTCTGCCTTTGGGTTACTTTATCAAGTCACAGGACAGTTATTTCTTTTACCAGAATGCTTCGGCAAGTGACAACCTACTGAGCTTGACTCAAACTTGCCTCCCTCACTTGGTTCTGGTCTGTCTGTCCCTGCTCCACCCGCCTTGCATCCGAGGCCATTGCCTGTTCCTGCCAGCCTCTTGTTGCATTTTATCAAACCTGATTCCACAGTTACTGCAGTCTAAATCAATAGTAAAAGGATCAAGTTTTCTGTCACTCTTCTCTTTCCAACCTCATTCCCACAGGTATACTACTCTTTCACTTCCTAGCAGGGAAGCCTGGGCGGTTGATACAGAAAAGGAATACTGAGGTTTCACAGGCTCTTCTGGTAAAGGCTTGTGAATTGTACCATAAGCACAGAAAAGAACATCTTTTTAGAAAATTAATTGTAGGGAAATCTTCAGAATCACATGTTTTTGTAATGAAAGTACATGCATTTGAAGTGACTTTTTGCCTAACCTGATTATTTGGATTGTTACATTGGAGAATGCCTCGAAGCCTTTGTTCTTCATTATTTAATATATGTAGGCAGTACAAAAAGAGGAGGGAAATAAAACATACTTGCTGGGTGCTGGCTGTACAAAGTAAGAATGAAGATCTTAGAGGTAACATTACCAGTGGATCCTCTTTGCTATATTGCAAATGAAAAAAGAATTCTTTCCCGGGGAATGAGTTTTGGTAACTGCCTATATTTATTGTTGAGTTGAATATACACCTATGGAGTAAACAAATCTGTAGTATTATACCGTACGACCTCGTTTGTTGTGATTCATTTGGTTTACTCATTGAAGAAAGAGCAAGTTATCAATACATCCAGCATGGTACAGAGTCATGTTTCAACTGGCAGACAGTCCGCTTTTGTTTTCAATATTCTGTCCTGTTTAGCATTCGGAGCATGGAGGCGAACGTGATGTAAGGGAATTGGTTTGCTGTTTTACTGACTGACTCAGCCATTTAACTCTGTTCCCTCAAGGCATCAAAGCCTGCAATAAAAGAAATACGTTTTGGCAATAACTTTCTATGGAAGTAAGTGCAGCTTAATAACTTTTCAAATTAGTGCTAACATTATTGCACGGTGGAGAACACCTTAATTAAACTTGTCTTTTGGTTTTTTGTTTGCTCTAACTCTGTATTACTGATACTGAGATCTTATGTAAATCTAACCTCTGCTTTATAATTGGAGATGAGATTTCTTTTTTTTTTTTTCTTATAAATTGAAACTTCAATTGAAAGGTGATTTCTTCAAGCACTATTTCTTGAGGGAAAGCAGAATTTTGCTGTGACTTTATTCCTCCTTATTTTTAAGTAGGGTAAGTGATAAGGTTAAGGACAGACTTCTGCAGACTTTTATGCTCTGTTTTCACAGAATTAAATTTCTCTCAATGGTTTGTATCGTGCATTGCCATGTGTCTGATGGTCCCTGTTGCTTGCACAAAAGGGCTGCGTGGCAGATGAGTTACTGGGATACAACTGTGAAGGACCTGAAGTTTTTAGTTAAACATTGTTATGAAAACCTAGCAAAATATCCTAATGCAAGAATATTACAGCCCTAAACCCCAAAGCTTCTCTATCAATTGAATTAGAAAAATGCATCTGCATAAAACTGGTGATACAACTGGATTACATCTCAACTGTCTACCTTTTTTTCATGGCAAAAGAAAGGAGCAGGTATTTGCAGTGGTGAATAATCATGTCTTTGGAAGACAATGGTTCTGTGCTCATTAGGTAGAATTTGAAATAATAACTCAAGTATAAGTAGCTTGTGTTGAGTGTAGGAAAAGTTGGATCACAGAGATTATTTAGGGGGAAGCAAAAATTCTGTGTGGAAGGAGGACTGAGATGAAGCTGATTTAGATTTCTAGTCCTGGTCGAGAAAGGCGGTGTCCATCCCTGAGTAATGAGGGAAGGAAGGAAGGGGGCACTTGGGTGTGGACAACACTGTGAGTCTCTGAGGAGGGCTGTACTGGACCCAGGTTGACACCTGGGGACCGTGGGGGTGATACCAGAATGGCAATGTAACACCAGTTCCTTTTTCTGTAGGGTTGACATAGAGATCTACAGGGAGATGTTATAAATGCTGTAGTGCTGCTGCTTATATTTTGAGTAATGTAGATTCAAATGTTAAAGGTACATTTTTATCCATGAGGGTGGGGGGTGGTTGTTTTTCAAGGTTGTCTTCTGCCTTTCTGCTGAGAGCATGCATGACAGAAGAGAAGGAGAGGTGAGATAGGGAACAGCATCTGTGATCACCAAAGCTGGAGGCAGCAGTAAGGTAACAGGAGAGAGAGCAGCTGTGGAGGCCCCAGGTTTTTGCTAGGAAAGGGAGAATTTTGAGGGCAGTGGGGGGGAATGAAGGGATCTCTGGAGAGCAGTAGGGGCAGGCCGGCTCTTCAGGGGAGGCAAGCTGGGATGTTGGCAGGGGGCTGGAGTCGGGATCATGTCTGGAGGCAGTGTTCAGGGTCAGCCTCTGTCCAGCAGTCCCCTGGGAAGGCCATGATGATGAGGCAGGTCCAAAGCCAAGGCAGGTAGTCATGTTGGTGGGTGAGGCTTGTGCTGAGGATCAGGGAGGCAGGACATGGGGCACTGACAAGTGCTATGCAGCCACCACGGGGTGCAGGGGCTCCCAAGGCAGGCGGGCCAGGACCTTCCTGCTACCCTTTTCCACCACAGCTCTTTGCCACAAAGGGGCTGATCTCCGATTCTGCCAGCGCATTCGATGGTGGAGTTGACAAAACCCGGTATTTTACTCAGACATGTTAACATATTAATACCGTCCGTTATCGAAGTTGTCTGGGGTGTGAGCACGTATGTGCTGGAGACCAAATTAAAGCTCAACAGTTATGGGAATTGTAGTGGCCTGAATTGCACACATCAAGTCACAGAAGGACTTGGTGAGAACCAAGGAGCATCTGTGTTGCATTGCTTTATATAGCATTTTCATAAGGGAAGACAGAATTAACACTTACGAATGAAATTTGTAAATGATAATTAGTAGGTGTTGTGATAGCAAAGATTGGGACTTCTTTTCAAATGGTTAAGAAGAGGGAAGTATTTAATTAAGTAAAAAAGGAAACAGAATCCAGAATCTTGATTATGAAAGAAAAAAAAAAACAAACGTTTACTTTTTAATATATGAAGCTGCTTTTTCCCTCAAAAAAAAAGCACGGGAACAAGGATGAGATGGGGAAAAAGATGCTCAAAACCAGAAGTAAATTCTATAAAAGGCTTGGATGATGTGAATACATACCAAGCAGAGGAAATCACTTAGCATAGCAAAAGGCAACACTAGAAATAGGATTAAAATGCAGCAAAAAAAAAGAAAAAGTTCTGAGTCACTATCAGGAAAAACCTGACAATAAAATCTGTTAGCTATGGTTATAATTTCCCAAGTTAGCGATTACGAGGATCCCATTGCTTGGAACCTCTGAAACAGAATGGACAGACATTTATTTGTGATATTCTAGGGGGATTTTTTTGAGTACTTCTCCTTTTAAGGGAATTTTAATCAAGTGTTTTCTTGTGACTCTTAGTTATATAAAGATTGCCAAGGGAAATATAACTTTGGATAGAATTAGTATACCAATCTCTTGGGCCTCTCTTAAGAAATGTGTGAAGTCTGACAGATTTATTTAGAATGTGAAAACTGTACATTTAGATTTATACACTGTATTTTCCTTCTACATTTTAATGTTGTAGTGTACAGATCTGAGAGAAGTTCATTTTTCAAGAAAAGTGAGTGAATTTGCACTAATTGATGAATCTACTCTACCTATTAATAAAGATGCCATGGAAAAAAGATGTCAACAGATGTTTAAGTGCTGTATGTACACTTTTCACAGACTAAAATAATGCTTTGACAAAAGTGGACCCCATAGTCATTTGTGATATATGTATGTATAACCAAAATGAGATTGACTGTGGAATGCTTGATCTTGTGTTCCAGATACGTGGGTCAATATGACAAAGTGTGTAGATTTGGATAGTGTGTCTATGTATTTTCGTATAGAAAGGATTAATTGAGTGCGACGTACATAGACATCTGACAAAACATGTTTGATTTTAACATGCTTGAGGATTATATTTTATCTCTACATCCTTTTTGGAAGGTGTATTTTTCAGTTTGGGAATTCGAAACTAAGTGGAGTACTGCTTAAAGGTGCCATCTGATGTAATTTTAAAATGTGTATTGCTCACCCAGTAGTTTCAGCTGTATAAATTAAGCCCTGCAAACTGACCAGAAGGACTGTGATGATCTAGTCTGACTTCCTAATTATGTGCATTTAAAAATGCATCCTGTTGTTCCTTTTTTCAAATCCTTTCTTTCTGCTAGAACATTTGGTTCAGGAAGATGTTCTTTGTACTGAAGTCTTCAAATGATGGAGAGTCTCCTACATATCTTGATGAGCAAAACCTAGTGGTGTATTTTTTTTCTTTAAGAATTATCATTTGAGTGTATTAGATAGACCGCTGATGTTGAATAATGCTGCAGCCATCACGGCTCCTGGATGTAAGGAGAACAAGATTTGAGGGGGGAAATTTAATACCTTCTGTCAGACTGGTCTGTATGATTGGGGGGAGGGAGTTTTAGGCATGTAAGATACTCAAATTTGAGATAGAAGCATAAAATTTCAGAGCTCACTGCTAGCTGGCGATAATTGTTCTTCATTGAACTACGTTACAGTAGTCAGTCAGACTGTGTTAGAGTACAGATAGTTGTGGAAAGTGTACATGGCTATTGGGGAGGACATGATAAAGCTTTTACCTACTTATTGGACATTTCTCTGGTATAATTTTGTAATGCAACACAAACCTAAACTTTCTTGGGTTCATGAGTACTGCAGTCCTCTAGGTTTATGAAAATTAGTTCCCAGAGATGGGAGCTCTCCCCCTGAGAGATGGGGCTGGGAGGGCAGAGATGGAACAGTTTCATGAGGAGGGCTCTCTGTGCTGTTAAGGAAATGTCTGTGTGAGTTGGTTGCCATGTGCAGTTGCTTAGTTTCATCCCTGTGGTTTTCGTCAGATCATCTGCTGTGCTGGTTCAAAATCATATTACGTGCTGAGAAATAAATGTATTCAGGGATTTGGATGTGTCTTTCACAGAGGATGTTTATTGTGATGGCTATGCAGATGTTTGTATTTGTTGTTCAGATAGTGTCTAGATGTTGTTTGTGATAAACAGATTCCTGAGGCTGATGGAAAAGTAGGAGATGGAAATGTTTGAAGGCTCATCTTGAGAGGCTGGGGAAGGATTTCAAAGTAGAAATTTCTCCCACTACAGGTTTCCAAGGTAGGAGAGCACGTGACAAAGCGTAAGTGTACAAGATGAGATGAGGTGATACCTGGATAGCTCATTGAAAGCTGCAATCTCTTTTGCAGCAGTGGTTTCCTTGCCAGACAAAAATGAAGGTCATTTGGTTTAGCACAGTATTATTTTTTTTTTATAGTCCTTAACATTATGGCTCTTTAAGCATCCTAGTTCTACCATACCATAGCTAAACTGGGTTGTGTGTGGTCATGTGTAAAGTATGCATGTCTGTGTCAAGTGAAGACATAACTGTTAATGACCTGACAGGCCAGGCTTTACCTCTATTTCTTTCGGTTCTTCTGTTTGTTAATTGGATCTGAAAAACAGTCCATGTAGCCAGCTACACTATTTCTAACAGTGGCCTTAATCGGATGCCTAGGCGGAGACTGAAAATGGAGAAAGTGTATGTGGTAATTCCCGTAATTATATTAATCTCAGGAATTTCCTATAGCAGATGGAAGGGAGCGGGGGTTGTATTTAGCGTGTAGCATTTATGTGCATATAATCTGCAGTAGATTTCTCTTCCATAAACTGGTCCAGTCTCCCAAATACTTTTTTTGGTACCTACAATGGACTTTGGCAAGGAGTTGGTACATGTCTGTTATCCACTAATCCTGTTAAATTTTCTTGACATTAATTTGTTAGTTGGAGTTGAAGGCATGTTATTAATGAGAATTAAGTGTGAATTTATTGCCCTTAACCTGAAGAGTGATTCAGTGGTGCGGACTGTCTGCTCCTATCTAGTTCTTGGGAAGCCGGAATGCTTTAGTTCAAAATAACTGTTTGTGCTGCAATTTACGTATTGTCAATTTATCTGTCCAACCTCCATAAAAAAAGTGGTATTTTGGTTTTGGGATGGTGTTTTGTTGGGATGATTAACTGAGGGAGTGTACGAGTGGGTTGACCAAAAAATGCTGATGTACAAGTAGAGTAATCAAGCATAGATTGGCTTGGAAAATAGAACTGAATGCAGCCTCGGCACATTCTCAGATGACATCAAATCGAGAGGAGCACTTGACAGCAGAAGGGCAGGGCTGCTGCTTAGGGGACTCCTGACTTCCTGGACAAATGAGCCAACAAATATCTCAAGATGTTCAGCACAGACAAAAGTAAAGCCACAATTTCAGGCCAGAGCTCCACACATCTTTACAGGCAAGGGACTGACTGGCTGGGTCTTCTGCAGAAAAAAAAACTGGGGATCCTGATGGAGATCAAGTAGAGCGTGAGCTGGAGGAATGAAGGTTGGCCGCATGTTCAGCTGCATTAGCAGGAGTGCAGCTAGCAGGTCAAGGGAAGTACATTTATTTTCCATCTGCTTGACGTTGGTGTGGCCACGTTTGGAATACTCTGTCTGTTTTTGGGTCCCCAAGTAGAAGAGTGGTATCAACAAACTGGAAGAAGTCCATCAGGGTCCCCTCAGGTGCTTAGAGAGGCGGAAGACATGATATACAAGGGGAGGTGGAGAGGTCAGGGTTGGTTTAGTCTGGAGAAGGTTGAGAGGTTAACTACTGTAGTCCTTAAGGGCAGGGCTATAGAGAAGATGGAGCCAGATTCTTTTTAGAGGTGCACAAAAAAAGAGCAGGAAGGAATAGTCACAAGCCAACACACAGGAACTTCTGATGAGATATTAGGGGGTGGGGAAGGAACTTCAGAAAAAGTGTTTGAGCAACTTACACAGGGAATCTGCAGCTCTGGAGATATGTGCAGCTTGTCTGGACAAGGTCCTGAACAGCATGATGTCTCTTCAGAGGTAGCCTTGCTTTGAGAAGGAGATTTGACTAGCTGAATTCTAGAGGTCCCATCCATCCTAACTTTCTCTGTTTCACAGCCCTCACAGAGAAGTTAGATGAAGTATGGATACAATTCTGCTTATTAATGAAGCTAGGAACATTTTTGTGGAAAATAATTTGTGAAATTACCTAGTTTGGTGAAATAATTTTTTAAAGTTTATCAGAACCCAGAATGAAATGGATACTTTGTTCTGGATTTTATTCCAGCTTTTATTGTTGTCCTTTCTATTCCTTGAATTTAAGCCAAACTAGTCCCAAAACATGTTGCCACAGAGTGTGATGGGCATATAACTTGTATTTGCCAAGTGCCAAACAGAAATTACAGTCTCTTAGTTTTGCTTGCATTTCCATCATCGAGAAGAATAATCTGGATTTTTTTTTTTTTTAGTTTCATTTTTCAGAGGAGGGAAGATCTTGTTATCTGTGAAATCTCCGCACTTTTTTTTTTTAAAATAAGAACTGTTAGAAACTGAGAAGTGCATGCAGAAGTTACGTATGTGGGGAAAAAGCTGATATTTGCACAACCAAGGAAGGGTTGTATGATCACTTAGAAAGTGGGCTAAAACAGAACATGGATGTCAACCTTAGGAAGATGAGAGTAGGTTGGAGGAACGTGTATTTTGCTGTTGCTTCCATTAGTTCAAGCAGCTCTGCTGTAGCCTCCTCAGCTACACTTGGAGATCTTTGCTGGCAAAACGTCCTAGCGTAAGGTTGTTGGCAAACAAGGCTCTTCAGTGCAACACTTCTGAGGTATGAAAAAGCTGTTTCTGGTAGCTTAATTTATACGTGGAGAAGTTTTGCAAAATGAGAAAGCTGGTTTCTTGGAGTAAATAGCTCTTCTGACAAATAGTTTTGGGGGTGCACAGTTGACATGGGGTGGAAAAGATGATGTAGACGCAGAGAAGGAAGACAGGAGCTGCGCTGTAGGAAGTGATGCAAATCCATTCAGTCCAGCAGAGTTTGAACTGCTGATGTACACTGTGAGTCAGAGCTGTGCATCTATCTACATGTTAGCAGCAGTTACCTCTAAAACTTCCCTCAGCTTTCATTTCTGGAAAGGCATTGGTAGCTGAGGTTCCACACCGTGGGCAAGGATCACTGTGTGCATCTCTGCTAGGCATAATCTTCGTGGTCACCTGCATGAGCCATCATCAGCTTTCTTGGCTGGAAGCTTTGCTTGCATAGCTTTCAGGCATGACTGGTCTCCCGGTGGCTCTGGCAACCTCAGGGAAGCAAAGCTGCAGTGCCGGTGTGTGCTCTGCATGGGAGATGGCCCCAAACAGGGGTGGCAGGAGGGACAGCAAAAAATAGCTGGCCTAGCTTCAGTGTGTCTACGCGGCCACTCAAGACTAAGAGGAGATCAGGGAAACCTGCTGCACAGAAGAAACAAATACAATAACGCGAATCTAGCCGATGGCTGTCAGCTAAATTCTGCACCAAATCTCAGGTAGTAGGAGTAGGTACAAAGAAAATGATTGCAACTGTACTGACAACCTCATGTCAGAGGAGATAGCTTTTATTGGGGTGTGATATTTACTGCATTTAGGACAAACACATAGCAGATGCTTTCTTCCCTAGTGTGGCATAGTCTGTAAAAGGTTGACAATTTTTTTCAGCAAGACAGAAATCTACCATTGCTATGAGGAACTTCCAAGCAGTTATTTTTTTCTGCATTTCTTTATATCTTTTCAGGTTTCTGTCCAAAAATTACAAAAGTCTGATTCTCCCTCCGCCCCCTGCCCTCCCCCCCCCCCCCCCAAAAAAAAAAAAAAATTGTTCCTCTTCATTATCAGAATATTTCTCTTCCTCTCAAGTGGCCAATCTGACATTTTTGGAAGCTGTCTTCAGTTCTGTATTTTGGTGGTCAGTGTGGTACAGTTGAATTCCTTCACATAAATCAGATTTTGCCTTTGCTCACTGCCTGTGATTTTTGTCCCATCTCTTCTAATTCCCGAAGAAAACCAATGCCTAAACCCTCTGTTCCTTGTGAAACATTTTACAATCCTGATGAAGAATCTTGAATATGCGGCTCTGGACAATGAAAATATTTAAAGTTTCAGACTTAATGATACAGAAAATATTTCTAACTTATAATGAAATATCCTGTAAGTAGAATTCAGTGACCAGTATATTACTGGTAGTGTTTCTGGTTTTCAAACAACTGGCAGACCAACGAAAGGTAAATGCCATGTTGTGCTCATTTGATTATAAAGAATGAGAAACTTGTTTGGTTAAATGTAATGGCTGATTTTTGAAATCTAATACTTGATTCTACGAGGCGCTGAATTGTTGCACAGCAGGTATGTACACAGGGTAGTCTGTGCTGAGTGACAGCAAACAGAATCTTTATAGTCACTGTTTTACTTGGAATAACTTCAGCTTTAAGAAAATCAAAGAACAGCTGAGGTTGCTAAGTGACAGCAAAATATTTATCCGTTATTTAGAAAATCAAACCGGTTTATGCGAGGAATAGTAAAGGACAGCATATATTGTGTGCCACCCACACGCTGTATAGGACCATTATTGTACACTGTGAAGACCTACATAATTCAGCACAATAACCTCAACTATCATCCCTGTCTTAGTGCTGAGATTCTCTAATACTATTTATTTAGTCTTCTTCCTCAGAAGAAAATCTCTCGAGTAATTCACTATAAATGAACACTTTCTGTCTCTGCTCTGAAACACAAGTAATATTCTTGTTTGTGTAGGCAGATAGTGGGAGAGGAGGCAAGGTAGGGGGGAAGGAGGGGAAATAGAGTGAGAATCACTGTTTATTACTGGCTATTTGCTTTGCAGGCTTATTCTCATCACCGATGTGTGATGAAGCTCATTAACAGCCAATGATGTGGCACAGGTGTGTTGTATTTTGGAAGGAGAGGATAATGATGGTTCAGCCTAAGGCTCTGTGCCCTGAGTAAGTGTGTTTGTGGCTCTCCAGAGCCTGGCCCTGTGGCTAAAGCCCTCCCCACCACCATGGGTGGTGGGAAGTTGGGGTTGTAGCAGGTTTGGTTAGGGATGAAGACTCAGATGTCTTGAGTCTCGCTGAGCAGTAGAGGGAGAGTTGTTTCAAGTGTTGTTAGATGCAGTCGTGCCATTTCTAACTTTCATTTGGGAAGAGGAAAGCCCCGTGTGATGGGTTGACCAGTATCCCGCACAGCTGAGCTGGGAGATCCTGCAGGGAAGGCGCAGGAAGGGAGTTGCAGAGCTCCACATCTTTGAGCATGCTACTGCGGTTGGAGGATTTGGGAAGGTGGGGAGACTAAGGAGATGGCAGTTAGATTGGCACTTAACCAGCTACCTTTCAAGGCAGAGTGAAACCATACGAGACAAAATCTAAAAAAAAAAAAATAAAATAAAATCAAAAAACACGAAAAGTGCTCCTTTTGTAGGCATGTGGAGCTTAGGTTGAAAACTTGGTTTGATGGGGAAGTGGACCTGTGAATTGTGTAGGGCCTTGAACACATGGTCTATTTGAATTGCTAGGAAATTATTGATAGTTGAATTTTTATCATCCTGGAACTGGTGGGTTAAATTTAGCGTCGCTGTAAATGTGTTAACCTGTTGTATCATCCAGGTTTGGTTCTGGCTGAGGGTATGGGCAAGTGGGATGAATTATCCTATAGTGAAACTCAGTTCATGACATCAGAAAGTTAGTCCTTGGCATAATTTCTACTCTTTCCTTTTTTTTTTTATCTTTGACAAAGAGCCTGGCAGGACAAGAAACAAATTTATGTTCAAAGAAGCGTGCGAGAAGTTGGATGGGAAAGGATTTATTTGTACCTTCGTTTCTGTTCATTCAGGAGTTGTAAATTTTTATCTCCTGACTGAAATGGGAGGGAGAGACAGCTGTTTGAGGGAACGCTCATCAGGTTATTTCTTTTACCACTCTTCTTTGCTCTCAAAAAGTATAGTTTTGACTAAAGTTGTCCGAAAGCAGCTGCTGCTGTGGAAGGCATTGGACAAAATGCCATAGTTTTAAAATAACAAAGCTTCATATTTTTAGGAAGTGTCATGTTTGGTGCTACGGGTCATATACGTTGCAGCTGAGAATTCGGGGACCGTCTCTGGTTGGCTCCTCCCTACCCCTTTCCTTTTGTAGTCTGCATAAGCAATATTTTATCTAGCTCCCTCTATAATTGCAGTCATCACCTCCTGCTATTTTCCGAAAATACCCATATGGTCTGAGAAAGGGTAATTTCGCACTACAGAGTGGGAGCAGAGAAGAAGCAATGCTGTTGCTTGCGTTAAGGTCAGGGGCTTATTGATAGTCGCGCAGATCCCAGCTCCGAGTGTGAAGACGTGCAACCTGCCGTTATTTCTTTGCTATATTTCTAAGATTGCCACAAGGTGGCAATGGTTCAGAATGTTATTTCTCCGGTAGCAGCTCTTTGGCTGACCGCTCTTGCGGGGAATAGGGTCAGCCGCAGGCTGTGGTTGCGGGCCGGCGGCCGCGGTGCTCTGGGGCATGGCGGGAGAGGCTGGTTGTGGCCAACACACAGGCCACGTCTTAAGCCTTTTCCTTTTAAAGGCCAAAGTTTTGTAGGGGACAGTTGTACTGTGAGTTATGTCTTTGCCAGCTGCTGTTGGCTACACGTGTTTAGGGCAGCAGTGAGCTCTTCCGTGTACTTAGGCAGTGAGGAGCAGATAAAAATGCTCTAAATCCAGCATCAAACTCTGCGATGGTTTTGGTTTTTTCCTTCCTTCTTCCAAAGAGAAGGTAAGCAGTGTTACTGTTACAAATACGTACACGCTTCATTTTTCCTTCCAAATGATGGAGTTTTTTATTTAATGAAGTAAAACATTGGAACAGCTCCCTAAGCTGCCAGATCTGTTAGAAATGCAACTTCTTCTAAAAATAAGATTTTTAGCTCTGTGTAAAATCCATTTATTGAAATTGTTTAAAGGTATGAGTGGAACTAAAATAGAAATGCCTCTAGGTGTTTGTACCCAAGATTCACTTTAGTAGGGAAAAAGCAAATCTTTAAATTAGTGCTCAAAGAAGAATATCTTGGATATATAAGACTTCTTTGAAATGTTAACTGCAAGGTGAGAATTCTTTTTAATAGTTAAGTGCCTGAGGCTCTTTTGATACCTTTGTATTACTCTGTAAATTATGAAAAGTTAAATTGTTACTGCAACTTGGAAAAAATTATTCTTAATTAAATAGTTCTTTGAGAAGTTTATTCTATCTTAAGTATATGTTTTCATTCTTTGATAGTCTACTAAGGTTAGCAAATGTAAAGTAAAAAATAAATGTTACCTTTGTGAAATGCACAAGGAGGGAGGGAAGAGAAATTTTTGTCTGTTGCTTGGCTGCAATAAAGAAAAAGCAAATTCGAGGGCAGTTAATCCTGTTTTCCCTTAAAGTTGTCTTTGCTTATCTTCAGTCATTCTGCAGAATACAATCAAACCTGATATTCTGGGTTGCTGGAATTTAGTTATACGTTCTCCCGTGAAGCAGCAGTAGTTATTTATGTAGTATCACACAGAGTTACGACAACAGATTTCATACCACTGAGAACGCGAAATCCGAATAAGCAATACAAAACTGAAGCAGGCTGGTGAAAAGCTACAGAATCAGTGAGGCTTTGCTACGCGCTTCAGGGGATACTCAGTTTACATTTGGGCGTACATGTAGCAATGTCCATTCTTATCTTCATTTTAATTTTGCTCTTCGTGGTTCTTTCTATTAGAATTAAAACGTGGACACAAAGGCACTGACAGGAAAGACGTAAAGAAGTAGTGAGGGACTGAAAGCAAAGGTCTGACGTGTGTGGGCCTTGCACAGAGGAAAGGAGGAAAAGGCACGTGCGGTGGAAAGGTAATCCTACTGCAGAAGGATTTTGAGATCCCTTCTGTGAACTCCTCTACCAGAGAGAATCGAGCCAGGCTTATTGCCCTTAAGTTTAAGCATTTCACTTGGCATTCTGGTTGTGCGTGATGTCCTCATCTCCTGTTCCTTGTTAACCAAGATGGACAACTTCAGAGGTAACCCAGACTTGGACAGGTTGAGCTGTTTGGCGGTGTCCAAGAGGTAACGTCCTGTACAGGCGCCTCTTTCTCTTCATGTGCTGTTATGGCATTCTAATGCAATTAGAATTCCCTTTTTTCTCTGCATTTCTAAGCTACTACTTTTACTTTTTGTTTTGTTTCATTTTTAAAGGCACTTGGCTGCAAATTGAGGAGTGTTGGTAATTTTTAATGGATTCATTGACATAAAAAAAAAAGAGTGAGAATTCACTGTATGCTCAATGTTCTGACATTAAAAAAAACAGAGGAACTGTATGCGACAACAGATAACTAGAAATTATTCTGTACCTTGACAGTTAACACAACTGTGTCTCTATATATGATGGTACTTGGGACCTGTAAAATAGACTTCAGATCATCCTTAGTGCAAAATGTAGCTTTTCATGTTTTCCATTGGAATTATTATTATTTTTCAGTTTTGCAGAACTTTATTCCCCTACACATCCACATTTCGCACTAAACCATAAGTAATTTATGTACAGTAATCCTAAAATGCCACTCAACCCTTAGAGCTGCTTACTACCTGAAGTAGTGAATACGAAAGCCATATATAAATATTTTAAAGGCATTTCCGTTTGCTGAGCTATGATGGTTAGAAATGAGGAAGTCAGAATTAAATTTATATTTCATCGCCTTATTCATAATGTTTTTGTTTGATATGTGGGTAATAGGCAAGCAAATCACCTAAAGAATGAAGACTGCAAGCATGAAAACGCTTTCCCATAATTGCCTTGGCAGGAAGCCCGCGTGTACTCGTGGCAGAGCTGTGAATATTCCATGGGATGAAGGAGCTGCTTGCTCAGCAGTGGTGCACCGTCGACGGGAGCGCTTGGCTCTTTTTTAAGTCCCCTGCAAGAACAAGCGTGTGCTGGAAAAAAACCTCAAACCATCCTTAATGATTCGCATTTTCCGATATCTCAACTTGTCCAATAAGTTTAGAAAATGAGAGAAGAATAAGAGGAATCAAATAACGGGAAAGACCTGCCCTGCGTATCTGGGAATAAAATTTGCTTTCTGTTAGAAGCAACTGACCTTTGTGGTATGGATTCTGTGCGAGGAATGGGTGTCTGGCGGACAGACAGGTGCCGTTTTTGGTGTATGTGTAGACACAATACAAAAACTTCTCTCCCGTTATTGTTAACTAGCAGCAGTACAGGCTGGCGGTGTGTCAGTGTTGGGCTGCTGCTCTCAAGAGCCCATGCTGGAAACTTTTCCAAGTCACAGCAACTTCTGTTGGAAGTTTGCTTGCCTTCTGTAGGGGTTTCTTGGGGCTTGTTCTGTATGGCTAATCGTTTTGTTAAGATGAGGAACGGAATTACCGTGTATTTTTAACTAGCTTGGATTTTTTTCAAAGGCTTTGCATTGCTACTGCCAACTTTTCACCATTTTTCAGAGGATTTCTCATATAAAGTATTTAGATGGCATCTATACTATTGTTTCCTGTGAAAATAGAACAGCTTTCAGGTTTGCCTTCAATTTGGGGAGAGTTTTGCAGTAAATTGCTACCTGTTTCATCGAAGCACATGACTCGACTAAGTTAGCAAACTTTATGTAGGATGAAAATCCTCCCTTGATGTGAAGGAGATAGAGATTGTCCACAGTAGGCACATTGTCAGGATAGCATTAATTTTGCTAATCTTGTAACAGTGTTGCGGCTTAAATGGTTTAAAGTGTCAACGCTGGAGACCTGAAAGCCTGGGGTCACCATACTTACTGTAGATGCCAAAAAGTTCTTCTATAAGAAATGATGATGTGATCGGGGTAATGTTATTTGTTGCAGGGTAACCATCACAAATATAACTTTCTGCCCCCTGGAAAAATATTTTCAATTTCTGTCTATATATTTATTTGTTTATTTTTAACTAAGCAAAATACAGGAAGGGTAAAATAACTTTTCAATCATTTGTGTTTGGATTTTCGTAATGTTAAATTTAAAGTTCAGGGATACTCACTGGAATAAAGGCTTTACATTAGTTTTAAAGTTCTGGGAAAGCAAAACAACTATTTTTAACTGTGGCTTTGCTATATGAATATGTTAGTGGCAGTCTCCTTTGATGTGATGTTCTAACTTCTCACAGATTTGATAAGGAGAAATATCTTACTAAATATTTCAAGAGCTGATAGGAACCTTGGCAAAAGGCCTGTGTCTGGATCCCCGAAGAGCTTTCAGATATTGCTTTTTCCCATAACATTAAACTTCGATAAAAGTGGGGTGATTGCAAGGTTCAATCATGTAATCTACTCTACTAGGAGTCTGTTTTCAAAATGCACTCAATTTTGATATGAAGTTCACCAAATTAATTTGGTATCGGACTTGGAGCCTTGTGGCTGCTTTTCCTGGGGACTCGTTGTTCCGCGTTGTTCATAGTGGTATAACACCAGTGGCTGTAAGTCCGTTTTCTTCACAGGGAGCATCTTTCATCCATTTTGTTCACAGTGAAGATGCTTGTTAAACTATGCCAATGATAGTGTCTAGATTACTAAAAAAAAAAAAAAAATGGAGGCATCTCAGTTGTTTTTCACTTATTTGAAGGCTGAAAAAAAATTTGAAATATTTGAAGACTGGAGCTAAGAGCTAAATTTTATTAGCTGGTGCTGCAGCCATGGGGAAGGTCAGCCATTTCATTCAGCCTATGCATATAAAATATTGCTCAGAAGAAACGTCCGTGCAGACTTACCCATAGCATCCTGAGGACACAAGGGAAAGAGCAGAGGTTTAGTTGCATGCTGAGCGCGGGCATGACTTGCTGCGGCAACCTGCCTGGCCCAGGTGGGACTCGCTAGGGAGCCAGGTGGCCAGGGAGCCTTCGCCTTTTCTCCCCTGTTCACCGCTTCCAAGTGTTGCGTATTTTTGCTTCGAGGCTAATTGCATTTATTATTGTTCACTCCCCTCTCCTTTTTTTTTTTCTTGCGTAGCTCAATAAGCAGCAGCTACAGATACTGAGGGAACGTTTCCAGGCCTTTTTGAACGGGGAGACGCAAATCGTAGCAGATGAAGCATTTTGCAATGCTGTGCGAAGTTACTATGAGGTAAGTTATGTGCTTTGTTTTCTGTACGGCTTAAAAAGTTCATAGGATCTCTTTTTAATGCAGGTACAAGGAAATGAATTTTAAGTTTCAAAGGCTGTGAACTTCCAAACCTTCTAGAAACAGCTTCCTCCTACTCCAGCTTCCCTGGAGTTGAAATCCACTGTCTGGGTGTAAGAGATAAACTGAACTGGAAAATATCCACCCTTTTTGAAGAAGGAAAAGAAAACCAAGAAAAGACAAAACAAAAATCCCCTGGTGCTAAAAATCTTTCTGGCACCATTTGATACAACCCGGCAGTGCTATCTTTATCTCCATATGTCTAAGTTACCTTTTTTAATCAGCGCTTTGGTTGTAAGTTACCATCTTGAGAAATAAGTATTCTGATTTTTAGTTACCGTACAGAGTTTTTTAGAGAGGAACCTCCTTTTCCCTTCTTTCTACGCAGCTGGGCCAGCTCTCACCTTCTGCTGTGACCTCCCAGGCACCTTCAGTGCCTACAGCCATCAGTGTAGATCTTTAGAAGTGGCTTTAATTGCCTAAGGCACTACAACCATCGCTGATGGCCTCGGCCTTGGCCAGCTGTGGGTCCGTCTTGGAGCTGGCTGGCATTGGCTCTATCGGACACGGGGGAGGCTGGGAGACCCCTGTAGCCCCCCGCCCACTACCAGCACCTTGCCACGCAAACCCAGTGCAAGTATAGAAGTTGTTAGAAAGTAATCCTTTTTCTCTCTGTAACTGATGAAGAGGTTAACACTGGGAGGAAGGCCGGTTTGGAAGACGGCGCGGGGTAAGGCTGAGCTAGTCAGCTGCCCAGCAGTAGGTTTCAGAGGAGTGGGATGTCTCAAGATGCTGAACGTGGGGTGGAATTGAAAAGGACATAATGTTTCTGGTTCTTTCAGCAAGCTGTGTAAGAAGCTTGGTGTGTTAGAGGGAGTAGCCTGCCCTTTGGAAAGGATGTGATAGTGAATAAAAATTGTTTTAAAATAAATGCCTAAACAGTAACTGTCCTGTTAAGATTTACTCTGTGTCTCTTGTTAATGATATTTTTTTGGATACATCAAGAACTATGTTTTTCAGCTTATCTGCTGATGCAGTGAAGAGCTGCGCTTAATAATGTAAGATAGACCTATAAAATGGAAGACTCAAATTCTCCAGCTGTTTTCAGCCATTCACTGCTTTGAATTAAGTGCACAAATGTTCTAGCTGTCCTGTTTCGAACATAGGATTCCAAAGATCGTAGCATCACTGTCAAGGCTATAATGACACCATGGGCTAGTGGGATCTTCATCCTGTGTTAATACACCGTGAGCTCATCTACCAGCTGTAGTTTGGTTCTTCAGTCTTTTTTTTCTTGTTGTTTATTCCACCCCCCCAATTCCATTTTCAGTTCTTTCCAGAGATTTCCTTCCGGACTTGCACAGCCTTTTCCAGTTGTGCAGTTTGAGTCAGCATTTGCTAGTCATCTTTAATTTATTTTCAGGATTGTGGTAGATAGTTACCAGTATGCAATCTTAGATTTGATGAACTTTGCTCTGGTGGAATCCAGCTGGAGACTTAGTTCAAACTACTGCTCCTCTTCAATGCATTTTAATCAAATTTTATGCATCTTGCCACGTATTCTCATATCATCGCTTATATTTGTCTCTTGTGCCTTTTTCATTTGCTGCATTACCCATTTGTTGAAAATATTAATACCTATTACTTCTTTGTGTGTTCAGTTACTGCCGTGCTCTGATGCTTTCTCGTCTCTGTCTTCCACATATGATCAGCACATCTCCTGTTGGATGATGTTAGTAGTTTGAATTACGGACATCTTGCTTGGTTTTGTCATACAGCATCTCATAAGCTTCAGTGTTAATTTCCTTATATGTTAGTTGCTGAGCTACAGTTCAATTTTATCTGACATGGGAGGAAACAAACGCGTGGTCTGCACAGTAATTATTTCACTCTGAAAATTTGCCTTTAATCCTATGCAGTAGTTACGGTTTGAGAATTATTACAATATTGCTTGCAAAGCCAGGCTATTCTCATTACGGTAGTAGAGCCCAACTCTTTGAATGTGAAAGAGAAGGTTTGTTTTGGGCATGTGACATAAATCCTGTATCCCCACTTGCAGGTGTTTTGAGTCACTAAATCTGTCTTTAATTCCTGGGTTTGATCAGAATTTGTCCTCTTAAGAATCTAAAGGTTCCTAGGATTGAGGAACTTATTATAGTTTAGTCTTTGATTTACTTTTCTAGAAATATTTGCTGAAAGAGTAATTTATTTACTAAATAAATAAATATAAATTTCAGCATCAATTTCACTGTTGTAAGAGAGTCATGCTCCTGTGTCAGGACTACTTGGGAAGATTTACGCTCGTCAATTTTGTTGCCTTATCCTTCAGCATTATGTCTTTTCCAGTGCTGCTGTGGTTTTTAAGACTTTCTATTAATATTCTGGCGTTGTTTTTCATTTATCTTAAAAATCTAATAGGAAGACAATTCACAGGAAAAGTTGCATAAACTCTTTAACTCTCCAGAAATGGTTATTTTTGTGTTCTGCGTAATTTCCTCCCTGGCATCCCACCGCACTTCCTGAAAGTCTCACTGAAATTTAGCATGATTCATTTTTTTATACATATAATTAAGATTGTCTTGAGGAATTATTTCCTCTTCCATTCCAGTTTTAGAGAAGGTATGGAAATGTCCACAGTTCTCTTTCTGTAATCATTCTCTCAGAATTCACACTGGATTTTTTTTTGTGGAAAATTCCGTTACAGACATTGAGCCAGATTCTAATCGGTAGAACATCAGATGTTGGTGATGCTTTTTGGATAAAGAGAAAAATTCAATCATATGGCAATTTATTATGAGTAATTATATTGGACACACTGCTAAGTGTAAAATTAAGTGAGAAAGTGACTTATGAAATAAAGTCTGTCTTTGCATATTTCAACCTAGTTTTTAAAAAAGTTATCGGTAAAATAGTAGATAATCTTTCATTCATCAATTATTGCATACTCTTTCAAGAAGATTGGAAAGTGCTTTTCTGCGCAGCCCTAAGAGGTTCATTTGTCACCTTTTATATATGTACCTATTAAAGGTATATACCTTTAATAAGTATGTATGTACCTTGGGCTAAACTCACAGTGCTAATTCTTTAGTCTTGAATGTGTGCAGTCTTAGATATGAGCAAAATGCCTGCAAAGAACTGTAACTGTATGTTTGAAATGCTGTGAAAACTTTTTCAGTATTGTAATGACTGCAAGTTCTCAGGTCTTCAGCTCTGCTTAAAGCATTGTGCAGCTGCAAGAAATTTTATGTACTAGTGTTTTTCCTGTTTTTCTTGCCGCTTCATTTTAAATATGGGGTTCTAAGCCATAATTACTGCATGCTGCTTAAATCTGAATGTTAAATGCAGGATCTGTAGCAGTTAGCACTATGAGGGGTTTTCAGAGTTTAAAATCAGACTTAGTTCGATTGTAGCAGTTTGCCTGTGATACAGAGATTATATTTAACTTAGTTTCTATTTAAATTCAGGTGTTGTAGTCCTTGGCAAATTAAATTGTTGTCTGCCACAGTCAGGCAACAGGAAAGAACTGAGGTATGGCCAATAGCAAAAATTGATGTGGCAGGAGATTCCTCTACAAATCTAGCTAATAGATCAGCACTGCCTGGCTGTGGGGAGGGTTTAGGAGGGTTTAAAAATCAGTGAACTAAAAGTAGAAAACAACCAAAATCAACAATAAGAAAGACCAGAGGCCCCACGTCGTAGAGTCATATGACGATTGGGTTGGAAGGGACCTTAAAGATCATGCAGTCCAACCCACTTGCCACAAGCAGGGACATCTTTCACTAGATCAGGTTGCTCCAAGCCGCCTCCCGCCTGACTTTGAACACTTCCAATGATGGGGCATCCACAACTTCTCTGGACAACCTGTTCCAATGCGAGGTCATCGTGCAAGGCAAAGGTGGCCAACCCCAGCCTTGGGCATATTCAGAGTGGTTAATGTTGGGCTGTTAAGGGATTTGAAAGTTCTACAGAGACTGAGAATGGAAGAAAATCGTGTAAAAATAATCCCATGAACACCTGCCAGTGCAGATGTACCTGTGATAATATCACTGTTTCTTTGATTTGATTAAAGCTATGTGAGCGTTTACAGGCATCCTGAAAATCTTTTCCTTCCCTTAGTGCAGAGCAGTTGTTTGGGCCATAGTGGGAGCACACGCTAGTGTGACAAAAACATTGATTATTTCTTGCACTTATCCTTAGAAAAGGATGAATTGAGTTCAGTGGAGCTTTTTTTATATGAAGACATTCTGATGTTGGATTAGTCTGAAAAAGTTGAGGTAAAGGAGGGAGTGAAGCAATGACGCTATTTCTGCCTGTAATTATAGAAAACTTGGTCTGGAGGTGTTTTGCACGTATGTTAAGGGGCAAAAGGATCTTGCTGATGAGATTGCGGAAAGGAACTAGCTTTTTGCACTGAGTGGTATTTTGGTTGCTTTTACGGCTTGATTTTTAATATGAGCTACTTTAGGTACATGATTTTTATTCAAGGCAACAAAAGGCATAGCTGATCCTGATGAATATTTCAGGGCTGAAGATGACCCCTAAAGGAACTAAAAAGCATTCATTACAATCAAAACGTAATGCACACAAAATAAATAGTAATTAAATGTTGGAACATTCTGGTTTGATATTATCGAGGCAAAATAACGGAATCAGTAGATTAAACATTTATTTAAATACATTAGGATACTAATTGTAGAAGCTAACTGGTTTTCAGGGCATAAATTCACTGGTTTCTGCTTTCGTTGTTTTTCTTGAAAGTCCTAATTGGCATACGTATGTATTGAAGAATATGGGCTTTTTGCTCTGTTCAAATCCTCTTCAGAAACCTGAATACTGGGCCAACTTGGGATTTATTGTTGATACAGTCTCATTTGGAGAAGCTGTTTCAAGAGGAAGTTTTCTTACATTGGCTTTAGGATAATCTTATGTTTTGCCTTGTGAGGGAGCCTTTCAACAACAAATACATTTACAGTTGTACTTACCAGCACTTCCACAGTTCCTTCTAGTTGCTTGAACATGTTGGCGAACTTGAAGTCAGTGTGATGTTGCATGGGAGCTGTTATTTTAGAGGTCTGGTTTTGGCCAGTTCATTGAAAAGCTTCATCAAAATGATTTCAGGCCACCTCCAAGAACGAGGTGTAACAAAGGTTTATCATCTAGGTCATCCGTTTCATTGAAGGAGCTCTAATGCTGTCAACGTTTTGGATCAGCAACCACAATTTGGCGAGTAAGGGAGATTGTCTCAGTGTTAGCAGTCTAGTTATTTTCCTCGAAGAAGTGAGGGGGAGATAAGATACAACAAATTAAAATGTGCTTCACATGATCTAGACCTGTTCCAGAGATCTGATGGAGTCGAATTGCAGGCTTTGCCATGCACAGCTTTCTCTGAGAGAGCGTTGCTTTATTGCTCTTGAGCGGAAAGTGTGTCGGTGCTGCAACCCTCTAGTCTCTTGGTTTACAAATAGCTACATGTAACTATATTCTTTGCGTTTTCGAAGGCTGGAAAATCCCGTTTTCACTTCCACCTGCATGGTGTCAGAGAAGCAAAGCATTTTGCTGTACATCTGCACAGAACATAATTGCCGGCTGTTGAAACTGTCTGTCCAGTCTCTTTGGACACTGGTATTTGCGGATGATCATTGTTAATTTGACTGAGGATGTCGCTCATACAGTTTCCGTATTAGCGTTACAAATGTAATTATAACAGACCTGTATTTCAAACTTCTAAATGAGGTAGGTAGGTGGTAGATGGAGTTTAATGCATTAATTGTACCAATCCGTATCTTTGCAAGTCATGTGTGGTGATAAAAGAGAGGAAGAAATGGCTCACTGAATTTAGATTTTCAAAAAAATCTCAATAACGGTGTCCTTTTTGTTCATTTTATTACCACTGTTGGTCCAGGCCAATAAGAAATGCCTTGTAGGTCTGACACTACACTGCAGAAGTAATTAGTGTTGGGTAGTGAGGAATGTCTCTACTGTAGTAAGCATTATTTGACATTATTTACTTGTTTATTAGGTAAATTCTGAATATCTGTTAATCTGAACAAACCAATTAGAAAACCAGGAACGGCTCAAATCGTTACCTAACAGTGAATTTGGTCTGTGTTGCTTAATTATTTTTCTCCTAATCCTAGTGCAGTTTTACTCGGTCTCAAAGGACAACAAAACTTTTCTGGACATTGGGTTTACACAGTTAACAGTATGTTGCGCTGAGACACGGACTATACACACTTTTGTTGATGCTGTCTTCAGAGCAGCTGAAAACAGTGGAGTTTTTTTCAGCTCGCCTGATACTAATAGGAAATGTGACGGTTTAACATCAGTCCTGCAGGAATCTTGCAGGAAATACTAAAATTTTACTCTCTTTTTTTAAATTTGGAAATCATTATTTGGAAGGATTTCTTTTACTAGATGATGAAAGGAATGCAACTCTGGATCTTTTCAAGTTATCCTTCCTGCTGCCTTTTCCGGGTCTCAGCACAAAGCTATCCTTAAGGGCCTTTGGAAGTGGAAATAACACCGCAAAATATTTCATTAAAAGGGTTATGCAGCGCTACAGACTGGGGGCGGAGTGGCTCGAAAGCTGCCTGGCAGAAAAGGACCTGGGGGTGTTGGTGGACAGCCGGCTGAGCATGAGCCAGCAGTGTGCCCAGGCAGCCAAGAAGGCCAACAGCATCCTGGCCTGCATCAGGAATAGTGTGGTGAGCCGGACTAGGGAAGTAATCATCCCCCTGTACTCGGCACTGGTGAGGCCTCACCTCGAGTACTGTGTTCAGTTTTGGGCCCCTCACTACAAGAAGGACATTGAGGTGTTGGAGCGTGTCCAGAGAAGGGCTACAAAGCTGGTGAAGGGTCTGGAGGACAAACCTTATGAGGAACGACTGAGGGATCTGGGGTTGTTTAGCCTGGAGAAGAGGAGGCTGAGGGGAGACCTTATCACCCTCTACAACTACCTGAAAGGAGGTTTTAGAGAGATGGGAGCTGACCTCTTCTCCCTGGTGACAAGTGATAGGACAAGAGGAAATGGGTTCAAGTTATGTCAGGGCAGGTTTAGATTGGATATTAGGAAGTAGGCTGCCCAGAGAGGTGGTGGATTCACCATCCCTGGAGGTGTTTAAGAAAAGGGTAGATGAGGTGCTTAGGGACATGGTTTAGGAGTGGTGGTGTTTTTATCAGGGTAGGTTAATGGTTGGACTTGATGATCTTAAAGGTCCCTTCCAACCTCACTGATTCTATGATTCTATGTTGAAATATTGGATTTTCCTTTCTGCCTTTATATAGCGATGTCTGTGTGTTCCAGTCGGCAGTATCTCAGGGACTCTTCAAACTAATGGAGAGCAAGAGGACACCTTTTTTCCTCCTTTCAGCAGTCAAATGGATATTCAGCCCAATCACTTGTTGTCTTTCTCCATGCCAGGGGGAGACATGGAGTTTCATGTTAATAGTACACTTGAAGTATCTGAATACAAGATCAGTGAAAGTTTCCGCAAGATACCTATGGACTCTGTTTGAGCCAAAGTTAGTTCAACCAGGTTCTCTCTCTCCTGACTCTGTAGGCACTGGAATTTTCTCACATAATTTCTCTAGGCTTCAAGTTCTGATGAGAGATCTGCTGTAGAAAGTTGCCATGTTTTTCTAGTTAATCATTCCACTGAATTGCAAGCAACTAATAGCCACAAGATTTCTTGATCTTAAAAACAAAACAAACAAACAAACAAAACCCCAAATCCAACCCACCAAGCAAACAAATGGCAAAGGAGAAACCCTCCTATTTTATGTACCATTAGATTGAATTTTTAGGGCTGATATTTACTCTGGATATTATTTCATTTACTCTTAGATTTCTAGATGGTTGGATAAGTGACTTTTGTTTGCATATTTTGATTGAACCTCTCTGTTACCATTTTACTTTGTGATAGAAAGCTTTACCTGTCAAATCCTTAGAGATGTGTGACTTGTCAAAATCTTTTAAACTTTAAAGTAATGTCTTGGAAAAGTGGCATTTTATTCTTAATGGCGAATTGATAATCTCTGAGTAAACCAAGCTAGAGAGAACATGGCAGTAAGGGATAAAAGAGGTCAGCAAATGGATAGCTGAAATCCAGAAGTCAGTAAATGAGAAGTGAGATTCTAAATTCTCGCTGATCCTCTCTCAACCCCATTTTATTTCTGTTCTATTGCTAATTTCAGAAGATGACAACAAATTCTTATATCCTGAGAATTGTGTAGGCAGATCACAGACAGTGGTGATGTAAATATTTTCTTAGTGATTGTTTTCAGGTTTTGATTGATCTGCATTTCCCACCACAGGGTATTGTTGTAAAGGCAAATTGGAAAACGAGATTCTTCTCAAGCTTTTATTTTCTGAAGTAAGCTTTATGGTGCCGTAGAGATGGCTTTTTCTATTTCATGTTGCCTTAAAAAGGATTTATTCCTCACAGAGCAAGAAAGAGGTTTCTTCAAAGTTAAATCCAGGCATAAAGTTGCTATCCACCCAAGATTCTCCAAAAGAAACGACGTTATCTTAAACAGAGCATACTAAGAGAAATAGATTACCCAGTCTGTTCCAGTTAGTAAATGCCTGCTTTGAGCACTGCTAGTGAACAGTAACTACCTCATTAAGGAAACTGTTCTTTCCACTTGGCCTTGCCATCAAACCATTTCCCCTAATTTCCTAGTTCAGTTTTTCTTATTAACTTAAGCTCATTGCTTAGCTTGCTGTTTTCTAAATGCAAATTGCACAATCTCTTCTTTTATTGTATTACCCTTTGTATAAATGGGTCTGTCTTGTGCCTCCTTAGCAAAACAAAAATGCTGAGCAAATCGCATATTCTTGATCTGTAGTAAATAATTTGATATCAGGCATTTGTTATGGTCCCTCTTTGCACCTTTCACTTGTCTTATTTCTAAATCAGGGTTCCAGACACGGCCCCAGATCCTGGTGCGGTTCTGATACTTTGTACTGCTTTACGTCTGTCTTCTGTAGTTTCTCTCACCCAGCGAGGTGACGGTCGTTACAGAAGGGAGTGCTCAGCAGGGATATGAATTTTAAGGCTGATGTAAAAAAGGGTGGACTCACGAGTGATTGTACCAGGATAGGAAATACTGTGGGCCTCGGAGCTACGTCTGCAGGTGTTTTGAGCAGGTGTCTAGGGCAGCTGTACACAGAGCCAGCCTGTCTGTAATACCTCGGTTAGCTAGTGCAGAACGGGCTTCTGTCTGTCTGCTTGCCAGCACGTTGTCATGGAGGTGTCCTCCGGCGTTCAGAGCCCAGTCCCACACAGCATGCCTGCTTGCACGGTTGGCAGTGACTGGCAAGATGATTAAAGACAGTGCTGCTGTCTAGTTGTTTGGTTTTTTTTTCCCCTTCTGAAATGAAATAGTCAAAAGATGCAGCTCTGCATCTGTATGGTCCCAGACGGATCTGTATTCACGTGGTCCTCGATGTCCCTATGATTACTCTGGACATCTTTCTGTTTTTTCATCTTTTCAGCAGTGATGGCAAAATAAGTGTTGAGGTGCTCACCTGTGGCATGCTACTAGGCCAGCGCTTCCCAGCTGGAAAACTGCAGCGGGGTGTTTGGGACTTGTGAGCATTACATACCTTTCAGTGTTTTCCCTCCGTTTGGAATGTCAGCACGCTGGTTCACAGCCCAGCGTGAGAAAATAAATAATCTCCCAGGGGTGAGACTATGGTGGTTTTGTTACATTTAAGTTTTCTGTTCTCAGTGTACCTTTCCTGAATCTAGGAAAGGTTTTCCTCTGAGAGCAGCAGGCATCCTTTGTTTGTATGTGTTTGTATCTCTGCAGTTTCGCTATGATAAATGCGCACCATGAATAATGTGTTATTCTGCTCATCATATGCAGATACTACTGCAGCAGAGCCTTCCAAGTCTAAGAGTAAGAAGTGTTTTAATGAGAGATCAGATTTTATCTTCAATGAAATCTGACATTTTCCCAGACCTTTCTTCCTGACCAGCATAAAATTAGCCACAAATATATACTTTTCTCCCTCTTTTGAGTCTATTCACTTGCAAGTCTTCTATAATCTTCCTCAGAACATTAACATTAAAAGGAGTATACCTTTGTCAGTTTCTATATGGAATTACAGCTTGTTTATTTGGTCTTTCTTAGTTCTTCTCCTTGGTTCGTTCATGTCCAGACAGTCTAGAATGCTGTGGTAGAAATCTGTGAACAAATTACTGGAGTCAGTATCGTAGTACTGTGCCTTGTCTGTTTTACTGGTTGTCTTGGAATGCAATTCAGCTTTTAATGCTTTCAAGAGTATTTCCTCTATAAGTGGTTAAATTAGATGGAAGCAAAATGAAACAAAGCAAATCAAACTGTCTAGTTCTGTAGTGTTTTTCTTGCACTGTCGTAATGAGCCGTGGCACATGCAATGTGATCAGTAGTATTGAAATGCCAACGTCAGACCCCTTTGGTTTTACTCTCTCTTTGCACCTTCTTCAAGGGCAGTAGTGCAGCAGTTTCTTCTTTGAGATGGATCTCCAAATTAGAAAATATCCTTTATTTTTGCCGTTAATTAAGAAGTAATTTTGTAATTTTAAAATCTAACCTTTTGTAATGGAAAGCAAGTTATCTTTTACTTGGCTTTTGAGCTCAATAAACTTAGCGCAAAACTATGAAAAAAATACCCAGCCAGATCTTTTAAAAAATGTGATTTTAAAAAAAGGCAATGGACAATTACAAGTTTCCTAAACTTAATAACATCCACGCATCAATATCGTTTCAAATCAAAGTCCAAGGAATTCAGGACCCCTTCTCAGATATTACCAGATCAAAGGAGATGTCTGCTGAAAACCTGGGCAGGGGAGACCCACTTGATGATTTCCATGAGTGTACTCCCCGATTCCAGTCATCAGGGCTCAGAGACATCCTCCACTTGGCCACCTTTCTATCACCGATAGCAGCCTGAGGCAATTAAGACAACCGTATCCTGAGCTACATCAAAAGCAGCGTGGGCAGCAGGGCAAGGGAGGTGATTCTGCCCCTCTACTCTGCTATTGTGAGACCCCACCTGGAGTACTGCATCCAGCTCCAGAGCTGGATGCAGAAAGACATGGACCTGTTGGAGGGGGTCCAGAGGAGGGCCACGAAGGTGATCAGAGGGCTGGAGCGCCTCTCCTATGAAGACAGGCTGAGAGAGTTGGGGTTGTTCAGCCTGGAGAAGAGAAGGCTCTGGGGAGACCTTATAGCAGCTTTCCAGTACCTAAAGGTGGCCTACAGGAAGGATGGTGAGGGACTCTTCGTCGGGGAGTGTAGTGATGGGATGAGGGGTAATGGTTTTAAACTGAAAGAGGGAGGGTAAATTAAGATTAGGTGTTAGGAATAAATTCTTTACTGTGAGGGTGGTGAGGCACTGGCACAGGTTGCCCAGGGAAGTTGTGGATGCCCCATCCCTGGAGGTGTTTAAGGCCAGGCTCGATGGGGCTTTGAGTACCCTGGTCTACATGAAGTTTTCCATGCCCATGGCAGGGGGGTTGGAACTAGATGATCTTTAAGGTCCCTTCTAACTCTAACCATTTTGTGATTCTATGAATTAACTAGTTCTTCAATTTTTTCTTTCAACAACAGGAAGAGCTTGTTAGTGCTCTGTTTATATTCTGTGCAGTCAGTCTTCTGTTTCTGGAAAATTAGACTTGCGTCAATTGCTAAAATGTTTTCTTTTCGATTTTTCCAGGTTTCTCAGAATTTTGTTTTGGGGGATAGGAAGGAGGGATATGGGTTAAGTTTTAGAAGCCCTGTCGTCTTAGCTCCAGAATCAATTAATTTCCTTGTCCTTACTGTAGTGGAGCTGGTTTTAGTTGCTATCCGTCCATTTCTTCTCTGCTTACGTTGGAAGAGAATGATGGACTGACAGAAGTGACCTTAAAATACAAACTTTTTTCTTCTGGACAGTGGCATCCTATCCTAACTAATATACAAATGTTCAGTTATGAAAAGACTGAGCAAACTAGTCCTAAGGGCCCCAGTAACTGATGTAATTTGTGTAGCTTGAGAAGAAAGTTCTTTTGAAATACAGGTTCTGATCTGAGCCTTGCAGCAGTAGTTGGTAATTAATTGTAGGTGATCCCTGTTGCCTTATTCCAACGCTCAGCCTTCCGACTGTGCTTCAGACATGCAGGAAATACAATTGGGAAAATTAAACAAGGGAACAGAAAGAAGTGGTGCTTTCCGTCTAGGTCCCTCTGTTTCACTGCATGCTTTGAGTTGATGGGTCTTCTGTGCCTTGCTCCTGGCAAGGGACTCAGAGGGGAATAATAGTGAGAGTGTGTCTCAAAGTGTGCTGGGAATCCACAGCTCCACCACAGCTGTGCAGCTCACCGTGATGCTTTTAGCTCTGTTTCCCTCTTGGACTACTGAGCACATCCATAAAGGCTCACTGGGAAGTAAGCTAAAGCTTTCATCTTTCAGCATGAAAGAGATTTACCACTTTTCTAATCCAACTAGCGGTGAGTACTGCTTCAGAAAGTTAGTCTCTGCTGCTGATGAATTGATGAAGAAGTAAAAGGTAAAGAGTGTCCTTCCTCCCTGCTTGGGTTCTTCTTTGAGCGTGTGAATCACTTTAAACTGCATTTTCCCTTCACTTCAGAGAAGGGTCAAAAAGGATGGACAGTTTTCCTATTTTTATATTTACGTTTCCATGAACATAACCTTGAAATTAAAGATGAACTTGAGACAAGTATCTGTACCTAAACAGAAATACACTCATTGGTACACTGGGTGTGACATGCAGTGTTAACTAGACCAGCCACTCTACACCTTCTTCATATTAGTCATGTTCAGCTTACCCTGCAGCTCAGTTGGCACTGTGGTGCTTCTTTTTTTCCTTTTTTTTTTTTTTTTTTCCTCCTTCATCTGAGGGCTACAGCCTCTTTTTTGTCTGGAGGATTTTCAAGTGTGCATAGCTGCATGGCTAAAACTACACCTTTGTCATTTGCTAACAACACGTTCTGTTGGCATGTGATGCCTCAGATAAGGTACAGGAAAGCTCATCATTAGCATGTATCATCTGAGTGAATACCAAAATCAGCTGCAAATCCCTTTCCCCTCAGCTGTGTCCTCAATGCAGTACCACTGTTGGGAACCACTTCTCACCTAAACCTAAAGAACTCTTCCAACTACAGAAGAGCTTCTGATGCCACCATTATACTACTCTGAGTGTAGTATAGTTCTACACCAGTGTTGAACCAGTTCAACACCTGTGTTGAACTTCAAAGCTAAGACTGAAAGAAAAGACAGAGCCAAGACCGCACCAGCCACAGGCCCTGAAGAGAAGATGAATAAGAGAAGTCCAAGAGTAGTTGTCACCTGAGTAGAGTGTTTATCACTGTTAGAGGAGTGAGCTTGAAACATACAGGACTTATGATAGTGGCCATTGGCTCAGATACATATGGATGCTGAAGTTCTTTTTGTGGTTACCTCTGAAACAAGAGCTGAGTGAGATGTCACATAAGAGTCTACTTGAAAAGTACTGCTCTTTGCTGGAAGGATGCCTTGTTTCTGGCATTAAGCAAGTATAACTCTCCTACATTTTGAGGATGAAGCCAGAACGCGTATGTAGCCTTTGTTTCCTTGGCAATATCACAAAGATGGGTCTGAGAACTGCAAGCAGGCTGCTATCCTTCCGACGTGCCAGCCTGATCATCGTGACCCGACATGCGTGCAGCTTGTATCTAACTGCATTCTGTAGGTCTGCGAAGAGGAGACTGAGTTGTCTGCCAGCATTACAAGACAGGCTGATGACGCAGAGGTCAGACGTCTGTAACCAAAAGATGGCAGCAAGAGAGGAAAAACTTATGTGAGGGTTGTCATAACTGTTTTAAGACAGCCTGTGGAAAAAAGATAAGGCCCCTTTGAATAGGAGCCACAGAGAAGTTTCCAGGCAGTTCAGGGGAAGATGTTTTAACTCTTTGTCGTTGCGAAATGCGGATTTTGGTTCTGCTATTAACTCAGAGAAGAATAAATTGGGTATATCACTTCAGAATCAGATTGAGCCTGGGTGTCTTCAGGCTCAGCATTGTTTTATGGCTCTTGATCAGAATATGCAAAGTCATCTCTCCTGACTATTAAAATTGAGGACTCACAATGGCTGTAGGCTTCACAATGATTCTTTCTTTAAACCTGATCTCCTATACTGGAAGGGAAGGTACGTCTGTCTTTCCTCATGTGAGACAGCAGGCAAACGCTGCTTCCAAAACGTGCTCATATTCAACAGTTAAGAAGTTGTGTAAATGGTCCCGAAGGTCTGAAAAAATGCGTAGGCAAATAGCAGGTGCTACAGGGACTGGAATAACTTCAGGTGTCAAGGAATGAGACATTTCTTTTAGAAGAAGTATACGAGCCCTGTCTTTGTATACAAGCCCAGACCTGATCCTTTGAAAAAGTGATAACGACAGTGAGTACTGGTGGCAGGGGAGTCTGCAAAACAGGAGTTTGCGTAGACTGAAAGTTACATTTAATGTAACCAGTAATGAGAAGTCCTTATTCTTACTGTTAGTTTAGAGGGTGGAAAAAAAACCCTTTTTAATGAAAGCTCTTAAAATGTACTGAGGTTAGCAATACGGAAAATATTACTTATAAAACAGTCTGCAAATTTCATTTTTGAAGGTGGTCTTGGTTTCCTGTTAGCCTAATTTTGAATAGATGTTAACGAATGTTAAGTTGATGCTGTTAAACTGTCAGAAAAGGTTATGGTTAAACAGCAGTGTGGAGATGTTAACAGCTTTCAGTAAAGACAACTTTCCCTTTCCACACAACAGACTATGACAAAGGAGTTGATGATTTGGGGGAGGGGGAAGTCTGCTTTTCCTGTCAAAATAATGTTATAGCTAGCCTGATGGCAGCCTGCGACATGGAATTTAATTTGTTACCTTCAGCACCAAAAGCATGACTCTTGACACTTACACTGAAGCAGTGTTGCTTCTTTTTTTATCACCTTGTTCTCTGCATAGGGCAGGTAGCAGAAAGGTCTCCTCCACCTGCTGCATGTTCAAGTGCCATTGCTTTGTTTGAGGAAATGCTCAGGACCTCAGTGTCCGGCATTCTTCTGTTTGGCTATCAATGTAATAATAGAATAATATTTATATTAAGAATATTTGAACTAATGGAAGTATTTAGCTCAGTCTTTGTTGGGTCTTTAAAACATGTATTTATTCCCCTTTAAAATGTATTTCTAAAATATGCAAACCAGTGATCCTGAAACGGTTATTATTCTGGTTGAAATCAACTGGGGAGAGAAGCCCATTACACTTCTGAGATTTGGAGTAAGTCCAAAATACTTAAATTTGTGTGGGGTTTTTGGTGTGTGGTTTTTTGTTGCTTTTTTTTTTTTTTCTTACTTTGTTCAGTAACTGAGTAAGCATTATGCTGAAAGAAGGTAAAGTGGGTCTGGAATATCTATAAGCTTTAGAATGGAGGTCTGAAAAAGCCACAATGAAACTTTTTAAGATGATTTCTATAAAAACGTTCTTGGAGCGCTTGAGGTAATTCACACGTAGCTGCGTCACTCAAAGTGATCCAGCTGTTACCTGTCAGCTGGATCATGGGTCAGGCAGATGCCCTGAGTATAGTCCAGTAGTGAAATAAAATGCATCCATTAAGAACAATTAGAAGGGAGGCTGTTTAAATTTGAAATTCAGCACACATTTAGCTAATTGATGAGCTCCAGCAAGGGGCTCATCCCATTACAGCCTACAGAAATTTATTTATTCTGGACTACAGCAGCATATCAGGCTACATTTTGGAGAAGCGCTAAGGTTCTGGTGCTCACATCTGGATTGACAGGGCTGTTTAAACTAGAAATCCGCCTCAATTTGTTAGATCTGTGCCAAGTTTCAACACGTCCCAGAAACCTGCCTTCTCCCTTACGTGGAGGTTGATTTGAAGCTTTTTGAGTTCCTGAATAATAACTAGACATGGTGTTTTAAAAAACAGGATTTAAAATGTTTTTTTCCAGTGGTCATCTGTTCAGTTGAAGGGGGAATAACAGACCAAAACTCCATGGGAATTTTATGTGCAGCTGTTATAGCATAAAGTCAGTGTTATACACAGAAACCGCTGGTGCTGCCTTCCCTTCTGTGAGGGATGGGATTGATGATCAAATACGTACTCTGCAACAGAGGGCTAATGAACTTCAATGGCAAGAAGCAAGAGGTTGCCATAAGCAGAGCTGAATGTTTGTTTCTTCAGATTTGCATAACTAATTGACAGCTCATTAGGAAAGCTGAAAGCTAGATGCAGGAAAATAAACTCGGTGCAGCAGAGGGAAAGTATTCTTACAGCATTTGGGTAACAAGGAAACTTCAGCCACATTAAAAAACTATTCTTCAGAAAGGTAGATGGGGTGGTCTCTCAGGAGCCCTTGGGAATAACTTTCGGCTGGGTTTGTTGGTGTCGCCACTCACTTCAAAGAGCGGCCATGCTTCTTCTGCAGCATGTGCCATAACTGCTCTAACCGCAACTAGAGCAACAATACATCTTCCTGCTCATTCTGCCTTCCTTCTCCGAGTGCTCCTGTTGTCCCTCTCCTGGGTCTCCATGGGACGGCTGCGCTGCTCACCTGCACAGGACCCCGACAGGCGGAGCACTGGCTCCAAGGGATGCCCATGCTGGATGGATGTGGGTTTCGTAGCTGGTCTGAGACCTCTGCCATGCACGAGGCACACGATGCTGCTCCTGCAGAGCCCCTCTGCCCGCTAACAGCATCCCGAGACACGCATCTGAAAAAGAAGCTCTGGCCAGGGCTGTGTCCGCTGTATCATACTGGTTAACAACCAGGGGAACCAAGGGTAGGGAATGAAAGGATGTATCCAGCCTCAGGGAAAGACGGAAAAAGCAAACAGCCCCGCCTGCAACACATCCACCTCAAGCACCTCAAAACACAATAGGTCATAATTATGTTAAAAAATAGCTCTAATCTTATATGTCTTGTGGCTATGCATATTTTTTTGTGAGAGCAAGAATGGAAGCAACAGTATGAAAGATAAGAAATACAGTAAAATTGGCTTTGCAGATAAAAGAGAAGGCATATTATGCAGGCTGCTGATTTAAGTTTGAGAGTGGAAGAAACTTGTTTCTTAATTTCTCTTTGAAGGATGGGAAAAGTTATCATGGAAAAATTATATTTAGGTGGCTTTGGTTGGATTGGAGATTTCATATAGCTGGTTGTAAAATACCATCAGCTCTTTTAAGGCTTCTTGCAATGCTTTTTCATATAGGATAGACTTCTAAAGCGAAGGAATTCTTTTGGGTCATGTAAAAATAGGATTTAAAGAGTAGAATTTCCATAGCAGCATTCTGAAACTTGTCCTGCCTGTTTAGCTGGCCCAGTGCCTTGTGCTGGGAGCATTTCAGTATGTTCTTGAGGAAAACGTTGCAAGGAGGAGGAGGTTTGTTAAGAACTAGCAAAAGTTTCGGCAGTCAGAGCTGTATGTAAAAGACAGGCATCACCTAAGCCAGAAAAGAACTGGGTTGCTGGTACCTAAAATTAGAAAAAGATTGTACCAGATTTTTTAAAGTAAACCGTAGGAGAAAGCAATCACTTCGGGATGATACGTTGTTTGTAAATGAAATCATAACATCATATCTTAGACAAAATAAGAAAACACATTTGTAAAAATCAGTTACTAAATAGTAAAGAGCAATCTAGACAGATGTCAGTTAAGCAGAGCGTGTTAATTAAAAGCTGAAAATAATTTCCAGTAAGTTCAGCCATAAAATCCAAGTGAGTAGTCATACAAATGCTCCCTGTACTCATGGAAGGGGACAGACATCTTCAGGAAGGTGCAGCATATTTTCAAATGGCAGGAACCAAACCATGATCTGTAGAGAGCAAGTGATAACTCTACAGAGGGTAAGACCACCGAAGAAAGAAAACAAACCCATAATTATTCTGTATTAATTTAATCGCTGTCCACCACTACGTTAGTTCCATCTCCCTAAAAGGATATAGCAGACCTAAAAGAGCCATAGGAAAGGACATCCCATTTATACATGTCGTGTATATATTTTAACTTCATATAAAAAACAATTTGCAGATGATTAGGGCTCTTCAGCAAGGCTGCTGGAGTAAATGCAACTACTCTTGCTGTTCCTAAAGTGCAGCAAAATCACTGACTTCCTGAAGCTGAAGATACTGGTAAGATTCACCCGTTTGAAGGGGAAAAATAGATGTGGAAAATTAGGAGCTGTTTAATGAAAGCTGATTACCCTCAAACCATGATTGCAAATACGGTGGGTAAAAGCAACCATATCCAGGAGGAAGGAAAGCCTGCAATTAAGCTAAGAATGAGTGTAAAACAGCTGGAACTGGTAACAATCAGTATAACTGAGAATATATGAGGCGTAGGAGATTGATAAGAGAAGTATTCATTGAAAGTGGCGGGGGAAAAAAAAAAAGCAAAAAGCCATAGTTACCAAGGCAAAGAGGCGTGTTCCCTGCCTTTGATTTAGCACTTCATATAGTTCATAAAAGAAAATAAAATGAATGCTACAAATTAAAATGCCAAAGGTGTTCCGCAGCATTTTCTGTTACTTCCTGTAACTACTATTAAACTAGTTTTAGCCTAGGAAAAAGAGACACAGCTTTTAGCTGTTTTTCTTGTTAACGCAAGAAAAAAATTAATATGGGGTAATTGATAAGACAGTAATTACCTCTGGCTCCTTGGGTAGACTTCCATAAGAGCTGGTTGATTGGAGCCTTTAAGATCAGAATAGGTACCTCCTTTGATATATTAGTTAAATACCAGCTGGGTTTCCCTTGAGTTATCAGACTTAACGCATGGTAACTGAGTAAGATTCCTTGCTTGGAAGGTCAGGTATTTGTTTTTTACTGATGAAAACACGATCACGTTAAGCTTGCAGGCAGTTTCTAGCTTTAGGAAATATAATAGCAATAGCTCCTCCAGAGTTTTAATCTATTTTTCCGTCTACTCTGTTGGCATTTCGTCTTCTTTAAGGCTTCTCTCCAGCAGTTTGTTCATGCTCTTGTTTATGTTTATGTTTATGTTTAAATTTCAGATTAACTGATCACTGGTTAAAACAGATTAATGTGCCTTGGAGGAGGACTAAGAACACAGACTGCTGACTCCCAGGTGGATGTTGTAATATCACTAATCTGGAGAGCCAACTTCCCATGTCTTGGTTGCAATAGGAAGTTGGAGAACGTTCCTTGACTGAGGACAGTCAGTCTCCTCATTGATGGAGAATTAGTTCTTCTAGGAAGTAAGAGATGCAGTTTTCATTCTCCCAACTCCCATCACCTTACGTCGTGGATAAAGGGGCTTCTCGTATGCGTCTGGGAGAAATTATCTGACCCCTTCTCTCCAGGACAGTGTTCAGGACTGTGAGGCAAGTTAGGTCCTCCAGCTTGATGCTTGACACTCAAGGAATAGAATTTTTAGATATGATCGCTTTTCTCCGTGTTTAGACATCTGTGCACCATGTAATGTTGTGCCAAACCTCCTGGTACACTGATTTAGCATATGGAGGCACCTAGGTCGGGGCTGTCCACTGCGTGGTAAACTCCCACCATCAGAGCACCAGGGTCCTTCTGAGTTCTGTCCCTGAGTGTCCCCAGCTCCTTGCAGTATAGAGGGCATCTGGGGCTTCTCATGTCTGTTTGCCACAGTTACTTAAATAATTGACCATTTAAATAAATGGACAGAGTGAAGTTAGGGTTTTATTATGTGTATGTAAGTGTTTTCAAAGACCGTGGTTTGAGGATTCATTTAAGTCAACCTTAGTGAAAACTGCTTGTGGAAGGATTTCTCTCCCCCATCCCACCTTCCCTGCTGCACAGCCATGCTGCAGGCCAGGCTCATCTGAAAACTAACTCGTGGGCAGAGAGATGAAGCAGGTTGTTTCAAGTATTATCTGGTTTTGTGTTATTTTATTAATTTTCAGCTAGATCTGTTCCTTGATTTATATGACTGGGTCATGTAAACAGGATCATCAGCAGATCTGAGTCTGCTGAAAGACAGGCACTGCACACTTGATGAGGGATTTGGGCAAGAAGTATGGGCTGCCTTTTGTTGGCTGCCAGTCTCACATTGCTTTAAATGTTTCTGCTCAGGACTGCTTCTTGTTCCTAACATTTTAATAATTTGTGGGGGAAATTGAATGAGAATATTATTGCCCTCGTTAGATGTCATTATTTAGGTGACAGAGACTGCGTTCATGTACACGCGTACAATAATTCATACGTGATCACTAGAATAACTCTTAGTTTAACATTATTTTGGAAAATAATTGGACAACAATTCCAGTGCTGCTTCACCTTTTCTCCGTGTTCTGTAACAGCGATCCTAAAACTTTGTACACTCAGAGGTAGCAAATTTCTTTTTTTAATAAAAGGCAACCCCCCCCCTCCCCACAAACAATTTTTCACTTTTAGAAATGGATAATCATGACTCTGTTCTGACATGTGAAAGAGCTTTAATGTGCTCCATGTACTGTGTAGCTCATGATTCTTACAGACACAAAGTGAAGTTAACCCAATTAAACACCTGCAGGGATGAAAAAGGAAAAGTCAAGGGAGAAGCCCCCTCTGGAACATATCTATAGTACGTTTCTTTCCTACTCCTGTTTGCACAGATTAGAAAATGTAACTTTTTTTCTGCAATGCTCCCAGAGTTCCCAGCTAGATAAAATGAGAAAAACTGAATTATTGTCCTCTGATCTTAATTGAAATACCAGAAGATGTCATCTAAAAAGACGAGAAACTCAATAAATCGGTTCCATTGGGTTTTAGATTGATGATATTGATTTCTTCTCTATGGCTGCGTTGGAATCAGAAATTCATATTGCTTATATAGCATTTAGACTAAAGTCTGTTCAGTGTAATGGATTGTTTTGAAGCTCTTTCCACTCCTTCGGTTGTTTCTTCTGTGAATAAGGCTGCAGAACGGAAGCCCAGCCTCAGGTTTACTCTAAAATTAAAGACAAACAAACAAAAAACCACCTAGATGAAGCATAGTGAATATGAGCATAATACCTAGAAAGTTCTAGCAAATTAGGCTTAGCTAAGCTACTTCTGGACTGGAACCATGCAATATTTGACAGTACGTAACAAAACCACCTTTTTTCTCTGTTATGACTTTGTTATCAGGTCACTCGATGGGCATAATGTTCATAAATGGGCACTGTTCATAACCACTGTCTATGATGAATATGATGTCCATATATGATGTCCAGTGTTGTGGAGGATGCATCTAGTGTCGTTGTTCAGTTTAGTGTTTACTTCTGACTGTGTCTGGGCAGACAGGAGAAAGGAACTGGGCTGTATTTCAATGGTTGCTGCACACCAGGTCAGGGGAGACCTTTCAAGAGGGGAGGTTCAGTCTTCTTGGATGGAAGATCTCTCGGGGATCTTCCAGCAGGGAGCAGGCCCAGCCTAACAGGCAATAAAGAGGAAAATTCCTTTCCTGGGGACCAGGATGCCATTGACAGTTTCTAGAATATAAAACAAAACTGGGAAAAGGGGTCTACCTTGAAGGGCTGCTGGACAGGAGATTGAGTTTTGAGTTCAAGGGCTGTTTTAGCGGGATTACCCACTGCATCTGAGTTCGCAGTATTCAAAGTTTCCTTCTCCTAGATTACTATTTCAATTTTTTTCATGAAACATAGGTTTAGAATTTGGAAGCTTGATACTTTGTGTTATGCTTGATTTGAACTGAAGGTGGGACAAAGTTGTTATAAAGTCTTATCTCACATGGCGTAGGTAAAGACAGCTGTTATAAAAGTAGCATCTTGCTTTTAATTAAATACAGGGAAGAATTGGTGGAAAGTTATCATGAATCTTTATTCAAATTAAAGCCAAGGTCTGGTCAAACTTCAACATAAATCTGTTTCTGTTGCTGACGTTAAGACATAACTGCCTTTGAAGTTTTGATTTAGGGTTTATTCAAAGCTAGCAGTGGCTGCTCAGCTGGATGTTGTTTTATTTTCGTGTCGGTTGTTCTTTGCATCTGTCTTGGCTTAACCAAAGCCAGCAACTAGGACCACGCAGCTGTTCACTCACTCACTCCCCCACCCCATCCCAGTAGGGCAGGAAGAAAAAGGAGGGGAAAAAAAACCCCATGGGTTTAGATAAAGACAGTTTAGTAGAACAGTAACGGAAGAGAAAAAAAAAATGGTAAAAGAATACACAAAGTAATGCAGTACAATTGCTCTCACCACCTGATGATCGATTGCCCAGCCAGTCCCGAGCCGCAATCGCAGATTCCTGTCTCCCCGGCCAACCCCCATTTATACACTGAGCATAATGTCTACAGTATGGAATATTCCTTTGGCCGGCTTGCTCCCTTTCAGCTTCTGTGGGAAGCTGAAAAAGTCCTTGATTTAATATAAACATTACTTAGCAACAGCTAAACCAATATGTGTTATCAACATTATCCTCATACGAAATCCAAAACACAGCAGCTCCTAGGAAGAAAATTAGCCCTATCCCAGCTGAAATCAGGACAGCATCTCAAAAGATTGAAGGCTGAGAGTGACAGTGAAGTTTTTATCCCTTCTGACAGTGCATTTATGAGCTGCATCTGTGGTCATTTCACTGCCAGTCTCTTCCTTGACGACATTGCAGCTTTAATTGCTTCCTGATTACAGGAGTGATGCTGCACCTTGCTCTGTGCCTGGAAGCTCCGAGATTTTTGGTGTAATTTAATACAGACAGATTCCAAATGCACCCTGCCAAAATAGATATTATCTTGGAAGTTAAAGATACTGAACTTGGCTCTGTTAGCGTGTGAAGAAGTACCTGCCAAAACCAATTGGATGCAGTGAGCCAGGAGAACGAGGGCAGCTGCAGGTAACGCCGAGGCAGCTTTCTTGTATGTGCTGCAGCTTGAGCGCGTTGTTGTAGATCCGTGCATCTTCCTAGTTGTGGCTGCTCCGCTACCACGTGCTCTGGGACGCGGCAGTGCTGCTACGCAGCTGTGTTCTAACGTGCTGGGCTTTGTAGTTTGTATCTAACCACCTTGTAAAAATGCTTACCTCCTTGACATGGCAATGGAGAGTTCACTTTTTGCTCTTCTTGGGCAGCTACGTACTTTGTGGCTGCTGCAAGTATTAGACTTACCTTCTAATAGGCTGCCTCCTGTTATAGGTTTGTTCCTTCTCTTAATCTTTATCCCTTACCTCTTCAAATTCACCAGCTTTTTGCCTGTTTCATGATTTATGGGCTCAATTCTTAGTGTAAGGGTGAGATAATCTGAATTGTTCGCTGAGTTAATTCTGCAAGGCCAACAATATAAATTCTACTGCTTACTGCTTTTTTACTAACTGATTATTTTTTTCATTACTTAAGTAGTGATTAAGATATGTATGCAAATGCCAGAGTAAATTAATCTGTCTGTAATATAAACGTCTTGGAAGGTACAATCATCTGTAGAAGTGGCCACAATAAGGAGGTGGATTCTGGCTGTCATAAAATTTATGATTAAAATAAAAAACCTTGAGGGATTATTCTAGGCTTTTCAGAGCATCAAATTAGAAAATCTGTGTTTGAAGATGGCAGAAGGCGCTTGGTATGAGTAATGTGTTTCAGAAGTTGGCAGACGAATAGTGCAAATGTTTCCAAATAGCCTGACACAGAATTGAGTTACCTTTTTTATAAAAACTACTTAGATCAGTGCAAGTCTGCTTCTTAGAAAAGTAAGTGGGAAATATGTTTTCAGAATAGTCTAGAAGAAGCTGTAATAAAAATGAAAAATCTTATGCATTAGCAGAATTATGACTAGAAATTAAGTGGAATAACAAAATGAAAACTAAAATGAGAAGAATTTGCAATCAGACTTTGGTTTTGCAGTGTTTGGGATTTAGCCTTAGAGGTGACAAGAGATGCGTGCTGTTCTTTCTGTGCATTAAAAATAAAAATGCATTAGGATGTTGACTAATAGGCTAGGCACAACGACCGAATAACTTAAGCCTTATCGTGGTGTAAGTAGCACTGTTTTTGCTGCAGGAGGGTAATGGTTTTTTGCTTATTGTATTTGGCTTGTATACCTTTTGCGTTTCTTGCCAAAGCTCTTGACTGGTTTAGCTTGAAAATATTTTGGAATATCTGTATAGTTACTACTGGCATTTAAAAGAAAAAGCTAAAAAATAAGCATACCTTCCTGTATCTTTCTAGTTTATTGAAACTGGCGCCCATAATTGGAGAAGAGAGAAAGAGATGAAGTCTTGCTATTTGCAATTTTGAAACCAGACTAGGAGAAAACTGGAGAAAGAAAACTTTTCAACATCATGATGGTGGAGGTTCTCCTTTCTTTTTTCACCCTTGGTTCTCTACTCCGTCCTCATTGCTGAGAACTGTGAAGCAAAAAGGTTCTGGGCTTTGGGGTTTTGGGGGAAGTTAGAGGGGGGTGCCCAATTATAAAATCTCTGTAAAGTTTTTTTTAGGTTTTTTCCTGCTTCTGTGTGTATTTGTCCAACAAACCTGTCCGCAGGATCTTGAAATACACTGGATTGGTAACTAGGTTTTATCCCTTGGTAGACAACCAAAATTATCGCTGAGGATGAAGTTCCTCTGCCTGTAATTATTTCAGACTACCCCACTAAATGCAAATGAAGTTTCATAGGTGGTCTTCCCTGTTGCCTCAACCTAGATGCAGATTTTCTTACCTCAGCTGTAGCATCCCTTTGGACTTTATGCAATGCCTGAACAGTGTGGGCACCAACAGAGGTCCGGGGTGGCCAGAGCTCGGCGGGTGGCAATTGCTGCCGTAAAAGGTAGAGGCAGTAACTGGCCAGTGTGGCTGTAGGGAAATTAGTGTTCGCTTTCGTGTCTTAAATTGTTTGCTCAGTTGAATCCGCACCATCGAATATGCCGCTAGCAAGGCAAAATAACTAATGATTGTATAAAATGAATAAGAAATTGAAGGTGTTTCTGACTCGGGGTGATATATTGAGAAGTAATCTTTAAAATGGTCTAGAGAATACTGTAATAGAATGTATTAATATTTTCAAAAACTTAAGTATTCTAAAGAGAGAGAACAAACTATGACTAAGAAGCCTCAAACTTACCATTAAAGCTATTTGGACTTTGACATATAATTGGAATGCATAAAAATAGTCTAATTTATAAAAGTTTGCACTTTGCATGCTAAAATCTAGAGGGATTAAACTGCAGACCAAATGTTCATTAATCTTCCCATTGAAGCATTGCTGTCTGAAGTGTAGCCAGCTGGGTGATTATTAAATCTAAAGAAGGGTTTAGGATTCAGAATGCATTTTGAAGCTTTTGTGTGTGTTATAACTTTTCTACCAACAACATGAATTGATCACCCTTGTGAAAAACTAATCAAGGAAACTGTATTGTTGTTTTTTGACACACAAAGATTACACTTTACAATGGGGGAGAGAAGGGAATGTATTTATGAAAGAGGCTGACTTTTTAAGGAAGTCGTATTGGAACAAAAATATTTATTAGATTGCGGTGAACAGCTAAATACTACATGCCAATGGCTTGGTGTCTAACAACTCTGTATAACCTTTGTAGCACTTTCCAGAATAGAAATGCATTATAATGAGAGATGAGATGGTATTGCTGTAAGAGAAATGTCCAGACAAATAATAATGCATTTTAAGTGTCAAAACAAAGCAAACAATTCCCCAAGCACTCCCGTTTTTATGATGCATTGTCCCTGCCTGCATTTTCACTCATTTTCTGTTATTCATGTCTTCCTCTTAAAACAGAAACACTTCGAAGTACAGCTCGTCATTTTAGGGGGGCAAGGAGGCAATTTCTGTAACACCAAGTATGTTGTCATCACGAAGCAAGTATTATCTGTCACATCAGCTTGCAATTAATCTTGACCATGTTGTTCCATCCTTTTTCCCCAAAAATAATTTAAAGTCTTCTGTTTGGCCAGCTTAGAAACTTTCGGAAAGCATTCGCACCACTTGCCTTGAGATGCTTTGTAGAACAGTTTGGACAATGAATCTTTGTGAGCTTCTCTGTCCTCGCTGTGGAGAGAGAGGTTCCTCTAAGGAGTGCTTCAGAGCAGAGCCTTTGTTAAGTGCTCTGAGTTGTCCTCTGGATGAGTATGCCCTTTCCCAGTGCGTGGAAAGGGGTCAAATGGGTGAGTTGCATAGCTAAACGCGGGTTTGTCCTTATTCTCCTCTGAATGGTTCCTTTCTCTTCTTGTGTAAATACAGATGGAGTTACAATACTAAGACTTTTCATTTTTCTCTTTGCTTAGAGCTTAGACATTGCTAAGTTATGAACTAGTTGGGGTTTTACTCTTTAATCTTCTGGTTGGCATCTCTTCTTCATTTACTTCTCTCCGGTCATACAGCTTTTGATGTCTACAGCACTTTTTACCTTCTTTTCTCCTGTTTAGCCTATTTTGTTCTTGCTTCCATTGTTTTAGTAATGATGGGATTATAATTTTAAACATTATCCTAGCAGTTATTGGGTCATACAAGAGACGACAGGTGCAGACAGCCTTTTTTTTTTGTTTTGTTTTGGGATGGGAAGTATGCAGCTGTGGCCTTTCTCAGAGATCTTTCTCTCTTTCTCACTCTCTAATTCTCAAAACTACTGTGAAGACAATGTCACCCTTCACGGGATGCAAAAGTATTTTTTTTCTTAGGTGGAAAGGGGCTGAGATTTCCCATATATGTATTGTTTCCTTAAATCCTGGGGGATCATAGTAGGAGAAAGATGCTCTATCAAAAGACGAGACGTCATCAAGCAGCCTTGCAGGGCTTAAGAGGGTCGACTCTTGTCTTTGTTTTCCAGTGACTGTTCAAGTTTTGCAGTATTCATGGTGTGTCAGTTCTTTTCCAGTTTCCTTAGGACACAGAGTGAACTCAATGCTTTAACCTTTCTCTCCACCCAACAGTGCCCCTTCCACCCCACCAAAAAATAAACCACCAAAACTAAATAGTATAGAGAAAGAAAGTGGCGGGTTAATTGCTTAAATCGCCAGTTTGCAGACACTGTTTTGGCTGCTAAAGCAGAGACAGAAAAAAAGTGATGTTACGTGATGATGTTTCAGGTGGCTTCAGCCCGATTTCTGTTTGCTCATGTACTTTTTGAGCATTCATCTGCACTGGCAGAATATATAAATTGGAAATGAAAAAGTGATCTTGAGGAGTAAAAAAATATATTCTGAAACGGTGTTCTTTTCATTTTAAATTAAAGTATTTAGGGTGGTGGTGGGGAAAGGATCTCAGCAGAGATACTCTGAGTATAGGCTGCCTGGTATTATGTTTAAAAATAGAAATATAGTAGTATGTTCGTTCAAACTAAAAGCTATTAATCCATATGATAATAGGGAAATGAAATAGCCAATTGTTTTCGTCTCCTGAGAAAATAAGCCTAGTGCAATACCAACGATGAAAACTGTCACTTAGATAACTTTCACTTTTCAGTCAAGTGCAATAAAAATTAGAACCACAAGTGACTCTAGAGGAAAATTCAGTGAGGGACTGTTTCTCATCCTTATTGTACTTGCCCATTTACGTTACTTTTTCCTCGAACTTAATGCAAGAAATTGGATCTTATAATTAGAAAGATTGTATCCTAAGAGATAAACGCTATCAGAAGAGATAAAGTGCTGGGTTTTGTTGTATTTTAAACAGCACTAAATAAACATCAAAAAGTCAGCAAATTGAGGAGTTCCTTAGCAAGGCAAATGGAAATGTGGGCTATTAATTTTGAACAGCTGTGTTTTTCTCAAGTTTGCAGGTACCAAAGGAGGTAGTTAGGCATAAACTAATCATCATCTGTGATGGTGAAATAAATAAGTGTGCTAAGTAAATGGTTTTTCTAATCCTTTCAGCATGGCTGTGTTTGCTACTCATCATTTTTGTGGATATATGCTTCCTTTTTGAAGTCTGTTTCTTTCAATCTTCAGATTCCTCTTTCTTCTTTCTGCTTTATTTATCTAGCTCCTTTTTTTGTCCTTCACCTTCTTCCCTCAGTCAGGGTCGGACAACTTCCTTCTGGAATTTGTTTGCTGGAAAACGAATGGGACCAATAGCGCCATGAGAGTAAGCCTTTTTTCGGTGATATCTCCAAGGCACGCTGTGTTACACATTCAAGTTAACAGCCTTTTTCTGGCTTACGGTAGCTAAAATAGACCCTTTGAAATTGTTGCCACCTGGAGTTTTCCACTGGGCCCTAAAGGGAGGAGTTGTGGTCAGGCAAGATCAACATACTGGGGAGCAAGTTTTCAGTGCATTTATAAAGAGGGAAGAAACTCTGGAAGCAGTGTGTTGATGAGCTCCTAGTGCCTGCCGAAGTTCAGTTTACTAACCAAGAAAATGCACTTTGGCAAAAAGAGGCTTTGCAAATGACTTATTTGCCAGGTAGATAGTGATGGATATAACCAAGGACAGTGAGCGTGTTGCAGCCTTATGCGGTGGAGGAAGAAGTTCTGTACATGGTTGGGAAAACCTCTGCTTTGTATCTCCGTGCTGAAATAGTTTCATGCCTGCTTTAATTGCCACACCTTGAATAAACCAGGGAAAATAGCATAAGAGTAGGTTGTTGATAACTTATCCGGCTTGGTGACAAGACCACCTCTGCATTTAACTTGCAAGCAAGCAAATATGTACTTCAAATCATAAAACTCTTCTCTCTCCCTTTGGGGTTGCGTGTTGTTCAGTGTAGAATACTTTCACTTGGGCTTATGGTCTGTATCGGTCATTACATTAAAGGATAGATGATGAGAACAGCTCATGTCTAGCATGGAGTTGAGGTTTCCCTTGCTATGATGGTAATTAACATCTTCCCATAGGCAGGCTGACAGCTGGAAGACCGTTTCTGTTTTGGAACTATTGAACTTAATGATTTATTCTAGATGTACTCTGCGCAATCTGTTCTTTCTCCTATATCTGAAGGTTTTGAGAAGCATCAACAGAGAGAATACAGCTTTTTTAGCACCAGAGAGCTGTTGGATAGAAGAGCCTAGCCCCATTCGGAATCTGCTTAGTCTCCAGTGACATCTACGCATTTATTTCCACAGTTAAATAGGAAAGATGAGTGGACCATATAGGTGGGATTTCAGATCTCATGGCATTGCCTGCAGCAGACGTACAATATCCTAGCCAGGAGGAAAGCAACACACAGAGGGAACGGTGCTTTCTCCCTAGCAGTGCGTCAGATGTCCCCGTCCCGTTATTGAACACAGAATTACCGAGACTTCTTTTAACAGCAGACTGGTTCTTATTTTTCAACAAACCAAGCACCACAACATTTTGAAATATGCAGATCTGTTTCTGCTGTCCTTTTACCTGTTTATCAGCTAATTTCTCCCTGCCATAGACAAGTCATTTTTTAATTGCTTGCTTGTAAGTACCCTCATGCGGGGTCTAGCACGAAGGTGTACTCGAGCCTCGTCTTTGAGGAAGAGGATTTGCCTCTTTCTGGCTGCCAGTGCCGAATATGTGGCTGTGGATCAGCCCGCACAGATCTCCAACCGTGCGAACGTTCATCTCCTGTGTGAGCAAAGTCACTCGGGAGTGAAGTTGAACCACTTTGGAGCTGCACATCCAGGTGATACTTGGAGAATAACTCCTCTGGAGTGCTGGTACCACCTGAGGGCCAATACCACGGTGCACAAAGTCCCTCAGCACGCTGCAGACAGCCAGTGACCTCTGGGGCTTGGTGGAAGGGGAGACTGTGATTTTAAAGGGAAGATGGCAATGGCTGCGGCAAGTAGAGCTATTGCTAAAGTAACCCATAACTGTACTCATATAGGCAACAGTATATAACTTGCTATGTCTCACAAGGGTGCAAAAAATATTCTTGCTGTTGTCACCCTTGAAAGGAGGATAAATATGCTTGTTCCAAAAGGGCATCTGGACAACTTTAATAAATGAATCCAGGAGAAAACGCTGCTTCTGGGTGAAATAGTTTTGTGGATTTTTTTATGGTGATTGTCACTATAGCTCTGTTTGTTCTTGTGCCCAAGGCACGAACATTGCAGTACATGAGTCTGAGATGCGTAGCCATCAGGAACAGAAATTTGAGAAGACTTTGGGCAATTGCTTGTGCCAATTTGAAAAAGGAGGCAAAGAAAAGAAACAAATCCCAGTGCACAGTGTAGACACGATTACAAAAAAAAAAGGAAAAATATTAAGTGAAGATTATGATTCTTCGGACAATGATGGTTTATTACATTAAGGTGAGAAAAGGAAATAAAATTTAATCTAATGTGCTGTTTTAAGGAGTTTTTAAAAAAAAAAAACAATATACTTGCTGTTAACCAAAACTTAAGATTTTTTTATTTCAGCATTTTTTTCCCCCAAGTTAGAGAAAACTGTACAGTGTAGTATACTTTTAGGAGAAGAAACCTGTGATTAACAAAATCATGACAGAAATAATTAAAGAGAGAAATAGTAGTTTATTAGTGTGATCTCTTAAATTTGAGTATCTTTTCCTTTTACCTTCAATAAGGACTCAGTTCTGAAAACTTACACAGATAAAGAAAAATGGACCTTTAACTCTGATAATTTCAGTGGAAAAAAAATAATCATAGTGCCTGGAGGCTGTTTCTAGGGGGTGAAAGGGAACTAGGGATGAAGAAGACCTGCATGCCAGTCTTAGAATTTTTTTTGTCTAAAAACATAAAAAATACTCGTGTTTTCAAAATATTGAGCAAATCTCAGTAAATAGCTCAATTTTCACTCATGTTCAGCAGCCAGTAGTTATTAAAAGTAGTTATTAAAAAGCATTGGTATCTGTTAGTCTCTTCTTAGAATATAAATGCTGTTTCAATGGCTAATGCAGTAATTTTATTCAACTAGCATAAAAATATTTAATATGTACTATCAGATGTATAAAGCTACTGCATAAGCTATTTATTTTTGAGCCAAAATGATCTTGTTCTTGTAGTCTGATTAGTTGTTCAGACTAAACCTAATCTAAACATCAATGTCATAATTTTTGGAGTGTTTTTTTTTTTTTTAATTTCTTTATTTCCAGACTCTCATAAGTGCAGTGAGAACATCATATCTGAACCAATGTTTTTTTTTCTGCAGCGCCAGGGTATAGCAGCAAACAGTGTTGGTTATAATATATGTTAATTCCTATTAGGCATAAGCCTTTGTTCGTAAAATATATAGTTGTAGAAGCTGTGCTCCAAACTGTCAGATGTTTTTTGCACCTCGATCAAACTAGCCCCAGTTCTTGGCGTGATGCATTGTGCGGTTTCAGAATACAATAGAACTACAGAGGGCTGTGTGAGCTGGTCCCAGAGAACATTGCTCACGCTAACGACTGAAATGGGGAGTATTTGTATTCCTGTGGAACAGGAAGGATTTTAAGAAGTGGGTGAGAGCTGTTGACTGCGAGAGAGCTTTTGTATGAGAGGCTTTGAGGAGCTGCTGCAGTAGCAGCAAAGGTGCTATTTAATATCACACAGTAAATGTCCTGTGCTTTGTTTTGCATCGAGTAATGCTTCTGGCACAGCATAAAGATGCATGTCACATCAAATTTTTAAGTAAGCAACTTATTTCTATTCCTTTTAGTTCCTAGAAAGAGAATTATTTGCAGAAATTTTAGGGCTCAATTTAGCCCTGAAAATTGCTGGCCATTTAAAAAACAAAATTCTGTGTCATAGACTCAAGAGTTCTGGTAACTGTAAGAAGCACATCAGGAGCTTGGGTGGAGAACACATCAGAAAAACACATCAGAAACCTGAAAAGCATTCACAAACTTGAGTGAATACTTCAAATATTCCTGGGACTTCCGTCAAAGTCCTTTTTGTCCTTGTTCAGTCTTTATCAAAGATGTACCTCTGTTCATTTATATTTTTTAATTTTAATTGCCAATGTCCAATATGACATAGTTGCCATTAATATTAATACAGTTCTAGCTTTGTTTCAAGCAAGCTTAAAGTAAAAAAAAAGAAGCTCTTTAATACAAGAATGATTTCCTAAGGCCAAAATGCTGCCCTCTGTAGTTGCGTACCTGTGTCTGGTTGATAGGGTTCTCCTGAAAAAAATCTCCAAAGAGAAATATCTGTGAGGCTGATCTCACGGTCTTTTTCTCTTAGTTATATGATAAAGTTCAGTTTTAACATTGCTGTGTTTTAAGGATGCCCCAAACAACAGTTGCAGTACACTGCCATGAATAAATACATTGGAGCTGTAGATAACTAATGAGCTGGCTCATTGGTCTTCGTGCAGAGACATGCTCCTTTGTGTAGGAGAGACAGTGTTTGGCCCTCCTATAGCGATCCACTTGTAATTTATGTGTGGAATACGGTTTGGAAGCTCTGAAAACACTTGAAAGGCGGCGTGTGTGATGTTGTCAGAGGCTGAGCTTTCCGCACACACCTTATAGTGAAATTTGCTTTTTTTTTTCTTTTCCTGAGAGAAAGAGAGATTAAACTAAACTTTAAAGGTTTATGTGGGGGCATTGATACTCAATGAATGTAGGATTAAAGTACAAGCAGATGACACTGGAGGAGCTGTTATCTTGGGGACAGTGGGTCTATCCCCGCTTTCACCAAAATCTTTTGAGTCTTATTTCTCCGCACTGAGCGCAGGAGATGGACATGGCAATACCACAAAACACAGGAATGGAAGGTGTATCCCGCCTACCCGAGGAGGATCCCACCAGCTGAAGAGCAGTAGTGCCATAGCTGGTGGCAGTAATATGGTGAAGCAACACAGCTCCCAGCAGACTGAGCCGCTGTGACAAGCTCAAGCTCCAACTGGGTAACGTGCCCTTAAAGTGTATTTCTTCATGAACAGGATGTGACTGGGCCTTGGAGAAGAGAGGCCAAATCCTCCCAGCGGTTACGCTTTGCAGTCTTGATGGTGCCCTGTCTGCTTTGATCACAACAAGCCCATGGATTGGGAGTTGCTGGCCTAAGGGTTTTGTTCCAGGCCGGGAAGAGGACAGTGTGGGAGTCAGCACCTGGTGGAGTCTTTGGAAGAACTTCACCATTAAAGACTGTGTCTGGGTTGGTGGTGCTACCCAAGTGAACGCACTGCAGTGCTTGCAGCTCCTTAGCAAGCTTCAGGATGCCAACAGAAATAGAGATTTTGGATAGTCCTAGTTAGAAAGAGATAGTGTACTTTCACAAGCAAAATAAAGCGTGCAGCATCAATAGGAGCAGTTGGTGCAATTGCTTATAAATGTCCCAAGCGTAGATAATGAAGCATTTCCCACGGTCTACATCAGTGCGGAGGATACTGTTACAGCTGTGATTGGTAATCTGGAAGACAAGGACATTTTATGCTTAATTTAGAATGGCATACAAGTAATCATAGCAATGGCAGTAGGAAGCTACCACAGCTCCTGGGTGAACCATTATTTAGAGGCCCTCTTTAAGGGCTGCGGTGTTTTATTCCACCTATTACTGTGCCGGAACATGCAACTTGGAACCAGTAATGCCAGAATTTGACAGAAGTGAAAAAAGCGATTAGGCAGTTTGCACTATGTGTTGTAAGGAAAGGTGATAAGGAAGCTGATTCAGATGATGTCTAGTATGTCTAGAAGTTTACTGTCCCTGAGATGTAGTGTGCATTTTGAGCCATCTTTTCCATGAGAGATGCATGGGGCTGTTAGACATAGGATGCATCTAGAGTGTAAACATGATCTCCTCAAAGCTAGAGGAGACAGCAGTGACTGTAAAAAATGAAGAAGAATCTCTAGCTGCTCTAGTGGCAAATGAAGCTCCCAGTGCTGCTTTGCTTAATGAAGAGGGGAATGTGGGTGCAGTTGCAGTACTAGAAGGTGTACAGGGGCCAGATGAGTAAGGAGTTTCCTTTTCAGAGACTGAGAAATCATTCTTGTGGTCCTCCAGCCCTTCTCAATACCCTTTTGAATTTTAAAAGAGAAAACAGACTTTCGCTTTAACAAAGTCCTGCGTTACCATACAAAATTTGTAGGTGCATTACATAGACATACATAAACATTACATAGACACATATTTATATTATACGCACACTGAAACTAAAATTTCTGTTTTCACATGCTTAGTAAGAAGACAATTTTTTTGTTGGAAAAAAGTGTTCCGTTATAACTTATTACCTACAAAGGTAAGGGGTTTTATTTTATAGCATTGGATGTGCCACAGATGTGAGTGGTATTCTGCAAGAGATCTGTATTGTAGACACAACATTTTTGCAATTGAAAATATCGTGGGTTTCTCTCTGTGTTTTCCTTTGGAAGAGAATGTTAGTACGCAAGTGAGATTTTTATTAAAAAAAATATATTTTTCCCTTTTTGAGGTAATGGACTGCTTCAAGCACACTTTTTTTTTATTTGCTTGTTTTTGCAGTCCTTTGTTTTAAAGGGGGGGGGGGCTTAAATCATAAATTTTCTTATTTTCAAACCCTTTTGCTAAGTTTTCTGCCAGAGAATAAAAGAGCTTGTAAAATAATTAGGTCAGTGTGAGCTTAGTGTGCTGCTGATTGGTGCTGTGCCTAGAGCTGAGCCAGGCTCTGCTGGAACTGATGTATAAGCAAGTAGCTGAACAGTCGTGCTTCACTGGTATATGTAGCAGAATTACAAAATGTTGGGTTTTTTTTAATCAAGAACACCACTTATACAAACTGGTAGAAACGTTATAGGTATTTATAACTATCGTGTTGGGTTTTTTCTTCCAAACTGGCTGAATAGGTGACCTTAACAAAAAGCTCCATCAGTATGTGTCTTTCAAATGGAAGAAAACACTTATGAAAGTTTTTAATGCATGGCCTAATCGACCTCATATTTAATCTGTTTACAAAGAAAAGGCAAAGGTTGAGTTTACAGTTGAGTATACGCAAACTCTTTTGCATATTGGTTATGTTTTTTTTTCTAAGCTAAGAGAATAAGATTTTGTGTTGCCTGTGTATATAATTAGTTACATTTGGTATGATATTCGACAAATAGAAATATTGTTCAAGGAGTATGTACTAGAAGATGAAAAAGCAGTTTAGCATTTGTTTAGTATTTCTGATGTTTTTTTTCAAGTTGTAGGCACTGCTAAATGATGATTTTTCATCTGTAAGCAGAAACATACTGTTAATGTAACTATCTAGTGCTAAACACTATTTTGAAGTAAGCTTTTCACTACCATTCGCAACAGATGAAATTGCATATGTAGAAAGATTGAATAAAAAGTGAATTTAAACTATACTCCAGTAGATAGGTGCAAATAATAATTGCTACTGTAATTATAAGGGAAGACAAAATTGACGATTATTTTACTTTATTTTTTAACTTCCTTACCTGATTATCTTTGAATGGTTATGGTATGAGGAGAACTTTATCCATCGAAGACTATAGGTATGACTCAGTCCAGTAGTAATTAGAAGGGCTCTAAATAATGTGATTTGAAAGAGTTCCTCAAGATGGGTATATTGGGCTGATCAAAACCTGGCTTGTAACTATCTGTTTTTCCCTGAATGCACTGTTAACAGAGTGGGGGATTTGGGTGTTTGATAGTTTGTTGGCAGTGAGTGACATGAAAAGTTGATGTTGACTTAGATTTAAGGAACCAGCAATAATACTAAAAGTTCAAATGCCAACTGACAGAGAGCATTCCCCTAGTATTTCTTTGAGCAAGTCCAGAAAACATTGATAGAAACAGGAAATATTTCATTAAAAACTTTTACTCTTGTCGAATTATTTCTAAATAGTATGAAGATTTCCAAATGATTGTGGCTGCTCTGCCAAATCTAATTCCCTGTAGAAACAAATTTCTGTGTCCCCACAATAATTTTTTCTGCTATTTCATATTTTGCATTCAAACCTCTAATATTTTTTCTCCCCTGTTCCCCCCTAGTGCTGAGAAACATAGGATAATGTTTTAACACTGGAGGTTTTTGAATGATTATTTAATTAGAACTAAGTCTACTGGTCAGACAATCCAAATACAGGAATAAAGGGAAGAAGAGCCAACAATTTAGTGAATGTACTTAATTAGTATTTTGCTTTAAAGATGGATATCAACACAAATATTTTCCCTTATGGGGATGATTGGGCTGCGCATATAATCCACATTGAAGAAGGAAGTGGTGAACTACATTAAGACTGCTATAAAAGCTTATATATTTCATTGTAAAAAGGAATGCTGCCAAGAAAGTACCACCCATTTTGTAGAGCATGTATGTGTCCCAGTCTGCAGTCCCAGCCCAGACTCTGGACCCACAGATACTCAGCCAGATGGGCTTTCTGGGACAATGGTGGAAATAGTAACTCCATTGGCATGAAACTGGTGGCATACCATTCTCCATAGAGTAGCAAGTCCCATAAACTTATTTTTAGAATTAACAAAAAAAAAAAAAAAAAAGCAACCATATAACAGCTCGGAAAAGCTTTGAAACTGAGGAGACAGATCTCAAGAAATATAACTGAAGCAAAGGATTTTGAGTTTAACATGAAGTGTACCATATGTCATTCAGGAACAGGAATAACGAGACATTTAATAGCTTTTTAGTGCATCTTAATGTGTCAAATTTGAGGCACGTATGGTACACTCCTAACTGAATTTCCATTCTCTTATGGTTTTCTGTTGCAAACAAAGTCTTAGAAACTGAGTCTTTCTGTTCAACTGTTATTATTTTTTAATTATCTCAAATACATGTAGTTCATTTTAAAGACGATGTTACATTTTTTTTCCTCAGGAAGAATTTTGGTAAACTGCCACTCAAAAAAGAATAGTACAGTAAGAGCTTTAGGTACAATGGATTCTTTTTCAGAACGAACCGTGTACTTTTTGTAGTCAGTTATTCACACCTTGGGTTTATATTTTGAGTAATTTCCTTTATTATCCACCATATCTTTTATGAAAGAATTATCGTGGAATAACTTTTTAATATTTAATAAAAATACAGTTTATTAGCCGAAGCATTCAGAAGGGAAGATTTTTAACATCAGGGATATGTACAAATTTTATTTTGTATTTGCACGTACCTGTATAAAAATTTAGTTTGCCCAACATGAAGATGCCATCATTTTGTCAATGTTGCGGCCACCAAGTGTTACAAGAGTCCTCCCCTTCCCCAGGTAAGTATTGAAAAAATCGAGCAGACTTTTCCTGCAGTCTAACAGAAAATCAACTTCAAAATCAGAATTAATTTTTTAATTAGTCTGGTTCATAAGTCAAGGGAAGTGCTAGCAGCTTTTCAGCCCTGGCATTCTGGGTTAATGGTTTTGAATAATGTGATTGAAAGAAGGTAATGAAAGGTGAATGATATTCTGATGGTTTTACAGTGTGTGTTTTGCACTGATCCAGTTATATTGGCAATGCATAGGGTCCAATAGGGTCTTGGATAAATATGAGATTTTGGGGGGAAAGAGCCTATAAATATTTTTAATTTCATTCTTTCTTCTGCATCTGCTTTCTCTCGTTGGCTATGCCAACTAGTGTGATGGAGGATTTAATGCTGTTTATGGACAATACAGTGTAGCTGTATTTGAAGTCATCTTTAAAATACTTTTTTTTTCTATTTGATTTCCAGTGAAGCTGTTAGAGAAATGAATCAATTGTAATTGCAGACTGTTAAAACAAGGAAAGGCTTAATATCCTTCTACCTGTTTGTGTTGATAAGTTTTATTGCTGAGTGGAATTTCTGATTATTATTTGTTTTGAAATGAGATTCAATATTTGTGTAGCATTTTTAGGAAATTAATATCAGCATTAATTGACAGTAACCATATCAGGTCCCTTTATGAATAAGAATTTAACCTTAGATACTTCTGTTTCCAAAAACGGAAATCTATCATGGTACACTTAAAGCATAAAACATGATTAGCAGATATTGGTGATGGTTTTTTTTGAATAATCTATTTGGGCAAGTACTTTTAGGCTTAAACTGCAGCCTTCTGTACAATATCAATTAGGATATCTGTTGAAAGATATATTTTATAAGTAACTGCATTTTTAAATATGTTACAGAGAAAGGTAGAATCATAGAATCGTCTAGGTCAAAAGGGACCTTTAAGATCATCAAGTCCAACCATCAACCTAACACTGCCAACACCACCACTAAACCATGTCCCTAAGCACCACGTCTACCCATCTTTTTTCCTTGTAAAGCCATCTTACATAGAAGCAAAATAGTAGCTTGTAATCCCTTTATAAGGGATTGTGTTTGTGTCCATGCCTAACTTTTTCTGTTTCTTCTTTTTCTGTTCTTTTATTTTAAAAGGTATTTCTCAAGAGTGACCGGGTTGCAAGAATGGTCCACAGCGGAGGATGTTCTGCAAATGACTTTAGAGATGTTTTTAAGAAAAACATAGAAAAGAGGGTCCGAAGTTTGCCGGAAATCGATGGATTAAGCAAAGAGACAGTGTTAAGTTCTTGGCTAGCCAAATACGATGCCATATACAGGGGAGAAGAGGACTTATGCAAACAGCCGAATAGAATGGCCCTAAGTGCTGTATCGGAGCTGATTCTGAGCAAGGAACAGCTTTATGAAATGTTTCAGCAGATTCTAGGGATCAAAAAATTGGAACACCAGTTGATTTATAATGCCTGCCAAGTAAGTATTGGTGTCACTCGGTTCTGTTGTGTTCAAAATATCTCCCCCCCACCAACAGGTCAAGCACTTCCTCCCTGTGTGCAGAAGCCTTCAGTTTTAAGTACATCTCTGCAGTCCAAGGAGATGAGACCCCTCAGGGAGGAATCTTTGCATCATTTGGTCGCTGGAGAGCACTTGGAAAAAGGGTTTGCCAGAGTATACGGTACAGGGATCTCATGACACCTTTTACGGTGTCACAGCTCTAGTGATTTGGGTGATTCTGCAGAATGTTCTGTGGTCTATATACCTGCATACCCTCGTATAAATTACATATGTATGTTTGTACATACATTTGTGTGTATGCGTATACATCGTTAGATGCGTATTTGCTGCCACAAATAGATAGGTGACAAGTGGTTGAATTCAGGACGCTCTTGGCCATCCGGTATCTAGAAGTTCAGTATGTTAGAACTCAATGTGCTTCATTTCAAACACCATCTACGAAGCTAATTTGCACATTTTTACTTTGATGTTTTGTCGGATAAGAGTGATGTTCCCCATAAATTACTAAGGCCAAGACTAACAGTCTATTCAGCAATCAAATTTAGATTTATATGTATAATCTGTTGCTAATCAGTAGTGTAAATGGTATGTAAAAATATTTTATCTGGCCAGTCTTCATAGTGATGCAACTCTAAATTACCACTTACTTAGGGAGGAAAAACCTGAAAAAAGTAAGGTATTTTTGAAAGTCTCGCAACTGACCAACATGGATGTGGCATTTACACTGAGTTCGCACCACTTTCTACACTGTCTATCAAATAGTACACCAGACTACAGCTAAGCTGTTTTCCATATATTATGCTGAAGGATGGCTTGTAGTTATGGGCCATCTTAATACAGGTACGAATGAGAAATCTTGGACGTTGTTGCCTACTTCATTTATGGAGTAGTGTGGCATGAAATCATGTAACTGTTCTATGATCAAAACAACTGTGACGTTTAATCCTTCTCAGGGTCATAGATCCAACTAGCAGAATGAGAAAGTCTAGTACTTTATTCTGCGTCAAATTATGAGGGCTTCTGTTTTTACTGTGAGCTGTTTGCTGACGGGGTGGAAAGAGACTTCTGAACGAGCACTGTTTTGAATGGAAAGAGATACAAAATATTTCTTCTTTTCTTCCCGTTTGCCCCATCTTTTTCCTTTTGCCTCTTAATTCACATACATGTATATCATGAAGCTGACCTCTGGGATATGCAGGTTGGTAATAAGGTGAAGCAGCACTAAAATCTTAGGGGATAATCCTGCTGATTTGGCATTTGTTTTATATAATAGAACACAGAGGCATAGGAGAATTCAGTTTGGAAAAGACTCCAGGAGGCCATTCCGTCCAACCCTCCTGCTCAAAGCAGGGTCAGCTGCAGTGACAGACCAGGTTACTGAGGGCTTTATCCAGTCAGGTCTTAAAACTTCCAAGAATGGAGATAGACTGTGCAAACTCTCTGGGCAACCTGTTCCAATACCTAAAAACATGAAAAAATATAACTTTTTTTTTTTCCTCAAAAGCAGATAACTTGTTACTTACAGTAGAAATTCTGTATGGATTCCTGGCTCCTCTGGTGTCTGATGATTGCTGAATCTTAGGTTATACGTCACTGAACGGTCAAACTCTGCTGTTAGTCTGCGCTGTTCTAGAGGAACACAACCGTCCGTGATTGTAGAGCTTTGAACAATTAAAAAAAAATTGTTTCTTCTGTCTGGAAGTGGTTCTGATGATACAGTCCATGAGGTTCTTCTGTTTGTGTACTTGAAGGCTTCTTTGTTTTGGTTCTTAATTGTAGGAATATTGATTGGCAAATATCAATAAATTTTTGTCTGTTCTCAGTCCATAACCTACAGAGAGAATGAAACATTGCAGTGACCCATTTTTGTCTGCTACCGTGGTAGTATTTTGAGCATGGGGTGATGTTTTTTCCTGTTTTTTTCAGTTGCAAATTAAAGAGGAAGTAATCTTGTGGTAGGTAGAAAGGGAGTAAAGACGGATTGATCATCATGATGTGTGCAAAAGATGACTCAATGAGATTAGGAAAAGACTCTTCTCTTGCTCTTTGAGCACTGAAGGTTGTAAAATCTCCTGTGCAGGTCTCCAAAGTACACATTGTTTACCTTCAAGCCTATCCCCTTCTTGTTTGGGGTTCTAGCTTTCTGAAGATTTTAGTCTTCCAAGGCAAGGATGAGATTACTTTGCTAAAGCAAAAACTTCCATTATGTACTCCAACAGAGTTGCTACCATCCATACATTTTATATCCTGTTCCTGTGGTCCAGTCAAGCACATAATACACCAAAGGTACGAAGAAAGTCTGTTGCAAAGAAAAAGGCAACAATCATCGCCTTCCCAGGAAGCATATTGCAGACAGCAGCCAGGCTCTGATAATGTAATGCCTCTTCTCCTTTGGCAAAATCCCTTATTTCTCATTATAGTTTTAATAAATACTTTAGTTTAGGCTGTATCTTATTCCTTTCTATTGACAGTGTATTTATAGAAGATGAGATGAAGTTAGACTTGGATTTCAGTCAGCACCAGCAGTTTTCATTCTGCCCTAGAAGCCTCTATCTGTCTTTATGGAAGTGCTCACTTTCATTTCCCTTAGCTGCTGCTGCTTAGAATACTAGAGACTTGCAGATAATGATAATCAATAGTGTCTGGGAGCAGTCAGATAAGTGAAAGTCCAAACAGATGTTAAAATTGTATTTTTGATAGAGGTTTTGATGAGTAAGCTTCTAGCCTGTGCTTCTAGCAGAAAATCAGATATAAGAAATTCTGTATATTTTGCAGCTCTGAGAAACAGCTGCCCTTAACAGCAAATCTGTACAGTTATAATTTGTTCAGAAAACTCTGTCTTTTTCTTCCCCCCTTTTTTTGTTCCTTCCAGCCCTTTGGAAATAGGAAACAGAAAAATGTCTTACATTGTCGATGATAAGAGTAAATTACCTGCACCTACAGGGCTTCTAAGGATGCTATTTGTAACAGTAGGAGGTATTGTCTGCCAGCCTCCTCCTTGTGACTTTCTCTGCATTTAGAAACTTTCTATTGGTTTTCAGCAGCTTTTGCTCCCCAGCCTGTTCTAAATGGAGCATTCCCTTCAACTCTTAAACCTTTGGGTGTCTTGCAGCAGCTCCTCAGACAGCTCTGCTATGGTGTGGGTTACTGACCAGTTGCCGGTCTCCATCCTTTGTGTGATAGCAGTGAGAAACAGCGTTGGTTCAATCGGCACAAGAACTTAATCAAAAATAAAGTGAATAGTAATAGACCTCTGACATTTTTAAACACAGTCCACATAGCTATGAGAATTTTATGTGTTTTTCTTGGAAGAACAACTTTTTGTCACAATCTTTTAACGCATCCTAAATGCCTAAGCTTGTCCTTAGGTAGTGAACATTAACGGGACATTCACATTAGATGTTTAAGACTTCTTCTAAGATCTTATTTTCAACTTTACAACTTAGAGCAAGGCCAGGAACTGCTGCCAACCAACTATATCTCTTTGTGATTAAAAGATTCAATTTGGTAAGTGCTGATACTTTCACCTGATTTTTGTTTACATTGTGTTGCCTTGAGCTGCATTTTATGATAAAGAAATGATTGCCAGTTATCGGGGACTTAATGAGCTCCTTGACTCACTTTTGAGATGCCTGGCCACAGTGTGATGTAACGATTTCTTTGATTTATAGAGATCAAACATGGTATAATCTTTTTTTCTTTTTTTTTTAAATTTTTTTAATTATTCACTGATGTAGAGGATAACTTTGATGCAGAAAGTCAAACTGAAAGTCAAACTCCGTGATGTGTGGCCAGGCACTATTATTACACCACTTCACCAGTACCAGAATTTCTGTCAGGTAAATCATCACTCCACAGAGAGGTTATTTTATTTTGAAAGTACCTTTGTAGTGTTGACTTCTTTGGCTTATCTAAATCCCTTGTCTTTGGTGCGGGGAGGAGAGAACAATGATTTTCATAATGAAAGAATTCTTGCAAGTCACATTCTCTTTTCCGACAGGTAATAAATAATTTTGAGAATAATGTAACAGTTTTTAAGAAGAATTATTTGCTAAGCCTTCTACTGTCAGCTTTTTGGGAATCAACCACGAACTAATTCTTCTGGAAATAGCTTTAGATTGTACTTTGCTGCAAGACATAATTTTCTGTTTAAAAGCCTTATGTTGTGTCTGGTTCACATCCTTTATTATCTTTAGAGTTTTCAAGATGTAACTCTTTGTATAAGTGTCTAATACTGAGAATGATGGACTATATTGTATCTTCCATAATAAATTTTTGTATTTTTAATTACGCTAATATTTTCTGTCAAGAATTTCTCCTGAACTAAAGTCTGCTTATGGTGCTCAGTACAATTGGACTGTTTCACCCAGCACTTCACTGAAGTCTGGTTAATTATGCAGGTTCGGAAATAATTCAAATTAAGAGCAATTTTTAATTTGCAACAAGGCCTTCATGACTTTTGAGTGTTTGTAGTTCTAATCCTTTGTTCAGTAAAATCATGAAAAGTAGTGCAGTTATGTAGCGGGTTATAGTATTTCCCATACTTCTGGATATTTTTCTTAGAAGCTTTCATGCCCTCTATAAGTAATAGGGACAAATGCAACTTTATGAAGCATGAATAATGATATCTTTGTACAGAAAGTGTCAGTGTGGAGTTGATAATCTTCTTCGTGAAGTAATTAAACAAGTGTTAAGATTCCCTTTAGTATATAGACCAAAACTTAAACAGATTCATTATTTTTTTAAGTTGAGACAAGGCGCAGGAAAAAAAATAATTGGTTTGGGCTGTATATTATACATATTGCATAACAGTATGTGTTCTGTATCTGAGCCTTTTTAGTCAAAAGAAAAGACACTGGCTCTGTGAGATGGTATAATGTGACCGGGGCTTCAGCTAAGCCAGTATCTTTCCGATGGTCACCAATGACTGTCATTGCCTATTTCATGATAAATTATATCTGATGACAAAGTAACCTCTGAAAAATGTTGGCAAGGTCCATTGCTGTATTTTCGGGGTAGCATCAGGTGTTAGATAAGACATCCGCTGATGCCTTAACCGTCCCTCTGGGCTGAGAATGTGCTTTTACCCAGCCTAAGATATTCCTACTCCCCTCTTTAAAAAACAAACCAACCAAAGTCATGCTGATCACCTGCTGTGTATGGGAGGTCTGTAACCTTCACGCCTTACCTGGTAAGAGGTTACTGCTGGGTTGCCAGAGCAGGTCTCCAGCGTGGGGCAGGATTAATTTGCCCTCTAGATAGAAGGCAGTTTTGCAGCGACTGCAGAGTAGAGAGCAGGCAGGATAGGAGTATGGGGAGAAGCTGCCCAGGCTCTCAGTGGGCAGAAAGGACTGCAGTGATATGGGAGATCTCTTGGGAGCAGAAAAGCAATAATTTTGTGGGACTGTGAGAGGCTATGAAGTTATAGTTAGCATTCAGGTGTTGAGCGCATTTTTATAGAATTGTGAGCCTAGAAGGTAATTAATGACAGAACAAGAGGGAATGGCTTCAAGCTCCAACAGGGTAGGTTTAGACTGAACATTAGGAAAGAATTTTTCACAGAAAGGGTGGCCGGGCATTGGAATAGGCTGCCCAGGGAGGTGGTTGAGTCACCATCCCTGGATGTGTTTAAGAGACGTTTAGATGTGGTGTTGGGGGATATGGTGTAGGGGAGAACTTTGTAGAGTAGGGTAGGTGGTTGGACTCGATGATCCCAAGGGTCTCTTCCAACCTAGACAATTCTATGATTCTATGAAAGTTTCTGCACGCAGTCGTGATGCAATAACAATATGCTTCCTTACAGAAGAGGTTAGTGCTTTAAAATTGTCATATGTGTCTGTCAGCCCAAAAAGCGTTTCATGCCTTTGATAACGGAAACGTTCAAATGTTCACACCTCAGGCTTGTTCACACATCAACTCCATTGGTTTCTAGTACCTGTAAATACAAGAATATATCTTCTCCCATGCCCTCCTCCTCGCAAAAAAAAATCTGCTTTCTGATTGCTTTTTTTTTCCCCTGTTCTTCAAGGGGAAAAAAGATCTGCCACTGTCTGTTTTTGAGCGAGAGCAGAATAATTCAAATCAAATATTTCAATGGAGAAATAAATTTTCATTTCTCACAGGATTTTAGATGTCTTTTCTACATGAGATGTCACTCTTGATTACGTGAACATGGGAGTTTAATATGAAGTTATTTCAGTGGTTATCTTTTTAAAATGTTTTTTTTTTTTTTTTTTTGCTGAGCTGCTTGCTTCATTTGTCCTCCAAGATTTCTGGAGAGGTTTTGCTCAAGACGAAAGTTTGAGTGCTTTGGAAAATCGCACTGCAAGGTCAAATACTTCTCCTAAGATTACTTCTATAATGGGACAGTGCGAAATCCAGAGCTAAGCTGAACCGTGTATGTCGGGCCAGTTTGGAGTTCCAGCTTTATAATGCGAGTTCTGGTGAAAAAGGAAGTCTTGCCACCCCCAAGTGATTCAGTTCTGTTAACACACACTGATGACATTTAAGAGGGAAAAAAAAAAAAGTTCTAGCTCCTGTAAACAAGTGTTTTTTTCTATAATAACAGAGTGTACTCTGGAAAAAAGTCTGTGATTACCCCAAAGGGTGTTGATTTGTTCTCATTTACTATAATGATAGAAGAAGGATGGAAAGAATATTAAAGCATCCTCAGAGAAGCAAGTTACTTTTTTAGCATGTTTAAATAGCTGACTCTGAACAACACGTAAAAGCCTTGCGAGTTACATAAATATTTCAAAGTACTTCTCCATTATGTTTGTAGTTGAAGGAATACTGAGAAAATATCAGAGAGGAATGGTGTGTTGGCAACAGTAATGTATTTCCAGTACTTGAGGTACTGCAGTATCCATCTTGCATTCAGCTATTGGGTGAGAAAAATTGGCTTTGACATCTGCATTTAAAAGGAAAACTTCAGTGGGACATCTGAAAACCATGAAAATATTCAAAGGTTTCCTTCTTCAGTATAAGTGTTAAGAAAAAACGTTGAGGGATAGTTCTTCACTTTTAATCACTTTTAAGACAAAATTCACTTGTGGATTATTTTTTTTTTATCATAGAGCTCTCTTTGTGCATACGTGGCTTCTGTTCTTGTGTTTTGTTTTCCAGCTGTGTGAAGGAGTTGGACATGTATGGTCTCTGGTAGCCTGAGAGACTACCAGCACTCATAGACTTACTTGTATTTTCTAAGTTAGTGTCCTTGTAGGCTGTTCTCCTGTGTATCCCCTTTCTTGTCATAAGAGGTAAGCCAGGTTTGACTGAGAATCAGCAGAGAGAGACTGAGAATTGCCCATCTCCCCTGCTCTGCCTTGTGCCTCTGAGGATTGAAATCATCAGCATTGGGATTTTGGCTGCAGATCTTTCTTTCATGCTGTTTTGTTTTCTGAGACTCTTTGGCATTCAGTGAGTGCGGAACAACGGCAGCAGAATGGGCATCTTAGCATAAAAAAAAAAAAATAAGGAAGTAGGTTTTGGCTTTGTTCAAGCAGAGCCTTTTAAGCTGCTTCTATTTCTTACCTTTCCCTGTGTTTCTTCCCCTAAAATATTCTTTTGGAGCCTTCATGAAGTAATTGATGCGGTTTTGACATTCTCCCGAGTTCCAGATCCAAGGGAGTTAAGCTGCCTCAACACTCGAAGCCAAATATATCCAGCATTTAACTTGCACTTATATTAACATCACCAGTGCATTTGACTCATCGTGTTTAATATTACCAGCTGAGGATGAAGTTCCTCTAGTTTGGTATTAAGCAATAAAAATAAATCTTTTCTCCCAAAGGCTGTAATATTATTTTTTTTAATAATATTTTTTTGGTTTTAAGGAGAAATTCTGTGTCTTCAGGTAAAATAAATACAAACCAAAGAATTTTTACAGCCACATCTCCAGACTGATGATGAAGTTTATTAATGTGTCTGATTCCTACCCTATATGTGCATTTGAATGAATGCTTGTGAGCATTCGTAAGTTCATGACCCTCAGTGTGAATTTGTCACCTGCTCTGCTTAAGACATGGTAGTATTCTGTATTCCCTCTTTATCAATTCAAAGTAAAGCAGTTTTGCTTAGAATAGTTCCTTCCTTCCCAAGGGTCAATTTGATTATTTAGGTTTGTTCCTCTGCAGGGTTTTTCATCCTGTGAAGTGTCTTCAGCAGCCAGTGTGGAGCCTGCGGAAGCAGCTGAAAAAGCCACAGGAAAAGAAGGAGCCTGTTTCCTCCGTATCACGCTCACTCCCTGGTACTGAGTGTCTTGTTCTGAAGCTTAGCTGCTTTTTTTCCCCTCATTTTTGAAAATTTTAAGGGAGAAACAGCTCTTGCGTCTTGAGAGGAACTTTTGTTGCAGCTGGCTGCCTGCACAGGGTTCCTGTGGGTTCCTGCACCCCGGTCACTCCAAAGGGAAAGGTGCAGGTAAATGTGGAAATGAGCTGGTTAACGTATACGGTAGATACCTATTTTAAACAGAAATATCCAAGCAGCCATAAGAGAGGACAGACTATCCCGTGCAAGAATAATTGTGTACGTAAGATGGCTGAGAAGATCTGCAGCTCTCTTTGAATATGCTATAATTTGAGGGTTTATTTTTTATCCTCTAGGAAGGTGTGTTTGTGGCTGTCCTAAAAATGAGAGAACTCCTCTCAGGTCACCTTTGCAGCTGTCTCCTCTGCTGAAGCTGTCCTAATCTCTAGGATCTAATCTCTCGATCTCTAATCTTCCAGGCTGTCCGCCCCAGACACCCTCTCACCCCAAAAGATGATTGGTTCTTAGCGGAAGAGCTGTCGTTCAGGGAGATGCTCTTTGGCCTGTCATTTATTCCCCTATTTTGATATTACAAGACTCAAAGATGGTTGTTCATATCATCCACATTCAGTCTGGTGTCAGTGCTGAGGCTGTCTGCTTTGTGATTAAATGTTCATCATTTCAACTTCTGACGTGTTTACAAGAAAGTGCCTGTTTCTCTCTCTGTAGGTCTTCTATAGGTAGGTAGATTATCTTCATTTTAGTTTTCTGCTACAGGCGTGAGAGAATTTTCAGGCCAACTGAAATCACCCTTTTTTGGTCAGTAACATGAGTAGAGAGAAGAAAAAATAATTGCAACCCTCAGTCTAAAAGCTTGCAGCCTACTGGGAAGGGGACGAGGAAGAGCAGAGCAAAAATGCGATTAATCTGTACTTTGTGTCCTCTATGGGAATGTGTTTCTTGAGATAACAGATAAATAAATTGACTTCCAGGCATTTTAGCTATAAACGGGAAAAATCTGAAATAAAAACGAGGCTACTTAATTAGTAGAAATGCTGACTTCTAGCTGCTGTTGAAAGGAGCAGTTGTATGGTAAGCAGTCTAGGGCTACGACAGAAGAAATATCCCTTTGCAAATTAAATAAGGAAAGAATCAATCCCTCCGTCGCCTCTGAATAAACTGTTTTCCTAACTGGTCACGCAGTGCCAAGCTTTTCTAGTGTGGGAACACTAGGGCTGCCCATAAACGAGGGAATGTAATACTGAGCCGTGCCTAAGAGACGTACGCACAATTTCTGGAGGAGCTTTGTTTTATTCCTAGGAGCACTGTAAAATCATGCTTCAGTCAATCTGGTGCAGTCTTCTCCCCATAATTCCCTCAGGAGACTGGAGACAGCAAGATCTTGCCTGAAACACCTGTCTTTTCGTAGGGAAACTTATCTGATCCAATTTTACCGTACTGGAGCAACTATTATGTTTTACAGATGGATAGCAGAAATTCTGTAACTGGTGTTTTCCCACCTGTTTAATGTTAGTAGTTTCCTCCCATTCCCGTGCTTCCAGGAGGGTGGAAGCTGGAAACTTATAACTTCTGGCAGCAGGAGAGGGCTCCCTGTCTCTTTGAAATTGTTCATCTAGAAAACTGGCTCAGGAGCCTGGCAGCAGCAGCGGATGAGTGAGTCCTGTTGTGGGAGGAATGCATGTTGGACACCTCAGGTCATGGGTTTGGGATCAAAGCACAAAGAGGAAGCAAGACGTGTTAAGTGGTTGGTGACTCCACCCTGTCCAGGAGAAAAGCACTCATCCGCTGGCCATACCTTTTTACTTCTAGCTGGGATCTGTGATGTTGCAGAGGGATTGCTGAGGCCCATCTAGCCTTCCAGCTACTGCTGCTTGCTGCTTGTCTGTGAGCACCAGTTACGTGATCTTGAGGACATCAAAGGTGACTGCAAGACTAAGAGCAAAGATGACCCAGGGTGACACATCCAACCTGCATTAATTGATGTCATCGGTGAGGCTTTGACCTTTGGTTGTGGCACCTTGTTCTGAGGAAAACTAGTAAGAAGTGATAGAATGAATCTGACAAGAAAGCGTGGACGTGTTTGTGGACAGGATTGCTAACCTAACATGGAGGATTTGAAGCTAGGTTTGTTAGAAGACAGGGAGCTAATCTCAGGGTTAAATGAGAAAGCAGTGCATGTGGAGAAGATAAATATGGTAGAAGGCTCTAAGGGAGAACAACATCCCTGCTGAGAAAGGAGAGTGTTCATAAATGTGCCTACACTAATGCCTACGCTATAGTGTCTACACTATTTGGGCAACAACCAAGAAGTCCAGTCTCTGGGTCAGTATTAGAAGGGAAAGTAATATTGGTAATGATGTGGTGAGGGTCAGATACTGACCACCTGAAGAGGATGAGGCTATCTACAAACAGCAGAAGTCTCCCAATGCCAGGCCTTGATCCTCATGGTGGATTTCAGACATCTGGCACCAAATTCTTGGGATGGCAACATGGCATTGTCCAAGCAATCAAGGAAGTTTCTATACTCTGTTGGTGGTAATTTCTGAACACAAACGCAAAAGAAGCAGTTGGGATTAGCACTCTATTTGACCTGCAGCTCACAAACAGGGAAGAGTTGGGGGTGAGCATGACCACAGGTAGCAGCTGGGCTGCAGAATTCACCAGGTAACAGTTCAGGAGTCGGAGGAAGTCTGAGAAGGTAAGCTGTGAACTTACTCTATTTAAAGAATTGCTATGCTGAGGCTCTTGAGAAGCTGTCATGCGGGGAAAAGGAGAGCCCAGGAGTGTGCAGATTTCATAAGAAAACATATTAAGAGTTCAGGAACAAACCATACTGTTGTACAGAAAGTTTGAGAATTACAGGTATTACCTTAGTCCCTGGAAAGACTGCGGAGCACAACCTCCTGCAATCCATTTTCACATCCATAAAGGTAGTCATTGTTAGTTTACGTGGATACTAAGAGCAAATCATGCCTGATTGCTTTCTTTCATGAAATGGCTAACTATGTTAATAAGGAGAGCAGTGAACGGCAATGTACCTTGACTTCAGTAAGGCTTTTAACATCATCATCCACCTCATTCACATATGTATGTTCAGGAAGTATGGTCTGGACAAGTTGTCTGTTAGAGGTCTTGAAAACTGGCTAGGTCACTATGCTGAAGGGGTGGTAGGCAGTGGTTTAAAAGCTCAATTGGTAGCTGGGAACACAGTACTCCAGAGTTTAGTATTGTTAAGTCTTGTTATTGACAGCTTGGATGATGCGACAAAATGTATCTTCCACAAATTTGTGGACGATATAAAACTGAAGGGGAGTGATGCAGCTGGCATGCTTGAACGGTTAAGGGTGATCTTGAGCATTAAGCTAACAGAAACCTCATGAAGTTCATCAAGGAGAAGCAGAAGGTTTTGCACCTTGGGCAAGGTAATTGGGCAAGGTTTTGGGCCCAGAACCAACTGTTTGAGTTGCAGCTCTGGTGAAAATCATGGCACGTCACGGCATGGCAGGATCGGGGGTGTGCAGGATGGATGTCAGGATGAGTGAGAGCCAACAATGTCCTTTAATTGGGGATGAGATCATGCTGGGCTACATTAGAAGAAGCACAGGTAGGAGACTGGAGGAGTTGGTTTTGCCCTCATCCCAGCAGTGGTGAGGGAGCTAGACTTCTGTAGCCTGGCAAAGAGGAGTCTAATGGGTGGTCTAATAGCAGCCTACCGCAAGCAACTTGGAGCAACCTTTCAAAGGCAAAGACGACTGAGGTATTACTGTGTATTAGCAGATGGTATAACAAGAATTAACTGCCACAAGCTGTTACTTAGAAGATTTAGAATGATCGTTAGAGGAAAACTACAGTATGAAGGTGTTGGAGCTAAGGAACAGGTCAGCCAGAGAAGCTGCAGAATCTTCATCTTGGAGGTTTTCAGAACTTGGCTTGACATAGCTGCAGCTGATGCATCTACTGTTACCAAGTAGGAGGCTGGGCTTAATAACCTCAAAATTGTCTATATAACCAGTGTTTCTATAGTGCTGTGTCTTATACTTACAACAAAAGTGAAGAGAAAGTTGATATGAGGTGCTGACAACAGTACACAGTTCTAAGCATTACTGTTTATGTGTTTGCTGGATATCAAAGCCTTGTTATAGTCAGTGGACATCTACCCAAGCAATGGAACCTAGAGAGTAGTAACAAGTAGACCCTTCCTTGCTGGTCAGCTGAACTCTGTATGGGGCTTCTTAAATACTGGACTAGTGTTTAGAGTTGGCTGCTTAGAGAGCATAGTCTTTGTCACTGGAGGTGCCTTCTCGTATGTTGGAGAAATACATTTCTGGGCTGGGCTAAATAAAGGTCATCCTTCTTTTGGGATAACTGGTGCATAAGGTGTTCTCTGACCTATTTTCTAAGATACGTGTTACCAGTGAAGTTGGTTGTAAACATGGGAATTTTATGATTACAAAGTCTTCTTCCAGAACAGTAACAGTTGATTGTAAATGTAAAACAGATGTTGGCTCTCTTCTTGCATCACAAAGAAAAGTTCCCCATGTTAAGGACTTACTAGTTACACACTCTTAAGCAATGTTTTTTTTCCTTTTCCTTGTTAAGGTCTTTTTCCTGATCATTAAGTAAACAGAATATAGACTGAAAAGCTGTAATATCTTTTCTTTTGAACCTCACTCCAAACACGAGCTCTTCCTTACTCTCTTACTCTCAACCTGCAAACGAACTCATTATTAGTCCTGAGCATGAAGAATAGTAGGAAAATGAAAACAATTTGATTAATACAATCCACAGAACTCCTCACTTTTGGAAAAGAATGGAGTAGATGAAGGAATGGTGAAGATCTGGCTGTGGTCACCTCAGCAATTTTTCAACCTATCTGCTGATTTGAAAGAAATTTGATGTAAGAAAAGAACTTAGAAAGGTTTCTTGGAGTACTGTATAAACAGTGCTTGATTGGAGTAGCAGGTTACAGTTCTCCATCAAGGAGAACAGCTGGTCATATCTTACTGTGTATCTACAGTATACACATGGAAAGAGAGCTTTCTACACCCCTGACCACAGGACGATTTTCAAACAGAACCTTCGTAGATAGGGAGGTCAGTTTTTCATGATGCAACACAAATCTGTAGATGAAGTTTGCCTTCTTATACATTAAGCTCTAGATTACATCTATTTCTTAGTCTTAACACTTTGGGATTTTTATTTTTATGGATGGGTATGTACATATTACTGATACCACTGACTTCTAGAAAAAGGTAGCAATACAGAACATTCTCCAGCTGATGCTACAGTATTGAGCAGAAAAGGAGAAAATGGGATTCCATTTCTGTCATCTTCTAGCTTCTCCCCATAGTTACAAACAGCTTCAGTAGTATATCTTTCTATGCAGTGATTTTCTTAAATAGTTTTTCTTGAAGAAACTATTAACTGTTCTTAAAAAATATTATTATTAAAATGCTTAGATATTGCATATATTTAAATACAAATGCAGACTTTCAACTGAAAAGAAACATCCTGCCTATTTGAAAGAAGAACTGTTTATATGCAACTGAGTGTTTTGGTCTGGGGTGGGTTTTTATTCATGGTGCATTTTGAAAGCAACGTTATATACAGTTTTTTGAAAATCTGTGATAAATCAATGCTTCAGTTGTGAGTTGTCAGCCTGAATTTTAAGTTTTCTATCATCTAGTTAACTCAGCCGCGTATAATTATTTGTGTAAAAATATTGGCATGACATTCAAGGTGTTTTTGCTTACTTAATGCAATGCTTATTAACATTTATTGTCCTGATTGCATATATTCCCTTTGGTTTCAGCACTCCAAATAAAATCTAATCAGTAAATAATAAGGCAAGAAAACATTCTGCATGATATTTTTGGAGAGTGAGGAGGGTAAGCAAAAGGAGAAGGGATTTCCTTCTGAAGCAAGGATAATTTTGGGAAAATATAAAACACTGTGAGCTCATTTAGTATTATAGGACATAAATATGCATACACCAACAAGGTTTGCATGCTAATCTTTGGGTTGTCTTGCATATGGTAATCTCTGTGCAGGTGGTGGGAGAGGAGGAGGGCGGAAGGGTTTTTCTAAGGAGGATCAGGACGTGAGTCACAGCTCTTTTAAGGCCCGTCGCTTCCTGGGTAGGGTGGATGTGGGAGGGTATTCCCTAGCCAGAACCTGGAAGCAACTTGTATTGAAGGAGACATCCAATATCTATTTCAGCAGGATCCGGGGGAAGGTGAGAGGGAGAACAAGAACACCCATTTCTTTTTATCATCTTAGCGGAGATTACCAGTGCAGTTGGGACCTGCACAGTATTTATGGTAGGCGTGTAGATAACTGCTTAAGTGCTTTTAATAACTCTCTGAAGGCTTCTCTGTCTCTCTGTTGATTACCTAGGGACCGTAGGTTTCTGACTTAAAAAATACTTTATTTGGATGGTACAAGAGGCTCTATGCATAGCTCTGAAGCTTTTTTCACCACCTAGTTGTAGGAAGAACACCCATACAAATAACAAGGCAAAGACTTGAGTGGAAAACAAATAAAAGTTGAACTTTTATGTATGGTTATTTATAATTTCGTGGTTGCAAAGTGAGGAGTGGAAGGCATTTTGCACAGTTAGCAACAACTGAAGAATTTGACGTTTACATTGGGGAAGACACAGAGCTGTGTTGAGTGTGTGGAGTCTGTCTTGACAGCATCCCTGAGCTCCAGTATCTGGATGTGAAAAACAAGATGCAGTTGGATAAAATATGTTTACAGTATGACATATTACAGATCTGAATATTTCTATTCCTGTGAATAAAAGAATGATGCTTTGCATCCACGCCCCTGATTCATCTTTGTAATATTTAGAGTGGTTAGATCTGTAAATACTGAGAACCTGCCATTATTATTCTTCCTTCTCTGTCAGCATGACATGCCTTCCTCAAGTTTTTGTCCTGTCCAACAGAGGTGATTGAATATTGTAGTCTCAGCCAGAAAGAAGGGCAAACCTGGGGTTTGGCTACTGATCTGTGCAATTGTCACAAATGCCGGGAGAACGAGAGGCAGAAATTTCTATTGCTTGTAGTGACACTCTTGAGCTGTACTAACATTTTTTTCTCTTCTGTATTCCACTACTGAGCCACTAATGAGGATCCTAATGTGATTCTAATCATTCTAATGTGGTTTCTGGAGTTTAATGTTAATACTTGTTGATTTAAAAACAATGCTGTTCTTAAACAGTCAATAGGCTGACTTGTCATCAGCCCATGGCACTTCTTCTTTATGACCAGTTCTGTAGTAAATACCCAGGGCCTGATGGTACTGTTTTTATGGTGCAGTCTTGGTATTTTAGAAGGAGGTTTAGGGGGAAGGTTTCTTTTGTTTTCCTTTTGATAGATCCCTAGAGAGTTTAAGCGTGGTTTCTGTCTGATTCAGTCTGTTTAGGAGAAGTGTTGCATCTTTGTTCAACATCTTCACGAATGTCCTGGAGAAGGCAGTGTAAGGGAAATCTCAGAGTTTACAGATGATACTAAACTGTTTGGGGTACTCTAGTGTTGCTCTAGTTGCAGGGAACTCCAGAAGTACCTCACAAAACTGCACGGGCAAATCATGACAGATAAGCTCATGCCCACAGGATGCTGAACTGAGCATGGGCAGTTACAGCTCGAGAAAGACACTTTGGGTTTCCCTGTGGTGAAATCCTTCGTTCTGTGTGCAACAGTAACATTGTTTTCCTGCTGTATATAACCTTCTTATGCCCGTATGTTGAGTATTGTGTGTAGCTTTGGTCTCCCTATCTCAGGGATATAAGGGAGGTCAATGAGGACTAGAGGGTGGCCTTGAAAATCGCAGAACAGCTGCTTTTCGAGGAGAGACTGAAAGGGCAGAAGCTCTTCAGTATGGAGGTGAGAAGGTTGACAAAGAGGAGTATGGTTGAGGTTTACAAAGCTATATAAAGGCAGTGGCCAAGGTGAATGTGTACCTTCACTCACTAAATGCCACACCACTAGAAACTGGGGCACTCAAGAAGGTTTGTAGGAGATGATTGAAAATGGATGCAACGCTTCCTTATGTGGCTTTTGGAGAACTTCCAGAACATTTTGTTGTGGGGAGCAATGGGGGCAGACAGCAGCACAAAGTTCAGAAGGGTTTAATCAAGTTCCTGGAGAACAAGTCCATAAATTGATGCTAAATTGAGGCCTGGATGTACCCTCTAACAATCCCCCTCACTTCCTTGGGCTCCACAACTATCGTTAGAGTAATAATGCACTTCAGAGAAAAACCAAGCTCCAGCATTTTCCCCAGATAACTTTGGCAGTTGTCACTGTCGCACACTCGGTTCTGGGCTGCATGGACTATTTGTCTGATTTAAGAGGATGTTTCTTCTGTCTGTTGAATGCAAGATAATTGTATAATCCAGAGAGAAAATAGGAAGGTATTTCCTTTAAAATGTGGGGGATGAAGCAGGAATTATATCTATGTATAATTATATATTTTATTATTTGAAGACCAGCATCATTTTAAGAGAGTGGTCGAAATGCCAAAAAAAAAAAGGTTGTAAACCAGTAGTTTGTAAAGTGAGCAATTTAGAATAAAGCACAATTTACAATTTTTTCTTTTTTAAAATTCTTGTAGCACTGGTTTATAGAAGTGGAACGGCTTCTGTAAACTAAATGTTCTATCAGTTTGCTAGCCTCAGTTTCCTTCAATTTTCTGTATATGCTTTTAAGCTCTAAAACAAATAATCTGTCGTTTTATGCAGGCTTTATCACATCTCTACCCATCGTTTCCTTGGGAAAGCCAAGGGTCTTGGCTTGCATTAAGCTTAAAGTAAATAGATTCTTCTTGGACTTCTTTTGAGCAAATTATAAATACAATACAGATAAAAATAGGATAAACTAGTTGAATTGCTTTTAGTTTTATTATTTAAATCTTGTTGGCTTACCTAGAGGAAAGTGCATGAAGATAGTGCTCATGAAGGCAACAGCCATATTATTTTTAAGCATGTATCAGGATAAGTGCTGTGGGATATGAACCTCTCTGAAAACAAACAAGCAAGAGCCATGCAAAGGGTTACATAAATACTATTTTCACTGTCCATGGTGGCCGCTAGATATGTACAACTAGAAGGATACTTAAATTTCCTGCTTTTTTTATCTAGTCTCTTTGAGTAGGGGCCATTGTTTGTGTAGCAAGTGGATTGTAGTTGAGTTACGAAGACAAGTGGACCTACAGCCAAGACCAAAACATAACTGGAGAAAGAAGTATGGTTTGCAATTCTGGGACTCTGCTTCATAGAATAGAGCCTCTGCTACAAAAAAATAATTTTAAGTGAATGATCAAGTAAAATAAGCAAGATGGAAGAGCAGAAAAGAGCATCAATGTAGTGAAACTGTTCTTGGTCAGTATTCTAATCGGTGTAGATATAAATTCATGTCTATACAATTCTCTTCACTGTGGAGAAAGTCAGAAGAGAACCAGAATCATGGCATTTATGGACAAGCTTGTGACAGTGTATCAACACTGATATGAAATGAGAAGCCATTAATATAGTGAATAAAATAATATCCTGAGTTTTTTAATGTTGGAGTTTTATTTATTTTATTTTTAATGGATTTTTCCCTCTTGGAATCTGCTGGCAGTAAGGTCCATGCAATATAATAATTCTAAGGCTACGCAAAGAGTCACTAATACTTACAGAAAACTGCTATCATGAAAATACAAACCAAAAAAAAAACACTAGCTGAAAACAAATCATTAACTGTGTAAGTACCTTCTGTGTGATTTGTCTCTCCTTGATGCCTAAACAGGCTGCTGTGCATAAATAATGTTCAAAATACTTGTATTTAGGTCAGCATATCTTTTTCACTAAAACCCCACATTGCATAATTTGTAAAAACACGGTCTTTGTGAACCAAAGAAAGCTTCAACTTTTATCTTTGCATTAAATGAGAGGAAGAACTAGTAGCAGACTCAATATTGTGACAGAGTGATTTCCTCTGTAAATATGAAGGCTTAGCAGACTTTCTTCAGATGTTATCATCCCAATAAAAGTGAGTTGCGTGCATTATTGAATTTTTTTGTTATTTATTTACAAACCATATGTCAAGATGTGGCCAAGAAGAGGAACAGATCTTTTAACTTTTGGAATTTAAGTTAGCAGACCACCAATTTTAATTTCAGATCAGTGATCTAAAATAAAATGGAAAAAATGTTTCATTTGGGCAATCGGTGCAGAACAATGATATGACAGTGTGTTGTGGAAAACACCGTGCATATAAATCAGTGAAAATCCTGTCTGGGGAGCCCTATTCTCTCCTCAGCCCATGTACCTAAAAAGAGAGCTGGGGTCCATTCAAAGCCAAACAGGCAAACAAACCCATCATTCTTTATTATGCAAAAAGATTTGCACTACTTTTCCAAGTATCCTGTTCACAAAGTATCGGTTCCAGTCAGTGCATAAAAATATGCAGTAAAATATTGAGGACTACATTTTAATTTGGGCTGGGGCAAATTTTGAACCATTAATTTATTTTTCGATTTTCTTCGCAAAAGATTATATTAAACAGAGGATATAGGTTGCATTTGAAGAATCCTTTGAAGTTCTTTCTAAAGATTGGTTTATTCTTTCCCATTTGGGACATATTATTTTGACTAAGGTTGTCTGGCAAATTTAATCAAGTTATATGTTGATAAAAGGCATTTAACTTGTTACTGTTTCTCTGAAAGGTTAATAGCAGTCAAATATGAAAGATGATTGTTAGGGAAATGGTCATCGAATCAAGTTACATTGTACCTCTGCACATCACAGTGTAAAATAAACTGTTTCTTGCTAGAGATTTTCTCAGTAATACATGGTGTGTATTTAATTCTTCAAATGCCTTCTCAATTGCAGTGTTGGCTAAGTACAGGACAGCTATGAACGTATACTTTGTGTTAAGTTTTGAGTGGGCTTAATACACTTTTTTAACTATTTCCTTTACCTATATCCTGATTGGCTTGAATGCTGTAGGTGCTTCCTTTCCTGTTTATTTTTAACTCTCATTGAAGGTTTTCCTGGGGGGTTTGGTATTGGTAGTCCTTGAATAAACTGAAATCTATTTGTGAGACAATTTTTCAGCTGGTACTGAAAAGTTCTTCTAATGTTTTTAAAACTTGAATGTAAGGAAATGCCATATCAAATTCTCAGCTTTAATTATTTTGGAAACTGCCAAAGTGAATGGAACGCCATCCAATGGCAGATTGGAAAAAAAAAAAAAGTTCAAGATTTTAAAATTAGGTAGTTTTCACTTTTGTTTTTGTGAACTTTGAAATTGTTTTATTTCATTGAATTAATTGAAGTAATCTTGACTTTATGTTTTGGTTTGGTTTTAATATTTTTACAATAACCATTTTTTACAAATCAATATATAATCAGTATAATTAATTAGTACAAACAAGTAATATAAATTGTGTCTTCTGCCACTTTAATCAGTCGTACATGTACAAGTCAACATTGACATTTCATAAGCAAGTCCAGAACTTTATAAAATTATTTCAGAGACCAAAACCTCTCACCATCTCAGAATGTGCATGATTTTTTTGAGCTTCTGGGCTTGTATAGAGCTTGTAAGAAAATTTTGAGTGAGGAGTTGTATCTAGTGGACTCCTTGAAGGTACTCAGGCACAGCTTTTGAAAATGTTGATTTTCTTCTATATTTTTATTTTATCCAACTGAAGCCACTGTAGGATATTTGAGTCTTGACTGGCTTTGCTCTTCATCTGCGTTATTACTTGTTAACGGTATTGGTTACAGAGAAAGTGGTATGCCAATTGCTCGCTCTCTTCATCTGTACACTCTTCATGATAATTTTGATATTTATTATTGTAAAACTGTTGCTCTCCCCACCCCCCTGCCAAAAAAAAAAAAAAAGAGGAAAAAAAATTTTAGTACTCAATAGGAATTTGTATTAAGTAAATTCGAACTGATATTTGAGCTTTTTGCTGGCACTGTTTTGCAGGAAAGCTGAGTGAGTGGTTAGCTTGGCCAATTGTCTGGAGGGCAATCTTCCTGTGCTCTATTAGAGCCGAAAGGATAAGAGAAGGCTGTGAGGCGTGATGGGGCATTGTGAAAAGCTGTTAGAACACCTCATACCGGCTTTGAGCCTGTAAGCGTTTACAAGTCTACTTGCTGCAGACAGATGAAGTCTTTCACTGGTTGCTGTGTTGGTCTTTTGACTTAGAATTAGCTGAAAATATGTACACTGCTATAGCACAAGAGAAATAATTTCAAACAGTAGTGCTTTTTTTCCCCCTTTATTTTAACCATTGGCAGGTTTTCTCTCTCTGACATTCTTCCACATACGTTTCAGTTAGAGCACGTGCAACACGGAAGCAAAGTTTATTTGCCCATCTCTGAGTTTATTTGCCCATCTCTGAGTTTATTTGCCCAATCCAGCATTTTTTTGTTTCTTGTGTGTATTGGCTGGGTAAGGAGCAAGTTGGGAAGGAGGGAGAAGCCGATTTAGGAACTGAGTTTTAAAGTTTTTCTTTTGCAGAGTTTTGTGGGAAATCCACAGGATTTCACCTTCACCCAGGCAGGGCCAGCCATCGGCATCGCCATTTGCCTGATATGTCATGGGGATTTTATAGGGTGCAGAGAACACAAGATGTTTTAAATACCATTTTATAAATCTGCTTCATGAATCTGAATTAATTTATACATAAGGAAGAGAAAAGATTTTAAGATTGAAGCTGAACAGCATAAGCTCCTCTGAAGAGAGGAATGACTACCTTTTCTGTCCTTTTACAGCTGTGTCTTACTTGCTGTGAAACAGGCGGCAGAAGGTTTATGAAAAGGTCCAGTAGAAGCCACTAAGAAAGCTTCACGCGTCCAGCCCTTTAATCAAATCTGTTTTTTTCCTACTATAAGAAGTGGAAGCAATTTACTTCTGTCACAGCTTTGTTCTTCAGAACTTAAGTCCTGCTCAATTCATGTCCAAAAGTGTCAGCTGTCGTAGGCTGGAGTTGGGTGCTCTGTTTTCGACCTGATTTGGATCTTGTTGATCCTCCTGCTTTTACATATATAGCTGCTAATCTTGGTTCACAAGGCTGGGAAGCTTCGGGAATCTCCACAGGCTGTTTGTGTTCAGCGCACGGCAGCTACTTAGCGCTGCTGAGAGTTGCAGACACCTATAATCTCTTCCCACCGTGTTCCTTTTGAGCAACTCCACCTGTGTAAAGATAAGAACGGGAACAAATCCTGTGGGTCTTAGGGGCGGCAGGTCTGTCTGAAGCAAAACCTTATTTTAGAGTCAGAGATAAGAGTAGCAAGGACAACGGTCTGAAAAACGCTGGTATTTGCATCTGCTACGCCTGCTGCCTGCTTGCTGCTTGCTTGATTGACAACCAAAGTTGAGCGCTAAGACTTCTCTGGCGTTCGCTTTCTCTTCCAGCCTTGCTGCTGGATGCCATTAGTTACGCCCAGAAATCCATTTTTTCGAGCATTGTATAATCACAACACTTTTAATCCAAGCCCTTTACTCCGTGTTGACAGTTCTTGCTTTGGCTGTCAGGCAGTAGTCAGGACTGGACCCGGCGGGGTACCTCACGTGGGCACCCACAAATAACCTGTCAGCTCAGCAGGGCCCAGACTTGGTCACCTGTGGCAAAAAGTGGCTATACAGAAAAAAAAAAAAAGTCCGTTGCTGTCACACAGAGGGAAAAGACTTCGGATTCTGTGTTGCAGAAGTAAGAGCAAGTCCTAAGATGTGTGATCTGTCAATTTAGTCATTAAATGTAGAGAAATTTATATTGCTATGGGCAGGTAAATGTAAATTCATGTTGATGTCACTGTGAATTAGAAAGCTGCAGGGAAGTGAACCGAACATTAATAAAGTAGACATTTGGAGGAACTATCAGTTAGTTTGAGCACTTGTGAATGTAAAGAACAATAACTTGCAGCAGGTCAGTTCTTATCCCTGCTCAGATTGGTCTTGTTTCTTGGGCAAAGGGTATCTGACTTACTTTGTATATAGAGGAATGCAAATAAATGCCGTGGGCTTTAGTGCGGTACCTCTTGGCAGCATTAGTACTTTTTTTACCTTAAGTTGCTGTTGCGCAGGAACAGGTTTTTTGCCAGTGTGCCGTTCTTCTTTTGCCCCCAAACACACAAATATTTTACAGCCTTGTAAGTAATTTTGTTAAAAAAAAAGTTATTATTTAAATAGGAATCAAAAAGTATGCAGTTTTTTCCAACCTTTTAAAATATGTAAACATCAAATCATTCAGATATATTTTGGTTCTATGCCGTTTGGGCATACAAATCAAACTACAGTTTGTCGAGCAAAATACTGTGTTATTGATCCAAATAGTGATTTTTAACTGATAAATTTACAATCTTTCTTAAACGAGCAAATAATCTGAGGAGTGTGGACTCTATGCATATTCAAGACAGAGAGCAGAACGACCTGCAAATGAGTCTGAATGCTGAATCTGATTTAGCCTCTGGTAGTGGCTGTTTGCAGCCTGACTGCTGCAAACATCATTTTTCAAAGGTTCATAACTTGGCCAGAGTTGAGCTGATTTTCACAGATGAGGCCCTGCTAAATTTCAGATCCTTACTTCAAAGCAAGATGGTGCTAGAGCTCTTTGACAAGGTGGTCACCATTTTTCTTATTATGGATAAAGCAGCATATTGTCTTCCCTGGCCTCTGCAGAAGCAATGGAGTGTTTTGGTTGAGACTGTTGAAGGAGAAATTTGGATTAGAAAACTTCAGTCTGTCTTTTAGAAATTGACACTTATACGAGCACCTGAAAACATCATCTAATAAGAATTGTTGGTCAAGTTGCATATTGAGGACGTTCCCACTCCATCTCTACTAATAAAGAATTTTGTAATAAAAATGATTGCCCTTTGCAGAGTGAGAAAAAATTCAACTTCAAGCATTAATGAACAAAAACATTTTTGAATTAATAGCTTGATGTCTAATGGTTGCAGGTTTATTTTAGAAAGCTGTCTTTATGTAACATTGTTTAGGGAAGAAAAAGATGATGAGCTACCACTTTTTTTTTTTTAAATAAAAGTAGCTTCTTATTCACCCAAGCGTAGTCATTCATAACTACTGATTTTGCTGAAAAAGCTTTTAAATTCCGAATAACCATCTTTGCAAAAAGAAAGGGCACAAGTGACATAGCTGTCTTATTCATACTCTGGCTCAGTTGGGAATTTTCCTACTGAATTAGCTATCCCTCAAAAGGGGAGTCGCTGTCTTTGTGTAGGTCTTACAAGTTTAGGGGGGTGCAGATGTATGGTATTTAGGCGAAACATTGGTTTGTGTGGTCAGGACTGAAAACGGGTCTCTGGTGTCTGTAGAGTCTTCTGTAGTGAGGTCCCCTGCTGCTAAAATACTGACTAATTGGTTATGTGAGGTTTAAGTGACATGAGGAGCATCTCTGTTGTTGATGTAGTCAGTAAATAGCTATGATATAGCTATTTTTAGCTATTGTATAGATAATGCTACCATTGCAGAAAACTGAAATGTTTTTATTAAATGGAATTTATATGTACCTTCTTTTAAAATAATCTTGAAGGCTATACCTTTTTTTTAAAAACGTGACTTCATATTTAAAGGTGGGAAGCATTATGTGATGTTATGTAAATGCCAATGATTCTTTAAAAAAAACCAAACAAACAAAACCCCTTTGCTTGAATTTTAAGTGATTACCAACCAGACATTTTTTGTAACCAAATTTCAGTTGCAATACTGAATACACCTTCATTAACTTAAATGATAATTTCATGTGTTTTTTAAATGACCAAAAAGCCCTAAATATCAGTCTTTAAACAACAGCTTATGCCTCTTCAAATGAGTTAATAATAGAGGCAGTCATTTAAATTGTGCCTTGACACCGGAAAAAGTTCTGGCTTCATTCTGCTTTCCCACACCCACCTTTTGCAGGAATCAAAATTCAGTCATCAAAATTACCTTCAGGCAGCTATTTTTCAAGCAATTGCCTGTCATGGGATATATCATTAAAATAATGTTGACATTCTCCTATCCCAAAAAGGAAAACAAAATTGTTTTTCATATTAGACTGACTTTTGTACTGATTAAACAAAAATAATTGCAAAAATTATGTGGGTATGATACAAAGGAAAATAAAGTTAGAAATATTCTTGGTGACGAGTTCAATAAGCAGTCTCTTACTCTGTTAAGAAGTGGAAGAATACAAATTTGGGAATTTATTTGAAATACTGTAATTGTATTCTGGAAACCTAAAATATTTGCTTTCATTGAGAACGCTCTTGCCATTTATGCTCACAGTCAAAGTAGGAGCACGTTTACAGACATAATTAGCAGGAGGACCCTTCCAGTCTGAAATGTGATCCATCTTCTCCTCTCTAGTTTAAATTTGAGCCTCTTTTAGGGATGCCATCGGATTTTGTTCTCTTGGTTTCTGGTGGTCTGGATCAGTTCCTGCAAGGATCTTGTGAGACACCAGATTGCACCAGGTGACAGATTGCATGTTCTGTCATCGTTTCCGTACTAGCAGTGGAAAACTTCTCATCCTGAAGCTAAATGTGGTCAGATTTGCATTGTATATAATGCTGCAATTCACCTGTAAGCACTGGATAGTGTATTTTTAATTACTGCTTTTTTTTAATTGGATATTGAAAGAAAAAATGGCTAATTTTTGAGACCATCTTGGTTCAGTAAGATCTACTGGATTTAGCTGAGGAGTGTTCAAAAGGACATGGTGTTATGTATTTGGCCGGATGCATTGAATTAAGTCTTACTTAAAAAGCTTCGTTTAATGTAATCAATCATTTACCAAACTAACCGTGCGTTCTTTAGCTGAAGATGTCATTTAATTAGAGAACCATTTTTTTCCAGTTTACATGCCTGATCAATTTAAGGGTTTTTTTTAAGTGAAGAGCAGTTCAGGTATCCTTAAACCTTAGCCGCACACTAAGAGCACTGGAGTTGTACCAGCATGTTGCATTGTGTCTGGGGTTAGCCCTCGGGACACAGAGAGCCCTCCACCGGGTCTCCGAATTTGTCCTTGTTTGGCATTTATTCAGGTAAGAAGGCAAGTTGTGCCTGATCTTTTCCAGATGTTTCACGCTTCTTCCTCTTAACCAGCCGTGCGGGTCAGTGCGTTGAGGAGAAGCCCCACTTCACCTACACCACCAGCTCCCCACTACCCTTAACAAGGAAACGGGTGAAAAATAGCTGGGGGGGGGGGGTCTCGTTCCTGTTGAGACCCCACTGTTCTGTTGGGATCAAGAGATGTGTCCTTCCCCTTTACTTCCCTGATTGAAGTCAGCTGTTTAGTCATGACTATTCCCTAAGTATGAAAATACTGGAGGCTCAAAAACTGGATATGCCTTGATGTGAGCAGTTGGCCAATAGTTGGGGAAAAGAGCTTTGTGAGTGAGATAATACCACCCTTAGAAGGCATAGCCGACACAGTTTGCTTTCCCTATACCTATATGTTCCTATACAGGAACTCGTGGCACCAAAGAACAGATTTCTTTGCAAACGTTTTCTAAGCCCACTGGTTTTCTGCTCCATGGAGAAATGTCTTCAGCTGCGATTTCTGTAAGGAAGTAATGCTTCTTCAGTTTAGCCTGAGTATTAAAAACTCAAGGGAATGCTGGCTACCCTTCAGAGACCCTGACCAGGGGTAGCTGGTGGCCATTACGTTTCTTTCAGCTTGTTAAGACTAAAAGCCACATATTTGCTTAGTGTTTCACTGGTTTTAAGACTAGAATTATTCCATTCATTTCTATTTTGGTTTTAACTACATTACTTGCTGTGAAGTTAAAATATAGTGCGTATTTCTCACCATTAACTTTATTTTTGTTCTCTGTCCAAGTTGGATAATGGAGATGAGCAAGCAGCCCAGATCAGACGCGAACTAGACGGACGACTACAAATGGCAGAACAAATGGCAAGGGTAAGTGGTCGCTTTCACGTCCCCAAAACATGTAAGATTGGGACAATAATGTACATGTCCCACATCTAAGTGGGACAGTACATAGTGTGTGTTTCCAGTTTCTGATTCTAAAATTAAGCAGAAGATCATTTGAAAACATAACAGTCTGGCAGATGCATTTCTTTCTGCTCTGGAGCTTATGTATCAACAGGGGCAGGGAGAAAACAAAACTTGCGTTTGGAAAGTCCTGTGTTGTGTGACCCTACCTTCCCTTCAGCAGCACCTCCAGTGGCGAAACAAACGGTATATTATTTGCGCATTTGGGATTATGTATTTTGCCACTAAAATCAGCCATCTTCTATATGCAGAAGGGCATTAAACTGTGCTTAGGGTATAACCATAATGGTTATGTCTTACTGCAGGTTATATGTGATACACTTTTTAAGTATATATAACATAGTTTGCATTTAGAGATTAAGACTAAGTTCATAATACTTACTTATATTAGTATTGCGAGTAACAAAACTATGAGTGAGTCTTGTAGGTCAAATTAATGGTGATTGAGTAAATTATAAATTCTTTCTGTAAATTTTGGAAAGCTGAGCCTATTTTCTCTCCTATAGCTTGTATTTACTTCAGTGGACAGGGTTATGCCCTTCTATATTAAATATCACAGGTGGGATTGGTATTGGCCATATCTTATGAAATTTTGGGGAAAGACTCCTTTTTCACAGAAAGGCAATCTCGAGTCTCTTTGGTCTTCTGTGAAGCCCAAACTTATAATCAAAGCTGTCCAATAATCCTGTGTTTGCTGTGTTGCCTTCTTGCCTTTAGCTCCAAGAGTTACAAAATATTGGAAGCATGTATGCTATTCTCTGCGTGTGCAGAAAAATGTGTATTATAGTAGTATGATATTAATTGTAAAGCAGTTCAGATTTGCTTGCTTGTTTCTTTAAAAGGAAAAAAAATATCATCGAAGTCTATGAAGTTCATAAATAACAACTTGGAGATGTAATCTTCCTAAAAAGCAAAATGCTGTCCATACAAGTTCTAAAATAATTTTAAAGCAAGTGAAAATGAGAAGCACAATTTAAACTGTGTAAATCTTGTTCATTCCACCTCTGATGTATGTGCAGACACTGCACATCTGTAGATTAGATTTGTAAAGAAAAATTTGTTTATCTTTTTTTTTTTTTTAACCAGATCTGTTACTTGAAAATTCTCATGGTTGCCACAGTGTCTACTGCACAGTTTTGCACAGAATAAGGAACTCCATGTCTTAACGTGGTACATCCAAATCAGAAATCAGAGTTTTGACACATGTCTCTTAAACTACTTAAAATGCATAACTTTTTTCTGGGGGACTTTGAGAGCTAGTCCTATTTCTAGCAGCTGTGAGAATTATTAAGATCATTTAAGCCTAAGCAATCAAATGCTGCAAAATATGAACTTTATTCTCAGAGCTCAAAAACGAGGTAAAAAGCTTTTTGATACTGGATTATGTATTCTGGCCCTTTGTTGGTAAAGAAATGGGGTTTCAGTGATTACCTGCCTGTGAGAGAATTATTAAACTGCAGCCTCAAAAGATCAGCGCAGCTCAGGATAAATGTCTGCATATAGCTTTTTTGGTGTTGTTGAGGTCTCATTCCTGGTTCCTATAACCCATTACTTGCTGATTTTACAAGTTGTTAATTATAAATGAAAAGTTTATTTTAGCAGAAAAGATAATTTAGCCCATTTAATGGAGGCAAGAACATTAGAAATATGTTCATCTATGACAGAATAAAATCAATGGGGAATTCGAGCATCTATTTGCCCGTCCTTTTCTTCATATGACTAAATTTAAAGTAGTTGAAATCAAAGTATGTATAACCTAATGGCATTTGCTACCTATTATAACTGGTGCAATGCTTTTCTAAGATAAACTTTTGTGTCATCCTGTGAAGAGACTACCCAGTGTTTTTTCTCTGTGAGAAATCCATTTTAGCACTCTCAGAATCCAGACTAAAGGCTATAGCAATTTGTTACAATTCACTGTCTTAAAAAAAAACAAATAAAATGGGGGTTGGGGGGGGGGGGTGTATGTGTGTAATTTGTAGACCTCAGAGTCTCTATGAAGGATCCTCACCCGTGTTTTGTGAGGGAGAGAAGTGACTACAAATATTCAGGTTTTACAGAAATAAAGGCCCCCATATATTCCGATAGTACTGCCTTAAATTGTGGAAGATTATAGTCATAAAAAATATACAGCAAAAGGCATTGTAAACAGTTTCCTCAATTTTTATATTGAGGTGGAAAAAGCATCTTAACAAGAGGAAAGATCATTTAACAACATAGTAACAGTCTGTCTTCTGCGTTGGCATATTATTATTTGAATGACCCTCACAGAATAAGGTACAGTTTGAAAAACACTATAAAGTGGGGTTTTTTTTTTGGCTAGAGCACCCTGAACCTTGCCCTGTGTTTTTAGTTTCTAACTGTAAATAACATTTTTTTTTTTTCTTTTTCAACCTGTAATATACCGGCTCTGTAATGCTATAAGGAGCCGGACCACTGGACTTGCTGCGGGGATTTTGAGCCACAGTGAACTTGCTTGGTCTTTGTTATTGAAACAAAATCAACTGTAAAGGTTTTAACGTAAAACATTTTATGATGCTCCTTATAACAGCTAACGATCAAAATTGTTGGGTTTAGCAGCAAGCTGCCTACCTTTGCAGACAATACGCGGAGAGCGGCGTTTGTTTCTCATTTATACGTAAAAAGATATATTTTAGAACAATTTACGTTTTTGTTTGGTCTTGAGGGAGGTATTCTCCCAAGCTGCCCTATATTCAATATCAGGGGAAAGACCGTGCATAAAACTGGCTCTGTATGTGTTCATATATGCATTATATATGTTTATGTGTTCCCTCTGTTATAAACACAATATTTAAACATTATTATCTAGCTTCTCCAGAGGAAAAAAATTATTTTTAAGTTCTCTCTAAGACTTATGTTTAAAATAATCCTGGGTGTAATAATTCAGCATTACTTTCAAAATGAATGATCTATTCTAAAAAATACAAATAAACAATGATAGGAATTTCATGTCATGCTTGTAGTTTTAACAGCTTTATGTTAGAAGGATGAATGTGATTGACTTGGTTTTGGTAGCATGGGAAATGGATGAAGTAACTAAATTATTAGTGGACGGTTCATTTTGGCAATTTATAAAATATTTGAAGGTAACACTAAAAGTATATCATCAATTGACACACTTAAAACACGTGTATTAGAAATACCTAATGTGTACGTATTCAACCTGGGTTTATGGTCAAATGATTCTGAATGGGCAAGAACTTCCTTTTTTACAAATGCCCTTTACTTTATTTTTTTGATGTGTTATAAAGAGATATTTTCTCTACTATATTTGAGGAATATGATGGAATTCTCAATTCAAATTACATTCCTTCTCATCAAAATTAACTGTATTTATGGGATGGGACTAGCCTTCCCATTACTGTTTTGAAGATATAAAAATAGAGAGACATTAGAATTAAGACTAACTGAGAGCAAATCGGTAAATTAACATGATATATAATGTGGGATGATTTTTTCTTCCTCCTTAACTTTTAAAATATATCTTCCAAGGAAAGAAAATTCCCAAAATTCGTAACAAGAGAAATGGAGAACATGTACATAGAAGAGTTGCGGTCTTCAGTGAATTTGCTGATGGCAAATTTGGAAAGTCTTCCAGTGTCTAAAGGTGGGCCGGAATTTAAGCTGCAGAAGTTAAAGCGATCACAGAATTCTGCGTTCTTGGACATAGGAGATGAAAATGAGGTTCAGCTGTCAAAGTCTGATGTGGTGCTCTCCTTCACATTAGAGGTAACAAGTTTTCTGTGAAATATGCGCATGACAGTTTAAATTACTAGAATATCTATGTCTCGATACTTTTGGAGTTTTAGTCCTTTCTTAGTAATTTAAAATTTTATTTTAAAGAAGTAAATTATTTTTTGTCTCTTTGGTAATAAGGGTTAGAATACAGCTATCTGATGCATTTTCCTCAGAGAATTTTACAAACAAGGTGTGTTTTCTCACTGAAAGCATTTAGAAAATAAACAACAACAAAAAATTTTTACTGGTGGTCGTAGCAGATTTTTATAAATTTCTGCATTTTCCTCAAGAAACCAGCTCATGTTTACTGCCAGTGTGCAGGAAGTCTGGTCCATAGGGGTCCTAATCCATATAGAGCTCAACTGACTTCAAGAGGAAACCACAAATACTGTTATTACTTAAACATACCTGATGACAGCATCATAGCTCAGGTCCAGTTCCACAAATGTGCATATCAGGAAATGATGATCTTTATTTCAATAACAGAATCAAAATATTTCCAGAGTGTGTATGGTGTATTTGTTGTTCAGAAGGTGCCACACTTGTATTGTGCACTTGAAGTGACTTTAGTTTGTTTAAGACAATTGATAATGTTGCAGAATAAATATTTCCGTTTTTAAATGGTTTAAAACAAACAAGCAGAAATGTTTATCTTTTAAACAATACTTTTTCTTAAGTGAAATGAGCATTTGCTTTTTTCATGTAAAGTTGAAAATTCAGATAGATTTTTCTTTCCCGTGTCATCAATATACATAGGGAATTGAAAAAATGTCAAAAATGGACAGATGAAAAAGTTTAAACCTTTGTATAACAAAGAAATTACTTATCCCACTGTATGCAATTTTAATATTACTAGCTAATAATTTAAAAGCCCAACATCAAGATCCATCGGATCCAGCGGCAAGATCCATCATTCTATATGCCAAAAAGTATTAGTTCATCAAGCATGTAAAGCTGGAGGGTTGGCCTTAGTAGTGAAGTATCTGAAAAGATGTAGTTTTATAACTCCTGTGCTGAACCCTGTGCATCTCCATCTCGTGTGCTCTGCCTGCCTCAAGCGGAACGCCAAGCCTGGAATGGTCCATAAAGAGCAATAACAAAGGGTAGTTCTGAAATACCTACAAAGTACCCAAAAAACTTTGACGATAATGTTTCCCGTGTCAAGAAAGTTTGCCTGGTGAGGGATGAAAGAGGAAAGGCTTTCTCTGTGCCTCTAGTGAGAAATATTAAGCATGTACTAAAAATGATGAGGTATTTGGGGGAAAAGCACAGTAAAAGATTGAAACTATCATGAAATGGAAAATGACAGTAGATATAATTTCCATGAAATTTTGTGCAGCTTTGCTTTATTTACAGCCCTTCCCTTCTCACACCAGAAATGTAAACTGTTAGGTCTAGTGAACTTCCTTATCTAGCTTTCTTTTTTCCCCCCATTGCTGATAGAGAAAACACACAGATGTTCTGCAAGGTTAGTAACCTGCAGTTCATCCTGCTCAAGGCAAAGAATTAATGTGTTCCACTACAGGTAGCGGTTTTTAGTAGGGCAAATTGTCATTTTAAATATGGTATTAATCACATAAGTTGAGTTCCTTACTGGACAAGTGCATGTCTTACTCTTGAGAAGCTAAATCTCGGAGGATATAAGGGCAAAAGGAAGCAGCTGAACTGATATTCATTTAGACTGAAACATGGAGGATCTGCTCTTTTTCAATGCAAATAGGCAAATAAGAAAAGCTGATTTCATTTCCTTGTAGATAGAATACTTTATTTCTGGAAAATGTGAGGTCATATGTGCACAATTTCCCGTTTCTTGAATAACACATAAACATATCCATTTTATGTCTTTTGGGGTGTGACTTAACTAAATTATATGGTAACCAGCAGAATCCCCACTGAGGGCTGCTGTACAGGAACATGGTGAGGAAACAGGAAATCTATAACACATTGTCAGGGTTTAACCCCAACCAGCAGTTAGGACCACGCAGCTGCTCACTCACACCCCCCTGGTGGGATGGGGGAGAGAATCAGAAGAGTAAAAGTGAGAAAAAACTCATGGGTTGAGATGAAGACAGTTTAATAGGTAGAGCAAAAGCCACTCACAGAAGAAAAGCAAAACAAGGAATCCATTCACTGCTTCCCATGGGCAGGCAGGTGTTCAGCCTTCTCCAGGACAGCAGGGCTCCATCACGCGTAATGGTTACTTGGGAAGACAAACGCCATCACTCCGAATGTTTCCCTCTTGCTGCTTCTTCCCCGCACTTTATACACTGAGCATGACATCAGACGGTATGGAATAACCCTTTGGTGAGTTGGGGTCAGCTGTCCCGGCTGTGTCCCCTCCCAACTTTTTGTGCACTCCCATCCTACTCGCTGGTGGGGCGGTGTGAGGAGCAGAAAAGGCCTTGAGGGCTTAGCAACAGCCAAAGCCACCAGTGTGCTGCCAACACCGTTCTCATCCCCAATGCAAAACACAGCACTACACCAGCCGCTAGCGAGAAAGCCAACCCCATCCCAGTCGAAACCATGAAACGTGTCTAAACATTAGGACCGGGAAAAAAAACCTCAATGAAAATTTCTTGGCAGGGGGCAAAGTAGCAGGGGCGCACGCTGCCACTGCATGTCATTATTAAGTCAGAACAGCGAAAGATGTAACATTTATAATGTTCTGGTGGGAATGGACTTTGCTTTCTAACATAGGAGAAGCCCTGCACATCACTACAGGCAACAGTGACTATTTTTGCAAGTTGGATATTTCCTCCAACAGCCTATTTGCATAAATTTTTAAAATAAAGAAAGAAAATATCAAAGTAGTAGAAGACTTAATCACTTTCGTTCTTCAGCTGTTGGACAGTTTAAGAAATAGGCAAGCAATATTTAGGAAGCTGTTTATCAGCTAATGAGCTAGTAAATCAGCTAGTGACAGTTTCCTTCCTAATGAAATGCAACTTTTTTCCGTCGCTAGAATCCAGAAGTGTTAGCAGAGACAAACGCGCTGTGCAATTAAATTGGAAACTCAACGAAAAGAAGTATCAACATAAAAATGAATGAACATGAAGTCTGCATTCGACAAGGACATATGTTTGGCATGTGGAAAGACCCGATAGGCTGTATTAGCTAGAAGGATCCCTAGTGGAGTTTTCATTGATCATTGAACACTTTAACTATTTGAACTCCTGAACCACAAAAGATGAGACAGAAGAGATGATTATGTCATTCTCCCTGAATTGCTGTTATTATTTATAAAGCGTAACAGGCAGTGTTGATAACTTATGCATTATGTAAAAATGTTCTAAATGATCAATGACTGTAATCTCACTGTAATATTACCAAAATAGCAATTTTACAAGATATCTAACTATTACTAAGGAAGTTTTAAAGTACAAGGGATCGTAGAGCTAGGGGTGAAGTCTGGCTTAATGTACTTGAATTGAAATTAATCGGGAAATATGCAAAGGGTTTAATAGCAAAGTACTTTTGTAGTTGCATGCTGACCTAAGAAACCCATTGCCTCCGATGAGACCAAAAGTAGTCATTACTTTTGTCACCTTTAAAACAATGGAATAAATACTGGGTTTCGTGTATAGTTCAGTTGAGGACAGCTTCTCTGCTGATTAAACGGACTATGTTTTTCCCACTTTCTTCTCATAGGCCCAAATAGGGCTGGAAAGGAAAGCAGCTTTTCCAAAGCAGGCAGGGAAACCTGACTTTCTTCTCATCTCTGAATTAGAAACCTCTAAAGTGTAAAAATTCCAATAATTTCACACTGGCAAACCGTAAGGTTTATAAAAGGCGGCGAGCAGTCGAAGTAGGATGGCATTTGGCTCTTCTGAGCTGTAACTGAGTAGCTCAGAGGAGCTGAAAAACGGTGGGATCTGCCAAGCTCAGAATTTCCCTGGTGAGGAAATTTATCAGGACGCAGCTGGTAGCGGCTTTTTTCCTCTCTCTTCCTCCTCCCCCCCCCCAGCACGCACGCCGAACCTGACTGCAAGTACTGAGCTGGGAGAAGGAAAAGGGGTAGGTAGTGTTGGGGGGGGGGGGGTGGGGGGAATTCCAGCAGCCGATAGGGATGCTCTGACCTGCCTCACGCTCAGCACACCACCGAATCGCCTCGGAGATTCGAGGCTTGCAACCTCCAGCCTCGCAGCACCACGGTTAACCTTTCAAGGTGTGATCAGTGTACTTATTTGTCTTGTTTACAGTCTTAGTAACCTATTCGTTCTAAAAATACTTATTTAGATGACTGCTTAAGAGACACATTGCCTCACGCGTTAACGTGCAGAATTATGTTTAGACATTAGTCTCAAATTCAACTACTAGCATTTAAACTCCAGTTAGACTGACTTTTTGGTCGTTGTCCAAGTAGGAACAGAGCAGAATTTCAATTCTGACTACATGTTGTTGAAAGTGGAAAAAGAAGGTGGAATTAAAACTTTTCTCTGTGAAGATTTGTGAGTGGGGTTTGGAGACTTTAGGGTTGGTTTTTTTTTTTTCTTTTTCACCTCCCTGGAGGTTAGTACCGCAATAGCTGTGCTATGTACCGTTCTCTGAAGGATAAACTACTTGTTTTCTTTTCCTCAGATTGTTATAATGGAGGTGCAAGGTTTAAAGTCAGTTGCTCCCAATCGAATTGTCTACTGCACCATGGAAGTGGAAGGAGGCGAGAAGCTTCAGACGGACCAAGCAGAAGCTTCCAGGCCACAGTAAGCTGCTCTGCTGTCCCTGCATCCAGCATCTCTTCCCTTCATTTCATGGGAGAACCTAACAGAGTGTCTTTACAGCTTTGACAATTAAGTCAGCGCTAGGTTATAGGAAGTCTTTTCCTGGGTAGTTATCTTAAATTCTTTCTGAAAAATAAAAATAATAGTTATTTGTGGTGAAATATGTACGAAGTGTGAATGATGTCCAAATAAATGCTATTGAATGTATGTGTGAGGAAGAGAGCTAGAGACTGCAGCATTGTGTTCTTACCGGCATCCTCTGAAAACACAAACCTCTCGATAGATGTTAGCCCGAGGTGATTTTGTGTATTCTAGGTTAATGTGCAGGTGGCCTTGTGGAGTGTAACTTGTACAATTGGTGGAAAATCGATACTCAGTAATCAATCTTGACAAAGCTTGGTCACCTGCTGGGCCTATTTCATTTTAAATTATAGGATCCACTTCTTTCAATTAATTTTTGAGGGAGGCAGTCAGCAAACTGGCTTGGAAGGGGATAACATCATGCCATCTGTAGTTGAACCAGTCTGAGTGGCAGAGAGGAAGAAAATTAGGTGTGGTGTTTTTGTTGATTTGTTTGACCTACACACTGACTTCAGACACTTTTCTCTCTGTTAAAATGTCATTTGGAATCTTTTGTAGATAACTTTCCAGACAGCGTGTTGGGGTTTTACTGGCACCATAGTGTGCCTTGTGAAAGACAATTTAAAAATTGTAGTTGTTACAGTATCTGAGAAAACATCTTCGGTGGAGCTGGGATGGTAGTTTCCATTACATCCAGACCACAAATATGGACTTCTGTTAGGCAAAGCACAGAGTTCTATCTGCCTCTTCTGGGGCTGAGAGGAGGAGGAGATCTAATTTGGTGGACTTTCTCGTAGTTGCAGCAAACTTCCTTGGAAAGTAAGCCAGCAGCCTCCTCCAGTAACATATTCAGACAGCTTTGCAGAACTCTGCGTATGTGGGACAAGATGTAAAATTCACTTGTCGCAGTCCCTGGCTCTGTTCCTTCTCCAGGGAATAGGAATGCTCAGTCTTATCATTTGCATGTAGTACGTAAGGAACTTCTAAAAGCAACAACAGCATAAAAGACGTGCATATATACGCATTGAAGCAAGGTCATAAGTGGATATGCAACATCCCCTGCTCATTTGTGGACCTCTTGGGGTGTTGTCTTGTGGCTCGGGGTCGCAGGAGGGTCGCAAGGCTTTCTCGTGGAGGGCGCATCTCCAAAGCTGTGCTTTCTCTTCAAACTCGGAGTTGCTCTTGTACTGTTGCCTGCAACGAGTGCCTCCAGCCTTTGCCTACTGTCACGGTCAAGGTTCCTGTTTCTTCTGATGATGTGTCTCACTTTTTCCTCACCCTTGAACTTGTTAGCTTCTGGTTTAAATGCTCGAATACCCTCTGATTTCCTTGGTGTGGGTCTTCAAATCTCCCCAGATCAGCTAGAATACATAAATTCTTGGATCTTGGGTACAGTCTTTCTCCTTCCAGAAAACAGTTTGTAGATGTTAAGGGTTTGGTTTCTCTCTAGCCGTTTCCAGATACGGTGAACAAAACATGGTAGGTACGGTTCATGGTCAGCTCATTGTTTACTTACTAGATACTCAGGGCTGCAGGTTAAGGTAAAGGTTGCAAAACCAGTCAGAAGGTATACAGGGTGTATAGATACAGCCAGTAAAAATTAGTAACGGATTAGTTGATTTTCCTACCTGTCAAAGTAGAAACCTTGTGAAAAGGAAGTTCCAGAATAGATGCAGTCAATTTGAGAACAACTGGAGTGTTTCTAGGAAAAGAAGTAGCGTTGAGACCTGCTCTCAGCTTGTAAACTGATTTAGTGGATTTCAGGCTCAATAGGTATGAGTTGCTTGAATACAGGAGAAATACAGGTTATGGGCTATTCCATATAAGTGATGTTGTATGAACCAATTTCCTACGGATTTGTATGGAAAAAATTGTGCATCTTTAGGAAGTGGATGATTGAGAGATGCCACGAACCATACACTGGAAGGACAGGAATGGGAGTTACTGGTGCTGTTGACCTGCTGTCCTACAAAACAGCGTAACTTGAAGGGGCACAGCTGACAGAGCTCTAAAATCTATCTAGTCCTTGTGCTCTTCTGAGCTGTACTGTTTTCCATTTCTGGCAAGAGTAATTATGAGACATTGGCACACAGTATGATTATGAGCATATAGAGACATGTAGTTTGTGAGCATATATAGAGCTGTAGTTTGAGGCAACCAAGGAAGGTATTAAATTAGACGAGCATGAAATTAGCGAATTATGGACAAACAGTAAAGATGGAGAAAGCTGCCAATGGACTGGGAGATCCTTTATTCCACAGTTTAATTTTTCTGTTAGAGCCAAATCAGGTTTTCTTGACAGTAGCAATATTGCCTTTTTTTTTTTTTTTTTTGGTTGGTAGCAGAGGAAATTAAGGAGGCTTGGCAAAGTTTAATCAGAAAATTGCTCTGGTGGACGAGAGCATAGGAAATACTGTTATAGGCAGGGAGGAGTCCCCACATTTCAGAAGACTTAAGGTGTCTCTCTTTTTTCTCTCTCCTATCCCAGCCTCCATCCAGTCCTTCTAAGAGTTTTCTTACTTTTATGACCAACGCATCCCTTGCCCTGTGCAGTCACCTGCCTCCTTCTGCCCCCTGCTTCTTCCAGCACTCATCGCTGTTCTCTGATAGGGACCTGCCAGAGGACTGGGGGGGGTCAGTCACTGAGTGAAGGGTTGGATGTTCTCCCGCAAAGAGGAGGGATGGGAAGAGGTGGAAACAGAAGTGATTTTCTGCTCCTGTTGATGTTAGTAATGGTACTACTACTGGGAAGAGAGATGCCTCCTTTCCCCCTTGGTCCTGTGGCAGCAACAGGCAAAGTCATGTAAGTAGAGACCAGTGACCAGCTGGGCACGCACAGCCAGTCCATCTCCTTTCCAATACAGAAAAAAACAAGCTGGCAGCTGCCCTAGGCTACTGCCTGCTTTCCCTGCTGCTGGAGCTGGCTCCTTACTGGGATAATTTTCAGTACTGTCATTCTGATATGAAGGAAAATAATCAGTGAGGCCGGAGGAGAAAACACAAAAATCATCCCAGAAAAAAAAAAAGAATTGAGAAGAACTGTTGTTCAGCTTGACTCTTCAAATCACTAGCAGTAACATATTTGCACTGACAAATCCCAGATAAATGAGAACATAACTTCAGATTTTATGTAGGACGAGCAGTTAGAAAAGGGTAGCAAAGCTCTCATACTAAGCGTAGAATGAGACTGTGATGAAAAGTGAATGATTACCACCAGCCTGCTGAGGGAGACTGCTGGCGAGAGCTCCAAATCATGTGCTTGTCACACGCATTTGCTGTAGTTGGTTTATCGTTTTGAACTGGTAGCTACATTTTTGAAAAGAAGCAGTATAAAGAATTATTTATGCCTGCTTTTTTTCATCTGCGAAAAATCGGCGTATACAGCGCAATGCTGCTGCTCAGTCAGAAGTTTCGAAAGCTTTGACAGTGAAAAGGAGAAAGCAAGATACTCAGACAAATGCTTCAAAATGGAGTGCAAGCCAGTGTGACCTTAGAGTGGAGATTAATGGAAGCATGAGTCAAGTGGGGACTTAATTCAGGATTTATCCACTATTCCAAAATGCGGAATATTTTCTCAATTATTTTTATGAACATGTATTTAAGTATTCCTCTGAATCCCCGAATGCTTCCATAAGAGTAGCAAGAAAATTAGAAACAATGTTCTTTCTATAAGGAGGAAAGACCTAATTGGAGTCCCAGAGAAGAGAGCACAGTCTTATTCTAACTGTTTATCAGTAAGAAATGTTTCTAGTTTCTTATTACTTTTAACTCCGTCTGTTTCCTCTCTCTTTGAATAATATTTTTGTGAGTTTATCTTGAAGTGCTTCGTTTTCTTATTTAACAAGCTAAATAACGTACTGGTTTATGTATGTTACTCAAGTAGCTAGTGGTCATCCTAAAAATGTAAGTGCCATAGGACTATATAGTTTGACTGAGCTTAAGTCCTTGACAATTTTACAAACAGATCAGTTATATGGCTTCACATGCAAACCTTATAAAATTTTTATTACTGCCTGTGAAATATTTCTTCAGTACTTCCAACTGTTTCCTGCCTTTTAGCCCTGCTGAAAATCCCTCCAACATAGCCTGTGACCTTTTCTGCCAGAGATCAGTAGGCAGAGCCTTCAGAGGATGCCGTCAGTCGTATGAAGCTTTGCATAACTTTGTTGCTGTGAAGCCACAGGGGGGGTCATCTTGCAAAATCCAGTGCTAATTTCATTTTTCAAATGTTACTGATGTGTCTTAGTTTTTAGTCTTGTGGCGTCTGGTGTCCACGTGTTTTCTTATCATTGATTTTTATTCATTCTGGGTATTAAATAATGTGGCTTCTTGCAAGTGTCATCTTTTGGGTATGTATAATCATGCCTAAAGATAAAAGATGAGAATATGCTATCTTTTATCACTACAAGTGATGTTCTATTGTCGCATATTTATGCAACAGAAAAAGATTGTATCTTGCATGATGAGAAAATTTTACTGGAGCCAGGATATTCTTCATGTAAACAAGACAAATAAGACGATAATATTTTGCTGTCAGTGATTGCATAACCTTATAAAAGGAGCTATTATATATTAGAAGTGTGTGAAGAATGCATGATTAAATATCTGGCCAGAGGAGGCAGGGAACCTCAATCCAGACTGCACAAATAAAGTAAATGCTGCTCATGTTCTTATTCTACCATCATTAATTCTGTAAAGTATTTGAAGTATGAGTACTTGTGGATACATAATTAAAGATTACTTAGCAAAAATTTTATAGAACAACTTTAAAAAAAAAAAAAAAAAGACTTAATTTCTAAAATTTAGAACTTCTTTAATCAACATAGAATCATAGAATCATCTAAGTTGGAACGGACCTTTAAGTTCATCAAGTCCAAACACTAACCTAGCAGTGCCAAAACCACCACTAAACCACGTCCCTCAGCACCACATCTATATGTCTTTTAAATATCTCCAGGGATGGTGACTCAACCGCTTCCCTGGGCAGCCTGTTCCAATGCTTGATAACCCTTTTGGTGAAGAGATTTTTCCTAATATCCAATCTAAACCTCCCCTGGTGCAACTTGAGGCCGTTTCCTCTTGTCCTATCACTATCACTTTTTACTTGGGAGAAGAGACTGCCATCCACCTCGCTACAACCTCCTTTCAGGTAGTTGTAGAGAGCGATAAGGTCTCCCCTTTTTCTCCAGACTAAACAACTTCAGTTCCCACAGCTGCTCCTCATAGGATTTGTTCTCCAGACCCATCACCAGCTTTGTTGCCCTTCTCTGGACACACTGCAGAACCTCAATGTCTTTCCTGTAGTGAGGGGACCAAAACTGAAGACAGTATTCAGGGTGCGGCCTCACCAGTGCCGAGTACAGCGGGACAATCACTTGGTCGCTAGTGAAAAAAATAATACTTTTTGAATACAATGTTTTGAGGATATAGCCTAAGATGACATTTCTGAAGGGGAAACAGATATACAACAGATATGGCAGTCATGTTCTAAGCAGCAGCTAGTTTATTTATATTTTATATATTTTTTCATCATAGTCTCTGCAACTTTTTAATTTTTTTTTTTGATTAAGGGAAACAAAGAGATGATCATACCTACAGCTGTCACCTAACTTGTGGTTGCGTGACACAGATGTACAATATGTAAGGAAAGAGAAGGCACGCCTACTCTTTTTTTTTCCCACCTGCTACTGCTCTGTGTCTGATACATCTGCATAAATGAGGTTAATTTTGATCAGTAATACTATAATTGCACTGTTAGTTTTCAGTAATCATTCCTTATATCGTTTACATGTGTGGGAATCCATTTTATTGCTCTTGCACGGGAGAAAAAGTAGAATGAAAAAGTTGTTCCTGCCTCATATTGGTTCGATTCTTAAGTACAAAACTAGAGACTAAAGACGGGAAGAAGCGAGGGACAGAAACACGAGTGTTTGCTGATCAGATAGGCAGTAATCAAACTAGTCTGTTGCTGGCAAGCTGACCAACTCTCCTTATGGTGTGGAGGTTTTTTCCGTTGTTTGTCTGGGTGCTTTTTTGTTGAAATGAGCATATTTGCACATGGGATTTTTACAGAGGGATAATGAGATTGCAGTTTCATAGTGCCTGATCTAACTGAGCTTAGCGTTTTGTTCCTATGCTTCCTATTATACCTTCTGAGGATAAATCCTCTTTAGGATTTAGCTTCTTGAACAAAGTCTTTTACTTGATGGATTTCACCTGTTCTTTTGACTATTACCTCTGGAAGTTTTTTTACTTACAGATAAGCACAGTGAAATCCAGCATTCATCTTAGAGTATAATAAAGTAGAATTGTTCAGTCTGCTTTTGGCATCCAGATGTATTTTCTTTAAAACGTAAATACATTTTATGCAACATTTACAAAAGTGAGGTTTTATTGTTGGAGAACCTCTGTGTATTATTAGTAAGATCATTTCAAAGGCTAAAGCCTGAGAGGCATAATTACGTTGATGTGGGCAGTGTTGAAAACTTGGTGAAGGTGAGTGTGATCCTTTCATAAGTATTTTGGAATTTTAGGGAAGCCAGTGGGGTAAGGATCATGACAGGAAACAAAGCGTGTCTGCTTTCATAAATTAGGTTTGATATGGTTGCATAATGATTATTATCATTTGCTCTACGATTCATCTTTGTATCTTTAAAGGATAAATTCCATCATGGCTTTCATCTTGTCATATGTCAGTAAGTCTTTCTTTTTTGGATTGTCATGATTGGAGCAATTCGCAAAATAGGGTGGAAGAAATTACCTTTCAAAAAATTGGATGCTATGAGCAAATACCATATATGTCAGTCTAGGACCCAGCTGTGAAGAGGAAAAAGGAAATTGCCAGTAGGAAATTCTGATGTTTTCTTCATTCTGCAAAGGAAAAGATGAAGAAGAAAAAAATACACATTTATCCCAGCCTGTGTTCTGGATTAATGATGGAAGAGTTTCACAAAGAGAATATGGATTCAGCTGAAAATTTACATGACAATTTCATTCAGTTATTCTTGATGCCTGATCAATTGCGTGCTTCTTTAAAGAACAGAAATAATACCTAATCAGCTCAAATATAAAGAGCGATATGATATCCACAAGAAAAAGATACGGGATTTGTAAAAGAAGTAAGTTTCTATGCTGTGTTCTGTCATTGGTTACTGTTTTATATTGTCTAAGAGATTTTTCACCTCTCTTATAGCAGAGAAATACGAAGTACAGGCTCTTAATATTAAAAGAAATTTGAAACTCGACTGAATAATAACCTGAGCAACCTGATTTTAACTAGCCTTGCTCTGAGCCGGGTTTGAACTAGATGACCTCCAGTGGCTCCTTCCAGCCTAAATTTTACAGTGATTCTATGATTAACTCCCAAAATACTCTCTCGTAAGCCTACCTACCTAAGGGACTTGTGAAAACCACCGCTGTTAGAGGGGAATGTTCACTTGTCAGATCAAGACAAGTGTAGCATGGAAGAAATTGGGATGAGAGGAGGAAAGAGATAATTAAAGTTGGTTGTAATCTCTACTGTATTTGGACGGTTAGCAATAAACATAATCCTTCTGCCACCGGGGCATATCTTTTTTTAATTTTCTTCACCTTAATCTTTTTGATTGTTCTGGCTAAATCCTGGTTGTTCTCCTTGCTCCTGTGTGCTCAGCATGCTAATAATGGACTGAAAGCAACCAGGATTTCTGCCCTGGCATGATGTTTGCACTTCTGAAGACTGCGGCTTTGTGCACCGCTTTCTGCTGCAGCGCTTCAACCCCAGGCAGAAAGCCGGTGGGATGAAGGCTTTACAATTAATAGGTTCTCTGTTTGGAGCTGGGATATTAACCCTCCTCATCTAGTGTCCCGGCTTGAAAGAATAGCTGTTTTGGGGTGACTGTCGTCTTTTAAAATGTATAGCGACTTAACGTGTCTCTTGTAAGACTGATACCAGTTTTATTTCATAGTGCATTTTGGAAACCTTGGGGCTTGAAGATGCGTGTCCCACTGTTATCCCTTTCACTACAGCAATCAGGGCTCAGAGAAAGACTGTTCACGTGCTCCTTAATGTACATAATACATCTGTTTCCATTCTCGTCCCCACCTGGATCCACAGCAAATGTGACTAATATTTTGCAGACAGATATAAGCTTTCTCTAACGTTGTGCTAAAGCATCTATAGATGTGTGATCCACCTTCAAACTGGAAGGCATTTGGCTATGAATACTGTGGTGTTCAGCCAAAGCCAATTAAATCCTGCTTAGCCTGATTCAAAATGTTTTTCTTCTAAGTCTCATACTAATATAGCTACATGGTCTCTGGCTGGGTCAAAGCGAAGGCAAAGGCAGCTTATATCTGCCTGCAAAGCATCATGTAGAGGTCTGTCAAAAAAAGATGAGGTTGGGAAGAATTACCTCAAATTTTACGTCCAGTCTCCTCCTGGAATACTCTGGTAGAGTGGATTTTAAATTTGTCATTCAAAGTGGTCTGCACCTGCCTCATCTTTGGAAAATTGAAGTATTTTTTCTGGGCGATAGTTGATGTGAAAACTATTCCTTTGGATTTCTCTTAAATTTTGAGACAATCGGAGTGCCTCATTTTGCAAAATATACCGTTCTTGTATCTTGGTCTGAAGACACTTTCCAAAAATTTACTTATATTTGTCGTAAGTAATGTAGTACAGGTTACATTTAAAATAGTTGCTAAACATTTGACTAGATGCAGTGGTTGAATTGGAACAAATGTTATGTTTTTATTTAGTTTTGCTTTGTTGTTTCGGGTGAAGAGAAAGTCTGAGGCAAAGGGTTTAAAAGAAATAACTTTTTGCTTTTAAGCCCTGTTCAGGCTAAGAATACTTTGTACATCTCAAATGCTCGTGACACTCAGAAAACTGGTTTTCACCCCATCATGGGCAGACTCTTTGCTGTCACTTTGTTAGTATGTGCGTTGATCCTCAGAGGTGTCAAGACGTCCAATACTTCTAGAATACAGAATAGTCCACTGAACAGATGAAGGGAAAAAAAAAAAAAAAGTATAGGTCTTGAAATTTCTTAATAACTACTTAGCATTTAAGGTACGAGTCTACAGGTTAATGTGCCTACTTGAAAGCCACACCAGCAGATTGAGTGTAGGAGGACAGCAGAAACAAAGGCAGAATAATGTAGACAGCTGATAAGAACAGTAAGAGTCAGAAAGAGGAGTAAAAGTGGTTTCAGAATAAAAGAGAATTGGTGTGAAGCCAGATGGAATACCGAACTTTTCTGATTTGATTCCTGAGTCTTCCCTGGTAAACTATGCAGGCTCAGATAGGTCAGTCTATTTTGTAATTTGTTTTCCCACATCTTTAGTCTGAGATGACAACATCTATCTGCTTCATCAAAGTGCTGTCAGTTTATCAACTTTTGTACGACATTTCGAAGGTTTAAAGTGTCACACAAATACCAAATAACATGAAATAAATAGGATTTGAAACTTTTAACAAAGCTGTGATGGATTCATAATTCTCTTTTTTAAAGGCAAAAGTGAGGTAAATACGCATATAGAAATTTCAAGACCACGTCTTGCTTTTGTGTACATCACCAGCCCCTGGCTGGGTTTGAAACTTGGTGGGAAACAGGAGTTAGTGCCTCTCAAGAATTCTTCACACAATATGTTGCAGTGCTTCCCAGCGCCTGGCAGTGTGTCAGTCCATTACAGACCCTTGCAAGTCTTCACTCTGACTTGTCTTGGTTGCCTGTATTGAAAGTGAGATGGGAAAACAAGGCTAAGTAATAATTTCTTCGTACTGTTTTCTGTTTGTGGTGACAATACTTGTCATAATAGCATTCTGTAGAGTTAGAGTGCACTGTTCTCATTTTCAGTGTAGAAAGCCTAAATGAGCATTTATACTTAATTGCTTATTATGCTTTTTATGCATTTAACTGCTCTTCTGGTTTTCCTTTCTGATTTGTATTATACACTTTTTTGTTTTAAAGAAAAACTATTCACAATTTTGTCTTATTTTTACAAGTATCTTTTTTTCAGATATGAATAATGTTTTATGTTTAAAAAGAAATACATGATTGTGTCTAGCTCGTTATTAGCTCTGTGATAAATAGTCAGTAATTTTGAGCTCTCTTAATTCCTTTATTTAAAACAGTTATTATTTTTACCACAAGCAAACCCTGAAAAAAAAACACCATACGATCAAATTATTCTTTTCTCCCTTCATATTAGTCTAGTTGTGAAAAGGGGCTTTACAATATAGCAAATCCATCAAAACACTGTATCCTTTCTGTTGCCAAAATAAGGATCAGATTCCGTGCTTTCAGTTCTTCAGAGAAGAGTTCCAAGATGGAATTGCCAATGTTTTGTAACAACCAGCCTAAAAGCCTTTAATTTTGCTGCTGAATCCACAGGGAAAAAAAAAATAATAAAAAACACTCTCTCTGAGTTGACTGTACTAGATAGTGACTGGACAATGCATTCAGAAATTGAATGCCAGGATATTTAGTGTGTGCAGCTACAGGTGCTGAACCCCCACCTTTTCTATAAGGGAAATGCTGAAAAGATGGCTGCGTTTCAAACCGCTAGTGTGCTGAGTCAAAAGTTCCTGTATGGATGGAACTGAATGAAAAGTGGTACAAAATAAAATAAAATAAAAGTAAGGGACAGTAGTGTAGACCCTGCTTAGGTGGAATCAAAGATGACACTTAAAGGTAATCGTATGACTTTTCATCCTTACACCAAAATTTCCCTTTTTTCTGTACTACTTCATACTGTCATCCATCGCTGTAGAAAAAAATATTTTTCTCATCTCTACGCTTTGTCGTTTTAGGAACATTTTGATGGGAACCTCAGGTTTAAAACCATTACTATTGTAATGCTCCTTCATTAGCTGACAGCCCTCAAAATATTTATGCAAAGTATAAGTTTTCTGTAGTAGGGATTATGAAACAATGAATCTATAGTTCTCAGCAGGATTTCTGCAAAAAATAGTGGGATCACAGCAACGCAGGGAAGAACAGAGTCAAAACGTACAAAAGATTAGATGACTTTAGTGAAGAAGGGCCAAGATACTTGGCCAAGCTTACGGTTTAGTTTGCCTGAGTGCGGGGTTTCTCTGTGCCTCCACTGTGAAAGGGCATTATGATTTGTTTAGAACCTTCTTTATGCATTGCCTTTCAGCTGCAATTTAGTGTACTTGCTCTGGTGGAGGAAATTATGCTCTTTGCACCTCCATCAAAATAAATGAGTAATTTTCAAATAGAGAAATAAGAAAATTTAGAAATTTTTTTTTTCCCCAGGGGAAAAATATTTGCAACCTAAACCACATTTGAAGGTTATAGAAAGGTACAAACATACAAACTCTTCCCCTTGTGGTTTCAAACTTGAATTCCAGTTCCCATATGAGAATACATACCTAAATAAACATCAAATAAAATAGTGCTTGTAATGTTGCATATAAGAAATAATCATTAACCTATTAAATCCTTGATGCTGCATAATAAACTTCTGTCTCTTGTGCAGTAATATTTCAACGTCCTTTTTCAAAAACATACAGTAAGGGGAGAAGCCGGAATGTTTGTATTATTTTGTAAGGTGTGCAAAAGAAGGAAAATAAGCATGCCTTTGGGTTGCATGAGACAGCTGTTAGCATTAAGGCCATCCATGATTTCTAGTGTGGCATCCTGGTGTCAGTCATTGCCAAACGGATGGCTGTTTCTGCGCTCAGAAAAGGGAACGCTTGTGATATTTCTCCAATTGTTAGTGGAGAAGAACTAGCAGCAATTAGTACCAACTAAGAGTCTCCTTGGGAGTCTCAGTAAAAAAGCCAGAATCAGATAAGTATGGATTTAACTCTATTTTTGTTTGGGCGAATGGAGCCTTCTCATCAAATTAAAGATTTTTTTGTCAGATCGCTGTGGGGTAACTGGCACCGCTGGTGCAGCCGCTTGCTTGCTCGCTCACATTTTCTCTCTCTGTCTGTATATATGCAGTTGTAGTTAGTAATGTGCAAGGCTTCATAAATTCCACATTCACACAATGCTTCACTGACAACAGAATGTTTGTCAGACCTGGATTTAAGGTGTTTTGAACTAGATGAAAGCATCAGTGTAGTCAGATGCGTCAGGGAGGTGCTACGAGTCTCGTCTGTCTTTTTGTTTCCTGGCCTTTCATCTCACGACTTGTACTGGGAGTATGATTTTGAACCTGAAAATTATAGCTACCTAGTTTTCTACAGTTAAAGTGTGTTTCTAAACAAAGTAGAAACAACAAAGATGTTATAGATTCTTGAAACAGTTGAGGCACAGAGGTATTAGGGAGGTCTGAACATTGCATTTCCAGTCCAGCCCAGTGATGAGCGAAGACGAAGTGCTGGTAACTCTTAGTCCTGTGAAGCAGTAGGAACGAACTGGTTCCGGTGGATATTCCTGCTCATTCCAGCTCTGTACCACATCCCTGTATGGATAGTGCATAAGAAAAATCTTTCAGAAGATCTCTTGAGGTGATATAATGAAGAATTAAGAAATCTGTTGAGGTTGATTTATGCAGTAGATTTAAACCAAGAATCAAAACTGGAAAGACGCAAAAGGAGGCACCAAGGAGACCAATACACTATGGTATTGGTTTCAAAAGGGAAAATATTTCCTAATTGCGGAGGAGGATCAATTCCTGATGGTGCAAAATTCTCTAGACTTGATATTTTGTCAGAAAGAAAATGTTCCAATAAATAGAGCTAAAATAAAATTTCTAGGTGTTTGCTAAGAATAATAAATTTTATAACATTCATTCCTGTGTAAGACTGGAGATTTAAGATCTCATAAAGAAAAGTTTTGACTAACAGAGATCGTGACTAGAGTGGAAAACCTGTGAGAAATTTGCTGTTGTTTCCAGTACATGAAATGTGTTCGAAAATGAAGTAGAAAAATAAATTTGCTTAGACAGGGTTCTGTGACACAGGGATAAATCTTTACCTGAAATAAATATCCACCTCCTTGGTGGTAGTGGGTACTTCTGCAGCGATGGGGAATCAACTTTGGCAAAGGATTCTGTCACTAATTGCAGTATCAGCCCACCTACCTCTGACAGCAGTGAAAATACGATGAAAAGACTGGGACTTGCGGTTGAAGATGATCAAACGTCAAATCATTGCAGTTTCTATTGTAAAGAGAACAAATAGGTGAAAGCAGAAATATTAGGTATACGAAGGAAAATGATGTGGCAAAGTGAAAGCCTAAAGAAGCAGAACTGGGTTTTTTTTAAAGTTGGTGGTTTTAGAGGTCTCAAGTATGCTACACGGGCTGCAGCTGACAGTGCAGTGAGCGACACTGCAGCATTTAGCACTGAAATTATTGTTACTTTTGACTACTTTTCTAGCAAGATTTGAAAAAAACCTCAACAGACAGTAATGGGATTTTTTTTTAACTTAATATGAATACTGCATGAGATCCAAACTTGCTTTGACAAAAATTTTGCACTTCCCATCTAGACACAATCAGCACCAAAATTGTTCACATTAACAAAAATCAGTCATAAATCCACTGATCCTCCAAATGTGTGAAAGTGGCTGATTGGCTGTTTCCATTGCTTACATACATTTGGTAGTTAAAACACAGACTATTACAAATACAAAGCATTACATTTTTCTTATGTTAAGAATTATTACAGAGATACTTTTTGTAAATAGCAATTTCAGAAATTAGGTGAATTAACTTACCTGTTCTTCCTTCTCACGCGTCCTTCCACAGTTCGGTATTTCCACAGCAGAGCAAGCTTGAAATAAATGATCTGCAACGTACTTTGACTCAAATGAGATCAAAATGGTACGTACGATTTCTTTCTGTTTTCACAGAAAACCAAGTTACAACCTACAGCTTCACCTGTCTCCCCTGTAGGAAAAGTGAAAGTCAGCTGTAGGATTTATTTTCTTGCAGAAAATATTTCACTGTTATTGCTGCTTCGAGTTAAATTATAAAGAAAAGTAACTTTTCTTTATTCAGTTCTCAAATTCTGAAGGCCACATTGTTATTTAAAAACAGTCAAAAAGTTATTCAATTAAACATCTAGAAAGTTATTCAGTCTTATGAATGATACAAACAATCCTTCGCTTGGTGGTTGACTTTTAATCTGTGTATCACAAAGATGTTTCTGAGAAGTACTGTATTTTCTCCAGGAAAATATCAGGGTGCAACCCCAACCTTAAAAGAAAAATACAGATTTGTCTGACCTATACCTGGCATCTTAGCCTTTAAATTTAAAGGAAATGTTCCACAACAGCTACTCCAATGAGATTAAGCAGATATGAGAAAAGGAAGTATTAGCATTTCAATAGGTATTAATAAATGCATTTGACAGAACACAAATGCATTTTGGAAGGAAAGTGTTAAATTTTTGAGAAACCAAGCGGTTATAATTATATTAGCACATAAAAATCTACAAATTGAAATAAGAAATTACAGTGATGGTGATCAAGATTTGCATCATGATAATTACGGTCTGGGTATTGATTCTGTGAGTTATTAGGTGTCTTCCTAACCTATTTTTCACCATAAAACTCAACAACTCCTTGAACAGACGTATAGTTACAGAATAAATAGCCAAAAGTATGGAGAAAGTTGACAGAAGTTTACAGTGGAAATAACAAGTGATTCAGTAAATTCATATGTATTGCCTAGGAAGGCTGAATTTACGATCTTGGCTTTATATATAGGATTGATGCAATTTATTTGCACAGTTCTTAGTCACAGATGGTGATGATGGGACAGTAGCTTCTCCAAAGTTATTGTTTGCAATGTCATTGTAGGTAATTTTAAGATGATCTGCACACTGAAAATCTGCTCTCTCTTTTTATCTTCTCAGATATAGAAGCTGAAAGTGTCGTATCCATTTCCATGGAATTTGGTTAAAATTAAATATTATTCATAAATAGGAAGAATAAACAAATAGTTATTTTGTGGAATGGAGAATGACCAGGTGTCATAGAAGAAATAGCCAGGAAAAAAAAGAAAGTTGAAAGCTGTTCAGATCTTGAACACCAATATAATTTGATTTCAGAACAGTAAAGTGTATTCCAGACTAGACCTGCGTGCTTTACTCGGTCTATCCCTTGGTTTGGATCATCCTTAATAAATGTTGAGTGCCCAGTATCTTGTTATATTCATGGCACAATCTTGCAGCTCAGAATTTTATTTTTAACAAGGCAAGAGTTTGTTAGTGGCTGCTGACAGTGCAAAATACAAACAGTAAGGCCATTCTTATTACTACACTTCATTTTATACTGACAAAACAGAAGAATGCAAATTGCAAATTGTTATTGGCAGCGATGTTCGTATGGGCCTACAGCTGGGATATACGTTTTGGTTAATGCTGTAATTTCTGACTTCTGCTTCAGTTAATGCCTGGTAGCGTGTATGGTAACATAATCATGTGCTTTTAAACGTACAGCATATAGATAAACTCAATTTCTCTCTGGATTATTGGGGGTCTCCTATTCACGTCCATTCTTGGAAAAAGCAAACTAAAATGAACATGACACCACTTCTATTTTGACTGCTTTCTCCCAACTTCTGATTTCAAATGGTAGGAGGAAGGATGCCTCTGCAACAACACAGAGCTCCGAAGAAACAGCGCTTGTGTTCTAGTAATCTGCCAGGAATAGTAAGGAAGCTGAGCTATGGTGTAGTTGTGTAGTTTGCTGTGATGTTGGCAGCTGAGAGGAATATCAGATGCCCACAAGTAAGTGTAATGCTAAAGAATGCAGTCTTGGATTTGTCTTTTCTAACAGCAAATGATTCCTCACATGCTCTTTGGTGAGGAATGATGTAGTCTAGGCAGTAAAATCTGTGGCCGTCTGCTCCACCAGATAATTCAGTTTCAAAGACATGGTCTTAAGAGGCTATGAGAGTTAGCTGAAGCCCTGATCAGCAAGGAGCGTGAAGATCAATGCGTGGAATGTTTCCACCACGTACATTAAGCTTTAGGAATAGATTCAGACCATTGCTTTTCAGCCCAGGATTTTCATTACTGCAGATGGAATCAGGGGTGGGAGAAAGATGCCAGTCAAGCAAGGATAGTGATCAGATCTGATGTTAAAGATGATTTCCAGTACTACATTGGTGTCAACAACAGTTGACTGACCCAGCGTTAGTCCTGTCCACGTCAGCCTCTCATTGTGCATCCAAATTAGAGAACAAGCAAATTCCACCAAGCTCCCTGGGCAAGGCTCACGTACTCCCATCCCTCCCTGCTGCGTCCTGCAGGAACGGAGCCTGGGTATGCCTCTCTGGACAAAGCTGTACCACTTTCTGGGGAGGTTCTGGAGCCAGATGTTGAGATGCCCAGACCCCAGCACAGGCCATGGCATGTACCTGCCCCTCAGGTTGCAGAAGCTGAGCAGCCCCCCCGTGGTGCTCTCTTCGCTGAGCAGGCTGGGGCTCTTCTCTTCCCTTTAGTCGGCATGACTTCTGATTTCTTTTCTTCTGTCTGTGAGTTAGTGCTGGCACTAGATCTTTGTAGAGAGGCTTTTGTTTTGTTTTGTTATTTTAATAGAAGTTTTTCTTGATTATTTGGGTGGTCCTATCCATTGTGGTGTGCACAGTTCAAGGCTTCTGGAAGCTCAGGGACAAATATATCCCGGTGCCAGAGAGAGACACTGCAGCTAACGAAGCGCTCAGGTTGTGTTTGGGATTGCAAGGCAGCATTCTTCCTGAACGGTGAGGCTTGGGGAGAGAGGGGACTGAAGATATGACTGTCTGTCTCATCTTTTATGAAGACGCTTTCTCCTTGGAAATCTCATTTCTGTATTGTGGTGAAACCTACCCCTGGGACCACCGCTGGGGAGAGTAGCAGCGGTAGGCATTGTGTTGTCCTGCGACTGCAGCATCTATCATCAGATCACAAAACAGGTTTTCTCCCTCTCAGGAAGGTAATTTCTTGTCAGAGTCCCTGTTTCAATTACGCTTTGGCTGAGGCTCAGGCTATGTCCACCACAGACAGAGCGAGTGAGCATCTGTCTTATCCAGACAAAGAAAAGAAGACAGAATGTAATGTAAGATTTGGTTAACTTTCAGTGAAAATCACTTTTGTATTCTACACCCGTAGGACTGGTTTATACAGAACCACTGCTTTCTTAAAACTTTTGGATTTTGGTTGCATATTACTTTCTAGACTTTACCTTGAAGTCTGTAACTCATGTTAGTTGAAGGTATTTCTTTTACCTATTAGATCCCTTTACCGGAAGATTACTACTGTGTGTTCGTCTCCAACAGTGGAGAGTCCATATAAATTATTCTTGAATGTAAAATGAAAACACTGCTTTTTGTAAATCAGGCTCTTTAAGATTTTAGCTTGTGTAATAGATCCTTTTATAGAGCATACTTTTAAGGTCGCCTGTTTTCTTTATTTCTGTATTTTCTGCTAATCTTAATAACTCAAGGAGTGGAAAAAAAAGAAGGGAAACTGGAGCTGCGCTTATTTTTTCCATTTTGTTTGTGCCTAGTAATATAATCAGAATCAGTATCGTCAATGCAAAGAGTACCATGCAATTGTTTAGGAAAAAAGAATAGGTTGTCGGAGGAAGTTGCAATCCAATTTATATAACTTTCCTTTTTTTGTACCACTGGCACACAGAGGGGGGGCTGACAAACCAAGTGTCTTCACTGAGATAAGAGATTAACAACTAGAAGTTTGTCTGCCTAATTTAGCTTCTCTAAAAGCATGAAGCCTTGTGGCAGTAATTATCTCGCAGAGCTATAATCACTCTGATAAATAACTTTTTTTTTTTTCCCATTTTTTGCATTTGTGTTTACATTTTTCCTACATGCTTATACTAAGTTGTAGCATCTCATAAAACTTTGTGCAAGTCTTACTTTCTGCATAGTTTGGTCACCTAAAGTTGAACATCTTTAAATAATAAAGTTAAAACAAATTTTTTTTTTTAGAATTGGGACATGAATCTTGGCTGAATTAATTTGACTTGTGTGCACAAGATAGTGAACATAAGATAATTAACAGAAAAAAGATATCTTTCTTTTTTTGCTTTCTTGCTTGGTTCTGTTTTTCCCTATGAGGATATAATTTCAGTTCTTCGGGTTTTGCCATTAACATATTTATGATTGACAAAAAGTCATACAGAAAAACCCTGATTTGACTTCTCACAGAGAAAAGCCAATTTTCCCACGTAGATATTTAATCTTGGATGCTCAAAAGTGTACCTCCCCTCTCTCCCACCCTCTCCCTGCAAAAGTTTGGAAATTAAGTTCTAGGAGTGCGCTAATAAGTATTCTGTACAAAAGATTACAGTCCTATCACTCTCGGGCCTGACCACTGCCCCAGTTGAATTCTGTTCTTTTATTTATTGCAGATGGGGAACTCAAGGGGATTTCACCACTACTCACCCTCGGCCTGTTGTCAAAGTAAAACTCTTTACAGAAAGCACTGGGGTGCTGGCACTTGAAGATAAAGAACTGGGAAGAGTGAGTATTATGTGTAGAAACAAGAAATATATGAGAAATGATGTGCAGAAATGTGAGTATTGATGAAACGAGCCATAAAATTATATAAGGTATTCAGTACAGCACCTGCTCTGCTGCAGCTGTACCAAACAGTGCTTTTAAGTCTTTTAAGGGTGGCTTTTCCCAGTGTTCAAAATGTGACGTGTTGACTCGGATTGCCTTGCAGAAATTTGTATCAGGGGTACACGAAGGTTCTCTTTGCCTTGTTTAAAACTTTTTTCAGCTCCTAGATTACCTACCGACACTTGTAGCTATTCAAATTAGGAGTGAAGAGGAGAGAGAGGAGACTTGGCATGTAATAACTGTAGCAAACAACTGTGGAAAGGTAAGGAAGGACTTAAGTGATGGAAGGATGTGGGGGGAAAGGAGTAACAGAGATAATATGTCAGACTAAAATAAGAGTTCTTACTCTTATATTGTATGAACTTCCCTTCCCTTCCCTTTTCACATTTTCCTTTTCTTGACAGGGTCGTTTACCCTTCTTAGGCCAAAATCAGGGGCTAGGGACTGCAATGTACCATAGAAAGAGGAGGGTAGTATGAACGAGGCACAGAGGTTCTGCAAATCTCAGCCCCCAATCTCCTGTTGAAGTTCTCCCCTCTGCCATGTAATGCTTGGAGGAGAGCTCACGTTTTAACGCTCAGTTCTGCATTGAGAATCATGCTATTTCTCATTTCAAGCAAGGACAGCTTGCTGGGAAGAGCAGGGCTCTTCCCTACTTTGTGTCCTCCAAGCACAAGCTTCTGCACAAAACCAAATTCACCTGCGCATCCGGTCATTTGTTAAGGTCAGGAGTGTATCCTCAGTATTGCCACATCTTACCTCCTCTCATGTCCTTCTAAGAGGCCTCCAAGGTCACTTGGTCAAGGACAGCCAAGCTGAAGGTGGGATCTGCGTGGGGAAGGTTTCCAGTAGGGGTGACACTCTGGCAGGAGCCAGGCAGGCGTCGTGGCAGATGCAACAGAGGAGCCGCAGAGGTGCAGCTGAGCAGACCGGAGTCAGCAATATCGGGATTCAAAACAATGAAAAGATACACTGGAAGGGTTCGTTTCACACGAAACGAACTGTGTAGTGCTATTAAACGGAGAGAAGTTTCTTCTCTGTCCCTGCTTGCTCAGTCCTTTCAAAGAAGCAGAAGGAAAGTCAAAGCAAAGGTGCAGGGCAGTGGAGAAGAAATGTGCCTTTGTGAACATTAGCCAGCATAGTCATTGCCAAGGAATCTGAGGAGAAAGGAAACATTAACAGAATAAAGGGGCTAAGAATTAGAAGCGTTAATGGGATCCTCTTGCTCTGCAACCTTAGATAGCCAAAGCTCAGGTATAAGCTTGGTCTGCTTTCTTACACTGCAGCTTGTCCGAGTTTCTAGGACAGGAGGATAAAAGATTTAAAATTATTTGAAAGAATGGGAGCATTTCAAATGTAAAATGTTGACTATAGCTTTTGCCTTAACTGTATCCTATGGCCCCAGATGGTTTGTTTTGTGTTTTTTCCCTTCCCGTTCCTGGCTGCCTTCTGACACATCTGTATTTGTCAGCTGGCCAAACCAGTTTAAAGAAGGTAATAACTTTCCTTTTTTGGTTGGGAGTGGTGAGGGGAAAGAGAGAAAATAAAGATAGGTAGTTGAGAGGGGCTAGGGCTGAACTCCCTGCCGTGTTGTTGGATGGCGTCTGACCCAGCTTTCCCAGAGACAAAGCAAGATATATAAAAGGTGAGGGAGGAAAGAGCTATCTTCTGGTTTTGCTGCTGATTTTTACTCTCCTGTTGTTCTTCAGCAGAGTCTGCATGCTCTTATCAGATGCTCTGAGGTTTGGCAGTTTCTGCCAGAATTAGGCTATTAAAATCACAAAGGACAAAGGCCATCTCCTTTTCCCCCCTTGTGTTAAAGCTTGTGCTGAGATTGGGCGTAGCAAACAGAAGTACCTGAGAGATGCTTGGATACTGAGTTTACATTTTATAATCCATTCCTGATTTACCAAAAATGACCAACCCTCATCCTTATCCAAAAAACACCTTCTGTAAAAGATAAGTCTGCACAAGACAAACCTCCCACAATGACGTTAGGTACAGTACATGGTCCTTAGCAGTGGAAAAGAACATGAAAAAGGGCATGCTGGCTGTGGTAGCCATCAGCCTGTTGGGGCATCTGGTCTGTCCTCCTGCACCTCCCAGGTCTGGCAATACCTGGGGTTGCCGACAGACACCTTCCAGCTGGTGGAGAAGGGGCAATCTGCCAATTTACCTCTCTGGTTTAACCGGAGTATTTGAGAGTGGTAGTATTTGAGAGATTTAAATTCAGGTAGCCTTTGAAAAGGTGTAGGATCCCACTGGATAAGTTTAATTCTAATAACGTTTGGCAACTTTATGCCTGGTTGGTACACTGTGGTGACTTGCAGGAGTGCAGCTGATTCAGGTAGGTTTGTTATGCTCTGAAAAGGCCTGAAGATCCTTCTGCTGGCATTTTTTCTGAACTTAAAAATTCAGACCTGCCCCCTGTGAGGTAGGCTTGCTGCGGACATTAATTCTCATCCGTGACGTACTTTCTTCAAAGCACATGTCTTGACCTGGTACCGCTTTTCTACGTTATTGAAGTTTGCATTTCCCATACCCTGCAGTTATTGTGAAGGTTTTGTGCTGTTTAATCTATAATTAGAAATAGAAGGCGGCATCAAGCTATGTGATTTGAATTTTGAACTTCCATCACATACCAAAGGGTTTCTTCTGCCACCAAGGGATCAGCTTTTTGTGAAAACAGATTTAAGGTGTGAAATGTGGTGCCAGCAAAGGTTTCCCCAGAGCTGCAGAGGAGAAGGCGTTTCCATTGACCCCATCAGTGCATGGCAGTCTCTCACACTTATGAACTTAAAATGTAGGCCCTGATCTCAGTGTGACGGCACTACAGCTCCTCGGTTTAAGGAGGAGACACTGCTGATTTCCACAAGTAGCTAGCTCATGTCGGAGCAGAAAGGATGCAGGCTCGTGCTTTCAGTAGAGAGGGCAGGCCATACTTCCAGCTTTGTATACTCCCTGTTGGGAAGCAGAGGCTGCTCAGCCTCTGCTGCAGAAGTCGCCAGATGAGCACCACAAGACAGAAGGGTTATTGTCTGTACTAAACATCTTCTCCCTTCGAGGCCTTTAAGATGTGCTTAACTGTCAGGAAGTAGTACCTACTATGTCACTTGTGTGGCATTGCTCTCATCCTCTAGAAAAAAAAGCAAAGTAAATCCAGTTGTGAATGCCAAGAGAAGATTTTACTTGCTGGGGGATGTTATTCTGGCTCCTTGCTGACCGCTTTAAGTGTCTTCAAAGAGAAACCAAATCTTAACCTGTATTCTCTGTTCTGCACAAACTGGAGGACAGTTGGACAAACTCAGTTTTCCACTGAAAGAAAAAATGGAGATGTGCTGCACAGGAGGGAAAAGGGTGTTATTTGGATTTGGGTTCTGCAGAACGTGAGCTTCTGGAGTCATGCTCTGTGTCCGTGGTTGTGCGGACCTCCGCATACAGTGAGCCACTGAATTTAACTTCTAGAAAGTGAAGCAGGCTTCATCTTTGAAGCTAAGTTTCTTCTTATGAGGAAATATTAAGAACTTACTTTATTCAAATATCTTTGAAATGTGAGGCACAGCTTTTGCGTGACTGACACTGATCTGGCCGCTTCAATAATTTTTCTATGTGCATACAGAAGGCAGAATCGATATTTGCATTTGTATGTGCAACAACTGAGGAAGCGTGAAGAAGCCTTCAGAGTTCAGAGTAAATGCATCTGAAAAATCAGCCTGGTGGTTTCTGGAACTGAGGGATCTGACACCACTTTTCCTTGTTCAGTACTTTGTGTATGAAGACGTTCAAACCTAGTAATTCAAAGTGACAGCCGTTGTGCTTGCTTAGCACACATAAGAATACAATGTGAGAACAGCAGGTGGTGTTTGAGTGCTGATACTTTTTGAATACGAGTATTTCAGCCTTGTCGCTTTGACTATTCAATTAAAAGGGAACTATTGTCTCGCAACCTGCTTGTCACAGTCAGCTGCAGCCAGCAATAATTAGCTGTGCAGTTATGGATTTTTTCGGTGGTGCTGTTACTCTGGGTTTGATTTAAAGACGTTATGAAATAGCTCGACTGGCTAGGTACCCACACTCGCATGATTGCCTAGTTTCTGAATGCTGACTGCACCAGGCATGTTGGTTACCTTCTGTGCTGCGTTCGAGGGGCAGCTGAGCAGACACAATTCTGTACTGTGAATATGTTAATTTAAAGCCTGCCGTCCTGGGGAATGTGTTTGTCCATCACATTTTGAAATGACTGAGGTTTTGCCGGTCTGAGTTTTTCTGTCTGGGTTTTTTTTTTTTTTTTTTTTTTCAAGTTTGGAAAATGATAAGAGATTGCTTCCACTCCCCCTTTTTTTTTTGGTCCCCGAGCAGTCTGCCTGCCAGCACCCTGCTATGTCTGGCTGAGTCTTATTGTTGCCGCACTAACAGGGATTTTCTCAGTAGCTTCTCTGAGAATGCCTCCCGACAGAAATTCTTGAGATATTTTCCATTCAGGCTTTCTCTCTCTTAGATCTGGGGGAGAGGCTGTTTGGGAAGGACTTAAAGGCAACTTTTATCAATTGCTATGATCTATTAAGGTAAGTGTTCAGCTGGCAGCATCAGCAGAGGTCCATTGATTGCATAAATTGCAAAGTCTTCCTGGTTCTTTGTCAACAACAGTATTTTAGATAGCTCTCTCACCTCTCACCATGCACCTATTCAGTTTTTCTGTTTGATTTTTGTTTCTTTTTAACCATCTGTTACCTGAAGCCTTGTCTCAGTGTTTCAGCTGTAATACAATCATAGCTGAAAAGCCAGAGATCACTCAATAGGTGAGATGATGGAGCTTCTGTAAAATACTCATAAACTCCCCCGGTGATCAAGATCTTATTAACCCTTTCTTTAGGGGTTTCCTATGTGATAACTTCTCTAAAGGAGTTACTTTCCAGAGAGCCATCTCCTTTTGCCATTTCTACCTCCAGTCGCGCCCCTTCGCTTGAGGTTCGTTGGCTTCATCCTCCTGGCAGCAGAGCATCATGACTTTGTGCTCAGAGGACGCGAGTGCAGTGCTGCTCTGGGCAGGCTGCTGCTGGGGCATTTGAGGGAACTTCACTTCTTGTCACCCTGATGGCAGCTTCTGCCTTTCTGACATCAACCTGTCTGTGGACAAGGGGCTGACATAGCTCAGAACAGCTCCAGACTTTGAAGTTAGGGGAGAAGGTGACTTGAGAGGAATCAGTAGACATTTCTATCAAAAACAGGTAAATGTACCCTAAGGAAGGCTGGGGCCAGAGTTACACAAACAACCTAACATTAAAGGGTCTCTACACTGCTACTAGTCATTTATTTCCTATCCCAAACCAACTTCAATAATTTTTGGTCTATAGTACTGTTTTCAAATCAGAGTGTATTTCACTAGGAAATTCTCCTATGATCTTTGCTCAGACAATGACCAGCACTGTAAATTTGCCTGTGCCAAATAATAATGGTCGCTTATTTCATAACATAAGATTTGCCTGTCCTCTCTGCCTGCACTGGCATCTTTTCAAATCACTACATTTTAAAACATGAAAGAAAAAGCCTTCCATAGAATGAATTAGTCCTGTTGCGTGATGAAAGCTTCAAAAAATGCAGTTGAGGGAGCGTATGATCTTACGTCTCAGGCACTCACTGTTTTTCATAATTTTAAATAATCACAAATTGAGTTAGAAGTATCTCTGGTAGACCACGGGACTTAGAGAACTTGGTTTCTCCAGTTCATTGCGGGGTTGCTTGCATGACCACGAGTGTATTGTTTATTCTGAACAGAGCTGGAAGTGCTGCTTATCGTTAAGGCCTTCTGGCATAAGATTCAGTTCTCAATTGCTTGTAACTCAGCCAGACCTTCAGTGTTGAGGCTAAAATTTTTCATCCCAGGAATGGAATAAAATAAAAAGAAAATGTGCGTTTAGTCATGGTGAAAAGCAATCATTTGTAGCACTGTTTGTGATCTGGAAGAGCACATTAGGCACGGGAACTTCTCTTGTCTCATAAAATCTTCTGGCTTTCCTGTTGGGGACCACGCAGTTTGAAGAAAGGACAGGCAGCTGGATGCCAGAAGCAGCAGGGGCTCCCTGGGGTGGCAGGGAGCAGGGCACATGGGGGACACCAGGGCAGTCCCAGGCATCGGGCACCTCCCTGGGGACGGGGACAGGTTGAGGGTTTGGTCTGCTTTTTGAAGGTGGCCTCAGGCTGTGTTATGAAGAAGAGACTGTTGATGGGCTGCATCTTTATTTTCTTTAAGGTTGTGTGGTGTGAGCTGTACTGAAGACGAGATAAGGGTTTTCTGTAATAGCATGTTAAGTGTCATCTGCCTCTCAGCCAGCAGAGGAGCAGTTGCAGATTTCTTCACTTTCATCTTTTTTGCTTGTGACAGTGAGCTAAAACTCAGCATAGTCTGCTCAGAGTTACCATGATTAGCAAGGTCTTGTGCCCAAGGTCTGAGATCTCAAAATGTGTCTTAGACCACCCCAACTTGTACAATCTATCTCATTTCAAATACTAGGTCAAAAGAGTGTGTAACTAACTCCAGTGGTTTCGTTCAACTCTTGAATATCATGGATTTTGGGTGGAGGCAGGGGATGGGGAGGGAGGGATGTGAGGATATAAGTTGGCTGAAACTGAACTCAGCTGCAAGTGTGGGATGGGGGAAAAAGTAGATATTGTCTTGACTCTTGATTTTTCTCGTTTATTTGTGGCTTGCCAGTCTGCTTGCCTCTGAGCTATGTTGGTCCCTTTTGAAGACTGCTTTTTTTTTTTTTTTTGCTAGCAGTAAAACTGTGGCCAGGGATGGTTAGCATGAGAGCTTTACCTAAACACGGGTAGGAGGTATTTCTGCACAATGCTTTTGACTCTGAACCTTCTGCTTGGTTAGCTGCTCTAAGAAAGCAAGATTGTCCCCACTTTGGTTTGTTCAAGCTTTCAGAGTATTTTGGACAACTCAACTTTTCTTTCATACCTTTAAAAGAAGGTATGATCAATGTGCCAAAGATAGAGTAGAGTTAATGGTTGTTTGGCTGGATTGACTGTCTGGCTCAGGTGTACTTCAAGTAACTTCTTCTATTATGATCCAGCTAGGGACTTAAATACGCAACCGAATCACAGTAAATGATGGTTAGTTAAGTCATGAAATGATACTAGCTTCATATCTTTCAACTTGTCATATTTTAAGTGCAGGAGACAAACATTTTTAGTCATTCATAATTAAGAAACAGTGTTGTGAGGACATCACCTCGCACAAATCCATAAATGTGTTGCTCCATGGTATTTAAGAGTTCTGTGTTTATTTTGCATCCGAATGAGGAGAGGCATAAAGTGAACTTGTCACTTTTTCCGTTACAGTGTGGTCTGAGGAAATGTAATACTAGATATAATCAGGCCACATGGTCGAGTATTTTTAATGATCGTGAGATGATTGAATTTACTGAATTATCTCAACCCACACTGTTCTGATACTATTAATTTGCCTTAAATTAGCTGAAGCAATGCAATGCACAGCAGCTATGTTTGGTGTGTGTGTCATTCTGGTCATTAATAGCTCATTGTACTTTTTAATGCAGTTTACCTGTGTCCTGGCTTGAGGTTATTGGCCAGCCCAGCCCAAACCACGACAGCTTACTTACTGTAAACACAGTCCTTGACTGACAACTCATAGTGCTCTGTGCTGCTGCTGAATAATCTACTATGGTGATATTCACAGGTATAACAATAATAAAATAAGATAAATTAAAAAAAAATAAAAAATGATTCAGAAATGTATGATGTAGTAGGAATTTTATGAAACTTAGAAGTTTTAGGCACAGTGAAAGAGTATCCTGTAGGTGAGTTTTATATCACCCAGAGAAGACACATGAGCTGATACCATTTTATTTTTTAAAGTAGATTATAGAACAACAGCTAGAAGATTAAAATCCCTTAAGCAGCGCTGAAAGGAAATCTGAGACAGAATAGCCTAGAAGCTTTCTCCATGGACAATGGCAATGACATTGCACTGCAGCACACCATAATGGAGAGAATGCTTTTAATATAAATGTCAGCAACTTTTTACTTTCCCTATTAAGGAACATTTGCCCAGTGTTTTGGTTTCAGTGATTTCGTGATACAGTTTGTGCCACCTGATGATATGGTACACAATGGTTAGTATTGCCCTTAAGAGCAATATTAGCATGAAGGTTATTGTGTAGATAATTAATGCCTGTCAAGTGCTTTCTGTGCATGCGTGTAGGTGTGTTTGTGTGTAAAGATAAAAAGTCTGATGACAAAGTTCTTTTAGCTCTCCTTGTTTAAAGCTGGCAGGCATGACAAAGTGTAATACCAACACAACATAGTGCATACTTAAATATTCTGCCAGATACTTATTCATTGTGAGAGCTTTGAAAACGAAGCTCCCCAATACTTCTTTAAAAATTCAGAAAAGGAATTGTCAGTACTGAAGTTATGAATTAATTACACACTTGTCTGCTTATATTTTCATCAGCATTCTAAAAACTCAAGAAGTTGACAGGAGAAAGATGTCACTTGAGATGCATGAGCTGTAATAAGCTGGTACAGGACAACAGAAACTGTAGCCTGTAGAAAAGGAAAAAATCCTAACATCGCCTACAGTCCTATGTGAATGCCAAGTGATTAAATGCAACGAATGAGTAATAATTCTGTTTATATAATCTTGCATTTAAAAAGATAAACAAACTAAAAATCATTTGCCGTTTGATGCATCAGAACACAAAGGTTGCCATACTCATAATGCTTTTAACTGTTTTTTAAGGGACGGCTTTTACTCAAAACGAAAATCAGCTTGTTTCTTGGGAAAGAAGGAATAAGCTCTGTTATAAATAGTGTTTGCTATGCATTTGCAAAAAGAAAAAAAAATAGGTTCCTTGTTTATTAAAACCAGAATTCTTCTACTATCTCTTTACAAGGTACTGAGTGTTTTCAATAGATCTGACAGGTCATTTCTCCCACTGGCGTTACGAAGGTTGCACACTTGATTAGGGGCGATGCATCGTATTTGTCTGCTTCACTAGAGCTCCTGATGTTAACGGGATGCAGGAACGTGTTTCTGCAAAATACTGAGATGAGAAGCTGAAGGCCCTCAGCTTACATCATCTTTCAGATGATTAGATTTGAATGACACTATTGTAATATTTTTGGCTTAATAACATGTTAGATTTATGCTTGCAAATCCTTGATTTAACTGTCCTAATAGTACAGAGGAGAATATATTGTGTTTTATTATGTGACACAAGGCACAAGTACGATGTATAAGAAATTAACTTCATGCTTAACATCATGATTAATTTTAGTTTTCAAGAAATAAAAGATGTGAAGAATGCTGCTTTTTAGAGTGTTGTTACTTTTGAAATACTGCTTCATGATAATGGTAATTCAGAACTCAATGAATGTTACGAAAGTCTCCCAAATAGCATATTTAGAATATTTGAGAGTCTAAATTGATTCAAAAGTAGTACTTATAATAAGAATGAAAGGAAATTATGTTTCAGGAGCATTTAACTGCTAAATGTGTGGCTGTGGGTAAGGATTTAATGAAATAGTAGTATGTAATTGTACTGGCTATAAATGGATAAACTTTCTGGGTGATAAATAAATAAATATTTAACAGCTTGTGACTAATATTAATCTAAAATTAATGGCTTGCTAGTAAAACTATCAAGACATTTATATAAATGTTTTAAGAATTAAATGTTTTAAATTCAGTATATATATACATTTTTATATGTCTACCACTGTAGATTAAAGAAAAGGTTTGTTTCATATCACGTGTGAACTGCATATAGTATTTTACATTAATTTACTCCATTTGCAGCAAAGATGCTTTGGAATTAATCTCCGATTTCTGTAATTTTTACTATAATTGGCTTTTATTAATGCTAATGATAAAAAAAATGGAGTTGGCAAGAAAAAGCGTATTTTGGGTTTCTTCACTCAGGCAATGTCACTGTTGGAGGGGCGATCTGTTGCATAACGCTACAGCAAATTGTTTCAATAGGACGTTTCCAGCAGAGCACTGAGTAATGTAAAAGTTTAGGTTCTTGATTAATTGTACATGACCAATTTCAAGTGTCAACTGTTCCTTTTTGTTTAAAACTGTTAATTCAGAATGAACTAACAGAGAAGGAAATTTTATTAACTCATAATACGAAAATTGCTATTTGTAAGAAAATTAATGAGTTCATTTTGGAAATTTGTCTATTACAGTAAGATTGAGTTAACTGGTTAATTAGCTTTCTGAAACCTTTTTTAGCCATCTTTCAGAATGGAGGAGATAGAACAAGAATCTTCATTGCTCAGAAGTTTACATTAAAGACTAACACAATTTTTTTGTATTTTATGACTTGCAGGTGGTGTTATATCCAACTTCCAATAGCCCAAAGTCACCTGATCTGCATAAAATGATAGTCCCCAAAAACAGCCAGGACAGTGACTTGAAAATTAAACTAGCGGTGAGGATGGATAAACCACCTCACATGAAGCACTGTGGGTAAGTGTCCATTTTCTGGCTGTCTGTATTTATTATTTTGCCTCACTGTGCCTGTGTTTAACCATATGTAGCTAAAAACATAAAGTTTGTAAAACATAAGTGTGTACAAGAGTTCCTATGGTATGGCATTGTGTTATATCCCTGTCTTATACGTAAAGTTTGTAATAGTCAGGAATAACATTCATTTCAGATTTCAGTGATGTTTAAAGGCTGATGATGAGCTAAGCACAGAACTAAGAGTACAAAGTCATTTAGAAACTGGATTTTGGTGTTAGAATTTATAGCACTTCGTAAGAAAAAAAAAAAAAGTTGACATTTAGGAGAAACATATTTTTCCATTAAAATAGGATTAATTATATACCTGAATGTGATGGCACTTGCAACATAGTCTCCCCTTTTCTTTCTCTGCTGCATGGTATTTGTCTTGAAAGGAATTTATGTGCGAAACTAGTTTAAGGATGTTTTTCTGTCTAACATATATAATTATGCCTAACATATATAACATAAGTATATGGAATAGATTATTCATAAACACAGCTCCCCTAGTCAACTGCCACCACTATTCCTCATCCTGAATGCAAAAACAGGTAGTGTTGCCGACAGTAAGCACAGGTTGTTACAAAACAATCACCAGGGTTGTTTTCCATCCTCCTAACTTCTGAATTAAGCAGAAGTACATTTCAAGAAAAGAGGGCTATTCAACATATAAATGTAGAATTAATGTAGTGGCCATACTATTTAGATTTCTTTTTAATCTCCTGTTAATATTCTGCTCGTTGTATATGGACAGTAATTGCCAACATTTCCTATATTCAATATTAAAACAAAACAAAACAAAACAAAACAAAACAAACAACAGCTTATTTAAGTTTTGGCAAAGCTGTAATTGATTGGTCTGTAATTTCCCAGGTATCAACCTCAGCCCTCATTTTGGTTTTGGGAAACTTAGACACAAATGATCAGGGCCGTAACAAGAAGACTCGCTGGCTGGTGACCTGTGGCTGGTGACCAGGAGCTGGGAGGGAAGAAAGAGAAAGTAGTCATGGAGCCAAAAGGGGAACTGGAGCTACAGTGCTTGGATACTGGGACTGAGATGAAAAGACTTAAAAGTAGGACTGCAAATACGTGAATAAGGGAAATGGGATAATGCGGCAGGAGAGAGCAGGAAGACCGGGCTGACATGAGTAAGTTGGAGTGGAGAGGACCGAGGGAGAAAAGTGTTTGTCTGTACCAAAACATGATGCTTTCCTGTCAATCCTGACCCCCTCCCCATTCATTTGCACTCACCAAACACCTCTGAAATGGTTTGGTAATTGTGGCACATCCTTGTGTAGATTCAATCCACTAGCATGGTTTCAGTCTCCTGCTGCTGGAGGGCATTCAGCCCGCTGAAGTAGTGAATGCTGCAGGGGTGGCACGGTGCTGCCTGCCTTCTTCAGTGGTTTGTCAACAGGCAGCCGTGGGGGCGGGATGCGTTGAAAAACATCAGTAATGAATAGTACACAGCAGATGCATCTAACTCGCATGTGACCTGCTTTGGTTGCATGCTCCACACTACAGCTACATCAGGGATGTTGTGCTCCCATGCACCTATCCCAACAGGTGACTGGGGGAAGTCCCCAGTTTTGATTAGGTCGCTGATAATGTCGAGGCCGTGCTGTCAGCAACCCCAAAGGTTTGACATGCAATTTATTTTCACCTGGGTCCGGCAACAAGGACAAGGCTCCAATGCTTCCTCCCATTGTACTCCCAGGTTTCCATAAAGGGTCTCATGGCTGGGGAGCTGTCCTTCTGGGGTCTTCAGAGAGTCTTTCTTCTAACCTCTTAGTTTGCTTTTCTATACCGGTTTAAGTCACTAGTCTTCTTGTCTGAGCATTACACAGGTTTTCCAGTCAAACATTACTTTCAATAATTTAATTCAGTCATTATCCCTTTCATCTGCTGTTGGTGGTTACTTCCTCATGTTGATTTTGATTTCTAATCTCCTGGCACAGTTGTTTACTTCTTCATTTTACTTCAGGGTCACTGATGTCACTATTCTCCAGGCAAATATTGTTGTTCTTCCTACCAAAAATGCTCAAAGTCAGTCATCGTCTCCCTTTCTTTATAGCCATTAGCTATAAAGATGATTACCTCCACATTGGTCTAGAAAAGTTAGGGCACCAAGGAAGGGCTGTATGGACTCTTCTGCCATAAATATATGTCAAATGAAAAAATAGGTTAATAATTCCTCCAATAACCACTGTAAAGATTGGTGAAATACAGTATGGTGGCACTGGAGTTGCAGTGAGAGGAAGAACGTGTTTGTTTGGAGGGAAAACAACACTTGCCAGAAGAATTATTAATGTGTACAGTCAGGAACCGTTAATGTTATGAAATGTCATCATCCAGACACTCTGCAGCCTTCTCTTGGCTTCCTGGGTGAGTATAAGTATTAAGTGGTCATTTGCTATTTTTTCAAGAGGTATTCCCACTGCTTCAACGCACAGAATAAAGCTATTCTGGTTCTGAACTGATACTGTGTTACCAGAGAAATCCTCCTTTGTGAAGAGGCTGGAAATATGTGGTGGATGATGAACAGTATTACAGGAAGGCAAAGGAATATTTTGCGGTTAAGGTAGTTGAGGGACGCCCAGAAGAACTGGCTTTTATTCTTGTTTGTGCTGCACAGAAGGACCTGTATAGAAGAGCCTGAAAACAAGCTTCTCCACCTATAGTAACTGGCGGTATGTTCACAGAATGATAGAATGGTTTAGGTTGGAAGGGACCTTAAAGATCATCTAGTTCCAACCCCCCTGCCACGTGTTCTTTCTTTCTTGTGCCCAGTTTCGTAGTCTGGAATCTGACTTCACAGAGGTACCCAACACTCACAGCTACTAGGTGAAATCAATGGAAACTGGGTTGTAAATATACGTTGTGCTGTTACAGTCCAAGTATCCTAAAAATTAGATTTTCATCTTAATATCTGAAGCCTAAAATTGTTGGTCTTTCAGTTTTTCCATTATCAAGGGAGAATAATACCACCTCCCAGTGTCATAGACATTTGAAGGTAAATCTTGGGAAGCAAGTGGTAGAGAAGGTTCCTAGATACCTCACAGCTGGGGGGAGTGGGGCATGGTCACTTCTCCAACAGACGGCCAAAGGCTTATGCTGTGCCGTGCAGTGTTATCACAGTGCCGGGCTCTGCAGCTCCCTGGTGAAGCTTCATGAGGTAGAAAAGCAAATAACTCGATTCTCTCTACAAAGCAGTGTTTGCATAACATGCAATGAGAGAGGCCATAGGAGAAAATAATGTGTTGAAGAGCTGGAAAGCAGCTGTTGCTATCCTGAATAGTAAAAAGGGCTAGGAGGGTTTTTTTTATTTTATTTGATATTGTATTTTTAGTATGTGTTCAGATATTTAAGCACAGTGTCGTAACATACACAAAAAGGGGGGGAAATAAAAGGAGGAAAGAATGCGATCATCCTTGCTGCTGGAATTTCGTCACGTTATCAAGTTAAATTTTACAACCTCAATAACATACTTCTAATGTAGTTAGTGTGATGAACCCAGTTAAGTTCTACTTCTTCAGTTTATTTTTCAGAAACTCCCCATGCTTTATCTTTGCCCAGTCTTTGAACTATACAACTTACATCTTCTGTGTCGGTCTGAGTTAACAAGCTAATATACACGATTCAGATTTGTCTCATAGGAGAAAAAGGCAATCTGTTGGCATTAGATAATGCATTTCAGCTGAGAATCTCAAAATTTATTCAAAGTGGAATTAAAATTTTACCCCACAGCCAACTGCAGAAAGAGGGGTTTATTAGATTAATGTTCTTTCATGATGATTACAAAAAAATAATAATGGTACTAAGAGACCATTTTTTGAGATATGGGAGCTATGCTCAAATATTTCAGATTCTGCAGGGTCAGGAAAAATCACAGGCCCAGCAAAACCCACAGGCCCAAGCTAATTGTGGGATTACAGTTTTACTCTTTCAGAAAAGTTCCTCCTGTTTAAGACTGACTTTACTTATTGACACAGGGGATACGCTGAAAGACATTTATGCTTCAAGAATATTCAGTTTTACAAATTATACTGTCTTGTACTTAAACAGAGATTTTTAATTCACAAATAGTATTCTGGACTGCAGCACCTTCAAATCATGTTCCCTCTTTGGATTGCCACAGTCATAACAGATAATTATATTTCAAATTGAATTATAAACTTGGGATTTTTCTCAACAGAAATTGAAATGTAAGAGCAAGAAATAAAAATCCTTATGACTCAACACTACTGTCAATCTCAGTTGTAGTTCATTTGTACCTCAGCAAAAAAGAGGTAACTTTGCGAACCACAAATTTGTTTATGGTGACACCTTCATACAGTTAGTCTACTGTTATTCGACTAATGTGATTTTTAAAAAAACACTTGATCAAGAAAACATGAAGTTCTGTTATATGCTTAAAAAATAAATAATACTTATATATGTCTTATATATACATATATACGTATATGTATACATATATATACATATAATATATGTATATATACTATATAACTATTATATAGTTAACATAATCTTATTATTTATTTTAATTTTTTTAAAATTATTGCATGAGAGTCTTTCATAGTATGAAAAAACCTGAAGGATATATAACCTCCCTTTTCTATTTAAACCCTGTCAATAGATTACATGGGGAAGAGCGCACAGCTAGAAATTCTGAGTGATGACAAGGTAAACGTCACTCATTAATGGGAATTTGTAGAACAGTCCTGAGTATTGGCACATCATGACACTTTGGATTCCTTTCTCATAATTTGTAATGTATTTGTTGTCTTCTCATTGAATGTAGTAACCTTTTCCTGGTCTAAAATCCAGAGCACACACAAGATTATTTTTTTTTTGTCTTCGATATTAAGGTGGTAAAGCCAACGTCCCTACGAAAGGTTTTGTAACATTTCTATTAATCTCTTCTGTTACAATCTTGAACTTAAAACAAATCATCAGAGGAAATAAGCAAAATTTGGTCTTAAAACTTCATATGTAAAATGCTAAAAGCCTGTTCATTTCTGTCGAGTTAGACGAGCAACGTTAGGGAGGTACTGTTTCCTTCAGGAAGGCTCACTTGGTTCTCCTTAACTCATAATTAAATTAGCATTGAAAAGCCAAGGAGGACAGGTTAATCCACTCAAGATATGTGGGTTACTGTAAATACCTTTTCTAATGCTTTATTTTTATGTGCCTTTGCATATCCACATGCATTTAAAGCATTCATTATTTTTAAAAGTAGATTTGTGTCAGTTGAGTTGTCTGTTAGCATAGCCTAGTGGTCACTAAAGGGTATTATTCTATTGCTTCCAATCTAGAAATAAAAAAGGAATACCGAGATTTTTTCAAATAGCTTGCTTTAAAGGGACTAGTAATCATTAATGGTGATACCTAAAAAAGAAAAATAAGTAATAACATAAAATTAAATTCTTACAAATCGAACAGCCTAAACAGGACAATATTACAAAGTAGTATTATTTGGATTTGACTTCCAAAGTAAAACACTTCAGCATAGCTCTTGTCCAGAACTTTTCCCAAGTTTTGAAAGGCAAAATTCATTCTTATAAGTTCTGTTCTGCTTTCTGCTATGTCATGTTGCATACAGAAATGTTATACTTTTGATTTTGTAAACATTTGTGTTTGGAATATACATTCTACAAGCACTTGAGTATGTACATGCCCAGATTTTCTCCCTGTCTCTCATCTGTAAAGCAATTATTTTGATGACTTTTTAGAACTTTTCCTCTCCAAAATTGTAAGGAATCTGTGTGACATCATTTTTCTCTCACAACTTCTTTTTTGTTTGCTTTTGTTTGTTTGGTTGGTTGGTTTTTATGGGTGTGTTTTCAGAATATAAGGATCGCCATGAATTTGCTAACCTTTTAAAAAGTTTTCTCTTGTATCCTTGGAATTGACTGAAATGTTCTTAGGAGAGCATTTGTAAACAATAAAGATAGCTACTGGATCCTGTATATGACTGAAGTATCGCATTTCTCCTGCTGCTGTACTTTTAGAGCTAAGGAGATGTGTGGGATGCCTGTCCTGGCTAGCAGTCTTCCAAGATGCAGAATTAGAGGATAAGCAATTTTCCCCTCTCATGAGACTTGTCACCCATTGATAAGAGTTCATTGGAGAGGAAGGCAAGTATAATTGTATGTTTTACAGACGAGTGAAGTGAAGCACAGGAATGAACAGAGATCACCCAAGGTCACAGGCGATTCAGTGAGTGAGCTGAGGACAGCATTGGGTTCTGCTGGCTTCTCAGTGGGTAGGGTTATAGTGTGTGACTATCACGTGCATAAACCGTTGTCATGACTACTGGTAAGCTCATAAGTCAACTAAGAGGAGCCACAGGGACACAGAAGTTCGCCAGAATAATGGTGGTGCCAGCTCTTAGGCGCTGCTTGACCATGGTCACCTAGCAAAGAAGGGCAGGAGGAGGAACAGAATTAGCTTTATAACTTCAAGATGTGTAATCTGAAGGCTGATCTGAAGATGAGATCTGCTCCCAGTAGCATAATTTCAAGAAATGTGCATGGTTACCACATTGAAATTACTCAATTTCAATTCTGGGTTACTTTTACAGATAAAGTAAGATGTCGGGAATACAGTCACACTTCTCATAGCAAGTGCTGTGTGATCTCTGTCACAGATAGACTTTTCTGTTGTACATAATGGATTTGAAACTGGTTTCAGACCTTTCTCTGAGCTGCAATGCATAGATACATCAGATCAATTCTAAATAATTTGTTATACAAACACTAAAAGAATAAAATAGAAACCAGAATACAACTAAGCTAAAATGTCATTTAGTTTCTCTTGGAACCAGTAGGTATACATTGCTTCAAAGTGAAGAAAAGTGTTAGAAACCTGTATGTATCCAAGAGCTTAGAAAATCCTTCCTAATACTTTTTATAATATTGTAACGTGCACCATTATTAGTATTTTCCATTAGATAAGAACAATAACTTTCTACATTAAATTTTGTCATGGTTTCAGCTGGGATAGAGTTGGCTTTCTCACTAGCGGCTGGTGTAGTGCTGTGTTTTGCATTTGGGATGAGAATGGCGTTGGCAGCACACTGGTGGCTTTGGTTATTGCTAAGCACTCAAGACCTTTTCTGCTCCTCACACCGCCCCACCAGTGAGTAGGATGGGAGTGCACAAAAAGTTGGGAGGGGACACAGCCGGGACAGCTGACCCCAACTCACCAAAGGGATATTCCATACCATCTGACATCATGCTCAGTGTATAAAGCGCGTGGAAGAAGCAGGAAGGGGGAAACATTCAGAGTGATGGCGTTTGTCTTCCCAAGTAACCATTATGCGTGATGGAGCCCTGCTGTCCTGGAGATGGCTGAACACCTGCCTGCCCATGGGAAGCAGTGAATGGATTCTTTGCTTTCCTTTGCTTTGCTTGCGTGTGCAGCTTTTGCTCTACCTATTAAACTGTCTTCATCTCAACCCATGAGTTTTCTCACTTTTACCCTACCGATTCTCTTCCCCATCCCACCAGGGGGGAGTGAGTGAGCAGCTGTGTGGTGGTTAGTTGCTGTCTGGGGGTAAACCATGACACTTTTCAACAGTTACTGAAAAGACTTTTTTCAGTGGTGAAGACTAACATTTTTCCATTATGAAAGGGAGAGGGGCTATCTGAGTTGCTCTTTTTTGTTTGTTACCAATGCAGCATAATTGCCTGAACCAAATATTAAGATAAGTAGGTATTTATCTAACTATAGCATTTCTTCATCTACATACGTAAACTCTTCTGTATCTGTTTATAACATTTAATTTGTCTTTCCAAGTTTGTGTGCAGCACATCTGGTGAAAACCGTAAAGTCAGTATATTAGCACCATCTAGCTTTCTCTTTGTTGCTATTACACTTTTTCTTCCAGCTTAAAAAAGGGTAACAGAGCACCAACTTCAGCTGCTGCTTCGAAGAGCAAGGTTCTCGCTGTCCTTTAGAAGGCTTGTTTTACAGTTTGAGAACGTCAAGACTGGGAAGCATGAGCAAAGTCTAGTGGAAGGAACTGTTGAGTTTGTTCAAATTTTGCAAACTTTACATAACAGTTTGTAATCCTTTTTTGATCTTTAAGTCATACGGCGTCACTATAGCAGCCCAAAATTTAGGAATTTGGGTTATGTCAGAGTTGTCTAAATTCTCTCAAAAGTCACTGGGTAGGGAGGAAATAGCTTGACAGGGTTGTTTATCAATGCTAAGACACTGGCTGTAGAAAAAAAAAAAAAGAAAGGTACACCGGAGTTGGTAAGGTAAGATTTTGTCTATATATATTGCATTCAGAAGTGTAGATCCTCTACTAAATTAAAATAAATGCTTAATCACCAGACAGCAAAGCTTTGGGAAGGTGAATTACCGAGCAATAGGTGGGCTTCAGCCATGTCATCTTTTTTCTTCTGCCTCATTCACATTTTCTCAAATCTGAATTCAGATCAGAGATAAACTATGCACAGCTGCCTAAGTGAAATTTTAAAAGCCAAGTCTCCTTTTATTTTAAATGAAACTCGGGCTACTTTGATAGATAGTAATTTTCCTACATTCTAACCCCCCTGCCATGGGGGGATATGATCTTTAAGGTCCCTTCCAACCTAAACCATTCTATGATTCTACAGAAAACCATGAAGTTCAAAGAAATATCTTCACTTCTACTGATATTTCTTGTTTTTCTTACTAGCTATAAATAATGATCTTTGTAGATAAAATAGTGTCTTTGTGTATACTCTTATGAAGACGAATTAAGTTAAATAGATATTTTATGTGAAACAAATGTCCCTTCAGTTATTTCCTGTGAGGATTTTTTGTTTGCACTGGTAGTGGTTTAGGGTTTAGGTGTGATGTCCTCTGACACATATAGCTTGTTCTGTTTGGCAGCAGACATATTTTTGTTTAAAGCATCTTCTTATCCTATCATAAGAACAGGAGTGTTGTAAGAAATATGGGTGGAGTATGTTTGTGCTCTTTATAATTTCTATTACAATTTCTATTACAATTAGTCCTAATTAGTATCAAATACATTTAGGGGTTAAATCTTTCTACAAATATCTGGCAGAGATTGCCCAGTTTGCAACATCAGGCCTTCCAGTATTTTGAAATGACCTGTAATCCATATGCAAATGGGAGGTTATTAAACTGCCTTTGTGCCATTGATGAAAAGATAATCCTATGCCACTCATTCCTCACGTGTGGGTAGAGGGTGTCTGCCATGAAGGAGAGCCTTGATCTTCACCCGAGTCTTGATTCACTAACCATATAACCAAAAATGCTCCTATTTCCTGAGGTTGTCTCTGTTGTTACCTTATGAAATCTTGTTATAAAATATTGAAACACTGTGGGAGGTACTATATGGCTAGCAGTCTGCTGCAAGAGGACCCCATCGCAGGAATCAAGTGTCTATTCAAGTCAGCTGGGTCTAGGTAAAACTTAGTCACTCCCTCTAACTGTGATTTTATAGTGTGCCCAGGGTTTGCTTGTCTCTCATGTTACTGGCAAATGGGACAATGTATGCTGAGTGTAGTTGGCCTCACAATTAGGGCCCAAGTGGTCCTAAGATCCTCATTCTCATCTACTGATGTTTCCAAACAGTTTATTTTAAGCTCATGGGGATGTTAGTAATATTGAAGATGGACAAAAGTAGACATATCTAAAGGGAATTGTCTAGTAAAGATACTTTATTTATCAAGCAAAATTGAGTTAGATTTCTTTCTATTCTAACAAAGTATTTGAGACTTGGCAGCATTACGTTCTACACTGAGATCACCAACGCCATTGGTACTACATGCCATGGTGCATACCTTTAAGGAGATGTGTGTGTGTGTGTGTGTAAGAGCACAGATGCATGAAAAATTGTACTTGTCCAGCTCTTCACCCTGACCAAAAACTGTCTGACAATGCAGTGCCAGCACTTGCACTGCAGAAATGTTGGGGTGGCCAACACGGTTACAACACTTTTGCATTAGAGTTGGCTCATAGCTCAGACTCAAAACATGGACAATGTGACCTCGTCTTTGCTTGCCATATACAGAGGACCTTTGAGACACTGGATGAAAGATTTCATTGTGGTCTCTGACAGGAAGGCATAAAGAAGTATCAGAGTTTCAGTCAAGTTTCATTGGCTTCAAAGGTAGAAGAGGCGTGACCTGTGAAGCTTCATTATCCAATCCATAATCAACTGAAACCTAGCATGACAATCCAAAATCTTACGACTGATCAAGACAAGTGCGGTAGCTTTGTGTAGTTCTGCAGTGCTGAAGCAAACTATATTAATGCCAGTGCTTTACTCAACACCATTTACGGAAGATGTGTTGTGTAGCTCATGAAATAGCCTTTGGTTGAATTTCAAACACAGTTGACTGCTGAAGAAAAAAGGAGTTTGAGTACAAAAAGTGAGCAGTGACAGGACTATACTGCTGCAGCACAGCAAATACTGCATATTTAGGAATGTCTGCTCATCTCTTTACATCAAGGTATGCCAAAATGTCATCTAATATCCAGCAACACATATTTATATGTGTAGAGCATGTTTTCTCTACTCAGTGAATGACGCTGCAGAAGTACATGTCAGAAACTACTATGAAAAGTGTCCTGGCTGCAAACTTCGGAATACTTCATGAAATGTAGTCATTGCTGAATACCTTGAGCTGGAAGGGACTGGCATTGTTGATTTGTAACTTTACTCTTCCTGTGGCATGAAGTTACTTGATTCTTTTGAAACCATAAGAGCCTTTTACTAATACCTAGGAAGAGGAGATTATCTTTCTTTTCAACAGTAACTCTCAGACAGTTGCTGACTCCAAAGATCCAAGACCCTGAAGGCAAGCATGTGAGTATCCCTTTCAGTATGACAAGACTCATAAATCCCAGCACAGAGTATACCCAAGTGTTTCAAGAACTTCTGACACATGGAATGAGACTACTGAGAAACTAACACAAAATTCATAAACTAAAAGAGTGACTTTATAATTCAGCAGAAATATTGGTTAAATTTTGGGCCATAATTAATAAACATTTTTAAAACTAGGTCCAATAGCAACGGTGTATATTTTTTGTTTAGGCAGTGGGACAAAAGTATCATTCATGTAGCTATAATTATCTTATATTTCTTGCTAAATTCTGACAAAGGTCTTAATTTTTACATTCATAAAGCGACATGAGCTTGTATATACTAAGGTCAAATTTTCCTGTGTATGTTATAAGCAGCACGATAGTATGGCTTGATTTTAATTCACTTTTAGTGATGTATGGATGCCTTACTGTTATTATTCCAAGGTGTCTCGTATCAGTATTTTCTGTTATGCTAGTTTAAATTGTGCTAAATGCTAGTATTTCATTGTGCTAAATGAATACTAGCATTTTGCCGTGGAGGAAAGTGCTAATGTGTTGACTGTCTTCATTTAAATGATTTTAATATTATACACGTTTGCAAAATCAATTGACTGTAATCAGTTGCTTTTTAAAAATGAAAATTGAACTTCATGAAAAATGACACATTAAAATTACATTAATGACTGATTGGATAATGATGATGGGTTAATGCAAAATTACTATGGAAGGAAGAAGCAAAAGTGTTTATCCTGCTGCTGGATCCTTAGAGAACAGATTATAGCTATGAGTCTGATTTTCAGTGCTTCCCACAGTAATTGCTTCTGAGGAGGCACGGGGAATCTTGAAGACCTTAATGATATGCCACTGCCACTTTAATTGCTAAGAGAAGCCAAGAGAATCCTAATTGCCAAGAGAAGCATTACTAATTAAGGTGTCATTCTTCATTCATTCCATAGTAATTAATCTGAAATATTTGTAAAAGCTGAGATATAAATTTAGATCCAAACTCACTTAGCTTAATCACAACAGACTTTATGTGAAAAAGATCTATGGGTTAAGCAAGGTTAATAGTCAGAAAACTTAAAATATCATTTTTTTCCTTAAAAAAAAAATTGCTTTGTTATTACTCGTAACTTTTTAAAACATGAAGTAAAAGAATTGAGAATAGATTTAAGAACTTTATGTAATTTATATTTAAATCACTATTCTACTCTTATATTTAAAAAAAAATCATTAAAACTGTTTATATAGGGTGTTTCTTTTTCTAATATTTCACTGAAAAGCTACATGCTTCTGTGTGTGGTTTAACTCCAACCGGCAACTGGGACCACACAGCTGTTCGCTCACTCCCCCCCCCCACCAATAGGCCAGGGAGAAAAGGGGGAAAAAAAAAAAAATCTTGTGGGATGAGATAAAGACAGTTTAACAGAACAGGAATGGAATAATTAATAATAATAATAATAATAATAATAATAATAATAATAATAATAATAATAATAATAATAATAATAATAATGGTAAAAGAATATATGAAATAATGCGATGCAACACAAATTGCTCTTGCCACCCAATGATTGGTTGCCCAGCCCATCCCGAGCAGCAATTGCAGATTCCTGCCCCCTGGCCAACCCCCATTTATATACAGAGCATGGCATCTATGGTATGGGATATTCCTTTGGCTGGCTTGTCCTGTCTATGCTCCCTCTCAGCTTCTCAGCTTCTTTGGGAAGCTGAAAAAGTCCTTGACTAATGTAAATATCACTTAGCAACAACTAAAACAATATGTGTTGTCAACATTATTCTCATACTAGATCCAAAATACAGCAGGTACTAGAAAGAAAATTAACTCTACCCCAGCTGAAACCAGGACATTCTGAAGTGGTTAAGATGGCTTTTCTTCAGCTCTGTCATGAGCAAAATTATGCAAGTTCAGCTGTATATCTATTGTCTTTAGATCATAACTTTAACAACACTTGTTCAGTATCTTCCTGCCTACCCTAGGATTGAGTGTGCATAATTGATTAGGTATGGAGAATCCTCATCATCAGTACCGGATGTGTGTCAAATCCTTCTTTGTCTCACCTTTGCTAAAATCCTCATGTGCTTTAGTCACTAGATGTACACAAAGTGAAATACAGACAGGTCATTTTATTATTCTATGCATCATTGGACTTACAAAAATGAGAGCATAGGGTAGGCTGTTTATTTTTACTACAATAAATGATGAGCAGTTAAAAAGTTTTTATCACATTAGAGGTGTTCTAAAATTTACAGTAATAACTGCAGAGTAGTGGGAACTTCCCAGTAACTCTACACTCTAATTGAGGAGACAGTGGTCTGACTGGAATGTTCAGGTTGGCTTCTTTAGCTTAAATTTCTTTACACTGTTGTTAAACAGTTCCCATAGCTTTGGAAAAGTATCATGCAGAACAACATCTGGCTTTCACTCTTAGTTTTGCTTAAAACTTGAGAAAAAAAATACTACTCTGTAAATGCACGCAAAATATTGCTGACAGTATCTTTAGAATGAAATCGCGTGCAAGTATCCCTGCTTCATAATCTATTCCAGATATATATAGTAGAACATATATATTTATTTTGTCTTATATTTTTATTTATTTTTAATTGTCATTTTTAACTTCTTTTGCCATCAAAGTTCCTTTTGAAAGTTCTCTGGAAACTTCCCATATGTGCATGAGTCTGTAGTAATGAAGATGTAACTGATTGTGATATTCATAACATTATTACTGTACATAGTTACCTAAGCAATATTCTTATTTTTCCAGACTGAGAGATCAAACATAATTGAAATAATTGTTTTAGATTTTGTTTATATTATTTTATTCTACGACCCATCAGCATAGCACACATATCATGCAGGGGAAAGATGCAGTATTGTACACTAATCTGTGACATAGAATTTAAGAAAGAGTCGTTTCCACCTGACATACATTGACATTGCATATGGTCTGGCATGGCCTGGCATTATTTCTATGCAGAGAGTGCCAGTGCTGTTAACTGCAAGGATGGGGTCGTGCCACCTGCCTGTTGTGTCCTTCTGTCACTTGTGCTGTCCATCTGTTACTTGTAGGAAGGTAAAATTCACCTTTTTTTTGTCTTTTGGAATATAAACCCTTACAAAATCAAAGGCACATACGACAGCAAAATTAATTTAAAATGCTAATGGTATATAACCAGTCTGATCCTCTCCATGTGCCATAATGCTGGCTCAGTTAGATACTGTAGGGTCAGTTGTGTTATACTGTGTCTGAGAGTGGATTTCAAGTCATAATAAACTATTCTGTATGGGCAGAAATTGTTTTAACACAATACTGGATGTAAAGGTAACCTTTTATGAATTCAATTCAATTTATAAATTCAATTTAGTGTTGTTTTTTTTCTCCACACTAGTACAATTTCAATGATTACAATATTGCATTTAATTTTGACGGAGTAACAGAGTCCCTGTGGCCCTGCACTACTGTTGTTTTGCCCAAATAGTATATCCGTCATAGCCAACTCCCTTTAAATAGTCCACGACCTGTTAAATGTCAACACAATTGTGTTGGCAGTTCCATACTGTACCATTTTGTCAGGGTCCTGGAGTACATCTCGCATCCCAAGTAAGCAACATGATGGCATCACCTTGGTAGGCTGGTGATGTCTGCGATGTCATCAGCGTAGCTGTGCTTTCATACAGAGGTCTGCACGATGAGCTCACTCTGTCTTTTTATTTCAGTAAAAACTGTAATGAACAGTTCACTGTGCACTACAAATAATCTTTTTAGCATGCTTACTGTCACAAACCTGTTTTAATTTAATCTCATCCTAAATTAACTTCGCGCCTGTTCAACGTTGTAGTATTGCTTTGCCTTTTTTATAACGTGCTGGATCTTTTTTTTTCACTTTATGCATAAATGATAAAAGAGATCAGGTAGGTGAAAAATGCCTGTGAAATGGTATGTCAAATCCTGTGCATGGTTTGTCTTTGAAGCAAGAGACAGAAAAGACCTGTTAGATTATCTTTCGTGCTGCTTTTACGGAGTAAACCGGGGGCAAATCGGCAGGGGAAATGTTGTGGTAGGTGTAGGTTTGAGTTCCGCTGCTAAGTCTCCATCAGGGTCAGACCAAATTCCCCAGCTTTACCAGATGGAGAGCTCTTCTGATAATATTAGAAGATTGCCAGCCCAAAACTGCCATCTGCTTTTTTTCAAAGTTTATTCCAAAGATGAAAAGCCATACGGTTCTGGTGAGAGAAGAGATTCCTAAATACAAAACTAGTAACCCTTGTTCAGTAAATCAGTGGCTTTGAATTTACTACCACATGTTTCTCCATTTCTGATTTCGATCACTGATACTTTTTAAGTTCATTTTAAGTTCAATGTTTAAGTGGAGTGCACCATGCCATTGAGCAAGTAGAAGAGAATAAGAAACTTGGCACAGATCGTAGTAGAGCTGGTGTGGAAAAGTCTACCTGACAATGTGCTCCCCTCACAGCCAGACATCTGATGGCCAGTTTTTTTCTAAAACGGAATGTTTGTTGCTCTGTAGTCTTTTTCATCTGGTTGTAAGTCTTAGCTTTGAAGGGCAAGCTGACGTCTGAAGCAAGGGTCTGAAGACTTAGGCTACGGAATGATTCCTTTTAGGTTGAGGGCAGTAGGCTGGGAACTGATACCACATTGCCTGGGCATGGGATGTCATTTTTAGGGTTTTTCAGTCAAGCCATTTAGAAACATATTCTGAGTAATTTTCAAACGAAATTGGACTTGTTATACAAGCAGCACAACTGGGGCTGGTATTAAATACAACCAATATTGCCAGCAGCTGAGAACTAGACTAAGATCCCTAAAAATGTTATGGTTGCTTTTCTTTCATTCACTATTTATGCAACAAAAAGAAAAAAAAAAAAAAGGCATGAGATGCATCAGAAAAAATAATGCAGCTTTGCCATTGTTTTGTATATTGAGAAGCAATGGATCCATTTTGAAACAGAGGGTAACTCTGATCCCTAGATTAGAATTGTATGATTAAGGTAATAAAGTAATCATATGTCATGTAAAATTTTATTGCCATTCTAGAATGTAGCATTCAATTTAATCACAAATGCTACACTCATTTTTAATTGAGCTGTATGTACTGTATTTAATGGAAGGCTCGGGTTTTTTCCTTGCACACTCAATAAATTTTAATTGAACACCTGATTCCTGCCACCAACACATTAACATCTGGACACTACCTAATTTTTATGCATATGGATACACTGATTAAAACTCAGCAGAAAAGCAGATAACAGGAAAACAAAAAGACAACATTATGAAACACTTTCAGCCATATTTTTTTTATTATATATTGAGAAGCATTTAATTAACTTACTTCATTTAATTAGCCCCACTACTGAGGTCAATTGTTTTTTATTGAAATGGCATGTTAGCAACTTCGCTAATTGGCACAAAATAGCATCTCTAATCTAAATGTCTTGTCTTGTCCAAAATAATTTCTTACAGGTTTTCGCTTTCCTGAGGCTTTTTATTTATTTCACAGTCTTTCCAATAATATATAAAATATTTTGGCATGGGGTGGCTTGACTTAAAATTTAGCATTTCACTATTTTTTTTTCATGAGTTCAAGACAAAAAAGATTCTAAAGAAAATGTGTTTACTTTCTAACACGTTTTAGAATCAGAAAGTATCACTCTACCTCTTTTAGCTTTTGGAAAGTTTTTCTTTGGAAAGAAAAGTGCATTTTTAAGCATTCTTTATCATTAAGACTTCAAGCATAATTTGTCAGCATTTACAAATTTAGTCTAAAAGAACAACAGCGGCATTGTGTCACCGTAGGTATTGTACTTTAGTGGTTTTGGTATCTGTTCCATACGGATTGGTTTTAAACCAATGATTTAACAGATCTGACAACTCTAACACAGTATAGATGAACTCGAATTATATAAATTTTTTAGTGCATAATATTATTTTCCAGTTAAATGGTAACAGAGCATATTAGAACAGGGACTTTATGGAAATGTAATTGATCAAAAAAGATATTTCTTCGGCATGAAGTAAGTTCTTTGAATAATTTATTATACCTGTCCTTAATTTTAGATTCTTCTATTTCAAACCATTTTTGATATATTTCTTTAAAGACATAACATATTTTTGACTCAATAATTCTGCGAGATGTATTTGGTATCTCTGTATCAGGAAAAAAAGATTATCATTTCAGCAGTTGTCACTTTTCCAGTTTACCAAATACTGAGTTTTGCAAATGAATTCCATGCTTTTTGAGTTGTTGGATAATCTTGATAATATGTGTGTTCAAATGTGTTGGCACTTCAACAGATAAATTAACTTCTCATTATGCAATGCATGTTCTCTCCCTAATTTGAGAATAAATGTATTATTAATATGTGTGACTGTGCTCCCACATATACATGATTTGTGGAATAATAAGACATTCTACTTGTATAAAATATTAATTTTAAAACTATTTAAAATATAAGTTTGACAGTCCTTGCCCTGAAGTTTAATGTAACCACTTCTTGTGGTTACACAGTGGCATCTTCTTTCCTCTTCCAAGTCAGCCACAAACAGGTAGCAGGCATCAATTTGAACGAGATTTACATAGCCCGAGCCATTGCATTGTACATATCCTGATATCCACAGGAGGGCAGCATGGTTAAATTAAGGGAGAAGATGGGAATATGATTATAATATAACTAACTGAATCCCACTTTTGATTGTTTATATTGTTTCGTGAAAGCTTTTCTAATTTAGAAGAGTGCATCTTTTCCTAGCCTGTACAGAAAAGCAACGGCATGTTAATTTTAGAAGTTTCCAAGTGTAACTTTTCTGGAGCTATAAAAGTGAAGTTTTTCTGTATGTATATACAGTCTATTTGAGAAGGTTTTTAAATATTTAATGTGGGAGTTATTAAAGCCTCGTTGGAAATTTAGCTCTGCAAATTCCAATAAAATCTGTTATTGGATTTTGGTAAGTCAAACATTTTCAGATTGCAGGTAGCTATTCCAGTAGGTTTAAGGGACACTGGAACTACTCTACTCTCTTGACTCCTGACTGAGTTATGGCAAGAAATTAGTCCTTTTATATATGTATGTCTAAATATATATACGCACACATGTAAAGTTCTGTTTGGGGAAAGAGACTGAAAAATCTGTCTCACATTTGAACAGTAATCAATGAGTGATACTTGCAAGATTAATTATATTTTTTGTTCCACTTAAATTGATCACCAGAACACTCATAGAAGACATTTTACCCTTTATGTTACAAACAAACAAATGCTATTTTTAAGAAAGTATTTCTAAAACTTCAAGTGAGGAGAAACCGCTCAAACCTCCCCTCAAATCCAGTTCATCACTGTTACAACTTATATTTTCTCTTAGATTTTAGGGCTTTTTAATTTTATTTTTAGGTAACAGCAGTTTTACGGTTGAATATCACTTTAGTATTGCTATTTTGGGGAGACAGTTGCTTATCAGAGCAATTCTGTGTAGCAGGAATGGGCTGACCCCAGTAGATGGCTCTGATGCTCCCTCACAGGTGGTAAATTCTGTATTCCTGAAGTCCTACTTCTACATCTCCAAATGCGAATCAGCTCCAGTTTAATAACTCTAGTGCAAGGACAGTGCATTTGAATGTATTTATTTTCTATGTATTTATTATGGTAAAGAACTCTTGACAAAGAGCAAATCTATGCTGTTGTTTTGGGCTTGCATCTGTCTCATATATCACTTTTTTTGGTTTTGTGTAACCATCAAAAACAAAACCATTTTCAGGATATTCATAGCGTATTAACATTTCTCGAGGATTTTTATTTTTTTCCTAATTATCTTAATCCATTTTAAAAATCCTGAATTCCATGAAGGGATATTAAAGTACGTTTCTTAAAGTAGATATATTTCTCAGTGATGCAATTCTACCATTTCCTAGAATAACTCCTGTGGAATTCAGTTTTGATTGATTGTTTCTGTGTGGCATTTCCAAGAATAAACATCCAATCACTTTAACAGTTGTAATGTAAATTTTTGTACACTGGAAGCTCTCTCTTCCAGTGCCACAAGAAAATCACAAAGTAGTGCTAGTAGGTGTAAGTTTCAGAGCGAACCAGAAGACCTGCTTCTAGGCATAGGTAGTTAAGATTTGGAACTGTGCTACTAGGTGCAGATTTAGAAAGTTTAAAAGCGTTGAGAAAGCCGTTGTGGAAATTCATTGAAACAAAAATCCATTAACAAATAGTAAATAGAGACACCATTTCTAGATAAAGAAACTCCTAGAGCCAGTAATAGCTTGAGTATAGGAGAAAATTCTGGGGATTCTGGGGATTCATGCTTCCATCCAGTCGCTGCTTCACTCCACATCCTGTTGGGAACAAGATACAGCCCTGAATGTGCTTTTGGGTGCCACTTCTACATTCTTTCACAGAGAAAGTTTCTTCAAAAGAGCAGAAGTGACATGGAATCAGAAGTCTTTTTTGTTTCTTTGGAATCTTTAAATTTCTGAATGCATTCTGTATAGGAAAGTTTCTTAAAATGGATACTTTGAGAGCTGATTGGCCGGGCCACACTATGAAAAGTTTCTTCCTTGTTTTTACTCCTGTATCGTCATCAAAAGGTGGCCAGGAGTATAAAAGTACTTTTTTGACTCTAACTTAAGATGAAAGGATCACCTACAGTTGTTGTTCTGCACTGGTAGGTTTTCCAAGGCACAATGTCTCTCTCAGAATGTTAGATTAGCCTTATTGTCTTGGACCGAATGTTCGTCTGACCTGGTATCGTGTCTCCTGCCGGCACCAGCAGCAGCTGACTGGGAAAGTTTGTAAGAGTAGTCTCAGTACTCTTTAGATTCCACCTGTCTGCAGAGTAACGACTGTCTGAGCCAGATGTGGTTCTTTGTGTGTACCAACATTCCATGCAATTGAATTTCTCTTTCGCAGACCTGTCCAGGAATGCCTAAAATGCACAATTAAATGTAACTAATTTGAGTTCATGAAAACAAGCCATAACAGTTGCTTTGCTGTGTGAGAATGGAAATTAATGTCTGGCACTATTCCTGCGTTCCATAGAGGTGCTAGAGATGCAACGGAGACAGTCTGCACCACTGATACAGGCAGCATCATGTGTTTTTCTGCTCTTGTATGTTGGGTGGAAAAAGAAGTGGTATTCATTGGTTTCAATGTTTACATGAAGTCTAGTAGATTAAAAGGGACTTTTCCAATGTACGAGAGCATGAAGTGTCAAAATTTTAATCCAGAAGAAAATCACTTAGCTCCTAATAAAAAGCTTTTTATTTCTGCAGTGTGGGGAGAGAATGCCATTTGAAAGATTGTATGTGAATTCCAAGCAGGTAACTGCATTTTCCCTATTGTTCCTTAAATTGTACTCTAGCACTTTTCATTCTGGACTGCTCTGTTGTAGCGCAACTGAAAAGAAATTTTTTCTACCAAGTGTGCGAAGCATTTTGAAATTTTTTCAGTCAACGTACTCTCTGTTCATTACCAGCTAAGTTCAGTCATTGCATCCACAGAAGCTTTACCTCATAGAACTGACTGAAAAGAGCAAACTAATGTATATTATTCTGAATTGTGCTTTAGAATGAGTACTTTTGTCAGATTGCAAACAACAAACATTCTCCGTGACTGTCACATTATCTCCTTTTCATGACGCCTAGGTGCAGAAGCCTCCTTCATTTCATCTATTTTCAGGCAACTAACCTCACCACCTAAATTTGGAGTCTTGGCACTGTGGGGATCTGGTGTAGGCAGTGGAGACAGAAGGGCACTCCCAAAGTGTAATTTGTAAAGCTCTGAAGCTGAAATGTGCCCCAAGTAGTTTACACCGGATCCATACAAAGTACAAGGGAAACAGTCACTGAAAGTGACACAGAGACAAATGTATTTAATTTGCTGTTTCCCTTTGGAACATTTTCTTTTATATTTTTTTAATTCATGGATGATTTGCATGTTTTCACGCATGGAGTGAAAGGGCTGAACAGCTTTACTGGCTTCTGAAATGCATTTTCCAGTGTCTGGAAGATAAGGGCTGGAGTGAGGCTTTCCCAAATGTTTCTTCTGCTGTGTTGGGACCTTGGGTTCCAAACAGTTCTCGCTCTTCTCCACCTCGGTTTCCCTCCCAGAGAAGCTAATGTAATAATGCTGACCTCCCTCACTGGACTGTTGTTAGGCAGTACTTACCTGAAGTTTATAAAGCACTACTCAAGTATCAAGCAATGTTCCTATTAAGAAAATAAAGAAATTTAAGTTAGGACTTGTTATACTGATTTGTTTCAAAACTTCAGTGATGTTTTAAAATGGTGTTTTCAATTGAATTATTTCAGGGATTTTTAAAAAAATCCAACTGTCAATAATTTTAAAAAGTGGTTTAAAAATACCAAAACATTCTGAATACGTATCTTCTGTGTTCACACATGGAAGGAAACTGCTAGACTAACTTATTATCATAATTTCTGTGCTTCATTTAAAATCACGAGTAGGGACACCAGGTGTGACATATTTCCTCATGCCTTTGATAGATAAGATGTACCTCTTTATACTAATCCATAATAACTTTAAAATACCTAATAGTGATGATGACAACAAATGTTATGAAAATACTTAGAACTGACAGTTTATAAGATGGAAATATATGCATCTTGTTCTGCCTATATATGTTATTACAAAAAGAAAAGGCAAAAGTAGCTCTGCTGAGGTTTGTATTCTTTATGAAATTAAAGTTATATCAATTCAAAAGGAGCTTTCTACATGGTGAAAAGAAATACATAACCAGCCAGAGATAACCAAAGCCAAGTATCATTCCTGAAAGAGTTCACTGCTCTTCCTAGCCTCAGCCACTCTTCCCAAAAGTGGGCTGCTTTCAACACTCCAGAATTGGAGTCACTTCAGTTGGCAGCTTAGTTCATTGATTTGTTTTACACCAGTGTGACACTGAGCAGGGTGTTTTGACTGATTCCATCAGTGGCAGCATATGGCCTAGAAACAAAAGTAGATTTTTCATATTAACAGGTCCTTGGCCATTTAGGCTTTCTAGATGACAAATAGTACCACTGCCTGTCTGGAAAAAGGATCACTAGTTTTCTTAATTGCAGTGTCATGTGCTTCCAGTGAGATGCAGAGGTGTCTGGGCTGGATGCCTAGATGTTTCTGGATGCCCAGGATGCTTCTGAGTTGATTTGAGGTCTGGCAATGTAAAGAACTGTTGCCACAGCCAAACTGCGTGTTCAAGGGAGAGCAGTGCAATTGAAACTTTTTCTACTACATCAACATTAGCATTTCAATTCATATTTTCACTTTTAAAACCAATCTCTTCATTGTTCCTGCTTACTGCGCTTTGTTTCACCTCAGGGAACAGTTTGTGTTCGCAGGCTGTTATCCTTTTAGATGAAATTGAACCAAAAGATGAGCTCCAGGGGTGTACCATGCTGCAACCACTGGTAGCTATTTGGTCCATAGGTTCAGATCAAAGTAAGCTACATCAAAAAGCACAGAGAGTGGATGTCTGCTCCTCAGCACCAGCTGTTTCGTAGTTTACATTACAGTTAGATTACATTAGAATTGGAGCACTTTCTACATTTATGTTGCACCTGAAGGATTTCATTCTTTTGTTGCATGGAATTCTCTAAAGGCTAAAAGATGTTTTTCTGTCTTGACAAACACTCCCACTTTACATACCAAATAGGTTTCATGATATGACATAAATTGGATTAATAATTCTCAAGTTGCCATTGCAGTTACTTCGCGGGTTCCATAAGTACTGGCGTGCATATTCACAAATGTTGAAGCGCTTGGGAGTGCAGTAAGATATCACTGTTAAAGAATCTAGGGATATCTGATCGTCCAGCATACCAATAACCATTTATACTCTAAGTGAAAAGTTGTTTAGAGCGGAAAAAATCCCCACAGGTTTTCCTGTTCATATTATGAGTATCTTGCTCATTGGAATAAATTGAACTGTTTTCTGTTGCTTTGCTGTTTATATTACTTGACATTCTTCAACATTTCTTTATCCTTAGCAGGCATAATTACAGTAGAAGTTTACGCTGATTTCCTTTTCGTTCCATCTGTTGAAGGCTTATTTAGTTCTCTTTCTCAAGAGCACAGAGAGTACTAAAATGAATCCGAGAATGTTTACAGCTAGGTTTCTTATGACCCAGGTCATATTGTTGTCTTGAATCAGTTTTCTCTCTCGTCCTCAACTGAAGACAAAAAAAATGGCTTAATCTTTCGGGGTTAAATAAAAGAAGGAATGCGGTGCAAGGAAGATTCCTTTTATGCAAGCGTGCAGGGATGACTGAAAGTGCCTGTGGGCATTTGGTCCCCATTGGCTCTCACAGCGAATGCAATGATGCCCACAGATAGCCTGTATTGTTGTCAGTTAAATGGGATCATGAGTGTCTGAAAGGTGTTTGAGAATGAACTGAAAATCATTTTCACAAGTGGATGATTACTTCTGCCACATGTTAACCGAACTCTATCAGAGTGGCCCAGATTTTTGAGACTGCATTAATTGCTCTTTCAACCTTGACTGAGGTTTCTCTTTAAGAAAGGCCTTTGCTGGACTAAACTGCTACACGTATTGATTTTTCTTTCTATATTTTTTTCATTGTTTGTGATAAATGAAGCCTTTTACAAGTAGAGAATTTATCATTCAAGATGTAGATAGATTGCTTCATTCCTTGGAATAAAAAGGCCAGTCTAAAAATGATCTCTGTAGAAGTAATAAGTCCTTTCTCATTTCTCCAGCAGTGAATAGCTCCGGTATTCCACACTCAATTATGTTTTTCAGCTATTCATTAGTGCTGATTTTTTCATCAAAAAGTAGAACCCTGCACTCTCACAGCGTGGACTTAGAGCAAATAAGCTGCCACCTTCTTTCCTGTGTATGCCATCACGTAATTGAAACTGAACTATAATATTTAGCAATATGCTTTTGCATTTTTGTAACACAAGGCAATACACTTTGAAAATATTCCACCTTTATATATTTAAAATATAGCGATACTTAGGCTTTTTAAAGAAAATTGTTGTTCAGTTTGTTTGTTCTGTTTCCAGAGGAGAAAACGATACTCACTGAGACAAGATGATTTATATAACATTTTTATGCAGGTGTTTCGGTGTTTTGTAGTGGAAATGTAATTGCTTGTATTCTTATTTGTTTTCCAGGAAAATGGACTTTAAATATTAAATGTTTATTTTTCTGCCATATTATAAGCATTGTGAGGTATAATCAAGTAAATCTGTGACTTCATACAAATCCGGTTTTTACTTTTTAATTCAGGACTGAGGGAAGAGAGAGAAAGCAGTATGAAATAATGGAAAAATTGTGGAACTGTTTTTAAGAGCAAAAGTCTCAGGAAAGTGCATGTTTTGTACGTTTGGGTGCATTTTCATATTACTGCAAAACTGTGTTAGAAAATACATTGGTGTAGCAGTTAATGACTCAATGTCCTATTTTCAAGGTCCTATTTTCTATGTGCTGTATAAAAGCAGGTGTATTAGTCTTAAGGTACCGGAAATTATGTGAATAATATAAAAAGACTGAAGAAGGCAACCAAGCATATACTTACTAACTAAATATGCTTTCTAAAATGCACATGTACAGTTATAGATATTATGTATACATATAATTTATTATATTAATATATTTTAATAGAATAAAAGTCTGGCTTCTATATCTGTTTCTATGTGCATCAGAAAACCAATCTTTCCTAACTTCTTGTCAGTTTACTCATTAAACACTCTCAAAACATGGCCTTAAAGAGATGTCAAAATAAATCTATTTAGTAATAAGCAATTACTATTTCAGTGCTTAGATACAGGGAAACTATTTCAGTATTTTCCTTCTCGCTGTTTAGCTGAACTGTAATAATTAAAGAATTATTTTAGATTATCCCAACCCTGGAACCCAAATTGGAGTGAGAAAAATTGTAGCAAATTGTGTGGTTAATTTTTAGAAATATGGAATTGGCTACTTTTGAATATCAGCTGCTTCTTTGCATTGCACAGAGTATTTTATCTAAAGAAAGGTACAATGTTTGGAGGAATGGCTGTTGTATGTTTCTTGTTGCTGCTGAGGGTTTTAAAAGCAGTCTGAAGAATTAACGCTATGCATCTTGTGCACGTTTTTTTGGGTGGAGGGAGTGAGCAAGCCTTATAGATGAATACAGGTACACATACAGGTAGAGAAATAGGCCGCAGTTCTGTGAGCTTGTGACTATGAGGGTCTGCTCTGGTTTGTGGTACTGACGTTTACCTGAAACCCATGAAAAATGGTGCAATTCCCCATCTTAATAATAAAATGTTCTTCAACTTAGCTCTAGGACTTTGGTATCTGTTAACCTCTTAATTTTCTTCTCCAGTTGTGGAACCCAAGTGTCATTTAATTCTGGAAACTGGATTTTGTAGACTTTTCTTGTTCCAGACATCAGCTGCAGTTTATACAAATGTTATATATTACTGTCCAAATTTGTCAAGGTTCTTAGGTCAAAGAATTAGAATACCAGGTTGGAAGGGACCTCGGGGGTCACCTCATCCAACCTTTCTTAAAGCACACTCTAGACAAGATGGCCCAACACCCTGTCCAGCTGAATCTTAAAAGTGTCCAATGTTGGGGCATCAACCACTTCCCTGGTGAGATTATTCCAATGGTTGATTGTCCTCATTGTGAAAAATTTTCCTTTCGTGTCCAATCAGAATCTCCCCCGGAGTAACTTGTGCCGATTACCCTTCACCTTTTCTATGTGGCTCCTTGTAAAGAGGAAGCCTCCATCTTCTTTCCTTTGCTTCCCATTTTTTTCAATGGAAAATAAATGGGAAAGAGAAGTTCAAACAGCATTCTAGGAGTCTATAGGATGTTTGGCTCCTTCTGGATATAAATGTTAGACTTGAGCATCTTTCAGGAGCATGCACACTTAAGATGAACACTGGATACATCCCTTGTATATGGCTGAAACTTTGTACATTAGAAAAAACCTGTCACCATTAGAGATAGCACTGGAACAGGGACTAATAACATAAGATTATAGCTGTGTGTTTATAGTGATTTGTAAAACCAAGTAATGTAAGGTTTTTCACTTTTATACTAAATCCCAGCTTTGTATCATGAATGCTATTTTCTTTGCTACCTAATCTTATCTAAGACCAGCAGATTTTAAAATTAAGTAGTTAATGTTCTACTCCTTTGTTTCCCAAGGAAGCTCTTATTTAACACCTTAGTTGGAAATGATTTATAGGAGGAATGAAAAGTGCACATTGCTATTTAATTTCTTTTTTGTATGCTTTCTTATTTTATAATTTTGAATTTACTTGTGATAGTTCTGCCTGGTAGTGCAGGACCATATGTAGTAGACCTTACATGAAGAGTAATTTAAAATATTCTTTTAAGATCTTCTATTTTAAAAGCACTTTTCACAGTATCACAGTATGCTAGGGATTGGAAGGGACCTCAAAAGATCATCTAGTCCAATCCCCCTATCGGAGCAGGAACACCTAGATGAGGTTGCACAGGAAGGCGTCCAGGCGAGTTTTGAATGTCTCCAGAGAAGGAGACTCCACAACTTCCCTGGGCAGCCTGTTCCAGTGCTCTGTCACCCTCACTGAGAAGAAGTTTCTTCTCAAATTTAAGTGGAACCTCTTGTGTTCCAGCTTGAATCCATTACCCCTTGCCCTATCATTGGTCGCTACTGAGAAGAGCCTGGCTCCATCCTCATGACATTCCCCCTTTATATATTTATAAACGCTAATAAGATCACCCCTCAGTCTCCTCTTCTCCAAACTAAAGAGACCCAGCTCCCTCAGTCTTTCCTCATAAGGGAGATGCTCCACTCCCTTAATCATCTTAGTTGCCCTACACTTTCCATACCAGGTGCAGTTAATAATGAAAAAGAATCAATTAAACCTGGTGTTTCTAGGGTTGGGTTACTTATTTTCTGCCATGTCCCTGTTAGAATGTAGTCACTGCTGATGACGATACCAGGATTAATCTTGAGTATGAGGAATTTTGTGTTAGTCTATGGCTCCTTTACAGTCATTTAAGACATGCCAAGAGAGTGGGAACATGGTCAGGATATCTTTGTATTGCAGCATTTGTGAACTGTGTATTCTCAGTTGGTCTATGCAGTCCACGGGACAGTTGTCCTCCGACATACATCAGAGAAACCTACAAGGTATTCTGAGGGATGTGGAGGCAGGATCACCATGAAGAACAGGGCAGGTTTAGGACTGAGAGAGCTCAAAGGCCACCTGTGGGCCCATTTACTTTTCTCCCCCCTGGTCATTTATCTTCAAGGCTGAATGAAATTCATCAGTCATTCCCTCTCCACCCTATGGTAATAGTAAAGAGATTAACAGGGGCCATGGCAGTGTGGTATGCTTTGGGGAAGGTAAATGTTCCGGTTTAGGGGAACATGCCTGGGTCTTCTGAAACATATATGAAAAGCATAACAGTTAGTATTTTGTAGGGGAATATACGCTTATCACTCTGTGAGGTAAATGCTTCTTTAGTTGCAAAACTTAGGCCCTTTTTTTGGTACCCTTTCTGACATAGCCCTTATTCCTCTCCTTTCTTTTTATTGAATTTATAATAATCATAGAATTAAGAAGTTAAAATGAGCCTGGCAGGATCTGGACTATTCAAAGAAAGCTACATCACATGGTAATCATGTACACAAAGCCAATTTTCCTCTCACATGAATAAAAAGTAGACTAAGCAAGCAAGGCAGAGCTTCAACACAGGTGTAGCAGGAGCTGAAGAAGGGCAAGATATCTGTGTCATAGTAACGAGGGAGAAATAATGTGGTTTAACAAACCACCATCGTAAATAAGCATTACACTGAGCCTTCATGTTTGACAAAAATTTGTCCTTTGTGATACCTAAGGCAGTAACAAATGTTCTTGAGTGTATGCCCAGGACAGGTGGGGAAAAAGTTTTGCCTGTATCTTCCTTGACTGTTTCACGTGAGATATTGGTTGATTGCTGTTTTTCAACTGAGTTCAGAACCACCGGGCAACAGAGCCCCAAAAGCCATCACAAAGTAGAGGGCAGCAGACCTTTATTGCAAAGGCACTCGTTCATCTACCAACCATCCAACCAACCATCTCCAATCCTAGTCATTATAACTTCTCCATAATATATATGCCAGCATCCTCTGGAGAGTGCACTGTGAAGCCAGCATTCATTGATCTGAACAATTTGGATCTTTGCTCTGCCTTTTGCCCACCTAGTTGTACTCGATACCCTTGATATAAGCTGGCCAGCCAGAAGGGACATCTCATAGGTAATATTTTGCTCTCCTGTCAGATTTGAAGCAGCAGATCCTTACCACTTGTAGGCTCTTGCATACAATCCCATAGCTCATCCTTTTCCTCTTGCTGTCTTTGTTAACAACAGTGCAACATGACCAGGAAAAAGTGTCACTATAATGCCATAAAACCTGCTGCTATTTCATTGGTAATGGGAGTGCTTCCTTACCACCAAATAGTATCAACATCTGTGATTTTGTCGTCTCACTGGTTGATACTCCTGATTCCATCATCTGATTCAAAGCCTGGTGATTGCCAAGGTGACAAGGAGGTTTTTTGTAATCTAAGAGTAGTGAAGGGCTTCTGTTTGGGAAATTAGATTCTAGTTTACTTTGGAAAAAAAATTAATCTTGTTTGTCTGCTGGCATTTTGTTATTTGAACATTTTTTCAAACTGACGTCGTGACTGACTTCTCACAGGTGAGAGAACACTAGCAAATCTATGGAAACCAAATCGAAAAAAAAATATTGGGGAGTTTAACTTTTCTAACATTCAGTATTTCTGTGTTGGCAAGGGAAACACTTTAAGCTATTTTTTACTGTTTTCAGAGGCATTTGGTGAGATATAAGTGATAAGCAGCTTAGTCTTCTTAAACATGAGATCATTTATTTCTGCTTTTTTTGTCATATTTTGAGTGAAAGGGAATATCTCTTTGCATTTTTATGGTCTGAGTAAATAGAACAAAAGATCACTTCTTAGATGTGACAACATTGAAAAAGAGGCTCAGTAGATAAAGCAAATAAATACACTCATTTGCATTGGGTCCTTCTAATACCGTGCTTCTTATTAATGGAAGAACATTCCCTTTATTGTTTCCTTTGCAGATATTTGTACGCTCTAGGACAGAAGGTTTGGAAGAGGTGGAAAAAACGCTACTTTGTTCTTGTTCAGGTTAGTAGTCTGTCATGAGATTTCATTAAAAAGTAGTCTTGGGCTATCAGTTCTCTTAGGTATGGTTTCTGGAGCCATTTGTAAATCAGTATCTTAAGGTAACATATGAAGCACTACTGTAAGCCTCTTACAGCAGAGAGACATCCAGGGTATTTTTTTATTTTATTCATATATGTAGTAAACAAAAATGTCATTGAGTTTTACATTTATATAAATGATTCCCTACACTGAGCAATGTGTCAACTGGAACCTACAAATTTCTGAATGAAATTGTTGTGACCTTGAAGCATTCCGCTGACAGCTTTCTAGCAGTGCTCAATTTAAAATAGTTATATTCCACAAAGTGGATTGTACTTACTCTTTCATTTATTCTATCTCAACAAAGATTTACTGCCTTTAAAATTAAATAAAAACAATAGTCACTATTAAAAACTCTTTGGTAAATATTTTTTGAAAAATGCTTTGGTTTTGTGTTCTTCCTTGCAATATTAAATCGGGTAAAATCTTGTTATGTAGTCATTGTAGAAAATCTAGTGCAGTATTTTGTATTGACCACAAAAATTATGTGCACTGATACTTTTAACTTTGTCCAAACCCAGAACACATTTTCACATACTAGTGAATGATGACATTAACATGACAAGTGACATTAACATGAGATTAATATAACAGGAATAGAAAAGTAGATTTTGAGTGGTCAAAACTGAGAAATCAATAATTTTTGTGAATCTTTGGAAATATAAGTACTTTCTGTTTGCACTTGTCTTCAGATTCCAGTTACAAATTTGTTGTTGTTCTGAGTCAGTTCAGAGAATGCTGTTCTTCTGTGTCCTTTGTTTTGTTGACAGGAAACAGTTAAAGTGTGAGTCTCCATAAATGTCATACAAAGGATGAAGCCTGTTAATGAGGCTTTTTTAAGAATGAAGGCTTGTAAAACTGCTTTGCAGAAAACCTGATTCCTTTCTCTACCATTCTACCAGTCACACTCACCTGGTCTCTTTCCTACTCCTAAATAATGAAAATTGTAAGGATCTAAAAAAAAATAATCATGAACAAGGTCTTAATTAAAGTTAAAAGCTGAGATTATTTGTGTGTTATTCTTGCTAAGCTTGATGTCAATACAGTGTTTTCCCTGGCTTCAGTGGGAATAGGCTTGCATACTGATAATCAGGGAGTAATTGTTATAAGGTTGAACAGGATCTTCCGGAAAGTCTAATGAATTCATTTTGGTTCTGATTTTACCAAGGTCCTCTGTGAAGAGATGAGGACTTTTTGTGACTTTATTGATTTGTAAACATTGGAAAGATCTTTATAGAGGATAGCTGTTGAAGGCATGGATGTGAAGGAAAAATAACATAAAGTTTCAGGAAAAAAGAAACAAAGCCTAGAATGCTCCCTTGTCCTTCATGCTTTTCTTTCACGCTCCTCCTAGGTGTACATCCCCTCTTTCACAAAAAGAAAGACCTTGTTCTCTTCCTCTAAGCCACAGGCATCATCTGAGTTTTAAAGTGCACACCTAAGAGAAACATAGTCTTTCTGTGTGTGTGATACAGAGCCACCTGGGAGACCAGTTTATTCCAGCCAAGTTAATTTTAACTATCTTCTGCTTTCTATGCTGAAATTGAAATAGTGGAGGAGAATATTACAGGAATTTTCCAACTGTGATGGGATTTAGAAATCTATTTCATTTTAAAGCAGCTATCAACTCAATAAGGCTATATAAAAAATACTGTGTTAAATCAATATTTACTGTCCAGACAGCTCTAGCTCATTTATATAGTTCAGCCGTAATATATACAATGACAATAAGCTGAAGTCAATACGTGTGAAATAAGCATTCAGTAATGAATATCGGTCTGTTGTATTGATATATTATTGACATATTGATGAGTCTTCCTCTATAGATTAGCTTTTAGCTTACGTTAGTAAAATATTAAGGCCATCAAATTCAGTTGTAAGACAGAGGCTATCAGTATGATTTACACATGCTTTGGAAATTTAACTCAGGTGTGAAATTAGATGAATAATGTTGATTTTTCAGGAGCACGATGTGAGTAATGTGCATCTTCGTTATTGCTACACATATTAGAAGTTGTTAGTGGTTTGCGAAAGAACAGCTCAATGTTATAGGAAGGTTACAGAGTCTGGAAATTTTAACCTCTTCATTGTATTTGCTTTTCTTCCTTTTTCAGTCATTTCTCTAAAAAGTTATTCATTTCAAACTGGAAAAAGACAAGGACGTAACATGTTAGGTAAAAAGCCTCAGCTGGACATACTCTGTTTACAGTTTCAGTTCTGTCATTTTAATTTCTGTTCTAATGTTTGAAAATTCAGTCATTTGTTTCATGGATAATTTTTTTCAAAACACCCCAGCTATGCAGGCTGGTTCTTCCTGCCGAACTCCTGAAGCAGGCTGGCCAGAGACTCAGCCTCCACGTTTGCAGTAATGGTTTCTCCTGGCACATTGAATGTGGGGTGTTTCTGCCCCATGGGGACGTCCCCTAGTGACGCTGCTCAGAAGTCATGTCCATATTTCTGTGCCTATCTCTCTGTCGTGCATGTGCAGGTTGTTGGTTTTCTACTTCATTACTAAGAAGGTACAATGTCTGCTAGTCAGGTGTTCAGAACTCTGGAAGATTATGAAATTCAGGTAAATGCAATTATAGGAAGAGGATTGCCTTTTCTCCTATCAAGAATTACTATTTAAGATGCTGGCATGATTCTGTTTCTGACTGAAAAGGCGGTGTACATAGTCTTGACTTTTGAGTACCCATTATTCCATGAAATATTGATAGTAATTTGCTGAATTCTAAGGTAAAACTACCTACAGCTCCATTAACTACTAAAACCACACTTAAACCCAGTCATAGATCTATATAATTGCAGATTGTGCTGGTGATTCTCTCTGTAATAACTGATAGCACCCACCAATAACAATAAGGAAAAGGGTTTAAGAGGCTGCGAATGTAAACAAGCAAGGCAAATTCTGTATGTCTTTATTTAGTTAAGTCTTTTTTTTCCCAAAAAAGTTTTCTGGAGTTTTTCTATTTTATGCTTTGGTGGAAGGACTTTAAAACATCTCATTTTCAACAAAAAGATGACGTGTAAGACTGATTTTGAAATGAGTATCTTCTAATAAATTGTTCCTTTAAAATAAAAGAATGCACTTGAAATATGTTTGAAGAATGTAAAATCAACAGCATTATAATCTCTGTCTTGTCATAGGGGTAAGGTTAAAAATTAACAAAGACACATAACCCAGCTCTTCCACAAGCTGATCTTCAAAAACATAGAGTGGCTGAAGGAATCAGAAAAAGCTGGCCATCCTATGCATTTCCACAGTTAGTGTCTGCTAGCTTCCCTTTGATGGCTGAATTTGTCTGTACAGTGTGATTATATGGAGTTGTAGACATGTAAATGTAAGTGATGTGGGTGCTTGCCTGGTTATCTCATTCAACAAAAGTGAGTAATTTGAAGAATGTTTTTACAGCAGTGCCATGTATCAGAAACTAAATCTGTAGGTTCAGTTTACAAGAAAAGGAGAGGAGGGAGCTCTCGTGAAATACATGCAAAAGTTTTAGAGGTGTGTGACTAACAAACAGCTCCCTCCATGCTTGGGCATGAGGGCAAATATGGTTCTTGGGAATATAAACAGGGAAATACCAAGCAGCAACAGAGGTGATATTGCTGCTGGGCCTAGGGCAGATGACATGGACAGGGGCTGAGCCCTGTGCCAGGGTCATGAGGGGACCACCGTCCCCAGCTGTCCCTGCCTGGCCCACCCAGGGCCTCCCCACCCTGCCCGTGGCCAGGACCCCATTTCAGACCCTGCCCCAGCAACACCTCATCAGGGCTGGGCTCCAGGTCCCCACAGCCCTGCCCTGCCCGGCCATGGGCCACGCTGAGCTGGGCCCATCCGTGGACCCACATCCTAGCCGGGCCTCAGCCTGTGCCCAGGGAGGTGCCCCCTGCCCGGGGCCAGGGCTGCCCCAGTGCCCCTGTCTGCCCTGCTCCTGGCTGGGCCATGCCTGCCAGGCCCTGCCCTGCCAGCCCAGGGATAACTTAATGCCTTTAAACCAAAATACAGTAATTTTCTAAAATACATGCTATAAGTGAAAGCAAAACTACGGGCTCAATGCACAAACAGCGAGGTGAAATTCTGTCGTGTATGTGATGCTGGAGGACAGGCTGGCTGGTTGTAATAGTCCCTTCTGGCCTGAAAATCTGAATTTCTGAAAGTGATGGGCAAGGGTTTTTTTATGTTTATTTATATTTATCTCTTTCTCCTTGGTACAGCCTGCTTAAGTGAATGTACTAAATTTGATGTGGAAAATTGGCACTCAGTTTTAGTTGTCCAACAGTGTCTCTCAAATTCTTATCTCCTATAAAACTGCCTTCACTTAACTGATGTATTAATTAAACTAGAATATCTATCTTTAATTTATTTCAGCTGTAGACTTCTACTGTGGTTCTTGAGACAGCAGTTCAGCATTTGAGGCCTGATGGCAATTTTGCAGAGAGCTGCTACTCTTGTTCCCTTTGCTCGTACACACTGTGGCAGAGGATTTCAGTTACCATACGCTCTGCAGACATAGCACAGCATAATCCTGTTTCAAAAAGACCCAAATACTTAAAATAATGAAATATTTTTAGAGCATTATGCAGATAATAATCATGCCTTCTATCCTTATTTTCCAAAATATCAATTTTTACAGAAATTCAAAATCTTTTGTCAGTTACAGTTGAAGTCACTGGATTCTGAGGAAGAGCAGTGTGCAGGTGCAGCACCAGCAAATATGTGAATGAAGCTGAAATCAGGTGTCAAAATTTTACTTTTGATAGGATATTGGCAGGATTCAGGATCATTCAGGATCATTCCTGAAGTTGTAGCCAAAGCAATGAATCTAAGTAGGAGTTAGCTGAGCAGTCAGCAACTGAGATAAAGACAGCCCATCAACTATCAGACAAGCTCCTTATCTATCCTTAGATCCTTGCATAATTTTACAGATCTAAGAAATGATATTGTAGTCCAAAACAAATTGGTTGGCCGGGTATCCTACAGTCCTTGGAGACAAGAGTTTCAGCAGCTCATGGAAATTCAGTTCCCTTAAGTTTCAAGTGTTCACAGATTCACAAGCTTGCTCCTCTGGTCACCTTTTATAGTCTTTCCTGCCCTTCGTTTAAGGCTGGTAACATCCCAGTTTTGTTTCAGTGATTGCTTTTCCTCTCCCAGCTCTTCCTTTCTTTACCTTTCCAGTAACTTTTTCCTTGGCTCTCCTTATTGCTTTCTATTCTGTCTAGGGAATCTTAAACCATGTGATGATAGATTCTCTTCTTATTGCTTTATTTTTTTTTTTTTTTTTTAACAATTGTACTTGATGAGAAGTAGCTGATGCTGTCATGCCAGCTGCAAGCTGCTTGGCTTACACATTACTCTATCCAGTGAGCCAAGCAACCTGGAGATAGGTGTGAATACAGGTGCAAAAGATGCAATTAGACTATAAAATTGAACTGAAGGTTCTAGTACTTACCATCTTTAACTAGAATTGGCCAGGTTATGTGTTCATCTTTCCAGCTGCATAATAATTGTGGCACTCCTTCTGCAAACAGTACTGTTATATGTAAAAGTCCTTTTTTTCCAGGTTCTTAAAATACAGGAATTTTTTTTCTCACACAGTATACTGACTGAGCAGTTTGGTCAGTACCAACTATTTTCCATACCAAAACTTAACTTGCTTCCTTTCAATTTTTCGTAAAGCAACAGCCCAAAATACAGTGTATTTCAGGAAACTGCAGAAAGATGTGTTTATGGCTTTGGTTTTCCTTCCTTTTGGCAGGAAAGGGAAAGAACACGGTTTTGCACTGTAAAAAAAAAGATATTTATTTCTTCAACACAACTGAAAGCTAATTTAAACAGTGGTACATGTGTATATAATTGTGGAATGGAATTCAGCAATTAAGAAGTCTTCTCTTATTCAGGTTAGCCAATACACATTTGCAATGTGCAGTTACAGAGAAAAGAAATCTGAGCCTCAGGAACTGATGCAACTCGAAGGATACACTGTGGATTATACAGCTCCTCACACAGGTACATTTCATGATTTTGAAGTACAATAAGTTTGTGTAAAACAGCTGATTCAATTTGCTCGTTTTGATCTAGCTGCAAAAAAAACCCAAGGTTCTTTGGCAATTATTCCACAAGGATTTTCTGGTGTAAAGAATCATGCTTTTAGAAAGAAGCTTGTTGTAAGAAGAATGAACAATAAACTTACACTAAGGATGCCTGAAACATTGTAAGACCACATATGATACAAGGAAAAAGATATGAATTCTAGTCAGTCCTTACCTTGTCTCTCTATTTTTGATGGTGGAGTCATGTGGCAGTGTACTGTGAAGTAATAATAAAAAAAATGTTATAAAAATAAATAAATTATTTAGAAAAGAAGGTGAATGATGACAGTGCTTGCTAAAGACAAATTACTCAGTGTAATCAAAACTAAATGAGAAGATATCAGAAGAATCTGCACAAGTTAGTATTAAAGTGGCAGAGTGATATCAAAGTTACACATGTAGAGAAAAACGATTCTTGTCTGCCTAAGCAGTGGAGGGTTATGAATTTAAGAGACTTCTAAGATATTGAAGATTGATCTTTGGAAACTTTGGCTCGATGTTTAGAATAATTGAGAAGGCAAAGAATGCTCAGAAGGTGTTTGGAAAGCCAAAACAATGTTGTCATAAAAAAAACCTGGCGCAGCCACACTGACTGTTGTGTGCTGTTCTGGTTATGCGCTCTCCGAACAAAACACTGGAGTGATAAAAAGGGACCAAGGAAGGAGCAGCAACACTGATAAGAGAGATGAAGCTGTCTCTGTTCAAGAAGAGATAAAGTTGGTGGGGAGTTCCAGCTAAGAAAATGGTGCCAAGAAGGTAAAACACAAAGTAGCATATGACACCGGGAAGATGAATAAGAAATAAATTGGAATTGAATTGGAAATGGAGTTATGGAAATATTTTCTCCTGTGACTTTTATATTTATTCTACTTATATGTTACTTCCATGAATTACCACTTGATCCTTACAGCTTTAAATGTTATCATATTTCTAGGTGATAAACACCTATAAAATCTTTTAACACTCACCACCCCACCCCCCCCCAACACACAGAGGAAAACCAATCACGTAATAAACATTGATAGTGATTTAGAAGTAACTTGTATTTATTAAGATTACCTTCCTATTTCCTGCTCCAGGTCTTCAGGGTGGTCGAGTGTTTTTCAATGCTGTTAAAGAAGGTGATACTGTGATATTTGCCAGTGACGATGAGCAAGATAGGATACTCTGGGTTCAAGCCATGTACAGAGCCACAGGTCAATCATATAAGCCTATTCCTGCAAGTCAAGCTCAGAAGATGAATCCTAAAGGAGGAAATGTCAACACCGATATATCCCCACTTTGTAAGTTGGCTTTCTTTTTCTTTTGTGGCTTTGGTTTTGGTTTTCGCTGGTAAAATATGTAGCAGCTTCCTCAATGAAGTTTAATTAAGCAGAACTCATTCACTTGGGAAATGTGCCTAGCAGTTTGTTGTTAGCCAGAAGCTCTTTAACTCAGATTATTCTCACCAGCGAGGGAAATCCTGACTTGCAGGTCATTATTTTTATTATCATCCATGAAAATATGACAATTAGCTTCTTATTCATTACAGTTGACCCACATATTACCATGGAGATAGTGTTTGGTTTACACTATATATTTCAGTAGCCAGCCAGTGTAGCGTTGAATAGAAAACCATCAATCTGTTCTCAGAATTTTATACATTTAGGTCAGCTTTATCATATATTGTATATATTAGTTATCTAAAAATTGCTATGCAGACAGTACATTGTAAGCTGAAAGGCACTAGATGGGCTGCTGGATTTTTGCACCCCTCAGTGTAATATTAAACTATGCATAAAAAAATATATTAAAAAAATCAGGTTTAAGTTTTCCTCATCTTTCTTCAGGGAAAATGTTGTTTCATAGAAAGTCAAGGTAGATAGCCTATATTAACCATATCTTGAAATTTTCATATAATCTTTTTGAAAGTATTCTGTAATGTAGATATCTGCACATAGAAAGCATATATGATTTATTTTTGTTGTTGTTCTGGAGGCTGAGTGCAATCCAAGGATTTTTTTAATAGCCATCAAATTTTTACAATGTCATATGACTGTATACAATAATCCTTCATTATTATATAGCTGTATATGTAGAGTGATAGAAGGGAGATATGTGTTTGAGACTCCACTTGCTTTAATGTCTGAATTCTATAGCAGGTTGACTCAAAACCATTCTCCTACGTCAGTCCTGCTATCACTTGGTCTCATAGCCTTCCATTCATCCTGTAATCTTTTATCATTTTGCTATTAGAAGACAGTGAAATTTGCTCATTAAACTCAGTAATAGTTACCTAAATCCTGACTAGGCTGTCAAGAACATTGAAAAAAACATAGTTTAATCTCACAAAAGCGCTGATATCTGTTGAATTTTTAATCTGAAAAAATTTGGAAGGGTGAGGTAATGGGGGCAGGGGAGGTTAAGGTGAAGTACTTTGTAGGATGTAAGTAACACTGCAAAAGCAAAGGTAGGGCCAAGGAGTGCTTCTGCTCACCTTCTCCCAGTTACCTGGATCTGGGCTGGGTACTGGGAGTTCACTGTATTCCTCTCCAGTGTTTCTACTTCATATGCATCAGTTAGAAAGTATAAAAGAAATGACCATAGCTAGTAGTAGCCAAGGAATTGCTCTTCTTCTGGGACATGGGGCTTACATGGCAGCAAAACCCTCAGAGGGTTGTGATCAGCGGCACAGAGTCTAGTTGGAGGCCTTTAACCAGTGGTGTCCCCCAGGGGTCAATACTCGGTCCAGTCTTGTTCAATATATTCATTAATGACCTGGATGAGGGGACAGAGTATATCCTCAGCAAGTTCGCTGATAATACCAAACTGGGAGGGGTGGCTGACACCCCAGAGGGCCGTGCTGCCATCCAGCATGACCTGGGCAGAGAAGAACCTAATGAGGTTCAACAACAAAAGCAAGTGCAAGGTCCTGCACCTGGGGAGGAAGAATGCTAAGCACCAGTATAGGTTAGGGGCAGACCAGCTGGGAAGTAGTTCTGAGGAGAAGGATCTGGGGGTCCTGGTAGACAGTAAATTATCCATGACCCAGCAATGTGCCCTTGTTGCCAAAAAGGCCAATGGAATCCTGGGCTGCATAGGGAAGAGTGTGGCCAGTAGGTCGAGGGAGGTCATTCTCCCCCTCTAATCTGCACTGGTGAGGCCACAACTGGAATACTGTGTCCAGTTCTGGGCTCCCCAGTTCAAGAGGGACAGGGAACTGCTGGAGTGAGTAGGGCAACTAAGATGATTGAGGGATTGGAGCATCTCCCTTATGAGGAAAGGCTGAGAGAGCTGGGACTCTTTAGCCTGGAGAAGAGAAGGCTGAGGGGAGACCTTATTAATGCTTACAAGTATCTAAAGGGTGAGTTGAAGGAGGATGGAGCCAGGCTCCTTTCAGTGGTTCCCAGTGACAGGACGAGGGGCAATGGGCACAAGTTGGAACATAGGAAGTTCCGTTCAAATACACGGAAAAACTTCTTTACAGTGAGGGTGACAGAGCACTGGCAGAGGCTGCCCAGGGAGGTTGTGGAGTCCCCTTCCCTGGAGATTTTCAAGACCCGCCTGGATGCAGTCCTGAGTAACGTGCTCTGGGCAATCCTGCTTTAGCAGGGGAGTTGGACTAGATGATCTCTAGAGGTCCCTTCCAACGCTGAAGATTCCGTGAAAAGCAACTAGAAAATGCTAACTACAGTGGATATACTGAAATTATGTTTTCAGAGATAAAATTACTGATAGTGGTAAAGAATTAAAAAACAAGATTGACACATCTTGATATTACCTGAGACAGTTAGGATGACTACAGTTCTTAGGTGGAAACCATAGAAAAAACAAGGTTTATTTTGAAGATAGTTTAGGGGAAGCTCAAAAGCCTCAAAATATGTATTTTTCTGTCTTGCTTATGTATCGACTTGTACAAACTGATACGACTGAACTGTATATAAATCAAAAGTCCGTGGTTAAATTATTATTTGCCTTTGGTTTTTATAGACTTCAATGTTGGTAATTTGTAATTAATTCATAGAATTCTTTGCAATAGGGTAACTTGTAAAATTTAACTTAATGTGATGTTTAGTCTTAAAAGAATCAATGTTTGACCGATTTCTGTAATACCTCCAGTTCTGCCTGCATGAGGAAAATTTGATTATTCCGTCTTTTGCACTTGAGGTAGAAATGGGCATGATCAAATTAATCAGTTTTTAAGAAACTGCAAGAACTAGGGTTTACAGATATAACCTAAAATAACTTTCAGAGACTCCTGATTGATTTACATATACTGTGCAGATTTTCTTGGGGCACAGTTTTACTCCTAAGAATAATCTATAGCTGGCCTTTTGTCAGATTTAAATATGTTGTTTCCTAAGTTCATTTTGTTTCCCCTAGAAAAATGTTTGCATGAAGTTAAGAGTATTTTAGTTTAATCAAGATAGAACACCAAGTACTTGAGAGCTAGTGTATGTATTAAGTGAAATTAATTTCCACTGTTTTCTTCTTTACTATGATACACTTTTAGTGTTAGGGAATTATGACCAGAGAATTTGTCAGCTGCTTTCTTATGTATCTTATTTTTCAATTAATACATCATGTAAGCCTTTCCAGCCAATACAAGATCACATTGGTTTAGTTTTTAAAGTATATCAAACAATGCCTCCTCTATATACAGATAGCACGAAACCAAGTAGGGCTTTGCAAAACTTATGTCGTTTAATAATATTCAGGCCTTGAAAGTCTGTCCCCATCTTCCTCATCTGCGAGGAAGATAACAAATGCAACTTATCCTGATAAAATATGCAAAAAGAACTTTCAACTACAGGGTGTAGAGAAAAATCAACATAAGGAGACATGTTTCAATGTTTTTATATATTGTGTTTATAAAATATCTTCTGTAATCCCAAAATTCTCTTGATAGTTAAAAAAAAGCAACTGAAAGTTGCCATTAAAGAAATTAAAATATCAGATGATGATTAATATGCCACATACCTAGCTGTATTAATGTTAATTTTTTGCTAGTAATAAATACTAACATTTCCATTTTTCCATTGCCTTGTAGACAAAATTCTACCTTCCAAAGTTAATGTTACATTATTAGCCAGAAAGGACAACTTGTCAAAGTGCAAGCTTTTAATTAAACATTTAACATTTTTAATCAAGTGATATGCGTAAATGACAATAAATGACACTGTTTTCACAGCCTCTACTGTTTTCTATGTTCTCAAGTTCAAAACTCTAAGAGTTTTTGTAAGCTGTGGTAGAATTATTCCTGTGATCTATGTCATGAACTCCTTTTGTATAAAAGAAAATAGTAGAAAGGAAGGAGTAAGAGACTCCTTTTGTAAAAAATGGTTGTATTTTTTGCAGTTCTTGGTGCCTTGTTCCACATAAGATAATTCCTTGTACAAGAGAGTGCTTAAAATGACGTGAACAAGATCCAGCCACCTCAGAGCTGGATCAAAACAAACACGTCAGGAACTCCTGAAGAGAAACTAGGCATGTGATTATAAGACAGCCAGGGTCTGACTGATCTTTACAGCAATTATCACAAATGCAGAAAATGGAAATGTTGCTTTTGCATGTCTGCAGCAGCAGCACTCCAAAAGGCCAACCTAGAGATCTCTAACTGATCTGGGCGTGCAGTCCCTTCGTGTTGATGCTGTATGGCACTTTAGGATCATGCGTGTAATTTATAAGAAACCTGATGTTCTATACTACCAATGAGGTAAATACACATTTAAGTGTGGCACTGGGATCAAACTGCTATTGTATCTGTCCAACTTCTAAAATGAATACTAGCCAATTTCTTCATTTCTGAGTAAAGCAACTTGGTACTGCACTTTTGTAGTATCGGGTGGCTCCAAAACAAAAGTGAAGACAGACTAATGCCAGCATGGTTCAAGAAAAAGAGACTGCTCTTCACTTCCACTATTCTGAATGAGCATGTTGTAATGCAAAGGACAGAGTATTTAAGGATGTATGATTGTAGAAAAGCCAGAAGTTTCTCAAGGACGTGAATGTTTCAGGGAAAGAGCCAATTAAAAATAGATTCATCTGAGTAACGTTAAGGTACAGGAGACGATCCCTCTCTTAATGAGTGGTGTATTAAGAGATCTAGTCATACAGTTTGAAAGGCTGCTGAAGTGATGACCACTGTTAATAACTAGGTCATAATGAAGGAGTAACAGCAGTACATGAGGGGATTGTAATGTCTTAATGAAGCAACACAAAGCCAAACATCATTCTGGTCCTATACCACTGTGAGTTCAGAGATGGTCTCTTTTTGAAAATATCTGCAGATAAGAAAGGAGAGAGATACTAGATATAGATACAGATACCAGAAAACCAAGTGAGGTTAGGATTCATTTGATCTGAGGTGTATAGTTTTCCTCATCTCTATTTTGGAATGATGTCACTTATCAAAACAGCTCACAAAAGGAAAATCATTTGAGATTTTGCAGAAACCAATTATAACAGTTGTCATAAAAATGCTGTTTAGACCCCATGCACAAAACATCAAATCTTATTTATTAAGTAGCAAGGGAGTAGAAAAGGGAGTCAAATACATTAGTATTACAAGACATCAATCCACTGACAGCAAAGTTGAAGATATTTCCACATGAAACATCCATCTGACCAAAAGAGCATCACAGAGAAAGCTTGTGTAGACATTTGAATAATCCGAGTGGAGCAGTCAGTGTAGTGTAATCAAGAAGAAAGTGCAGGCAACTTGCCAAATGAAGAAATGGTTTGGGATTAGTCATGAAAATACAACATTAACATTTTCAGTCTATTTGGATATAGCAATGATAAGCACTATAAAATTTCTCTCCTTATCATAGTTTAATGGTATGGGAATAAATGATGAATTTCATATTTCTTTTAAATGTTATTTGTATCACTCTCAGTCTTTGAATTTGCTTCATCAGAGATTCTGTGGGGAAACCAGAATATGATTAATATTAAAGTACTGGTGTCATAATACATACACACAAGAAGTATCACTGCTTAACCCTATCGTGGCATTGCTCAGTTTTGGAATAATTGGTAATGTTCTTGTAAAGCAGTTATTTTAAAATAGTTCCGAGATGTTTGTATTTGTATGTTCAATTACCTAAATATTTTAGAAACAAATGGAAATAAAACATATTTTTTTCACTTGACATAGTTTTCTCAGCAGGTTTGGCAGCTTTATATCCATCATACACTTTGCTACCTGGGAGAGTTGAGTAACTTCACCCTCCCTGTGTGTTCCCTCATTCCCCTTCATGTCCCATTCTTGCTTGCCTCCAACTACCCCATCTCCCTTTTAGAAAGAAAAGGTTAACACTGACCTCCACCACCTTAGGCAGTCATAAGTCCCCTTTATACTTTCTTCCATGCTACTCAGAAACATGCGAAAACTAACTAATTTCCTCTTCAAAGTTGTCCTTCAGCAAAATACTGTCCTTCAGCATCAGTGTGCTGTCCCCAGCCTGACGGTCGGGCCATATCGGCCAGCTGCTTTCTCGTATTCTGCCATTCTCTCCATCTGTTATTTCATTGTCTCATATTTAAATTATAAGGTTCTGGGGGCATAGATTGTCTCTTTGGCCTGTGTTTCTAAGCATGTAGCACTTTGGAGTCCTGATCAATGATCTGGAGTCAAAACGTTCCCGATGGAAGCTGTCACTATCTGTATGGAGCGGCACTTGAAGGAATGTAATGCATGTCTTGCCACTGCCTTTTGCAAAGCCCATGTGCACCTTCATCTTCATCCAACAAGTTCCAGCCTCTTCTGTATCAGAGTCATAGTTCTTACCCTACTACTCCCAGTCTCTAAATCTTTTTAATCCCTACAATACGGGATTTCTTGTTTCTACCTGCTCTTCTTTCCTGCCTGCCTGAGTTAGTTCAAATTGCTTCCACGGTGCTTAGACTCAAACAAGGATGTCACTGAGAGCCACAAAAGGGAGGAGGTCACCACTTCACAAGGCCGGTTCCTGTAGTTCACCCTAGCACAGAGTAAATGCTACAGAAAACGTACTTGCTTCTGGGCTGGAACAGGGCAGAGATGATGCCTAATGATCTGGTTATCACTAGGAACCATTCGAGCATGTGCCATAACCATGGTAGTCTTAATTCACTCAACTCTGAGTCACTGAGGATGTGATTATTCTTTGCAGCTGGGCTAAAGTTGGAAGTTTCTTGCAAAGCTGACAAAAGGCACCTTCAGCATGCCATTCTGCCAAAATGAATATCCCTGTATAAAAGAGCACCCAAAGAATTTGCTAAAACTCCTGCAATAGCTTTTGTAATTTTTTACCATAGTTTTAAAACACATATATTTGTCCTACCTTGATCCAAAGAAAATTATGGTTTTTTGGCTATCACTTTGGAAAAGATGAAATAAATACGCAACCTGAAGCAGTCAGTGTAGCATGGAAATAGCAGCCAAAACAATGGGTTTGAGTTGAAGGCAACCTAACTCCTAACCTAACCAAGCAGGACAACAAATTACATTAAGAAAGGAAGAAAATTAATTGTGAAAAAGCAGAAGAAGTATTACTGCTTCAAAGTTCTCCCCAAATATTTTCCCCAAGACTTCCCAAGATTGAGAAAGTATAGAGAATAAAATGGATTATTTTTTTTTCCTGTAACAATATAGCATTCTACATCTTTTGCATTTGGATGTAGCTTGAACAGGACATGTAAAGCTGATTTGTGTAGGAATTTGAAAAATAGAATCACTTTAACAATTTTTAAAAGTAGTGTTAAATAATTTTTAAATCACAGTCATACAACATTTATGAATTCCTCATAATCTTTGATCAAGTCCTTATATTTTTTTAAGTCCATTTTGATTCAGAAAGATTTAAGTTATCTTGTATGTGTTTCATAACAGTAATGTGTTACACTAGATCTATTTTTCTATTATTTCCTGCTTGCCTACAGCTGGCAAAGGTAAGCTTTTAACTGTTTTTCTGTTGTTAGAATATATGTGGTAGCAAATCTTCTGTTACTCTCTGACAATGTTATTTGTCCTGTTTGATTCACTTAAAAAGACAGTGATCAGTCATGGATCTTTCTGTATAATTACATCTAGGAAGTATGTATATTTTTTCATAATATTTTTGTTTATTTTGCCCAAATTATGTAAAAGCAGATTCTGCTTCCACAAGCCTCCTTGTATTCAATAGGTCACCTTACACATTGTGATCATATACATGACTTTATCAGGATGTTGAATGTTTCCTTTGCAACATGCAGTCTTATGATTTCAAAATACTTAATTATGTGTCAGTACTTAACCAGATTTTCTTTTAAAAAAGGAGAATCTTTTATATTTGTGTAGTTGAGAGAAAAGAATCAAGCCAGTTAAATTAAGAAAGATTCAGCTGTGTGTAATTTGTACCTGAGATCAATAGCAGAAAGAAATATTCATGCTTTTTCTTTTTTGTAGTCTGTCTTACTTTAAATAATGACTCAGTAAATCAGATATCTGTGTAAGAAGGAAAACTTACAAGAAATGTAGAAAACAGTCACACATTAAACAGATTGGGTTTGGAAAACTTTTGTCTGTGTGGATCATTTTGGAAACTATGGATAACTTCACATTGTAGTTTAGTACTTTCACTTACGTAGCTGTGTTGATTCCAGTTGTTTATCTTTGAATTTATGTTTTCAAAAACATATGAGAGACGGCATTTCGTGTACCTATGTCAAAAATATGGGCTAAGTTTGTCATTAATGATAGGCTAATCTAATGCTCATGGAAATATTGTTAGTCTATGTAATCACATATGCTCTGATCCTTAAACCATTAAAAATCTATGCTGCTGTTTCTCTGGGATGATGGTCTCATACCTTACACCATCGATGTATTGTCATACTGTTTATTTGCTACGTCCACCTTGGTGAAATCTGTCACATGGATGTGACTCTTGCTTTGACAATGCAAAGCCAAGTGATATGAATTAGTTTCTGCATCTTTCCAGGATGTGATGCTGCAGATCCTTCAGCTTGAATTAAATAATTCTCCCATCCACAAATACAGCTGAAAGTTGGACTTGACATGGATCAATATGATCTGGGGCTAAATTTCTAAATGTGACTGATTATGTTAGCATCATGCCCACAGATCAATATTGAGTTTTATTATGAACCTGACTCTATAATTGGGTTTAATCAATAAACTTTTGTCTCCTTTTCTTTAGAAATTTTAGGTTTGTACTATGCAGGTTTTCAAAATTGCATTTAGGATACATTTAGATCTATACTTTTCTAGTAATGAATATAAAAAGACCTAGGTTTGAATTTAAAGGAACAAAGAGCAAAGACCCTATTGAAAGGGGAAGTCAATTTTTAAGTTGATAGGACTGTTCACCCCAGTACAGTCTATAGAATCCAAGACAGCTAATGTGCTAATACATAACTAGTCCTTTTGGGCACTGTAAGGCTTTTTCTGTCCATACTTGATAGATAATTCACATTGAGGATTTTGACAAAACATAGCATTAATGAAAGCAATCACTAGAGCTTCTCTTTTGATAAACCCGCGGGGTTTAAAGGCGTTGAAAGATGCAGTCTGTGAAGAACAATAAATTTGGGGCTTTGATTGAAGTGCCATTTGGGATGGTATGTTTTCTCGATGTATTTACACAAAAATGCTGCTCCCTTTTTCACTACTCTTTGCTGGAAGGTTGAAGGAGCTCTTTGCCATTACTACATTAAGGTTTGTCTCATTAAAAGCTGAGTACAAAAAGAAGGCTGGAAATGACCTAGCTCAAGCCAGTGTGTTCATTTCTGCTCCAGTTTGCCATTTGAGAAGTAGGCTTCAAGCCATGATGAATATTTCTATGAGCGGTACTTTGATCTGCAGTAAAGATGCTCTTTCTTATCTGAAGAAATGAATGCATAAACCTTTTCTTTTTCAAAGGGAGGGAAGGGTATTTATTTGGTTAATTTGCTAAAATTAGACAGAGCACCACACAAAACCAGAGAATTGTAGAACTTTTTTTTTCATACTTATAACATTGTTTTGTAAATTGTAACATTTCAAGACCTCCACTGGAAAATAACTGTTTAAGAATTACTGTAATGTGCTGTGTTGTATTTTCAAGTAGCCTTTCTAAATTGTTTTGTTTAATCTGTATTTTTTTCACTTTTACACTCCACAGATTGGTATGATAGAAAAATAATTCAATAATATTGTTTTCAGATTAAAAAACAATATTCTATAATGTTACCTGCAAGCATCTACTTATGTAACTTGTTTTTTTAAAATATGCTCAAGAAAGTTTATATATTGAGACTTATATACCAAGTGTACACTTGTGTTTGTAAATCTGCACACACGCTCATGTGTATTGTTCTGCACATTTTTCCTTTGTATGAACAGATACAGACCGTGGTCAGAAACATGGCATGGATGAGTTTATTTCTGCCAATCCCTGCAAATTTGACCATGCTTCCCTCTTTAGACTGCTTCAGAGGCAGACCTTGGATCACCGATTGAATGACTCCTATTCTTGTTTGGTGAGTACTGACTGGAAGATAGATATAAAGAAGTGAGAAATAGTTGTTACAAAGTAGTCCTTTCTTCCTAGTTTATTCAATAGCTGCGGTAGTAGTTGGAATAAAGGGTCCAATCGATTGGTTTCAAATTTGAAAATTATACACTTGCAAGCTGCTGCTGTGCCACTCAATAGAAAGCAAAGAGACCCAAACTGTCTCTGATTTTATCAGCTGAAATTTATCATGTCCTCTGTGGAGGCTGGAATAAAAACAGAAGGTTTTGATAATGGTCAGAGCTCCTGTGGTAGGATTTACTGACACCTGTACAGGCATTTTAAGTTACAGATGCAGTCGCCTCACGTCAGACATTTTCACCTATCTTGTAATTCTTCATTTCACTGTGGTGTGAAGAAAGAAAAACGCCAAAAAGAAGGGAGGGAGAACCACGGGCAATATAGATATATGGGCATATATGTATTACCTGAATTGCAAAAAACAAATGGGAGGATGGGAGTATAATTATTTAACAAAAACAAGTAAAGTGTGATGTTTTTCACATTCAAAGACAGCTAAAAAGGATAAGATATTGGCATAACATGATTCCATATTTGTAGCTGCGGTTTTCCTTTCCTAAGTAACACTTTCAGTTCTCTGCATTGTGGGGCTAGGAGTCGAGGATGGGGCTGCTTCTGGTTTTGTTTTCAGTAGGGAAAACCAGCAACAATCTTGTGGAATTCCATCAGATTATACACACTTGTTAAACAGGTTTGTGTGGGTCAGACCTCATAACTTCCTGAGGCTTTATTTTTCACTTGATACTGTGTCTGAAATAGTGATCTCTCACTAACGACCTAAAATGCCTCATAGCACGTAATTTTTTTCACTTTACTATCCCAACAGCAACAAAAAATAATAACTTTATTTTACTTCTTTTTTCCATTGATCTGACTAGTCATGTAATACAAAGATAATGATGTGGGGTTTAGGTTTGTTTGCAAGAAAAAATTATTTGAGGAAAGTTACTTCCTTTTTAAAATGCTACCATATAAGTATGTATAGAAAAAGTTAAAGGACTCATTTTCTGTCTGTGGGTTGCACACTGAATCAAAGAAGAGGCCCGAAGGTACATCTGTACAAAGTAATTGGCACTCAAAGAGAAAATGGTTAGCTTTCTAACAGTGCATTGGGGTCAAAATCTTTTTTTTATAATAATAATATAGGAAGACACTTAATATAACCTTGAAATCAGGAACTTTTAGAAGAGGTTAGGTGAAATACTCAGTGCTATAGCAACCATAAAGCAGATGCATTTCTTATTCTTCTTTTTAAAATCCAGCTTTTAATAAGTAGAATGGGTGATAATTTTTTGTTAAATTGCATATTTAACTATATTTTTTAATTTAAAAAAATGGGGATGTCAAGGTAGCAATAGAATACATGAACATATAAGTGTGACTTTTATTTTCCTGAACAGATCATTTCTTATCATTTTTAGAAACAAGGCATCCCTTTATTTCAATAAATGCAGAGTAACCACACATACAACTTGTAAAAATAAAAACAGAAATATGTAAGAATTAATATTAAGCATAATTCTGTATTAAATTACTATATTACCTAAACTTCTTTATTTTTACATTCTACTTGGTATTGGGGAGCTTCTGTTTTTTTGGGGTTTTTTTCAATTATACAATAAAAAATATGCCGTTATCTAATACTCTGTAGCATATAGTTGTTATGTGTTTGTGAGACTTATGCATGGTACAGGGTTGAACAAGGGCAAGGAAGGCACATATTTATATGAAAATGACCACACTAAACCAGATCTGTTACAGAGACTGAAGTTAAAGTAGTGAGTTCTTTAAAAATTTGTATTCTTGTCACAATTTTCTCCTATGAGAATGTACAGAAATTTTAATAATTATTTCCTTTTGTACTGCTAGGCATTTTGTCATGTTTTCCACAAAAACATAGAGACACATCAGTGACAACAGTGATGTATTGGCAGAGTATCAATAACACTAACCACTGTTTATTATATTTAGGGATAGGATACATATTATTGCAGAAAATCCCTTTTCTGTCTTCTCTCAATGGAATACCCATTTTCTAGAAAACACTGTGTAAACTAGATGAGCCATTGCAACATTACTGGATATTAGTTTAAAACACTGAGAACTGTTCTGGGTGCTGTAATAAAGCTAAGTGTTTTCTGAAGCTCTTTAAAGGCAGTGGAAACATTGAATTCAAAGAAATGAATCAGGAGCAAATAAATTTATGAAATAACTTTGAGGTGTTCTTGTTTGCAAATAATATGTTAATTTCAAGAGTCGAGGGAGAACATAAAATTTAAATTCCTGTTTCATGCAAGTCTTTCGGTAAAGTTAAAACAGAGATGATTTAAACCTGATGTGAATATATTTTTAAATATTGTTTAATAGTGTTTTGGCTGATATGTTGTATAAATATTAAACATCTGAGCTTGCAGAAGTAGTCCCAAACAATAGGGAAATATTGATCTTCAGCTGCTAAACTGATGTTATGAATTCACAACTTGCAAAATCATTTTACTTATCCAATTTATTTGTGTGTTAGACTTCAGGTGTTCCTCAATCTCTCTTAACCATTTGGCAGGGATGATGAGAGGGAAATGTCACCACAATTAAGAACAAAGAAAAATGCGTATTTAGAACAGCTAGGCAGTAGCTGTGGTTTTCCAAGGTTTATGTTTTTCTCCCTACTACTTTTTGGAAGCTTACTGTGCTATTTTTTTTCATATTGGCGGGCAAAGCAATCAAGGCTCTTCTGTTTTGCATTTCTACATCAAGAATCAATTATTCTTTTTACACTCTGGATTCATTCGAGAACTGTTTTTGTGGTAGGAAGGAGTCTCTACTTTGTTCATGTCTGTGTTAGGGTTACGCCTTTCTGGTCTCATCAAGACTCTGCCCGAGTAAGCCCTCAGTATGCCCCAGAATATCTCATTATTATTTAAGGTCAAATCATACTCGTCTTATTCAGGTGGCTTTTAACAAACTACCTAGCTTTGTATCTCTTTACTAGTAGAAGTTGTTAAAAGTGCACAAATGTTACATAAGGAACAGGGTAAATGATCGAACTGTGGTTCTCACATTAAAGTTGCAGCCACAGGGAAAAGACTATCCAGAAACTGTTTTAACTATCTGCGTTACTGTCCTTCATCATTACCCAAATGTTCTCTCGTGGCTTACAATTAATTACTTTAACAAAAATAATTATTTTGAAGTGTTAGTTTATTTTATATTAGGTTTTGATGTAATTGAATCTGCACCAGACTTTGAATGTAGTAGCATCTTTTTATAAACCCTATATTTCATAGTACTGGTAAATCAGAACTGCAGAGAGCTTCCTGACATTTACTTCTTTCAGCAAGAGGGCTATTGTTGGATCTAGCTTCCAGTGCCATTAGCATTAGTTAGCTATAAATCATCCTAGTATAAAAAGTTTATGTAATGCACATAAAAATATATGCTTCTGTTCTTTCTTTGATTTAAAAGCTGTGAGTGGGAAAAGAAATCTCAAAATGTTGCGGGGTTTTTTGTCTTTCTCTTTCAGGGTTGGTTTAGCCCAGGTCAAGTCTTCGTATTAGATGAATACTGTGCTCGCTATGGAGTGAGAGGCTGTCACCGCCATCTTTGCTATCTCAATGAACTGATTGAACATTCAGAAAATGGGTCTGTCATTGATCCAACTTTGCTCCACTACAGTTTTGCATTTTGTGCTTCTCATGTTCATGGTAACAGGTAATTTAATGGTATATTTTTAAATACATAGCCTTAGGATGAAGCAAAAGTGTTTATAGGCTCTTGCATTCACCAAGTAGGGAAGTTGCACACAACAGAAATCAATTCATGAAAGTATCTTCAGGGGTATTGGAGGTTCTATACAGGTTACTATTAAAAAAAAAAAAAAATCCTTTCAGTTTGTACTGTCTTAAAGCACTGTGTTTTCTTGGGCATTGTATAGACAGGCTGATTCAAGTCTAAAGGATATCATCCTGTCAAAAAGGTAGTCTTCTGCATTTTGCATTTGTATTGTGTTAGCGAATGGTGCTTCCAGCAAACATTTTGAACAATTTTGCAGTTTAAGGGAAGCTTTGACTCTTTCTACAGTCTGTAGCTTGGCAACTAGCCATACTATACTGAGTTCTTCTGGGGCTGCTACCACAGGGAGAAATAACATATATTGGGAATGTGGTGTGACCCCCAGTCAAGAAGACCTAGGGCACTTCTGGGATTCTTTCCATTAAAGGGGTAGGCTGCTTCAGGACCTGTTTGTCACAGTGATGCTCTTGGGATGATGTCTTCCTTCCATATGCAAGTGAAAGGCTTGAAAAAATGAAGTTGCTTTGCTGTGCTAAGCACATTCTTTAAAATAAGCTTTTGCTTCATCTTTGTCATATTACAAATTGTGAGGGAGCTAGCTATGCTGTTGAACAGCAGGTGCTGGAGATAGCATCGTTGGATAGCTCAGGTGGGAAGGGACCTCAGGAGGTTTCTAGACCAACCTCCTGCTTGAAGCAGGGACAGTTATGAGGTCAGACCAGGTTGCTCAGGGCTTTATCCAGTCAGGTCTTTACCCAGTTTGAACCTGTCTTATTTCAGTGTACTAATATCCATTGTCTCCTGTCAACCTCCCAGTAGCAGCTGGGGGTTTCCCATTCAGCCCCCCTAGACACCAATTATTCTCCAAGCTGGGCAAGCCCAGGTCCCTCAGCCTCTCCTCAAAGCAAGTGCTCTGGCCTCTGACTGTCATGGTCACCATCCACTGAACTTGCTCCAGCTTATCCATGTCTTCCTTGTACCAGAGTTGGGAGTGGGGCAGGCAATCTGTCAAACTGTAGGACAACATGCATGTATACCCTACTGTGCATACTAGATTTGTAGACTCCTCTAGGAAATATGTTTAAAAAGTTCAAAAATACTGTGATGCTGTCTGTAAATCCCCAAAACTGAATCCCGGTAAGGATCAGAAGAGAGACAGGTTTTCTTCCCAACATGTATGCTTATGTTGCCTTGCAACCAGTTAGTCACAGTGATCATTTTACTTGTCCTCAACCCAGTGAAGAAGGAACAATCCTTAAAAAAGCTATTGTTTCTTTCATTGGCTCAGACAAAGCCTCATCTGTGAGAACAGGAGCTGGGCATTTGTGACCTGAGTGATTCGGTAGTGGGAGATTAACCTTGTGTAATTGTTGATAATAATATCCAAAATTAAAATACTTTTGGATGTGCCTCAAATACTCTCAAGAATCTTAACGTTCATACTGGTAAGTTAGGAGATTTTCTAGCTTTTACTTGGTAACCTATTCTCCGTAAAAGCATGCTTCTTTTGTCAGTTCCTGAAGAACCTGACACATTCGTATTTGCTATTGAGTCTAAGTCTTTGTTGTTTCTAGCCTTTTTATTACTGCCTTCAACCTAACAAGACAAATATACAGTGATAATTGCTCAAACTTATTTCAAGAATTCAAAAGAAAGGTAGATAAATTTCTTTTTATTTCATAATTTAAGTGAAGGACAATAGTGCGTGCAGTGCATGAAAATATCTCAGGGAGCACATCATTTACACAGTGGTAAGCACTCTGTTTGTATTCTGTCTATTCCTTCTGTACAGATATTCTCTGAATAGCATTATGAGTGTTTTAGGAATAAAAGAAGTGTTGAAGAGAGAGGGTCTGACTAGAACTGAGATATTGTAAAAAGGAAGAAAAAAGAAACATGAAGAAAGAAGAAAAGTGAGTCAAGGACAGAAGCAGACACACTCACTGAGGATGACAGACACACATATACACACATAATACATCCACTCATTCATCTACTGCAGCACTAAGAAATAGTAAAAGGGAAAAAAGAATTTCACAGACAATGCACGACAGGCCAAAGTTCTAGGCTGATCCCTGGCGTTATACATCTTAGTTTTGTAAGTCAGGCTGAGAATTAGAAAGACCACAGAACAAAGACGAGGAGCTTTATACTCTGGGCATGATGTATTCAATTTCTATTTCACCTTTGCTTCGCAGAGGGATCTTAGACCTTCCACTAGCCTGAGAAAGATCATCAAAAATGATCTTGAAGTCAGGTGGTGGAGAAGCATGTAGAAATGCAGCCATATCTCTAGTTCAAATTACCAATTTCTTTTAGGCATGAATTTTAGAGTAGCAAGCAATCTGGTGACATCAGTCAAATGATCAGATAAAGATGTCACTCACCTTCGCTTCTGGTAGTCTGGTGAGGAGGAACTCAAGCACAAATCAGAGCAAATCTACAAAATATACCGGGGCTATACCCTGAGCACACCAATGCCTACATCTGATTTGCTAAATAAAACTGGTGAGGAAGCAGTCTCATACAATCGACTCCAGCTGTCCATAGGTACTCTCTAAGATGCCAGGCATGATTGTGGGATTGCATGTACTGAATACTCCTCCCAGTAAACACTATGAACAGGGCTGAATCAGTTTTCTCTCTTTCCACCCTCCATATGTCTCCAGAACTCTTCCAGCAGATTTTGAACCCTTGGTATCCCCTATGCTCTTTTGCTGCATCCTAAGCCTTGAAATAAAAACTCTGTTTCATGCTGCAGGCTGTAATGCTCTTGCAGGCTGTAATGCAATAGCCATGGTTTTATTTCAAAACACCTGGAATAAACACATGTCCTGGGTTGAGGGACACAATACATAAAAGTGAATTGTTGTCCTAGAGCTGCAGGGATATTGAGAGGAGACCTGAACTGAGCTCTAGCATAGGCTGCATGCAGCAGACCTTGCCACCTGATCTCAGGACCGGAGAACAGTCCCCAACTGTTCTCGTGCCTGAGACGAAGATATAGGTAACAAGTTTTAACAGAGTGATCAAACACACTTGTACTTAGTGTGTCTCTTATGCCAGCGTTGTTGGTTTGGGAACAGAAATGTTTATGTAGGTCAAACATAGTGTTCAACTTCAGTCCTAGCCTGAGGGATTCAAGCCTCATTCATGCCCTTCCTTTCCTGCTGGGAAGAGCATTACAACTGGGCTCACAAATGCCTTATATGGAAAAGGTATTTCTGCTTTTGTGGGTGACATTCTTAAGACATTCTCTTCCTAAACAGCCAAAAAGCAAAATATTACAGTAAAAGGATAGCCTTTCTGATTGTTTTTTCTGAATCAACTTTTTCCATTTCCTCCCGTAAATGAAATCTGCTGTTGTTGGCTGTGCTTCTGGTGCTGTGTAACTTTACAATAGCATCTCCTTTGGCTCCTCTTCACGTTTTTCTTCTGAAATGTTCCATTATGTGGTCGCCATCAAAGTCATTAGTTCACAAGTGAACTTTTCGCACTGCAGTTATGCATACACTTGTGTGTCTCTGGTGAAAGTGAAATGGGCAGAAGAAGGAACTATAGGATATTCCTGAATGCTGACATTTCAGTCTAAACAGTCCAGGTAGGAGCTATTGTTTTCTTCCCCATCGTGTTCGCTTTTGTCTACTTTTCATGCTGTGACTTCTATTCAGTCCCCTCTTGTCTGAAATGGATGCTGGTGGGTATCACATGAAGTGCAAAGTGACTTCTTTCCTCCTGCTGAGTTACAGACTGAATTGAAAAATTCAAAATTCAAGCATATTCCTTGGTTATACCTTTTTCTATTCAGAAAGAAAGCTGATTTATTGGAAGTTCATGTATGAGAAGTGAATGTGAAAGTAATGCTACAAGAATCAGTTTGTAACCGCAGATAGTTTCTCTCTGCCTTAATTTTGAAAACTTCAGCGTGTGTGTGTTAGCATAGGACAGTCATATTGAGTCAGGGTTCTTCTAAGCCAGCACTGACCTGCTTGAACTAAGAGAAGGGCAACCATATGCAGTATTTCCTCTTAGTGCTCTTTCATTTTCCAACTCTTTGCAGCTCAGAATATGCCTGTTCGGTAACCTGGAGTGACTCTCTGTTTCAGGTACTTGTCCATTGCACCCCTGAACCTGTCTAAGCCCTTTGCACCCTCAACACCTTTGGCAGCAAGTTCTACAACTTGGCCTCCTCTTGCTTGAAGAACTCTTGCTTTGAACTTGACTCCTACATGTCTCATTTCATTCTCTGTTGCTATTGGAAGAGATGGAGGAGAGACAAAAAAAAAAATCCTTCTCTGTTGACTCTTTGCTATTTAAGATTCAAGAACTATGACTGAAGTATGCATTGATTACACTGGGTGAATGTCATCTGCTAATTCCTTATCCCTTTCAAGTAATTCACAATGTTGACTTGCTTGTTTGACTGCTGCTGAACAGGAATGGTTTCATGGAATTATCCATGGTAACACCAAGATCTCTGTCCTGAATAGCAACTGTTTTTTCCTCGTGTTTATCTACCTTGATCATTATTTGCTGGTTTATTGCTACTTGGTTTCATAAAGTCCTTCTGGAATTCCGCCAGGCCATATAACTATCATTACAATTACATTTACTATCATCTCAGTTCTTAGCTGTTTGCTGATCTTCACAAAGATCAGAAGGCAAGATTTCTCTGCCTTGTGGCTTCAAAGCCATACAGACTTCTTCACAACAGATGATATTTAATCAATTGTTGTTAATTTTATCCTTAAACATCCTTATATTATAGTTCCTGTAGTTCCCCCTACCTCCCCTGGAAACTTCTGATTTTAAATTGATCTCACAATCTTCAGGAAGAAGGCAGTTCTTGGTGAGCACTTTAACACAACCATAGGTAATTCAGTTCTGGCCCTGGCAACATACTAACATTCATTTTCTAATTTGTTCCATAATCTTTTTCTCAGTTGCTTTAATTTTGGATAGATTCTGTGCTGAAAATAAAGATTATTTTTTTTTTTCTGTAAACAAAGAAGGGTTCCAGCATAAGAATCTTCTCAGTTTCCTTCATAATAAACACCAGTGCAAAGAATTCATTTTGTATCTCTACAATAGCCTTGCCCTCTCTGAGAGCTCCTTTTAGATCCTTGCCATCATTTGGCACCATACACTCTCTAATAGGCTTCTTGCTCCTGTTATGCTTGGAGGAAGTATCTTAAAGTGGAGCAAATGAACACATAAGAGAAATGAAACTATAGAAACTTTGGAGAGTGCTATGCATTCATATATTTCTTTTCATTGTTTTGTGATAAGAATCATTTATTGCAATTTTACACTTTCTGTCAAGTGATAAAAGAGAATGTCCAGAGAAATCATCCCTGTCAAATCTGAGACAAGACACTTTGTAAAAATAAGGAAAATAATATCATTACATTGCTCTGTCTCTTCTAATAATTTTTTGTGCAGCTTCTGAATAGATATTTTCTTCTCTGCAGACTAAATTAACTTCAGAGTTAAAGTAAGGGTATCTGTATCTTGCTGGTTTCTCTTTCATTTTATGTCTTTCATAAACTTCAGGACGAGGGGCAATGGGCACAAGTTAGAACACAGGAAGTTCCATTCAAATACACGGAAACAGTTCTTTACGGTGAGGGTGACAGAGCACTGGCACAGGCTGCCCAGGGGGGTTGTGGAGTCCCCTTCCCTGGAGATTTTCAAGACGCGCCTGGATGCAGTCCTGAGTAATGTGCTCTAGGCAATCCTGTTTTAGCAGGGGAGTTGGACTAGATGATCTCTAGAGGTCCCTTCCAACTCTGATAATTCTGTGATTCTGTGATAAACACTATCTAATAAGATTTAATCTAAATTTCCAGAACTTAAGTCAGTAGTTTCACCGTTTATCTGCACATAGTCACCATCTGACATGAAAGGTTTTGTCCAGTTGGTCTCTTTCCAGAAGTGTTATGTTTTCATATGTAGAATTTTGTATATAAAAATATTTGAATATCATGTAGACTTTTTCTTAGATGTTTTTCCCAAGAAGCTGTTGTTAGCAGGATTTTGTGAAACTTTTCAGTTTTAAGCAGTTGAAAATGCTTCCTCTTTCTGCTGTGCTTCTTGTTCACTCTCAATCCCCCCATTTTCTGTCTATGTTGTAATGATAGCTGGTGAAAGGTCTTCTTTCACTGTTTTTATTGGCAGTTGAGCCATCTGCTTTAATCTTAGGTCTGTTCCAAGGCTGTTCAACGGCTGGATTTGAAAGGAGCCTGAGATCTCTTACAGTGTAGGATTGTTAGGGAAGTGTTTTATATCAGAAGTTGTATTCCATCAGTCTATCGACATCTTATATAAGTTCTCATGTTTGATACAGCATCTAGAGGCTTAACAGGAATCTTTTGGGTTTGTAACTTGTCTTATTTTTCTATCAGTCCTCTGTAGTGGAAATGGTGAGAGTGGATTTCTCATACTCGAAAGCATGTTTTTATTCAGAAGTCATTTATTATCAGTCACCATTTCCCCAGAATAATGGAATGAGAAAATACACCTTTTAGGATCGGTATGCTATGTGAGTCTGTGCTTCTAGATGAGTAGCAGTGTCCTCTCAAAACTGGAAAAACATTGGACGTTTATATCCCTTTTCTTCAAGTGAATGTAATCTTCCCCTCTTCTGAGGCTCGTTGGGCAATGCTGAGAATAGAACTTTTTCACTAGGTCTTTCAGTTTGATGTACTGCCCTGTGCCAAGCGTCTTGCATCATCCAATTCATCCTTCATTTTTGGAAGCTGATCATCTCTAAGGTATATGGAGCACAGAGGAAGGTAAACCTTATTTAATTTAATCTGTATTCTCCTTTTTAAGTTATTCACTTATGAGCATCATACCCCCAAACCTCTGATGTGAGGGCTCTCTAAATAGTTAAGTTTGGGGGTTTCTTAATTAACGTTGTTCAATTAGTGACAGAGCTTTCTATATATTATTGTTGTAAATAGCCAAAAGAAAGATACCAGTAGAGTTCTCCTGAGTTCAAAGCTAGAAGCAAAGTTCTTCACCCTGTTGCGGGTACCAAATGAAGCCATGTTGACCTCACCTTTGGTTTAAGGAAGGATACTGTCCTGTGTTGGCAAGTGCTAATAACTATAATAATGTTATAATAAAACATGTCCTCACTACAATATTGAGTCATATTTTTCAACATATCAAAACAAATCTGCTTCTGAAAAGCCTCAGAGTAATTGTCAATAGAAAATAAATCACAGTTCACACATTACTAAGAAATATTAGAAGAGTTCTGCATATTTAAGGTGATATTTTCCATCCTAGGCAATAAAGGAACAGCTAATGCTATTACATACTCTCACCATCCCTAAACATTATACATTGTTTTGTCATTAATTTGAACTGATTAATGCCTATACATACCCTTATACTTTGGATAAAATAATATATTAGTACACGCTTAGCTTTTCAGTAGAAGGGCATTAATGGATCCTACCTAAAATATAACTGCATAAAAGATCATTAAAATTAACCTGATTTATCATCTTAATCTGTTTTAGTGGCCCAGAATTGGTCTTTTTCGTTCACTTGTGAAAAAGAGGGTATGACCTGCAAGCAGATGTAGGATCAGCCTGAGAAATGCATACAGCAGAAGGCTCTATTGTGCCATTTCTTTTGTCAGAATGTTTGAAGAATAGTTAATATAAACGACAAAATGCTCGGTCTTCAAGTGCCTGCTGGTTAAAGCTATGCTTAAATGCCACGTGATAATTTGCTCTCTTCGTTTTCTGTTAATAAAAAGGCGTCTGCTCTGCCTGCTTCTAAGCTGATAATGTAAATAATTGTTTTTCTTAGACTTATCTAACATAAACCGTGGGCTCTGCCAAAGCCTTAATACAATTGTGTTTTAAAGGAAAATTTGGGTATTAAAGTCCTATAAGTAGATAATAAAATCCCTACATCAAAATTCTGAACAATTTAATCTTTGATTTACTAAGAAACAAGAAGTCAAACTTTTATCTTGCTAATTTGAAAATTGTCACTGTTCTTTCATTTTATTGTGGATCCTTATAAATTTAAAAACAAGTGCTCTTAGAAAGCACTGAAGTCTTCTAAAACAATTTGTTTCTAGGAGCCAAGATGACATTTTTGTTTTTCCTACACCCTTGAAATGTAGTTTATTATATCAATGTCTTGAAGTAAGACCTTAGCTGAAGTATTTTTCTTGTATTTTGTTTTTCATCACAATTACTCATCTTTATCTGGCAGATTCTTTTGGTCAGCCTTACTATTCTCATCTATGTGTATGTGTGCGTACGTGTTAGAATATCAGTCTGTGAATTCCTCTCCTCATGCTCTTTTTTTTCATGACAGGCCAAAGTGATGGTCTGTGTTTTTAATGAGGAAGGCTTATTGAAAAGACTATAAACATTTATAAAATATGCAAATATGCAAAAAACACTAGTATAGTGATGTTCCAGAGGAAAAAAGAAAAGCCAGTCATGTTCCGTTATTATTTCACAGGGCTGTGTCAACAAAGAAGTCTTGCTTAAAGTAACAATTCGTTCTCTGAGAGACCACTAGGAGAAGCTGTTTCCAAAGTTGAGGGCTGGAAACAATCTATGGTCAATCCAGTATCCATCATATCTAATTCCCATTGGAACTGGAATACCATTTTTATCTCACGTGCCATAGCTATTCACAAGAATCTTAATCCTACAGCACTTCAAGTGACCTCTGCAAATTATTACAGGTTTTAAGACCTCTAGACATCAAAATATTTCTAGAGGGTACTCCAAGCCTTAAAGGATTATAGCAAGTGAGGAAAACCATTCCCAGAGGAAAACCTAAATCCACCACCTAATCAATTAGCTTCCCTAGAGTAACTGCCATCAGGACAACAATCCTGCAAGATTGTCACAGTAAAAGTTTCTTTAAAAATTCTGGTCAGCCTCTGGTTTTTGTGTCATTATTTAAGTGTCTTATGGTCAAACAGCTACTTCCCACTTGAAGTTACTAGCTCTAGTTCGTGAGGTATTTATTTCAAATCTCTTTTGATATATAAGTCTGAGTGAATTAAACAATTTGAGATGTGACCAGAGACAATATTACATCTGTGCCAGTTAGACTGTGATCTAAGCAGACAAGACAGGCCAATCTAAATTCAATTGACAGAGTTCTCAAAAAATGAAAAACTAATATAAGTGAGAGAGAGAAGGCTGCTCAGGTTTTGAGTGTTCACTGTTTCACCTAGGTTTCTAATCCCAAAAGCAGTTGTGAAGAATAAGGAGGAAAAGAACGTGGAGGACAGTAAAAATCACTCTCCCTTTACCTTCTTGAGAAGATAATGTTAAAATGAAAAACTCTTCCTAAGAGAGCCCATCATTTTTCTTGGCTGAGTTCTTGAAAGCAAGGTCCCAGGCTGCAGTACCAATGTTGAATACTGGGTTTGGATTGAAAAAGTCAAAAAGTCAAGGCCAAACCACTATCCATGACATTTGGGATAGTAGGAAAGGTGCATTTGTTGTCGTGTTAGTTGTAAGATAGTTCTTGCATAGTTTATGGATGACCTAAACCTTTGAAAACCAAATGACTGCTTGAGTCTGATTTTCTTGGCAGGCAAAACAATTTTTAAATAAAAATAACCAGATCAAAACAGGGCTATTTTGTTTTATTCTGTCTTTGAAGGAATTAAAGAAAAAGATCTAGAAGACAAAATGTGTGGGAATTTTGAAACTATTTATCTATTTTTTTTATCTCAGCTCATCTCAGAGTCAGATGCTTTTTTCTGTGGATTCTTTTTCCTCAATAGTAGATAGACATTCTGAAGAGTAACAAAAAATTATCACCAGCACAATGTGTGTTACAAAAATGAACTTTTATATTCTGCTTGTCGCAATAAGGCTAACAGGAAGAAACAAAATAGTAACTCAGAGTTTGTGCTGTTTTCAAAAAGCATGTTTTCAAGAGACAAGTTTTTCATTGCTATAGGTTGTACATTTTTCTAAACCCTTTTTGTGTGTTCTTTCTTTTTCTTCTGGGACATTTGCTTCTATGCAAACATCCACTGCAAATATATTTAACAGTTCTGAAAATTTTAGGTGTTGTCAGCAACAAACTCAATGAAGTGACAGGTCCCTGATACGTAGTGATCCTAACCTTAGTGCAGGTTGACAGATGTAACATCCTACTGGCTCACCTTTTTCACTTATTGTTGTCTGGACCCCTAGGTCTTTTCTGTCATATATATGACATGCCTCAGCGAGGTTTAATATGACAGAACTATTTACTTTATCACTCCAGAGCACGATCTCTCCTGACAATGAAATCAGACAGTGCAATTTACTTAAATTTGAACCCGTTCCATCTGTCAGAAGGCTGAGGTAAAGTATCCTGGCATCCATCAAAAGAGAGAAGATAAGTTATTTGCTCTTTCACATCAAATTTATACAATAGTATATTGATGTGCCTGGTTACTCATATCTCCACCATATCTGATTTTTATTGTTGTCTTCACAATAATTTAAGGAGTTCAGGCATTCTTTCCACCTTGATTTGACAGATCACAAATATAAGTGATTTAAAGGGTGAGAGAATTGTTTATGTCATGACCAGGTAGCAACTTATCCTTTCTGAATTTAAGTATAGTGCAGAAAGTTAAAGTAAAAATTTAGCAAAAAGATGTTCATAGAATCCTAGAATGATTCTTAGAATATTCATAGTATGTTATCTTTCTTCATCATTTTACTACAATTTTCTCAGTTCTAGAAACATTGAGATATATAGAGATACAGGAGGCTCTGGAGAAGGTACAGATCAGCACTTAGCGTCAGGGTCATAAACTCAGGTGGGAAGCAGTAGCTGTTTTGTTACCTCGGAGCTGGAAGTTTTCAGATACTTCTTTTTAAAGTATGCTGCATGTGGGGAAGTTGCAACTACATGGCAAAAATACCATTTTGGAAATGTGTATTTAAATTTCTTTAATTTCGTTATTATTTTAATATAAACACATTAATAACAACTTTAGGCTAAGAATTTAGACTGAGTACATGCTTAACATAATACAAGGCTTATTATTAATTACTGGGACTTAAATATGATGTTTAAAAAAATGCCAGTGCTTTTTGGTTTTTAAAGACTATTTTTTTGTTGCATCGTTTAGGCTATATTTATATGGAAGTCTTGTTTACATGCTGCTATTAGACAATATGGGATGGGGGATCAAAAATCTATGGTCACGTTAAGCAGGGGGATTCCCAGGTGTTGTCTGCTGTGGCTTTTCTCACTGTAGTTTGCCTCCCACCTTTATTTTAAAATTGACTTCAGCCATATTGTGCCTCTGGCAAAATATCTGGAAGATTCAAGGAGTTGAATCTATTGTGCCAATAGTACTAATTTTCTTTGTATCTTTGGGAATGATTTGGGAGAAATACATGCTACCTTGTGTTCATATTGGGATCAGGTAGAACTTAGGCCTTGGATTTAAAATTCAACTCAAAAGTTAAATTGTTTGTCTAGTTGCAGCCTGTTCTTTAATTATATTCACAAGTTACTGTTTATCCTTCAAGCCAATGGGAAAGGAGAGTTAGCACGCATGTTAAAGATCACTGTTCAAAAAGGAATCAGCGTGAAGATATATCAACAATTAAAAATATTTAATATTACAGGCCGGATGGAATTGGAACAGTATCTGTTGAAGAGAAAGAAAGGTTTGAGGAGATTAAGGACAGACTTTCCTCTCTTTTAGAAAACCAAATAAGCCATTTCAGGTGAGTGTATAATTTATTCAATGAATATTAAGTTTTTTCTGGAAGAATTTTCTCATAGTGTTCAATTTTGGTCTTGAACAAGTGGATGACAGAAAATAAAATAGTCTACCTGCAAAGAATTTTTGAATATATTAAATAGGGAATAATTTATCCACATAAGTGATTGTGCTTAAAATTTTTTTTTGTGTGTCGTATGTGTTGAATTTTTCTATGGTAGAAAAGATTGTGCAAGAATACAGGCCTGATCTTTGTTGATGCATTTAAACTTAAAGCTTTCTATAGCTCCAACTAAGAAAATTGTCTGAATGAAAATGACTGAGCCATAACAATTTCTGGAATAGTACCAATCAGAAAAACCATGTGATCAGAGAAAACCTTTAATAGATGGCAGCTGAAACTTTTCTAGATATCTAATGTCATTTTCTTGGTTTCATGGTATACTTACCTTTCCTAATTCAGCTAAGGTCCATCATCCTCAATAAAGAGTTTTTCACGTGTAAGGACTGTCAATAGCTGTAGAAGATGTTTAGGGAAGGAGTACAAGAAATGGAGCAAACTTGGGGTGATACTTCCTTCTATTTTCTAGCAACTGATGGTTTATGAAGCTTATCATAAAAATGGCGTGTAGACCACCAAATCTGTTAGTTTATCACACTAAGACAACCTATCTGCCATTATTCTATCAATCTAATCCTTTTTTAGAATGCATTTATGGAAATTTTTTATCTCTGTATCACCTTATGACAACCAGTTCCACAGTTTAAATAATGCTGTGTGAAACAGCTTTCTTCTCTTTGGCAAGGTTGGCTATAAGTTTGTTGGATGCCCCTCTGGTTTGATGAGGTGTCTAGTATTCCCTGGTATGTGTCATGTTGATAACTAGGTTGTTGGGGATTTTTTGAGCGTAGAGGACATAGCAGTCTATACTTGGGATTTCATCTCTGTATTAAACTAAAGAGAGCTAGGATTCTCCTTGGAGGGTATTCCTTTGGGGAAAACAATGATGCTCCCTCCCTACCCTTTGTTCCTTGTCACCAGGCAGTCCCACCATCTCCCAAGCTAGCTTCCTGCTTCCACTGTTCTTTCTACTGTCAGTTTGAGCATCCGTACCATTTACATATACCCTAGAATATTTTAGAGACTTTCATGTTCTCCTTGTTCAGATATGTTTTCCAGTTTTTAAATGCCAGATTCTTTACAATAACCTCTTTATCTTTCTCATGGAGTCCCATAGAGGGTTTTTTTTTGTTTGGGTTTTTGACCCTCCTTTTTTTTTTTTTAATTGTGGCATGCATTTGACTTGGGCTCATACTTTTTTGGTTTTCCCTCAGGCTGCTTCTAGGTTTCTTGCTGTTTTGATTGCTCCTTTAAGGTTTTGGCTTTTGTTTTCAAGTTCCCCTTTTTTTCATACTTCCCATTCTTGAAATTGAATACACATGTACTGAATGTACATGTACTGAATTTTTTTGGCCTGTTCTCTTTTGCTACATTATTAAATTTTATTGTTTTATGATCACTACTACAGAGCATCTTTCCTGCTCTGCACCTCTCCAACCATGCCCTCCTTGCATTTGAGACCAAATCCAGAATAGCATCTTTTCATGTGGGTCCTAAGTTAACTGTCCACGGAAGCAATTCAAAACTGTGTCCCAAAATATTTTCATTGTATCTCATCCTAATGAGACATTGATCAAGTATATATGTGTGTAGTTGAAATCTCTTACTGTTACTACTTGTCATCATTTTTCAGCTCCTCTAATCTCACTTAACATTTCCTGATCACTGTCATCTTCCTAATTAGGGGGTCAGTGGTACAGACTTTCAAGGATCATCAGCACTTTTTATTCTTTTTATTTTTTTAATATATTGGGATTTCTAAGCTTTGCTCTTGTTCCATTGCTTAGCATTGCATGCCCTGGTCAGCTGTCATTGTGGACAGTTTAACTGAAGAGTGCATTTCTCTTCCTGCCTTTTCAGAGATGCACTCAACGTTTGCTGTGTCCACCTAGGTCACTGGGTCACATCCATCTGAAAAAGATGCTCTCTCCCATGCCTGTCAGCTAACCCACAGTTCCCAGTTTTAATACTCCCCTACAGCCTTTTTAGTTTTAATTTTCATTACTATCAGCCTGGATCCATTGTGACTGAGATACAGTCTGCTCATCCCATGCTGGTGGCTCTCATCTAAAATATTTCTCAGTTCTTAAGGTACTTAAACTTTTCCTCTCTGTCATCTTATCTACCCACTGAGACTGTAGATGCCTGCCTGCCATAAAATCTTGAAGAGCCAATATTTCAGAGAAAGCTGACATGAGGGTCTTGGACTTAACCTCTTACCTGGTTGTGTGAATTTAAGCTCTTTAGTGTTCTTCCTATACTTCTGTATGGCGCTGATACTAATGTAGACCATGAGTGCTGCTCCTTCCCTGTTCTCCGTTGGATAACTTATATAAACATCTCTTCAGGTCCACTACTTTTGTACCCAGCAAGCAACTTAGTGCTTGGTCCTCTTGGATGTCACAGACCCAATTGTCCATATGTGTAATAATTGAATTGACCACTGTCACCATGTATGTCTCCATATTCTTAAAGATCCCATCAAATGCGGGAGCATCCTTGGCACAGCTGAACAATGTGAAATCGGCTGCCATGGGCGTTTTATCCAAGAGATGATTGAATTTCTCTTTGCCAGCAAGATACTGTTTCCCTGCCTCCTCAGCAGCACAGAGGCAGGACTATTGAGTGTCCCTTTAGACCTCTAGTGTGAACATTTCCTTTTCTTTAATTGCTTATCTCAAGAAGTCTACTCTTCTCTGTCAGAAGCTCCTTGCACCAATTGCACACATAAGTTTGCTGCCCATGTTGTACTCATACCTATTGTCTCTGAAATAGACAGTAACCCCTGTTCTACTGTAGGACTTCTGTCTCCATCGTGAACCTAAAACTGGGGTTGGGTTTTAGAAGCTTGTTATGTTATTTACATTGCAGAACATACCTGAAGGTATGTAGAATGAGGTCTGGTATGTAGAAGGAAGTCTTTTATTTGAAATATTAAGTAGAATTAAAAAAAAAAAGAGTGACATTTATTCAAAAAATACCATTAGAAGTTGATAAGAATAAACAGTGGGAAAGACAAGTCAAGGATTGTGGAAATATACTGCAAAGGGAGGAGGAGACGAAACACCTAAAGATGTGTTCTGTTTTAAAATGACTTAATGCCTAAGGGTCATCAAATCTGCTTTGCTAATTTGTTAACCTGTCCCCAAAAATTGTTAGCACTATAGTGAGAAAGAAACAGAATGAGGCAAAGCAAATACTGGAATTCTTACTGCAGGAAATCCTTTTTTTGACCTCATTTGCAGGGCTGACCAAAAGTATATCTAAAATTCACTGGTCTGAATCCTTTTGTCATTAGAAAAGATTTTACTATTGGAAAACATTAGAATATGAGGCTGCCATACTCAGTGAGTAATAATAAGAAAAAAATAATCTCAGCAAAGTAAAAAATCCTTTTTCCAATTGGGGATATCCCAGAAAGATTTTATAGACAGGATTAAGAGAGGTTACAGTTGCCTGAGCATTGTAGTCTCATGGAGCTGTTATACTGGATCATTTGGGAGATGAAAATGAAAAACAAAGCTATGAATGGGAATCGCTTTATAATTTACATAATTTTAGAAGTATAGAGACAGAAGTGGGCAAGGTTTCAGTTGTAGCTGATAAAATTAAGATAACATAAAATGCTTTTCTGGGCTTTTTATAATATAATAGGAAAAAAAGTAGAATATTTGCAGGCATTTTTATTCCCGTATGTCTCTAGAAACTTAAATATCTGACATTTTATTCTTATCTTCATCCAATATTAAAACAGGATATAATATACAAACTGCTTCTTCACAGCTCCAGCTGTCATGGCTACATGACAAATAGTACCTCTTTCCAGGAAATGACAATTAGGCTCATCAGAGACCATTAAATATCCTTCATCGTTGAGAAAGTAGAAGTGTTGCTTTTTGCCTTTTGTATTTTTTCCTGTATTTAGCTGCTGGTGGGCTGGTGCTCCTGTACTATGTGTACGCTCCATGGTAGACTACTGAAGAGGACCTCTTGCATATGGGAGTCTCCTGCTAACATAATTTAATGCCGGTTGTGTACACTTATGTCTCAAAGTAAGTTCTTAACATAGGTATAATAATTCTGATCATTTTCTCTTACTCTTTTTTCTTTTTTCCTTTTTTGTTTAACTTTTTAAGATATTGTTTCCCTTTTGGACGTCCTGAAGGAGCTTTAAAAGCCACACTTTCATTACTTGAAAGGGTAAGTTTAAAAACATATTTTAAATTCTGCTTGAGTACTGAGCCTGCATTTTTCTTTTGCCTTCTGGCTGCTAAAAGCAGGCTCATGTCTTCTCGGGTATTTTACTGCTCATTTTAATTTAACACTGGGAGGTTTTTTACAATGTTTTCCACAGAGGCAAACAGCTGTTTTCTGTAGGACTTATTTATTGGACTTTCACTTCAAGCCACTGTAGTGACTCTCCGTTTCTTTATAATTTAATGATTACCCAACATTACCTCTCAAGCAGTACAAGTCTACTCTACAGCCCCCCCTTCCTGCTTTCTATGGCTTCTGTGCTGCTGATGTTGTCTATACTGATATGTAACATTAAAAAGCTTCTATATAATCCAAATAATCTTCCATAAATGCATAACCTAGTCAATTTAAGAAGAAAAAGCTATATGCAGCAAAACTGTCATAAACAGCTATAAATATAAACTCCTGCCCAGCAAATCCTCTTGTATGACTGGAAGGGAGAAGACCTCATAATGGCAAAAGCATCTCTGACTTCTCTGAGGAAAGGGAACTTTAAATTCCAGCAATCATTCCAGAGTAATTGTATCAGCAGGAGCCTAATGAAGGTATGAATTCAAAAAAAGCTTAGATCCCAGTCTGTGTAGTTCTGCCAGTGTCTGAGAGGTTTGTTCCTGGGGAGTGTCAGTTGTTCTGCACTGCAGAACACTCCATATTCTGTCTTAGAAACATTCTGCCATGTTCAAAAACATGTAGAGTGTCTGGGTATGTATGTTTTCTTTCATTTACAATCTCAGTGATTATAGCACTGTGTAGATTCCTTTGTGTTATATGAAGGAGCCATTTCCTCTCACTGTTCCTGCTGTTACAAATGGCAGTGGTACTCTGTCTGGTGCTCAAGCAACACCGTTGTAGGTCTTGGTTGGGAATAAATGTACATCCCTATACCTGTGAATGCACAATGGGTTACAAACATTTTATTTCACCTGTCTTTGAAAATTTGAAAAAAAAAAAAAAAAAAAAAAAACAAACCAGATCCAGAATAAAAGTTTTTGAATATTGTATTTTCATTTGTTGGTAACTGGTGTTAATTTAAATCTGGTAATTGTTGGTTTGTGTGTAAGTAATAGAAGAAGTCTCCTTTGCAACGTCTTCCTAATATCTTCTCTGCTGCTGAACCTGTTTCTTTTCTTACTCTATCCTTCTCCAGACCATGCCTCTTTCCCTCCCTTTAACAGTAATTTTTAAGTATGTTGTATAAAGGTGTAGCTTGTCTGGGGATACATTGGAGAAGCAGTTGTGAGTTATCTGAAATGTCATTATTTACGTTAAAAAGTGCTAAAAACATATTGAGTTTTGCTTGCATCTATCTGTTGAAAGTTAACAGAGCATAGAAATAAAGTAAAAATGCAAGTGCGTTGTTAACAATGTTTATTCCATTTTTTTGGATGACCAATATCAATATTAGTAACCCTGAGTATATAATGTTGCATTCATATGAGGAGGTATGTATTCTGTTTACCTCTCTTGCAATAGGTGATCCGTTTTATCGAAGTCCTGTATTTTAAAAAACAATAGGCTTTAAAAACTGGCAGGTTTTAGGAAAGCTTTATATCATCTGTTTTTCTACTTGTCCATAATAAAGTATTCCACCAGAAGGTCAATATTTCCCGTGCCTACTGTAGATGACTGTATTTCACAGCAAGGACATGCTGAATTTGAATAACTTTATGACGGAAGAAAAGCAAGTCGGTATTAGCTAGCTTTGATGATGGTGTTCACAGTTTCTCCTTTACACTGTTGAAGAGTCAAAGGTTATGCAATGGTGGAAGCTTTTCCACAGGTGAGAACCAAGCAAATTTCCACATCCACATCTTTAGTGAGCACCATGATCCAGCCCGTCCATGGAATGCTCTTGTTATACTGGTCTTGGCGTCACCCAAACGAAGACTGACTGGCATGCTGCCAGATACCAAACAGTAGGGGTATTGTATATAAATACCACGTAGGCAGTCAAATCAGGGTTGAACAGAAACCTTCAAAGACAAATGTCTAGTTCCAGCTGAAATAGTTCCTTTTTGGTTTCTGCCTTCAGTCATTATCAGATCTGTGGTAACTTTAGGATACTTTTATCCTTTTCCCTTGGGTTTGGTGTAATGAGTGTAACCAAGCAGTGTAATTGTCTCTGGCACAGGTTTTAATGAAAGATATTGCCACTCCCATACCAGCAGAAGAGGTGAAGAAAGTGGTTAGAAAATGTCTGGAGAAGGCTGCCTTGATCAATTACACTCGACTTACAGAATATGCCAAAATAGAAGGTTAGTACAGCAATCAACTGCCAAAGTGGCTGTAAAAGCCAACAATGCCTTTTAACTGAATATTCTGTGAGCAGCCTTTTCCCTTTCCTGAACAAACCCCTTCCACAGCAAGGGGAAATGTCTCATTAAAATCTCAGCTGGTGAACTATGGAGCTTTTTCCTATTCATTGCTTTAATATGCCTCCTGGGACCCTGTTTGAATGGAAGACTAGGACTTCGTAATTTAAGTTGCCCTTTGTTCTTACTTTTGAGTTCTCCCTAAATCTGAAAGGTTGTTTATGGGCTATTTTTTATTTCTCTAGCTATTTCTAGTAATTAAACTACTGACAGAAAATTCTTTCCTTATCAGCAATAACAGTACCTTGAAACTTGAAAACTCTGGGTATAGATGCTTTTCTGATGTACTTATAAGACAGAGAGATGAATAAATCTTATTTATTTTTGCTGTTGTGTTGTCAGACGTATAATAATAATCTGATCATTAAAACCTTAATTACATCCTGATTTCCTGAATGAACTAATGGAACGAAATACTAGATCTAATGCTAATCAGGAGTTTTTCTGGAATTTACTTATGTTCTAGAATGTGTATCATGAAATTAATGAAGATTTTGCTCAAAAAAAAGACTAGCATACACAATGTCATTTTAATATTTGTAAACCGTAGGTAAAACAAAAAGGAAGTCATAATAGTCAATTGCCTTGTCAAGACACTTCTGTTATTCTACATAAAGTGCAGAAAGCTTGAGATATACCTGTAGATATATTCAGGAGTAGAAAAAAGTGTGTGCGCATCTATAGAACAGTTTTTCTGGAAGTAGAGTCAATTAGCAGGAAAATACATGAAGGATGAATTCTGCTCTAAAAAATTCCATTTTTATGTATAATATGTTTTTCATAGCATGTATTTCTAGCAAAGATCTAGAAAAAATAGTTATCATAGCTGCAAAATGAAGAAGCCTTATATATTTAGCAATATCATAAAGCCAACTTTTTTCCTTTTTTCATTTCTGTTAAAATTCTCTGAAAAACATGAGTTATCCAATCTCACAAGTGATTAACAAAAAGCCCATCTCATCACTATAGCAACCAGTATTATATCATGGGAGTAACAACATGAAACCATCTTAGTAACCAGTTTATCATAATTAATTATGATATCATGTTGTGTTAAAGAAAGAAGGATGAATATTAAATCTATTCTAGAAAATGACAAAGCAAAAATACTATTTTAGTTAGTTTTTATCTATTTGTTTTCATAAAAGGGCTTTTTTTAACGTTCAGTATTTCAGGTTTTTAGCAAACCTGTTGAAATAATGTGTGTAAAAATAGAATAATTTTTAAAAGATGACAAAAGCATGCAAAAGATAATTAAACTCACTGATACTACATTGGATTGGAAAAGTTTTTTACAGTGAAGTAAATACATCTTTTCCCGGGATTTTAAACTATATCGTAGACAACTGTGGCAGTTCCACTGTGAGTATCAAATTCGGACTTTAAAATATGCACTCTGTTAACACTGCAGTAAGCTGGAACAGGACATAAAGCCGTCCATCCCATGGCATATTTTGACTTGCAGATTTCTTTTTGGATTTATTGTCTTTTGGTTGAAACCAACTAGATTTCTGTAGGTAGTTTTACGCTCACGTAATTGTAAACCCAAAGCACAATAGATAATTGCATATATGTCTAGTACCTCAACAAGAAATAGGTTGAGTACTTTTCTGAGAAAAAAGTAGAAGCGAAGGGCTCCAGCATCATAACATCAGAAAATTAAACACATTGGTTTTCAGTAGCAATGAGACCTGTATTTGTCTCTTTCTCTGTTTAGGCCATTACAAATAGCCTACATTTTCACCAATATAAATGTAATAGTTTTCAGCAATAGGTTCCACTCTTCTTCTTTAGGTTTATGGCAGCATTATTGTATCTGTGCACCGAAATTACCTTCTTCTCTTGAAAGTAATGCATGTTAGTGTTTACATTAATTGCTTATTACTCAAATTCCATACAGAAAGCATATAGTCACTATCTTTGTAACATTACTTATATTACTTATCAAATGTAGCTGTCATACATTGTTGGGATTTTTTTTCCTATTCTTTAAATATTTCTTCAGTGAACAACATCATATCAGTCCGTCAAAATGCAACTTTTGCATGATAATAAACCAGTAGTAACTACCTAAAAAGCAGAGATGCAAAGAGGGCTCTAACAAAAATAATATTCCTATATTCTTACACTATTATTTATGTTTCTAAAATTCCAAGGCACAATATGGATGCAAACTCAGACAGTGAGCCTGAAATAGAGACTATACAGAACTAATAAATAAAAATATACTGTCTAATCACATACACCATTTCTTCCTCAGCTGACAAAACCCATCACGTGGGTGAGCTGATTGTCAGGACCCTCTCTGCTACACTCAAGATTTTAAGATTTACCTCCTTATTTGGTCTTTATTCTACTCTAGTGAAGCTAAAATAGTTATATTTCTGTAATGATGTTTTTCTTCTCTCTTTTTTTTTGTTTTATATTTAGCAACAGCAGAAAAGGACTCAGGTGATTACTATTTGTGTGCATGTCTGCATGTACTACAGATTTGGTGTGTTGTGTCTGTTGTTTTATTATTTTTGTTGATTTCAACACTATCAAGATATTGACCAAAACATGTGAGAACATAGAAATTAATTTTGAGGTAGTATAGTCCATGCATTCTTCATTATACTTAACTATGATGTGCATATTTATTAGCAATTTAGATAATGTTATATTTTGGTATATGATCCAATTGTTGTTTCTGTGAAAAAAAGTGTAACTAAGTGATGCAGAAAAGTTTGGCTCTTAAATTCAAAATCAGTTTGTGTATTTAGAGAAACGTCATCAGCAAAAATGTTTTCCATTTTTTAATGGGACTGCTGAATTTATTGATGAAGATCTTGATAGGACAACCAATTTTGAACCTGGTTTTACATTTCTCTGATATGACTTTGTTTAGTAATGTGATTATTTTTCTGAAGGTTGAGAGGATGCTAGTTCTTTGTGCTCCTAATCTCATGAAGCTCATACGTTGTATATTTTCCAATAGTGCAAAGAGTTTTTTTGAGTGCTTATATCCAAATATTTAACAGAGTGATCATAGAAAGAGCATAGCTGAATTAGTATTTGTCGCTGTGTAGTGTTGGCTGCATAGAAGTATGAATGGTTGTGCATATATATGCTTTGAAATAGATGCACGCGCTACTTTGTCGTACCTTTTTTAAAGATGTATACATAGACCCAATGGAAGTCTGATCATGATCCTATGTGGGGTTTCCACAGATATCAATGACATGGGGAGGGGCACTGACTTGGTAGCTTCCTCAGGACGAAATAATTTTCCAGGTGGGGTGATGACCTTAAAGGTTGCATTTAGTAGTTCAAAATGGAGCTCCTTGACAATGAGCGGCTTGAAGGGAGAAAGATGATTCCTTTTTGAAGGAACAGCTTCTTTAGCCAGTAAATAAGAAAAAAAATACAAGCAAATTATAAAAACTACTTTTTTTTTTTTTTAATTTGGTGTTCATAACCAAAGATTCAAAAAATTCCATTGGTTCCCAAAACTTCCACTGGTTTTCATTTGAAAGCTTTAAATGCTTTTGAAATAGAAGAGTTCTGTTTGGAATTGTTAAAGAAGAGAGCAGGTGATACAGTGGTGATGTGGGCATTCATGCCACAGACAGTTAGACTGAGTTGATATGAGATCGTGTTGATCAGGTAATCTCTGATCAACTGGGAGATGTTCATTAAGCAGGTGATTCAGAGCGCTCGAGGCTCCTTCAGCAATTTCTTTGTGAAGGGACCTATCTCATGCCTTCAAATACAAATGCACCCTAAGACAGCTTACCCTGCTTACCCTTACCCTCCTAGGTAAGATACTTAAAGCTAGATAGCACAAATATTCAATTTAGTATTTTTACACCTGTAGGTATTGAAGAAAATATCTCTTCAAATTTGAAATTTAGAAAAATATTGAAATTAACTTGTGAAATGAGAAAACTAATTTTAGAGTTTATGTCCTTTGACCTTTGCGCTCTAAAATGTCAGCTGTACACTTTTCTATAACACGCGTCACCTCAAGTACAAATCTTCATTGTGGCACAAACGCTTGCTATTCTTATTTTTTCCTCAGGCTTATTATGTCAGAAATATAGACCATTAAGCACAGATGAGATACAATTACAAGCACAGGAAAGGAAAAAAAAAAAAGACTGTACCTGATTTCAGATACTTTACATTAAGTTTATGCACGCTTTGAAAGAAACTATTGCCATGTTCTTGAGATAGGATAGCAAAGCTGTCCCTTAAGTGACCTGGCAAATAACTGTATTAGAGAATGGATGAGAGGAAAGCCTGTCACATACAGTGAGTAAATGGAAATTCACTGTGTGAGTTAGGTAAGGCTATAGGTTTATAGGTGTGTTTATAATTTAATTGCTTAATTAAATTCCACTTTTGACTAAAAATGCAGCTGAAAATTAATCAGATAAATCAGAAAAATTACTTTTATTGAAAGGATTAAATAGACTGTTCCACAAGAATTTTGTGTCCCATTGAACTCATTTCTCTGATGCAAAAGACAAAGCAGCTGAAAGAAATCCCAATAATTATTTTTTTTTAGCTTGACTAAGAGGGCCAAATCCTGCTCCTTTTGATGTCATTGTCTAGACTCCAACAGATTTCATCATGAAGTTGATGTACAGTATGCTTAGCCCTAATACCATGTATTGCATTGTTGTGGAAAATAAGGAAAAACTATTTTTTGATAATTATTATTTACCCTTTAACTTGTGCACTAGATACTGTATAGAGATTCTTGAATTGCAGGAGTGTCCTTGTTAGGTAATACAGAGGTGAACATGCAAATTCTTTTTGTTGCGAGAATCCTTTTTCAGCAGTGTGGTTGCCAGGTTCCCAGGTCTATTCCCCAAGTGCTCTCATTTTCACAGTCTCAATTGAACAAGACTCTGAATGCTTTCCCAGAAGACGATGGTTACTTTCTTAATGGCAGACACAGTGGTATAAGCAGCACTTGCATCAACAGGATTTGTTTGCAGTCAGGATGACATTTTATTTAGCACTCCCATGTTGTTGTAGTATTATGAATATAGAACAGCTTTTTTTCAATAAAAATTACATTTGCAATGACAATTACACAGGGTTCAACATGTCATTCCTTACGACATGTACAGCTGAAATTCTTATGGAGTAGCTAATCTGTTCAGTCAGTATAATTGGCATTATGAGGAGAACAGCAGCAAACCTACTATTATAATTTTGAACTATGTCTAAGAACTCTCATGTAATGCCCTTGTAGTTTGCAGCAAGGATTTATAATTTGTCAAGGAGATGATCACAGCATTAATATGTGAAAATCTCTTTTTAAGTATAAACCATTTTCATTTCAGCACATGCTGCCTTTGAGACTTCGCTACCTGAAAGTACTTTTTAGATCATTTTGTGTATGGCATATTTTCTTGTCTTATTCAGTATTTAACTTGAGTTGACTCTTCCGATAGATAATGTTGAACATAACTGAACCTGCTAGACGCTGAGGCCGGAGACAAATAGCATCCTTCAGATGCATTTTGTATAGCTTCCAATGAACAGCTTATAGAAATTTGCACGCCTCCCTTGCCTGTTTTCTGTCCTTCAAAGAAGATGGCCTTCCTTATACAGAATTCATATTTTTTACTTCTATTTTATACACATCCATTAACACAGAGAGTCATAAAACACTTTATTTATTGCTTCTCAGAAATGAATGGTTTTCCCCATTTAAATTGCTTGGAAATTTGAATAGCTGAGAAGTAATGGACTCTGCTAGTGCTGCTGTGATTGCCTAAGAGAAGTGGGAGAAACTTACACTTTTTCAGCACAACGGAATTACCTTGCTGTGGAGAAATAAAGGGACTGGGTTAAGGATTAAAGTGGTAAATGGCGGTGAAGCGAACAGGGCAGTATCTGTCATTGTCCGTAAATACTCTTTTCCGAGGCAATAGACAGATTGTAAAGATTCAAATTATTAGGTAGTTGTCCTTTAACTCATTATTTTTAAAAGTCTGAAGTAACTGAATATACTGGGCTTCTCCTGCCAATCAGTTTTAATAAAAGGAATGAGAATAAATTAAATTAAAATCAGAGCAGACAGTTACTGTGTAGTGTGCAATTTCTCAAAGACAAATCACAGGAGGCATCCCAATATTTCTTTTTATCAGACAGACTGCCAAAGGCTGAATAACTGTTAATACTATACAATAGAAGGTCGGGAGCAACTCAACAGTTTGCTGTTTTTTAAAGGACATCGATCTTTAACATACTCGTTACATGCAAGTTTCTAAAGGAAGGGTAGTATGTAAATGCCCTCAAGGCTCAGAAGGATCTATCTGACTTAAAAAGAAGAACACTACAAACATTATTGAAATTGAGAAGGCAAGTGGAGAGAGTCATTGTACCTGGAGAGGACTTGATTAAAGCTCTCCATGCATGTTCATTTCACTGAACAAACAAAAAAGAGTGAGTTGCACAGCGGCATAGCACCTTCTTGGTCTCTGTTTGTTGTGCAGCTAAACAGAAAGAGGAGGATATGGGCACATATCCCTGATTTCAATTTTGGAGCAGAGGTTTGGAAAAGAACCCCTGGATTGTTAGGTCCATGTCCTGATACCTCCTTCATAAAGGTACCCACATCTTCTCTCAACAGCTGAGCTGAGGCTTTGTTACTGCTCTTTCCCTTTTCTGCCTCCTGCTTTACCCATGTGAAGGCCATTTGAAGTCCTGTTTGCTCTATAGGTGTAGGAATTACCTTACAGACAGATTAGTTCCTAGTTTTTAGCATGCTAGCCTTGTCCTCTATCCCTAAGGAAGGAGGGATAGTTCTCTCTTTCATTAGCATTTCATCATCTCCAATTCCTTCTAACCCTGTGTTGCATTTTTGGACAATTGGTTTATACAACCTAGGTTCTCATCACCTTGTCTCAGAGTTTCAGCCTCCTGTTCTTCATTTGTGTCATCTTAGGAACCTTTCTCAATTAAACTTTGAATTCCTCCTTCTTGAACATTGGTGACCAGAACTGTGTGGTCATCCCCATGCCTTACACAGTAATAGGAGTACTATTATACCAGAAATGCTTAATCTAATATATTAAAGGAATATTTGTCTTTGCATTTCTATAGCATGCTCGTAGCACACAGCCACTCTGTGAAAAGTTAATTCAGCCCAGTCTTCGAGTTGCGATTGTTTCCAGCTGATGACTTTCCAGTTTGTAGCAAATGTTTATTGCTGTTCATGTATCAAAATGTATTTTCTTCCATCTTAAAGTATTAAATTTTGTTTCTCTCTCTCATTCTTTGGAATTATTCAATCCTTGTTACTGCATTTTGACCCTGCTGTCTACTGCCAGTGTTTTACAACATCGTCATCAGTGCACTCCTAATGTTTATTCTGAAGTCATTGGTGAAAATATTAAGGAAATTCAGCCCTAAGATGGGTCTTCAAGGATTCCTCAAGAAACCTTTCTTTGCTCTTTCTCATTGCTACCCATTGCCTTTCTCTTGAGGCAGCTTCTTTATCCAACACATAGTTTGTTTTTTAATCCTCATTTTTTTCAGCTTAACTGGTAGTTTTCCCGTGAGGCACAGTATCAAATGCTTTAGTAAAGTCAGAATAGATGAGATCTACTTAATTTCTTTTCTAAGAAAATATCCTGTCAAGAAAAGCTATTACACAAGTCTAGTGCAACCTACTTTTGCAAATCTGTATTACATTTTATTCTGTTTTCTGTTCATTTTGTCCTCAATTAGTCATTACTCAAAATTTGCTTGAAAGTTAATAATTGTCAGCATCACTTTTCCCTCCTCCTTAACAGCCAGCATTACATCTGCTATTGCCATCTTTCAGTAACTCCCTAAAATTTAGACTCTTAAAATTATTAGATTTTTTAAAAGCACTTGTTACTAAGTCTGCACTTTCAAGTGCCAGTTTTCTCTCAGTCTAGTATGTCAGTTATTCAGGTCCCTTCATTTGCGGAGCTCTTCAGTTTGCTGTGTTTTTTACCTCGGAATTTTATTCCACTGGAACAGAAAGTGCTGAGAACGTTAGTTCTTTCCCCTTTTCAAGAGAAATTAAAAGTGAGGGAAAGGAAGAAAATACCAACTGCTTGTATCTGTGTTTTGCCAAAACCAGAATACAAAGAATCACAAATTAAGGGCCATTTATCAGTAAATAAAAATTGAGAATTCTTTTCATCTCTGCCTTTTTTATTCTGCTTTTACCTCTTCAAATGTGGTGTTTCATTTTTTTCCAGCTTCACATGAGCCAAAATATATCCTTTTTTGGAAAAAAAAATAAATCTTTGCTTGTCCCATGAAGGCAATTCCATTCTATGATAAATTTTAAAAAACTGAAAACATTGTAGTGTGACCCAGTTTATAAAATGATAGGTTATAGACTACAAGATGTGAACTCTAACTTTTTACAAATCTCACAATCTCTCTGTACATAGGTGATAATTGTAATTATTTTTTTTTCCTTAGAATTGAAGATCCTATTGAATTCTTAGAAAGCAATTACAGAAAAACTGGTTTCAACTTCATAATTAAAGCTAAATGTCATTATTTATATAAGGCTATATTTTTTTTAGTCAGAAGAACATAGAATGTCCTCCCAGATGTCGACTCCTTACTCTTTCTTGCAAAATTAATTCTGTGAGAATTTGCAAGAAAATCCACCACAGTCAAATCTAAATTATCTGTGGGTGGATTATCCCAGTTGCAGATTAACTCTGGAGAGTCAGTTCAGGTCTAGCAACATATATTAGCTCCAGTTTATTGATGTTTGTACTGCTTTTGATACAAGTCTAAAAGCAATCTTGCTGGTTTCACGTGTCATAAAGTCTGAATTAATGGGTCATACTGGAGCGGAGTTGGCTTTGTACAATTCAAATGATGATGTATCCATATTATCAAATTATATCATGGCCTGTTTTACTGCAGGGCTTCTCTGTCATCTCCTCTGCATCAATATGAGTTCGCACCCAGGCTCCAATTTGGAGTGAATCGGTCAGATTCCTTGGCAAGAGAGCTGGTATAGAATAAAGGGTAGCTCATTTATGCCCCGTGCACTACGACTGAGTTTGGAAAGAAGTACATAAGATTTAGGTCCCTCTGCACAATATCCAAACAGGCAATATTCCTTCAAAAACTCCAAAACTTGCTTGGGTCATGCACTGCTGTGTGTGCAGTGCATCCCGGAAGCAGTTCGACAGCCAGCAGTCATCACATTATCTGCCCTCCTGTAGGTCTAATTCTGGCACCTGGTGGTCAGACACCTCCATTAATAGACATCTTGCACTTTCTCCAGCCTTGAATGCTGGTAGCACGAATGTTAAGTAGCACAACAGCTGAGTGTTGCCAGCAACCAATGCAACAGTGCCAATGAAAATTAAAACAAATGCCAATTGTCTTGACATGAAGGATCAAAATGCAGACTGGATGTTCTGTTGCAGTTTGGTATAAAATGAGCTTGACCAACCCCTAAGCTGCAACATCACCTCAAAAGTCTCCAGCTCCATCTAGCTGGCTGGATGAGGAGGTACCTGGAGGTCCACGACGGCTGTGAATGTGGGGCCTCTCTGAGAGTCCTTGGCTGTGGAGGGAAATGATGATCCAAGGGAGCAGCTGTTCTCAAGTGTTACACGACTTCTTGCCTTTTTTTCCAAAATCCCTACTGTTGGTTTGTGGGTGATCTTCTAATCCTCTCCAGACAGGTTGGCTCTCCAGAGCGTCTTGATCTGGATATGCTTGTTTGAAGAAAAGGAGGAAGGGTGAAGTACTGGACAGTGAAAACCAGTAAGGGATATATGCTGTGCCACGGGGGAAGGACTGGCAGGCCAGAGACAGGTACCTCCCCGCTGCACTGTACTTATACCTGAGGAGCAGAATCACCTCTTTAAGCAGCAGATTCCTCTGCTCACCAAATGCCAAAGAGAAATTAAAGGCACACATTTAACAGCTTACATGCTGGGGAGAAAAAGAAAGAGCTGAATTGTACATTTGTCTTCAAGGATAAACTGTCTTCTGGGAAGCAAGCTTAAGTTAGGTTTTAGACATGCTGATGTTAGGTTTTAGACATACTAATGGGCTCAAGAAAGGAGGAACAGGGAGAAGTTCTCTGACCTGTGTGACACAGGAGGTCGGGCTGGATGATCTGACAGTCCCTTGTGGCCCTAGGCTCCTTCGGTCCATGAAACAGTCACCTTTTCGTTTCAGTAGCTTTTTAGTCAGTTAGCTTAGCTCATTTAACAATATTTTCTTGGTACCTATGTGACTCACTGATAATGCATACTTGAGAAAGCATCCGTTATTTGCAAAGCCTGGCTTGCTTTTTCATTTCGGCAGAATGTGAAGCTGAAAACAGATGATTGATGGCTTTTTCTGTTTATTTTCTAAAAGATGTCAAGCAGCATATTTACTGACTCGACTCCTGCTGCAACTTGTTAGTTTGAGTAGTGTAAACACATCTTAACAACCCTTGGTAATTGTGGGGAGAAAGACATCATGAATATAATGAAAACTGACAGCACCGATTTCCTTTCCTGTAATTTTTTTACGCTTATAAAGACAAGCACAGTGTTTTGCTCAGATGTTTTGGAGGTTCTAAACTTCCACGTAACAGTTTATCAGTACTCATATTTCAAATATACTACTTGCTTGATTAAAGAAAAGTTAATGTTTAGTTCTTTTTCTCTCCAGTCACTTGGTGGCCCCTTGTTTATACATCTGTGTAAATGGTGGTTATCCGTAACACGTATTCACTAGATTTTGGAAAGAGAAAGGTCATTAGTTACAGAGAAAAAAGACTAGCTGACGTGGTAACTTACAGATGGAAAAGGAAGCTTTAGATGAAGCCTAAGCAAAATGTAGGGAAGTGTATGCCATCCAAATGAAATTGCATGTATTTATTTATTCTGTGAATAGGTAAACGGCAACAAAATTAGAGAGATTTGTCCAAGGATGCAGAGTGAGTGCAATTATCTGCCACCTTTTTGTACCAATAACTCTTATAGGAAAATAATGATTTTTTTAAATATTATTGAAAGCTGTATGAAGCACTGTGAGTAATTTGCATGTTTTTAGCAAGTAGTAAATAGTTTCAAAGTAAACTAGTAAATAGTAAATAGCATGGGGAATTTCATGCAAACTTGAAACTGGAATTCATTGAGCCTAATCTGTCCCCTGTTTCTAGTCATTCGTGCCATGAAACGTCATTCAGAAACTTGCCATACTCACCTCAAAGGGAAATTTACACTTTTCGTCCTCTTTTGCTTCCTAAACACACTAATCCTATGGAAAAAAAACTATTCCTGAACATTAGTCCCATAATGACTGAAATTCTTGCAGTTTCTGGCTTAAATAATTCATTATGACTGATTTGTTTTATGCCAGCATTATCCCTGATCATAAATAAGTCTTCTTCCCACGTGTTCCCACACTGCCTGTGTAGGAGCACTTCTGATCCCCTCTTTCATCTTTCATTTTATTAAGCTTATTATGCCTTTCAAACAAACACACACGCAGACAAAAACAGACTCTCCATTCAATGCCATTTCTGATTGGAATTCAGAATTCTTATCCTTTCAGTGCCATTTCTGATCAAAATTCATCACTTCAACACAGGTGACCAAAACCACATTTCCTTCGTGCCATGCTCAATAAAATTAATACTTTTCTGAGACCATGTTTCTTTTCGTCATGCTCTCATCACAGTGGTGATTCAGGATAATCTTGCAGTTAGCTAGTAAATCTATGGTCTTCCTCCTGCTCTCCCTACTGGTAATGGTGTCCATTCAATAGCCATTTTTAGGCTATCTTGAGCTTATTCCAGGTCTGGAATGAGTGAACTTGCTCCAATGCAAAAATGCAACATCAGATTCAATATAGTTATTAGAATTATCTTCTTACTAATTTAGAGGACCTCTTTCTAGGATGTGATTTTTGAATAGTTTACAGCTTATTTAGTTTCATTAGGAACGAATGCAATTATGAATGTAATTATTTTGTTTGCTTTGTTAGTGGTAAGGTCTATGAAGACCACGCTGCATTTGTAATAAAATGAGTTGTTTATGCTGAAATCAGATGTGCCAGCCATACTCTGTATTAATATCACTGCTTTCTTTCTAAGACTCATTAACATCAGTGATACTGGTACTTAGCTGTATGAATAGTACTTGCTGTGTGTTCAGGGAGAGGAGGACACTGATCACTAGAGGAAACAGCAGTTTAAGTCTGGAACAAGTACAGAAACCACTGTTGAATTCTGAATCCAACAGCAGTCTTTATTATAACCTAAACAATAGGGGCTGGACCAATCCTTTCCAATCTCACTAAATATAACACATAAATATAGTTGTGGTTATATTCATGTGATAGTTCTACAGTATCAAATTTGCAAATTCAGTGTGATCTTGACATTGTGGATGTAGGTTTGTGTCGTGGTGTGTATTTTGTGCTTGTTCCATGTTCATACAATAACTCTTTCTTGAGGTAGATTGTGGGTTTGGAAATCATATTATTTCAACTTGTCTGCTTATGTAATCTATTTTAATAAGATTTGCATTTATTTTTTTAATTACTTCAGTAGCTAATTTGCCTGCTTTGTTTTTTGCATGAAAATAATGTGGTTTTGTAGTCACCTTTAAGTATATGTAGATGTTTTCTGGAGGTTCTAATCCAGTGTGTCTTCAAAAATTGCACTAGAACTATTTATATCATTGAGTTACTATACATCAGTGTGTTAGAGCTGAAGAACTGGGCAAGGTTACCTGCCTTTAAGATGTCTGAAAAGTTGTTTTGACTTGCCAGAAATGTTAAGTGTTAAAAGTACTTAGTGCATGCAGTTTAATATTCTTACTGACACAAGTTTATGTAAGTTCTTTAATTAATCTGCTAATCTTCTCTGTCATGATGCATGTGTAAAGTGGGGAAGAAATGTCAGCAGAATTTTCTGCGTGTGAAGATGTATGTTCGTGTGATTTGCTGTTCATGTGATCCATGAACCTGCCCAAAAAATGAGAAAAATGAGACCCACACTCACCTTATGTTATCAGCTTCCTAAGTCCTCTGCAAACCTGGTTAATGTGGCCATACTTTATGTATGATTATATTGTACAACAGCATTTCCATCCCACAGTTTATGCTTAAGGACAAGAGCTTTGTTAAGTAAATAAGCTCAGGTAGCTAATACTGAGGTTATTCCTAATGATACAAATTATGTAGTTGGACAAATTACTTTCACTGATTAAACTAGGATTGTAAAAAAATTCAATTGGTCTCTTCCCTTATTTCCCGTGGCTCTTCCTGGGGCATAGTCCTATGAATTTTTTTTTTCATTGAAAACTAAACTGAGTTTAATTGCCCTGTAAGAATTTTAGTTACATCTGTTTTGCCTTTGTTGTTTGCTCTTTTTGAAGTCTACTCTGTAGAATAAGTGATCCTCATGTCATTTGTAACTTCTGCATTTGTCCTTGTTTTCTTTAGTGTGGGGTTTTTAGTAGGCTTATGTCAATTCTGTTATAACGTCTTTATTTTATAGCACTACTTTTCACTATGGTACTGAAAAGAATGCAGATTCACCCTTATTGCTGAACAGCAGGCAGAAAATTAGTTATTTGAATAGTTATTAGAAGTTATTTATGTGAATAATTATTGTGGTTTGTACTTCTCTTATTTTTAAATACACCTCATTTAGATAAAACATTTGGAATTTTTGACTGCTACAAAATGCATGAATCTTGCTGATGACAGTAATGAGTCATTGAGCGAGAATGGCATTGTGCTGATGGCACAATAAGAAAAAAGGTCTCTAGTGTCTCTGTCTTTGTATGTCTGACCTTGAAGGGAATTAGAACTTGCTTGTTGCAGAAGTTGAGCATCTGATACATCGATGCACCTGTTAGTTCTCGCATATTAAATCAGATAATGTTTATAATGATCAGTGATTCTTTTTTGAATTAAATATTTTCTCTTTCTAGTGATCTGGACTTTCAATTGCATTTACATTTATTAAAAGATTGTCTTTAACATGTGAAATTGCTTATACGTCAGAAAATTGTAACTTTGCACCATTCCCATTCTTTTCTGACATCTTTTTCCCTTATCACTGAATCTTATTTCTAAATAAAGCAATTTTGGTTTGCATTTTATATTCATCTAGAGACCATGAACCAAGCAACACCTGCTAGAAAACTGGAAGAGGTTCTTCACCTTGCAGAACTCTGTATCGAAGTATTGCAGCAAAATGAAGAACATCATTCAGAGGTGAGGCCGTAACTGCATTTGCTGTAGAGAATGGCTTGTTCCTAGATTTTTTCTCCCCTGATGCGAAGCAATTCTGTCAAGAAACATTGTAGCTTTACTTTCTGACATATGTTTAAGGCAGTTCACATTTACAGAGGAATAAGAGACTTGAAGCTTATGAAAAGTGAAGTGAAATAAAACTCTACTTGAATTCGCTTGAATGAACTGAGGCTTAGAAATTAAAATTAAAGAGCATAAAATAGAGAAAGCATCTTTGTGCTGGAGGTGGTGAAACGGTATGGAAAAGATTCATAGCTTTATACAGTTTTTCACCTCTCATTCAAAATAGAAAGAAAATATAACTGAATGCTAGTTTTCATCATGCTGCATAGATCTTGATTTTACCGTAAAAATAATGATGGGTATAATAATCACATTCGTATTGCTCTTCTGTTGGTTGGGAAAGTACTGCTTTTAAACTTGCACTTTTTAAGATGGACTTATAAGGTAGAAGAAATAAAATAAAACAATTCCATGTTTCTTACTCAAGTCTTTTGCTTCATGAAACAGAAATCATAATATTTAGAATATTTAGAATTATAGCACCTTTTATATCAAAGAATTACAAAAATAAACTTGACCAGGTACACACAATTTTATATATTATTAATGTTTTATTAATAAATATAGTTTTCTAAGGTTCAGTAAATTGTTTTTAAAATGTTCTCAAAAAACTCAATAAATATTTTTGAGGAATCTATGCAAAGGGACAAGCATGATTTAGTATATATAGTTATAAATATGATCATTCAAAACATCTGGTTTTATATCACACTACGGAATCTAGTTTTTAGCTTACATCTGTCATGTGTGAACTTGTTATAGATGTTTTATCTTATACTGAAGAAACAGCTGTTTCAGTGATTTGAAATTAATTCCCTGGAGGTACTGTTCTACACTACTGTTGCCACTGTGTTACTCTATAATGATTACTTAATAAAATGTATATATTGTTGTCTTTGTCTTTTGAGGACGTGCATTACTGTAAGTTTATTAGACTTCTGTGCAAAAGAACAGAGAAGAAACAGATCACATGATATATCTCTGTTCAAAGATTACTTTCCATACTACTTATTTGCAGTCAGAAGCGTGGTATTTTTCAGAATGGTAAATATATTGCTTGTGCCTTCAGAAAAATCAGTTCAGATTTTTTCAGTCTAACCTAAGAAAGCTTGAAAAGAATAAAGATACTTTTAAGATTACTTTCCCCTTCCTTCATACATCTAATAAATGTTCAATTTTACTGAAATTTATAAAGCATGCAGAATTTCATTATCAAAATGTATCTGAGAAATAGATCAAAAAATTATACAGTCACTACTCAAAATGGAAGATTAAGTATGGTGATTTCACATCATAAATGTTGAGTGTTTGATGGTGCAGTTGACGAAAAGGATCAGTAATCTCTAGAATAGTATATCACATTTTTTAATACTAGATTTTTTTATTTTTTTTTAACACTTCAAAATTTCTGGGATTCCCAAAGGGAAGAGAGGTATGTGATTCATGATGAACTGAGCATTATTTTTCACCGTTTATAGCATGGAACTGTGCATTGAATGTGTAGCATAAATTTTTCTGGTGATTTCTGGTGTTGTATTTCCACATTTGTGTGTCTTTCTAGAATCAAAGAACTTCTGTCTTCCTTTAATCTGGTCAGTGTTTTTGTTCTGTTAGAATGTGTGTCACCAATTGCTAATTGCCTTTAGTCTGTTTTCATATTATGCATAATGACTGAACTACTGTCTCAGCTGTACTATTTGTTTTTCTAGTCTTCTTCCTTGCTGCCTAAGCAATGATGGGTAGTTCTTGAGAGGGTCAGAAGAATTTCTGTCTGGGTTCAAAGTCTCATTTGCAACGGGGAAGAAGATGGAAAGAAAACGTGCTGGTTTTCTGCTTTTGGTTTTGATTTGTTTGTTTTAAGTTTTTGGCAATATTTTCTGACAAGAGTTTTGCTTGCCTAAAAAGAGACACCTGCCAAAGCCTGTATACATTTCTTTTCTTGTTTCTTTATTTCTTTGCATTTAGTTGTCTCCTAGGGTAAGGAGTCTGTTCCTTTAACGAGGTCCAATTTAAACAGGATTTACCAATGAGAAAATTCTTCCAGTTTGAGGAAAAAGATTCCATTTCAAACTCCTGCCAAAAGCTTTGAAGCCTCATCTGTCCCTTTCACTATGGTGGCAATAAACGTCCTTCAATCCTGACACTGCAACACACAAAGTACTTTTCAGTAACAGCAGAGGATGCTCAGCATTTCTTTAAAACCTCTTGCCAATTCATCTTTGAATGATCAGCCACTATTTTTCACAGGTTTCTTCTCTTCTTTTAAGCTAAGATTACCTAAGAACCTAAATTTTTACCAAAGAAAACCTTGTATTCCAACATGTTGTTAAGTTACTGAAGATAAATACACACATTAGTGAATTTCTAAAGATGTATTTATAGCACTTGTGGAAGGAAAACTGAATGCCTTCCTCAGGAGAAGCTGACAAAGACAGGAATTAAAAAGCACTCTGTATCTATTAAAAAAAACCCTTAGACTTCAAGGAATAAAATTTCACATTAAAGCCATCCCTTCTGATTAACGAAAAAGTGCAAAATGTATTCACAAGAATTTATTTGAAAAATAAATTAATCTGATTACTTATAGAATTGAATGAAATCAAAAGAAGCGTATACAGTGGCTTTTCAGTGATGAGGCCTTCATTCTTTTCTTTGCTCTCTGGCAAAAAGAGTTGCAGGGATTTATACTCCTTTTTTTATTTTTTGTATTACTTTTGTGTTCTTATTATATCATCTTTCCCAGCATAATCCTTTTGATGCAAGGTTTTATAAAATATTTTCACACTTTTCACTTGGCCTGTTCATCCTCCCCAAATGAGGTAGAACATGAAGTGAGATATCCAGATATATTTTGCCATAGATACAACACATCTCTTTACTTTATGACTTGTGTTTAGTAATTCTATTTTGTCATGTTTGCAGGCGTTCGCTTGGTGGCCAGAATTATTGGCTGAGCATGCAGAGAAGTTTTTGTCTCTTTATTCTGTTGATATGGATTCAGCACTCGAGGCACAGCCACAGGACTCCTGGGACAGCTTCCCACTTTTCCAGCTGCTGAATAATGGACTCAGAAATGACAGTAAGATCTTAGGTTCTTTACTTATTGTGTGCATAAGATTTCTCAATGTGCCCTCACCTTAGAGATGTGTTTATATATAATATAATTCTCAAAATAAAAGTGACAGTGCCTGTTTATGGTAGATATCCCGGTGCTCCATTTCTTGGAAGTTGAGCAGTTTCTCTCCATCCTTGCACCGTGTCAGTACTTCTGGTGACCCATTAACCATTCAGTATCACAAATTGCTCAGTTTTAAATCAATTATGCACAGGCAGTATAATATGTATTTAATATTTCATGTTTAATCTATACTGCTTAAATAAAATTGTAGTTAATATTTCCTTCTAAGCCTTCATGCAAACTACTTTCAGACTAGTTATATCTAGAAAGGTATTGTAGGCTTCCTGTGACTGTGGTAAGGTACACACAATAAATCAGACTGTTATTTTCACTTGTTGTATTGTTGTATCATTATTTGAGTTGGAGACCAAAATTTGAAATAGCTGTATTTTGCTTTTATTTGTCTTTGAGGAGAGATATTTTTTTTAATAATAGTTAAGTGATTTCCGAGGCATGTTTTGTGTGAAAGTGATTTTAATAATGAAATTAAGGAAATAGCCAGTGAAGCCAAAGAAAATTGATTAGTTTTTATTTTAAAAACATTGAATTGCACTTATTTTGCAGACAGGTATTTTCTCCTCACATTTTAAGGTGTCAAAAAGAAAAAATGCATTTATGCTGTTTTATATGTTTACTCATATTCTATATTTAAAAAATGAAAAAATGACCTACTGTTTTTTAATTAATTTTGGATATCCAAATGCTATTTTTATGCAATGATTCAAGTTATTCCAAAAATTTATTTTTTTCTTATAAATACAAGGAATAATTTTTAACTCTGCCGGGAAAATTCATTTCATTTCTGTGGAAGTTCAATAGCTTTTAAGAATTTTAGCTCCATGTATGGAAACTGCTTGACTGAAAGAATGGAAAATAGTATTCAAGAGCTTTTCTCCAAGGTTACACATATTGCAACCTATATTATTTATCATTGTATTATTGTTAACCTTAGCTGCCAAGTGTTTATTGAAATATATAGGTCATCTCAGTATAGTACCTGTTGGCCACAGCACCATGGCATGAAATGGAGCAACGAGCAAATGTGCAATTCAGTGACACGATGACGAGCTTCATGGAGGGAAAGGGGCAAATGGACAGGGCCACTAAACTCTAGCTGAATCTCAAACAAGATTGTTCAAAGTCACTGTTTTTGCACTGTGTTGGATGTGATCTAGAACAAAGCAAAAGAACACTAGCATCCAATCTTCTCGGTCTCTTTTCATTAATTATGTTTCCGTACCCTGACATTTAGCAATACATGAAATGCCATATTCCTGATGATTTCTTTTTTCACATGTTATCCTAGTTCAAGAAAATGTATCTGTTAGTGTTTCCTTTAGGGTTTTTTATTAAGATATTCATGAATGTTTCATCTGGATCCCTTGCTGGACAAATTGCAACTACAGAAAATATTGAAATTGTGATGCTGGTGGTAATTTAAGCTTGATTTAGAAGGCTGCTCGGAACGGTGTAGAAATTGTTTGGTTTTGGGGCAGATCTCATAAGAGTTAGACTCCTGCGAAGCGGGTTTTGCGTTACTTGAAGTAGGTGTCTGATCATCTAAAATCCAGGTTAAAAATCTGAAGCCTATATTCAGGTGTCTTTCCTACAGTCTTACATTTTCAGTTTAGGAAGCACATCTCTAGTTGTGATGTTATGTGCACTTAAAACAATTATTTGGTTTCTGAAAACTGTGGAGGTATTTTACAGTAGTTACAAGAAGGATTTGTGGTACCAGTTTTAACTACACTATTGTGTCATTTGTGTTCCTTTGCGCTTTGGTTCCAACCTGAGAGAAGTGATAGAAACAAACAAGGGTTGTCCTCATGTGCAAAAAGGTTGCTGGTTAGCTGCTGATTTTTCTTTCCTTAAAAGATTAAATGGATAATAATGTTAAATGATTAAAACAGCCTTAGGAAAGACATTTTATGTAAACTTTCATGTCAAAGCAGTTATTAGCAAGATTGTAAAACCTTAACTGAAGGATAAGAAACGACTGCTGTATGAAATGTCACACCTGTATACCAATTTCAGTAATTCCCTAATGGTAATAGATATAGTAAATGAGAGTTTCTGGCAAGTGAAAGCCATCTGGAAAATTATACAGGTTGGGGTTTTTTTTCCCCCAGAACTATTGGAAAGCAACCATGGAAATTGGTCACCCCTTAATCGGTGGATACGTTAGCAAGTGGCAAGTGACCATTCTACCAATAACTGATTCCCAAGTGGAACATACCTGAGTGCTTATTCTTTAATTAACAGCCTTTTCACCTTGCAAGTGCATTAAAGACATTAGAAAGAGCTCCCCATGCTTATATAATCAATTTTACAGTCTTCCAAAATGAAATAAATAATTCTGGCTTTACCCTAAGTGAAAAACCTTTTCCAGAAAACTATCACCTTCATAAAGACAGATTTAGGAAAAAAAAAAAAAAAAAACAAACAAAAAAAAAACCAAAAAAAACTAAAAAGGGAAAAACTGGAATGTGGTCTCATGAGGATAAAAAGGCTAGTGTTAATAATTAACAAGGAGAGTGAAGTGGAGTAAATTAACCATAATAGAGCCCACAGTGACTGGCAAAGTCACCTCTCATTATCAAAAAACTCATTAGGAAATGAAGAGGTGGAAATCCCACTGGGTTATTCTCACTCTCCAGCTATATCAGAGATTACTTTTCAGATTTCTTTCAAATGAAGAACTGTTAGGTCACCATATTGCATATTAGGTTAATCTTCACTGAAATTTGGAGGACTGACACCTGCGAGTTATTCTATATCAAGAGCTTTAAATGAGCTCTAAATCTTCGATGCAGGAGTCAGTTTTCACGTAAACCTGACATGAGCGAACTCCTAACAATAAAGAAACAATCTAACATTTACAGCATTAAAGAAAACTTACATGTAAGATTATTTTTATAACTATGTCACTACAATATAATATTTAGAAAGACTGTGAAATAATGAAAATGCATGGTCTTTACTATTCAAATGATATTAAATGTGTTATTTTACATAGTATACAAAACATTGGACAGGATTCAAGGTGAATACTTCAAAGCCAATATTCATTTAACAATGAGAAAAAAATGCATATTCTGATACAACATATAACTTTTCATGAAGGGGGGGGGGGGGGAGGGTGAAGAGGGAGTCCTGATTACGGCTTCACGTTTCTGTTATGAAGGACTCCATTTTGAGTCACTTTAAGCTTCTCCACTTTTTTCTGACCTTATTCCACAGCAATTAAGAGTTCATCAGTGACTGCTTTCCTGTTGTGTTGTCTAACTGAAGAACTGCTTAAAAAAATGGATGGAAGAGTATGATCTTCCTACCCTTTAAAATATTTCAGTTTTTCTGACAAGAGCTAACAAATAACAAAAAGTGATTTAAAAATTACATTTACTGTGGAGATAAGTAATAGATTGTAGATAAATTTGTTGTGTTTCTTCAAAATGTGAAGGTTTGAAAAAAATATTGTAGCTGCTTTTATATTATACATTTTAATGATCTCCAAAGTTTCTATTGTTCATACACAATTATGCCTGGCTGTGTAAAGCTTTGCAGATTATTTTCTGTAATGACAATGTTACTTTTTGTCCACATGGTCTATAAATTATGTTATGAAGAGGCCTGCTCTGGAGACCAATTTAGGTTCTGTAGTTGTTTAATTATTCAGATTAATCGGGTTTTCAGTGCCTCAAGACAGACATGTATTAATTCCTCTTTGTTTAAGATGGTGTCAGAGATATCTTTTAGTGGCACGTGTCTAGTTACATGAAGTATCTATATATTTGGCTTATTTTAGAGTTCTTTCAATTATATATTCAATATCCTGCTTCTTTCCTTACCAAGTTTTCTTTCCAAGGGTCACTTGCTGACCCTCTGTACTGTGCTGTTGCTCAGCATTATTGCATTACTACACTGGCACGAATCAAAACTAGTATTATAAAGTTAACTCATAATCTTCATTTTCCATCCAGTAGTACTCAGTGTACCCGCTTTAACTCAACCACGGTACACCTGTAGACAGTCTGATGAAGCTGATTTAGAAAAAACTGCATGTTCAGTGTAGCCTCTTGAAAGCCGTTGCCTTTATCATGGCTATTGATTTCCAAGAGGAATTCTCTGATAATTTTTTTTTTACACTGTTGCTGTTGCTAGTAGCGGAGTAGCAAACACCCCAAAAGACACCATCACCTTCCTGCTTTGTTACAGCCTGTGTACCACTTTTGTACTAGAATCTATCTATAACATCATAGCCCCCATCTTAAACTACAGGGTAGAGATGGAAAACAGTTTGGATTTAAGGTAATCGAGGCAAAGTTTATAGCCACACATAAGATACCTTTCATCAAACCTTACACTTCTTATTAATTGTAGTGGGAATCTTTTCTTAGATCGGGGACTTAGAATTTTTGTTCCTCTTAGTAACTGCTTTGAAATCCTATCCTGCTTTCAGTTTAGAGCCACATGTTTTGGTTACTGATACTGAGAGCTAACTCAAGCTGCATAATTGCTTACCAGAATATCCAATAACCTTTTTGACTGAATGGGCGTTTTAGGTACAAAATTGTGCAATAAATTGTTTGTGTCACTCTGTCTTTTAAAGATGAAGTTCTTTGGAGTTTCATTGCCAAGGTTCTGACAGGGGGGGATATTTTTACTTCACAAATAAATTTTCAGCTTTCTTCCATATAGTGTATTTCTAAAATTCACTTTCAAAGTATGTCTTGTATATAAAAATACACAACAATTTGTATATAAGCTGAAGCACTTGCAATTTTCACCACAATTTAAGTAACTGATTAATAAATGCTCTGTGGAGTCAGAATGTAATATAAACAGGAAATGAATGGAAATATAACCTTTCTTTTTTCAGGTTATTAATGATTTTCAACTGCTACGAATAGAATATGGAGCCCCAAGGAAATTTCCTACTTGAAATTTACTGGTTTTATTTTGAATTTGAAAATATGCTCGGAAATCCAAGTGGTGCCTTCCTGAGAATTCTATGGAGAGCACGATAATTATAGACTATCTACCAAAGTGCTAATTTTGTCAGTGGAAAAGAGGCTCTTGTTAACCTGTGTCATTCTTCCTTTCCTTTGATTCTGCAGAAGCTCTTGAAGACAGCGTAACACGCTGATTCCAGGATAACTCCTAAGGTGTGCCTGTATCAGTAAAAGCAAAGCAAGCCCCACAGCTTCTGTCTGATGTACACAAGCACAGTAGATTATTTTCCTGCTATTAGAGGAGAAACATCATTCCAGTGCTGTGTTACTAGACTGTACTTTTCGTCTCTGGTCTTTTCATGTCGTATTTTAATACATTTCAGCTACCTAATATGTAAAAGTTTAATAACTTCCATCTTCAACTTCTGTATTTCAATAATTTTTCATTTAGGGATCTGTTTCTGTTCCTGCAATCTGTTTTCCATTAATATCGTCTATGCATTAGCTTGCCCTGGCATAGGCTTTCATTTTGTTGTTGTTTGTGTGAATATGAGATGGCTCATATGAAGTGGGTGTGGGGTGTCTATATTGACAAGACAATGGAGAATTAAGCTACATAGCTTTGAAGACAAGTGGTAGTTGAGGGATTTGAAGTGTGGCATTTCCTCAAGGATCTCTTGTTTCCCATCTGCTTTGATGCACAGGTGGTACCTTTTGGCAAGATCAATTCTAATCATAGGGTAGAGTGCCATGAGTCTGCTGATGATACTCAGCTATATCACTTACCTCTGCGCTCTGAGTTCTTTCCCTGCCCTGCAGTAATCCTTGACAAATCTCCAGATGGGTAAATCAGAGCTGCCATGTCCTCAGCCCCTGGAAAATAGAATGCTCACCAAGTTGATCCGAGACAGCACTCTCTTGTGTGTGCCCATGGGCAGAGGGATCTCGGCGGAGGTGCAGTCAGATTAAGGGTCTTGGCATCATTTCGTAAAGTTTCGCTTCTCTGCAAAGACTTCTGTCAGGATGTTAGAAAAATTATTCAGCTTTTTAAGTTGAACACCTTTTATTGCCTGTGACTTCTTTAAATTTCATTCTGACTTTGGAATAACAAGAGTCGCCCTCCTGCCCATGAGGCTTTATTACTATAATTCCCAGAGTAGGGCTTGTAGCAGAGCATTTCTGCGGTGTGCTCAGAAAACAGTAAACTACAAGCTCATCCCTTCAAGTAACTGTGATTGCCTGATTAATGCCAGTCCTGCACTGATTCGCTATAGCAGCAATATTGAATTAATTGACACAGATGTATTCTTCTTCTTGTTTTTAAGCTCAAAGTTGTCTTGAAAAATCAGCCTAATAAGTAACTTGATATCAGCCACCTTTTGTTTCTCAAAGGCAATGTTCATCAGCTGTTTACTATGAAATCTTTGTGTTAATATCCAAATCCTTCTCAGTTATTATTGCTGGTCACAGATGCTGCAGTTTTAAGATACATAAATATAGAAAAAATAACACTGTTTTGAATGCCTGATATACAAATAATTATTCCAGAACTAGCTAGTTAACAAGTAGTTCTATGAGCAGTGTAAATAATGGAGCATGTTTGTAATAGACTCATAGGTGCTCTCAAGGGTCGATTCTCAAGTGTTTAATAAGAGATAAGCCTATGCCGCTGCCTTTTTCTCAGTGGAAACCCTAATAATCTCTGCCTGCTACTTAGCTGCCTGTTTTCATGAAACTTCATATATCTGCGATTTCCACCCCAGTGTGTAGTATGGTTGAAATTAGCTAAAAGTTTCGATATTCTTAGCAGGAAAGAGGCAGATGGGCAAAAAACAGAGTGAGCTGATCACATTGGTCTTGTCTCCTTAGGCAAAGATGATTGATACATAATCTCCCATTACTCTACAAGGATGTTTTCAAGAAGATAGTTCTTGGCTTCAGATCATTGTGTTCAAGAACAAAAAAAAAAAAAAAAAGAAAAAAAAATTATTGTCCAGACATGCATCAACAAAGGCACTTCCTTGCAATACAAGTAGCAAAAGGGAGCTGAAATTTGGTGACACATTTTCCCCGTAGTCTCCGTCTCTCCCAAGTTCAGTTTGTGGTGGACATCATTCAGGAATGGAAGAAGGCAAAGGAGTTCCTGGAAGTTACAGAAATTATTTTTATGTATTACACATGGAGTTGTACTGGTAGTGGAACAAGAAGGGATTGTAATTTTATGAGATGATTTCCAGGGTTTTGAGCCCCGTCATCCAGCCTTTTCTTCTTAGGAAGTGGAGAAAACCTCCTGAAAACGTGGTTGTAGTACCCATCCAAATGAAATGAGAATCCTGAATGCAGGAATAAGTAGGAGGAGAAACCCACAAGAGAATTTAAAACAACAGAATATAGGTGGGAGAAAAGGAGAGCTACCAAAATCATGAAAATGCCTCTCTATGGCTCAGCTTGCCTTTATGATTTCCATGTACACATAGGAATATTCTTCTAAGTCCTAATAACAGTACTGGATTAATGGGTGAACACAGACACATTCAAAGCATGAAACAGATATACGCTGTTGGGGGGGCAGGACATTAGTCCAGTCAGAGTTAGGATTCGCTGGAGAACATTTCAGGGAGTACCAGGACAAGCAGTGGTGGTGGCAAACATATTTTCAGGTTTTAATATATCTTCAGTTCGCATTGTGTATACAGGTTTTCATGCAGTAAATCCCATCAGTAAAGCAGATCATTTTCTTCTCCTTATAGCTAATTTACTTGTCTTGAGTAGTATGCTTCATGCTTGTAGTATGCCCACCAGTAAGCTCTCATTTCTTTCAAAAAGCAAGAGAACACCTCTAGGTGTGTTCCATGTTGTCAGCTTTCCTGAGCACTTAAGGCAACTAGCTTTTAGGACTTCCTTTAAATAGTTATAAACTACAATTGCTGTAAGGTTGGAGATAATCACACCAGAGAATGGGCAAACTTCCGGTAGGGAAGTGTACAGTTAGCATCCTTTAAAATTTTACAAGACAGTTGAGAGGGCAGAGTAGAGGCAAACGTGGCTGCTGGGGCAGAGTTTCACATGAACACAGACTGGCTGGGAGGTACTTTTGTTCCCGGGAGTCTGGGTGCAGTTTGTGCAGGTGTCAGGATGGGAAAAGCCAGGATTCCGATGGTGAGCTCTGGCCTTCAAGATTTTTATGTATGGACGTGCATAAGCATACCAAGACATGTTTTCTCTTCAAGAGCTCCTTGAATGTCCTGTGTAGCTATAGGCAGTGATTCAGGACTTTGCCAGCTCCCAAGGACACAGAGCAGATGGGTAAACTGTTCTTATTTTCCCAAACACTCATAAGTCATATATTGTCTTTTTCCATTAAGCAATCTGGAGGAAATGCTGTATACCTCTATAATTTTGCACATAGCCTGGTGAGGCTGGAATGTTTTACTGTAACCTTTGTTTTTCTTAGCATAGGGAGAATAAAAATAATAGAATGACATTCAAGTACTGTTTGTTTGGTTTGGTTTTTTGTTCTGTCTTGGTGTCTAAGTATTGAACAAAACTGCTAAGGCTTAGATTCAGTAAAGTATATTATTAATGTTAAGAAAATGCAAAAGTGTTCTGGTTCAACAAAAAACTTCAGTACGTACCTAGTTTTCATTACAGTGACAGTTTAAAATGTACTGCAATGTCCTCATGGAGTCCTCATTTATCTTCTATGAACTGTATTTCCTACACAAGCTGGATCTTGTTCTTAAATGCTTTTGTATACTAAAACATTTTAAGAGACACTTTTTCCTATAGCAAAATAAAGTAGGGAAAGGCCTGACATTTTTTTATTTGTGTTTTGTTTGTTTTTAAAGCATTTTTGTGCAACGGGAAGTTTCACAAGCACTTGCAAGAAATTTTTGTTCCCATGGTCATCCGCTACATCGATCTCATGGAATCATCAATTGCCCAGTCCATTCACAGAGGTCTTGAACAAGAGTCATGGCAACCTGTCAAGTAAGTGCTTTCTACAAGATCTGAACAAAGCACCTGCCTATAGCTTTCTGTCTAATCAGGTGTTGTCCCCCGTTGTTCTCTAAATATTCTATTTTTTATTGTATTCCTACATTGTTTATTTCTTCACAGGAGCATCACCAACAGTCTTCCTAATGTAGCTCTTCCAAAAGTTCCAAGTTTGCCTCTTAATCTTCCACAAATACCTAGCTTTACTACACCAACCTGGATGACTTCTTTGTATGACTCCACGTGTGTATTCTTCAATAACCTTCTGACTGTATGTCAGCTCTGCATGGCCTTGCTAGTGTTCTGTGCAGCTGTATTTGGATTGCATGGTGTTTATCATCTCTTAGTTGAAAATTATTGTTTCTTGGGAGTAAGCCAAGCATGGACTTTTAGTGAGTTGCGCTTTCTAGTGCATTAAAATGTAGCATTCTTAAACCTGGTAACTTACAAAATCGACTTGGCAAAGGTCTGTCATAGTATGAACGGTGCTTAATACCCCAAGCAACCTAATGACTCTTCTGAATTAACGAGCAGTGGGGAACCTTTCGGATAATTGATTTTAGATCGTGGTTTTGTAAAGCGAGGCAGCCCATCATATTTTTGCATGGGTTTGATTAACTCATTGTATATTGGTTCTGAAAATCATTGATTGCAAGTATTGTCATTAGATTAAGTATCCATGTTGCAGAGAAACAGTAAAAGGTTAATAAGGAACCAGATTAGAAGTACATCCATTCTTTGTCTGCTTGAAAAAATATGTATTTCTTTTTGATTTCTCCTCAACACTTTAGTGCTCTTTTCTTAAAAAAAATAAAATAGACCAGACGTGCCCTGTTCCGTAGGCATATACCCATAGGTACAGGCCAGATTTCTGTGTGAGGACACATTCATATACATCAGATAAAGGTTCAAGAAGAACCTTATTTTAGCTAAAGTTGTATTAGGAAAGGATGAATGTGAAAGACTTCAAAAAGCACACGTTCAAGATGCAAAGCTTGATAATATGATTTCAGGCCAAGTATCGCCTTCTCAAGTTTTATGACGGAGTTTAACACTCCTAACAAGTACTTAGATCCATTACTGAAAGAATTGATAGATTTTGTTCTGCCAAACTTCTGGTACTTGTCTGTTGAGTATTATGATTGTTGTTCTGCTGCTAATTCCCCTAAAAGTTGACAAAATTCCTCTTAATCCTTGGCTTTGGTACCTTTTGTGTTTACTATAATAATGCTAGGTTTCTCCTGATGTGCTTATGCAAGTCATTTCAGCTTTGAATACAAACTAATTGGTCTTCTGCTACTCAAATTCCTATTTGTTATTCCCATGCTTTCAAGGGTTACTTTTTTTTGAAGAATAGCTTTCAGAGTTAAGAGTTGTTATATTCTTAGTTGTGATCTTCTTACAGTCTGTATTCTAGCAGCCCCATCCAGTAAAAATAACTTGTAGGTATTAAAGTTTGTGTATTTTGAATATTGAATTTATAATTAATATATAATTAACATGGATTTTGGTTTGAAGATTATAGTGGTGGATCTTTCCTAAATGAAGGTTTTGGTGTAGCAATAAATTTCTAGACTGTATTGTCAAAAAATGTGCAAGTATAGCTGTCTGTTCATCCCCCTTGTACATCTGGTGTTAAGGTTCACGGTGTGTATGGTAAAGTATGCATAACATCCTAAACGAGTAAGTGAGGTTTTCAAAGCATTCAGTGAACACTGAGGTTGACGTGAGCTGTAAGCACTTGCCAACTGCTGCTTCTCAAGAGAAGTGGGGAAGAGTGGTGTCCCCACTGCAATGTGGCCTCTGTAAGGCCATCATCCCCTTTCAGCCACCCCACACAGCATTCAAGAAGAGCTCTGCTGAGGTGCTAGCTCCATTGTAGACACTTCTTCACATTGTTTTTCCCTAAATGTAGTGCTTTGAAGTTGTATTTTATAAAATGTGTATAAATTTACATTCAAGTTTGCAGGTAGTATTAAGTTACCTTCGTAATACTGTGGAATTCAGGTAGTAGTTTAAGAATCAGCTTACCTACATCCTACTGAAGAGCCAAGTAACTTCTCAGAATGGCCATGTTTTGTATTTGGATCAAAAAATAAAAGCAAAGGCACTGCAAGCCAGTTATTCTGCCTCCCAATGAGTTTCTTCTTTCCTGCTGGCTACGGTATGTCAGCTTCCGGTGGAGGAAGTGGTTTACTTTCACTATTACATGAAAGAAAGGAGTGTTTTATTTCCCCCACTGTTCCCATACCATCCTTTTCAGGAAGAACAGAGCTTCCTCTTTCTAGTTAAATTCTCCAGTGGGGAGGAACCAAATACCTAGGCTCCAATACTTCTTAAGAAAAACCCAGTGTTCCTTGTCAGTTTTTCTGTCAGTTTTGGTGTGAGGAACACCCACCTTAAATGGACTAGAGTGACATATTACATTGTACATAGAGTCAGCGAGGCACTTAAATTCAGGACCCCAGGCCCTGCTTTGTCAGACATCATGGGTGGCTTCTTCTTCCCACTGACTCCCCCAAGTCCTTCTCTCCCAGTCTGCTATGCTCTCTCCTCCCAGCCACACAGCTGATGCTTTGGGAAGAAGATGACACTATGTTGTGCTGGACATCTCTCTTTCTCTTTGAAAGTGGTTATTTTGGCCAAGTAATCATTATAAATTTGAATTACACAATGAAGAAGCTACAGGCAAAAAAAAAAAAAAAAAAAGAGGAAAAGCAGTCTGTGAGTGAATTGAGTTATAGTTAAATATTTATGAACAACAAGTCCTGTGTGTATTTTGTCTGCAATCAGAAGAGATTTCGTACTCTCCAAACTTCACTAATGTTCAAGTTCATGCTTTTACGTTCATGTTTAAGTCCACTCATATTCAACAGAGCTGTTATGTGCCTACCTAGGAACGGTTGCTGAAGAGAAAGAGGTGAAAATGTATTCACAGTTAGGCATTTCTTTATGTGCTTTATTGATGAAAGTAGATTTTCCCCTCTTTCACATAAAAGTTGCTGCAATTCTTTTGAACTTTACTAGAGAAGATTGTTTACATTTTTTTATTGTTGCTTTTTTTTTTCTCCTTGATCATATGTTTTGGAGCTGTAAATGTATGCTGCTTATAACAGCACTTAGGAAGATTAATACCTCATTTTCAGTTTTTTTTGGCTTAATTATTATTATTATTTGGCTTTCTTATTTGGCATTATTATTTGGCATTGGAAAGGGAGATGTGAAAAGGGGAAAGTGTTATGAGTAGTAGCCTGTTTTTCTTGATTAGTCTCAGGAGAGGACAACTCAAAGGACACCTTGGCTAGACATGCAGAGCACTGTGGATTACTGTTCCATTTGGCTGAAGACAACATCCTTAAAGAGCCAAAAAGTTTTAATATTCTGTAAAAGCATCTAATCAGCCAGAATGAGGGATTTTTCCCTACTTATTCATTAATTCAAATGTACTATTTTAAATTGCATTTTTGTTCCATTTCATATTTTAAATTTAATTTCTCCCCCTTCAAGCCTCATTTAAAGCTCTGTCATTAAGCCCCGCTAGCTTGCGAGCAAAGACCCTTTTCCCCCTTTCAGAAAGGTAAATCCCATCCGATGCCAGCAAGCCTGGTGCTGTGTAGGCCATCCCATTATTGAAAAACCCAGAATTGTGTTGGTGACACCAGCCACAGAGCCACATATAGACTGGGCCCGCCTGTTTCTTCCAATGTCGCCGCCCACAACTGGAAGGAGAGAGGAAAAAATAACCTGTGCTCCAGATTCCCTTACCAGCCGTCCCAAGCCCTGAAGTTTCTTTTTATCACCCTTGGACTACATGTTGTGGCTTCCTTGCCAACCATGTGGAAGAGCAGTAATGTGCAGGTCTTTCTGACCTTTACATCACCTTTGGTGAAGATGGACCATCATCCACATCCATTGACTGGACTTCCACATCCAGAGCCTCATACCTGTTGTGCGGAGGCACCTGGGAAGGTGGGGTGGCCAAGGAGGGTGTTTGCCTTCTGCCCTGACCATGGACTCGCCTCCATTCGCTCTCCTTTAAGCTACTATCTTCAGCCTGGAAGGGGAAGGATACAGGATCCCCTTGATCTTGTTTTTTTTCTAGTGGATGTTCCTGTTTCTGTCCCAGGGAGGGCAGAGCATGGTTCCACCAGTCTATCTCTTTTGCAGAGTCCCTGATGCTCCTTAACCTTCCTACTTCCTCAGGTAGCTCTGCCACCAGGCTGATTGTCCAGATTATCCACCTGGTTACATCCCACACAGCCGTTCTCACTGCTACCATCCATTAGCAGAGAAAGGCTCTGGCATTCCCTGCAGCCCGAGACATGGACAGCTGCATGTTTTCATGGGAGCTCTGTCTGGGTTGCCACATCCATTCTGCCGAGTGCAGACATGGCTTTCCACCAGGTGAATACCATAGCTGTGCTTCTGAGAGGGTGGTGACCATCAACTGAATTCACCTCTTGAGGTGGTCGGGTCATGATACCCTTCCTGCATGCCCTTCTGCCCAAACTGCCACACAAACTGCTGCGCCAGGCCCTGGCTGATGCCCCACGCTCTGTTCACTGCGCTTCTGGTGGCTTGCCCTCCCAAGGCTGCTTTTTATAGGCGTGGGGGTGGTCATGGTTGCTCTGGCAATGCCCAGGCCTCCTCAGCACCTCCTGCAAGAGCGACCAGCTCCTGGCAGGTCTCTCTGCTGCCCTGTCGTTTCCCTGCCTCAGGAAAACCTACTGTGCACCGAGATCTGCCACTCTGCTGAGGGTCAGGCTGGCTCCGGAGCAGCTCCCCTCAGCAACTGACAGCTAGTTTCTGTCACACTGCCTTTAAATCTCCTGCCATTGCTCTGCCAACGCCCAGGCCTCGTCAGCATGGATAGGTGTTTAAAAGTATAGCCAAAAGACTGATGGTATAGTGAATTTAGCTGTTCTACTTTCTGTAGAATAAGATATTTTGAATATAGCTAGCTCCTATTGAGCATTCTGGAAGACAAATGTATGTTGTGGGCCAAATTTATTTTCTTCCAGAAAAAAGTAAAATCAAGAAATATGCTTTGGTTGCTTGATCCTCAGGTTGCCTCACTCTTGAACGAGTAGGAGGATCCGTGAGGTGACTCTGTCCCTAGTATCTTTGGGTTCTGCTCCATTCTTCTCCCTCATCTGCTCATGGAAAATAGAGAGAGGAGGCAAGCACCATTGACTCTGTAACTTCAAAATCCTTTTCTGTTGAAGAAATTCTCTCTTGACTTTCTGAGCACTGAATATACACCTTGAGATGGCATAAAGGAAGTAAATCTGGAGCTCAGAAACTGGGAGTTCACAAAGGACACAGAGCTAGTGCCCTGTTTTGTACACTCCCCACAAAACACTCATGGGTAGTAACTCAGTAATAACCTTAAAAAAGGATAATTGCAGTAATTTATAAAATCACCATCATTGCCCTCAGTAAATTCTACAAAAATGGAAGCCAGCTGATTTTAAATCTTGCAGTTGATTGAGAATGGCCTTAGATATTTAATATTTCTCCTATATTTTCATATCGCAAGCTACGCTATGGAGTTTGACATCTAGGCGAGAAATGACATATTCTACATCTACTCTGGAGCCGTGTGTGTGCTGATCTTGCAGGCCGTGTACATTATTAGTGGACTATTTGACTAATTGCTACTGCTTAGGTAGCTGGCAAGCCTAGTGGGAAGGTGCTTCTCTCACCTGTCACTGAATAAGTGAATTGCTTAGGAGACTGCAGCTCCAAGTTTAATATTCTGCAGGGTCTTGGAGAAACATTATATCTTGGATCTTTTTTTGCTGTGTTCTGTATAATGCAAATCATAAAGCTGTGAAATAATGTAGGTTAAAATGGACCTCTGGAGATACCTGGTCCAATCTCCCAATCAAAGTGTGACCAAATACAAAGTTAAATTGCTGATTAAAAAAAAAAAAATAGCATGGGCATATTTGCCTCTTTTAATCTTTGGAAACCTCTTCCTGCCATGACCTGATTAAAAACAGTGGACAACTAGATAGTACCTTTTGCACAAAGAACTAGTGCTGAAAACTTATGTTTTGACCAGAAAAACAGTGGAGTTTGTGCTTAATTTTAAAAATATAGATAACTATTTTGAATGGAGTGTTAAACCCTGAAGTGACATAACCAGCTCCTAGTAGGGAAAGCAAATCAGTAGATGGTACAACCACTTCAGGGTGTTGAGGTATGTGCTGACAATTAATACCAGTTCTAATGCTTTTACTGAATAACAACCCGGAAGAATCCTAAAAACCAAATAAAATAAGTATCTGGTATAAATAGCAGTAAAAATTTGATTGAAATCACAGTTTTCTGCTGCATTTAACAAACAAATTAGACAATTGTGTCTGGATGTGTGAACTACAAAAAAATAGTTGCTGTTGTGGCATTATATTTTCCTTCCCCATCTTAGTAGTTTAATATCTAGTCAAATTCAAATATCATTAGACAATGCCGAACAAAAAATTGAAGAATGGGACCTCAAAATGATATGAAAAGAGAATGAATGAATTAGTGTTTCTCACAGAACAAATTAGTGTTTCATGAACCTGTGTCTATTATTACATTTATTATAATTGTGAAACTTTATTTGGTAGTATAATGAAACCAAATTAAGTGGCTACCGGGGAGTGAACGTGCATAAGAATACATTGATGTTATCGAGAGCACATTAGTCCTCCTGAGTCCTAAAGAATTTCATTTGGAATTCCATTAGGCAAAAATAAAAAAACTATGGAAGAATAAAATATGGTTAAATTGTATAATCTGATGATGAGAAATGATAATGCTGTTTCTTGAGAAAGTATGTTTTGTTTTCTATAACATATGTGTTCTTATCAACTGTAATATACATATTGAGATTGTCCCCATTTCTGTCCCTATATAATTTGTCTTATTCTTTTACCCCAGTCATCTCAAAAATCAACTAAGTCACTTTTGAATCAAATATTGTATATAACGTAGCATCTACAACTTCACTCAATGCCAGTGTACACAGGAGACGTAATGAAATCTTCAATATTTGGTTATCATATAACTTAAGAAACAGTGCAACAGGATTATAAACTTTCTAAGTAGTGTTGGTGGTTTGTTATTTCTATTTCTTAATTAAACTTAGCAGTGTGTAAGTGCTTCCTATTCAGGTCCAACCTTAACAGGTAACGTCCCAATGCAAGTTGTAATCTTAGCAATCCCATGGGCCTTTTTCCTGCTTCTGCTGTTTTCTTTCAGGAGCACGATACAATGTAAAATTAACAAGTACTATTTCAGATAAGTGGGGATAATACGCATGATATCAAAAAAGGCCTGTCTGAAACTGTGGGCTATCCTCCTATGCATAGTGAAGACATCAAAACGTGCGCCATTTAAAACCAAAGCCGAAGTCAGGGTTGGTTGGTCAGAAACAGCCTTCTCCTTAGGCAGGCGCCACTGCTCCCAGCTCATCACCCACTGCCCAGCCCTTGCTGGTTGCCCCCTTCGTCTAGCCCAGCAGTCCCTTTCGGCACTGAGATGGCATTGCACAAGACAGTGATGGCTCTGAAGTCGTGGCAGCCTTAAGGCAGTGGGGCAAGAGGGGCGGCTCTGGAAGGTGGTGGGGTGCTGTGAGAGCGAAGCAGTGCTCCTGCTGCATCTGCACTGCCTCTTCAGAGCCCTGAACATGAGCTGTGCTTTGCTTCACTTTTTGGCCGTTGTCTCGGTTAACCTGGTGGTGCTACTGTCTGAGAGGTGCATTAGGTGGTCAGATATTAGAGGTCCTTTGTTCATTTTTTCATCTGACCCTGCTCTGTCCTGAGCACGCTCAGCACTCACTGACTCCTCCTGTGCAACATGGGATCACTTAACACTTTGATAATTATGTTATTTTGTCATGAGGCAGAAGAAATAACATGGCAGTAGTGACATATTTAAATTACTTCCATCTGAATTGGGACTGTCAGACAGAGATTTTGGTGCTTGTGTCATTTAACATCGTGGAATGCCGTGTGAGTAGTATTATGGCTACTTGAACAATAACCCAGGCATTGCAACACAAGGCAGTGGAAGTGTAACTGTAGTTACTGCTAAGATTAGCCTTAAATTGTTGTGTCTTATCACAAGCAAATCTCTTTAAATGTAGCATCCAGTTCAGGGTGGAAGAAGAGCTTTAAAATCAGATGGACAATCTGAGATGACATGGAGCGACATTAATCCACTGTTTGTTTGTGCACAAATTTCTTTAAATAGTTTCTCTTCTCTTTTTTCCACTGGGATCTGATGTTATTCCCTCAGTTAGAATTAATGAGTGTTTATCAAGGGACTATTTGTCTGGGTACCTCTTTTACAGTATTACTACTAGCATCCTCATTTCTTTGGTAGGCTTATCTACCAGAGTTATGAAGGCAAGAAAACATAGGTGCAGTCTTCACTGTTTCAGAAAGGTCCTTACTAATTAATAATTCCTTGACCTTTTATTTTTCCTGTCTTGATCTGAAATTTGACCTACTTCATTTTCCATGTTCCCCATCATCCCATCTACCTCCCTACTCTGTCGTATTTCTCAGCTAACTGATGAGAAGACTTTACTTTTTTCACCCTAATGGGAATTATTTTAAATTTTCCATGACCGTTTTCACATTCTTGGAATAAAAGCATCTGTACTATGAGATCCAGTGAAGTGAAGGAGGAAGATGGTGTGATAAGGAAATCTTATTACCTTAGATAATTCTGTGACAACTGGGATAGACATCCATACATTTATCTTCTGTTTCTTGGGGACTTTGTTTTGTTTTGTTTCTTATAGAAATGGCTCAGCTACATCAGAAGATCTTTTTTGGAAACTGGATGCTCTGCAGATGTTTGTTTTTGATCTTCACTGGCCAGAACCAGAATTTGCCCACCATTTAGAGCAGAGACTTAAACTCATGGCCACTGACATGATAGAAGCCTGCGTTAAAAGGTACAGTAGAAATGATCAAATATTGGGAAAGATTTGAAAATTAACATAGGAACAGCCACACTGGCTCACAGAGGTACATCTGTTTCCTGCCGTGGTCAGCAGCAGATGAATAGGGAAAGGTCATAGCTGTAAAGAGAACATGACTTGTGTGTATTTCCCAGCATCTGGCAATCAGCAATTTGGCAACATCTAGGAAATACCAAGGAGAATTTCTACGTATGTTGTGAACAGTCTCTTGGAGGACAACAAACGAAATCTCTGCTATTCCATATTTGTGGCAAATATTAACAAATCTCAGAATTGTACTAAAAGAAATAATTTTTTGGTTTGTACATTTCTGTTCTCCATTACTATATTATTCTTTATTTTCAGTTAATAATACTACTTAATTTATCATTATTTTAGAGTACTGTCTCTAAGAAATATATTACAAATTAAAGAGTATGCAACATTTCTGTATTTATACAATAAACAAAAGAAGGTTATTTGTAAGTCATCAAACTGAAACTAAGTTTTATATCACTAAGCTTCTGGAAAGTATAGAAAACATAGTGTTTTTTTTCTTCAGCTTTATCTTATAATTATGGGTATATTCTTTTAAATTAAGCATAGGTGATCTAATCTCTGCCATAGCTTTCAGAACATACCACTGAGCTTAGAATATCTGTATGTCTAGAAAATTTACAGGGATCTCCTATTAGGTTCTTCAGAAGCCATGATCCCACATACAGAGAAAGCTTAGTCTGGACACATAAAAATATTGATTTTATTTTTTTTTAAATAAACAGAAGAATAGGGAAAGATAAAGAAGATTTGTAGGCAATTTAATAGTGTCAATCAGAAAGTATACAACATTGATAAAGAAGGCTAAAGAAACAGAGAACTTTTAAGATCCAGTAAGATTAAATCTGATAACATAGTATTTTATTATTTTTTGTTAAAAACAGTAGAAGCAAGGAAAACCTCAGGCTTAGTATATGAGCCCATTGCTAGAGCTACAGTGATGAAATTGTGGTAAAAAAAGGCAGAAACATTTCACAAACATTTCTATTTGATTTTGGAAGAGGAGTGATATAGTGAATGGAATAAAAGTTTAAGCTCTTTAGCAAAAGAAGATATGAGACAGTACCTCCCAAAACTGAAGTCATGTAAGCTTACATCCATCTGTTCTAAAGAATTTGGTATAGAAGCTCAGTCAACTACAAATATCTAACAAATCTTAGAAAAGTGGACAGGAAAACTATGAGTGTAATCTTAGTCTTAAAAACCATAAAAAGAATAGCATTGAGATGCAGTAATATATTCATTATATTGACTTTGAACCTGGGAAAAATGAAAAAAATCTTTACAATGGGACTCTTACCATCAGGACTAAAATACGAATATGTATATAATTAGTACTATTTAAAATAATTCATTGAAAAATGAATCTTTTCAAATCCACCCTGTCTTTTTAAAGATTATTACAGATTAATGTGGGAAAGGCAATTGTGTTAATATAAATACTTGGATTTCTCCTAGGCAATAAATCTAATGCCACATGTTGTCATTATCTCGAACTTTGCACCAAACAGATTTAACTGTGTGGATTTTAATGGCACACACAAAATAGGTTAAAAGTGGCTCACTGCCAGAATCACAAGCAGAAGTTGAGAACAGAATTATCAAGAAAGAGGCATTGCAGAAAGAATTCCTTATGGATTGGGTTTTGGCCTGTGATACCAATCGGACATCTTTGCTGCTTGCTTTTCTAGAGAATAAGAAGATTCTGGTGGCAATAAATGAAGGTTTAGTTAATATTGCAGAATGGTCCTGGTGTCAATACATAAAATGTATTAATATTTTAGAGTTAATACATAACATGCTAGTGTTAACATAATAAGTATGTTTTCGTGTGGTGAAAGATACCATATGTCAGGTAACAAAGCAAATTACATCCATAGGATGTATTGTATTAGACAGAAGCAACTCAGAAAAGAATGATAAAACTATTCTATTATAACTCTTATTGTGATACTAATATGATCTATAAGACATTAAAATGGAAATAGGATGCGTCTGTTCCCATCTTCTTAAAATATTGTGTCAGTTTCTGGTACCCACATCTGAAAATAAGGGTGGAAATAGAATGTTACTTTTATATTTACGTATTCTGAATTATTATAATTTATTTCCGTGACATTGCTTCTTATTTACACTGATGTGAGAAGAAAATAGGTTTTTTGTGTTATGTATCTCTTGATACATCTTACTTTTCAAGATGAATATTAGTATTTGCTTAATAATAAACTCCTTTTCTTCAATAAAATTATCTTTTCTACTAAAGCCAGAAGAGGATTTTTAAATTATATTTCTTAGAAGCAAATATTTGGTAAGATAAACTGCATTTCAACATAGAAGTGCTGGAAAATGTGGGGTATTTTCATTGCTTTAAATTGTTCTTAGTCATCATAAAAGGAAGCATATTGTTATCTAGTAGGCAAGAAGATAATACTTTTATTATTCAACTGAATTAGCTGAAGTAGTGCAGAACCTTGAGATTGCCATCAATGCAATTGTTTATTGAATGGGTGGATATTCTGCACTTACAGAATTTTATTTCGAAGATGTTCTCACGTGCGTGTACGTTGTTAAGCCAACACGTTTAGTAAGGTTTATGCATATGTACGCTGGTTGTTCAGAATTATCAGAGACTCATATTATGAATTGTGTTTTAATAAACAGGACAAGAATTGCATTTGAAGTCAAACTGCAAAAGACAAACAAAACAACGGACTTGCGTATCCCTTCTTCTCTGTGTACAATGTTTAATGTCTTAGTTGATGCCAAAAAACAGACCGCTAAACTCTGCATTCTGGATGGGGGGCAAGAGGTAAGTGAAATTTTGTACATTTAATTTGTATGTTCAGTTAATCTGAAACATCTCACGCTGCAGACAGTCCTTAGTAGATTAATTTCAAACTAGCTGAAATGGGTCACGTAGCTCTGTTTGTACAGGAGCATGCATAGACTGCTCCCTAGAAGCATCATGCAAGACACAACCTCTCATCTTCCACCAGAGAAGACACAGAGTGCTTCTGTAATTTATTTGCTTTGACCTGTGAGTCTGTTGAGCATTCAGAGGATTTCTTGACTCACAGCCTCTCCAGGAATTTCTCTTGGGTTGCAGCAGAGAAACAGCCCGCTTCAGGATTAATAGTAAAATAGAACCAAAACATTGTCCTTTGCAGCCAAGTTTTAAACGAGTAAGGTTTGTTTTTAAATGGCTCATATACCCATCATTCATGCCTGTATACATGCTGAAAATAGAGGAAAGAAATAACCAGGTAATTTAATGAGATTTTTTTATTTTGTCTCCAAGGACAGAGACAGTTTTGGCAGTAGTCTTCTGCCAGGACTGTAGATAGTCCACAATGAAGCACTGATGTGCCTTTGGCTAATATTTAGACTTCACTGAATACTGTCCTTCTCATGTTGTCACTCTCAACAGGAATAATCTGTGAAGTGAAAAAGGGCACGCTATGTAGACTGGTGAGATCACCAGAATAAAATTATAACTGGTTTTGCTGTCCTAATGCATTAGCAGTGTGATTCTGTTTGATATCATTTTGGAGAGAGAGTGAAAACATTTGGCAGAATTCGGCAACAAAAAAAGTATGTCTGCTTTGGAAAGTTTCATGTTTACATTATTTGGTCATATTGTTTCTGTTGATTTTGCCATTTCTGTACTGTGCTCTTCATTTTATTGATTCATCTTTTTAAGTTAGCATATTCGATGTAATTGTCTTTTTTTTTCCCCCAATTAAATGAGACATTCATCATTTTCCTGTTCTACCCTGTCATCTTTATTTTTCCTTTTGGTTTTCCGTGGCATGAACCAGTTTGCTAGTCAATGGGTAAGTGTCTTTTCATTGTTTTTTAACCTACCTTTTTTTCTTTGGTTATTAACAACCACTTTTTATTTTAAATGGTAATATTGCTTTTCTTGTTAATTTGTTTTAGCCTAGCCCTTGGAATTCCTTTACAGCCTGACCTTGCTACAGACTGGTCATGAGCTTCTCAATTACTCTTTCCTTATTCATCCTCTTAAGGTGGTTCCAGATGAATTCTTCATTCTTCTGCTTTTCAGACCCAGACTCCTGTCTTACCAGCTCACAAAGTTATGGACTCTTTCACTTCTCAGCGAGGCAAAAGAGCAACAAACAACTTGTTTCAGGCTCATTAGAAGTAAACGACTACTAGCAACTCTTTGTCGCAGGCTGATGCTGCCATTTCATCCTTTACTTACTGTCCAAGCAATAACCTGCAAATATACACATGCACACCATTCTTTGGGGACAGACAATACCAGTACCTCCATAAAGACCTGCAGACAAATGTTAGAGCCTCATTCTCCACAGTCACACTGTTCCTCTCACCTGCTCTGGACAATACCTCCTGCATTGTCAGCCAGTCCCCCTCAGAGGCAAAGTTGAGCATTCACAGTTACCTTTTGGACAACAGACCCTCACCAGATGCTCTTCTGAATTCTTCCCATTCTCTAGATTTTCAAGCTCCACCATATGCTCTTTACAACACCAAAACAGAAATGCATCCCTTTTTCCCTACTAGGTCTTCTTGTGCTTCTTTTCAATGCAAGAGTTTGATAATTTAGCATACCTGTGATGAAATACACACTTCTTTCAAAGTCCCCAAGCTAATCTTCATCCCAATTCATCTAGTAAACCAAAGGAACCTTCACATATCAGAAATTATCCAATAATATGGAAACTTCCTTCTTTCTCATAAACTTTGAATTATTGCCTATCAGTTTCTTCCATTTACAAGGCTTTTTTTGAAGATGGAGAAAAAAAAAAAAAAAAGGCTTTTCAGTTGCTTGTAACTGATGTCATAGTTGTGTGAAACTTCAAGATTTGTTGGGTGAGATGCTTCTGGAATCTGCACATCTGTCAAAGCAGGCAGGAGAGCATCTCATAACATAAATAGTCACATCTCTGGCTCCTCTGTAGGAGCTCTGGCATTTCAAATAACTCCTACTTAGCCACTTGGTCTTGAAACTTTTTCCATATTACCTTTCCCTTGTCCTCTTTCATCTTCATTTTGGTCTCATACCTGGTCCTTCATGACAGTCAAGAAAAGCATTCCATAAGGCCTGAGTTAAAACTTTTTAAAAGGGTTGTTCATTCACCTAAAACTCAACAATGAGTATCTATCTGACAATTTCTAGAACTTATTCTGTGAGGGATGGAAGGTGTTATTTAATTAGACAGTGAGACTCAAACATCTCCTTGAATACGGGATGCTCTTTTCTTACCCTATGTGGAGCTATAAGCATTTGTACATTTTGTTCAAGTAGAGTCAGGTGCGGAAGTTTTCACCCTGAATTGTCAGATAGGAGGGAATTCTTGCTTATCATGTAATTAGGGCATTCTGGTCATGGTTAGCAATCATAGCACCTTGAGTTTAGAGTTTAAATTTGATTGAATCCCCTGGTTTTCCTACATTACTTCATTCTTCGTTCTCCCAAATGTCTTCCAGTTAAGTCCGCGCTCATAAAGAGTGACTAAGTTGGCCATTCAGGAGGGTTCCCTCCCCTCTTTGCCTTCTGGATATCACCTTAAAGCTTTAGAGAAGCACAGCTCGGCTGGCTGGATGCCTTCTGCATTGGTTGGCAGTTGCCTTAGGAGGGTTTGAGAAGAAGATCCAGGGGAGGATTGCCTTATCTCAGACTAATTGTTGGTGCCTGCAGCCTGCTTCATGGACAACCAGTGACAATTCATGGAGCAGGGTACAGCAAGACAGCTAAGTAACATACCAGATGCTGCTATTTCTCAAACGGTTGCCTGTCGGGCTTCTTAGTGTCAGTGTATGTAATCTCAAGTAGTTGTACAGTGAACAGTGTCCCACTTTCTTTTTTCCTGAACCAGAAGCCAACAGGTGCTACTCCTTTACAGTCCCTGGATCCCAAGTCCAATGAATAGCAGCAGTAAGGGAAACCTTTTCTGTCACACAACATCCAATCCAGAGATTTTTTGGCCTTTGTTATATGTGGTAAATAGTTTAAGACCTATAAACTTAGAACTTTATGATCTAGATGCTGCAGTATTCTGCCAACATTCACCTTTTTGAGTATGACAGGTAAGAATCACACAGGAAATATTCCTAGAGGCAAGAATCAAATAGAAAATATTTCTGGCACCAGTTAGGTTGACAAATCATTAGATCCGAGCAGGACCTTAGATCTTAACCACAGCTTATTTGTTGTTTTGTGTAACTGGGTAACATGAACAGAGTAAATGCTGCTGGACTATACCAGTGAGTGCTTCATAGCGGAATATATATAGAAGCTATTTGAATTGTTTCAGAATTCAAGCCACCCAGTACCCCATCATTTGTATAAAATAAGAGAGACGTACTTTTCAATTTGGGGAAAAATGAGTGCCATTTCAGTGGAATGTGCCACAGCCAGTGCTGTGTATATCAATAAAAAAATTTAGGGAAAAGTGAGCTTTAATTTGATGAACTTTGTTTCTGAAGCTGTTTTGATTCATAAAATTAAAGGAGGAGCCTCATTTAACTGCATAAGTAGTAGAGGATTATAGCCGAATTGATAGTAAAAAGTGCAAAGACAATTAAATATGTGTGTAATATTGTTATATGTTGGCAGTAGCAGTTTCAGTTCATGTGATCATGTGCAATTTATTTTCACAGCCATCCAACCTTAAAACAAACAAAAGAAAGCTATCTTGAAACTCTTTTAAACAAAACCAAAACCAAAATACCTTAGTAGTTAAAAAAGCCACCTCCGGTATTGGGTCGCCGTGAGGCAGAATAGAAACGAAAATTTAATATATTGTAGAATTGAGCAAGTTACAGTTCTCAGCTCATCACCACAGGATTTAGGAAAAAACGCCTCTGTTCCCCAAAAGCACAAGTGTCAAAAGGCACTAAAATACTTTGTCTTCTTCCAAATGGTACTAGGAGCAGAGAACCACATCTGGAAGACCAGCCAGGCTGTCCTCAAAAGACGGTCCCATTTGTTTACGTCCCATAACACACTCTGCAACTGAGCATAGTTTTCTTCCTCCTACAGCTGCAGCTGTATTTCATATTTCACTGGGAGTTACTCTAGGGCAGCTGGAAAGGCAGAGACCCCTTCAGAGGCTTTGAGGTGATGCTGAAAGACTCCACAACATGTATTCAAATAATTTAGCTGTGGGAGCTGACTTCTTTAGATTCAGACTCCATGTGGATTGTGATCACATCAGCCAACAGAGGAATGTACAAGCACAACAGACCATAAATGTGTTTGGAAAAAGGGTGAGGATTTGTCTGCTCTCACTGACCGATCTTGGCAGAAGTAGAAAAGCTGCAGTCCTACAGGTGCTGAGTTCAGGATGGTGCATAAAACCTTGTCAGCTCATATGATTTTATCATGAATTCTACGACATCTGTCATCTTCTTAAAGCCTGTCTCCTGGAGTCAAATAATCTTCCACAAGGATCTGAAGTTTTGTTTTGTTGGGGGTGGCTGTTTTATTGGAAGTTGGCACTGGGGAGGAGTGGGTTAAAAATTTATGATCGCACAGTTTGCAAAATGAATCTTGAAAAAAATGAAATTAATTTCAGGTTGAAAAAAATCAAAAATTATTTCTAAACAAACGTCATTATTTTGGAAGCTTGTTGTGATTTTTGAATAATTTGATTTAGTTCTTGTTTTTCTTGGTCACACAGTGAAGTTACTGATTATATTCCATTCCCGCAAAATTATATTTGCCTTATGGTGAGGAAGAAAAAAAGAAAAAAAAAAGAAAAAATATAGGAACTGATCTTAGAATATGCATAGGTCCATTAATTTAATGTGCCATGGAGATAAAGTTTCAGATACTTTATGAGAGGGACAACTATGATTTTTCATGGATCATAGGAATATGTATAGTTTTGACATGCATCTGTGGGAGAATAATCATTTTTTGTTTTCAGGGAGTAAGAAACTATTGCCTTCTGAAAACTGTAAGCAACAGGTGTCAGACAGTTTGGGGTGATTTAAGTCCTTAGCAGATCAAGACAGTATTACGTTGTTCAAGATATTAATATGATTAGAATAAAATACATCTGGAACTATGGAAAATTCTTTGATGTATTTCTAATACATTCTTTCACTCTTCCGAGGAGATATCTTCTAATGTTTGTCTGAAAAACGTTTTCCACATGTTTCAAGTGGTTTTAAACTTTCAAAGAAATTAAACCCAAAAATTAACACGCTTGGTGTTGGTACCTGCAACAGATACATGTGTGTGGGCGAACACATCTCATAGCTTTACCCTCTCTTAATTTAAATGCAGGTTCGGTAGGTGTGCTGATTATGAAATCACTCCTAAATATATTAAGCGGGTCAGATTTCGTGTTTTGGTTTGTATGGCAACTCTGAGACAGATGAAAAATAGCCTTTAAAAACTTAGGACTCTGAAAACTATTCAGCTGGCAGCTGCTAAGTTAGGCTAATGTTTATACTGACCCCAGTACTTTTACTCTGAGCATTATGCTGTTAGCTGTTCCAAGTAGCCTTGAACTACGAAGATAGGGTTAGTCTTTACAAGTCACATTTTCTGTGAAGTGGCTATTGGGGACAATCTTTGCTGTCAGATAAATGTTTCTAAAGGAAGAATTACTGTTTAAATTGATGTGCCTCCTTGAAAGAATGGGATCCCTAGTTCCTGTTAATTTCAGGAGGGAACTCTGTAGTATTATCTAAAAAGTCTTTCAGATTTATTTTAAAAGCATTTACTTAAAGGCACCTTCTTTATGAAAAAGCAAAAGAAAAAGGCTACGGAGAATGAAGTCTGTTTTACTATGCCTTTTATGGCCTATTAATTTGTTACCATCTATTCTGCTGTGTTGATGAAATTTTAATTTTGCCCTTGCTTGAGCATATTGTAAGATTTGTATAAACTGCAGCTCACTGTGCTAACAGAAAGGCTCTTTTAGGATGAACAATTGGAGCTCATTTTATTTCTAGAGGACATTTAAAATAACTTATGAATGAGAGTTGTCAGACATGAAATGCTGTATTAATTAAATCTTATTCTAGTCTTTTTGCTTCTCCAGCTAAACCAACCCTTTAGAAAAAAAATACATGGCCACCTTAATTATATAGGAGAAGACAAAAAGTATCCTTCACATTCCTTCGCCTGAATAAGAATAAGAACTCAATTCATCTAAATAATAACCCCATTAGCTGCTTAACTCAACAGTGTACATGGGAAAATTTTCAACACAGAATGTAAGAAAGTGTTGATTGGGTGGATCGTTTTCAAGGGTTTGTTCTTCTGATGTTCAAAATGATAATTTTAAGTAAATCTGATCTGGCAGGGTTATCAGCTTTGTACCATTTATGACTTATGACAAAAGTGTGTGTTCATATACATGCTAATGCTTCTTTATCTTTTCAAATACAGCAACAATACCATTCAAAAATAGATGACTTGATTGAAGAAACTGTTAAAGAAATTATTTCACTTCTTGTTTCAAAGGTAAAACTGTTTGGATTTTAATTTATAATAAAGCAGAAAATATATCTTTAATTATTGAACTTCTGAAATGTCTTTAAATGTCACAGGTTTTCTATAGACAGTGAGATTGGGTGGTCAACGGCATGATTTGTAAATAATAGTCATGTAAATAATATTGAACTTACAAAATTAAATTTTATAACCCATTAGATAAACAATTTCTGTGCAACCTGCTAATCAGGTAAGTTTCTCTTCTGAATTTCTGTTAGCAGCTAGTAGAACTGGTAGGACTTGATTATGTCAATATTATCTTAAGTAATGCCATGTTTTATTTTTTGTTTTATTTTTCAAATTAAAATGTTCCTATCGCTAAGTAGTGTTTAAATTTTGTATTTAGAGATGGGCAACATCCAGAGTGTTGGTATAACATTTCTATTAGATTTTTTTTTCCACAAACCATTTAATTTAAAAATATTTTATATGTTATGATTTCTTGAAATTGACTTTGTAGGTTTTTATATGTAAAAGAATATGTTTTGACAGGATATAGGGACTTGGAGAATAAGTGAAGAAAATTTAAACAATGGTTTGTGTTACTGTAGCACCTCTACTCCAGTTAAAGTCTTAAGTGCTTGATATAAAAGAAAAGCTTTCAGTCCCTGATAGTTTGAAGGACACAGCAAATAATGACAGAAAAGAAAGATTTTATAAGAAGTTTTGCATTGCAAACTACCCCAAAATATCTGATTTTCAAAGTAGGATAAATAAGCCATACATTTACAATTTTTAAGTTAGTGACGAAAAATAAGACTCTGGTCATATTTTCATCATGCCTTCGTTTTCACTTGTCACAGCTTCCTGGCAGGGGGTGGGGACAGCAGGAATCTCCTTTTGGATTGACACCCACCATGCTTCCACAGGAGTTGAAGAGGAAGGCTTTGTAGAAGTTTAGTCATAATGTGTCCACTTACTGATAGATGTGTAGAAGCCACACATTTTTTCTCTGCAGTGAAGTTTTGATGCAAACTTAACTACAGATAGTTCAACTCGACTGTTTCGAGTTTTACTTGCTACCTGTGATCACTCTGAACTAACCTGCCAGTTTATGTTTTTAGTGTTATTGAAGAGGAAGAAAGAGGAATTTAATCAGAGCAACTCATGCTCTTAAAAGTGAATCCTTTTGATTATTTTTATTAATATCAGTGATTATAGAAGAAGGAAGAAAATAGTCATATTCCTCCTGGATATGTGTACAAGAAATTCTAGAGACAACTGCTGTCAATACAGAGGGATTTGCATTATTAGTTATCACATATACTAATCTCGGAACAGGAAGCAAATATTCTGTGTCACTGGGTGATCATTAGAAGCTTAACCAGTCTCTCCGCACTTGAGATGTGAAATGCCAATGACATCTTGATTGCTTCTGTTTCAAGGCAGAAGGCCTCTCAGGGTACAGAGAAAGGCTGATGTTTCACTCTTGGTTTTGGCCAGGAAAAATGCACCTCAGTGTGCGTGATACCCATTTGTGTTCATTTTTTTCAACTAATATATTTTCATTATTTTTTAGCTTTTGCCTCTATTATTTCCTCTGCATTGCAGTGGAATAAGTGTTTCAATCATTGTTTTTAGCTGCAAGTCATCTATGAAAATGAAAAGAGTACTTTCACTTCAGTGAGACTTTACTTGGCAAAGACTATACTGTGCATTTTGTATGCAAGACGTACCAAGCTAAAGCATTTCACAAATCACAGGAATAGCACAAAACAGTGAAACAAAGCACAGTGTGTCTCAGGGTAACCAATTCAGAGAATGCAAGGTATATGCAGAAATGCTCTTAGAGCTTCACACATCCGTACACTGACATCTCAGAAAAACACGTTTCCAGCTTCATAACTAAGCCTTTCGTTTAAATGGACATCCTTGACACTGCAATGTTTTCCTTTCTGTTCTTTTGTGTCCCACTTGTACTGGAACCGTTTGTTGGCACTGTGGACACCATGTTGTTTATGAGATCAGCCACTTCCATAGCGCATCTTTGCACAATAAGATTGAACACCCTTCTGCAGAAAGAATCCTTGCCAGTCAGATAAAATGAGTTAAAGTATGAACAGCAGCTTCTAACAGGCGTGCAACGGCAAAGCAGAAGGCTGGTATTTGGTCTAATAAAAGGACTGTAATTATACTGTGCATGGGGTGCAGAAACAACTGCCACTCTCTCTCGTGATGTGGTTTTATTCCTTGCTCGGCGCCTACATACTGGTGTCTTAATTAATCACTGTAAATATGACAGGTTAGATTGATAAATGACAAATGTAGGTTTGCACTTGCTCCTGCTCCTTGAACTGTTAAGAGCAGGGCTTATTGTAAAGTGATGATCTCAGTTCCTCTGGAGGTGACACTGTTGTGACACTGTTACAGTGCCCATTAACAGCATGCCAGATGGAATTTTGTTCTGTCCTCACACTCATAAAATGATACTCGTGGTTGTGGGAATGACTGTGTTGGGAGCAAGGGATGACTTTTAAAACAATCTTTATATAAACTGGAAAGCAATTCATATGTGTAAAATAAATGCGCACCAATAAAATGGCCGACAGATATTTTATGTTATATACCATGAATTAACTGAGCAACGTAACATCACAGAGGGTCATGAGAAGGGGATTTGTTTGCTTTAAGGTTAATTTGGTGGAGTTTAAACATTAAGGCTATAATTAATGCAATTAATGAGATTTTTTTTTAATCAGAAATACATTTTGGCAAAAACGCCTTTTCGTGCCGCTTGCTGAGGAGTCACACTACTCAGAGAATCGCAGGTGAAAGTATAGGGGAGAGGAACCACCCTACACCAGAGATCTGGGGCATACAATTTCTTGCCCCTTTTTGGCCATGTAATAGCAGTTCAACTACACATGCTATTGCACTGTTGGGTGAAATCAGAGCTGGGTTTCTATTCAATAGCAAAGATAAGAGAAACATGATATCGAGATCACCACCTTTAACAATTGTGCTCCATCATCTTTGAAGCTGTGATCTTAGAAACTGTGGTCCTGGAAAATAACATGTGTTTTCTACCCAAACTACGTGCTGGGCACACACACTCCTATAATTAACCACGTGTTCTAGAGGCGGCAGAGTGGTGTTGGGTAGCGGGTCCCAACACCCCCAAGGAGAATTTTTGGGTTGGGTTTCTATCTCTGCAGTGGTTCAGCAATTTCCATTAGTTTGATCGATAGGCGAAGCTGCGAAAAGAATGTTGTCCTTGATTTCAGCTCTTTGTGAAATGGACAAAGTGATTGAATTCACAGTTCGCATTGCCATGCTGAACATTAAAAATCTGAGGAAGAAAAATTCACATTCTCATTCCAAATATTTACTTTACGTATTGCGCATTTAGATTTTTCGCTGTGTTTTCCCTCCAGGTTGTTTCGGTGTTAGAAGGCGTGCTGTCTAAATTGTCAAGATACGATGAAGGCACTTTCTTCTCATCATTAGTTTCATTCACTGTAAGTGTTTCGTTTCACAGTGGTTCTGTTCTTCTTTCTGTGCGTAATTTGGAAATTGTGCACAATCTATAGTAATAAGCACTTACTGTGCGTTGTTTTATTTTTAATTTTCTAAAGGTGAAAGCAGCTGCAAAGTACGTTGATGTTCCCGTAAGTACAACCCTTTTAATTTTTTTTTTCTAGTGTTCATAATAATTCAAAAAATAGGGGTCTTGTTAGCTTACATTTTTTATTGTTGACATTTTGCTTTCCTACAGAGATTCATTATAGCTTTACACAGAGTATTTAAACAGCCACTACAACCCTCTGAGGGCATTTTGTTTCCCTCAAGCAACGAGTAACTCTCAAAGCAAAGCTTAGAAAGGTTATTCTTAATGTACATTTTCAGTTGTGGATCAGTGAGGATTGTAACTTAGATATTCTTTTGTAGGGGTCTTTCCATCAGTTGGCTGAATTGTTCAAATGTACCAGATAAGCAACAAGGAAAAGCATCATACTTGAATACCCATTATTTATTGATTTCTTACTTCAGGACCCAATCTTGCTTATATAATCCCTTGCTTGCTAAATCTCTATTTGATTTACCATTGCTTATGCAATGTTTGTGTGGTATAAATAAAAACTAAAAAGAGTGTGTATATATATATTTATATATAAAAGCAGAATTCAGCTATTAGAATATTTTAGAGTATCGTAGTAAAATGACTTTCCTTTAAAAAAGCAAGGAAGAAGTTATCAAATATTGTCATTATCACTGTCAATAAATATCCTTTGTTCGCTCACAAATCTGTGTTCTCATCCCTATTTTATGTGATTCTAAAACAATCTTTATTCTCCAAGCATAGCAAAACAATGAGTAAAACTGTTATGTTAATGACCTTACAAGAAACAAAATTACAAATATGGAGGAACATTGGACATGCTAGACTGTATGGTGGCTAGAAATCCTTTCAGCAGTTCTATACATAAAAATATAATATTTGCACACTTAATTATTTTTTTAAATCCATGCATACTAAATAAAAGGCAAAATCTCTTTCTGGAATTTCTTCTTTAGCTTTATTCATAAGACGACAAATTCTAACATTTCTGTTTGGATGGTGTTTTCAGAATTTTTTTCTTATTTGGTTACATGTGGATGTTTTGTTGAATTGTATAAATGCTCTTGTGTTTTATAAAACACAATCTTGCATTCAAAGGACTGACCTCATATCAAATCCAGTTAATTTAGAATACCTCTTGTTAATATATTGTTCTGCGGAGCTGCCGCAAAAGGTCCTTGCTGAGGCACTTAAGACTGAAAAGCCTAAAGAAAAAATTACTGAACAAACTAGAAATTCATTGACTTCTTTCAGGCAACATGAAAAACTCTCCAAATAACATCGAATATCTATGAGACGGAGATGTCAAAGTCTTTTACCATTGCCCTGGATAGGTTGACATTGAAGTTCACGACAAAGATGAGACCAAAAAATACCTTTGCCACAAGCTCAGGGGAATATTGTGAGTCAGGTCACACAGGGATGCACTGCTTCGGAGAGAGGGGAAGGCAGAGTGGGGATGTGGTTGCCGCAGCCCCATTGCCTTTCTCACATTCACTGAATGGTGTTGCTTGGCCTGAAGAGATGACCAGGTTATAGACGGGCTCTCAGGATCCTTGCATTTTTACAGCCCCTTTGCTTTTCAGCTATCCCACACAACTTTCCCAGAGCCCAAGATGTGAACAGCACTGTAGTACTACAGTTGTAAGCTGCAGGTGTAAACCGTACTTCAGGGAGGCTGTGGATCTGACCAAGCAAACATTTTCCAAATTCTGGAGGACTTTTTTCCTAGGTTGAAGGCGTTTGATAGGCTGGGGTTTGGTTTTGCTTCTTCACATTTCTCCCCTTGTTGTAAAGATGCAATTGAGGCCAAGAAGAGCTGTTACTGTCACAACTGACAGTGAGTGTCCAGTCTGAATAGGGTCTGAAATCACGGGTTGTGGAAGTTACAAATTCCGACTGCAAAAGGAGGCTGTAAGTCATCACATTGCAAGGTCATCTCCTGGGCTCACAGTTGAAGTGAGAAGTGGAGAGAGGGGCGGCACAGGGTGAGGAATTTACACTGAGCTCTTGGTCGTGCGATGGTAACCTAGCAAGCCTGCACTAACGCTAATTAAATGCCTCATGTGGATGTATTTTGAACTTATATGGTGTAAAATCTCTTCTTGTCCCTCCTTACCATATAGCTGCTTATATGGAAGTGACTTGAAGGTGACCACAGTAGGCCCTTCCTTTTGATATGCTTGCAAATGTGCGATGGCCACATTCTGCCCCCATGCCCCACCTCCATTCGAGGATCTCACTGGGTTACCTTAACGCTGCCATTGGGGTCCCTGAAACAGAGCTGTTGATCCCTTGGTGGGTCTGGTGGAGAAGGGGGAGAGGAGCTGCAAAAGGCCTTTGGGGTTTTTTTGAGTGTGTGAATTCAACAGTTTTTGATCTTTGATTACCAGGCTCAATATTTGGCAAAGAGGGGAACATATACTGGGTTAGAGTGAAATAAGAAGTAACTAACTAGACAAAAGAGATGTTAGAAGAAAATGAAGGTAGTGCTGAGCAGGATGTTTTAGAGAGAGGATGAGAGGTAAAGGGGATAAAAAAGTTAACAGGTGATTAAAAATAGAAATAATAAAGGAATCAAAAAGGAGAACATTCTTGGATGATTCTTGGTCATTTTGAGCACAAGGTTAGTTCTATTAATATTGAGAGAGAATTTAGATATTAAATAGTTGGACACGAAGAGGCACACTCCCCAAAAGGCATCGCTCAACTTCTCAGCACCAGCATGGGAAACGTAGACACAGACTTGCAGTTCATTTGGCAGATACGTTTGTAAAAAATGTTGCTATCTACCTTACTATTCATTAATCTTGCCAGCGAATTATGAATAACTCCATCCAAAAAAAGAGTGTAATCTCTTTTTTTTGAACCTGTTTAAGAAAGCATTCGTATAAGTCTCCATTTTTCAGAATGCCCTTTAGGAAGTGAGACGTACGCAGTCACAAGGACCTCTCGTTGCTTTCCCCAGCCATTGCGTATAGGGCTATAGGGACACTGTGTGTGCTTTGGTAACCGAAACACCGTCAGAAATACTAGGAACAGTCTAAAATAACACAGACTAAGAAGAATAACAACAATGATGGCTTATGATTTCCTGAAAATAATAAAGAAAAAATCTAATTGCTATTACGCTCTTTTTGTTGGTAATTGTCACAGTAAGCTAGGCTCTCAAGTGAAGAAATTGTGGCTGCTGCTCCCGTGAAAGAAGCCAAATGTTCAGAAGAAAATTACACAAACATTACAAATATAAGTACTGCATGAAGGATGCAATTTTTTCTCGTGGTAATGCTGTGTTTTGATGTTTGGGAATGCAGGAGCTGATTTAGGTTACTTTTTAAAAAAAAAAAACAAACAAACAACTAGCCCAAATCCACCATAACTCTTTGTTAGTTTCTCTTAAAGCCCAAGCAATCCTTAGGAGATGTAGAAGTACAACCTGTCTAATTTTTTTCTTTTTTTTTTTTTTTAATATTCTCTTCACAAAGCCAGTAAATTAATGATAATATGGAAAGAATGCGGTAGAATTGAGGGCAAAAAAATATATATTGTTAGTCTCAAATGATTATTATTCCTCAATCACGTAGATAATTCTATTGTGTTCAGTTTCTCATCATGTAAGTCAGTTTTGCACACGAATAATTGTGTCTCTAGCTGGTCATTTCTACACACATTTGCCTCATTTACAAATATAAGCAGAGCAATTACTCATACAAATTGAGCATCCAGTTACATGCATATTTATATACAGCTTTTTGTTCAGAAAGGTATGTTTAAATCCCTTTGTAGGAGGCAGTAATCTATGCCAGTCATTTAGAGGGCACAGAAGGAACCTAATCCTCCCTCACTTCATGTAGGCCACCTGTCATACCAAGTGCAGAGAGGCCATTTGAAGGACCCAGGGCTGACAGCAGTGCACAGCTCGCACAATGCCAGGCCTCTCGCTCCGCTCTTGCCTTTATGCGGGGATCAAAGGTATGAAAAGGGGCCTCACACATGTGCCAGCATTTGACTTATGGGGTCCTGTAGAGGCCAGAGTAGGAACTCTGCCTCCTACCAGGCAGATACACATTGGAACCTGCCAGATACCTCCATTTCCAAATGTCACGCTTGTACTGCGTGGCCTCATTTAGCTGGTTTTAAGAAGCAAACGACTTTTTCTGGGAAATCAGGGTTTATTCAGGTATGGCCATACCGTGCCATTCATTTTTAAGCAGGATTTACTGGGAGACTCTGTTTAAAAATAAAGAGCCCAGAACAGTCATTATCACCATGCTCAGGGCTTCTCCGGCCTTCTTCCTCCTCTGTATACCCGAACCCAGAAACTGGCCCTTCTGTTTTCTGATCCATAAAAACAAGCTATTGCAGAATTGGAGGGAAAGCTCTGCATCATCTCTTTTAAGTCAGCAGTATTGTTGAGACACCTCTGAAGCGCAGATCAGAAGGATGGCTGCTATTCAGTAGGAAAGTTAAAATAACATAGTAGAGCATAGTTATTTTGGGGGAAAAAAAATATTTTAATGCATGATTTTGTCATAGGAACTGTAGCATTTTGAAGACCTCTTGCACTACAGAATCCAGATCCTGGTGCAGACACTTACGCGCCTGTGCTGCCCTGTAAATGCAATCAAACCACAAATACATGAAAAAGTGTTTGCATAAATGCTTGCAGAATCACAGCTTAAGTTCTGCATGACAGTTCTCAAAATACACATGCCTAGCCTTTGCCAAGGTTGTTTTTTCTTCTACAAGATGTATTGGAGGCAGGGAAAATGCACTGTATTTTTTCATTTATCCAACATATCATTTTTCATAACCATATGAGAATAAAATGTTGCCTTTATAATAGACTGATTATACAAACGATGCATCTTCCTGCCTGGTTCATGTATTTTGATTTGTAAGAAATGAAGGGAGTGAGGATCTTGTCATGAGTACAAGTAGTTTCTATTCCAGAAATATTTTAATGATATTTTAATTTTGTCATTCCAAGGCCCAAGTGATGAGCCTTGCAGCATTTAGAGGAGAAATTTCAGGCAGTGAAATTTTCCAACATGCTCTTTCATTTGGTGGTGGACACTGAATAAGGAGCTCCTGTGTTTCTCACAATAGCCCCCTCCAGCTCATCACTCCTTTTCATTTCATTGTTACATCCACGCTGTAGTTAAAAACATCTCCCTCCAGGATGCAGGGGAGGGGAAGGGGGTGGAGAGGGGAGCAAACACAAAATGGGATGAAGTTTGTTATTATATAGTTAGTCTCTAACATCTGTTCTCTTCTTTGAAACATTAGTGCTTTGACAGGATAGCGACTCAGTAAAACCAGATTTTTTTTTCTTGGTAATATCAAGAATACAAGTGTGTTTAATACTCTCTGATGCTGAGAAATGTTCTGTGACAAATGCCAAAATGAGAATAAACATAACTCAAGTGTTTACAAATGTACATGCTTTTTATTGAGATTTGTGACAAACTGTTGCACTGCAAAAAGCTGTACAGAAACTTAGGTGTATCTCCACTGTAGGAAAAGCCTAATATTAGTGGCAGTATTAAGCTTGCTACAAACTTTTCAGCAGCAAAATATTCGAACACCTGGAATTCAAGGCAATGCAGCATTACTTTTGACTAGGTGCCTCAGGCAAATTTTGCCAGTGGAAGTGATGTCTGTCAATCATAATACAGCTCCTACATCATATTGGAAACCAGAATAATGGATTTTAAAATTTGTCTCCTAGTTAAATAGACACTATGATAGTGCTTTCCTGTTTCAAGGGGGAAAGTTAAGCTGTTTCTTCTTTATCTGAATACGTTGCTATGAAAAAGTTCCTGTCGATCTGGACCCACCTACCAGTGAATAGTAAAAGACACAGCCTGCACCTGTGGGATTAGGTGCAGCAGCAGGAAGTAAGAGCACTTGCAGTATGTAATTAACAGGGATTTTTATTTTTTTTTTCCCAAACAGCATGTTCATCTTGCCAGGTTAACTAGTGATTAACCCTAAAAAAGAATGTGCTGAAGCCTACACCCTTGTTTAAACTCATTCACTCGCCAGTGTATTCAGTTACTTGTGTAACCAGCGACAAAGTAACCCTATTTACAACTCTTCATTTCCTGGTATTTTATTTGATGTCTTTGTGTTTCCAGTTTCTCCATTCATCTCTTTGTTTGGTTCTCTTTCATTTTCGGATAGGCAAAACATCTTGTCTGCTGTTCTGAATAAAACAAACCTACAATAACTTTTTATCTATCGTAAAAAAAACACTTTTTTTCTTGGGGAAGTTTTCAGACAGAATACCTTTTTTTACACTTATCCGGATAAATATACCAGGTTGAATTCTTCTCCCAGAGATGTGCAAATAACTCTCTCCCATTAACTTCAGCAGATGTTCTGCCAGAGATACAGGGGAGCAGAAATTTTTATATTTTATATAGATGTGGAGACTGAATTGCTTAAGTCTGTCCTGTGTTGGTTATTAAATGCCCACTGTGACAGTTATTTAAAATATATCTCAGATTCTATTTTAAGGTGCATCCAATTGCTTAATTTTATATAGATGTGGAGACTGAATTGCTTAAGTCTGTCCTGTGTTGGTTATTAAATGCCCACTGTGACAGTTATTTAAAATATATCTCAGATTCTATTTTAAGGTGCATCCAATTGCTTAATTGTTGTTTTGGTTTTTTATTCTACATTAACTTTTCTTTTTGTGAAGTTTAGTAATCGGAAATAGAGCAATAGAGGATCGGGTAATCAGATGTTCCCATCTAATGTAATCTCTATTTTAAAAAGTTCAAACATGAAACATATAGCACTAAGCCTGTTTTGATGCTTATAATAGCTTTCTTTTCTGCTTTCACATGTTTAGAGAAAACAAATAAATTCAATGCATGCAATACGGAGATATAATAAAGTATTTGATATACTGTTGGTTCGTTCAATGTTTAATGAGTGTTTTGACCACCATGAGCAAAGATGGTTTACTAACTTGCAATGATTTTGGTGAGGTTTTAAAAGAGAGAATCATACTGTTGGAGTATCGATAATCTTGCTTACCCAGACGTATTTCTACTGTAGGCAGACACTGTTTAAAAGGAAAATTAATTTTTTTTTCCACAGCAATTTCAAAGATAATTATCCTGCACACATTAAAGAAGGATGAAGTGTTTTAAAGAACTGTAATTCTAATTGGTAAATGTCACCAGCTGTTGCAGTTACTCTTACTTGTGTATATTCTTTTAATGATTACACTCCTGTGCCACAAGCTACATGAAAATATATTCACTAGGTGTGAAATTCCCATATGTCACAGCTTCAAGACTAGGTAAACATCTCAAAGATAAGGGGAGAGTTAATGCTGATGGGAAATGTTATTTTTCTAACTACGGCTGTCTGCAACATGAACATTTTTTACTGAAGTTAGTCAAAGAAATAATTGCTTGAATCGGAGAACCATTAGGTTTTAGCATTCAGTGAAATATTCATTTATATACTTGAATACATATCTCCGAGAACAATAATCAGCCTTTGATTTGTTAGATTATCTCCTTCACCCACCCCTGGAGATTTCAAAATATTTTTCCATGATCCCTCCAAGTTAAAACTAGTCCAGTTCCTATAAATTGCATATCAGGTTTTAGAAACTGCATCAGGTTTCAACACTGATTGTGTTCCTTTCTACCATCACATATGAGTATAGTAAGGTAAGATATGGAGCTTTCTGTTTTAAATCTCCTTTGCATTGTGATTTAGTTTAATTTAAAAACATTTCTGTCACATTTTAGTGAAGGCACATTTTTATGAAGGAAATCTGTTGATTTCCGTGAACAGGGTTTTCCAACAGAAAACTGTTTTATCTATTGTAATCTTATATTTTTGTTTCAGTGCTTAGGATCAAGGTGTGTAACTCAGATGTAATTATAAATGGTCCTGCTTTTCTCTTAAGAGTTTCATGGAGGCATGTATGTATGTGATAAGTTTTTGAAATGAGCTTTCACTGCCTCTGGAATGACCAATCCAAATGGGCAGGAGACATATCAGGTTTTCAGTGTGAGTTCTGGAGTGGTAAACCAGCCCATTTAAGTGTTACTTTTAAGAAATTAAACTGCCATAGATGCACATGTTTAAATGAAAAAGAAAGTCGTCTTATTTTGGATCATATTCCTATGTGTCAGGAAAAAAAAGATTAAGCTTATGATCCAGGAGGTGTCACTCACTGCAGTTTTGAGGGGAGACTGCTCTCATCCTGTTATTGTAATGGCAGTTTCTGGACAGGTATTAGTTTGGGCATGTTACACCTTTCCTTCCCTCTTGTGCTCAGACCTGATCATATACATTGTAATGTATTACGTACAAGATAATAAGGAATGAGAAAAATTAAAAATTATCCACTTGTAGACTAGGAAGGCCTTAATATAAAATTATAGGTAAATACTTTAACTATATGAGCATGTTTATGCATACAGGCCTTTAAAATATGCTAAATATTCTACTCTTAGAGCTTTGTACGTATGCTGTTTTCAGACAATAACAGCTTCTGAGAAATAGAGGTGATTTATGCCTGGGAATTCAGGGACTGGGTATAGCTGCTTTCGTCCTCCTTCCCTAGAGCTGTTAATTGTTCTGTACAGAGTCAGTCTTAGGACATGAATCCTTTATAAATAGCTTTGTGCTAAGGCTTACTGTAAAGTGTTATAAAACTTAGCCTTCTTTCGCATGCCAGGAACTTTAAAAACTGTTATTTGGGAGCAAGTGATACTCTTACAGACTTGCTCACACAGAGAGCATTTACAGAAGACTTTGCAAAGTGCTTATGTTCATCCTTCTTCCTGTTAGAGAAAAGTGAATTCCTGACCAGCTCTGCGTATGCTGCCCGGAAAGGAGATGTTGCCAGCTGTCGGAGGCTTTAGCGTGGAACAACATTTTGTGGCTACAGAGGTCCAGAGGTGCCAGCTGGGCAGGAGAGAGCAGTTGCAGCCACCACTCTGGCTGGCCTGACGTAGTATCACATACACATGGCATATCCCAGCCTGTCCCACGTTTGGAGTGTGATATGAAAATTATGCCTACTCTGCTATTCATACAGAACATAGATTGGTACATAGAAGGGAAACAATTCGGCCCTTGCTCCTTCCCTAGTCATCCTCTGAGCTGATTGTGCCAGTGCAACTGTTTCAGAAAAGTAAGGGTACAAGTCTACTCTCATACCAACCTTTTTATGCCATTGCTGTCAGGGAAATGCTTGAACTTGGTTTGAATCAGAATTAGCAGAAGTGAACCTCAACCGCAAAATTCAGCTGTACATTGGAAGCAAATCACAACAAATCTGAGGCGATGCAAAAGGAACTGGATGCTTTTTTTAACCGTTTTTGGAATGTGATAGCAGGATCTGGACCTTGAGGGTAGAGTAGCTCTGAGAGCCTCACTAATAAAAAAAGGGAAAATGTCCAACTTTGCCATTGACATTACCATAGCCAAGACTTCACTCGATTACATATGGCAATGTAGATTTATGACTCAAAGCACCCATAAATTATAACACTGAGAACTTTATTAATAAGGAACCCTCCTGAACTCAGTAACTAACCCAGAATTCACAGCAGATTTAGTAAATACAGTTCATACACGTGTGAACATTGTAACAGAATCTCAGTTTTCATTATGTTTAACTTCTTGTAAGTCTCAATTGTTGAGTGGTCTATCTCTTTTCCTTCCCACTACTTTCTTCCCTTTCTTCATGTCTCCACAGAAACCAGGGATGGATCTAGCAGACACCTACATTATGTTCGTTCGACAAAACCAGGATATACTTCGAGAAAAGGTCAATGAGGAAATGTACATAGAGAAGTTATTTGATGTAAGTAACTACCCTTGCAAAGCTTGCTGGTATCACTACTACATCAGAAGGGATAAGCTGCATTTTTATGATATTCAACAAGCCGTTCAGATGTTCTTCCCTATTGATCCTTTTTTCTTTTGCTTTTTATTTACCATTTTCAGCTGTCAAGTGGGGTCCTTTCTTTAAATATTTTTTCCATTAAACTTTTAATTGTTAGAAGGCATCAATAAAATTGATAGAAGATTATAGTCATTTTTTCAATCTGAGTAGCCCAATTTTATTCCATATTTTGATTTTGAATATGTTAATGGAGAGAATGGGATTGGTGTGGTTTGTGGACTCCATTGCAGACCTCATTTCCCTAAATAAAAAACTTGTACATATCACTGCCTGCTCATATACAGAAAGAGGCCAGGTATGCCAGGTAATTCTACGGGTTTGACTGGTACTTTCATGGAATGACTTTCAGAATTTTTTTTTATGGATTTTAAGTTTAAGATTTATAATTTCCTAAAGTTGACCAAACGTTTATTGAATTGTCAAACTTGTTTTCAAAATTCTAATCCCGCTTCTGCAAGTTCAGAGTAATCCTCGTCCTCATCCTCAAGGCCCCCACAGTGCTAGCCAGCCTGTATCCTTGCCATAATCTCCCTCAGCTTCCATGCTGGCTTCCACGGCCTTCCTCTATTCATTCCTTTGCCCTGATTCCTCCTCTTTTTGTTGGAAATGATCACCCACTCTTCCAGAATTTTCCTCATCCAAGGCTCTCCTTTAAGGCCACTAGCAACACTCTTGCTTGGGCTTATTTCTGCTCATTCATGTTCAACTTGAATATATGTTTCATATGTCCATTTCAGAGTTGTCTGAAGGAGAAGCTGTTAGGCAGCTGAAAATGTACCTTCTGTATAAATTCAAAGCACTACGTATGTAAAATATGTCTAAAATAAGAGTTCTTTTATTATAAATGGATCAATTTACATGACAATGATATCAATCGCTTATAATTATGTAGGAATTCGAACAGGGAAAGAAGTCATCTCTGGCACCGTGCAATGCAATTTATTGCAAAACAAATTCTGGAACATAATGCAGACTTTGAAATGTATTTATTTGTGTGTCATCTCCTAAGTATTTTAGAAAGCTTTGCTGGCAGTTTCATTTAATTATGCAAGTTACAGCAAATGTTTTCATAACAGCAATTCACAGCCTTTACTGTGACACTACAGTTGTGGCAGTCACAGAAGGTCCCATAACATAGACTCTCAGCCATGGTATGTCATGTCAGTGTTTGTTGTTTGTTAGGCTGGGTGGTCAAAATGAGACTCATCTCTCAGATTTTATATTTCCAGACACTCCCAGGCAGCTTTACAAAAAAAAGTATCATCTGTTTTAATAAGCTAAGTGCTAATATGTGTGAAAAGAATGATTTTATAAAAGCTTTGATGCCCTGCAGGGGTAGAAAAATTATCATCCATCCAGCTGGCATCTTCACAAAGTACTAAAACCATATTAGCAACTTCTGCTTCAGTTTGCTTTTGCACTGAATCTGCAAGCATATGTTTCATTTTCAAGTTTCTATTTTTTGTTTTTCTTTGGGGTTATTTTTGCTTATGTTGTAATTTTCTGAATGTTAATAAAATTATGTGCCTAAGGCCAAGTCTGACTCTCACTGGAGAGACCACATTGACTTTGTTGATGTAGTGGGATTGGACCAAGCCTGAGGCTACGTCCATAGCAGTAAACTGGCCAGGGCCTGGGCACAGGCCTGAGAACTAGCAAGTGATCATCCATACCGTTAAGCCACCAGCATGGTTCCTGGCAGGATTTTGGGTGAGGCCAACTAGCGCTAACCCAAGGACAGGGCCTCAGTACAATTGGGTGAGCACGGGTCAAGGACCTTACCCGAGTTTCATGGCAGCAATCAAGCTTTTCAGCACAAGAAAACATCTCCTATATGGATGCAAGTCGTGACATAGCACTTGCCTTTGAGATGCAAAACCATTCCTACCCCTTTTACTTGGTAGTACGCATTGTATGCTGTCTTGGCCAATGCTTGTAGCTGTAAGGAAAGAAAAAAGATGTACATGATAAGTATTCTGTGTATCAAGTATCTATTTTATCTTTATTTTTCTTTATATGTGGTGGTATCACATTTCTACATCACATCACACTGGGAGGTATAACCGATTGGACAGATTCCGATAAATGCATTAACAAATATGTAAGCTCATAGAGTGTAGAAATTTAAAACAAAGGCATTTCACTGTGTTAACTCACCTTTCCTGAGATTAATTCAGACTTAGAACAGTATGATTGAGCAAGATTTTCCCCATGATTTTTGGAAGGGTTTTTTAAATTAGTGATATAACAAAATCTAAGTGCTGTTTATAAATTCAATTCTACCAAGTTATATGTCAATAGAAAGAATAAAATATATTCACATTTTTATGTAAATATCCTTGAAGTTATTCAGCTGGCTACAGTTGTAGATCACAGTTGATTTCCTGTTAAAATACATTGTATTTGTGTCAGATAAGAAATCAACAGTCAAGCAAAATGGGAAAAGTGCATGTCTGTGCTTCAGCCAGGGAAACACTTCATCCAGAATAAACAAAAAAAAACCAGACTGTTCTGTATGTTCAAGGTGTTAGTTATAAATACAGACAAGATCAGGCCTCTGACACTATTTTAATGACAAAAAATGTATAATTACAAACTATTTATGCACAGATTCCATTGACTTGATTCAGGGCTGCTATATACTAACAGCTATTCCAGTGACCAAGAGAACAGGATGTCTATCATAACAAAGATCTTTTAAATTTAAGAATAGTATTGATACAAGTACAAATGTCTGCCAGTGGGTCACAATGTGTTAAGGCTAGAAGTTGGAAAAATTCCTGTCGGTTTGAGAAGTCTCTAGGGAGACTTCTAGAGGGAGAAGTCAAAAACTAGGGAGAAGACAAAAAATGTGCATTGTTTTATGGTGCGTTATAAGCCTGGAAAAGCACTGCCATGCTATACAAAATGTGAAAATCAGGGGAATGGAATTTAAGCCTGTGATATGAATCCTTACATATGAGAGAGGCTCAAATCTCCAGGGGACTTTGAAAGAAGAGTGGGATGCTATTTTTTTCAGCACCATTTTTAAGCCATTCAAATCCTATGCTTCAGTGCCTCTGCTGATCATGCAGCAGAGCCAAGGTGATTATATTTTTCCTTCCTTTCCTCTGAAAAACTCGGCTTCTGGGTGCATTTCATTCTTATCTCCTCCAGAAGGGGTACAGACAGCACGCAGAACAATACAGCTTGGTGCTCCTGATAGCACTCATCTCTCCCAGGTCAGCGTGCCGTCATCTTGTTCTCAAAATTGATCACCAGATTTGAGTCACAAAGAGTTTTTGCTGGGTCAGTTTGTCAGAGACACTTAGGACGTTTTGTCTTCCTTTGTGGTCGGGGACTTGGTCTTCTTCCTAGGATCAGCTGGGAATTTTACCTGTCAAATTCTTTCATGTCACAGGAACTCAGGACATTGATCTCCTACTCATGCTGTAGCAGCTTATAGTTGTGAGGGGTTTTTTTGTTTGCTTGTTTGTTTTTAACACCACAGATCTTAAAGAGCGCCAGAAAGGTTTTCTAATGCGTTGTACATGTGCTCTGGGTTAAATGTCTGCTCCGTGTTCATGATTCCTGGAGGCTTAATTCAATGAACAATCCATGTGATTCCTTCCAATCTCATGCTCCACTGAAGTAAAATAAGACAATGAAGTTACATTGGGACAAGTTTCTCTAATACACTCAAATAAAGCAAACTTTTCTAACATTAATGCTGCAGTGACTCAGGTAGATTCAACGTATAACAACTAAATCATGAAGACAGGCACTACAGTGTTTGTTTAATGATTACAATTTTTAATTAGGATTAAAAGCATCACCCACAAAAACTTTTTTAAAGTTTAATCACTTAAAACAAGAACTCATTTTTTAGAATAATGTTTCACAAAATGTTTTGGAAACAAAGTTGTACTTTAATTTCTTTTTTTTTTTAACCAGCATTTGAAAAATAATTATTTTCAGAAAAGGCTGTAAAAGTAGCAGTTGGAGAATGGGAAAATGAAGTATTTAGAATAGAATTACACAAACCTAGAATAAATCTGAAATATTACAAATTATTATTAAGGCTCCTCTTATAAAGATAATCTGCTTGATGAACGATATAAGAACATTGTGCAGCCTGTCAAAGAGCAATGTTGTTTATCTGATCACAAAGTTAACAGATGTAAAAAAATATCCAACTATGAAATTCCCATGGGATCTGGTTCTAGACTGCCAAAATCAACAGGAGTTTTACCATTAACCTTAATAAATGCAGTGCTGTATCTATAAACATGCCAGGTTATCATCAATGGCTGGACTTTTAATATCAGACTAATAAGTCTTGAACTCCAGAGAATTTTAAATACATTAGACTTATAAATTAAAAACGCTTTCCTTTAAAAAAAATTCTGATTTTGTTAACAAACCAGCTTAAAAAAGATAAGTCATTTTGCAAAAAGCACTGTTTAAAACATCGATGCAATACTTACTTTCTGTAGTAATATGTAGTTCCCAAGTGCCCTAAGTGCCACTTCGATAGATTCTCACTTTCTTCTACCTGTTAATTACACATAAAATATGGATATTCTTGTCTGAACACAGAAAAGAATCGTTTCAAGCATTTTCCCTTCAAAACCCTTCTTGGTTTATTTGCCATTAAGAGCATTATCTTATAGGTTATATTTGTGTTGGGTCTGTTGCGAAAAACTTATAGTGTAAACAGATGTATAATTCCAATTTTATTAAGATTATGTATGCAATGAAATCTTTATGCAATAATTGATTGCTGCTTTGAGAAATAAAGAATGGTTTAAGAGAACAGTTTTAACACATCAATATTTCGCCATTGATACAACTTAAAGGTTTTCCATTTTTTTTAGGCTTTAATTTCTGGGAAGTCTGTGCACAAGTGTACCATAAAGACATAAAATAGAGTGCTCATCCTGGAAAGATCAGCATTGGCAAACAGGTCCCATCGTTATCTTGTACAAGATGGCACCTGTGGCCCTGATCACCCAACTCTTCTGGGTGTTAAATTGGTGTGGTGTGATGGAGTAGTTGTGTTGGCTCACAGGGACTGCTCATGTAGGAGAACGTCCTCCGGGTTCTCCCACATGAGAACGTGGCCTCGTGCAGGATAACAATTCAACAAGCAGTGTAAGAGATGTTAATGGCAGGGAATTCGTACAACTTTCTTTGGAGTGCAGAAAGACTGAATGTCTTTATGAGCAGTATAAATGCTTAAGCACCTCAGATTTACGTAGCTGCTTTTGGCTTTTGTATTTCAAAAGTTCAGCTGTAATGTGATATTCTTTTTCTGTCAAAAAAAAATGCTTGTATTTTGTGTGGAATGTGAATTAAGTGCAAGTAGTATTCCGATATCACAACCATTATTTTCCCTTTCCATTAGTAGCAGGGATGGACAATTTAAGTTCAATGATGTACTTGAGGTTATTTGAGGTAGTAATTATTCTCCAAAGATTACTATGACATGCACTTCATTCTGTGCCTAAATGGAGATGTGAAGTACTCATCTGATTCATTTCTGTTTGCCATCATAGCTGCAAGTACAATTTTAGCAAATGCTTTTTTCAATTGCATCATTCTATAAGTTTTCTGACCTTTTACAAAAAATGTGCTAAAAATGTGTAAGTGCTTCTCCCTGGCAAGGAAGTTAGTCTTCAGCTGGTGTTACACAGCTAAGAGGAACGCTTATTTTAAATGTGAGAGTTTTCTGTAGTACCAACTCCTTGTGCTGCCCATGGCTACCTCAAAAGCACCATTACTGTAGTATTTAGTATTCAACAATGTTTTTTGGGAAGACTTCAATTGTGATTTTTTTTTTTTCCTCATTCTCAAATTGCTTCCTGTCACGTTAATTTTAATAAGTAATCTTCATTTTCATTGTTATGTAATTATTTGCAAGTGTGCGATTTGACAGAAGGCCTACTTTTGATCTAGATTGTATGCCAAGGCAACTTCAGCAAGTTGAGACTAGGTAGGACTGGTTAAAGGCCACATTTGAATCAAAAGCTGTGTTTGTATTAACCTCTGAGAAACATGAGAGGACCGTGCCTAATTACTTAAAAGAGACTCAACAAAACTGGATTGTAGCTTGTTGATCGCCTTATTTCTTTGATAACTCAGAATAATCTTCAAGAAATATGTGGGCTTCTTTCTCAGATTCTTGAAATTTGATCACAGTGCAAAATTGTCCTTTGGCGCAAACCCAGGAATACACATCTTTGCATGATGCACCTGGACATATGTGGCAGGTCTGGTAGAATCAGCTAATTAACAACACAGGCTTAAACAGGCACCTCATCTGGCAGTGTAGTTAGTTGCCTGATGGTGCTCAGCAGGATTTGGTAGTGCTTTTTATTTTTCTATCCTAATGGTCTGCTGCCCACCTAATTTTGCCTTATTGTCAGCCACTACTTACCGCAGCTTGAGGCCCTCCCAGGAGGCTAAATTATTATCAAAGGATTAGGGAGATGTAGCCTTGCAGCTCTGACATTTCTGATTACTTGTCTATGCCAGAACACTAATTAGCTGTGACTAATTAAGAAAAATGTTCCTGCCATAGAAAACCATTTAAAAGAACTGAGAAGTAGAAAAGCAATTGAAAAGCTGAGCAGTGCTCAGATTTGCCGATGCTCTTTAGATTTTCACCAAAGTCTTAACTCACCTTTAATTATGTCTAATATTTTATAGGGAAAATAGAAAGCTCTTGATATGAGAACCATTCTACAGTTTTCTCTTGATCTAAAGACATTCTTGTAGTTTTAAAACAGTTTTTCATGTCTTTTTTGGTAAAACAAAGAATTTTAGAGAAAAATGTAGGCAGTCTTACCAAATGTGGATTGAAAAAGTGAATTCTATTGGCATACTTAAATATATTAAACTCTTCTGCAAGATGGAAGCAACAAATTGCAATTTCACTGTTCAAAGTCTTTCCAAAGTTCACTAAACTGTTCCTGATGTTTTCAAGTAGATTCACCTCATTTTTGGAGATGGAAATCTCTATAAAAGAACAACAGTTCATTTGAAAGCTGAAAAATGTAACTTCTGTCTGATTTTATACATTACTTGAGCTTTCTTTGATTTTTTTTTTTCTTTCTGGAATATGCTGAGAAAAGGAGTGCCCACTCTTGGAGGGTGCTGATTATGCTGCAATGAATCCAGCAAAACTCAGTACTGTTGAAATCAATAGGACCACAACACACTTAAAGCGAAGCGTGTGCTTCAGAGTTTGCTGCTACAGGATCAGAATATTCAGGATTCTGTAAGCTGTTTTACACTGTAGCTGAGAGTTTTCTCTGGAGGAAACCGTGACACAATGTTTGGTTTTGATATGTTTTTTATATGATACATTTCCCCCCTTCTTCACTTTTTGTGCTGTTTTTTATTTCTGAATTTCTATCTTGTTGGGTATCAAACAGCCCAAAAAGACATAAAAAGGCTTTTCTCAAGACATTATGTATCCCATAGTCCACTCTGTATTTAGTATTCATGGAATGGATGTCTGACACCTTTTTCACACTAATTCAATCATATTATTTAAATCTTCCCAGTGGGAGAGTAAGAAACTATGAAATAGATATCCTGATATCTTGCTAAAAGCGCTTTTTGGGTATAAAAGGGAAAGAGAGAATTATTTTCCAGAGCACTAAATCTTACATCCTGATATTCAGAATTTCTTATGCTGTCCTATCCCCTAATTTTCCTGACTTCTCTGAGAAGCTCACTTTTGGGGGGGGAGGAAAAAAAAAAGTATAAATTGCTATTAACATGTGCATCATGAGTCAAAAGAGAGAAAAAATGGGAAAAAAAATCCAAACTCAAGATTTTAAAGTCCATCTGATTTTTTTTTTTTTTTTTCTGAAGGAATTTTATCAATCAGGTGTGGAACTACAAGGGTTTTTTGCTTGTTTGTTTGGGGAGGGGCTATAACATTGGGAGCTTCCAGTACAGTTTCCCTATAGACGTTTCTGGTCTATACTGTTCGTTCATTTATTTAACTTAGTTAAATGCATCTATCCATCACTCACAGTATCCATTCACTAAAAACAATAACAATTCTGTCAAATAAAAGAGAACTCCTTCCAACATCCAGGCACAATTTAGTCCTTTAACCTTTTTATCCTGTTAGGTACAAAGTAGCAGCATCTCATTCCAGGCACTCCTTTTTTTTTTTTTTTTTTCTTCCTTATCTAGGTGGCTTGAAATGTGTCTAGCAACTTAATGGAATCAATTGAGCGTGGACAACTATAAAAATATAAAATAGCACTGAAACTTTAGATGAGTCTGTCAGTAAGTGTTAACTATGGCTTCAGCTTTCACATTCTACGCAGTCAGGAGAAATCAATAAGGATTGTACCATTTATATTGTCTTATCTAATGTTTGTTCACCATGAAGTGCCAGGCACAAGCACCATCGAGGGAATATTGATTTCTTGATGTACTGTAATTCACACACATATAAACAGCAGGAGGACCTTGTGGTTTCTCAAACCTTACTTACGGGTTTGATATTTATACTTGTATTTCATTTTGGGTCAAGCTTAGTATAAAAAGGAAAACTAAGCAAACCTCTGTGTAAGCGTTTGCAAATAGACACGTGACCACATTGTTGATCATATTGCAAGAAAAATAGTGTCAGAAAGCATAAGGATAATCTAGTTTTGCTATAATGAGTCTGGAGTAACAGAAAGAGATCGCTGTGTTGTAAATCAAAGTAGTACCAGGTGAGGATGCTGCAGAGTGCTCTGACAAAGTCAGTAATTCATCAGTAGAAAGAGCTTCTTAACCTGTTTGATGACAGGGAACTGAAGCTTTAGTGCTGATTTAAATGTGCAAAAGCGTTGACCTATATAAAGATTATTTCCTTTAAATAATTTTCAAGTATTTCATTTTATATTTTCTTAATTTGCACTGCATTGACTGTCTTTTGTATTACACTGTATTAAAAGTGTTTACAACGTGCAAGAAAAACATTACAAATAAGGAACAGAAAAAGCAGCTAAAAAAAACAAAAAGAAAAAACAACGCAGCTGTAAAATCTGCATAGCTGAAAGAGTGCAGGTGGGCAGAAGGGTCAGAGATGGAAAGGAGCAAACCAGGCACCTGCCCAATCCAAGGACACTTTCTCCAGAGAGGCGAGGGAGGGGAGGAGAGAGGCAAGAGAGAGGCAGGAGGCTGGACCTCTGCTCCGCATTAGCGCTGCTCAGTGTGGTGCCCAATCGATGCGGCGCAGGAGAGGAGTGGCTCCACCACTGCGCAACTCCCTATCAACTTCACAGCTGCATCCAGCCCCGTCGTACGCCACTGCAATAAGATACAGAGTAAACGGATGATGAGTCAAGATTGCTGAGGCGGAAAGAAATGAGCTGCGTGTAAATATTCACCCAGAGTGAATGTTTACATTCAGGAGGTTTTAAATACTCTTAATTAAAGTATGTACTTGACCTCATTCCGCATGGAGCAGGCAGTCTAAATAGAGGACTCTAGGACAAGAACTACTAATGGGAGTGTAAAAGCTACAACACAGACTTTGGCCCGACTTCGGTCCGCCTCACTTTCGGTACGTGGTATGGAGATTAAGAATATACTCACCATCAGGGAGAGGTGCAACTCACAGGAGGTCTCTTCCTGTGGTCCCTTTGCCAATGCCTCACTCCAGGGACTCCCCAAGGAGACCCGGATGATGGGGCAAAAGCAGAGACAGGTGTCTCAGTTACATACCATACAGGTATAGTGGACCTGGACCTTTAACCTTACTAATGTCACGCATGCGCTTAGGAAGACTGCTCAGCATTTGTGCAGCCAAGCACATTCCTTAGGGTTTTTAAAACCAGAGCCTGATAGCAAGAGGCTTAGTGTTATAGCGAGTAAAAACTTGGTCATTTTGCATTATGCTCATTTTCTTATTTTGAAGATCCAAGCTGGCTTCCATCTCAAGGTCACTCAAGTGATGTTCCCCCTTCTGTGCCTCGGAGGATGTTTGCAGATACACCCAAATTGCAACACGACACACAGCGTAGCGAGACTGACAGTGTTTGCTCCAGAGAGTTTTAGCACCAGAATAACCTATGGATGCACGGATGCACTGCGTATCCGGAGTGGAGTAGGGAAGCTGTTTGTGCCGTTAGTCTCTCGCAGTCACGAGCGTTATGTTAGTACCTAGTGTTTAAAATCAGAACAGCAACATTACATATGTCCAGATACAAAAGGAAGTTATGCATGTCTGATTTTGCAAACCTCCAGTTTCCAAGCGCATCTACCATATGTGAAGAAGCCAGAAAAAAAACAAAGGTCACAAACATTATAAAGTAGCATAAATATTGTAAATTGCTGTTTAGCAACCCATATACAATGCGGGGAGAGATGAGTACTGTATGTTTTGTATTAAAGTGTATATTTATTTGTGAATTGGCAGCAGTTTCACAGCAACTAGCCAGCTTCCAATTATAAGCCTAAAATATGAAAAATTGACTTTCCTCCTAAAAGATAAGCTTTGCATATGTTAGATGTTCTTTGTTATTTCATAACGATATCATTTTTGCCTAGAGGTTTCAAAGATGCTTAATATCCTTTTAAGTGAGCCCCATTCTCTCTTGTCTTCCCTGATTTCTGAAAACTAGCCTGCCTAATTTCTTTCTTTGTACCGCCAAAATGTCTCATCCTCACATGTTTGTTGTCGTAAGTCCTGCTGAATGGGGTCTTTCCATCGGGGTTTGGGTTCCTCTTTCTGTTGAGCTCCCTTTCCCTTTTCTCCTGATTGCTTTGGGAGTGACAGTGGGAATCCTTCGTTCAAGAAGGCAGGGAAGAGACTGACTAGAGACTAAGGTGTTTGTTTCATCAGTTAGTGATTCTTAAGAAAAACAAAATGGTTTTTGAGCTCCCTGAGAAGTTCATTGGTGTGATGGGACATAAAAAGGCAGAAGGAAACCAAAGGAAAAGTCCCACTGGAAGTAAGAAAACCTTTCTTCCCTGGCCAAGCAAGGGTGCAAAAAACAAGTTAATAAATCTGCTACAGTCACATACACACACAGAAAAAAGAAAGAAAAGAAAAGAAAAGAAAAGAAAAGAAAAGAAAAGAAAAGAAAAGAAAAGAAAAGAAAAGAAAAGAAAAGAAAAGAAAAGAAAAGAAAAGAAAAGAAAAGAAAAGAAAAGAAAAGAAAAGAAAAGAGAAAAGAAAAGAAAAGAAAAGAAAAGAAAAGAAAAGAAAAGAAAAGAAAAGAAAAGAAAAGAAAAGAAAAGAAAAGAAAAGGGGGGAAGAAAAAGAAAAAAGAAAAAGAAAGATATGATTTGTACCCAGAGTTTGCAACTTGAAATGACCAAGCTAAAGAAATCCTGGTCCTGATCCCTTTATCACAAGAAGTATGAGTGTTGAGGCAGACAGTAGTATGGGGTCTATTTCTCACTTTTCCTCTCCTGGTACACGTAGCTGTAATTTAGGCTTTGAACATTTTTGCACATTCCCAAGCCGAAGTTCGAAACTGGGCTTAGAATTTCAGGCCTAGAGGAGGAAGCAAAACAAGGAAGCTGGGAAAAAGCCTTAGACGTTTCCAGGAAGTGACCTTGATAAGTGGTGCTGAGTATTAGAAGCATAAGACACTGGTGGGGTGGAGGAGGTATGTGCCAAGGGTCTGTGCAAAGTAGGAGCACGTGAGGGAACACTTCTGCCAACTGAATCGTCCCTAATGTAGAAGCATATCTCGATAACAAGAAATTCTCTGTTGATTCAGAACAATAACATTGAGACTCACAAACAAAAAATACCACCTTTGCATGGGATTCCCACAAAGGCAAAATTCTGAATTTTGGTGAGGATATTTTTTCAGGGATATCACTGTAAACTTGAGTTCTCAGAGTCCACTCAAGCTCAGCGTTTTATGTTGTGGCACTATGAGGCTATTTATATGAGAAACCACATTCTTGTGGGGTTGGATGGCCTGTCGCAGAAGGTCAGCGGCTGCCGCCATGAAGCTACGTGGAGCTGATAGTGGGATGGGAAAGCTCTTGCATGAGAGCTTTCTCTTCTCTGAGGTTTCCCCAGCTTCTGTTTCTTCATTTTCCTGGTCACTGACACGGTTATTCTCATTGGAAATGCAACTGGAAGTGCCTCACAGACTAGTCCACATCTGTGACGAGTGCGATCTAGAAAAAGAAAGTCACTGAGGAGATAATTTGTTCCTCCCAGGGGAGTGACGATACAGCAGGGAGTGGTGGGAGGGCACAACGTCACTAGTCAACAAGTTCTGGTCTCCCTCCAGCAGAAGAAGTGGATATTTTGACCAGTTCATAAATCGCCTGCCTTGGAAATCAGAACCGACAGGGCAGGAAGAGAGTACAAACAAAATCTTTAGATGCTGATACATGATATTTTTTTTTGTCTATGTCCACCTACAGTTGCCTTAACCTTCAAAGGTTTCTCAGGCTTTCTTAATCAAAAGGCTACCTAGGCCTGAGGAAAAGCAGAAGCATCTTATGCAAAGTTACTTCATTGTTGCTTTTAGTTTGCAACTAAGTATTTTTCTTTTCTGAAAAAAAATATAAAGATATTTTGAATGTTAATTACTTCTTCTGACTTGATCTCTTACTTTGGTATTCCTGTGTGTGTTTAGAAGATGCAGATGGCCTTCTGATGTGTCCTGGTGGCCCACAAGTTGATAAATCCTTCCCCGGGCTTTTTTCTTATAGAGTTACCAAGGCTTTCCAGCCTTCAGAAGAGTCTATGAACTCTTCTCTGCTCAGGTAAAAATCCTCATTTCGGTGGATGATGTCTATGCCTTGACTTGAAAATACAGCTATAACTTGTAAACCTCAGTATTTTCAAAGACGCTACAAGTTGCCTCATTATCATTAACATCCAACAAAGGAGGTCAGTATGATTATTCATATTTTGCAAAGAGGGAGACAAATTATGAAACTCAAATCGGGAACTTCTTTCTAACTTTTGCTTTCTGCATTTTAAGGAATGACTTCTTTATTCTTTCGTCATTTAAATTTTTTTTTTAAATGTTCTAAAAGTTCCATGGCACACTACTAACTATAGCTACCAAAATCCTGGGACAATGTAATAGCATTGCCTTTTAATAAAAACTAGGCATTTTCGCACTTAATATTTAACATGCTTATAGCATTTCTTATGCGTTTTAGCTTATGCTGCCTTTGATGTACAATCTCTTCAGTGAGAAGAATACTTTTTGTTATCGTTCCTGGTAGGAAAAGTAAAGCTGGAGGAAGTAAAAACGTCCCGTCGTCTTCCGAGCAACTCAATTCCTGATCAATAGTGCCATAAAGGCTTCGGTAGGAAGATAAAATGCGGTTCCTAGGAAAGCTGTTCCCCCTGCCATATTCAGCAGAAAAAGCGTTTTGACAGTGCTCGTTTATCAAGAGCAGGCAAGATATAGAAACTCGACGGGGTCTTGTGTCTCAGGCGTTAGGGATACCAGCCCTAGAAGGACTAAAGCATTGTGTGTTAGTATGTATTGAGCCTCCTTCCAGGTGGCAAACAGCTGCACCTTTTTATAAAACTTCAAAAATAAATCTGAAGTGCTTGCTTTCAGCCGATAAGTGTTATATTTAATTGAACCGTTCTGCGAACGTTATAGCTCAGGCAGCCAGAAAGATGGCGAATATTTAATATATTTGTTTTGTATTTCCACCGGTCAACAGAATAATGAAATTCCTTAACTACTTCTCTTTAACTTGCCTGAAGAAAGCACGGTATGTCGCTAAATCGCTTTTCTCTGGCCCTGCCGAGAAACAACTTTAATCCTTGTTAGAAAATTGCAGAGTCTGGGCCTGACAAAGAGCTCATGCCTGGCGCATTGTGAGCGCTGGGAGCGGGGCGAGGGGAGCCCTTTACAGCTGCGTGCCTCCAGCCCGCCTCAGCTGGACTATTTAGGCGAGGAGGTTTGTCAATTCCTCCCGACAATGGAGCGAGTTTTTCAGTGCCTGTAGCCGCGCCGAGCCCCGTTGGGGATCAATGCTGGCCATTCAAGCTGCACCCTCTTTCATTGCTTTGGTTTGTTAATTTAAGACTAAAGGTCCGCTGAGGGGGTTTAGGGTGTTTAAGAAAGCTGATGAACTGTTTAAGAAATCTGATGAACTGAGAGCGTTTATAGCCCTGGTGTGGCAACTATTGGCACTGAGGGAGCTGTGTCCTTGTTGACCCTCTTGTTATTAAAAATGCACAAGTGCTGCGCTTCTCAATATTTCAACACTCTTTCATTGTCAATACCACCTTCTGAGCCCTTCAGCTTGTTGCTTGCTCTAAAGATCTTCTTAGATTGGGTTTGAAAACTTCACCTTAAACACTAGATTAGACTGATGTTCTGTTTTCCGTGCTCCTGTTGATTTGTTGAACCTTCCCAGGGCTGGAAAGCAAGTAGCAGCTTGATGGGGAGACGGGCTGCTAATATGATTTACCAGTCTACAGTCATGCACAATAAGTGTGAATAAATACAGGGGTCTCACAGAGTCAACCCTAGCCTTTCCTTTTCTCTTATTTTTTACTTTAAAAGAGGTATCTCAGGAAAATGAAGTGAGTGATGCATGCCCTTACAGGAGCGGGATGAGCTATGAATAAGAGGGGGAAACAGGGAGGGAAACGTATTTTTGTTAAAGTGGTTGGCTGCTGTTATGTGCTGATGTGGAAAAAAAAATAATAATAAACACTTACTGCTTTATTCTTGCGTAGACAACAGCAAAGAATATGGCACTAATACCACATCACTGACATCTGCAAGAGTCGCATTGTCCTTTCAGTGCTGTTGTTACTAGCGCAAAAGTGACTGTCTTAAAACCAGTTAGAAGGATTTAATTTTTTTTAGTTATTATTACTTAAAAACTGTGTAATCTCAGGACCTTTATCTAATCGCTGAAGCTTGTGAGTTTGCAATAGATTCCCATAAGTCACAGCAGATGCATTCCTACCTCTGTAACATGCTCATGGTTGTCAAAACGTGTGGCCGTGGGTTCCACCTCTGAGAGGCATTTCAGCGCTGTGCGTTGTAACAGGCTCCAAAAGAAGCGATAGGGAAATACTGACTTCTCTTATGAAGTCCAGCAATTTTATGTTTATGCAGCTTCAGCCTATACTAAGTGCTCAAATCTAGTGGGTAAAAGGCCAATAGTGAACAGAAATGCCATCCACAAGTACCTCTAGGAGGACTCTAAAAATATACCGGATGTGGTTTTTATTAAAAATACTGTGACGATTCAAAATAAGAATACATCCTTTTCTAATATAATAGGGTATGTTGACAGAGGAGCAAGTACCATAGTATCATTTCACAATCACCAAATGAAAAATTTCTACTTAAAGTTTGACGTATTAAATCTTGTCAGGAAAATCCATTATATTGTTTTCATTCCCAAAATTTGAGTAGCAAAATTAATTCCCTCCAATTTCTTAGCTTTGTTTTCAGTGCCTGTAATCATATCATAGATATATACACGGAGAGTCTAATTTTTACTGCAGCCGTCTTAATGAAGTTATCTGTCTGGGCTTTGGAACGCATGTTTTGCCAGAAAATTGGGACTGGGTCTAATATCAGTGATCTGCACCAGTCAGTGGTGTTGCATGGAGAAACCAATCACAGAATTTTCAATCCGGTCTGTAGTTTGTTCATGGGAGCAAGTTTGAGCCCCTTCTGCTTTCTACTCGATACAAACCAAATGCATTGTAGGTGTGTCGTTGTTTGGGGGTTTTTTTATGGAAGAATATCAGTTTTGAGAAAACTCCGTTACAAAAATCATTCTCTCTACCATGATTATGTTAAAGATCAATAACTGTACAGTCTGAGTTATAATATAATAATTGGGCTCATCTTATTGCAAATGACAATAGTTATTCTGGGTAGAATGCTTGGCATATGATTTTTTATGTTTATTAGATAGCTAGAGTTCCCCGAGTGAATAAGCTCAACTGTATTTTATTTTCTAGACATCTGTATACATCCAACACCTGTCATATAGTTTACAGCTGCTACTTAGTAACAACTCTGTCACATTAAAAATATTTTACAGGTACTTATAAAGGAAATCAAAACCGGCGTGCGTGTTTGGGGTGAAATAATGTAAATAGTATAAGAGTGTCATTCAGTGATAAAAAACAGTATTTTATGGATACCAAATCGGTCCCACATTTTATTGAATAAACCAAACTGCTTTTATGGAAGGTGCAGCTATCTGCATTTTGTGTTGGCTGTTTGCTCACTTCGGTAAAATAGTAAACTAATAGGAGAAACTCTAAAAAATGTAAAATCAATTTATTTCAAATGATTTACAATTAAAATACATTTTAACACATTAAACAAAATAAATGGAAGCCATTATTCTATGAAAATATTATTTCAAACTTATCTTAAAACTGATAGTTACAATGAGATGAGACTGTTTCCTGTAAGGAAAAAAGTATTTACATATATTTTACTGTATGTCTTTAAAGCTTTTTCCAGGGAGCTTACGTTTTGATGAAAGAATTCTATTTCTGTCTTTTGTTACATCCAATAGCCAGGAATTTGTCTTCATTTTTTCAATATGTATTTTATTTTATTTGTTAATGTAGAGGTGCCCAATGAGACATGTTAGATCCTTCCTTTGAATTACTTCACGACGTATACCTTGCCTAACACGCTGCGTTTTCAGATACGCACAAGGTTTCCTCTCTTTGCCTATCTGTGTATTTTGTAAAGACACAGGAAATTACATTAGAAAGGAATTTAAGCCTCTTCCCTGTGGGGAAAGAGACAAGAACCAGAGCTACGACACAAACTCTTTTAATCCTTCCCTGCTAAAATGAGAAAAAATCCCTTCCTTTTTACAGTTTGCCTAAATGACAGCCGGTTGGTATTTTACAGGAGGGGGAGGAAAACTGCTACAACTATGTTTAGTAAAATCTCTTTTAATCCAGTTAATGTGAAAGAACTATTATAGTAGCAATTTGGATCTGAGCGTTTTTTTACGGTAACATAGACACCAACAGCAGAGAGCTTATTCTTACCCCATCCATTCGTGAAGCTTTGAGTGAAAACATACCCATGCCTGAGACACAAAAAGGAAATAAGGTAGGCTGTAATTATAATTAGTAATTAGCATGAAACAAAACCTTAACATGTTTGCTTTGAGAGGGGTGGAGTGGTGTTTTGATCGTAGTTAAACACAGTTTCCATGGATTTCTGAATGTTTTTGCTTAATAAAGAAGTGATTTAAAAGAAGAAAAGCAAGACACGTTCCATATTCGATGTTTGATGCTGTTTTCCTGTTTGGATTGGAAAATCTAGGTATTGGAAAATCTAGGTATTGCAAAATCTCTCTCACGATACCCTACCTGTGCTTTTTCCCTTGCTGTTTTAGCTGTCAATGCGCTCGTGTAATTGTGTATTTAATATCCATTCTTCCTGACAGATCGCAAAGTGCATAACGCTGTTTTGCTTGAAAATGTTGTAACTGAAAGATAAAACGGCAGTTGCTAATTCATGTAAAGAACAGTCTAGGTCAAGTTATTTGATTTCCTACTGACCCGTGCAATTCTCTTAACAGGAAATTATATCGTTGTTGACTTCAAGTGCTGATCTGTGATTATTTCAAAGTGTTTCATTACCTCTCATTACCAAATCTGTTAAATGAATACTGCAGGGTTGTTTGGTGGGGTTTTTCTATGCTTCTTTTCAGCAATGGTACAGCAGCTCCATGAAAGTCATATGCATGTGGTTGGCTGATAGATTAGACCTTCAGCTTCACATCTACCAGCTGAAGACTCTCATCAAGATAGTGAAGGTAAATAAAATGTGTTTGAGTTAGGCTGCATAGTAAAGAGAGAAAAGTGATGAAGTATTAACATGTATAAATCCCTAAAAGATGAAAAAAGTTGAATAAAGTTGAGAACTTATGTACATTTGGGTTGGGGTTTCTTTTTTCCACAGTAGTTGCAAATCTGAGAAGAAAAACTAGTTATTAAAACCTCTAATGTTAATTGCCTGTGCACAAATAATTGTCCATTCCGGACTCAGTGACAATTATAATTGTTCCAAGGAATTTTAATAGAGTACTGCTATCCATACAGCAATGTTGTACAGTATTCCTAGTAAATTAGTTTGTCATATTACAGATTTTTTTTTGCTTTACCTTAATAATCACAATAGCATTCTTTCTCAATATTTCCCCACTCTCCTAAAAAGTTACTATTTTCTCTTTCTTATGCACATGTGATTACTGGGTTCAACTGGAAAACAATATTTAATATATTAGATAACATCTTCCAATCTTTCATACTCTGGGATGAGTATCAATAGAAAACCAATCCCTCCAGTCCAGTCCTCAGTCATTTACACTGGCCAATGTCAAATACTTCCGAGCAAAGTGTAAAATACCTTGCAATAGGCAATTATGGGTTAAGCTACCATAAAAGAAAATTTCCTTCTAGGTCCCTTTCAGATCTCAGTTAATACCCTTAGGCAAGAGACAGGAAGCCAGTTCAGATTTTATTCCTTTTAATTCTGTCTTGTTTAACTCTGAACATTCTTGTTATCTGTAAAAATGTGGAATAAGAAGCACCTGTTGTCAACAGTGACTTGGATTTCTTCAAAATATTTTCTCATGAAATTCATGCAAGACTGTGAAGTCAGAAGCATTTTAACTCATGGACACAAGATTTGCAACTGCAACTTTCAGGATTCACTAGTTAAAAGAAAAGCGAGAGACATATGCAAGAAAACAGTCATAATAGTGATTCGCATTATGGATCACTGAACCACCCAAGCTTAGCTTTGCTATTTTTGACCTTAACTGATTTCTGTGGGAACAGAATTTGCCTCTTCATTATATTATGTGCCCAAACGGTAGAAGCAATTTGCTATTTGTGGTTGAAATGAATGGCTCCTGTGAAAAGTTTAAAGCTCCTCTCAAGTGAAGGTAATCACCCTCTGGGGGGAAAAAAGTGTTGTAGGATCTAAAAACTGTGCCCAGTGAGATGTAAGAATGGGCAGACTAAATTATACCAGTTAACTATCACCCAGGAGATTAAAGGAAGAGGCTATTATGAAATTGAAGTTCAGGTGAATGAGCAGCACTGCCAGCCAGCCTTGCTTCTGCAGCCTGGCACACAGGTTAGCCTTGCTCAACAGAAGCAGGCTCCCGGTGGTGATGGGAACACACTGGTTATGGCGGTCGCCCTTCTGTGCCCGTCCACCTGGTTCGCTTTGCACATAAATTCCAAGCGTGTTATACCGTGGCACCTTCTGTGGATACAGATTGAAGAAGACAATGTCAATCACAGAGGTACCGGTCTATGTGCTGGAAGACAGAAAATCTTGTCCATCTGTGTTTTGGTGGGTGAAGGTGGCAGAACTGGAAGAACAGGAACTCATCCAACAAGAGGCTGCTGGGAAATACGAAACAATGGTTCAAGTAGAGTATCACAAGAAGCTTTCACTGCCACAGCCCAGCTGGGAAGAGGCATGTGGGGAGGCACAGTTCCTCCAAATTCGAGAGTGAGTGGAGGGACTTCTCCGTTTGCTTTTGGAAAAACTGTGTGGCTGTGTTGCCCCTGTCATCTCTTGGAAATATTCCCAAAAAGTAACAGGAAGTCATTTTTGAGGGACATGGGATGAGTAGGAAATAGATGGCTCTTTCACGTTTGGATGCAGCAAAGGTAGTGGCATTATTAAGAATGACCAGAAGAAGAAAATGTTTCTTGTTCCCATTAAAGCCAAGACTGAGGGATGATGGCATAAAGATACCGTTAGATGTCTGAGACACATGCAGAAGGACTTGACTAAAGAAGGGTCAGGGACCAAGAGGAAAGTTAGGGAGAAATGAAAAATTAAGCTTGGAAGTGAACATTATTATCCTGCAAAAGTATGTCAAGAGAAGAGCAACGACTGAACCCCAGAGTGCTGGTCTGAGAATGGGAGGAATACAATGTAAGACTGAAAGAAATTGCTGTAGGACCTGTTAACAGCATAAAAGGAAATTGAATGCACAGTGTTATAAAAAGGGAATGCAATGGTGACACTTGAAAAAGACCAGGCAGGGTACTCACAGGAGTGTGTGAGCAAAACATAAGCTGCATCCATTGACTCTGAAGCTGACCTATGAAAGTCAAATAAATCTCGGTTGCAGTGATTCAGACAAGGTTTAAATAATCATCATAGATAGTGGCAGAAAAAATTCTCCCAGCTGAATGTTACCCGTTTTGAGAGGTGTCTTTTGCAGTTCTCTGATGTATTGCGTGAAACGAGATCAGCTCTTTTCTCTTTTCTTTTTCTAAGGGTTGTGCACAGCCTCTTCTGGCAGAGGAATGGGCGTGATGGCCCTTAATTATTTTCCATTTCTTTTTCCTGTAGTCTCTTCCATAAACATTGGGAACTCGTAGTAATATTGTACGCAAAATAAGAAACTAGCTAGATCAACTTGTCCTTCTTAAGCTTTTTAGGCTAACTTCAGGAAATATTATTTCAGATGTATTACAACGTAAAAGTAAAGAAGGTAGAGTAGATGATTTTCCATACGCTCACTTGAACATAGCATCAATGAATAAAACAATTCCACTCAGAATTCTTACTTGATAGAAAGTCAAAGAAAAAAGTCATACCCGCTGGTTCCTAGGAAGGATGGATACCAGGGAAAGAAAATTTCTCAAGTGAAAAAAGAAAAGAAACATGTAGATGTGAGTCAAAATGTAGATGACTTTTAGAATGTAAATTAACTGACTGAAGTAGTCACCTAAGAAACGTTTACATTATCGGATATAGATCATAATCTAAAATTTATTTTATTTTTCCACATTTGGCGTATAAATGTAAAGATAAATGCAAATAAAATCATATTACGGGGAAAGAGTCACATGTTGACGTTCTCTGTGAAATGACGGAACGACCTGTAGCAAAATTCACATTTCAATGTGCAGTTAGAAAAATTATTCGATGGTTTCATACTGAATAAATGAGACAAATGGAAGTTACTGAGAAATCAGCATACAGTCATGGAAACATAGTACAAAACACAATCTCTTAAAGGAATGACCATCGAAGCGTGGCTTGTAGACGCTCTAGAGTTTATAGAAATCTCATGCACCCCAGAAACTTAAGACCACAAAACCTTTAGCAAACTCTAGATGATAGTTCCCTAACTGCAGGAGGAACGAAGCTGTTCCACTGGCGTGCTAGAGATGGCCAGTGTGTAGTGGAAGACGGCTCAGACTTGCTGAAGTCCAATTCAGGATGTTTTATTTTTGCTGCAGAAAACCTACCGAGACTTCAGGTTGCAAGGCGTGCTGGAGGGAACGCTGAACAGTAAAACCTACGATACCGTTCACAGCCGTCTGACCGTAGAGGAGGCCACGGTCTCAGTCACGGATGCAGGAGGACTTCAGGGCATTACTATGAAAGACAGTGATGAGGAGGAGGGATGATATTATTTCAGCAAGAATTTGGAGTTTGGGAGTGATGGTCTGAGGGTGGGGGGTATCTTTGGCTTGAGGTTTTTTGGTAACTTGTCCTTGTAGTTGCATTTATAGTTTTGCCTTATGATATAGGATATAGGTGCAGAAATGTAATTTGCTCTATTTAAAAAAAAAAAAAAAAAAAAAAAAGAAAGTAAGATTATCAGAGGAAAAGTGCCAAGGACTTTTTGAGAACAATGGTTGTAGCATATTTTAATGTATAGCTTTGCTTAGGGCTGCGAGAACACTGGCATGGAGTTTGAGTTCCACTTGTGATTACGTTTCTTTCCCTTTTGTTCGTTGCCATTCGTTCTTGTATCTCCATCAGATATTGATGTCCTGTGCAGAAAACAAAATGTGTGCCTCACTTAAAAGCCAAGCATACAGGAAATCATTCTTGGAATAAGTCAGTGCCCTAGGTAAAAACATAGTGTATTTTCAGGTTTACACCTTGTTTACCTTTTTTTGTGCTTAATTTTACATTATTATGTGATGTGCATTAAAAATTTTAACCTTGGTTCTTTGTATTTTGAGGTTGGTATATAAGTAGTAGGACTCCAAGGACAGTCCAACACATACAAACTACTTAGGAGTGTTGTTGTGTCCATTCATTTTGCAAGTTTAAAGATATCTCATCATGTTGGATGTCGGTAAGCTTGCCATCAATGTTTCGATTTCTGTGAAAAATTTCAGGCAATAAGAACACTGTTTGTCGTGACCACTTCTGTATCTACCCAAGTTTGTATAGAATTCTACAATTAAAAGATGTTTTCAATATTTCAAACCATTTGAACTGTGATATGATTCCTCATGGGAACAAGTTTTGGGGAAGATTATTATATTTAGTTTATATAGTGATTTATAGCGAATATATTTATTTTATAAGGCAGATATATTTAGCAAACAAATATCCAAGGACACGATGCCTTGATAAAGAAAAAAAGCAAACAAAAACCCCTCACTGGCAGACAGACAGTGCCCATTTTCCTATGCCCTCAATATAAGTTAGAAAGAATTCAAATTTTCATTGGTCAAAAATCACACAAGGTATGAAATATGCGGCTTGCTTTTTCTTTTTTTTTTTTTTTGTGGGAACATGACTAATTCCTGGGTTTGTGTAGACAAAATCAGAAAGAACGCAGAAGATATACCCAAAGAAGTAAGGAAGGTTGCTGAGGTCCTCGCTGAGCCGTAGGGTTATACTTGAGGGGCTTCGCTGACGGACTGTTGAGGATTTGCGAAGCTGGTGTGAAGTTTCCCTGCAAGAACAGACTGTAGGACTTTAGGGGTCTGCCGCAAGCACACAGAGCTGCAGGAATTCCGAACGAGAGCTGTAGGGAAAGTTTTTTCAGCACACGTGGAAGCTCGGCCAAACAGGGAAGGGCAATTTACACTTCTGCCTGGCTATGTCCAGGGAAAAACCCAAAGTGGCAATTACTTCCTGCGGCAAACCAGCCCCCTCATCTGCATGGGAGTTGAGATGAATTCAACGAAAAGGGAGAAATGGGAGCTGGTGGGGATGGCCATTCCTCTCATCATCTCATGCTGCAACCGAGTGCTCGCTCGGAGGTGCCTGGGGAGGCTGGGAGGGCTGGGTGCAGGTTCCCCTGGCCCCAGGGTGCGTGCGGCTGCAGGGCAATGTGTGTTTCGGGGATCAGCAGGGCAGGAGGCGGCTGGTGCGGGGCAGGGTGGCCGGAGGGGCAAGCGGGGCGCACACAGCCTGCTCCTCTCCATCGCCTGGCGTTCATGGTTCCAGCTCTGCTGGGCTAGAGGAGGCACAGGGAGCCTCAGTAGTATTTTCCACCATTCCCAGGCTCCCAGACGGGTTTGCTGTTTTGGGTTTTGATAGCAATAAAAAGAATTGCATATCCCTTTCCCATCTCTCATCCTAGTCGTGCCAGTGAGTGGAAGTTGACAGCGTTTGAAGGGCCAGGTGGGGCTCTGGCTGAAACCCAGGCTCAGTAAGGAGCAGCCTGTCGGGCCAGAGCTCCAGCCTCAACCCGGTCTGGCTGTGGCACCGGGGTACAGAAGAAGTTCAGCTGCCCAACATAACATACAGCTCCCCCAAAAAATAAGGCAGAGAGAGATCAGTGCTGATCAGGCCCAGAGGGAGCTTGTCTCCGCAAAGATCCCCCTGCTTACCTTCTCCCCCTAACCTTCACCTCCCTGAGACCCTGTGGAGATGCCTGTGGAGGAGCCAGTTGTAAACAGGTGAAGGCAGGTGTCACCGTGGTGGCCCTGCAGTGCCTGCCAAGGCCACCCAGTGCAGGGGAATGCCAGCTCCAAGCAGGGCTCTCCCAAGAATCACAGCATCACAGAATCTCCTAGACTGGAAAAGACCTGTAAGATCATCTAGTCCAATCATTAACCTAACACTGACAAGCCCCACCACTAAACCATGTCCCTGAGCACTGTATCTACACAACCCTTAAATACCTCCAGGAATGGGAACTCCACCACTGCCCTGGGTAACGCATTCCAAGAAGGTGGCATTAGGAAATTTTTAAGGTTCTGAGATGACACGAGGGTATGAAGCATTGTCAAAACTGGATGCTGCCCCTAGCAAGTCACTAACAGTGGGGGGCCTGGAGTGGGAACTAGAAACACTGGGACAGAAGTGGCAGTCACCAGTACAGCCCAGGAGGTGATGGGTCCAACCCTCCTTCAGCAGAGACCCACCTGGCAGTAACCCATCTGGCCAGCCCTGCTAGCCCACAGCCCTGTGGGAAACACTATTTTCCCTCATCTCCCCTGTGGGCTTGTCCTCTGTCCCAACTTGTCTCCACATGGAGAAGGCTTTCCTGGTAAGGCTAACAACTCTCTCTATTGATTTGGACAATTACAGTTATACTAATTTCACCTGTCAGGGCTTCAAGAGGACTCAGGCCATCATGGTCCTCACTGGCCTCACCTGGGACCCCCACCCACAGCCTCTGCCCAGGGACTTCAGCTCAGCTCAGCTCAGTCCAGGGCTGCCACTCTCTGCCCCAGCGATGGGGTAGGAGTGCTGTTTTTCAGCTCATGGGTGCTGCTGATCCAGACCCTGACCCATGGACTGACTTCAGACCTGCCTGATCATCACAAACATGTCGGTGATCTAGACTATGGGTTGCCGCCAGCTCTCCCCCTGCTCTGGCCTGGCCTCCTCCCTGGCTGGAGGTGGTGGGATCAGCTCTGGTTGGTGATGTCCTGCCCTGTTGGCCTGGGGAGTCCTCCTAGCTCTCAGTCAACCCTTCCTGTGCCCTGACATCATCTTTAAAAATAAATAACCAACTATGAATGTTTGTGGTTTGAAGTGGGTCTGAGTTACTCAAATTTCACGAAGCATGGCACATATACACCCCTTACGTTGAGCACATTGCTACACAATTTCATCTGCATGCAGTATTTGCAAGACACATCTGTTGTAACATCCAGATGAGTAAGGAAATAGTAAAAAAAAAAAAAAAAAAAAGCAAAGATGAGATAACCATGAAGAAGTTGCAGAGACGTTAATGCAGACACAAAGTATCTGATAAGTTATTATTAGAAAGGCGGCACAGCAGACATCACGGGAAGGCAAGTACAGAAATGACAGCACTCCAAAGGTCACTCCATATCTTACTAATTCACGTATTTTCTTAGTAACTAGATTTGTGAATCCATGAGCCAACGCCAAGCTTGAGAAGGCCAGTGAGTATCTGTGTGACAGCTTCGGAGCCAGGCACGGCTGCCGCCCGCAGCCCCGGCAAAACCCCCGCTGCCGTGGGAGCGAGGGCCGCCTTCACGTTTTAATTTACGCGTTGAAAACCTCCGCACCCTCCTGGAGGTGTGCGCCCGTCGGGAGAAGGTCAGCATCACCCCTCGCTCTACGGTCCTGGCGCCAGCGGCTTCTCCCGCCGCTCCGTCCCGGGGCTGTGCGGGGGGCTCAGCCCCACCGAGGCCCCCGCTTTTCCCCGCTTGCCCTTAGCAAGGAGGTCTCGTTTAATTCCCGGCCCCCTTCCCCGCACCTTTGTGGCATAAAAGGGGCTGTTGAAGCCGAGCCAGGAAAAGGCACGACCCCGCCGTCGGGGCCAAGGGCGGGGGTGCCCGGAGCCAAAAGCTCCCTCCCTACGGCTATCGTTGCCCCCTTCCCTTGGCCGAGGAGGCGATGGACAAGGCAAGGCAAGGCAAGGCAGCGGCCGGGGGAACCGCCGCGACGGCGGGGAGGGTTTGGGGCACCGGTTCCCCGCCGGTGAGAGTCGTGCTTGTAGAGCCCCCCCTCCGCGCTTTACATCCGATCCCCAGCAGAGAGCGGGCAGACCCCTTCTCAGGAGCCGGCGCTGCGTCGGGGGAGGGGGGGGGGGGGCGTTATAGCGAGGCGGCGAGCCGCCTCCGGGGAACCGGGTGTTCATCAAAGGCGTCCAGAGGAGCTGCTTCGCTCCTTGGCCCTGGGGACGCAGCACCCACTCGACTCTTCCTGGGGTCCTGGGGGGGTCTCGGCTCAGGCCCCGGGTGTTTCCAGGCTTAGGGGGGGTGGAAGGGGAAGAACTCCTCCTGGGACACGCCAAACCCTTACCGCGGAGGGCGGTCGGGGCACCTCCTGCGTGGGCAGCAAGTGCGGCTCCACGCGGGACAAGGTGTCGGGGAGGGGGTGTGAGGCTGTTGGGTGGGTTGCCGGTGAGATTTCCACCGTTCTGCGCCTTCCGAGAGGGGATGGAGTCAAACGTTTGAGTCACATCAACCGGGCGCGCAGCGGGCGGCGGGAGCCGCGGGGCAGCAGCGGGAGAGTCCCCCGTGCAGCGGGGGAGCGGGGGCCGTTCTGTGCGAAAGGGACGGAACCTGGGACCCCCGAGGGACCCGCAGAGACACCCCGGCCGGCCCGGGATGCCCAGTGTCGTTTTGTTCTAATAGAGACTAAAAAAATAATAATTAAAAAACAAACTAAACACCAAAACAGTAACGCCAAACCAAACAAAAAAAACCCCAACCCATCAACCAAACAAAACACCAAGCGACCAAAACCCAAAGTTTTTGAGCTTTGGAGCAATACTGTCCCTGTCCCCCATGTCCGTGGCCGGGTAGGGGTGCCGGGCGAGCAGGCTGGGGGCGGCGGGAAGCCCTCGCCGGGCGCCGTCCAGCAGCGGCCGCGGCGGGGCACGGCTCCTGCTTTTGTCCGTATTTTCGTGTTTTTCACCCGGGTTTCTCCCTCTCTCTGGGCAGCGGCACACCGAAAGGGACCCCGCCACAAGAGAGCGGGGGCTTGTCCCCAGCAGATTGTTGATGGCGAACACCTTGTCCCCGCCGTCAAGGCGAGCCCGGCTCGCTCCCAGTGCCGGGAATGCAGCACACAGGCAGGCGAGCAGCTCTTTGCTTTGCTCCAGGTTAGCTCCCAATACACTGGGAGAAAATAGAAACAAAAAAAAATAAGTTAATTGCTCCTGATCCTGTTCAGGAATCTTAAAAATAAATAGCTTCCCCGAGCCAAAGAGCGCAAGGCGTTCATTTAGCAGCAACGGGGCTAAACATTTGTTGAACTGGGAAAGGAACAAATGAGAAAGTGTCATTCATGGCTCCAGCTGCCGCTGGCCCCTCCCAGCCACTTTCACCAAGGGCCCTTTGGAGCTGATGACACCGCTGGGTCCCCTCGCAGGCGGACTGATTAGATTAGCCGTGATTGCCGCCGCTCACGTCGGTAGCTGGCACACTTAGACAAATCGCTCGCATGAATTACGGGAGCGCCGGGAGCGCCGCTTCAGAGGGTCACTTGTAATTTCGATTACGTGTGATTAAAGGCTTTATACGTGAAAGGGCTTAATTTGCACCCGTTTGGTTTTCGGTTTAGAGGGGTCCGTACCAGTCGTGCTGTACTGTCAAACTTTGTTTTACCTCCGGGAACACTTGTGTTCGGCGGGTCAGTGTCAACTGTTTTTCTTTTGTGCTGGATTCGGTTAAAAATAGCAATACTTTATTCTTTTCCTTGCGGTAGAACTGATATAGAGGGATGCCAACACGCGCTCACTCTACGGGGAGACTATACATATGTGTATATATACCCATATATTTATATGTATATATATTCCCCTCCCCCCGTCCCCCGGAGAAAATGTCAGTGGAGAAAACGCCGAAGTGTTACAACTTAAAACAACCCGACAAAGCCCAAGTGCTTTTGCCCGCGCTCCTGAAGCATCGTGGCCACCGCGGAGCCCTTGGCTGCTGCCCGGTGCTCCCGGGCTCCGCTGCCGCCCTCGCCTCGCCGGGGCCGGGGCAGTGCGGGCCGGGGAGCTCCGTCCCCCCGCCCCACCGCCGGCCGGGCAGCGGCAGCAGAGGGTTCCCACTGAAAAGGGTGGCTGCTCCGGATCTCCCCCAACGCCGGCTGATAAACGGGGGCGGCAGCTGGCCCACCATCCCGGTAATCCCGGGGTCTGCTTCCCCCTCGCTTTGAACTCTTTCCCCGTTTTGTGTTTTGATTTCCATGCAAAAGGCAACCAACAAACAAGCCTCGAGCGGGCACAAACAGCGAGCCCAGCAGCCAGGGGCTGATCCCGAGTTTTAACAAGCCAGGGGCTAATTCCGAGTTTTAACAAACCAGGGGCGATGCGTTTGGCTGCGGCGGGGGCGGCGGGCTGGGACACGGGGCACGGCGGCGGCGGCGGAGCGGAGGAGCGGCGGGAGCTCTGGTCCCGTATCGGGGGTAAATAGCCCCTTCACAAAGCCGGCGGCTCGGGCGGGAACGGCGGGGACCGGGATTTAGTGAGAGCGAACCCCGGCTTTTGCAGCGAACCTCGGTGGTGGTACCAGTAATGATGATTATTACAATAATAATAATAACAGTCATCAAGCTCCGACCAGGCGCCGTCGGGTCGGCGGGCGCCTCGGCCCGAAGTATTTTCCGTATCTCCCGGCTCCCTCTCCGTTGAGCTCGCCCAGACAGACCTCCCCGGAGCCCGGCTGCTCCGTGTCGCCCCTTCCCCGGCCGTGGGGAGCAGGCTCAGAGCCCACGGAGGGAGCTCGCTGCGAGATACAGCCTGCGAGGGCAGCGGGGCTGCGGTAAAACACTTCCAGGAAAAGATTAATACACGCAACAGAAGGTTAGCGGAGTTATTATCCTTTTCAATTCATTTTTTACTTAAAAACGCAATGGAATTATTCGTTTTATTAAGGAGGAAGAAATTAAAGATTAGGCTTTAGGCGGTATTTTACCTCCCTCTAATCGCCTCTGGGATCGGATTGGAGTAATCCTGACGACGAGATGAATTCGCCGGTGACTCGGATTTTGAGTGCATGTAGAGATACGTTATGATAATAATGCAAGTGAGCAATATCAAGAACATAGCTTAGGAGCGAATGAAACACAAAACCGATTACGGGGAAAAAGAGAACAGCAGCAATCCCGGGCAGAACACGAAATCAACTCCAGGCAAAACTTTTTGCCCTTAATTCCTCCGGCGGTTTGTAACTCTGGAATGCCGGCGGGCCCGCTCCTTCCCCCGCCGACCCCTTCCGCCGGGACTCGGTACATGCCGCCAGCCTGAAGAGAGGGCCGGAGTTGTGGACAAAGAGAAGTCCGGACCTGGGGAGGGAGAGAGGCTCGGACTCGGGGAGGGTCCCCTGCCTGAGGCCTGCCGTACCCCCTGAAAAAAGAAACCGGCCAAGACGTTATTTTTCGCCACCCTCAGAGCCTGTAAATCTCTCTGTCTCAGGGAAAAAAAAAAATCTCCCTGCACCAGCACGGCTGCAGGGTGACTTGCTGTTCGGCAGATCTGTAACATCGGCAAAAAGATGCGGCGAGAGCACAAGGCAAAGCTCGAGACAGGACAAAAAAAAAAAAAAATCGGCATTGATTTTAATAAGTCTATCTATATTGCGGGTAACTCCAGCACTAGCAAGGCTCCATCTCTGAAACGGACAAGAATGACCCCCAAAAATAAAAATTTAAAAAAATATAAAAAATATGTCTTTTCGAGCTCTATTTAATAATTAGGCACGAATATGAGTATTCGTGTGCGGTACGGGAAAAAAAAAAAATGTGAGACATATCCGTAAGGAAGTAACGAATAATAAAGATCCCGCTTCTCCAAGTGTATCTCAGAATTGAGGAGGTCAGTATAATTGTAATGGCAGGGCTGTAATTGCTGCTTTGGGATATTTACCCTGCTCAAATGACACTACATATTTTACTTTCAAACACATGTCAAAAAGTCAATCCCAAAAAGACCAGTTAAGAGCAAGCTGTTAACATATTAAGTATATGGGATTTGAAGCCTCTAAAACCCACTCAACAATAATTCCCTTCTTCAGCACCAATCAAGAGGAAATTTGTCTAGATTGAATTAAATGTAAATTGCTCTGAAGGAGGAAACTCTCCTCTGGCAGGCACAAAATAAGCGGCAGACACCGACACCCCGGAGAAGGCGGCAGCCCGGAACAGCTGCCCTGCACGGCGCTGGGGGGACCCGGCTCCGGCCCCCCCCCGGGTCCCCGCGGTCCCCCGCTCTCCCCCAGGGTCGGTGACACCGGCCGAGCCGGGGCTGGCGGTGCCGATGCGGTAAGCAGCAGGTAAGAGGCGGGCGGCTGCGGCGACCCGATCCGGGGCGGCAACTACGGTCTTAACGCCGCGACCCATCTGCCGGGGGTGCGGAGGGGGGCAGCAGCGGCGCCCCGGCCGGCGACCCCCCCAGCCCGGCCGAGGGAAAGCAGGGAGCGGGGCTGGAGCGGAACATCGCGGCCGGGGAGCCCGGCACGGCCCGGGCCCTTCCTCCGCCCCACGCTCGTCCCCACGGCTGTGTTTATCCGGCCGCGCCCGCGGGATCATCCCCGAGGGCTCCGGGGCACCGAGGGGACGGGGCGGACGCGGAGGTCGCAGAGTGTGCGGGGCGCATCCCCCGCGGGGAGGGATGCCGGGACCCCCGCCCGCCGTCGGACGCCCGTCCCGGGGACCGGGGGGACATCTCTTCCTCCGTCCCTCGCAGCTCCCGGCTGTGGAGGTACCGTCGTGCAATAGCCGCTGTCTCGTTCTCCTCGAACGCGGTGACCCAGGGCGGCATCGGCCCGGTCACAGCGCCGAGGGCAGGGGTGCCTTCATCCCTCCCTCGCCGGTGCCCCAGCCCTTCCTCCCTGCTCCCGCTTCCTCACAAGCGGGTTGTCCTGGGCCGGGGGGGGACACAGCCTTTTGCAGGCTCCCCAGCTGGTACCCGAGCAGCACCAGCGGGGGCCGGGCCTCCCTGCCTCGCTGGAGGCTTTTCTCCACCAGCAAGACCCAGGACCCCCCTTCCTCCCTCCTGCTCCCCGGGGTTTCGGCAGCGACCTCTGATTCACCAGCCGAGTGAACCCCAGGCCGGCGGGAGGAACGGGAGCTTGTTCTGACCCCAGTGCGTCCTCTTGGGGTGGTGGTGGGACAGGGGGTGAGTACAGACCCATCGCTGTCCCTCTCCTCTCCCCGATTCCCTGCTTCGCTGTAAGTACAAACACGCGGGGCGTTGGAGCCACCTCTCCGGGACAGGGCCGCCAAGCTTCGCTTAAATGTATGGGGAGCGCACCAGTTGAGGTGCATATGTACCTATAGGCGGTGTATGCGCCGTGTATTTCTTCGTGTATCTATATCGATCCTGAGTTTTCGGTATTCGTGTTGTGCCTGGTGTTATTTACGGACAAAGAAGCTATACCTTGCGTTTATGCAGGTTACTTATATATATGTGTGTGTGTATACATATATAAAACTAGTGCTTCAGATTTAAAAAGCAGTCCCTCTTCCTACCTGCTTTCCCTCCCCATCCCCAACCCTGGGTTTTGGTTCACCCTTTTGCTCACAAGCACTGGTCGGGTTTGCCCTGGGTGGTTCCCGCAGACCCACGCGTTTCTCTCGCCGTCTGCTTGCCGCAACTTCCCCGCTCGCCTGTTTACCGTGTTTTTCCAACAGCTCACCGCCACCTGACCTTGCTCTTCAAAGCAGTGAGTAGGCCAGGAGCAGTCACAGGACCAGAGCAACCATCTCCTTCCCTCCCTCAGATACACACCCCCCCCACCACCCCCACGCACAAAGAGAGCTGGGGCTGGAAAGTGGCAAGGAAACAAACAGCTTCCCCTCCAGCCGCTTCTTCTGCAGCACCTCGTTTGACAAATACCCTGGCGCTTGCCCTTGAATTGGGTTTCACCTCCCTCTTTAGCACTTGGACAATGATTTTAGATGATGTCACTTAAAGCCAAACAAGAAAATTGATCTCGGATTTGCTTGGCCTCTAAAGCCTGGTTAAGCAGATTGCAAATAATAATAATAATAAAAAAAAAAAAAAAAGAGAGAGAGAGAGAGGGAGGGGGGGAGGCAGAAGGGAGAGAGGCAAGAAGGAGGGAGAGACGCCTCCTTCCCTGGGCGGGGGAGGCGCGGGCGCCAATGAAAAGTAGCCGCTTACTGGGGGGGGAAAAACTTTTCCTGTTGACTGTTGGAAGCGAATTGAGCAATTATCTAGTTTACCTTCTCCTCTTGGAAGTTAACGATTGGCGAGATCTTGGCTGCGTTATTGACACAACACTTTCTATTGATAGAAATAAGTAGCGATTGTCCCGAGTCATTGGTGCGCCAAAGTAAACTGTGATGGGCTGGCATGAGTCCACTGGACTGAGAAGGCTGGTTCCGCCGGCGGAGGATGTAGTGATGGTGGCGGCGGCGATGCTGGTCTCCCTCCTTGCAGATCAGTGACAAGAAAAGGGGCAGAGAGAGTGAAAGAGAGAGGGGAGAGGAGGAAAGAAAGAAAAAAAAAAAAAAAAAAAAAAAAAAAGAGGCGTCTACCAAAGCGGCTCAAACCGGGCGAACAAATGCAATCCAGCCATGGACAATAGTGGCCACCACACGGCGACCAAAATCCTAGCGACTCCTCCGGCCAGAGAAAGCCTGTCTGCCAGGAGCAACATGATCAGCACGCCCAAGCCCCTCGCCTTCTCCATTGAGCGCATCATGGCGCGGACGCCAGAGCCCCGCTCCATCCCCGTCCCGCAGCTCCTCCACGGCTCCGTGGCCAAAGGCGACCCCAAGCACCCGCTGCACCTCAACTCCTCCATCCCCTGCATGATCCCCTTTGTCCCGGTGGCGTACGACCCCCTGCCCAAAGCGGCGGTGGCCGGAGCGGAACCCAGGAAGGCTCATTTAGACTCCTCTTCCTCGCCCTCCTTTAGCTGCGGCGATCTCTTGAACTGTGCCCTGAGCTTGAAAGGAGATTTCCCCCGCGATGCCCTGCCCTTGCAGCAGTACAAACTGGTAAGACCCCGAGTGGTCAATCACTCCTCCTTCCACGCCATGGGAGCCCTGTGCTATTTCAACCGAGGCGACAGCCCTTGTCACCCGTCCTCCAGTGTCAACATCCACCCGGTGGCTTCTTATTTCCTCAGCTCTCCCCTGCACCCGCAGCCCAAGGCTTATCTGGCGGAGAGGAACAAGCTGGTGCTGCCGGCGGTGGAGAAGTACCCGGCGGGGGTCGCCTTCAAGGACTTGTCGCAGGCTCAGCTGCAGCACTACATGAAAGAAAGTGCTCAGATCCTCTCGGAAAAAATCGCCTACAAGACCTCGGAGTTCAGCCGCGGCTCCCCGAGCAGCAAGCCCAAAGTTTTCACCTGTGAAGTTTGTGGAAAGGCAAGTAGAGCCGCAGCCCGCCTCCCTTCCCCCTGCTTCCCCAGCCTCCTACCCCCGTCCGTCCGTCCGTCCGTCCTTCCGCCGGGTTGTCGGTCGCTTGCGCGCTTGATTTTTAAACGACGGCGTCCCCTCGGCGCTCTCGCCTTCTAATCGCAATTTTTTATTTTTATTTTTTTACTTTTATTTTTTTGTCTGATTTCACTCTCAAGGTATTTAATGCACATTATAACTTAACTCGCCATATGCCGGTGCACACGGGAGCCAGACCCTTTGTTTGCAAAGTTTGCGGGAAGGGCTTCAGACAGGCGAGCACGCTTTGCCGGCACAAGATCATCCACACGCAGGTGAGCATCCATCCCTCCCTCCATCCCTCCATCCATCCATCCATCCATCCAGCGTTCCCGAGACCCCTCCGCTCTGGCTTTTTGGGGAGCCCGGCGCTGCCCGGCGGCTCCGCAGCAGCGGCGCGGTGCGGGGGGCGGCTGAGCCGGAGCCGCGGCCGCGGGGGGAATTTCGTTTGCCCCCAAGAGCGGTGGGGTACGGCGGCGTGTCCCGCTCCCAGGCATGGGGAGCCGTCAGCTTACAGGCAAACCCCGCAACCCCACCGCACAAACCCCGCACACACACCCGCAATCCCCCAAGCCGTGACTTGGAGTTTGTTTCCCACCAGGAAAAGCCACACAAGTGCAACCAGTGCGGCAAAGCCTTTAACCGGAGCTCGACCCTGAACACGCACACGCGAATACACGCCGGCTACAAACCTTTTGTCTGTGAATTTTGTGGCAAAGGATTTCACCAGAAAGGTACCAGTCCCCAGTGCCCTCTCCCTTGCCCGCTTCCCCCTCCCCCCAGGCGAGGTCAAGCGTCCGGACAATTTGCGACGGGGACGGTGGGGGAAAGAGTTAGGTTTTGGTTTTAATTTTTGTTATTAGAGATTTTGGTTAATTTTAAGCATCCCTAGCCCCGACACATTTCCTTTGGCACGGCCCACGGAGTGGGAAGCGGCTAGCGCTTTGGGGGGAGCGCAGGGGCAGCCCTTCCCGCGGGTTGCGCCCGTTTTCCGCGCACTGCTGTGCGCAGGTTCCCGCGCAGCTTCGGCAAACGAGTTCGCCGCCTTTTTTCCCCTCCGAGCGCAGGACTTCGGTTGGGTTTTCTTCCCGCGCTGCCGGGCAGGCTAAAGCCAGGGGGGTTATTTCTGCAACTGGTGCGATTTTGGTTTATTCGATAATTCCCTTCTCGCCTGTCAGAGCCGCGGGAAGGATGGGGAGAAGGCGGGTGTTTGCTGAGAGATCGGCGGTCCTTTTCGGCTGAAGCGCGGCTCTGGGGATAGGACAGCGTTTGGGGATTTTTTTTTTTTTTTTTTTTTTTTCCTCCTCTTCGCAGCGTCCAGTTCTCAGCCCCAGGTCCCTTCGCCCTTCTTGTCTCGTTCCCAGGCAATTACAAAAACCACAAGCTGACCCACAGCGGGGAGAAGCAGTTCAAGTGCAATATCTGCAACAAGGCTTTCCACCAGGTGTACAACCTGACCTTCCACATGCACACCCACAACGACAAGAAGCCCTTCACCTGCCCCACCTGCGGCAAAGGCTTCTGCAGGAACTTTGACCTCAAGAAACACGTCCGCAAACTGCACGACAGCGCCCTGGGACTGCCCCGGCCCCCCGCCGAGCTGGGGGGGACCGACCAGCCGCCCCCCCCGGGGCCGCTGCTGCAGGGCCCGCCGCCGCTCCAGCCCTGAGGGGCGGCCGCGGCGCGGAGCTCCCGCCGCCGCCCGCCCGCCTCTTTGCATGCACCTGTTAAGCGGTTTTGTGTGTTATGCTCTGTATCGCCACTAACGTTTATGGGACTGATTGTTTCCTCTTTTTTTTTTTTTAATTTTTTGTTTGTTTTTGGTTTTTTTTTTTAAAGACTATTTTTGTTGTTGTTGTTGTTGCATCTCAGGTGGAGACATGGTTTTAGAAAAAAAAAAAGGAAAAAAAAAAAAAAGAAAAGAAAAGAAAAAGCGCCAAGCCAATTTCTGCTGTATTTATTTGGGATCTGTATTACCCGAGCCGGGAAAGCTGCACCACTTTAATTATTTCGATGTATATATATTTCCATTGTGTTGATCCCGCCCTGCCTCCGCTGCCTGCTGGTTTCCCCCCCCCCCCCCCCATCCCCCCAACCCCTCTTCTTGGTTTCCTTCTCTCCCTCCCCCCTCCCTCCCCGAATATCGTATCTATATGGAGAGAGTTGGTTCGCTATGTACGGATTTGAATTTCGGTTTGATTCTTGCACGTGGAGAAAAAAAAGAAAAAAGAAAAAAATCAAAAGGAATTCGTTGACCTCGTGGAAATAAATACGTGAACACACGAGCGGCGGCGGCGGGTGCCGGTGCTGCCGGTCCGGGGGCTGCGGCTCGGCCGGGCGGGCGGGCGGCGGGGGGGGGACCGCGGCGCTGGCGCTGTCTAACGGCCAAACCTCCTCCGCTTCCTTGCCAAAACACTGAAACAACCGCTAAAGACTTTAATTAAGAGGGGTAATTAGTTCGGATTGATCAAAGCCGGGTTGTTATGTTATTAGCTGCTCAGCGGACTCTGCCAAGCCTGAGCTTTGAAAGCGGAGCTTCGCTCGTCGGTGGGCGCCTGAGGAGCGGCGTGACGGGGGGGGTGGGTGTCTGGCTTTATCATCCCCCCGGGGGTAACTGAAACAGGCATGAAAAGTGGGTGCCGCCCCCCCGGGAAGAGCAGGAGTGCCCGCTCACGTCCCGCAGCCCCGGGCTCGGGGGTCCTTTCCGGGCAGGGGGGACCGCGCCGGGACACGGCGGGGAGGAGGGAGGTCGGTGGGTGCTTCTCTCCGGGGAAGGGGGGGGGGCGGGGAGAAGCGCAGGGAGCCCCGCTGGCGCTGGGGGTTCGCCCCGCTCTCGGGGGGACCTGGTGGTCACGTTTGCGGGTGCGCTCCGCAGCGGAGCCCTCGCAAGTGGGTGGTTTGGTCCCGCGGGGGGACACCCCTGCTCTTGCCTGGGTTGTACAGCGTCTGGGTTTGGCTGTATGGGAAGAGCCGCGATGGTTATAATCCCCCTTAAAGCGTTACATCCCCCCATGCCCCCCTTCTCCCCGGGCTGACCCTCTCAAGGCTATTCGCAGCCGGCAGCCTTTAAGTTTTTTAACTTTAAAGTTGTCCCACCGTGCACCTCTGAAGGTGGCTGAGAGGGGAAGCGCCTCTTTCTCCTTTCCCCCATCTCGGATGACTGAGGTAATCCTCTCAACGGCCGGCTGGACGTGTAAAAAGCAAAGCAACAGGTCGGACCTATAGCTCAGCCACCACCCCCACCCTCCCCGCGACACCCCGGCGGGGCTCAGCCCCTCACAGAGCCTGGGGGACCCGACGGGACGCGCCGGTTCCCTCCCGGCGAAAAGCAACGGCGTTGGGGGGGGCCCTCACGGAGAGGGTCTCTGCTTGGGAGACCTCGGGGAAACGGGGGGAGGGGGGTCTCCCGGCTTTTTCCAGTCTCGTTTGCAGGGGCAGACGCGGGCGGCGGAGGGAGCGGGGTGCGGGGGGTGCGCGACCGGCTGAAGTGACCCCGGGCAAACCGGGAGGCGGACTGGGAAGGGACAGGGAGGAGGGGGTCCCGCAGAGCTGGGGGGGGGGGACACACGACACAGGCTGGATTTCCCCTGAGGACCAGTCCTCGTGGTCGCTTTCCCCTCCAGCTCCGCCCGGTTCCCGAGGCCAGGAGAGGGCCGTTCAGCCCTCAATAGGGATAAATTCCTCCCCAAACAGATGACTACAGTGCGTCGCTGGTTCCTTTTCTTTCTTTGCTTGCCAAAGGTAAACTTTTGCAACATGTAAAGAAAGGTAAGATGTCCCAAAGATCCCACTGAAATTATGTAGATATGCCATGTCTGTGAGCCTCTGCTTGCGTGAAATAAATCAAAGAAGTCCAACTTACTTTTCTTATTGCTCAGCAAGTGTGATAGTACAAGATACTGCAACTAGCCTGGCAAGGTGCTAAATATCTTCATTTTATAACTCTGTTAAACATTCAAAGCTGTTCAAGCGCTGCAGGTATACTGGAACAGTCACAAAAGTATTTCATATCATGGCAATAGGATATGGATGTAAATTTATGACGAAATGAAAGGAGAATCTGATCTGGCCACCTTGTGATGAACGTGCAACAGCACTCTCAGATCAAACATCTACGTGAGGCCTGAGAACACTGCAGAAGACTATGTGCTCTGGTTACCCAGATGCCGGCCAATTCTTTGCTCTACCTTGTTTCTCCAGACTGTTTTCTAAGCGCTGGGAGAAATGAGGGCTCGGGCTTCCCCAGGCAGCAGCAGTTAATTAATTCCTTTTGTATGGTTAGAGAGGGAGAGAGAATTTCTGACGTTGCTTGACCGTAGACCATTTGGAGGTTTATAAACAGGAATCGTTATTTTGCCTTCCCTCCTGTAAAAGATCCGCAGCCACTGCGTAATCTGGAGTTCTTCTGTGTCTTCCTGATGAAAAATGCTATTTTGCCAAGGAACTTATGTGCGTGAGCGACTGCATTTTGAAATGAAGTGGAAATGAGGCACTCTAGTTTTATTCCAAGGTGAAGTAGAGAAAGTCAGTGATGGGCATGGATAAGTGTTTCTCCTTCCTAGATTTCTTGAGGTAAGCGCTACAGATGTGGGACTTCACAGTGAGATAAGGATAGCTCATTTGTTATTTCGCTATATAAAACCATGTTTGTGTCAAAGGCTGGGATTAATACATGTCTTGGAAGGCCTGTGCAGCATTACCTTTCATTTCCTGTCTTTCAAGATTAATCTCAGGTTAAGTGAATTTCTAGTTAATGGTCAGAGACAATTCAAAGCTGGTGAAATCATCATGAGAGACAAAAGCCGTTATTTTGTATACATCCAAAGCTTAGAGCTGTTAACAGCTCTCCTTACTATAGACAAGATTAACAGTTATCTTTTCTTTTTTTTTTTTTTTATCGTGAATAATTTTGACAGGAGAAATGGAGTAATCTGTACCTAAAGGAAAGGTTACATGTTCCGGTTCCTGCTTGACAGTCAGCATCATTGCCGTATTATCCACATCCTGTAAGACAACTGGTCAGCCTCATCCTACCCGTCCCTTGCGGATACTGGGAGGAGAAGAGCGTTGGTATGTCTGGATCTGCTAAAACACTGCTGCAGAGTTGAGCATTAGCATCCTCAGGACACCGTAGCCCACCCCTCATCAATCACAACAGCTTTGCTTCAGTACTGAATAAAAGGGAGACTATGGGACTCTGGAGCCGAGAGCCCTTGTCAAGGAGGAGCTGTTGCCCTCTACCCCCGTCCCCACCCAGGATTTCTCAGATGGGACTGAATTTCTTCTGTGCTCGTCAGATGCTACAGTGATGTTAATGTGCGTCAACGCTGAAAATGCCATTTATCTGAAAGAATTACCAAAGCTGCCGTACATCGCTCTAGAAATAGAATACAGCAAGAGTAGGTTCTTCTTACTGAGTCAGATACAAAGTTCTTTCTGAAGCTGAAATGGTACTGGCTTTGCTTTAGTACTGCTTTATTGGTGACCAGACGTGTCCCCACAAGAAAAAAAAGGCGGGGGGGGGGGGGGAGACAAAGATGCTAGTATGACCACTGAGGATTTTTTTTTGTTGGTTTATTTGTTTGTTTGTTTTTGTTGTTGTTCTTTAAAAAAAAATAATCCATGCATGTCAAAATGTAAACTGAGCACAAAGCTTTTCAACAGCTACCCAAAATCACGCTCTACTTCTAGTTAAATAGAAATCCAGCATATCCCAAGGTACTCAAAATGGATATTGGAAAATATTAGTCAAGGAAGCATTTTGGTTCTAATTTTCCTTTTTTTTTTTTTTTCTTCTTTGTTACCACAGTGATGAAAATAGAGGGACTGAACAAAGTGTCACAAATTCATCTGTACCCAGCTCAAATGAAGGCATCTCAGTCACAGCTTAGTGCCAGAGCAGTTTAACTGGTCAGTGCTTGAAAACTAGAAATTAGAAAGCTCCTACTCTGCACCTCACGTGCCATACTTAGAATGGGACAGTCACCATCTTGTTCTTCGGCGCTTGGTAAAGAAAATAGGGATTTAACTGGTGCCTGGTGTTGTGACATGTTAATATGAAATAATTATAACTCTGTAGGTATGATAAATCTTTCCTCCCACTGGCTATTTGGTTACTGGTTTGCTCAGGTTCCATCCTTACAGAGGGGGAACTGCGCGGTATCCTGCTGGCAACTGTGCCAGTAACAATTCGGTAGTAACTCCAGTCTCTCCCATAAAAGCAGTGGTAGCTCCAGCTTTGTTCCATGACGGGTCCCCCTTCTCCTCCCGGTGCGAGGCTGCAGGCTGGGGGACTTTTGGGTGTCCACTTAGGGGCTGCGGGGCACACTGCGACCCCTCGCAACAGCTGGCTGGACTGGCCGTTAGCCCCGTGGGTTTGCGGAAAGTTGTCATTTAGCTCCAGTAACCCGCGACTCTTGAAACAATAAAAAAACTTCTTGTTTTAAAACCTCTGGTGGTATTATGAAGTATGAGCAGTGTCTGTCTTTGGTTCTCCTTTGAAGCTCTCATGGAAATTATTTAATGGCTCCACTTTCAGTCACTCTGTTGTAATAAAATCCTTGCGTATTTGATTAGGCACAGTATTAAATCCAATAACCATGCCTGTGGAAATACAAAACCTCCACCCTTTCCACCTTTGAGATGGCTAATATTTCACCACCATTATTATGCGATTTCTGAGAAATCATCTTCAGTTACCATCAATTAAAACACATAGAGAAACTGCTTTTTTGGTGTTCTTTTTTTGTTTGTTTGTTTGTTTGTTTTCTGAATAATTCAATGAAAAATTAATACATAATAAGTTTTATTTTGGGTAGAAAATGAAAGAATGATACTTTGCAAATGTAAGCGTGAGCAGCTTATCTGCAACTACACAGGTAGGTTAAATGTTTATTTTCAGGGATGGGACTATAAGATTCATTTGCAGATTGACACAGCATGTAAGAGAAACCTTGATTCATGGTACTTTAGCTGAGAGGGATTAAATACAACTGACAACACATAATAAACCTTCTCAAAATATTTCTAAGACACCTGTTAACCTCTTCATATTACCATGAAACATCTGAAGAGTTTATACCTCCACGTAAAAACCTTGCCTAACTCAGATTTAAAAGAAATAATCTTGAACAAGAACTTCTTTTTTAAATAGCAATAATGTAAAACCCTCGGATGAGAAATATGTTCAGATGAATATTTTTTTTCTGAACAAGTGAGAATTTCTAAAAGTAATATCTCTGCTGAGGAAGTTAAACAAAATCTGAACCACAATACGTTCGGAAAAATAATAATTTAGCTTTAACTACAAAAGGCTTTGATTGATTGTTTCTTTTCCTGTGGTCGTCAGGAAATAAAAGAGAAATGGCAATCTTACGTTTTAATCTGCTATATTTTAAAGGAACAATATGTTTGCTCTTAAAATAAATAATAAAAAATTATTACAAGGAATGCTGGAATCACTTTTTTTTTTTTTTATGATTACTAGCAAATGCATTTATCTACGTACCATAAATAAGAATACATCTTAAAAACCACTTTGGTCTACTTTAACTGAATACTGAAAGCTGAGGGCCAGTGCTTGCTTATGTTCAGTAATGCTTTTGCATCCCACAAACCTGGAAACTGCAAGAGATACGGAGAAATTAATTTAGATTACATTTTTCAATTTATGGGAACAACCATTTTGAAGAACTAAAGTAGAACTGGCTAGAACAGTTAGGTAAAGACCAAAACAAATTCATAATTACTTTTGTGGACAACCTGTAATTATTACGATTTCACATAATAAAGTAATAGACTGTTTTGATTTGCTAGTCCTAAGGAGCAGAGACACCCTCCCCTACAAACAGTGCTTCTTCTGTTCTTGTGGAGCGCGCTGGTTCTTTAGGTATATTCTTCTCACATACCTTTAGTAATGCAGTGTACAGTTACATTTTTTGTGAAAACATTAAATTACGTAAGAATTATAACTACAGCAGAGACTGAGTTACCCCAAAATGGATCTGCCACAAGACAGGCAGCTGAGTCCTCAGCAATGCAAAATTCATATTTCCTGAAAAAGCAGTCAGAAATCATTCTAAATCCTCCCTGATGCTGAATGTTATTGCACACCAGACTGACTTGTAGTGGAAGTTACGGTGGGCAAAGAGCTACTTTAATTTATGCAAGCAAAGGAATAAATCACAGCTGAGTTGCATTTACTATATTTAACTTACATCTGTCTCTATACTAATTATAGCGGGTGCTACTTTATAAGATTTTTTTTTCTGAATCTTTTTTTGTAGAAATTTCTTTTACAAATCAGCATTTATAACTCTCTGTAGAAGTTTGCAAGTTGATTCTGATAAAACATTTTTATAAAAACTTGTTGTATTGGGAGGAATTTGCTCGAAACCAGAGCTAAACAGCTTAAGGGTAAGGAAGAGTCTCCTCTTGCCTGAGGAGGTCACACTCAATTCTGCTTCGCATGCTTCCGAGCACTTCAGTAGTTTCTGTCCCGTGCTACAGCGTCAGTGTGTCTATTTTGGTCTTTCCTGGTTTCCCTGGACTGCTTCTCTTCATGTAAATGACAAACAGTCGTAGGATCAGAGAGAGACGTGGAAATGGGATTGGGGTCCCAGGTCTGCAGCATGAAATTGGCCCAGTTGCAGGTGTTCAGCACCAATATTTTGCAAGAGAACCATCTTTTTACAATGTGGATTAAGTAAAAATTATTTTACTATGCTTAGCAACTCATAAGCAGGTAGAAATCATTTAAATGTGGATGTGGGTGTCGCAGGAGCATTTCCCCCTCCCCAGGCTGTTTGCTATTCCAGATCCTGGGAGTTAAGTTTTCATTCTGTGAGTGTCAGAAAAGAACTCCCGGATACTCAGGGTGGGGTTGGAATACTTTTGAAAGATCTTGGTTTCACCCTAGCACACAATGCAGATAAATTCTGGAATTATGAGATTATTCGCTAACCGGCATTCTTGCTTTCCCAGCCACTTCTGCTGGTCTTTGTACAAGTGGGTGAAGCACCAACTTGTAAAGTGTCCCACAGTCTTATCCAAGGCTTAGATGTAGTTACCCCCTCCTCCCCTTTTTTTAATCAAGTGGTTGCCAGACACCGCATGGAGTAATTAGGTTATGAATAATTATTTTCTGGATTTTTGTTTTCTTTTTAGCAAAGTTCGAGTCAGAACAATCTTGTTTAAGGCATGAGCCAAACCAGCCTGTCTACCTTGGGCAATGTTCACACCCAAATTTTGGGCACCTTAACAGGAAACAAACAAACATAAATATCTGCATTTTCTACATGGTCAGTGGAGAAGACATAAGTGCCTCTAGCGGCACAGAAAAGAGATTCAGTCCCTCCTGTGTTAGATACTGCCTTCGCTCCAGATAGTTTGCAGTTCTTCTAGCAGCCTCCTGAAGCAACCCAGTGACCAAAGCATCCCTCTTCTGTGTTACAGCTTCTGGGAAGATAAAACGAAATCCCAGCAAATGATGCTAGCGATCACTTTTTGCATAATAATTTGGTGGTGAAGTTGCCTATGCATAAGCATAAGCACATAGCTGGAGGATGGGCAGCTGTACCCTGCTCTGCTGGGCTGCCTCACAGCGCCAACATCTGCATCCTAGGGGACCGTCCTAGACCTCGGGGCATGGAGTACGCTGAGTGAAAGCGCTCTCCAAGCCTCCTAGTTTGCTTTGCATCTGCCATGAAAACACGGATGGGGCCAGCATGACAGTAAACACAAAGGACTTCTTCCCCAGCCCTCCTGGGCCAGGCTTTCAGAGGGGACAGAGCTGCTGTTCCAGCCGGCTGCCCTGGAGAGCACGTGCTGTTTTCAAGCAACCTTGGAAGCAGGGATGGAATCCCAGTCCTACTGCTTCGCAAGTACGTGCCGCAATCTTCGGCTGCTCTATGTCTTGCGTGCCTGCCTGCGCCGTGTCTCAGTTTAAAGAAGAGCGATGAAACATGCTCTCAATGGTTTGGCTTGCTTGTTTTCAGCTTTCCTCTTGGATTTGGGTACCGTCCATCTTGTGTTGTGCAGATTGAGGACTTTTCCCTGCTGGATGAGCTGACTTGTGACAACTGTGAGATTTCATTATCGCACGTAACTCTTGTTCGCACCTGGCAGATTTCGAGAAACCTTAGGCTCTTGCCAATGCAAGCTGAAATGACTCCTTCTGGAGGCCATGGTTGTGTCCATGTTCAACTGTGAAGACTCTAGAGCCCAGCAGAGTGCCCGGGCAGACTGGCTGTAACTGCTGCAGGCAACGTCAAAGCAGTTCCTGTTTCTAGCAGCCAGTGCAGCTGAGGGAACAGAAAGGTTCTGGATTCGTCATCGAAGAAAATTTAAACTCATAGGAGATTTCTCCTGTCTCTTTAAGAAATATCTCAAATTAATTTGAATTTATGGAATTGTTAAAACTCTACAACTATTTGGTATAATCAGGAAACCTGTCCTTCCTTTGCTTTTGAAAAAAGCTCTTCCTTGGAAAGGAATTTCTTTTGGATATCTGTACCTTTCCAACCAAAATACTATTTGAAAATAATATCACTGGAGAATGATTGTGTTTACCTAACAAAGGCCAGCATAGGCAAATCTGACTATATAAACCTCCCCGTATTTCCCACTCAGATATAATATTTTGGGTTGTATGAAGTCACATAAAAGGGAATGCTTCTTGCTTTATCCATGAAACATTTGCAACAAGTGCAGACAACCTTCTTGACACCTGGATACCTACCAACCTCTTCAAATGTTTGAGAGCCATCATACCTCATACCTGGGAAGGCAAGAGGAGAGGAAGCGTTAGGAGGAGTCTCCTGGTGGTCTCCAGACTGCTGGGGCTGGATGAGGTGTGAGGCTGAGACCTAGACGAGCTGGTGGCGATGGCTGCAGACACAGTCCTGCTTTCTTGCCTCTTCCCCCAAGCTGGGGACAAGAATTAACTGGCAGCCCATGTGCCAGCATGAACTCACTGTACGTCATTTGACGTCCCCTCTGGGTGGGAGCTGCGCTCGTAGGGTGTGCGATCCGTTTGCGCTGAAGAACCGCAGTTTGGAGACCCTTGATCTTAAGCACTGGGGCTCCTGCCAGGCTGCTATACTGAAGAGCTCATGTAAAATTATACTGCCCTGATCACACCGAGGGTCTCTGGAGTTTGGGTGAGGCTTTTTTTGTGTGTTTTGTTTTGTTTTCTTTTTTAGTGAGAGTGGAATTTAAATCCTATTAAAGTGAATGGAAAAAACCTCTCCCCTTTGAGTCCAACTGATCAGACAGTTTTTGGTAGGCAATTATCCTATGTTATCAGGAATCTAAAAAAGTAAAATATAGTTTACGGTACCTTAGTTTGTAACTAGTAATTTTCCATTTCCATGGGGGTTTTCCTAGCTGTCAGGAACACCATATCCTAACTGATCTGGATGTTCTCAAGTATCTTAGAGTTTGACTTTGTTACTGTTTTTAAAAATCTGGTGATATACCATAGCATTCTGTTTTCTTGTAAAAATGAATTCTTCAGTACAAACAGCAGAAAATCTTTACAATTTCGATACAGATTTTTTAATCCATTTCTCAAGGTATATCTAATAATGAAAAGTGCTGTGCAATTTTTAATGAAATTACTGATTTTTATTAAGAGCTTGGACAGAAGCTTCTTAGAACTTAGATTTTGCCACCAACTTCAGTCAGACCAGCATGAGATATGGGTATTTGAAAGATGATAATATGAATATGCTGAAATAGTGTCAACTTTGGTATCTAATCGCTTTGTGAAGATGTTATGTTAGAATCCAAATATAAGCATTATGAAGGTAGAAAGAGAGGAAGATGGAAGCGTATCCCCAAAATCTAAAGATTCTGTTTATATCTGTAAAAATGTTTGGGCATCAACAATGGTGGGTATAATAAGTAAGGCTTACAATATTTTCCATCCACAAAATGTTATCATGCTATAGTCCATTTCAAAATGTGCTGCTGAATAAATATTTATAGATAATCCTGCATTTTTAGAGTTAGTAGTCTGATCTCTTCAGCAGATATCTGGGCAGTGTCATTCCGCTGCAGACGTATACCATGCAATCAGCCTTATACTCACAGTGGGATACCGCTGCTAATTGCAACAGTTGTAGCTCAGAATAAGGTAGCAGCTTCTCAGTGAGATCTAAACAAATTAAGGCTAAATTTAAATGGATCAATCAGAAAAAAAACCCAACCAACTCAACCAACTGTCTGTTGCTTTTATAGTTCATTAGCTATTAACACTAATAGCAGTGTAGAGGGATTGTTAATTTTCTTGTATTATATTCTATAGGCTATTATCCATTAAAAGGGAGCAGGTTTCAAATGTGATTTGACAGTTTAGAGATCTAACTCAGGTCTTTTTTGAGCTTTCTGAGGATAGATCCCTCAGTATTCGGGCTTTTTGGTGGGCACAGTCAAGACTGAGCTCTCATGGGATCCTACTGAGAGAGTATCATTTCCATTTGCTTTGTTTCTTTGTTTTCCCAAGCCAGGAGGTTTTCTAGGTCTTTGCCAGAAGAAAAGATGCAAGGGTTCAGTATCTATGAGTTGAGAAGGTATTTTGTTATTGGCTCCTTCTGTCCTGAACCTTCATCACACCAGTGAAGGAACCTGTTGTCAAGGAAGACAGATGGAATTCAAAACTGCGTTTTGTTTTGTTTTTTTTTTTAAATCCCAATCTGACCGCTAATGCCATCATTTCATATTTGTCCATATTAAAGACAAAAATGGGTCATAACAAGATATGCTTGAATGATATACTCTTTTAATTAAGAGGAGAATGGTCCTCATGATGATGAGGTGGGTGACTAGAGCACCTGTTCTGGCTATAAAACTCTGTAATACGTAACAGATCCCTCCCCGCTCTGAAGAAACAGTCCGAGTTAGGCTTTTGCACTGGAATTACACTGATCATGTCTAAGACTGTAGCTAAGCACAAAGAAACTTGGCATGTAAAACCAGACATAGGAGAAAATCTTCATTGTTAAAGTCACTGACAGATCCTGTCATCTCTGTGAAATCCAATTGAACTAAATCTGTGCTTGATGATTCAGCTGTGAAGGGCAGAGATTTAAGCAATTGTTTTCTGTGGCTGGTAATTGAAAGCAAACAGTGGAAATTCAGTGGGAGGTTTTTGGGAAAACCCAAGATTAGAAACTTGTTTTTCTTATAATTTCCCTTTGCATAAGTAGTTAATTCTTTCTCCCCACTCTTCTCCCTCCCTCACACACACACACACACACACACACACACACAGAGGAAAAAAATACTTTTTCATTCAAACTTGTAACTGTATACTCATTTTGTTTCTGGGGCTTTACGAGGTCCTGTGGAGAGCAGGTACCTGTGTCTTACTCACCATCCCAGCCTGAATCCCGGTTCTGTCAGGGACTCCTGCACGTGAGCACTTGGCCTGCATAAAGTCCTCCTATTCAACACAGCATCAGAATGGAAACTGCTCATAAATAACACTGTCATGGAGATATAGACTCCGCTTTGGCAAAAGGAAAACTCTGTACGGGTCCTGCCACACAGCAGTGTGACTGGTTGTATTGGCTAATTCCAAAATAGTTGATTAAACAGAGCTGGGGAACCCTCTTGGGCACTGAAACTCAGTTGTCCATCCTATCAAACTAGTTAGTCCGGTCAGCGTGGCTTAGTGTGGGCCAGCCAAAACAATTCCCAGGCACAGTTAAGGGATTAGTATTGGCCAGAGACTGCTCCCACTGGGCAGGTTGGATGCAGCCACTCTATTTTTGGAGAGTAAGAAAGTTCACTAATATAGATACAGGTTGGTTTTGTGCCATATAGGTTAAGTGTCTGCAAACCAGTCCAGTTTGTGTTTTATTTACTAATACACAGGCAGTTATTGTGTACGCTTGTGCTTATGCAACTCAGGTGGTGTTTCCATGGAAGGGTGGAATTGATTGCATATCTACAGGAAAAAAAACAACCTGTGATGGACATATAGAACATGTCCAAGCCAGCAGTCTGCTCCCACATTTTCTGGAGCACTGAAGGGAGGACTGGACTGAAAACTTTAGGAAACTTTAAGAAGCGGCAGGGCTTCTTCAACCATATGGTCCACTCAGATGTGGGACCTTGGTTTTGGTGCTCTCTGGTGTGGTGACACAGGCCTGAAGCAGCATATAGAAGGTTGTTATATATATTTCTTTATGCTTCCAATGTCTCCACTTTACAGGATTTAGTGTCACTGATTCTATAAAAAGTGATGAGCCTGACTTAACATATTGTCCCGGGCCAAACTTCTCACAAGGAAAAATGACCTAGAAGTATTCAAACTGAACAAATGTTACAAGCAAGACTTCAAAATACATGCCCCCCTCCCCCCCCTCCCCCCCCAATAATTCTGTCCAACAGATACAAAGACTCATTGGAAAGCATTTCTTTTGGTGCTTTGTCTGACATTAATTTTCCCTAATAGAAGGTGTTCACAGTCTAATTGTCTGCCAATGACCTACCTGTCCAGACTCCCCTTAGAGTCACTGGAGAGAAATAAGCATTTCCAGAACATCATCCATCTCCTCTAAAACTGGTGCATGAACTGTGCTTTAGACGTGCTTTTTTCTTTTTTTTTTTTTTTTTTTTTCCCTATTGGGTATAGAAGGAGTAGTGACAATCAGCTTGGGGCATATGCCTATAGTTGTACGCACCCAGTGTTAAGTTGGCTGAATAACACCTTCCTGTGCCTTTCTGTTAGGCATGTGGCCACACGCACCAGTTACCTCATTCCACCAACATGCTATGCATTCTTCAGAAAATAGATGGCCTTCAGAAATGCCATGACTAATTATTCTTCTTAATAACAGCAATACCCTCTGTTTTCAATTTTTTTTTTCTGTTTCCTCAGCTGTGAGATGTCCTTTACCGGTAGAAGTTTTAGCAAATGTATCAGCCTTCACGTGCTCTGTTTGCAGGCGTGTCCTCCTGCATGGAAAACCAGACCAATGCGTTCTCTTTGGTGGTAGACTCAGTGTTTTCTTTCTGAGCCTTCTGCGTGGTATATCCTGCTAATCATACTTTCCAAAAGATAGTAGTCTCATGGGATGGGCTAAACTTCAGCTACCTTCTTTCTCAAGAGATGCAGCTTATTTGCATTTCAACATCCATTTTAAATGTAATCTTTTTTTCTGGATCTGTTTAGATATTTGCCTATGATTTACCCCAATGCAGCTCCTAGTTTGTACAGTAGCCAAAAGGAAGACAGTTTCACTGCTGCTACATTACCTTTTTTGGAGACGTTCTTCAGACATGTGCCCTGTATGACCCGTTTCTTCTGTTTGTCTGTGTGGGATGATAATTTAAAATGCTTTGCTTTGTGTCACCTTGTACATAGCTTCCCTAATGATACACATTCCTTTCCTGCATGATATAATCCACATTTGCTAAAAAACTTGTAACATCTTTGCCTTTGCCACATACTTCTGTTTCTAAACTGGAGATTATGGTGCCATACTGCTGCATTTTGTGCGTGCGTAATTATTTGCTGGTACTACCTTTCTGTTTTATAATATATATGTCACTGGTGCGTGCTAGTGAATATTTCTCTCTGCTCTTCGGAATAGCTTGTTCTGGCTTTCTAATGATTTTTTCTAATAGGAAGTTGTCCTATGTTAGTGATTTCTTTTGTATTTCTTTTGAGTGTCATCCTCTTGTGATCTTTGTCATCATCATGTCACATTTATCAGTGAAATAGCTATCTTGTATTAATAGGTATAACTGGGTTACCCACTCACTAGCTGCCTCTGTGGGTTCCTGATTTCTCTCATAGAAAACACTTCTTTGTATGAAGGGCCTTTTTCTTGACAAAACAATAAGACTCAAATGGCATAAACAACCTATCTGATTTTTTTCCCTCTCTGCTTCAGTGAGCTCGCCACTTGAGACCCTTGCTCTGCTGATATCTCTGTCTTTTTGCCCAATGCTTTTCGGAAATGAGCAGCTTCCCGGATTGCAGACCACTTAGCTGCTTCACATCCCGCACAGATTAACACCATTAACTCCTTCCACTTAGTTCAGCTCTCTTCAGCTGCTTCTGTTTTCTAAAGTCCTCGCAGAACACATTTCTGGCACTAGTCTGCACAACAGCCATGGTCAGTTCGTTTATTTCTGCTTATACTATACCATCTTGGCGAGACTGCTTACGGCAACGGAGAACTGTATATGGATACAGTGAAAAGCCTGTGAAAAACCAGCAATTTGAATATGTAGTCTTGTGCCCTGGCTCATGCCCGTCGTGTTACCTCAGGGCTTAGAATCTTACTGGAGCCCAAAGTCCCAGCTTATCCCTACTGCCCACGTGTTGGGCATCTTCTATGCCGGCCTTGGAGAGGGTCAGCTTGCTTCCTACCTGGGAAAAGTAAAACGTGGGGGTCCCGCGTCATGCCTGAGCTCTTCCACTGTAATTAATACGGATGCAAAATGGTCCAGACCACGTGTGTCTGAAAACTTAGACCAGAGTGTGGCACCTAGACTTGAGTGTGGTTACTAAAACCCTGTCAGAAATACCCTTAAACAGAAAGGGAGCAAAGCCGTACCTTGCAGCCAGAGTCATACAGCATCTAAGCACAGAGACAGTAATTTCCTAACAGCTTCATAACATCAACCATAATTAAACACAAAGCCCGCGTGACAGAAAGAAAGAGGCAAAAGTATGTGGGCAGGACAACTGGCAGAATTACTTAGCATTGGCATGCATCTTTTCTCTTTGCTCCATGACTCTATTTCTAATTTAAAGTAATTTTCAGTGACAAAAATGAGGGGATGCAGAATCTGTGTGGTACAGCAGTAAATGGTTGCTAAAACATGAGAGCTAAATCACGGGTATGTTGTCAGGATATTACTCAGGGAAAAGTAGTTGTTAGAATATGGGAGGGGAAAGAGTAATTAAAAGGGAGGGTTTTTTTACTGGAATTAGTAACTTCTGGTTTAATTGTGAGAAAAGACTAACATGACCAACCTCTATTATATAGGGAAAATTAAGGGTTTAAGTGAGATTAACTTGCCCATGAAAAATGAGTTTGGCTGTCAGACCTCTGTCCTAGGGGAAGTACATCCGTTAATTAAACCTCACGTAGTTCGGCAGAACTGCAGCAGTGGAGTGTGTGCTGGGGCTGACGTGCCTTGGCAGGATCCCTGCTCCCGGAGAAGCAGCTTTGGGCTGGACTCTAGATAGCTGAAGTGGCTTGGGAAGATGCTATGGTGCCAGGAGTTTTCGTCCTCTGCGTGAGGAAAAGACAAATATTGCTCCCAGCTGCTATTTTTCATCTCTAATAAAGCTCTGGCTAGTAGTGATCGCTCTTTGTATTTTCCAGCGCCAGAAAGGAGGCTCATGCTCTTTTCACAGGCTCTTGGATTTCCTCACCAATTTTTTTCAGCTTCTAACAGAAAATGGAACACCATAAATGTCAGGTAGTAATTGAATGACAGGGATGTGCAGGGAAGAAATGACAGAAAAGCGTAAAGTCAAATGAAAAGCATTTTTTTTTATATTAGTTGCAAGGAATGTTGTTATTAGACAGAAATGATAAAAGATGACTTGTTTAAAACAATAACTGAGTTTCAATGAATAGTGTTGTTCTTACATGTTTGTAGGACTGGGCTTTCTTCTGTGCGGTTCTTCTAAAGAGGAAAGACAGCCTGTGAGACACGCTGGTCTCAGTGACTGCATTCAGTTTCTGGTTCAAGAACCCCAGCTACTTGAAAGGTTCACACCCTCAAAGAGAGGGGTTTGACCTCAAGATTAGGTCTCAAATGGAGGTAAGATTGTGTGAAAATTTTTCTGATGGGAACCAAGACTGGGCTTGCTTTCTCAGAGAAGAGAGAGAAACCTTGTGGAAATCAGAGTTGAAAGATACTTCTGAAGAAGATTCAATCAAGGTGACTGTAGATTTGTGAACTGGAGGTAGATGAACAGGTTGCATTGGATAATCCTTTCAAACTCACAGATCAGAGGAGTCCTGTAGAGGTGGACTCAGACCCTGAAAGAGTTTGGACCACGAGGGCAGGAAAAGACAGCAGGTGGCAGAAGGGGAGAGGGATTTGGCAACAGGCAACATTCCTGCCAGGAGCACAGTGTCACAAGGCCAAGTGCAAGGTCCTACATCTGGGTCGGGGCAATCCCAAGCACAAATACAGGCTCGGCAGGGAATGGCTGGAGAGCAGCCCTGAGGAGAAGGACCTGGGGGTGCTGATTGATGAGAAGCTCAACGTGAGCCAGCAATGTGCGATCGCAGCCCAGAAGGCCAACCGTATCCTGGGCTGCATCAAAAGAAGTGTGGCCAGCAGGTCAAAGGAGGTGATTCTGCCCCTCTACTCCACTCTGGTGAGACCCCACCTGGAGTACTGCAGCCAGCTCTAGAGTCCCCAACATAAGAAGGACATGGACCTGCTGGAGCATGGCCAGAGGAGAGCCACAAGGATGGTCTGAGGGCTGGAGCACCTCTCCTATGAGGAGAGGCTGAAAGAGTTGGGGCTGTTCAGCCTGGACAAGAGAAGGCTCTGGGGAGATCTGATTGTGGCCTTCCAGTCCCTAAAGGGGGCCTACAGGAGAGCTGGGGAAGGACGTTTTACTAGGGCATGTAGTGATAGGATGAGGGGGAATGGCTTTAAACTGGAAGACGGCAGGTTCAGATTAAACATTAGGAAGAAGTTTTTCACTTTGAGGGTGGTGAGGCACTGGAACAGGTTGCCCAGAGGGGTTGTTGAGGCCCCATCCCTGGAGGTGTTCAAGGCCAGGCTGGACGTGGCCCTGGGCAACCTGGTCTAGTGGGAGGTATCCCTGCCTTTGGCAGGGGTTTGGAACTTGATGATCTTCAAGGTCCTTTCTAACCTAAACCATTCTATGATTCTATGATTCTATGATTTCTGGATGAAAGCAACCTATACTTAGGCTTCTCCAAAGATGTCCTCTTTCCTGTAAGTTGAGCGAGACTTTTGGACATCTGGCAGCCTGGTCATGCCAGTGACAGTAGCTCCAATCTTGCTCCATATCTGAACATCTAAGAGACGGTGCATGTGCATGCACAGAGCTGCTCTGACATGGACGCACAGTAAATGTGACATATCTGGGAAGCGTCAGCCTTGCTTTGCGCACACCGAGCGGTTGATTTGCACCTGCACAATAACTACAGCTCATCCTAAGTGCTTGTCTACTGCACATATGCATTATGTCTGTACAGAACATGCATTGTGAAGTCCACTCCTACAAGGCCCAGACAAAAATACATTCTGTGGCAGAAAACTTCTGGTGTTACTTTTTGCCTTGCAAACCCTTAATTGATACCCTAATTTTGGATGAGGACATACACAGCACTGATCTGTCCCTGCTTCCCGATTCTGTCCCTGTCCAGGACTACCCCTCTCATCCTTCCAAACCTCAATGCTGCACTGCATTTTCCATTCTGCGGACAGAAACGTGACAGATCTCATTACACGTGGCTAAAATGACGGTTTGCAGTTGTGGAACCCCAACAGATGGGTCTTTACATCGTTCGCGCCACTGTCGTGTCTGGGAGGCTTAGTCACGAACCCGATCATCCTCCCTCCCCCATGCAGGTGCTGCACAGACCGAGGACTCGGCCCTGCCTCACCCGGCTTATTGCTGAAAGAGGAGATGAGAAACAATAAATGGATATTTACTCTAATCTAATATTATCCAGTACATAATCTATTATTATCTGGTACATTGTACATGATGCTGACCGTTGCCCAAAGCTTGTGAAATTTCCCAGAACTGGACAACTATTTAAACTAGCGTTTTGCTTGTTTACATGTTTAGTGCCTAAACAGAACGGACAAGCATAGTTTAAAAGTTGTTTTTAAAGGAGTTAAGGCTATTGAAGAATTACCACCCAGTAATCACTAACAAGCAACAAGTAATTTAGGGTAAGGATCAAAACTGATAGTCTGCCCTTAAAAACTTGCCTGTTGTTTTGCTATGATCTGTATGGGTGCCTTTCATTTTTACAACAAGCAAATGCACGATGAGTTTCAAGGATGGGGCTAGAACCAAAATTTATCTCAAAATGCATGATTCATGCACATTCAGAGGCTATCTCTTATAACAATATGATAACACAACACAACCTTTACTTCACTGAAAGGAGATTCTCTCTAAGCAGTGGAAAAAAAATAGGCAGTTTGAATGACTGCGTGGTCATGGCCAAATAGAAGAGACAAAGCCACTGTAACAAATTCACTGTATTCCTTATAAACAACTCCATATTTTTAAGAAAAGAAATGTGCTCAGAAAGAAGCATGTTTTGTTTTGTTTTGTTTTTTTTCCTTATTATCTTCTCGGAATTCAGCATCTCTTTTGTTAGAGAATTGTTTTGAGTTGAGATTTAAAAAAAAAATAAAATTTGGTGCCATCAAGTGGAAATATTCTGTACTGCTGAGCAGAGCTGGCGAAGTGGCAGTGCATAGATTTCATCAGATACACCAGCACTTTAAACTGCTGCAGTGGAAATGGTTTCCCCATCGTACACATGACATCCTGGTCTAAAACTGGCAAGAAAACCCACCAGTTCACGTTTCAGAAGCTAACATCCTCCCCTCTAAGACATGGGAAAAATATCTTGGTTTTTGACAGATCACACTGATGGCTATCATTAAAGACTGTTCCTCTCTGGTTTTGTGATTTCCCTGCTGTCCATGTGGCAGTGTGCTCCCGGCAGGAATGTTGCCTGTTGCCAGATCCCCGTTCCAGAGCACAGCGGTCCCTCTGAGGGACCTCTTCTGCAGAGCCAGCCAGCAGTCAATGCTGTGTGTTGAATCTGTTCCAATACGCAGGGATGAAAAGGCACATTCCTTTGCACATCTAAATTTCTCGGGGCTAATTTTTTTTTTTTTTTTTTTTTTTTTTTTAATGCAGGATTACCTCACACGAGGAAAATTTGCTCTGGCAAGTCCCCTTGCAGCAGTCCGAGAAGTCCCTCAGTGTTTCACCTCCATTCTGGAAGTACCCTGCTTTCACACCGGGACTGGTAAAGCGCAACATCACTTGGAGATGGGGAATGCTTGACACTGCCTAAGGTGCTTGTTCGCTGAACGGCGATCAAATCCCTCGGCTTTATGTTAGGGGCGAATTGCACGGGATAAACTTCTGCTCAACAGAAAGAATAGTCACAAGTTTCACAGACCTGTGCCACTTAAAAAATACATTTCCTACCCTCTGGAGGCTTCTTTTTCAATATAAAGGCATCTGGATTTACCTAAATAGCTCAGGACTTCGTGTTATTTTTACTGAGTTTTTCCACGGCTATCCCAAATGTTTTTAAAACAAACATTTAGATCTTTATTATTTTAAAAAAAAATATTATTTATAAACAGAAGTAATTTTGTTTTGGAATGTTAATAATCATTCAAAATAAAAGAAGTTTCATTTTGCTGAACCAAGATTCTTCAGTTTGAACTGAATGATCCAAATCTTTGAACTCTGGTTCAGTTAAATACTGAAAATATTCACTTTGGCCACTTCTTATAAATTTTTTTCCCAGTTTCTGAGCTGTTATGAGACCAAAGTATGTTATTTCTGCCATATTCGGGGAGATCACTCTTGCCATCAGTTATCACGTATAGTATATTTGTATCAACTACAGCATTTTTTTCTAAGAAAGCAAAATTTTTATATTATTTAAAATAAATTCAGAAGATTATCTCTCTGTATATACATGTATGCACACATAACTATAGACACACTGACATATGAATGTATTTATTAAAAAAGGTCTTAATGGTTTGGCATCTCTGTCAAAGTCGTCTCCTGAAGCATTAGAATATTCAGTCAGATTTCAACCGGAATACTACGTTATACTCTGTGCTGGAAAGTTGCTGGGAAGCTATGACAAACTCTAGCTCGTCGTTGCCACGTTTCCATCCCTGCAGGCACATAGCGAAAGGGTCCGACTTGCGAATAAAGGATCACCGATGCTTTTGTCACCATAAGGTCTGACTCCTGCTTGTTTTTCTCAGCAATTGTTAAGGATGCTGTCAACACGTACGGCACTCTGCGTGAGGCCTGGAAACCAGAGCATAGTTCTTGATCACTGAACACTGAACATGGTCCCGGCGTGCTCCTGTGCCACCCCCCATCTCCTGCTCTGCCTCCCGGCACAGGGCTCTGGGAAGAGGCATGCTCTGGAGCCCTATCCCGGCACCGTACCAGGAAAAGAAACTCCTTAGACAAAGGTTATTCTCAGAGGGGCTGTTTATACACATGTGAAGGGTTTTAGAAGCCCACTACATTGAGAAGTGGCTAAAAGGATATAAATATAACTGAGAATTGGGCCCCTCGGATCTCAAGGGAATAGTATGACTGTACTTGAAATACTAATTTACTTAAGGATTTTCGAGTGTTGTATCTGCAGGAGAGACTAACTATAATACATGCATGGGTATTTTAGGAAAAAGAGCAGATAGGACATGGCCAAACGCTTCAAGGATCTCATATGAAGTATATTTAACTATGTATTTATTATATATCTTTGCTTCCAGTGTCTTACCTCTTGCAGTCTCCAGGGATATCGCTGTGAGGAAAGCATACAGCTGTTTTTTACGCATATGGAAACTAATATGTAAACCGTAAGACCTCACACCAGAAGAACAGTGTAGTCTTGTTAAAAGGAACGGGGAGTTAGTTATTTAATTCTTAGGAAATGTGGTTTAGTTTCTAATATTTGAGAGAGAGAAAATGGTTCTATAATCACTTTGAATAACATGAGAATTTTTCTTAGTTTGTTATCGGCCACTAACAAATGGAATTGCATCCCGTGCTTTGATTTTGATCATTTATTAGAATCCCTTTTAGTAGGAATAACATTTGCTTTTAAGTTAGTTAATACATGCTGCTCTTCTCCATCTTGATCTCCCTAATAAGTGGACCCTTTCTTGTATTTTACTGAATAGTGTCAGAGCCATTAGAAATTTGAATTCTACATCAATGTTAAAGCAATACCCCAATCACTAAAAATTGCTGAGGTGGCTCAAGGACTTTATAATCGTGTAAACAATATTTAATTTGTGAACCCAAAGGCAGCCTTATTTGATTCATTCTAATGTCCTTCTTTTCAATGACAGAATGATAAGCATTTTAATTTTCTGATTAGAGAGATACTCTTAACCAGGCTATTTAAATCATTGCTATTATCTCAGTTTTAAGGCTGGCATTTCTGGGTTTTGTGTTCTTTCTGTTCAAAAATTGAAATCAAGGTAATGGTTTAGTGGTAGACTTTTGTTGCTATGGAACTATTCATTATCTTATGATATGGGATGCACAGAGCAGAGACACGAAGATTTGATTTCATAAACACAGTATGAAGCTTTTAATCCTTTCACTCTTACTGAACAATTTATGTGGCACAGTAGTTTTCAGTACATTTTTTATTCTCCAAATGTGTGCACTGGATGTTTTTTAAATGCTTTCCTGAAGAAGATGAAGAGTATGAGTGTGCATACACGCATGTGTTTATATGTGTATGTGCACATAAATGTGTTCACACATACTTATGTGGTGGGTCTGTAATTTTTCCTATAGTGTTTTTAAACATGCCAGATTTAAAATCTAAATATTGGAAATCACATAGAAAGATCAAGTGCCTCGGTTAATGGTGTGATGTTTTATGAGGTATTTATGGTGTACAAAAGTATTTTTAAAAAGGGCAGCACAAAAAAAAAGCATTTCACGTGTCAGGCACCCGGGCAGATTCCTGGGCAGGTGGAATTGGCTGCAAAGGAAAAGGAACCAGGTCATGAAAGATGGGAAAAAAAGATGGGAAAATCTTCATGGCATTAGATTTTTTAGTCTATATCCTGTTTGTGGCCCTCATAGTCCCTCTGTGGAGAGCTGTTTTTCATCTGCACTGCACTCTTCCAGATGGTGGAGTGAAAGGAATCTCCATAGCTACATGGATGGGAAGGCAGAGCAGGCTTTGTCCCACTTGTACGACTATTCAGGCTCTTACCCTAATGTACCACAGTTTACAGTTAACCATCATGTAAGAACACTTCATATTTTGGAGAACAAGGGAAAAAAAAGATTTTCAACGCAGGCTTCATCAGCTAACAAATTTTGGGGTGGAAAGTTCGCACTGTGAAGAAAGAAAACGAGATTAGTATGATTTATTTATTAATTTATGTTGGTGTCTACCTCAGCTTGACGATACTGTTCTGATATATAAAAGTAGACTGTAAATCAGAGCAAGGAGGAAACAAAACAATGCCAGGGATAAGATCTTGCATACTAAGAGCCTTTAGGGAATAATGGAGGAGCTATTACTGGGAAAGCCAAGCCTGCTTCCTGAGCGGTGAGCTTGAGAGGGAGTGTGTGTGCTTGTGTGTGAGTGTCTACCTGTGTGCAATCCCAAATGGAACTTGCGCTTCGTCTGCTGTAGGCTGGGGACACCAGGCTTGAGACAAAAGACTTCCAGTGAAAAAGAAGTACTGTCCAAAGCAGCAAAGAAAGTTGGGGATCTCTCTGGACAGAGGAAGAGGACACATAGAAAAGACAAACTGTGAGATGCAGGCTGTGTAGACATGCCGGGAAACAGAGGTTGGACTCAAAAAATCTAAACAAGGTTCAACTAATCATTCTGCTGTATTGAGATGGGCAAGCAGGGTATCGCACCACATCAGGACAAAGACCGAAGCTTGTTGGCGAGATGTAGCAGGCAGGGGACACACAGCCAGTGGTATCAGAGAAGGAAGATATTGAAAGCAACTGTCATAGTAAGCAGGTAGAACCTATTAGGTGGCCCTGTATCTGAGAGTTTGCCCTAAACTAAACCCTGACCTGGCAAAAAAACCCTTTTGCTTGAGTAAGCAAATCCGCTGTTCCAAGTGGCTGAAACTGAAAGAGAAGAATCTTGATGATTGGAACAAACCAACACAACGAAAATTAAGACCAAGGGGTAAAAGGCAGATGAAAATGCAATATGGTCCTAACTATGTGATGGGGGAAGGATGGAGAGAGAGTATTGTAGTTAATTTGGTGACACAAATACCGGGCAAATGCTTTGGATGGCCTTCACACAGCTAATCTGAAAACGTGATTCTCTAATGAGCCAAGGGCAGAGAAATACTCAGCTTTTTCAGATCACCTTCCAGACCAGTATGTACATATGACCCAAATCTCCATCCATTAGCTTTTTTAAAAGCAGTAGCACTGACTCTAGAGAAGGCAATTTTGGTTGTGCTGGATGTAGGCAGTTTCATTGTCTACCTGTCTGGGTAAGGCTTTAGTTTTACAGATATAACAGCAAAAACAGGGCAAGTGAATTGGCCAATTCCCAGCACTCAGCAAAGGGGAGCCAGCTGCAGTACATCTTGTTGTGCAGGACAATGACACACCAGGCATCTATGATACTTTTTGTGAGGGTGGTGGGGCTGAGGAAAGGTGGGGCTGCAATGTTCTGCCTATCTGTAGAAAGTGCAGGGCTACCAGAATTGCCACTGGTAGAACAGATGGGACACCAACAGGCTTGCAACTTGGCCATATGCATGCATCTTTCTACAGATGATCTTATGAAGGTGTGAAGATGGACTTGCAGGCAGGCTTCAAGCAGTATTCTACTTTTCTGAAGGACTTTCTGAATTCCTGGTTTTACCTTGTGGATTCAAAGTTCTAGCTATCTCCTCTGACTCTGTCTCAGAAGGAATGTAGAAATTACCATGGCGTACATGAATGTATTTTCATCCAGTCATAGAAGAAGCATGTGGCTCATGCTGAAAAGTGCCCAAAACCTGTAAAGATTTTGAGGTGGTAGAGAAGAGTGAAGTAGTTCCAACTACACTGGAGTGCCGTTTTTAATGCTATCATGAAGGTGATTCCAGTAAAAGTATTGCAGTTATGCTCTGCCCAAACCAGAGGGATTAAAAATCTCTGACCTTCCTTTACTCCTTTGGTTCTGATCATAAAGGGGAGGGAGAAGTAGGAATGAGGTTGATACTTTATTACTTTTAGGACTATCAGGTCTTCTTCCTCATAGTAGTTTGATTCTACTGGACTATACAAAGTTACCAGAGCTGTTAGGGACCTCAGAGGAAAGAAAAACAGCAAAGGTCTCACTTCCTAAAGAAGCTCTAATAACAGAACCATTAATTGTGAAAAGGCAAATAACATACTTACATCCTGCACAGCAAGTCTGTTTTCTCATTCCTCCTTGACAATGCCAGAGCTGAGGATCAAAAGGACATAACTCGATATTTACCTCTCCAGCAGACAGCGTCAGGCTTCAGATGCTGGAGGTGACATTTTGACCAGGAGAGAATCATCATCAGAGGTTTGGTCTCTTTGCTAGAGACGTAAGCATCTGCCTGCACAGAGGTTGGTAAAACTTGGGAAAAGCATTTAATTGGATGCGGATATTCATAACCCATCTGTGCTTGCTAGGCACCCTTGTATGACTAAACTGCATGTTACGTTTAGTGAATCAGTTTTGACTTTAAACAATGTCATGGTTTGGGCTGGAATGGCCACTGAGGCAAACAGATGCTCTCCCCCAACCATAGACAACCATAAAGGAATTTCCTTGTATAGGCCAAAATGCAGTAGCGCTTTTCGTGGTACAGGGAAGCTGCAACTCCGAAACTGGGGGGAAGCATCCAAGGGCCTCTTCCCTTGAAGAGCTGAAGGTAATCTCAATTACATGTGATGGGTAACCTCAGTAGGTTTAATTTTAACTGCTTTTGGTCTCAACAAAGAATTTTGATCAGAGTATGGGAAAATCTGGAGGCAACTGGATCCTCATCTCCATTTTCCAATAACATTACAGACTAGCTAAACCCCAGTCATTTATATACGATACAACCTTACATTTTGGTGGGCTGTTGTGATAAACTGTAAGCAGTCAGATTCATTTATTACACAGGGACATACTGTATAAAGCAATTTGCACATTTGATTTTATAGCTCTGAGGCCAATACCAACTTCACGACACACAGGCTGGCAATTGAAATGGTTTTTATTCACATGTATACTCAAACAGGTAAACTTTTGCTGCACCTCAGTATTTTTCTTACTGGACAAAGGAAACAATGGAAGCATGGTAATTCGTTATATGCCTCTTCTCATCCATTTGCATCCTTGTTTGTTCTTTTTCAGTGCACCACAGAAATTAGGAATGCAAAGGAATCATTAGATGATGTCCTGATTTTTACCCATAGCTTCTGGTGATGTAAGAATCTCCCTTCTAATTTAACCATAGTCAGTTTACAGCTGAACCACTGGAATGAAACTGAAATCAAGACTTCGAGAGTAATTTCTGTGTTTCAGTATGCACACAAACTGGGTCAAAGTAGAAGTGCCTTCAAATAAATGTTTTGACTAATCTTTTCCAAGGATGTTCCAGAATCGCCTTATGACACCCAGATATCACATGTCATTTGAAAGCAGGCTGGCCCTTGGGTGTACTGTCACTCTGATTACATGCAGGAGCACAACGGGGACCTCGTTTGGGACAGCTGGTTGTTATTCTTGGGTACAATTTTGGTTACACCCTGTGCTTCAGGACCTGCTCCAACATGTAATTCTCAAAGGAAGCCAAACCCAGGCATATTGAGGCAATGGTCTTACATGCTTTTTGGTTTTTTAATCATCAATCATGGCTTAAGCAGACATCTTTCCCTCCTCCCATCCCTGTCCCACTTTGTTCCTGTGCCTGAACACCCCTTCAGTTGTTTGAGTCTGATGAGTTGTACTGGAGAATGGAAAAGTATCCTAATTTAAAAAAATAGCTTTTTTTTTAAGCCAGCTCAGTTCTGTTTTACTACGTGGCTACAGAGCTAGTTGTGCCGGTCGAGAATTTGTTACTATACACACTACATACTTCCTACATTTTTCATGGTTTTCTTGAAATAATTTTTAAACCTCTGATTTTGAAGGTCCATAAAGAATTAAGAACTCTTGAAAAAAAAAAACAAACAAACCAAAAAACAAACAAACAACAACAACAACAAAAAACCCCCACGTTAGTCCAGAAGTCCTGAACTTCTGTTCTGACACTGACCTGAATGTGAATCATGGGCTGAACCGTAATTTTTGTGTCATTTTTCCCAGCTTTAAAATGTGAGTAAAACACATCCTCCTACTGCCAAATTGCCAAATTCATAAAGACATCAGGGGTACAAAAATGGAAAAGTGCTAAATAAACACAAAAAGCTGTTGGGTTTTGTTGTGCATTTTTCAGAAGAAGGTCAGCGCTTTCTGACAGAGACGAACCGCTGTTGGAGGGGCTAAGGCAGGGACAAGCATTATTTGCTGAAGGAGCCTCAGAAGCAAGGTTGCACTTTTAATGCAGCTATAGCATAATTGCTTTAATGGACTCTTTAAGCACTAAACCCTGATTCTCTCAAAAGAAGGCCCCAGTTTTGATTTTATTCACACTATGGATCCACACTTAGTCGTAGATTGTTATTGACTTGAAAGCCCTACTAGCGTGAGCATCTGTAAGTCTAATTAATAGACTCAATGCAGATTCTTATGAAGGTATATTTCAGACATTATTTTAGGTGAGCTGCAACTCCAACATGCAATGAACCCAGTACTTGTCTTCTAATGAGTCAATTCACTAATTTGATATGAGAGGCTGTAATTTTCTGCGTTTAGGTTTATTTGCACAGCAATTTTAAAATACTTACGTGGGGTCTTTGGAATTATGAGGCTGACTTAAAGGGCATCTTGATTTGATGCAGCAGTCTGAGCATGCACTGCAAATGCAAAAGTTTTACAGTGAACATGGACATATCGATGCTACTGTGAATTCTAGTGCGCACAAATGTGAACAGATATACCCTACGTCTTCGGTGTTACTAAAAGTAGAAGGTCTTTCTTTGGGGGTGCTGTAAGCCCTGAGAGATGGCAATCCCCCCTACTGGGCAATAGGAATGTAAATATATTCTCTACATGATTGTAGAGAACACAACACTCTGTGCTGTTCAGTGATGTGTAGTACTCTGCTGTGAGGTCAGTATTCACAGTGGCAGTCAACAGCCACTGCAGGTAGTGGCTTTTGAATAAAAGGTCATGTTTTTCAATAGCTTCATTCTGACTCAAAGCCTGAAAGCTTCTTGGAACTTCTTGATCTCTGCAGTATAAAATCAGAATTAAACGAGAAAAAGAGTTTGACAGGTAGATACACAGTCTGCAAAAATCTCTTCAGGATGCCAATTCCCCTGTTCATTTGAGACCTAGGGAGAAACCCTAACCCAGCAGAAGTTGGTGTGAGTTTTTCATTGACTTTAACGGATTCAAGATTTACCCTTGATATTCTAAGAATAAAATCTATGAAGTCCACCTCTCTCTAGGTGCTCTGGGAGTTTATTGTTACCGTAATGGAAGTCAGCACTCCCCCCACAGTGCTGAGTAAAAAGCGTTCCAGCTGGGTAAGAATTAGACCTTATAATTATGGATTGTCGGACAGATGGAATCACAGTCCATCCAAACCAGGAGGTATTTATTACAGAAAACAGCTCCAATTCCATATTAGCATGTTTTGTAAAACCTGAATTCCAGATTTGTTTTATTCTTTTTAAGCAATTCTGCCTTCCGTATCTGGAACACAGTACAGTGCAGGTGGGATTCATCTTACCTGGCTTTACACTGGCACAGCATGAGTCCACGCTGGTTACTTAGGCTGCCTTTTTCTCTATGGAGCACAAAAGGCACTTTCGGAGTGCAGTTCACCTGGTCCATTTTAGATGCAGGAAGAGACTTAAATGGTGCCAATAAAATTCTCAGTCTCCCTTTAGAGAGATGGCAAATCTGTAGTAGAAATCAACTCTCCGATAAGCATTTTAGCAGAGCATCTCATTCACGTCCATACTCGTTCTGCTCCTCCTGCTTGCCCTTAAAGGTCTGCTGCTGGATACAGCCAGAGTCACCAAGTATACCACCGTGAATAGAGATGGATGGATCGTCGGTTTGCTGACTGGTTTGGCCCAGCTGGGACCTTCATTTCCCTAGAAGAACATTCTAAAAGGGTCAACAAACTAAAATGTACAAACCCCAATAATTTCAAATTATACAAAGCATACTTTGACCCCAAGTGAAGTGGTGTATACAGATTTTTAGCTAAAAGTGAAGTCTCTTTACAAACACGTGAAGGAATCTCAAAATAAAAAGTTCTTTCAAACGTGTTCTGAAAACAAAATGCTTTGGTGTCAAAAAAAAGGTTTTAGCCACTGGTTTTAAAATCCAGTTCTGTGTCTGCAGAGCTGACTAGAGCTTCATTCTTGCATATATCCAAGCAACACTCTCAAAAAATTAGGAATCTACCCTTCTTATCTACGGGAACCAATCCAGTAGGTGTCTAGATCATATCATGCCCCCCACAAAGGACAGCGGGAAGTTGTAAGAAGTTTTTCATTACCATCACAGTAGTTAGGGCATTCGTTGGTGACTCAGATGTAAGGCCCTTCAGTTACAAGTAGTCCTTTACACATAGTATCTGCCAATGTAAAAAGCTGAAAGAGGCTCACCTTAGAAACCCCAATTTTCTAGTGCTTATGCTACGGACACATGCTTGTAAGTCAATGTTTTGAATGATACCGCAACTTTGAAAGCAACCCTCAGCTTCCTAGTAGAGTGCTCTAAGCACTTGGCTAGTGGCCAGACTGGAGCACATGAGACAAGGGAAGGTATCCCTGTAACGTGGCCTGGCAAAGGTGCCAGACTCCCAGGGAGAGTGCACAGCTGACAGCTCTTGGCAAAAGAAGTCAGCTCCTTTCCAAGCAACACAGCTTTCCAAGCAGGTTCAGGCACAGTGCCTTGTCCTGTCATGCTCCACTGAGTTGCCAGGATGGCTCCCGCTCAGTTCCTGTAAATAACTTTCTTCATCCATTTCCTTGTAGCGCAAAGGCTGAGCTCCCAGCTCAGGCCTGGGGACTCCGGTGCAAGACAGAGCACGCTGTGGGTTTCGCCCTTCATTTTTCTGGATTCAGATTCCTATCTGCAAAAGTTAGAAGAATACCAAGACATAATTAGGCACCATAAGAAAATAACATAGACAGTCTTGAAATAACATCTTACTCAAAGAAAGAACTTCCCCAAAAATTGAAAACTTAGAAAATAATATTAAAAAGACCCCTTCAAGTAGATTTGGTGAGGTTTACTTAATGCAGTAAAATCATCATGGTTTGGTTTCCAATTCCTTCAACAAACAAAGCAGCTCCTAAAATGCTTTCATTAATTTAATCAAAGACAGGCTATTCGGGTGTACAATGATGGATGCAGCCACCCACTTTCTACTAGTTTACAATATGAAGTAATCAATGTGATGAAATGACACAAAATTGAGGGACCATCAGTAGTATTGCATCTTTTTCAGTGTCATAGTTGAATTAAATTCTACAACCACCAAATAATTACATGCTTTTGCAAGCTGAATGGTCATATTTCAGTTGAATTCATGAAAGAGTAAAGATAAGAACAAACAACTTTACACAACTATTCCATTCTTGCCAAAGTCCATATTTACATTTAATCATAAAATGAAAAAAAAAAAAAAAACCAACCTCTGAAAAATCAGTTCTTATGAGTAGTTTAGAATCACTGAGTGCAAGGACTGAAGAATGGCATAATTCTTACATATTTCTATTTAGTTTACACTTTCTGCAGTTCAACTGAATTTGCCTCCAGTGAAGTGGTTCTGGTAAATTTTATCAATACAACAGAAAAAACCATACAATTTCTAAAAGGCATGGATATATTTATACTCTACACACGTAACTTATAGAACTATATGTGCTTTATTAAGCCCACAAAGCGCAATTAGACACTGGGGGCATATACACAATGCCCTTGTGCAATAGCAATATTTCCTAGAGTGAAGTCTTTGGGGCCCAGCAAAAAGCTCATTGTGTCTCACTGTTTCTTGAGCTCAAAGGGAGCATAAGACTCCTCATGTTTCTTACTGCTTGACAGACAAATTTATCCCAGTACTTTTGGGTCGTCAATGCTCAAACTGATTCATATGTTTTAATAATGGATGTCGGAGCTGGGTTTGGACCCTTAGCTTCCTGCCCAAGCCGATCTCTGTAGGGTGGTTGAGAGGTCTGGTTTCCTCCTCTGAGCCCAAGCAAGGGGGTAATTTGCAATTCACGGGACATTCACAGACTATATCCTGACAATCTGTCTTCTGACCTAGAAAGTCTTTTGGTTTTGTTGTTATTATAGCTTTCTAATTTACTTCTGTTTGGTTGGAAACCAAGAGCAGTTACTGCCCTTGTTCTCACAGCAGGATTCCTAAATCTAGTGCTCTTCAAGTCCTAGCTGGCTCTCCCTTGATGCTTCTTCCCAGCTATGGACCCATCCCCTACCCACTGCAATGGATGTCTTCCCAAGAAGAGCAGAAGGATGGACGGGAGCTTCTGCAGGGCTGGGTGTGCTGTAGACCTCATACCTCAGAGAGATGGGGAAAAGAGGGGTCCAGGAGTTAGTTGGAGGAGGTAACTTTCTTCTACAGCAAGGAAAGAAAAGGCATGAAGATCCTGCAGGAAGATGAGGCAGATTGTAGAAGGTTCTGGACATCGAGGTCAGGCAGGGAAGAGTGGGAATTAGCGAGTGGAGAGAAAGATTTTGTACTCTTACAGTATCCCTAAACCCCAGTGATTTTGCCCATTCTGCTGGGGCCTTAAACCCTCAAAATCTCTGCTGATCCACTCCAGGTCTCACTCCCTAACGTTCACCTCTCAGTCTCTGAAACAATACAACCCAAATCTTCCCCTTCAGTCCTTACTTTCTTTCACCCCCAAAATCTCTGCTGATCCATTCTGGGTCTCATTCCCTAATGGTTACCTTCCTGTATAATTTGCATTACAGCAGCAAACCTGAAGTGCAAGTGAAGCCTTGATGCTGTTTTCCAGCTCTCCTGTCCTGCCCTGGTGTGTTAGGAAAATACTTGGATCTAAACCAGGGAACTGAAGTCACAGATTATTATTGTCAGTTGAATGCTGCTTCCAGAAGCAGGAGTAGGAGAGGAAAAAATTCAGGGTCATGTAATGAAAAAAGGGCATGTTTTAAAGAAAAGCATCAAAACTACAAGGAGCAAGTAATGTATGAAGAGGTACCTCTAAAGCCATGTAGTGGCAGCACTGTCAAAATTTAACTCTTTCTTAAGAGTTCAAGTGGTAGTGTCTAGTACAGGTGGAGCAGGCTATGCCACTGCTCCAACTTCTCCCTCATTGCAGCGAGATCTCGCTGTGGCAAAGCGGGGTGTGGATGAGTTCTCCTCAGACCCTTTAGTCCTTGTTGCTCTACTGAGTGTAGGCACAACGCCCCACATTCTCATGCTCTGTAGCAATCAATGCCCTCACATCTGCCAACAGAGACGGGAAACGGCAACCGCATCTGCCCCGTGGAGTCTGGCTGAGGTGTACTTTCCTCAGCGTGCTGCCTGCCTTTCTCTGAAAGCAAAGCTCTTCTTCACCCCACAAACCCAGTAAGTGACTCTGGCTTTACTTTGGTTTCTTACACCTCATCATTTTCATGGTTTATAGCTACAACACCCCGTTATAATTTGTGATAAGCCAATTTAGCAGTTGAGGCCCATCACAAAGGACCTAATTCAGGGACTGAGCTGCAGCTGAAAATTGCCAACAGCAGATGTAACAGATCAGGTATCCTTCCTATTTGTCAGATGATGTAACTTTTACCGTTTCCCCTACCGTTTCCTGTACCGTTAAAGACACAACGTGACTGAACGTACATAAATAATCTGAGCCGATGTGCAGCAGGAAATCATTCAGAGCAGGAGATCGCGGCGAGGACAGCGCTGGGACGGGTCAGGTGCGGCCTGTGCTCGGCCATGGCGGGGGGAAGCCCCGGTGCGGGGAGCTGGCGGAGGCGGTGTTGAGGGGGGGGACAAGGGTGTCGTTGTGCCGGTGCGTGGAGCCTGCAGCGCCCGGCGTGGGGCTCCCCGAGGCGCGGTGGAGGGTCCGCAGGCCGCGGCGCCGCCCGCTCCCCCCAGCCCGGGTGGCCGCCCGTCAGGCGCCTGGGAGGTGGGTTGACGGGGCGCTGGGCCTTCCAGGAACTGGGGGCGTTGAGGGGGCGTGCCGGCGTCCGCCTTGACGCGGCGTTCAGGACCCCTCTCCATTGGCGGGCAGCGAAGGGTGTATCCGGAGGGCGGCTCGCGGTTGGCTGCCGCCTTGGGCGTCGGCGGTGGGCTGGACGCTGGCCGGAGGAGGGAGCCGGGCCGAGCGGCCGTGCCTCCCCCGCTGCCCCGCTCGCCCCGAGGTAGGTACGGCGCTGCCCGCCGCCCCCGCTGGGGCACCCGGCGGCGGTGCTCGGCGTTTCCCCTGGCAGCCAGCTCGGACTGCTTGCCCTCCGGGCGGGCAGCGCTGCCGGCCAGGCGGCCGCTCCGCCCCGGCCTCCCGCCGCCGGTGCCGCCCGCTCACTGCGCTTCCCCCCCTGCCCGCCCGCCCGCCCGCCTCTCTTTTTTTTTTTTTTTTTTTTTCCCTTCTACGCGTCGCTCTCCGCTGTCGCGGGGGGCCGGAGGGGCCCTGGGACACCCACGGCCGCAGGGTCGGGGGTGTGGGGGGGCGAAACACGCTGACAGCGCCGTGCGCTGGCGCTTAGCTGGGTCTCGGGCAGTAAGCGTTGCCCGTATAGGTGTGTCCCACTCGCCGTGGAAATAGGGTCGTGTTCAAACCTGCGCTGCCATCAGCTGCATTGCTGTTGTTTTATTTTATTTTTGCCTTTGCCCGTATTGCTCAGCGCTGTTTCGGTCTCGGTGGAGCTCAGCCCCCACGGCGCGGGTGCCAGGGAGCGGGAGGCCTGGAGGTCCCTCGCCCGGCCGGCCTGCCGGGGAGGCCGGGGAGGCCGGGCAGGGCAGGGTTCCCCAGGTCTGCAGGCTTTGAATCCTAAAGTTGCTTTCACCTTTACAGCAGGATATCCATATCTCTGCGGCTGAGCCTGAGCACACACAGGGAGGCAGGCGTCGGAGCTTGCGGCCTGCCAGAGGTCAGAGGGGGTGTTTGCTTACTGCCCTCCTCCCCCCCTCACGCTGGGAGCGCGGGGCGGCTCGCTCCCTCTTGAAAGTGGCGTTTTTCTTCTTGGCAGGACTCCTCTATGTGAGGGAAATTGGCTTCAGCCGCAGGCTTGGGTAGGAGGTGTACGGTGCACTGGTTTCTCCATAGGAAGTGCTCTCGTCGTTGTATTTTAGCATGCGGTACCAGTGCCACTGTGTGACAAGGCTTCCTCTGCTGTTGAGAGGTACTGGCGTGCCCTCTGAGAATCCTCTCAGCATGCTGAAGAGCAGTGTCATAAAATAACTCCCAACTTCTGTACAGTAACTTCTGCTGGTGGACAAATTTAGCAATGGTGGGAAGACCACACTCAGAGCTAACGTAGAGGACTGCGTGCTTCTGTTACGCCTCCCTTAGTGTACTAGTTTTTCTGTTGAAGCAAGCCTGGAATTAAGTTAGAGCCTCTTAATGCTTAGGTGTATGGAGATTTTACAAGATTGAGGCATGAGGACAAACATGATTTTCCAGATGATTCGGATACAGAGGTTCATGTAAATAAAAAAAGGTAAAATTGCTTCGGAAACAAAGTTCATGTCTTTGAAGCCTCTGTATTTGAGATCCATATCTTTTGATCGCATAAATATCTGAAGTCCTTAGGCTCCTAGGTATTTGGTGCTGGGCCTGTGCAGAGCCCTTGCTATTCACAGCAGAGCTAAGCAGTGGCATATATCCTTCACTGGGAGTGAAGAGGAGGAGAGAGAAAATTAAAAAAATCCTGCTCTGCAGTGGGAATCTGTCCTAATGAAGCTTTTCCACTTAGCGTAAAATTTTGACTCGGAAGAAAACCTGTCCCACACATATGCTGACTGCTCAGCGATAGTTAAGGTCTTGTCCTTGTCTTCCATTTTCAGCTTGTGTTAGAGTTAGTAATGGAAAAATACTTAGCATCGGTCTTACATATCGGGCTTTCTCTTTTAATCAACTGCTTGCTTTATAGCCTGTGTTCTACTTTCTTTCTGTGTGTTTGTTAATTCTTACTCTTCTTGAGTAAGGCTTTGGTAAGTGCCTGGTCTTTGCATGTTTATGCTGGCAAATGAATTTAATTGGTACCTGTAAGTTTCCAGCATTCTTTTTAAGCCATGCAATGAAAGACTTGGTACATTGAACACACTAAAAACTTTCCTTTACCATAGTACAAACAATTTGTTTCTGTAATGACACCCCACCAAACTGAGTTGCAACAACATACACTGAAAGTAAATTAATGTCTCACAGAAGCAGGGTGTAGCTAGAGTATAAAGCACTTGGTTTGTGTTTTACAGCAGATGTTAAAGGAGACCAGAACTTTTGCACAAACAATGTTTGAAGCATACATATACATGTATTATTTTACTATGTCTTTGCTGCCATCAGGCTTTACCATGCTCCGAGCCTTTAGTCACACAAATGGTAGGTGTGCGTTCTATCAGGCTAAGTGTTGGCATCATCGTAAGTCTGTGCTGGCAATCAGGAGAGAAGATGTTAATGCATGGGAAAGGAGAGCACCTCTAGCACCAAAGCATGTTAAGGAATTGACACAGATGGGATACAAGGTCTTGGTGCAGCCATCAAACCGGAGAGCCATCCATGAAAAGGTAAGGTCCCAGTTTGAGTTAGATAAGCAAAACCATAGTTCAGTTATTAACCCTAGTGCAGGAAAAATAATATTCAAAGGATATATATGAGAAAACATGTTATTAATTCTGTTGTTAAATAAGGAGTCATTGTGTCCTAGTGCAGAGAAAAAGGAGCAGTTTGTTTAACCTTTTAATGTAATGTTGGCACACTGGTAGGTTTTGGGAGTTGTTTTAATCGATTTCTTGCCCTTTCATCTGTCTATGAAGAAGTTCTAGGTGCTCTTGAAGTAAAAACTTGGAAGTTCATTTAACATTTGTGGTTTTGTCCTCTGTTTGTATGAGGCAGCACTAAAAAATCAGCATATTTTTTTAAAAAAAGAGGAAGGACGAATCTGGTGAATCCCATTCCTGCTTCAATCCCATTCCTCATGTAAAATGAGGAGAGAGGTTTTTTTTTTCTTTAATGCTGTGACCTTCAGGACTGAGAGCTTTTACAGTTCTTGTAGCAGCAGTAGTGCTCTGCTGTAAGGTACCTGAGCCAACACATAAAAGTTGAAACATAAGTAGGGAATTAGTGATCACTTGCACATATCACCTTTTAATTAAGGCACAGTGCTGGCTTTCACTGAAGCACAGATCACATTAGGTACACAACTATGACATTGAAAGCTGGAATTTTAATACGTTTTTGAGATAAGGGAGAACAAAAATAAATTTTGGTATGGAAAAGCATTCTTTTAGAAGTTGCTCTTCAGCTTGAACTTAGTCTTACACAATTTTATGAAATCACATGTCAACAGTCTTCAGATGAATTTGTCAGGTTTGTCTAAACTTATTTCCAAATATTTCATCACATTACAAAGGACTGATCATTATTGCAATACTATGAGATACTTTAAATGTAGTAAAATATCCTTTTTTGTAGTCTGTGAATTTAAGATGAAGGGTTTTACTAACACATAATTGTACAGCAGGGTATTAGCATGGAAATTAAGTTTGATATTTGATGCCATTTTGATAAAGAGCTTTTTGAGTGTATCACATGCAGTAACTTGTTTTTGCTTTGTAGAATTATCTATTTGTCCTCTGTTCTAGTTGCTTATGTGCTGAGATCTGAATACGAAAAAAACCCAGAAAGATTTACTTTGATTTTTCTCTGTCATAGGATTACGTCAAAGCAGGTGGCATTATTCAAGAAGATATTTCTGAGGCTTCTCTGATAGTAGGTGTGAAGAGACCTCCAGAGGACAAATTAATCCCTAAAAAGAACTATGCCTTCTTCTCGCACACTATTAAAGCCCAAGAGGCAAACATGCCCCTTTTGGATGAGATTCTAAGACAGGTAAATTGTGTCATAGTGAAGACAACTGGCTGTTAGCATGGGGTGGAAACTGAACTTAATGCTGAAGTGTGATCAAAAGCTTGCTGCCCGGTATGGTTACTTTCAGCATGCATATTTGTAGATAGCTAATGAGGACTGTTTTCAGTATCCTTTCCTGGAGCTGAGCGTTTCTTGCTCAGAGGATCTCACGCTTGCAGTGCTAGGCATAGTGCATAAGGCAGATGAGTTGTGAACATTGTATGCTCAGGAGAGTTTCGGGCTGTGTGAGCACGAAGGCTTGTTGGAAAGCTGTTAAGCCAGAGCCCGTATAGTTTGTTAGAGAGGGAGGCAGCCAGTTCACCCAGAAATCAGCAGCCTCTTGGCAGAGGATGCGAATGGGCCTGCAGGAGCTGGAGTGGCACGTTGGGGAGCTCTGTGCCAAGACTGCACAGGCAGTGCAGAGACTCTTTAAGACAAGAATTTAATGCATCCTTTAGGTTTTTATTTGTAAACTTAAATCTTGTTAGGAATGACTTGCCTTTCTCATATATGCCCATCAGCCTCTATCAGGAAGGATGACAAAGGCGCATGAAAAGGTAGTTCCTAGGAGAGCAACGTGCCACTGACTGCATTCACTGAAAATTTTAATACTCAGTTTGCTATGTATTTTCAGGAAATTCGACTGTTTGACTATGAAAAAATGGTTGATCATAAAGGAATGCGAGTTGTGGCCTTTGGAAAGTGGGCTGGTGTAGCAGGTATAGTGCATAAAGTAAAGGCAGGCTTGCAACAAGTAACTTCTTGTAATACTTCTGGTTGTCTGCGTTTCCTGAAAGTTGAGGCTTGTAATGCATTTTTAACTGCATTTTAACTCTTGCTTTTAAGAGCTTTTTTCCATTCCGTTTCACGCTCCCTAATTTTGATGAGACTACATGTCAAATAGTCCTGTGGATTCCTGGCAAACCTACTGTTTTATGTTGTCTTGAAGTCCCGTTTGTCTATTCAACTAATCTGAGGCAGACTAAATATCAAGAGATGAGCTGAATAGGGTTTTGAAAGAAGTGGCTGCTGTCAGTCCTGTGAGTTTGAGCATCTGTTTGTCACTCTGTTATCCATTTACACTGATTTTTGTGAGGCATGGTTCTCATTCCTTTCTACTGAACTTCAACTCTGTTTCTTCAGGAGACTCTTTTTATTATCTCCTCCTTTGGAATCTGGTGATATGGATGCATCTCATAAAAGGATATCTGAGTATTAAAAAGTGCTGAAATGCGTAACGTGGGCCAAGAGCAGGTTTAAGGTCATAGCCTGCTATTGAATTTCTCCGTCCCTGGTTTTATGTAGACTTTCTTTAGAAGTATTAATATTGAAACATGGGCAAAAATATCCAGGATGATTTTAGACTTCAGTCAGTCTCTGCAGTTTCTAACTGTGCATATTCAGAATTAACACTGATGGTCTGATTTTTCTGTTTTGTTTTTTTGTTTTGTTATGTTTTTTATAACAATAGGAATGATCAACATTCTACATGGATTGGGATTACGATTTTTAGCCCTGGGACATCACACTCCCTTCATGGTAAGAGTATATGCGTATGTATTTTTCTTTAGCAAAATTACATTTGAGCATCTGCTGATTATCTGTATTTGAATATGGAAAATATATTGATGGTTCTGTGCCTTTGATTTCAGCACATTGGGATGGCACATAACTACAGGAATAGCAGTCAGGCTGTGCAAGCAGTACGGGATGCTGGGTATGAAATTTCACTGGGATTGATGCCAAAGTCAGTTGGGCCCTTAACATTTGTGTTTACAGGCACTGGTAATGTTTCTAAGGTAAGAATTCTGTCTTCAAGATGAAATTCTGTATTATTTTTAATAGAACTTCTCGGCATTTGATACTTATCAGGGTAAACGTGTTGATGTGTTCATTTTGTTTGCTTGGACTTCAGGTTTTCCTTTGCCAGTAAGAATTTTTAAGTACCCTAAACTAATGCCTTTAAGATGAGATCATGCCTGCCAAGGCTGACCGCGCTAACTTCTTACCATGAAAAATGAGTTAAGTCTTACTACTCCTCCCTTCTTTCCCACCTGCATGATTTTTGTCTCTCTCTTTCCCCTCCCCTTCCCATTCAAGTACGGGGGAAAGAATTATTTTTTTTCTAATACTTGCTGAGGTTTTATACCTGCTTTTATAGCATTGACTTGGCTTACAAATGCTGGATTTTAGAGCTCTTTTCTATGATATAGGTAAACGGCTTACCCCTGGTTTTGGCAACAAAGATTAGTTAACTAGGCTCCAGCTATAAAGTGAAATAACTGCCTATGTAAATGTGTGCTTTTTGGACAAAATGAAGGCGTGTCTGAAAGGCCTGTGTTCTATGATCACAGCTCGTTGGGAAAGTCAGCTTGAAGTTCTTTGCCTCTAGAACAGCCTGGTTGTTGAGAATTGGCTTCAGGGGTCTTCCCTAAAGAGAAACTGCTCCTCAGAGGGGCAGCAAAACCATCTATTGTGGCTGAGTTAAGGCCTCCCAGCTCTGCCACTAGAAATGTAAACCAGGAGTTGGACTGTGGGTCGGGCATCATGCAGTAATGGGGAGTGATGTAAATTCCTTGTACATAGAGCCCAGGCGGCTTTGTTTTGGATAAGTGGGGGTATGTGTGAAACAGTTTGTACACTTCTGAAGATGTTCTCTGGCAGAACTGTCAAGTTGTGTGTGGCATTTTTATATGTGTTTTCACACACCAAATGAGCGCTGTTACTCTACCTTTTTTGTTCTCTGCTCATTCTGAGTCCTACTTCTTGGTTTACAGGGTGCTCAAGAAATGTTCAATGCTCTCCCATGTGAGTTTGTGGAACCACATGAGTTAAAGGAAGTTTCTAGATCTGGAGGTATGCTGTGACAATAAAGTGATTGAAAACACTGTAACCCTTTCTGTCCAAGTGTAACAGCTAATATATATTTTTTCTTTTAACCTCAGACCTCAAAAAAGTCTATGGGACAGTGTTAAGTCGTCACCATCATCTTGTAAGGAAGCGTGATGGACTATATGACCCAGTAGACTATGATAAACATCCAGAACTTTACACTTCTCGCTTTAACACTGATGTGAGCATCTCTTTTGTTCTTTTATGAAAGATTTTCCACAGAGTGTTGGTAGTTACTACACCTTCGCATATCCATCAATTGAGAGAGCATTAATTTAAAACACTAGACCAGGTGCTTTCAGCTCCTTAAAGTACTAGATGAGAACATCAGGCATCTGTAACTTTCTTTGCAGATTGCACCCTACACAACTTGTTTAATTAATGGCATATATTGGGAACAACATACTCCTCGCTTGTTAAGTCGACAGGATGCTCAGAAGCTGCTAGTGCCAGTTAGATCTGCTGCTGGTCCAACGGAGGGCTGCCCTGAGTTACCACACAAGTAAGACACTTCAGTTCACTCCTAACAATCCTGCAGCACCATGATTAAGTTGTCATGTTAGGCAGTTTCACCACAGTATCTACCAAATGTGTCTGTTTCTTACATTGTTCCTCTTGCATGTTGCAAAATGCCCCATTGTTTCTACTTTCCGTCTTCTGGGATTTGCAGTCTTGTGTTCGCAGTTTGGAATTTTTGGAAACATCACAGTACAAATTACTGACAGGTATTGGCTGTCTTTCTGCAAAGGGAGTTCTGCCATTGATCCTTGTGCAGAATCCAATACAAACAGCGTGACATCTGGGGAATGTACCTACTGCACCATTATTGCCAGAAGTTTCTATGCCTGAGCAGAGTTCCTACCCTGCCATTTGGCTTGTACAAGTTCAATAACTGTTCCTTAACACCTTGAATTTCTGCAGCAGGCAGTGGCAATGGTGCACAACCCTGAATAGCTTTAAGGATGGAACACGGGGTGCAAATCCAGGGTTAGTCTCCTTTCAGCATGGGTGGGAGCCACCCTTTCTCTAATAGCCTTGTGTAATAGTTCTCTAGGAGACTGGCCTGGGGGTGGATTTGGGGAGGTTATGGCAGTGTGTCCTGGTGAGGAAGCAGGTCTTTGTCTCTTTTTTGCCCACTCTTGATGCCTTTCTTTCTCTCACACGACAAATAAAGAATGAAGTGTTAACCTGAAGTGGAGCCAGAGGTTGTGAGTTAGGCTAATGAATGCTCCACCTGTCCCAGCTGTCAGTGAACTGAAAGGAGGCAGCCACCTCATTAGGTTTCCCTTTACAATGATGAAGTTATTCTAGCGCAGGACTGCCCAGGGACAACTCAGGGGAATTGGGAGATGGATAATGAATGGGAGGTTTTGGAGGTACATGGAGTACAGAGAAAAAACTATGCATGAGTGGATTCTCCTGGTCTTTGAGAAGTAACTCATGAAATATGGGTCCTGTTGATGCGAGTGGAAATCTTACAACTACAGTAGGGCCGGATTTCCATTGTGTTCCTGGAGGTCATTGTTTGTGTTATTTTGACTTCTAAATTGGTTTAAGATGAATGAAACTACAAGTCTGATAGATCTTCTCACGTTTCTTTTATTTCATGTTCACTTGAGATCTTTTATACCTATGTTCTTTAGTAATGCTCTATTACTTTCTCTTTTTTATTTAATCACTTTAGACTTTTGGCAATATGTGACATTTCAGCAGACACTGGAGGATCTATAGAATTTATGACGGAGTGTACAACAATTGACAGTCCATTTTGTATGTATGATGCTGACCAGCATATTATTCATGACAGGTGGGAGAGCCTTTAATTTTTATTGCTTTCCTCTGTAATTTGTACAGTGAAACATTATGTTGAAAAATCACACATTTAAAACACTTCTGAAAGGTGGTACCTTTCAGGTACCAAGGAGAAGCAGTTTAGAAGAGCTGTGTTCTCTCTTTCAGTGTTGAAGGCTCTGGGATTCTGATGTGTTCCATTGACAATCTGCCAGCACAGCTTCCTATAGAAGCAACAGAGTACTTTGGAGATCTGCTTTTCCCTTATATTGAAGAGATGGTAAGGTTTTATGTGTCCAGCAAGAAGGTAAAAGACTCGGACTTTGGTCTGCTTGTTTGTTGCTTTTCTGGTCTCCTGTGTACATTCAAAAGGAATCTGCTGTAGAACATAACTGACTTAGTACTTCCAAAAATAAAAATCTTTCTAAGTCTTGAGGCAAACTTTCAAAAAGCAACATGTGAATGAGACATTAGTGACCTGGATGTCTTAGAGTTTTGTGAAGAACACTTTCTGTAGGCAGGAAACAGGCTCTGGCAGGTGGTTCATTGCTCCTGGACACTGCAGTAGAAGTCTAAATTCTTGGGGCACTCAACAACCACTCACGATCAGATTGCTATTTGAATTCCTGTATTTTCATAAAAGTCAAATGACACTGATCAGGGCCAGGAGAACTTCAGATCTATGAGACATTGGTATTGTTGCATGCATTTAAATATTGTGTAAAATGTCAATGTTTTACTCTGAAAAAAAATTATGGGAAATAAAGTGACCTGATTTCAAATAACTTATCTCCATAGCTGTTATCAGAAGGCTCAGAACCTCTTGAAAGCCAGAATTACTCATCTGTTGTTCGAGATGTAAGTTTTGCAATTTGGTGCTCTGCTTGTCTTCCTCTGCTTTAAAACGTAGAGGTCCAAAAAAACCCTCAAAATTTTTTTCATGTATTTCTAGGCAGTGATTGCATCCAATGGTTCACTGACAGCCAAGTATGAATATATCCAGAAATTGAGGGAGAGCAGGTAATGTATAGGTTTTTAAAGTTTGTTTGGTTAAGGATTTAAAAAAAAAGAAACAACTGTCTGCATTCTGTCTCTCCTTTTGCATTTATTTACTCTTATGTTTTCGTGGAATACTGCTATATTGTACTGTGTCTAGGTGTCTCCTAGCTTCATGATTTCCTTTTTTGTTCATGCACGTTGCCTAAATCATTAACATGTGTTGCTGGTAACTTATATTGAAGTTGAGAAGGTGGTCATTTTTCTCTTTCTTAGCTTATGAAGACTGTTTTACCAGAGGCAGAAAACAGTGAGATGCCAGTATTATTCTGTTACTCCTTGCCCTTTTAAAATGGATATAGCATACAGTCCTTTGAAAGGAATGGCTGAAAGGAAAAGACTCTCTAATATACCTTGAATCTAGTTTCCTTTAGTGTGGCTCAAGTGCTGTGCTGTATAGCATTGTTCTGTGACTGGATGTATTCAGGAGCCTCTGTGAGACTCTCAGACTTTTCATTACGCTCTTGTAGCTACAGCTTTAGCTACCACTTCATCCGTACCCTGTCTCGGTAGTTATCAGCCAGTGGTAACATAAAAGAAGTAGCATTGAGTGGATTAAGCTAACAAAAGTATAACTAACCTGTGTATCTCTTCCCTTCCCCTTGCTCCCTAGTATTAACAAACACCTATATGGTTTACCTATGAAAAACGTTAATTTGACAGTAAGTGGGCACCTCTGGCTTCATGTTCATGATCAATGCCAGCTGCACTATATATACAAATATAAATATAAAATATAAAAGTTGAAATCGGTCTGAGCACAAGCACTGTGTGCACTATGCGCTAAAAGCAGAGTGTGTTGGCTTTTGCATGCCAAACTTCTCCAGTTTCCTTTGGGAGCTTTGGGAGTTCTGGTTATGAACTTGTGCATGATGAACTATAGGTGCATTTTCCACCCCAAGTAGCATGCTGTATGCCTCGCAAAGACGTCAGCTCACAGTGATTTTTGTTGTGTGCTGTTTGGTAGACCACCTCAAGAGGCTCTCTCAGTAACAAATTTTCTTATTCCTCACGCAGCACGATGGTCTGGGTTTTTGTTTTTTTTTTGCTTTCTCTGTAATTGCTTGCATGTTCTTGTGTGAACTACCCTGAGAATCTGGAGATGTCATTCCAAAGGTTGTTTTTTTTTTTTGTGGGTAGATTTTTGATATTTCTGCACATCTGTGTGTTGCATGTGATGTTCACCAGTGTTGCTTGCTTAGCTGTCAGAAAAGCAAGACCTGCTAACAATACCCTCCTTTACTTTGCAGTCTTTGGAGATAGTGCAAATGAAATCAGGGACTTTACTGCTTAAGGTGTGATGGTTTAGCTAGAGATAGGCTCTTGTTTAGAGCCTGTAGGAATTATGTGGCTCGTGTTACTACTCTAACAAAGTATTATTCTGTGTCTGGTTTTGTTCTGATGGCTCTGTTTAGACGAATTGCTTATACCCTTTGGATGTATGTGAACATTTCAGACTGTAGGATAGCCAGAATGTATGAGCTGAACCATCTTGCGTGCCATCAGAACGTGGAGCAATTTGATTTACTGAACTTGTCTCCATCTTTTCGCCTTTACTTGATTTATACCTGCTATTGGTTCCTCATCCACACCTGCAATGGCATATCCCATTAACAATGCAGACCTCTAAGTATTGCTGTTCATGGAGTAACACAACTGAATTATTTAAACTCATACGTAGAAAACAGGCATAATCTGAAATGTTCTTTTCTGGGACTGTGTAGATTCTGTTCCCGCTCTTGATGGGTCATTTGGCAGCTCATGTTTGTGCCTGTGCTGGAGCAGACATGCTTTGTTTAATCCAAGTGTGACCTCATTCTAGACACTGGAAAAGTTTTTAATAAATATCATAAGGAGTTTGATTGCAAAATCCAGCTTGCTTTCATATAGGAAGTCTCCCATTCGTCAACGCTGTTGCTGCATACCACTGTTGCTCCTTATAAGTAAAGGGTGAAGAGGAATTCTTTCTCTTCCCTTGCCCATGAGCTGTGGAAGAAGATTTTCTGTTAGAATTGATAGTAGTAGGAGGAAGGTCCTTGGGTTTGTTGTATGAAAGGATATGATGGGCTTAGGAGGCTTTCTGTGAATGGATTAAATAATCATTTAACTTCTTAAAAAAAATCAAATCTGTAAAACTTGTATGAAGGTCAAAATGTACAGTAATCTCTAGTAATAATTCAGATAGATTAGAGAGGTGATACATTGATACATCCCATTCAGATTTAATGAATTGAAAATAATGACTTAAAAAAATTATTTAATTAAGCCTGAAAGTGGAGGAAGGGAGGATGGAACATAGAATCATAGAATGGTTTGGGTTGGAAGGGACTTTTAAAGGTCATCTAGTCCAACCTCCCCTGCAATGAGCAGGGACAAGTTCAGTGTCTGGAACATCTGGAATTTTGGAGAGTAATTCAAGCTTTACAAATGCTCAGACACAGTTAGTAGGTGGGAATGTGCTTCCGACAGATGATCTAGATGTATTTGGTATTGATTTCTTCAGGGTAGTCTTTTGATGCTATTGTTTGAGGCCTTGGGTTAAATAGCCAGGAACTTGATTCTTGGTCTGAATAGAGGTCTTAGTTTGTAGACTGACTAAAACATACTTATTCTGTTAGCTTTAGCAGCTTACAGTTTCCTTCTTCTGTGTGGTTTTTAATTTTGCCTGTAACACCTCCTAGGGAACACGCTCAGTCACTGAAGATGGGTAATAAGAAGAGGGTTTTATTGCTCGGATCTGGCTACGTTTCTGGCCCTGTACTTGAATATCTCACTAGAGATTCCAACATTGACATCACAGTTGGTATGTAAGACTTTTTCTTGGTTTTCATTGAAAAATTATGTCTAATTTAAACCTGCTAGTGTGGGAGAACCTTTCTTATAAGTAATAAATGGGTCTGGTTCTGAGAACAGATAAAGAAAATCTTTGTTATTATGCACAGCAGAAAAGGATTTTGTAGCTTTCTGAGCATTTAGAGTTTATATAATTGATTTGAAAATGACATAGCCACATTAAAAGTTTAATGTTTGCATGTGTAACAGGGAAATTAGAAGTATTTGTCCTTCTAACCTGCTTTGGGCTTGGGATTGGTTTTGTAGCTAATCAGTCACTTTTGTTGGTGCTTGGCTGTGGTTTCAGCCTCACACAACAAGAAGACAAAATTGTTTTCATAGACATCCGTATGAGTGAAGCCTCTGCTGTTGTTATAATCAGTACTGTGGTGGTAAACCTTCAGTCCCTGACCTTCCCATCAGCCCCACATGCCTGCTTGTTTATTCCTCTGTTTTGGTTTTATCTGTAGTGTATTTCAGGCTAGGCATTTCAAAAACACCTTTCTGTTAACTTTACCCCGATTCTGTGACTTCACACGTAAAACCCTGGCTGCATTGCCTGAAAGATACTCTGCTGGGAGGTGGTTTCCTTTAAAACTTACTGTTGTATTGCTGTTGATTTCTGTTGTTGTTGCTTTGCTTTGGTTTTTTTTTTTTTTTTCCCTCATGCTACTTTCATACTGGGCTGCTTTTACTATGCTTCGCAGTGTTAACCATAGTACTTTTAACCCCATGGAAAAGGTTTACTAGGAAGAAGAGGGGAATTCTAAGGAAGCTGCACCTTTCTTATTAGCACTGCCTGATGCGGTGAACAGGGAGGGATTACAGCAGTGTGCAGTGTCCATCCCCTCATCCGTACGGAGGCTGCATCTAGTCCCTGCAATACAGCAGCAGTAAGGGAAACCAGGTGAACTGGACGACCTGTTTTGCCAAGCACTGTGCAAACACAGGAAGTGCCTCTTATCTGGCTAGCTTGAAAACATGAACTTTCTACAGCACACGCACGAAAAACCTCAGAAGGAAAGAGACACAAAGATGTTACTTGTCTAATATTTGGCAGCAGGCAGGTAGATGAAGAAAGCATAAAATGCGCATCGCAGTGCCACATTTGGTTCCCTACTGTTAGGCTACACCACTTTAAATCCAAATGATGAAAATCTTAATTGGGAGACCTTCATGTAATCAACATTTTTTGGTTTCCATTTGTAGATGATTTTGCCTAGCTCTTTTCTCTCAGCACAGGTTGATTAGTAGGGTACGGTGAATTACCCTCTGGCAATGTCTATTGCCCATTGACTTTGGAAAGGCCATAAGGAAATAAGGCCCTAAGTTAGAGACACAGATGATTTTAATTCTCTGTAAGATCGTGCCCCACCTGCTGCCTTCGTTGCCCACTCCTTTCTCCTGGCTGTGTTCCCATTGCTGTCTTTGTTCTGGCAGAATGGTGAGCCGGGACAGGAAACTGCTTCACTTCCAGTCAGATGTGGCAAATACTGGTTGCTTTAACCCAGATCTCTTTTTCAGTTCTGCTTTTCTTATACTGGTAAGCGCTGATGGCAGTAGGAGCAAGATAATAGTAAGGAACAAATGGAGGCAGGCAGAGACTGGATTTCTCACCTTTAGCGATAATATTCGCACATGCAGGATTGGTAGGACTAAGCCACAGGTAAATATTGAAGCTAGTCAGATTGACTCTGGGCCTTTTAGTCATATTTGGCCTAATCCAAAGCTTAATGTTTTTATCTTTGTTATGTTAAAAATGGTAAATGATGTGCTTTGGGTTTGTTTTAAGCTATTAAGCTGTTCTTGGCTATAAGTAGGAATTCTGTTAAAATGTACTGAAACAGTTTTGAAAGATTTCTATTTTAACCAGACTTATCTAGAAATGTATGGCTATGTGGAATGAGGGATGGGGTGTTTTTCTGGGCACGTGTTTGTTTCCTAAATCTTAGTTAACTGCCTTGAACCTGCACGTTCGTCAAGACCGTAAAACTAGCTAAATTTTTCCTGTCTCCCTTAAAGCAAGCACAGCCTGAAAAAGAAAAACAAATTGGACTTTTCCTCCTGGACTTCTAGTCAGTTTCTTGCTTTTCGGTGAAGTAGTCTGTGCTTTTGTGGAAATAACTGCTGCCATCAAAAACTGATTGAATACTTCACCTCTGCATTTATTTGGCAAGGTTAGAGAAGCGACCGTTTTTAAAACCAGGAGGAAATATGTACTGCATGGTGACCTAAAATACTTTAGGCCTCAAGATACATTGTTGCACTAATTCAAAATGTTGTTGTTGTTTTTTTTTTTTTTTTTCCAGCAGGATAATGCTAATCCAAAACCAGTTTACTTTTAAAACACATTGGGCATACAATTTTTCTGTTGCAATCTTCCCTCGAGAGTCAGCACAACACAGTATTTCATTAAATTGGGAAGCACCAGACATGCCTTTTCTGTATTTCCATGTGAAAGACAAAGCAAGAACAAAACCTCTGCCTGTTTCAAAGCTATTTAATTATTCTGTTTCACATGAGGTTGTAAACCTGCAAGGAAAGGCACTTTTTTTGGATAGGCAATTATTTTTTATTTTTCCCCCTACCTTCCTAGTTATGCAGTGCTTCTCCAGTGAATTGACGAGCTCGTGAATGCCAATAGTATTTAGTACATATAGGACCATGATGTGAGTTTCTGGCATTCTAATTTTCTCCTACACCTTGTTCTGCCAAGCAGACCACCGGATGTCTCATTTAGGTAAGGGTTGGTAGACCCAAGGGGTGATGTCCCCCCCCCAAATCAAAGCATGAAGATCAAGTCTATGGTGTGATTGTCCACCAAATAAATAGAGAAATTAAAAACTGCTGCTTGGTTTCATAGTACTGTATGTGGGATGTCATTGAGTTCCTAATCATTGCTCTAACTTTGGTTCTCTTTCTCTCCTTTTTAAAGTTTTTCATTTGTCTGATCCTTTTGACTCTCTACCCATAACAGTTTTTCCACTAACACTTTATCTGCAAAAAAACATACTGGTCTGCCTGAATGGGCTAGTGGGACTTTTGACTGGGTATAGTAGAGCTGTTGTATTTTTCTGCTGGTCATCTTTATTTTATTTTTCTTAGACCTTGTGTGGTAGGATTATTGTTCTAGTTCAGATGAGCCACTGTCTCCTATATCAATATAAGTGTTTACTACAGCTCTTGCAACTTTCTTGTGATCTTTGTCTAAATTTTTTCTTGAGCTTGAATGTACGCATCCAAGCACCCCTCTTCTGTGACTGTTATTTACATTCTTCACCCTCAAACGCTTTCTTTAATAGATCTGTTTCTAGATCCAAAAAGTGCATTTCTAAGGATTGCAAAAGAATTTCCTTTTATCCTTCTATCAGTGGTTTGGTCACTTGTTCTTTGAAAACTTTGTAATGTCTTTTTCAGTATGTTTTGACACTTACCAAAGAGTGGCAGGTGTTCATCTGAGATATCAAAGACTGAATCTCAAGTATGTATGTTTTTTTAAAAACTAGGGTATACCTTACCACAGGTTTTTATGAGGGGTCAGAATTAAAGACATGGGAGTATGCTTTTGGGGTGGATCACAACCCTGCCTGGCCTATAATAAAAATGATGAGGTTTTGTAACTAGTTAATGACACTTTTGGGACACATTTCTGCATAAAAGAGGTGCATTCATTCAAGCAGACTGTTTTCCCTCTCTCTGAAAAACACTTAGGTGTGAATGGGTGCTTCTTTTTGTTTAGTTTATCTGTTTTCCCACTATGTGGATGCTCAGTTACCTGGCAAATGTAGACAGCGCTGCTGTAGAAAACCATGCCAGGAGGATGCATGCACATGATGCAAGTGAGCCAGTGAGTTCTAGGGTGTCCTACTGCACAAAGATAGGTTTAAAAGTCCTTTATCTCATGTTCTAGACTTACTTCTTTGTAGAGTGGAAAAGAAATTACTTCCAGTTTTGCATAAATCATTTTTGTTGACCTAGTCTGCTGATAGGAAAACTGCAGTTAGAACTTTTGTTAATTTTAAGTACACCCACAAAGTTGCTAATTGGTTACAAGTCTGTTCTCGTTACACAATTTAGCAGTGACTGGTTCTTTACTTCTGAGTGTAAGTATTCATTGTAGATTCTTGTTCTTGAGTTATAGCTGCTATGGCTTGACACTGGGAATCCATAATAAAATTGACTATTTTAGGGGAAGTAAGGTGCTTTATGCCTGATTTTTTTTTTTTTTCAACTGTTAGTGGAGGAAAACATCCATGCAATTTTTTCTCTTTGGGAGGAAGGAGGTGTGTGTAAAGCACAATTTATATATGGGAGTGCTTTGGACTTTCCTTCATCTTTAGGTAACAGTTGATGTGTTTTACTTTTAAAACAGCATCTGTCATGAAGGAACAACTTGAACAACTGACGAAAAAATACAGCAACGTTACTTCAGTTCATATGGATGTCATTAAGCACGAGGAAAAGCTGTCCACATTGGTGAAGAAACATGACCTTGTGATCAGGTCAGAATTCTGTGTCAAACATGATAGGCTCAACCCTAGGTCATGCTACTTCTTTCTCCTAGTTCACTAACCTAAATCAACACGGTAACTTTTTTTTTAATGCCAAAGAACGGGGGTCATATTTGTGCACGTAAATAGTTGTAACTGGCCTCTGCCTTCTGATGTAGTGGGGCATCTGGACTTTCAAAGGGGCTTTGATTCCACCATCTCTTTAGAAGTGTTCACCAGTTATGTGGACAGCCTTCTTAGTGCGAGGGGATCAAATTTGCATGTTTGCAAGAGCAGGCAAAATTCTGACATCTCGGTCATTTCTTCTGAATATCCCATTAAGAAAGATCTCTTTCCAGGTATTGAAGCAGGGGAGGAAATGACTTCATAGTCCTTGCCATTTTGTCCCTTTTGCCACGAATGTCATGAGTGTTGTTCCCTTTCCATGTAGAGAATGCTTTTCACAAAGTGCTTTAGCAAGATCATTGTAATGCAAGCTTTCTCAAGGATGGTTTTATGGTTTTGCATCTTCTAAACCTCCAGCATGCCTGTTTAGAAGGTGGCCTTGAAAAGAGGTCAGTGGTTTGTTTTTTACAAAGAGAAGTGTGACAAAAGAAGTGCTGTCTAAAGAACGACTCCCCTATTGTCCTGCGCCCTGTTCTGAGTGCATACAACAATGCTCGGCTGATAGGGTACCATTGCACTTACCGAGATGTGAAACTGCTCAGGGCAAGGCAGGTATGGCTGTTGCATTTGCTTGAGCTTTTTTGTAGGCATACAAAAAACATTTGTGAGTGTCTTTCCAGTGACAGCATAAGTAACTGGCTGGATTTTGATGTTGCGTAATTCTCCTTCATTTGTAGTTTGCTGCCTTATTCAGCACATCCTTTGGTTGCTAAGAAGTGTATTGACAACAAAGTGAACTTGGTAACAGCCAGCTACTTAACACCAGCTATGAAAGAACTCCAGGAGAGGTAGGTATGAGAGGAGCACCCTTCTGCTGTTGCTTCCTTCTTTAGTGCATTATCTGAATATTTTGCAGTCCGTTACACCCGCAATGCTCATTGTGAATTACTGTTTTCTGCATTCTTTCTCCTTCCCTTACTATGATGGAGGACTAAGTACCTTTCCCTAAGTTGCATGTGGAGGCTGTGGCAGAGCAGAGCAATGAGTGCATACCCCAGTGCTCTAAACACTGCAGCGTACTGTTCTGCATGCCCCATCTTATTCCATGTTAATGTGCCTTCCCCTCAAACCCATTAGGATGCTTGAACTGGGCTGATATTCAGGCTGAGCAGCTGGGCTGTCCTATTCTACCAGTAACAGCCAGCTTGTTTGTCATCCTTCACATTCGCCTAATAAAACCTCATTCTTGGCTTATTGTATCTACAGAATATCATCTTCCATGACACCGTCTTTTGGACATGCCCACTATATTAGTCTCAAGTTGGTGACAGTTCTAACTATTCTAATGTTTCTGTCACCCTACTTATTATCCAACTGGAGGTTGTTTTGGGCATGGAGCTTCATCTAGGTGCTCCTCTCAGTCATGGTACTGGAAACTCTGAAGTGAATTCAAGTGAGCGAGATGAGAATTGTACATGCTGTGTCTCTGCAAAAGATAAACCAGAGAAAGCTGGACAGGTAGAGAACCAGTGTTGCAGGCAATGAGGGAGGTTTAGGGGCCTCCCCTCCCCTTGCTGTGATGTGCGCATATCATATCGTGCTCTCAAGGAGAAAAAAAAGACACTTCTCGTTTGTCAAAACACAAAGTGATTTTGAAAAATAAAATAAATCACCTCAGTTTGTGGTGGTAAGTGAGCTGCTCTGGGAGTGTAGGCAACTGTTAAAAAAAGAAAACCCAAATGTTTGTAACTTGGGAAAGTGGGCCTTTCGGTCTCTCTCCCTGCAGGAGCTGTTTAGGGCAATTATGACTAGCTCTGTGCTGTCCTGCGTTATATAGCATTGTCCGGGAGAATGTGGGATATGGAGTAACTAGTAGGAATTCCTTTTTTCCACTGGTCCCGAGAAGTTGCAGCAAAATAAGAGAAACCAAGGCTAGAATGACTCATAGACAATTGTCACTGTTCAGGTTTTAACATCTGCTTTTGTTTTTGCCCACAAGCTGCAGACAGAGCCCAGAATTTACTGTGTTGGGGAAAGTTCCCTGGGCCTTTGTGGGACAGATTTCCTGAATAAACGGCCAGTAATAGTGAATATTCTGACAGATCTGCATTTCTGTTATTTTCAGCGTAGAAGCTGCTGGTATTACAGTTATCAGCGAAATGGGTTTGGATCCTGGTCTTGACCATATGTTGGCAATGGAATGTATTGACAAGGCAAAAGAAGTTGGTGCTACGGTAAGGTTGGCAGGTAGTGCACAGTTCTGCCCAGATTTTATTAGTAAAGTTGTTCCTTTAATACTGCCCAGTTTTTGGGCATGTCACTGGTGTGTAATGGACTCTGGGCACCTTACTTTTTCTGATGCTTGGAATTTAGTGCCAACTAATCCAGTTGGTGAGACCATCAACTAAGATGGCTTTATCCCAGTGTGTATTTTGGTTTCCTCTCCTCTGCAGGCAGTGCCTGCAGTGTGACAGCTTGACACTGTTGCTCAGTGAAATTCTTTTGGTTTCCCCTGTCGATCTTCTGATTTGGCCCATTTGGGGGATAACGTCAACAGAAAGTTTAAGAACTAGCGAGGATTCTGCAGGGTAGCTCTGCACTGTTTGCATCCTGGTCTGTCTTCTCTTCATTGTTTCTTTCCTGTGACTAAATCTGACAGGTTGTATCCTACACTTCTTTCTGTGGTGGCCTACCAGCTCCAGAGCACTCTGACAATCCTCTGAGATACAAGTTCAGCTGGAGCCCACAAGGAGTGTTGCTGAATACAGTTCAGTCTGCGACGTATTTAAAAAATGGAGAGGTGACGTAACCCTAACATTTCCATTTAAAGCCAGACAAAAAAGGTGATGTTGGGCTAAGGAGGGAATTGGGATTTGTGAGGTTCTGTGTTTACTTTCAAGCCAGTGACAATCAGTTGCCTAAGCAAGTTGTGTACATCACTTAATCTTATATTTGGAGCCTGATGGTGCCTGGCTGCTGCCAGCGTAATTCTTACTTAGTATATGGAAACTGATTGCAAAGAAAGAGCGTCTTCTGATGGCTAAAGCACTGGATTGAGGTTGGTGTTCTGGGTTCAGCTTCCATCCCTGTTGTGAGTTGCTTTTGCCACTTAATTGCGCTGTCTGTGGCTCCGTGAAACAAAGGTGAGAGTGCGTACTTCTACTTGCTTTTCTGTAGTCAGGTTTGTAAACAAAACAGCTTCATTCTCTACTTGCACAGTGTAGAGCAGAACTCTAAATTTATTTTTCTTTTGGTGCAGTCTGTAATACCAGTAACTCACCGAGTGGATTTTGCAAAAACGTACAGTGGTTTCTGATGTATTTTATATAAGCTCTGTTTTGCTGTTTGTGCGGGAGTCATTAGAGTAGACTTAACCTAGCAAATGTCACTGCATCTGTTTTATGGAAAGATCATAACTGATTTGTGCAAAGCTATTGCAAGCCATTATCACATTTCTGCTTTCCAGTCCTATCTGGTTGATCACTCCCACTTGCTCACAGTAGTTACTGAGCAGGGGCTCTTCAAATGTCAAGGAGACTGCCTTGTATAACCGCTGTAAAGTTTAGCTAATTATCTAAACTTTTTGAACTGCAAAACTGAGAAATCTTTTGAGATGTTTTATCATGACATTTTGGTGCTCTAGTGTTCTTATTGCGGTAAGAAAGGAGAAATTCAGGGACTCTACATTGGGTAATTATTTAAAAAGCAACAACACATAGTTATGAGTTTCAGATGAAAGGGTCTCTTGGAGAATGTGAAAATGTTTCTTATTTAATTCTGACCTGGTTCACCCATTGCTAGGAAAAATTAGATCATGCATATGAATGATTGACTATGAAAACACTATGCAAGCTTGTCAGTAAATTGTGCAATTTTTCCTCCTTGCCACTAAATCCTTAGCTCTTTTTGACTGTTGTGGAGGATTCTTCCAGACTGGTGTCTTACCTGACAAACACAATAAGGTCTTTCGACATTGCTGCAGACTCCAGTGCTTTAGTCGTTCTTCTAAAAGGAAACCTTGCCCTTTTGCCCAGAAGTCACAAAATGAGTTTGTATCGATGCTGCATAGCAGATCTGTGCATCAGCTGCTTTAAGGAAGCAGGGTTCAAGGCTTAGGTTGGGAGTGATAATGGAGCTAGTCAACCTTATTTTGTTTTCCTTCAACAGTGCATTCTCTCTGTGCTTTGTAGCTGCAAGTAAAGATACACACGGGCAGCAATTTCATATCAGTGTGATATCACCTGATATATTTTAGTCTTTTAAAAAAAAAGGAGACAAACCCCCATGCTTCTCTTTACATTTGCCTTCTCCTCCCCCATAAAAAAAAGAGAATTAAAAAAATTGAGCAAAAAGTAGGGAGCTTATGGGCAGAATCTCCCTTCACACCGATGAAGTTTAGAGGGATGCGCCAAAATTACACTAATGTAAGTGGAGTGGGAACCTGCCCCTTTAATGTAAGCGCAGCAGGAATTAACAGTGTGTGTGAGAAGGATGTGGGTTGTTTTAACCCTTTGATTAGTAATGGCTGACATAGTGCAGGCTTCTCCATCACGGGATATGCTTAAATGGCTTGTGCAACTGCTTTATTTAGATTGGGCCTTTGTTTGCACCAGAAACACTAAGCATATTGTTCCTATTTTGAGCATACTTCATCTTTTCTGATGTAAAATAAATTAAATAACTCTGCACTGAAATAGTATTGCTGTTCTTTCACAAAATTTAGATTATCAATATTCCGGCTGGAGGAGCATTACTTGATTCTGTTACTCCGATGGACTTTTTCCCAGGATTAAATCTCGAAGGTTTTCCTAACAGAGACAGTACAAAATATGCTGAGCCATATGGTATTCAGAATGCTCACACTTTGTTGAGAGGCACCTTAAGATACAAAGTAAGTAGTTGTTGTTGTTATTATTATTAATTATTGTTTTCCTCAAGAGAGGAATGTTGTTGTTTCAAGAAAACTGTGTATTTAAAAGTCAGCCTTCTATAGCTCTGTATATGCTATTTATAAGCTCTCCACTATCCCAGCTGAGAGATGGTCTCTATCTGTGACTATCGCATAGTCTCTATCTGTGTTCCTTTTTTTCCTCTGGCTCTGAAATTGGTGTCAGATCAAGAGAAGATTTTTAAAAAAATAAATAAATCTGATGGGTTTGTGTGATGTGTGCTGCTGTTATGTATTTTTAAGAATTGATCTGTTCTCTTGAAGTTGACAAAAATTTGAATTACAGTTTGTTGCTTATATTCTTATGAAAAACATAATGTAAAAATCTTACAGAAAATTATGGTTTTCCATCAAACTGAGAAAATTTTCCATTAAGTAACTGGAAATCTTGAACATGAGCAACTGTAACATTTTGGTCAGTGAAAGTAAAATGTTAAGAGATAAATGTGTTTTCCTTCTAACTGATAGACTCTTTTCCTTTCATTTGTTAGATGCACTAAGCAGAATCCAAACAGTATTTTTTCTTTCAGATTTCTTTTTTAACTATTTTGTTGGTCAATATACATTAAGAAGGAATAAGCCTAAAACCAGATTGAAGGTTTGAAAAAGCTTTTACGGATGTCGTGACATGTCTATTGAGTTGAGGTTTATGTCAAGGTTTAAGTTATTGTTGTTTTGTACGCGGCTTGAGGAATGTGTATGTCCTTTCCCTCTTAATTCCTCTGTTGCAATACAACAGGTTTTTTTCTTTATTTCTGGGAGGGAGGCTTGTTTAGCAAAAAAAGATGGAAGGCCAATGTCGGGGAATAAGGGCTACAAATTGCAATAGCTCTCTTTTTGTCAGTCTAGATACGATCTCTTGTTCAGAAGCTAAAAATATGTGGAAGGCATCTCTCTCGTCATGAAGTCTTAATATGGCAGTATCTACTCTTCCATTTGGTGCCTGGTAAAATTTTCTTCTTTCGTATAAGTGTTAGCGCAAGGAAAAGCAAAAATGTCAGGGTGACATGCAGAGTTGTTATCAGTGTGCTGCAAGAATGACGTTTCTGTGGTTAGTGCTGTTTTCTTAACCCCCGAAGCAGGTCCGTCCCTTTGGGTTGGGGTGATGTCCGTAGGGTTGTGCGGAAGACCTCGCCGTACCTCTACCTGCGTGGTACCCGCGTGCCAGAACATAGTGCTGCGCAGGGCAGAAGTTAATGTTGGCCTTTTGCACGTGCTGCTCTGTCCCAGAGCAGAAAGCAATCCGTTCAGTGCAGAGGCTAACGACTCCCCGGAGTGCCTTTTCTGGATTAAGTTCAGCTAGCTAATGGAGTCAGTTTAAAAGGAGGTGGCACAGGGATCTCACTGCAAGGCCACCTGAGCTGCTAACCTACTACTGGTGGAGGTGGCTCCTAATTATTTAGCCCTCTTTCAGGATGCTTTACGTCCACCATTCTGCTTTTTTACAGTGTTTCTAGTCACTTGCCTGTAAGTGTTTTCAGGTATGTAGCAGCTGTGTGGGAGTGTTAACGGGGTACAAACAAAAATGGGCAGAAACCAGTTGAGACTTTTTTTATCGTGCAGCCTATCACAGCCTTTGCAGTTCCTTTTAAATACCATTCCACTGCTGTCCTGGGTGTCTCTGATATTCCCGAAGGAAAGATACAAACACATAGGATTTTTGTCTTTAAAATCACTTCATCTGATGTCCGTGCAATCACACTGGTGTAAAGCTGGGGTGGGCCCGGTTCAGCGTGGGGCTCTCTGCATTCAGTAGTTGCTTTATGGGCCAGGTGGCTGCTACGACCCCGTCTGTAATGACATGCTGGAGTTTGAACTCGTGCTGGCCAGCTCAGCCCTTTCTTCTCATGGACCAATGCTACTTGCCATGGAAGTATTGATGGCAGAATAATAATAAGTCGTTAAAGAGGGTATTGAAAAAGTAGGGGGAGGGGTGGAGAGGGGCCGGGGACGGTACCGCTCTGTGGCAGGAACCCCACTGCATCGTGTTATTGTGGCTGCTTTCCCATGGGAATAATGCTTAACATTACCGTGGTTGTGTCCACCACTGCATTCAAACCAAGGAGAAATATTCACCTCAGTTTCAAGTGATTATTATTTTTAACCATGTTATTCTTTTATTTCAGGGATACTCTAAGACTATGGGAGGCTTTGTAAAACTAGGATTAATTAACCCAGATCCTTATCCTTTGCTAAGCTCAGCCACACCACCTCTAACCTGGGTGAGTTACTCTGATCACTCTGCCTTCTTTCCTCTGTTTTGTTAATGTTTTTCTTGTTGCTAGGCTTGGAGGTGCTTAGCAATGGGAGTCTTGCATTGCATCCTGGTCTTCTCTGCTCTTTGTTCCTGGAAATCAGGAAGATTTTCTTCAGCAGGAATGTAACACAGTGCTGGAACAGGTTCCCCAGAGAGACTCTGGAGTTTCTGATGCCGGAGGCTTTCAGCACTCAGCTAGACAAAGCCACGGCTGACTTGAGTGCTGGTGGTACTCCTGCTTCAAGTAGGGCATTGAGCTAGATGACCCTCAGAGGTCCTGTACAATGTTTTTATGGATTGTCTTAAATTTTCTGTTAGTCAGAATCCAGCCCTCAGTGCTGTGAGTTTGCAGTGTCTGGATTGGTACTGGCCTATGATCTTCAGTGTAAAAGTACTTTTTAGGGCATCAAGAAGAGATCATGCCTAAATTAGTATATTAGAATTTTTTTTTTTTCTGTTAAAACTCTGTACAAGCATTGTTTTGGTCTGTTATGCTGCTTTTCTGTCTTGCTTACTGATGCTTCGCTTCATCTTAATCTCAGCCAAGGTATGACTCCTATGATGTGCTGCTGTTACATTTGACAATCATCAATTTGGTTGTCTCTGTGGGCAGACTTGTCAGGTCTGTTTGGCTGTCTTGTGGAAGTTTTTTTCTTCCATTTTGCAAACCCCTGAGAAAGTAACTTTATTACTCAGATGAACAAAATTCAGATGTGTCTCCTGTTTCCTTCCTCGTGCTTTTATCAGCATTAATGTGGAAAAAGACACCAGGCTTACGCTGTGTGATGGTCTGCGGAGGGCACAGTATTTTTCCGATGATGCCATTATTTCAAGTTAAGAATGTCTTGAGTGTTCTCAAAACCAAGAAAGCACAAGGTGAAGAGGCCCAGTCTTGCTTGTCTCTGACTAACTTACAGCACTGCTCATCTTCCCAAGCTCCAGGAGGTTTTGGGCTGCCATGTGGGAATTACTTTTATTTTTATGAGATGATTTTTGTCCGTGTTCAATTTTAGGGTTGATATCTTCAAGTTTTCTTTGCAAAGATGGCTAGAATTTCCAGTCCTTCTAGCCTCAGTGAATAAGTATACAGTGTCACGTAGTCTGTGAAAATAACTACAAACTCATTAGTCTCACTGCAAACTTTGTCTCAGCAATGTTGTTGCATCTTAGTACCTTCCCTTTATCTACTGTGCCTGGGACGCAGAGGAGGTGGGTCAACCTGAGCTTCTAAGCAGACGCAGACTCTGCAGTTCTTGCTTGCTTTGTATCTTGTTCATAGCTCCGGTTGTTATCTGCCTTGCTGTGAATGAACCAAGGAGTAATTAGCACCTAGATAGCAAAAAACGGCCTTCGGATATGTGTAAAAATCTTCAGAAAGCTTTTTGGTAACGCTCCCAGGATTACCAGAGTCATATTCATCTCATCAGTCTGTTTTCTTCCTTTTGAAAGGGATGCTCTCCATTTCTAGACCAGCTGAAATATAGCCTTAAGTTCCTGACTCTCTGGGTGTCTCCAGGTGGCTTCTCTTTCACCTTAACGTCCTCCCAGTGTTCCTTGTTTATGCAGATTTCTGTGTTCTTTCTTCACTGCCAGAGGAAGGGATAAGACTGAAAAATAGTGGGGAGCAGCTGAGTGGTGGGGTACAAAGTGTTTTAGGAAAAAATGACCCCTATTCTCACTTGTTGTGATTAAAAATCTCCAACTATGTGACTTTCCCTGTACACGTAACCTGTCTTCTCAGAAGTCCTGGATATTAACTGAGCTTAGTGGAGCAGTGGGTTCTTGAAACCTTGAGTGAAAAGGAGTGGGAATACATGTCAGGCCTTCAGGAACCTTTTTTCTTTTCTTCTAATACAGAAAGAGCTCATGTGCAAACTGGTTGGAATTAAGTCACCTGCTGAGTACCATGTTCTTAAAGAAGCTGTATTTAGCAAACTGGAAAAGGACAAAAGTCAGCTGGAGGCAGTGGAATGGTAAATTTTTCCAGTGATATTTTTTAAAGTTGTTTTTTTTTTTTTTTTTAGAAAAGAGAGGGTTTACAATTCTACCCATTTGGGTCCATGTTGAGACTGTTAAACTGGTGTGCTGAACAAGCTAGAAATTATAGGACTGAGACTAAGCTGTGGATAGGCAATGATGTCTCATTTCTTCTGCCAGGCTAGGTTTATTGGGAGATGAACCAGTTCCAGCAGCAGATTCCATTGTGGGGGCTCTTGCAAAGCACATGGAGATGAAGCTGCCCTTTGGTATGTGAGAAATTCTTCTTTTTCATAGCTTTGAGTGGAACAAGTCAATATCTCTTACCAGCCTTAATTAGATTAGTTTGTTTGTTTACTCTTATTAAAAAACCTTCATGTTAAGTTTTTTAATGTCTTGCGACATTCACTACTCCCCCAATCTATCTTTTTCCACCCCTGTTACATTTTTAATTTCATCTTAATCTTCTGTCCTCCCAAGTAGTCCTTGCCTTAAGTCACTTCCCTGGTACGCGTGCTGTGTATGCACAGTGCCTTGCTCATCAGGGACCTCATCTTGTTATAGCTGAAATGCATATAAACCATTCATTACTTGTTTTTCTTTTAGGCACTGGAGAGAGAGATATGATTGTTATGAGAAACGAAATAGGTCTCAGGCATCCTTCTGGTCATTTGGAAGACAAATTTATTGATCTGGTTGTCTACGGTGATAACAAAGGATATTCTGCGATGGCTAAAACAGTAGGGTACCCCACGGCTATTGCTGCTAAGATGGTTCTAGACGGTAAGTGACTGTTCAGGCTTCAGCAACAGTATTTCATCACTCTGGATCTTTCTGCCTGTAGAAAGCAGATGTGTAGTGTTTCTGAAGTGTACATACATATTATATATTTAAAAAAAAATAGTCAAACTTTTCCTGTGGTCTTTACAGGAATTTTTAATCTGCATGTTTGAATGTTTCACTTACGCTTCTTAACTTCTTAATCGATAGAGATTTTTAGTAATTTAATCTTAAATCTTTCACTTCACTTTTTTTTCCCTAACTTTGTCTCAGGTGAAATAGATGCCAAAGGTATGGTTATACCATTGACAAAGAATGTTTACGGACCAATACTTGAGCGTGTTCGGGCCGAAGGCATTGTGTACAGTACTCACAGCGTTATCAAACAGTAACTGGAAGCAGCAGATGGAATTGGGTTTTGGCATTGTTTGGTTCCCTCTCCCCTTTAAGAATCCCAATTTGGACCAGCTAAGGCAGCACCTGCCATTTTGCACACAGGTGATGCCTTCCATAAAACCCATCGCCTGACTTTCATGTAGAAACTGCAGATACCCAGATGCACAAATTGTGGTATTTTCCTGTTAAAACTGTTACGATTTCATGTACATGTTTCAGCATCGATCAGATCTTTCCGTATATCTTCCCCCAAATATCTCAGGAGTTATTTTTTAATAGAGTTTATCTTCTAAGTGTATAGGGTTATTATTGAGACAAATTTAATCTGAAAGAAAAATCTATTAGTGGATTCTTTTGTGGTAGAAAGTCCTGGTTAATGAATTCCATTGATTAAGTTTGATTGTTCATGTGGTAAAAATAATTTATCAGAGAAGCAGAGATGAAAGTGATTCTTAAAATTTAAGTCTTTTTGTCCCTTTCCTTTTAACAGTATTTGTGAATGTTTTCACAATAACAATATGCAAGAAATACTTCAGAAATTCTGCACTACTAGCAAATAAGATCCTGTTAAATCTTGAAAATGTGTTGTTCTTAGATATTTGAAATCTAGACCTTAATATTTTTGAAATCCCTCTACGAATGTAAACTTAAATTACTTGGAGGAGGGAGGAGGCGTAAAGCAAGCCCGCCCCCGTCCCCTTTCCTGTCCCGGAGCAAAGCTGGTTGCGGTACGTTGAAATACCTGCTGTTCCGTGGTGCCTCGTCCTGTGAAGAGAGCACGTCGGCGTTTAGCTCTGCAGCTAGGAAGGGCATTCTGAAACACAACACAAGCTAATGTGCTTAGAAGCCGCTCCAAATGACATGTTTACTCTTTCCACTTACACTGTGTGCCTCGTCCAGGTTAAGTACTGTTACAAAGGGAATAGACTGTGTAGCGTAAGCAGCTTTGAAATGCAGCAGGATTAGAGGTTTAAATCACTACTTTTGGAGTTAGCTTCTGTCCTTTTGCTATTATGCTTTTGAAGCATTCATTTGGGAGCCGATCCATACTACTCAATACAGTGCCGCTTCAGACTGACGAGAGTTTGCCAGCGTACCGGCTCGTTCGGTGGTAAGTGCTGTGCTGCACAGCCGTGCCTGCCCGGCTCCGGCCCCAGTTTAGCTGCATCAGCCCAGAATTGAACTCTAGCCCCAGTGCAGCTTCTCTCTGACAAAACAGCAGTTGCTTCCTTCCAGTTCAGGGATGCTTCTGTGGCTTTTGCTCAGGGATTTCTACACCACCGTGCAACGCAAGCATGTCTTAGGCGTCCCCAGTTAGCCCTGTGAGATGCAGTGCTGTGGGCAGAGACCATTTGCACTGGTACCTGTGCAATTGTCTGGAGCTCCCCTTTTTTAAAGCTGAATACTGATGCTGGAAACTGTCCGCTTCCAGCTTTGCTCACAAGCGCACTTTGCTGAGAAACGCACAGCCTTTTACCTCCTGGGAAGTGTAGTGCTATGCTCGCGGTCCCGAGGGGCTGGAATTCCAGGTGTTGCTCTGCCCGGTAGGAAAAGCAGCCATAGCAGTAGCTGAAGTTTTGACCTCCAAGTCTTGCTACTCGGGATTTGGATTTTCTTTGTGCATATGTCATGAAATAGCTACTGCAACAAAGAGGAGAGTGAAAGAAGCCAAAGGGAGAAGGAAGAATGAAGGGCAAAGGATTATTGTCAAAGAGGAGGGCTTTTTATACTGAACCACTGAATGCTTTTGTACTGTCAAATTTGGATTCTGTTACAGTGCCACGCGTGTTCTGAGTATCAGATGAAATCCTGGCTCCACTAAGTTGCTTTGCTTCCCACTGACCTTGCAGGCGGTTGGGCTGTTGTGTGGCTGGTACGCGTGGCTGGGGTAAGGACGGAGCCTGCAATGAATGTTCAGCGCTCTGCTGCCTCCTCCTCCCCCCGGTAGATTGAAGGTCTACAACTAAAGGGTTGAAATTAGATTTGTATCTGCTGGTGCCTTCCAGTCCAGTGCTTGGTGAGACCAGGATTTCACTGAATTCTCCCACAAATACACAACCACGGAGTTGTGATTCTGTGTGTATGCATGCACCTTGCTTGCTTTTCTGCCCAGGAAATGCAGTATGCAAAGAAAATTGGTATTTTAAAAAGTATGTAATCTCTTCGGAGCACGAAAAAGAAAGCACTACAGAGTGTTTTCTTCGAGAAACACTGCTACTATTTTTGAAACATTTTGTATCAGAGTATATTTCTGTTTCCCAGTGCAATGCTGCTTTTCGTTTTCTAAGTTTAGACTTAAATGAATTTATTGCTCAGCTTTTGTATGAAGATTAGACTTCTCAGTTCTCTTTGCATATTATTGGAAAGATGATTGTATCTTATACACAAGATTGCTTGAAAAATAAATCTGAAACCCTGTGTTTTGTTGTCACGTCATCTTTACAGTCTAATGAGATGTACATGAACGGGATTTGTTTTTTTACGTAGGTGGTTATATTGAAAGGGTGTCTACACGTGGACTTCTCTGTGCACATGAAATACCTTTCCATGCTTTTTGCTAGACTCACAAGAGAAGACTCTTCAAGGATCATTTAAGCATCCATATCTAACACCCATATATATATTTATATACATATATATGTGTACCTAGACACCATCTTCAGCTATAATCTTAAGAGATGCAGTTTTCTAGTACATGTTTGCTGCTTGGGCGTGAGGACAACTACTTAAGGGGAAAGCTACAGAACAGTAGATGTATAATGTCTCCCTGTGCCCCGGGAAGGAATGGAAGCTTGGTGTCTCACTGCCTCTCTCGGCTTGAGGGCCTTGCTCGGCTGAATACATGGGTTGGCTTCTGCTGTCACTGCCTGGGCTGAAAGGCTCTTAAGCTGTTTGTTCACATCAGGCTGCAAGGAACAGATTGTTTGTCACTGTGTGTCTCCTATTTTTTCATTTTGGAACTTATTCTAGTGCCAGCTCTCCATGACAGACAAGATCCCAGTTTCTTTCTGAGATGGAGGAGTTTGAGCCCCATTACACTCAGACTCCATTCCTTGCCTCAGTGTTGCACGCTCTCTCTGCCCCAGATATTCCTGTGGATGAGAATTACATCCCTCTTCAGGGACTGGAGCGCTAAAGTGTGACTGCCGGACAAAGGGCATGTGCTCATAGTACAATAGCTGTTTAAGGGGAAAAAAATCAGGGGTGAAGTGATTGTGATTCGGCTGGAAAACTAATGAGGAGGGGGAGAAAAAAGAAATCTAGCTTTGAGTGCCCAGCAGAATTTATCCAGGCAAATTAGACCATCCCAAATCCGCTGTGACTAATTACAGGGTCACAGGATGTGACTTTGATAAAACAAGGGAATGAGCTCAGTAAGACAGAAGGGTGGTTTTTTTTTCTACTTTTTTTTTTGTTCTAAAAAGAAAATAATGCAATTGGAAACAGAGGGGAATCGGGAAATGTGGCCAAATGTCCTGAGACAATTCTCTTGTCCCTTTGAAAGTTAACTCCTTAATCCACCAAAGCACAAACCTGTGATACAGAAACGGATGGTCAGACCTCAGCCCTGCGGCGGGGAAGCAGTGAAAACAAGACTGTAACATAGGACACCTCGGAATTGCGGGAGCAGTTGGGTCTCTGTTTCTGTTTTTAACGCCAACAAGAGAACAGGGCTCCTCTCCTCCCCGGCCCCGCTTTGCTTTTGCTTCAGAACGATTAGAGAGAGAAACGAGTTCAGCTTTGCTAAACTCATCTTGAAGTAAGAATTTACCACAGAAAATTTCAACCCATCCGAAATGACAGAGGTTATCCTCGGATAGTGCTGTGAACTGTGCCAGGTAAAAAGCGTTGTGTTAAAACATTGCTAAAACTAGTTCAGTCGTCTGATTTTCAAAGTCTGTACTGAGATCTTTAACTAATATGCTGTTGCACCGATAGCTATGAGTTTGTATGACTTCTATTGAGTGTTTATTGCTGACTTTTGGAAAGCTTTTCCATAGGTATCAAATCACAACACCACAATCACTAAACAGTTGGTGACGTTAGTAAATTTCTTTTCTTTTCTTTTTTTTAACTCTCCACTTACCTATGATTTCTGAGGAGGAAGCTCACTAATCAAGTTTTCCTTGGCGCACACGACTTGCGGCTTTGTTAAAAAAAAATAATCTTAAACTGACATTGTTTATTAATATCCTACTTCTTGCAGGAGATACATAACATCTTTTCCACACTTGACCCAGTTTGAAAAGGCAGGCTATACGTCTTTTGAGTCTGTAGCTTGGATTACAAGAAAAAAATTAATTAGAATATGGCCTTTGTCTGAGAGGGGAACTGACACGCATTTATTAAAATCTGTAATCCATCACAGTTGAAGATTATAGAAGATTTTTTATGATTCTTATTTTTTTTCTAGATCAGAACCAATATGTGCGAGTAAAGAGATTATCCTAAGCACTTATGTTTTAAATAACTTGTCAGCATGCTAAGATGATGAATGTGATTACAAACATCTCTGGAAGAAACCTTGAACGACAGCTGATTCCTTGGATTATCATTTTAAAATGTCTGCAAAACAGTTTAGGTTGAAAGGAACAGTTATATCAAGATGGGATTTTAGAAAGGAGGATTCACGTTTTGCTTTTGGTCCTTAGAGGCTTGAAAAACATAGGAGAATTAATTGGCCTAAAAACTACCTTGTATGTACAACTATATGCAACTGCAATTCCATTAATAGAAGATACCAAGATAAAAAGCACAAAGTTATTTGAGGCTACAAGCCAATTTCCCTAAGGAAGGGGCTGGGGAAGGAGCACATGAGCGTTACAGTTTCTTAGGTTGTGTACGAATACGGTGGAGTGCAAAAGTACACGGTAAGAAGATTATGGTATATGGTTTGGGAATGGGCATAAGATCAAATTTAACCTCTCTCGCACAGGCACCTCTAGAGATTAAGAAAGGAAAAATCGTGTCTATGTTTTTGGAATGAGTGAGAGAGATGATCTATAGCTGCCCTCGTCAGCCTAGATGTGCAAGGGGAGGGTGTCAGTGAACCCGAGTGCTTTAGAGGAAGCAGTGCGGAACCCCCAGGCCACCGGGAAAAAGGAGATGTTCCCTTCCTCAGCGAGCAGCCGATACACACCTTTGTGTACACCAACTTTGTGCCTGAGAGCTGCGAAGAACGTGTAGGTGTAATTCAGCAGTGGTATAAAAACGTGTATTGTTTGGGACAATGAGCAGGTTCTGTACATTCGAAACTCTTATCATCCCCCAAATAACACAAATAGAACACAACCCAAAAAAATCTAGATCCTATTTTTCACGGAATCACGGAATCTTCAGAGTTGGAAGGGACCTCTAGAGATCATCTAGTCCAACTCCCCTGCCAAAGCAGGATTGCCCAGAGCACATTACTCAGGACTGCATCCAGGCGGGTCTTGAAAACCTCCAGAGAAGGGGACTCCACAACCTCCCTGGGCAGCCTGTGCCACTGCTCTGTCACCCTCACCGTAAAGAAGTTTTTCTGTGTATTTGAACAGAACTTCTGTGTTCCAACTTCTGCCCATTACCCCTCGTCCTGTCACTGGGAACCATTGAGAAGAGCCTGGCTCCTTCCTCCTTCAACCCACCCTTTAGATACTTGTACGCCATAATAAGGTCTCCCCTCAGCCTTCTCTTCTCCAGGCTAAAGAGTCCCAGCTCTCTCAGCCTTTCCTCATAAGGGAGATGCATCAATCCCTCAATCATCTTAGTTGCCCTTCTCTGGACTCGCTCCAGCAATTCCCTGTCCCTCTTGAACTGGGGAGCCCAAAACTGGACACAGTATTCCAGTTGTGGCGTCACCAGTACAGAGTAGAGGGGGAGAATGACCTCGACCTACTGGCCACACTCTTCCCTATGCAGCCCAGGATTCCATTGGCCTTTTTGGCAACAAGGGCACATTGCTGGGCCATGGATAATTTACTGTCTACCACAACCCCCAGATCCTTCTCCTCCGAGCTACTTCCCAGCAGGTCCGCCCCTAACCTATACTGGTGCTTAGCATTCTTCCTCCCCAGGTGCAGGACCTTGCACTTGCTTTTGTTGAACCTCATTAGGTTCTTCTCTGCCCAGCTCTCCAGCCTGTCCAGGTCACGCTGGATGGCAGCGCGGCCCTCTGGGGTGTCAGCCACCCCACACAGTTTGGAATCATCAGCGAACTTGCTGAGGATACACTCTGTCCCCTCATCCAGGTCATTAATGACTGTATTAAACAAAATTGGACCAAGTATTGACCCCTGGGGGACACCACTGGTTACAGGCCTCCAACTAGACTCTGTGCCGCTGATCACAACCCTCTGAGTTCTGTCCCGCGGCCAACTCTCAATCCACCTCACTGTCACCTCATCTAGCCCATACTTCCTCAGCTTCCTAATGAGGATGTCATGTGAGACAGTGTCAAAAGCCTTGCTGAAGTCAAGGTAGATGACATCTACGACTCTCAATGACATCTACGACTCTCTCTCTTTTCAATGGTGTTTAATTTTATGAGGGATACACTGTAAGTTCACTTTCACTTAGCAGCCATATTTCAGCCTTGTTCTTCCCGGGCTTCAGAATTAGCAAATCCGCAGGTATGACCAGGACCATGGGGGAAAAAAAGAAGAGTGAGCAGCAGACAGGCATCACCAGGAGCACTGCAAAGCCCAGCTGTGTTTCACAGGTGGGTCATGGGGAGTTATGTGGGAGAAGGCCAAACTCTGATGGAGACATTTTGGAAAGAAAAGCTTGCAGGGCCGGAAGCACCCAGGTAACCGTGTTGATAATACCATGTATGGCTGAGATTGTCTAAGTGGCAGCATCAGAGGTTTCACATTTGGGTATGGCTGTAACAAAACCGAGGCCCGTGAAGAAAAGGTAATGAGGTTGTTTATCTGCAAAGAGGCAAGAGAGACCAGGGCAGAGAAACAGAGGGATCGAGGTGCATAGGGAAAGAATAAGCAAGTGAAAATGGAGAGATGAGGGGTAAAATGGGCCACGTACATGTAAGCAGGCTGCTGGGCAGTGCCCTCTTCCAACTCCCTGTGTGATGAATCCTGCTTCTACCTCTGTGTGTGAGTGTGTGTATCATCTCCCTGGGTGGAACATATCCTTCATGGTTCTGCAAAGGGGACTTGGGCTGAGACGGGCAAATTGTCCCACATTTAGCTCTGGTGGACCCCTGGGGTTCCAAGCCCAATGGATTCATCCTGGCTTCTATCAGGAATAGTGTGGTGAGCAGGACTAAGGAAGTGATTGTCCCTTTGTACTCAGCGCTGGTGAGGCCCCACCTCAAATACTGAGTTCAGTTTTGGGCCCCTCACTACAAGAAAGACATAGAGGTTCTGGAGTGTGTCCAGTGAAGGGCAACAAAGCTGGTGATGGGTCTCGAGCACAAGTCTTATGAGGAGCAGCTGAGGGAACTGGGGTTGTTTAGCCTGGAGAAAAGGAGGCTGAGGAGAGACCTTATCGCCCTCTGCAACTACCTGAAAGGAGGTTGTAGCGAGCTGGGGGTCTGTCTCTTCTCCCAAGTAACAAGTGATAGGCCTGAAGTTGCACCGGGGGAGGTTTAGATTGGATATTAGGAAAATTCTCTTCACAGAAAGGGTTATCAAGCATTGGAACAGGCTGTCCAGGGAAGTGGTTGAGTCACCATCCCTGGAGGTATTTAAAAGACATGTAGATGTGGTGCTTAGGGACATGGTTTAGTGGTGGACTTGGCAGTGTTAGGTTGATGGTTGAACTTGAGGATCTTAAAGGTCCCCTCCAACCTAGACAATTCTATGATTCAGCCACTCCATAATCTCTGGGACTGCACTGCTGTGGTTATAAAGAGAAGTGGTCAAGCGTCAAAGAGAATTCAAGTGCATTCACATGTTAACACAGCTTTATAAGACAAACTGTACATTAGATTGTTTTGATCATTTTGTCTATATGACTTTTTCAAAAAAAAGAGGACAAGAGCAAGAAGTCTGCTTTACTTTACTATTCTGTCATTCTATGCCACTCTGTCTCCTGGAGTAGCACCTTCACGCTCATTTCATATATCAACTGTACCAGGATTTTTTAAGTTTCCACCGTTTAGATTCCTCTAATCCTAAATTTGTTCTGGCTTTGTTGCAGCTCCACCTATCCTCAATCTCACACTGCTGAAGGGCATCTAGATCTATCTGCTGACACACTGAGATCCTTCACACCCCCTTGCTTCAGGACATCAGTCAACTAAAATCTCCAAGTCCACATCAGGTCCATCTTCTCCCATCCTTATTTTTTATTGAAGTCACTACCCATTAGTTCCTGTGGCATTCTGATCCAGAACTGTATCTCTGCTCTCAGTATTTCTACATAATAACTGAACGTACCAAAGTGAGGAAATAGCTACTCTCACCGCCTGTGTCGGTTTCAAACAAAGACCTATTCTGCTCCAGGCTCCTCCACCCTCCTCAGTGCTACAGCCTTCAGTACGATCGGTATTTCTTCTTGCCAGTTCAGGTCACAGAAGATAGCTGCATGGCCAAGTTGAAACATTTTGCTTTTGTTCTTGCAGAGGTTACTTGCTTTATTGCTTCTCAGAGTTTGGCTTTTGCTTTGCCAAAGGAGGTAGCAGAGAGCTCAGCAGCTGAATGAATGATCTGAAGCAAAGCCAGCATGGAGAAATCTGGCCTGGGGGCAATTAAGGCAATTTGGAGGCCTGGGACAGCCCATTAGCCTGTGGGTGACCAGACCGGGAGACATGCAAGGAGAGGCTAAAAAAAAAGGGGGCTAACATGGCCACCATGGGTACGGCTGGAAGCGGAACACAGATTAAATAACAAAAAAATTTTCCAAAAGTGTCTGCTGAACTCGCGGATTCCTTGGGAAGAGCAGCCATTGCCAGGTCAGCCTTGAGTCCTTATTCTTGTAAGTAAAAGCTCTCCTGCATGACAGTGACAACTGTTTAATGTATGTGGAAGACCGCTAAACACAGACTGGAATATTTATATTTATTTTTGCAATGCCATAGGTAAAAACAATTTAACAATGCCAAGTACAGGTGCTATTCTCATAAAAACGTCTCATTTCAAAACAAATGGTTTCTATTATTTCCCACAAAAAGTTAAAATCACATGCAGCTATATGAAGGTTAATTGCTTAAGATGCACAGTTATATATCAGAAGACTTTGTTAAAATAAAAACATCCTGGACTACATCATTTTAACAAGGCAATTACACAGAACTAGAAAACTGACTCTGTAGTAAAATATAAAAATCTACAATTATAAATATAAATTTGGTCCATGGATCACTACAGAAGTAGCAGTATTTACAGTAAGTATCAGATTACTATTCTAAATGTCTGATTGAAGTCTTAAAATGTCGCATGTTATGGAGAACAGTATTTTATTTACATTCTACTATATTAAAAGTTACATTTCTAGCAATTGTCAATTGTTATAAATACAGCAAATAAATCAAATACTAAACCCATGACATGTTTGTAATTGAGAGTCCCCTAACATCTATAAATATGATAATTTTAAGTTAAAAGTAAAGCCAGATAAATCAAAAACTAATACTGAAAAAGCATACCACAATTCAATTCTTAGAAACACTGTAAAAGTCAATCAAGTTAGTCCAGACGTAACAACGTATTACAAGAAATCTTTCAAGAAAAGGCACACATTGTTAATGATAAAAGTTCCGCAGTAAAGTCGTATGTAACAGAAATGACTGTTTGTTTGAGCAAGGGTTGGGATTTGATTTTTTATATATATATATATATATATATATATATATAGTGACTGGACAGATTCTGCCCCACCCCACCCCAAAGTATAAAACTGAAAACCATAATGGCAAACGCCAGGTGTAACTGGTGTGATGTAGGTATGTGTGTGTTTAATTTGATGTGTTAATTAAACTAAAGATTCTAAACTTTCAGCTGCATTTCCATCAGGTAAAGCTGAGCCATTACTGTCCATAGATGCTGAAGGGTTTTCTTCTTGCCTTGTGCTGACGAGGCTGAGAATAGCTTTGTACAGAAACTGGTACTGCTCCTGGAGAAGAGAAGAGGATATAGTCAGTGCGCTGTCAGAAATAATAACACTAGATCATCTTGTAGCACTGTTACTCAAAATTAATTAACAGCTGATGTGTCAGTCTGTTAATCTACTGTGCTCCACAATTTATTGTGTTACTTAGCAGCTTTATTAATTTTCTGACTAATGGCTCCCCCTGGACACAACGTAAAGCACAACATTAAGGAATGTACAGTACAGGTAGGGGAGAAAACTGTGTTTCAAAAGAAATACGATGTGCTGGATCTGACCCTTGTTAAAGTCAAATGCAAACTTCCCATTGCCTGAACGGGGTCAGGATTAGGGCTACTGTTGGTCTGTTGGCTTTTTTTCCCCCTTGAATACGTTCTCATTTTTGCCCTCTGAATTCTATCGAGGCAGATTTTTTTTTTTTTTTTTTTTTTTTTTTACTTTTTGGTACTTGTGGTTACTGTTTATGTTTGTGAAGACCCTGCCCAAGCATAGGAAGAGAGCCAAGACTTTGTGGGAAGATTCACCGAGGCGGTCACTACTTCGAGGGAGCGGAGAGTCTCAGCTGAGTGCGGGGGGAGAGGGGGAACGCCAGCAGGCAGCCGGACTGCCGCGTGGGCTGGGACGGAGGAAACAGCTGGATGCTCTGCGCAGGGAGAGCAGGCACAGCGAAGCCCGTGCTGCACCAGGTAACAGTGGATGCTCTGAAGGGGCAGAGGAGTGTTTTGGGTTCTAGGATGGATGTATGAGGATAAAGAATTTCTGTGATGGAAGGAATGGGGAACAGTAAGACAGAATAAATAGAGTGGGGTTTGGGGTCTGAACTATTAGGCTGGACTAAGAGATAAGGGGTGCAAAGAGCAACAAAACCTAAAATCTGCAGGAGGAGGATGGGAAACTGGAAGTCTGAGATGAAGGACCCAGGTATTTGTTGGAGGCTCCTGGGGCAAGAGGAGTGAAGGTCTTTATGGTGCTGCTGGGATGGGAAGAGTTCCCATTTTCACTCCACTGTCTGCCAAGCACTTCAGCCTGGGCTAGCTGGGAAGGGTGAAGGGGTGGACACATTGTCCTGGTTTGAGGTATAACGGAACCAGAATGCTGTTAATTTCAGTAGTTAGGAGAGGCCCAGCTAAGAAGCGAAGTTACTGAACAAAATTGGTTCTGTTTTACCTCAAACCAGGACACACATCCATCTGTCAATCCTGTGTCATGTCCTGGTTTTGCTGTCAAAAATGTGACAATGCTAACTCTAACATTTCACTCTTGAAGTGGCTTCCTTGTTGCATCCATTGTAGCTCTACAGCAGTTAGATTTGTAGTGGCATGACCAAAGGAGCAGGGTTTGTAGTTTTTAATTTCATTTTCATTTGTATGACACTGACTTAGTAAGTAATTCTTATTTGTTATATTTTTCATGTTTTTTCATTCTTTAAGCACAGTGACAATGGTGTCAAGTGACCATTCAACAGATCATGAAAGACCAAAGTCCATCCTGAAATGGAAAACCAGGGTAAGTACTGCAGGGTCTACTTGGAGTACACATTTATTCCCGCTGAATTGAAACCTTCATTTACATAACATACTGCAGACGTTATGATGATGGTGGCAGCTCTGCACATTTTGCATATGACCACTTGATAACCACATGTTTTCACAGGAAATACTTTAATTTGGATTAAGCAGCAGGTCCGCTACAGCACCTCTGGAAGACAGTTTTGATTAACTCACGCAGAAACTAAGATGGTTCAGTAATGTTGCCCTGAGATCTAAGCACACTAATAATACCACATATAGGAAAAAAACCATATGCATATATGTTGCTTATTACTTACAATGTCTGTAAAGACTCCAGGCCTCATCAAATTTATCATCTTCGCTACGTGGTAAACATCCACTGAGTTCTCATTTTCCAGTTGATGCATTAGTGTTGTTAATGCACAGAAAGTGCCTGCCGTCACCCCTCCGTGCCTTTGTAAAGTAACAAAAAACCAACATCAAAACACACAGAAAAGTCTCTACAAACTGGATCAAATTTCTACAGCTGAAGAAAATAGAAAATCCAGGGTAAACTGATAAGATGAATTTCGGTCATGTGATCTTTACACTTTCTGACACAGGCCTGCCCAGCAGTGCCTTAACACAACCTTCACAGCACCTGGCTACAATTTCTGGACAGTCCTTAAAAGTCAGTCTTAGAGTTGTGTTGACAATCCTCTGCTAACCACATCCTGAAGGCCTCAGGTCCTTCAGTATTTCGACATTTCATTATTTTTGGCCATTATTAAACAGCTGGAGAAGGGTAAGGTGCCTCATCTAAATGGTCTTACTTCTTTTAATAATAGACAATGAAGCCCTGATTGATTTCCTCTCCAGTGCCCTACTCGACAATCATCCGCAGTATCAAAATGATAGAATTGAAAAGAGAACATTGAAGTGTGATAAAGTAAAAACGTTTCTGTTGATGCAGCTGGAACGGAAGCAGAAGCACTGTTGTTAGGTGCGGACTTTGTGCCTTGCTTCAGCAGCTTTCACTCTAAATCAGATGAAAGGATGGTATTACAGAAAAACATCAAAACAAACTGAAAGATGTGGTTCTTACTCGTCATGTACAATCATGGGTCCATCACGGTTGGAAGTTTCTTCTTTGATGATGCTGATCAGTTCAAAAGTTTTACTAATAGGGCTATCAGGATTTGGCCATTTTGGACACTGAAAATGCCTCACTTCAAGTACATAGTCATCCTAAAAGGGTGAAAAAAGCATAAATGAATTTGGTAGAAAATTGACTGTCTTCATTCTTATTCTTCACCCTATCCCAGTCTGGTTCCAGCCTGCAGAGACAGAATCCCACTGTTGTGGAGGTTGGACTAACCTATTCCCCATGTCACCACATTACCTACAGAGGTTACTCCTCCCTGGGTGCTTCAAGGACATGGAATTTTACCACTCATTTACCAAAGAAAATGTAACAAAATGTAGGCATTACCTTTAACAAATCAAGTCCCGAGTTACATGTTTATGATAGTGTTACCTGTGTAGCTTCTAAAATAAAGTCTTGGATTATGAGCTTCTCCTCATTAGACAGACATTTGTGTTCTTCAGCAATCATAGTAACTTTGAAACTCTCACAGTTTATAGGCTCATCTTTGTTTGGCCAGTATACAAACTCATCTTCAGCCTCCAGGAAAAAAAAAAGAAGCCATAAAAGTAAGTAACATTGAGCTCTTAAAATAAAACTTAATCCAACATATAATAAATAACGTCATGTATGTAATCAATGCAGCCAGATGATAGATTTAAAATGAGAAATCAAAATTTCAGTGGGATTACAAACATCACAAGTGATGGTTTTTAGACACCTCTGTAGTGATCCTGACCAGAAGACCACGGTACCCTGTGGAGATAGCGACCCCCATAACAGTCAACACGTGCTGTGCTGCGCTGCACCACACGTCCAGCTTGGTCCTCAGGTTGTGTTATGCTGCCCGTAGCCCGTGGCTACAGGATAAACTTAGCTGGAGGACTGTAACAGAGGAGCCTGCAGGCAGCTCCCACTCTTTACCATTGATTACGCCACCTGTGTGGCCTTGGGATTATCTAAAAGTGCAGCAAGAAGTTCTCATGAGAACATCCTTTCTGTTTGGACAGCAGAAATGATGAACAGAGTTGTCTTCTTTTAAGAAAATCCTGAATAACCAAAATGGGGGTAACCCTTCCATGGACAGGAGCTGCATGGCGTGATGTACCTTGATCGGAGATACATTCAGTGCTGCAGAACTTGGGGTTCACAGCACCCGAAGGGAAGTAACATTATCTATACTACCCTCTCCTTTATAGTGTTTGCTCAAGAAATATCATTTTAAATGATACTTTACAGAGTCTGAGTGCCTTTCCTACCGGGATCATAATGAACCAGCACCTCCTGGCAAAACAACCTCCCTTATTACAAGGGCTAACTTAAAAATCCATCTGTTTTATAGGAAGTGTAACATTCATAAAACTTTTTATGACAGGAAAAAAACAAACGTTGTCTCGGTTGTACATGTTTTTCCAATCATGCAAGACTCTCCAAAGCATTTGCATGGCTTTCCTCCGAACTCATCACCAAACATGATGCCCTCTCACACCTCAAGGTTTCTCTAAGTACCAACCTAAAAGCTCTCAGATATTCCTGCATTTCTACTAACTGAAAAGCATGTTCATTTGTTATTAAATTATACATACAGGATGAAGACTTGAGCTTTCTTTGCTGTTTAGAGCCAGATAAATCCCTGCTAAACGTTTGTTTGTAACTTTAGGAGATGAGCAAGAGAAACAATCTCATATTTCTCCCCTTACCTAATAATGGCTGAAAAAGCCATATTACAACTAAAGTGAAAGTCCTGGAGCGAAAACTAACCTTGCATTACGGGCACTTCTGCTGCTTCGTTCTTTTTAGAATTTATACGGGAACGATTCAATACTTTCTCATGCCAGTTGCAGTCTGCTCAGACAAGGATCTCCAGATTTCCACTAGAGGATTCGGGGATTTTACACTCAGTACAGTATTATTAATTTTAATTGTTTTTTGCAAAATCCAAGATACTGTCTCATGTCCTGTCATTACCATTTCAAAATGGTAATCCTAATAAAATCCATACATAAACCCATAACAATCAGCCATGAAACTTACCATATTCTGGCTATCAGGAAGCATGACTATTAGTTGGGCATTATGGTCCCATATCATTCTCCAGAAATCCTTGATAGTGTGTAGTAAGGGATGCTGGGTAATAATGAATTCATTACTCTGATAATAACCCTGCAAAACAAAATCAGCAGACTCGGAACCGAAGCCCAAGTATTAACATTTAAACGAAGCTTCTAGTGGACAGAGCCAGAAGCTGAGAAAATAAATTGCGGACTTGTGCCTCCTTTGGCTTCCTGCAATATTAGAAGAATAGAAAACTTCCACTGCAGTATTTTCTAGCTGAAAAGAATTAAATCAACTACACTGAAATAATTTTTAAAACTTCGAAAAATTTGATCATAAAAAAGACAGAAGAAATCAGTGGAGACCTGAACAGACAACTCAGAATGAAAATACATTAACTGGCACGCATGCTAATTGTTCTACATTAACCAGACTTCTAGAGGAGCTGGCAACCTGAAACAAATGAAAGAACACTTGAAAAAAAGTACTGATCTCCAAAAATCCCAAGCGGTCTCTTAATTTGTACAGATGTCCCAGCTGAACTTCTTACGACAAACGCAAGCTCTTTTGCGCTAATGCACCTGATGAAGGATCATGTATGAACAGCACTGCAGGGAGCTTTCCCACCTCCTTCCTGAATGTCCAGGAAGCATTTAGTTCTCCCTCTCAGCTAATGAAGGGGAAAAGACTTGAAGAAAACCCAGGGAACAAAAAGATAATGGAAAGCTGATGAGCTATGGTGCCTCGGGCTACGCCAGTTGCAAAAGCTCGGTAAGATGAGCAGGTGGGAGGGCAAACCACAGTACAGCCATTAAAAACTAACTTGTTTAGCTAACACTTTTAGTTCACCTCAAAAGATCCTTCCGCAGGTGGCATTTAGCTTTACCAGTTTTTAAAACTGTGGTGAGATTTCTGGTTCTACAGATTGTTAAAATGCAATGCACTTAAATCAACTTAGAAACGGTAATAACAGTAATACTGCTTCCTGGGGGAAGTAATTCTTTCAGGCGGAGTGAATAGCAGAAGAAAGGAGCTTTCAAAATCAGGAGTGTGCCACCTTAACTTGGACACGTGGCAGCTCTGAAAGCAGCTACACCATGGGACTTAGTTTTTCACCAGTGTAGGTAACTGACTCACCATAATATAGGAAGCATTGATGTAGTCGGTCCCCTCACCAGACAGTGATGAGATACCCACTCTAGATCTTTCCACTGTAAGAAAAAAGTAATGAACTATACATATGTTGCAATGACTCATATATTACAGCAGTTATCTCGCGTATCTCACAGTGATGATAACACTAAGTTCCATCAATCAGGATAAAGTGTTATCCAGCCATCTATTTTGTTTTCCTGCGTGTCATACTTAAATCCCTTCTCCACTAAAAGTACTTTACAGACCATTGCTCCGCACCAATGCAGATATCTTCAGTTCTCGCCGAGGAAAGACCGAAGGTTTGACACACACAGTTCACAACATTTTGCCATCCGGAGAAGCCAGTTTGAACAAGCTTACCAGGAATGATGGACGAAGTTCGGTTCTTTTCTCTGTTACACTGTTTGAGTGCAGTTGAATAATCACACTGCTGTGTGTTAGACTGGCTCAGTAACTGAAACGATGAAGTTTAAAAAAATCAGGTCACTGTACAAAAGCCATTCCTTCATCAGCTGCATTAAACAGAAGGGTGCACATATTGCAGGTTAGCTGTCTCTCTTAACTTTAGGTGTCTAGTTATCTGGCTAAACTATTTAGCAAGTCATCAGAATCTTTTTTCTTCACTGTTTTATCAGTTCAAATGATTCTTGAGCCCTAGATGGATAAGCACCCCTTTGAAGGAAATGCCACGTTTTGTTGTTCCCACGCCCAGCCCTCCAATGCTTGTTGCCATCCTGGTGTCTCTTCCATTTTGCCTGCACAGCTGCTTGTATCACTTTTAAAAGTTTTGGAAAACAGTAAATGTCTGCGCAGAAAAATCTGCATTGTTATACAGACAGTATAGCTCCCGATGTGAGGCATCTCTAGATATCCCACTTATGAGCTTCCTGATTTTCTCTCCAAACTTGTGAGAGGAAAATAGGACTGATCCAGGGGGGGTCTCATTGACTTACTTGTTTTAACTAATGCAATTCAAATAGACAAGAGTATGAGAAGGAATCAGGATATTCGCACATACACCACAATGGTGTATATATACTGCTTAGGCAGGAAATAAGTGTGGAAAGCAGATTTTTCCTAGTTTCAAGGGTTGGTGGTTTGGTTGTTTTTTTGTTTTTGGTTTTTTTGTTTGTTTGTTTGCTAGTAAAATCAACCAGATTAATCAGAATGTTCAAAAGAATTCAAAAGACTCTTCTGTGATGTTTTGGGCTAGGCATGTGTTGCTTTTAGAAGCTGCCTGCTTTGGAAAAACAGATACCAAACCAGGGATGTTCCATCAAAATTAATTAGATGACAATTTTTTTTTCATCTAAAACAGTTCTTCAGTAAAACAAGACTCCACATTTTCGTTATTATTCTAATAATTAGAGCTTGCAAAGGAAAATGAGACTGAATGAAACATGTCCCTTTCTGATAATACTTAAGCTCTTGAAATTGGAGCTCTACATGGCTCCTGCAATTTGCACTGCACACTCTGTGTTTATATATATTATACGTTTTATTCTTTCATCTGTGTAGGAAAGGAGGGACGCTTATTTCTCCAAGCACATCACAGCTGAGAGAAGAGCCCCTGCTTTTGCCTAGGAAACAACAGTACAACATCGTTGGATCATTCAAGCCAGGATAGCAGCAGACTGTGAAATCCTTTGGTACGTCGTTCCTATTCTGTTGTTTTACATTGTTCGTTAGCTTGAAGAAATACTAGTTAATGTGCCTATGTGACCAATGTACTTCAGAAAACAACTATATTAATATTTTCATAGCCTTCTTATGTACTGACATTATGTACAGACTTTTATCTGCTTAAGTTTTTTACTTATGATCCAACAGCTAATTGTAGAAAGAATACACGTTATCCCATGCAGTCCTCCTTAGAATTAAAATCCTTCGAGAGAAAGGTTCTAATAATTAATTTCCTGTTAAATTAGGGCGAGCAAAGTCTATTTTGCTATGTAATCTGGAAAATATTTAAATGTGATTTACTTCTCTGAATTAAAATTCATTTTGAAAGGTAGGATTTTCTGTGTTTCCTCTGTGAGTGACGCGGTGAGCGAGCTGGACTTCCTATTCTCCCATTGAGTCAATGAGCTGTTTCTCTCACAGATTCTGGGCTGTCACCTGGCTGGGTCTGCTCTTTCTCTGGGTGACTGAAAGCCCTGTGCATGTACACACTGATCTCCAATCCACAAGCACCAAAGCGTTCACTTACTGCCTGCTGAAGTTTGTCTTCTAGCCAGTGCTGTACACTGAGGGGAATATGTTGGCTGACCAATATAGCTCATGGCTTTTTTTGCCAGAATGACATCTTTTCAGACTGTTGTTTTACCTTTGGGATCTTCGTGCAAAGGCATGCAGTTACATTTTCCAAAATCTATTTACTGGGCTATTTCTCACACTCTTGTATATTTTTTTTTTTTAATTCCTTGTTTAAGAATATGCAAATAATTCTTTTGTCCCAACTAACAGTATGCGTTTGTTAAATTGCATAAATTGAATTTAGGGTCAGCAGCTAAATGTTAGATAGAGAAAGCTAATTAAAGTTGTGTTGAGATACCTACTTTTCAGTCCTTCAGGCTTGCGAGCCTAAAGTTTTTTGTGTTACTATTTTGGAGAGCTCACCTTGAATTGTTTCTCCAGTCTGGTCTTTCCTGTTGGTCCAGGTATCAAGAGAGCATTCACATAGGCATGAATGTGAGTCTCAGGAACTTCTGTTTCTTTACTGAGTATCGCTTCGACCAATGCATCGTGAATGAAGATGTATTGCTCCTAGGAAAATAAAACCAAACATCCAAGCTGTAATTATTTTCCGATTCCCCTGGACACCTCTGGCTAAGCTGCCACTTCTGACATGGTCAGTATTTCTTCACAGCCTGCTGCTGTACGGGAGTTTTCTCAAAAGTGATCCTCAACAGTGAAGGCTGTCCCTCCGCAGTGACAGTACACATTTACAACCACAATTGAATCACACATGCAATGTATAAATGATATAATACCAAATCCCCACCACCCGTGGTATCTCATGTTCTCAGAAGAGAGTTGAAAATGCACGCACAGCCTTGAGTCAAATTTTCAAGTCAGCTTGTTATGCGACTCCATCTGCCTTTCTTGCAATAACGTGATCGCTCCCAATTCCTACTGCTATCCTCTATTTTCTCTCTCACATCCTTTGGAACAAGTGCCCATGCTGTTGTTGATTACCGTTTTTTCTATTGAAAGGCACTGGGGCATCTAACCAACTGTTTTTGAAACCTGAAATAGACTTTCAAATGCCCTGCTGTTGTCCTTACTGTTTTCTTCTGGCCTTTCACTATTCTAGAGATAATCTTCAGTTTAAAGCAGCTATAGATAATCTTCTGTCTGAAACAGCTTTTCCTCCTACCTTTTATTACCTGATATTAATTGTTTGATCAGGCAGAAGATCTCAATACCTGACAATGATGTTTCCTTAAAAAAAATCTATGACAAAAATGCACGCCCTGCCAAGAAAGTGCTACTCTGGGAAGCGTGATTTATACAGACTTTCTCTCTTCTGAGTTCTCCCTAATAAACAGACAAGAGCCCACAGATAGGTAATTCCCAGCGCATTGCTCTAAGCGAGCCTAGAAGGACGTCTCTGTAAAAATAAGGGAAGCAAAATCCAGTCGGGTGACTAGCTGCCAGTCTGCCTGGCTGGGCGAAAACCAGGACTGTATCATTTCTCCTCCTGCAAACAGAAACAGTCTGTAGTAGTGTCTCGCTATATGGATTTCAGTCTTACCTCAGTCTGCACCAAGTAGTTCCTTTGGGTACGTATGTGTTTTAAGAATCCAAATACGTTGACTGTCCCTTCATGCTGAATTTGCTGCAGCATGCTGTCTAGCACTATGTACGTGCCTGTCCTTCCAACACCAGCACTACAAAACAAAAAAATAGTCTTGAGCCTGAAGCAAAATGATAGTGAAAAGAACTGTTTCTTTCTATACATAGCTTTTTCAACAATCTGCGTGTAAGGAAGATTTTCCTCTACAGATCATTTTATTGTATGATTTACTTTGCTAAAACTTCAAGGCTGGCAATGAAGAAAAATCCTTTCAACTCATCTTTTTTTCTTTGCGCAAGAATAGATCTAAAGATCATTTTCTCAAACGATTTTTAAAGTATCAGTTGAAATGGAACTAAGGGCTTTCCTGCAGGTCTGCAATTTTCAGGCTTCTGATATTCCTTAAGATACTTTCTCAAGTATACCTAGAAAGGTTGGCATACGTCAACGTCTGGGCACAGTTTGTGCGCTCAAGTTCTTCTACGTTGAAACACACATCACCTTAAAGGGAAAGTTGCATTATGCCACGCATTAGAGACATAGGGGATTTCAAAGAGACCGGACTGGGGAAAACCCCAGGAAGTGGCAGAGCTGCTGAAGGTACATCTGTAAAAGAAAAAACTTCGTGCTCTCCAGATACAGCTAAGAGGGCAAGCAATGGTTGAAACCCTTCTATAAGAAGGGAAGAGGCAGAAGAAAGGGTTAATCAACTCACTTCTGTTACGAACTCTGACTCATTTAGCATAAAAACAGCTGTATTGTAAGGTTAAAAGCCAGCTTTTCCTTTCATAAAATATCTGGGTAGGGAGTACGAGGTCAAGAGGTCATTTTTTTGTTACCTAATCATATATGGAAATTAGTCAGTTGTAATTCACTTCTAAGTTATGAGGAAGCATTATGCGTATCGGTACATGTAACCTGACAGCCACCCTGTGCTGGGTCTGCATGGTCTTTAACAGGCAGATCCAAGCTCAGTCCGTACATGCTAATTCAGTCTCCTCATCTCTTCTACAGAGGTGGCACAAAACACGGGTAGCGTGAGCTCAGATTGCTGCAACAAACTGTCTAAATAAACGTGATATAAAACTGAAAGGTCCAGGTTATCAACACACTATTAAACAGAAAAAAAGTATAAAGATTACCAAACACCATCGGTACTTGTTACGAAAAACCAAACATGAAAAGTACCAAAACATAAAAACAGCTAAAAAAGGTTTCATTAAGTTCCTCATACGTGTCCTCCGTATAGCCTGTAAAGATAAATAAAAGTTACATTTCTAACACGAGATAACTCCTTTGAAATTCCATAGTGCATGGGGACAGGTGAACTAAAAGCTGAATAAAACTGCCTACAGGCAGAGGTGAGTTATACCTGTGACCCAATGGAGAGGTCTGACTGAAGCCACACAACTTACCACTCTTCACTTTTTAAAAACTCAGTTTAATTGACTTATAATGTATTGCTGATCTCTCAGCCCACTGGCACAGATCTCAGACTTGGCATTTTGGGGAAACTCTTATTTTGAACTTCCCAAGAACAGGCAGGATGTAGTTAGCAGCAGAACAAGCAAAATGTGGAATTTTCCTTTTCCAAGCTAAAAACAGATTTCAGTCAGATTAGATCATCCCAGAAATAAAATATCTTCATTTGCAGCATTTGTGAAGCGACTTTACCTGTTGGCTTCCTCAGAGTCAGCTCCAGAAGGACAGAATTCATGAGGAGGTTCTCTTTCCAAATGTTCCATCAAAGGTGAGGTACTACAGTGGAAAACCAGAACCTGCTTATATATTTTACAATAACCCGGTCCTTCACGGGCATTGTGAAGTCATTCCAGGCCCTACGAGCCCTTTTTAATCCATTTTCCCTGAGCTGCCCAGCTTTAGTGAGCACTGACAGAACACCTGCCTGCACCCTGCGGCACATGCAGACCTCAAACCGTTCCCCAGAATGCTCCTCCATTGCAAATGACTGCTAGAGCGCAGAGTAATGTTAAAAACAGCAGAGTTGTAGTTCAGCCAGGAATAGAGTGAGTCTTCTTTTGTGGACAGAGCTCCTCTTAGCATTACAGAGTATCCCTGCACCAAAGAAAGTATGAGCCAAAAACATCCTAACAATTTATTTGCAGAAATGAAACAATTACTGCTATCTATGTATCTGGTAAGCTCAGAGCAATCAAGACAGTAGTATGGAAATGTGCAAAAAAAGTAAAAAGAAAAGCAATTTTGCAAAAAAAAGAACACAGTGCAGAGCAGCAGCATCTTGTTTACAGCCATTACGAAGATTTACAGAAGTGGCACAGACAGTTGATTAGTTGGCCTTACCAAGGACAGAAATATCAGCTAAGAAATTAATCTGATTCCATCAGGAACTGTTAATTGTGAAAGGGAAATTTTGCTCAACCCACCACCGAAAAATTCTTTTTTTCTGCAAAACAAAAGCGGAGTGAACCTTACGGCAATAAAAACCGCACCTGCAATGAACCACAACAGGCCCGACAGCGTGGCGCTTGGCATGCGATGCCTTCCGCACGAAGGTGAGAACGGGCAGCGTGTATTCTGGAACACCCATGTCAGGCCACTGGGTATAATGGTATTGAGTTACTACACGTCCACTAGACCTCCCTTTCTGGGAACCCTGCAACAGAAAAATTCCATAGGTAAGCAGCCCACAGCTGAACGGCAACTCTTCATAATTTTACTTCCCTACCTGGTAGTTCTTGAATTAATACAGTCCCTATTTAGTTAACATGTTAACACCTAGCTATAAATATTCCAGCTTTCGAAGAGAAGAAGAAGAAGAAGGGCCAGTGCTTCCGTCCCATCAGCTTGCCCACCGAATGGAAAAATGACCTGGCACTGTCCCTCAGAAAGGCACAGAGAAAGGCTAAGAGCACCGGAGGGATAACAAATGACAGCTGCTCTTAAGAGTCGCCAGCTATTTCTGCCACTCTGCTCCTCCGCTGGGTGGGCAGGAAGGGTAGGACTCACCTCACCCAGCTCTAGTGATCTACAAGGGAATTGGCCTTGTGTTGGCTGCTTTTCTAAGCTCCCTCCCTCCATTGCAGCTCAGAGGCAGGGGTAACTTCAGGGAGTAGGTCAACTCATTCAAAGATTGGTTCCTAAAATAGGCAGAATAAATTACTTGACAGGAAGTGATGTACTTTAGTACTGGGAGGCCGAGAGACTAATGTCTAGCATTTAGGTGGCTGAAATAAATTAAGTTTTCAGAACGCCCCTCAAAGGAGCCGATGCCACACTGCTGAGCTGAGAGCATGCTGGTTCTGATTACAACAAAATACGGTGTGGATTCACCTGTTTTGCAGGGGGGTAGAAATTTAGTCCTTAAGAAGGAAAACCGGTAGCTGAAGTGGATGATTTAATACATACCGCGTTTTCTACTAACTGCTCTGTTTCTGAAAATGTATCCTCCTGCTCACCAGGCAGGCAAAGTCCAAATCAGCTCTCCAGCGCGATCACAGCCTTTTCCCTGATGGTCCTACATCACACCAGTACTACGCTACAGGCCAGCGTTTTCTTAATTTGTTGGTCTGTTCAAATTAACTCTGAGGCTGATGAGCATCTTGGCTGGCTGAGACCTACAGGATTCAGATTTTCCTATGCAACAGAAAAGAGCTGCCAACTGCCTTAAAAATATTCTGAACAACTTTTAACACTCCCTTTTGCCCAAACTATGTTTTTAGGCTGCCACAAACCTTTTTGATCTTGGTGTTTCTAAGAGTAAAATTCCTCACAGTGTAATAGGCAAGTACATGAACGCTCTTCTGAGTAACCAAGAAGTTCCCATATTCTTCACTACCTTCGGCAGGCCAGTACTGGTCACATTTCCTCTGTTAGAAAGAGAACGAAAAAGAGAGAAAAAGAGAAAGAAAACAAATGTCAAACTAGCAAGCTAAACTGTTCAAATTTAAGAGCACAGTCAACCACAAAAACATACAGTTTATAATAGACATGACCTTCAGTGTAAGAGAACAAATAATGGTTATTTTATGTTGTAAAGAGAGATGGCTGTGCCAAGATGCTCTTTATTCGGAATACTCTAAGAAAGAGAGGCTTAAATCATACTATCAGAGTTAAAGGGCTCTAAATAGTGTGGAACTTGGCATTCTATAGGCGTTCTAAAATCTAAAGAAAATACCAGATAATCTATAGGAAAAACAGGAATACATTCAAGGCAGTATGTGGGTTTTGTTTAGTTTATAGCATGGGCAGACTATACTTATATCTGATCGGGGGGGTAAGAGCGAGCTTGTGTGTGGCCAACATATAGGGTAGAGAGCTGTGATGTCCAGCCTTTTGTTTGGGTAGCCACATAGCTACCATATAGCACAGTATTATAAATGAAGTGCGGCCCTTGCCTGCATTTGCTGCATCTGTATCATCTGATAGATGCGTAATAGGTTATATGACACAACTTACACGCATTTTAGGCATTGGTGCCAGTATGTGGCAAGGGTGATGCAATGTCTCCTCACGTGACCGAGGGTACATGCATAATCCCATCACATAACCAGAAACACACACATACTGGGATGGGGTTTGACCTCATTTTGTCTCACTGCACAAAGGGGTATCTAGTCACGTAGTAGGAAAGGAACTATGGGTCCCAAAGGATGTTAACTGGGAGTAGCCAGTGAATATCCAGAAAATTCACCTGAACTACAGCCTTCTCCTTTCCAGGGTCTAAGGCACCCTTTCTTTCTCTGAGAAAAAGAATAAAGGAGAGCAGATTGCTAGCAGAATGTGGTACAAGGTCCACAGTCTGGCCACTCCTAAATATACACAAGTCTTTTTCGGCACAAGACAATTTTTTTTGTATTTAGAATATAGTATTTTCAAGACTTGTTGTTGACAATTGAGTTTAAATGTTTTCTTTAGTTTCATACTACAAATCCTCAACTTGTACTTGTATAGCCAATCCTGGTACAAGCAACTACTACAAACTGTTGCTTTTTGCTCAACAAATGCCTAAATCAGATTTTTAAAAGAGAGAAAGTAGTCTGCTAGAGGTAGATCTATCAACATCAGAGAAATAAATAATAGGTAAAGGTACTCATACCCTTCCTTTCTCAACAAGATTAGTTATCATCACAATAACTTCCACGTTATGTTCCCATATCATTCTCCAGAAATCTTCTGCTGTCGATTTTAGTGGCCCTTGAGCTGCAATGTAGGCTTTTGGCTTGTTGTAGCCCTAAATTGAAATATAACAAATGACACTTGTCAAATCACAGTCCGCAAGCAAAAGGAGGTTGGGAGGAGTACATGACATTTTATGTATCTATTTTTAAAGAATCTCAAAAGCTTTTAAGTACTTTCAAATTTATAACTATCCAAATCGCAGAAACCCTGTGGTACCAGATGACATAGGAATGCAACTGTTATGTCAATGTTTATCATTCCAACAAATAGGATATACTTTCAAGTGCCCGTGTTCCGGCACAATGTTGACATAACACTGATTATGAGACATCTGTTATGATAGTGGTTTAAAAAATGAATCAAGATCATTCACATGTAAATTACTAGGTAACAAAACCTGAATAAATGGTACCTCGGTGAGGCTCTCAGCCAAATGGCATCATCCTCTCATGAGATCATCTCAGACAGAAGAATTAACCAAAAATGTATGAAAGAACAAACATTCAGATGCAAAATGCTTCTAAAATGACTCAGATATGACAGAACAGTTTTTGTCTCATAAAGCTCTTCACCAAGCTGCAGCTGCTACAATATCAAGACGGATTCAAGAAACAATTGGAGTGTTACCTGTGGTTTAACTTTGTAGAAATAACTTGGATCATTTAAGTTTTTTTTTATCAAACCCTGTAATATTGTGACACTTTTTTTTGTTAAGTCTATTCACCTCCATACATCAGTTTGTACAGAAAAGGCTGACAGAAAAAGGCACTTACATCAACGTAGTTGGCATTAATGTAATCAGTCAGTTTTCCATCCTTTTCTGCAAGCTGTGCTAATTTAACCCTAGTATGATCATCTGTAGTAAAACAAGGGAGAAAATAAGCTTAGTTTTCTGCAATAATTATATTCTTTCTATAGGAAATATTTTTAAAAAATACTGAAATGGATTTTTACATCACATAAGACTAATATGGTGACAATCACATATGCAAGCAACCTGTGCTTAGGTACGAATCAGATTCAAAATTCTCATTTGCAGAAAAAATAAAGTAATGAATCCAAGGATTCAAGGGATTCAGAATTTAGTTGCCTGAACAGCAGCACTTGAGGTCACTTTAGGCACTGTGACGTATTGCCCTACAGCCTCCAGCTGCTGCTGCTTGTGAAGGGTCAGTGGTCTTCTGCAAGTCCTGTCGTGACTGCCGAGCCCGCCCAGTGGGATGTCACAATGACAGCAGGCACCAGTGTTTAGGCACATTAATTCCAAGTTAAAGAATGGAGACTGGAGACCAATGTGCCCTTGGAGAAGCTGGTCAGCTGAAGAGCCTCAGCAGTGGCTACCTCCGGGAGACCTGAAGCTTTCTGTAGCCTGCACTGATTATAAGGAGTAGAGACTTGATTCAGTTGCACAGGACAGTTCTTGCTACTTGAGCTGCCCTAAGCGGCTTGTGCACTGCCCTTTGATAAAAAAACCCTCTGGGTTGGCACCTTTTGTATGATCAGGTACAAACACAGAGTGGCAGAGGAAAATCCCTGACTTTCTGTCCCTCTAGAGGCATCTCCAGCCAGGTGGAACGGGATTTCTTGCTGCTGGTTTACATTGTCCTCCGCCAGATGGGCTGATTCTGTCTCTTTTTCTATTAAGCTCTAGTGGCATTGAATGCTGAACATATATTTAATTTAGAGTTTCTTGTCATCAGAACAAAGTTGAAATACTATAGAGAGTAAAGAAAAACATATTAAGCCATCAAAATGATGGAGAGCCCAGAGGCAATAGCTTCAAAGACAGATTAACAAAACTGAATAGATGTGTCTCAGAAAAGAAAAATCTGGGATAGTGAAGAAGGGCGATGCAATGGGAAAACATGTGTCCTGGCTAATGAAGCTGATCTATTACATTGTGGCAGGGCACAATAAAACATAAAACCGGTACATTTATATTCGTATATGGCAGTAAATATATCCAGGGATTGTGAAGCTCCTAGAGAGGATAAATCATCATTATTCCCGATCAAAGATGGATTAATTTTGGCAATCAAAACACAGCTTCTTGGGCTTTATAATAGCATTATAATGAAATCTCCCAACTCCCTTTGGGTCATCACAGAAGACACAAATACCTCTTGCTAACACACGCTCATCAAAGCAGCAGAATGCCAGAGGACTAAACTTGACGAGATGTGAAATCTCGTGCTACTCCTCTCCAAGCATTTTGCTGAACAGTAGCCAGAGCTTTCAGTTGTAGAGGTATTTTTTTTTTTCCCTCTAATAACTTATACATCTATACTTGTCAATAATTATTTCTTAAAGAAAACGCCAAATGTTGCATTTACTTACAAGCAACAATGTTTATGTATCGATTCTTATTCTTGTTGTCGGGGTGATTAGAGCTGTCTGATGTTATACCTAGATCTACAGTACAGCTCTGGATTTCCTGAAAAAAAATAAAAGTATGTCATAGTTTAGTAAGTATTAAGATACATTACATTTCTTAAAATACAGTAAGTCAGCACAAAAAGAACCACAACCTTATACCCAATTATCTATGATATTTTACAACTACTTCATTGCTAAAAAAAAATGCAGTGAAATAATTCCTTACCTGATAAAACTCTTTCAGTGTCTAATGAGGGAATGAATGCAAAAAAAGTAAAAAAAATCAAATTCCACAGCACAGAACAAATGGATAAAAGTGTTTATATAAATTACAATTACTATATGGAAAACAGTTATGGTCATGCAATATATATCTCCATAATAACAACAAAGCTAAATATTTTGACATAACTCTTAAAGGAAACGAGAGGTAATTTTCCTGTTGAAATACTGGCATCTGTTTTCCTATCTTTAGCTCTAATGTTAGACCTTAGGCCGCCGAAAGCTTATACGTATGATCAACATCGCTGACTTTAGCCAGATTATCTACATATTTATCTGGTCATTGGATTTTTTACTGGTCCTTATAACTGCATTAGTTTCTCTGTGGAACGCTTTTGCTCTCTTTGCGTGCAGCTGTCAAACCTTCGCTGCAGCAGGCAGCCTCATGGCACGCTGGTGAAGGACAGCATCACAGCCCTCGGTCTGCCACCAGCTTCTCAACGAACCCAACGTTTTTATACGGAGAGAGACAGGGCCGAGAAGACAGGCACAAAATCCGTAAGACTTCCAAAATTAATTTATTTTATTTTCTTGCTCACTTCAACGGACAGGAAACTCAAGCATTTATAAGGTCCACCTTGTTAACCAGGAAATATGTCGTCATCACTAAAAGTACTATAATAATGTTTCCCAACAGTTTTTAGGATTTATTTCAATATTAATCACCTTCAGCTACTTAAAGATATATATACATCTGAAAAGTGGTTACTGGTCTGCAAAATCAGATTTTAAATATGAGTTGTTTTTAAGCAATATAAATAAAAAACCTGAACCACCCCTGTAGTCTCCAAACGCATGCTGACTCTGCAAAGACAATGACTATATTTCAATTTTTCCATATCTTCTAAGTTCTTATCGCTAGAGAAAAGCCCAGGACACTGACTCTGGGTTAGAGTGTAAAGCCAAAAAGGATGTCCGAGAAATGATGAGGACACTGAGTTTTTTGTACTAGTTAAAACAAGCATGAAATATTTCAGATGGTGCAGGTGTAGCTCGGGGAGATGTAGTATATTTGGTCTTTGGATCACTGCCGTAATTTAGGAAAAGAACAATTTTAGGAAAAGAACAATTTAGGATGAACAATTTGATTTCTGTATTGCTGTCCTCACTAATGGTGAAAGAACTTTTTTACCATTGTATTTACACACTGTCCTCCAACACCTGCTCTTATTGACAGCCAGCCTAGCTGGAGCCCAGTCCGGTATGCACGTGTGTGATTTATGAATATGTACTGGACATTCACAAGTATTTACAAGTTTGGTCCCATGATCAGATGGATATTTGAACGTTAAATGAATTGGGGAAGAAATGCTAATGAGAAGGTTAGGTGAATGACATGGAATTTTTTGTCCATTAGACCATAATACATTGGCTAGGGAAACAAAAGCAAAACCAAAAGATGCAAAACTATGATTTTTTTTTTTTTACTTTCAGTATTGTTTTTGCAGCAGGAATATTACAATCATATTTCAAATTAATAGAGATCAAGTGAATATACTTGTTTCCATCCCACCTGACTGATTTTGTTAGAAATCACTTGTCAAGAATTTTAATAGCACGGCTTTTATGACAAGAGTTTGGGTTTATAATGTTTATTTTATGTGACTTAAGTTAGAACATACCTATCTTTAAATTGTTTGTAATGCATATGAATGTGAAAAACAATAAAGTTCATTAGTTACATCTGGTGATAGTAACCTTATATGATGAGAGCATACATTTCAAAATACCTCTTATGAACCATATACTTCAGGAAAGGAACTTTAAAGCTTTCACTACCACATATAAAGACTACATTAGCTCCCCTGTTAATCAGAAGTCTTGCCACTTGTACTTATTGTTACTTCAATTTTTTTTTTTCTCTGTAAATGGAACAAGTAAATGTGGGTAGCTTCTGCAAAATTCAACTGGCATTAGTGTTGGAAAAGCTTTAGATCTACAACTGTATCTGAAAAACCATACAGATCGCATTATCTTTGCATAGTTTACTCACACAATCATTTACTCTTTATCACAGTGACAAACATTCCCATTTGCATTCCAGTCCTGTTAGCTTTTTAGCTCCCCAGTCTTTATGCAAAAACATTCCTTGCTGGGCTCACAGGACTCATATTTACATGCATTTATGAAATTGGTCCCCCAAGTCAGAATGTACTAGCCAGTTCTTTGTTTCCAGGCATTTACACTTAACATTACTTGTACGTGCTAAGAAGAAAGATGACGTCATAGAGCCATACCTCAAATTCTTCAGAAAAACCATTACTTGCATGTAAATCTGCAACATGTTTTGGAAAATGCTTTATTGGAATTGCTCCAACATCATCTTAGGGGTGGGAAAAGACAAAAAATATATTTATGAAGAATAAAAAGCTAGTGACAGATAAAGAAGTTTATATGTAGGCAATCCACACAACATCCTGAAATAAAATTTTTGGCGTGAACTTTGGATATACAACTCCCACAAAAATAAGAGCACTCTTTAACACAATTAACATTTCTAAAATCATGCTCTAACACTTATACATTTCTAAATGACTATTTAGACAGAAGATATATAAAACGCTGTGCTAGGCCTTGCTGTCTTTAAGCCCCCCAAATCAAGATACTGATTCTGCAAGATGCTGAGCTCGTCTGTAAATTGAAGAGCACTCAGAACTCCCTGTGAAGTCAAGGGGAAATGGGAGGATTAGCAGTTCGCTACAAGATGTTCAAAGGGAGAGGGTCCGAGCACAGCTCTGAATAATACTGCCAAAGCGAGAATGATCAGGCAGACCCGTCTGGGTGCTTTAGGCTGACTACTGTTGCACTGGGACTCTGATACAGTACATGGATGAGCCGCGTAGTCCCAAACCTACTAAATTAGTGCAGCATTATACCAGTAGTATAATTTTAAATCATGCGCTGCACGATTGCATTGGCATCCAAAGGAAACAACAACTAATTTTCATCTTTTACTGCATTGCTGAGTACTTCCAGTAGGGTTTTTCCCCCCCCATTCTCCCCATGATTCTGTGATCACCTATTGATAATAATCTTATGTCTGATCCTGGGAATACTGACGGCAAACTTTCACATCAGGCTTTATACTTCAAGTTTTAAGCGAAAGATTTAAGTTTAAGACTTTCTGGATACCCACAAAGACAATACCTACATTCTCAACCAATAAAAGTGATTCAGGCCACTTCTGGGCCCTGATACTCAGTCTGAATTTTCCATCTGATGTTTGTATTTCAGGCCATCTCCTTTTTACTTTATACAAATACAGAAAAACACTCTTGTGTAGAACGCTCATTAGGGATCATGTCAAAAACCTTTGGGACTTTTAATCTTTTCTTTCCTGCAAATATGCTATGTAAACAAAGTCATCTGTTCTGTTAATTACCTGTTAAAGGATGACATTATTTCAGCTAGTTTCGGTTCTGAAGAATAATATTTTTTTTTAAGCCTTTCATGGATTAAAAATATTTTTATTTCACAATTTGTAATTTCATCACTGTTTCATATGAGAAAGAAACATCAAAACCATTGAACAAGGACCTGTTATTTACCTCAACAGATGTTCTGCATTTAGGCCCCCTAATAATTTTAGCTTTCAGTTACCAAGAATTTGTTGATTTGTATTGAGATCCATCTGGTCTTCCACTTACATGAATGGATCTGAATACAAAAAGTGAATTTATCCAGTCAAGACTAAGAGAAGCTGAACAAATGTGTAACACTATCTTCACACTTCAGAGATGAATCCTGACATGAAGTGTTTATTCTAATGACATGCAAACACAAAACCAGAAGGCAAGGTAAATGACCCTAAAAGCAAGGACAGTAAGGGAGAAAGAGATCTCAGGTTTGGTGTAATTACTGTTTTATTTCCTTACCGGTGCTAATCTCCCAGTTCAACCACTTTTGACTCCAGGAATATATATTTTATATCTGGATGGCAGGTATCACTTGAAACTACTTAAAGGCTGATAGCAAGTCCTAATATTACCCTGTAATTCATTATTTGTTCTGAATGCATCCGAATTATGCTGTGAAGTGCCAGGGCATTTTCTGTGAATAACTGCAATTTTCCTATCTCTGCCAATGAAACCCTACAAAAGGAAAACCTAATATAGAATGAGATCTGTGGAGTGTGTGCTTTTAGTCGTAGTCATAATAAAAAATTAAACTTAGCAGTTACAAAATGCTCTTCCTGCTCTACGCTCTTTGCCAGTATTATATCACAGTTGGTCTCAATTGTTGTAAAATTACACTGCTAAAACACTGGTGCAATAGAAAACACAAAAACTGCTCACTTGACATCTGCTGCACACAAAATAAAACAAAAATATTTCCTCAGTGCTTGCAGCTTTTTTTACGTATCTTTCAGTCACTTAGAAACACCCTTCTCTTTAAGTTAATATTTATCGGTATTTCAGAAGGAAATCCTTCAGCATCAAAACACATATTTCAAGCACTCAGAATAACTGTAAGTGCAATTCTGTCTTATGACAACGGAAAACACTATCTTCCTAAGGTGAGATGGTCAGGAAAAATTACAAGAAAATTAAACAGTTGTACTGCAGTATAGTTAATGATAGAGAATAAAATCAGAGATTTCCTATAACAATTGCCACTTGACATTCATACGTAATCACACGTTTTCTGAAAAGGTTATCTGTCTCCTAACAATAGCAATCATTACAAAAGGCATTTAAAGATGCCTACGATTCCGTTACAACAGAAATTTAATGTTTGTGATTTATTTAATTAAATGTGTTTACTAGTTATCTACACAAGGGCTGATTTTGCTTCCCTTAGTCATTCCAAGGGAACCCATCCCCCTGTGTATGAGCACCGTCTGCAACAGCATTACTTGTGGAACAAGATATCCTTTTCTCACGGGTAAAAATGTGGCTCGGGATCTGCTGCGGAATTAATCTATTTAAGGTACTTTTCATTCTACTCAGATTGAAAAAGCTGAGAGGGCTGCATGTGCTCCTCTGATACTCTTTGAGGAGCCAAAAAAGAAACCGTTACTCCAAATAACTGTGGTGGATATGGAACCAGAAGATGCTAATAATATTCTCACCTGCGTAGCATTTTTATGAGAGGCTCAGAGAGAACTTCACCAGTAGCAACTATGCTACTAAATTCTATAAGTTAAAGAAAATGTTGTAATTGCAAATGAAATGTAGATAGATGAGGCATAAATTGGTCCTGCGGGTAAAAGGAATAGGTCATGTTCTATACAGAGGTGACAAATTCACTTAAAGGCAGAAATACAGCAGAATATGTTGCTGGTGTAATCCCCTGCTTTGTGACAGTGAACTAGAGCTATTTGGTGTGGCTCAGATGGCTACACTAGCAGCCGCTTCTAGCCAGGCTACGTCTCAAATGGCCAGAAGGCACAGCCTATCTTTGAGACAACTCTGTAAGGCGAGGATATTTCTCTTCTGTGTTACCCACAGGAGAGAATATTAGTAATTCTAGTCTCTGCCTCCATCAAGTGCACCTGCATTTATCAGTACGAGAGGGTACAAATCCCCGGTTTGCAGATGTTAGAGTAAGTGAATAATTCATATGGACACATACATATAAGGCAGCATCTTCCAACAGTTAACACCAATCCACAGAACAGTTGGCAAAAAATACCTGAGACTGGGAAGATTGGGGCTGGGGGGGCAGAAATCACTCGAGGCGACGTATTATCTTCTAAATAAAAGTGAGCAGTCTGGAAACATTTCCTAGAGGGGCAGAAACATAAATAAATATTGCAAAAAAAAACCCCAACGTTATCTGAGACCTTTTGGAATTCTGGCATTATTGAGTAAGAAAGTAACCATGGTTTTGAAAACCAGTTTTCATCGAGTGTCAAATACTACTGCTATAATATAAATATTCCCCCAACATATGCATACACCAAATTATGCATACAACTTGAAGATACTATATTAACTGAGCATAATACATAGTTCATGCATCTTTACCTATACCAGAGGCAGAAGATAGAGCACACATCAGACATAGCGAAAGCTGGAAGAGGAACTCTGCATCAGGAGCTACTGTAGATGCTGCACAGTAAGTCCAAGTATAAAAAATGCCATTCTCTTCCTTGCTTATCCAAATTCGCACACCACATAATTACTGTTCCCCTTTCATGTGATTATGCTAGCCTGAAGATGGAGCAGTGTATGAGATCAGTTCTGGTAATTCACCAATAGATCCTACTGCAGACACGGAAATGCAATAAAAGGCAACATGCCCTGCAACAGACAAAACGGTGGCTCTGGAACGACTATGACTGGGGCTAAACAAATCTTTCATAATGTAATTGCAACACTGAGGGACACCTTCACCAAGGAGGACTTCCCGAAGTTGAGAGACAGAAACAGGGGAATTTATAACTCCGGGAGATGCTAGCTTTGTTGCAAAAACATTGTAGGATGAATACAAATGGAATCGACCTTAACTATGACCCGCAATGTTATTTGTATCTGTGCTGTAATCCAGATGTGAAGATAATAAGAATAGCATCTGTTAAGAGTCCAGGCTATTCAAGGGACTAAACAAACAACTGCTGCTGTAAGCATTGCAAAGCCTCCTTAATTAAAAAATCTCCATATGATTAGACATGCTAATAACAATCTTTACTCTGGGTCACTTAATCTATTTGAAATATTATTCACTAATCATTAAATTTAAAAAGAAATATATGCATCAGGAAAATATTAATCTCATTTTATATTTACAAGATTCTGCCTCTTCAAAGCTGTTGGCTGAAGCTATTATATGATCTTTTCCTATTTTGTGTAATCACTGGTGTTTTAAACTCTTCTGTACTGTTCCTGTATCACTGCACGGATAAAACCCCTCATATAATTCTCATAATCAAAAAGAAATTTTGAGGCTACTTTGAGAAATAGATAGAGAATATCCCGATATTTTCATTCTTTCCAGAACCATTAATATAGATGATAAAGACTTTGGTAAGCTGATTTGAATTAAGCCTCTGGGAAACATGTCCATACTCTCAGAATGTGTTGGGAATTTTCTGGCTGCGTACAATGCAGCTTCCCTTAAAACACAAGAAAAAGTGGACAGCTACAGCAAAGGGAAAACCGTGGCACGCAAAATAGTTCTGGTGATTCACATGGCAATTGAATTTGGAGTCCAGCTAGAATCCCCTAAAAGCATATTTGTGATGGTCATAGAGGAGCTGTGGCTTTGCATGACATGTTTGGAGTGAGACTATCCATTATGCCATTAGTTTTACCTAGAAACAGCAATTTTGGATGCAGACCAAGAACACATTCAGGACGCGCTTGGGAACATCCTTCTAATTTTTAATGAGGCTCTAAGGTTAGCACCCCATAGAGTTAGCGGCTGCTGAGGTGAGAGAGGCTGTCTCAATGCTAGCATAATACTCAAGGGTTAGTCTCAGGACTATGTGTAAAATGTCTGTAAGAGGTAGGCAAGTACCAAAGCACTTCAAGTTACTAAACACTTTTGGAAAATCTGATCCTGCTTGCTGGGCACTGAGAATGTAGATGTACCAGGAACGCAGATGTACTCCATTAAAACCAGCACCAACTAACCAAACATGCCAACCAGCCGGACTGGAACAGGATGCCCAGAGAGGTGGCAGATGCCCCATCCCTGGAAACATTCAAGGTGTGGTTGGACAGGGCTCTGAGCAACCTGATCTAGCTGAAGATGTCCCTGCTCGTTGCAGGGGGGTTGGACTAGATGATATTTAAAGGTCCCTGCCAACCCAAACTATTCTATGATTCTAAGATTCAAGCTCTAAACCCAAAAAATCTCTTTCCCCTAATGCCTACTGTTTATGAACAATGATCATACATAAAGTTTACGGACTAACATCACAGAGTTTTGTCAGCTCCTTCCTTGAAAAAAGATTGAGCTAAAAAGAATTTAATTAGCATAATGGCTTTCACATCTAAAGCAGTACTTAAAATGTCCTCATAATATGCCATAAATTCACTATCCCTTACTGAGCCACTGTATCTTTAATCTTTAACAAGTTAATTGTGGCTGAAAATAAATTACACCCTTAGCACATTTGGGAGACAAATTCATAGCAGTTGACTTAACCTGTAATAAGACTCATAAATAGGCACTCCATCTGCTTCTGCATCAGCAGTGAAAGCCTTCATGACTAAACCTAATGTTAATAACACTGTCTAGTTAATTATCACTTGTTGTTAATGAAAAAAGTGATGACTATTTCAAACTTCCAGACAAAGGTCCCATCACTCAACGTTAACCTGATTATTTAATTTACACCTTTCATCACAGCATTTAGATCTTCAACCTAAAATTGTAATTTGTAATTTAGACACTGCACTTCTTCGAACACACACTTTGTATACAGAGGTAGTGCTAAGCCATTGAATTAATTAGTGTCTGTGTCTGTAGAGGAAGGCATGCAGCAGCAGCTCTTCGGTTTAACAGGAGGGATACTAGATCTGAACGAACACTTAACTGTGAACTACTTGGGACAAGACTACGCCTCGGACTGCAGAGGACATTGTTTTTCTGGCGTGTGGGTCCCTGGACCTTGGCTGAGTATACGTGCTGCCTACTTCTCCCCTGGGGCAGGGACTGCTCAGAGCTCGACTCAGATTGCCACTGAGGCAGTCACCACAGCATGGGGCTATGTGTGTGTCCTGGTTTGAGGTAAAACAGAACCAATTTTGTTCAGTAACTTCGCTTCTTAGCTGGGCCTCTCCTAACTACTGAAATTAACTGCATATTGTGCAGACAGTGTTCGCTCTCCCAGAGTGATAAGACCAATGTTTAGAGCTGATGCCCAGGCATGGGATGCAGAGAGGCTCCTGCTTATACTTATTGCCATAACCCCCAAGGCCAACCAACTTTGTTATGTGCCCCGTTGGAGGGTCGGAAGCGGAAAAGCATAGTGGGGTCCCACCTGCGGGGAGGAGCGGACAGGACAGGTGACCCAAAACTGACCAACGGGGTATTCCATCCCATCTGCCTCATGCTCAGTATAAAAGCTGAGGGATCAAAGGGTCACTCTCTCTTCCTTCAATGGCCGACGTCTGAGGAGGACTCTGTCCGTCTGCCTGTGATCCCGATCCTGAATGCAGATCTGGAATCCAGTTCCCGTCCGTCACTGAGTCCAGCCTGGGACTGCCCCAGTGCCAGCTGGTGACATGACTGTCATCTCGGGAGCTTGATATGGTTTTGTATATATTTTTCATTATTTCTTTTTATTTTATTATTAATATTTCATTAGTTTAGTTTATTCTAAACTCATAAGTCTCTTTTTCCTCCTCTGCCTCTCTCTTTGAAGAGGGGTAGAGGGGAGCATCTGTCGGTCCCGTCTGGGGTCCCTCAGGTCCCCAGTAGTGGATTTTGCCCTAAACCACGACAGTGTGCCTGTGCAGGGTGTTCACCACTCGCCCCGGCTGAGGAAGGCAGCTGAACCTCGGCAGTCAGAGGTATCTGTGACAGGATGGGTTTGCACATCCACTGCTCGCCCAGAATGATCTCAGAGGCACGATTACTTCTTTCTCTGACAATTTCAGGGTCTTTTGTGCTCACAGGATATCTCCCACAGGTATTCTAAAACACTTATTAGAATTTCTTTTTAAATGGTTCCAATCATTTGACGATCTGGTGGTTCCAAAGGATCTTTAAACGGATTCTCAGCGGATACAACGATTCAAATCATTCCATTGTTAAATGGTTCCAATTAACTTTTAAGTGCTTGTCAGCTGGAACTTTAATTTTCAAATTTTATTAACCCTTTTATTTATAATTCAATATCACATAGTTGAGAAGTTTTTCCTTCATGGATGGATGAGTGTGTCCTTTGTAAGTTTAAATCTGTTTTTAGTTTGTCTCTGCATGTGCCAGTTTAACTACCCGTAGAGAGAGTTCTCAACTCTGTTCCTGTAAACCTAACACAGCACTCAAGGCATCAGTTCAAATCGTGGATAAGAAAATGACCATTCTCTGACAGCTGTGTTTCAAAGACATAGGGTGGTAGAGGAAAGTTAAAATTTAAATGACGACTCAAGGTGTTCGTCATTGGGTTGGTCATTTCTGAAGCATTGCGGTCATCTAACTTGTAGGAAGCTTCATGACAGCCAGCTGATATTCAGCATGTCTATAGACAGAAATGTAGCTGGAACTGCATTAGCAGTTTGCTGTTCACGTTATTAGAGATAGTCTCTTACTGAGATTCATACATAAATATCTGTTGAAAAAGTATCTTGAATCGTGCAGCTCCCACTGACAACTGTTATCCTTTTACTGCCTTCCAAGCTCTTCTTACGTTATAAAAATTGATCTGCACAAATAGCCTGAGATTTCTTCCTATACATCAGTTCATCAGGTTTATTTTCATTGATCACTTCTATGAACTGTTCCAAAAGTGTACACACGCATAAGCTATTTCCAGTATATTGTATGTCGGCACAGAGAAACTTCCAATTTCAGTCACCTTAACAGATAAGGTTAATTCAGCAAAATGGGAACGATGAAGCCATCCAGACATGAAAAGAACAGAGCAAAGATTCAAATATCCCTGCTGCATCGACTCAGTCAAATAGACTGATGCTAAGAGAGATGGATAGATTCTAGATTTGGATAGAAAATTCTCTCTAAAGCTGTTAAAAAAAAAGTATGTGGACAACAAGGCCATTAAACAGGCAAAAGAATCTCCTTGTTTATTCCACTGTAATCTTAATCATGCTGAAGAAATGAAAGGAAAATGACATTGCTTGAAAATTGCTTGAATTACAAAAGATTTGATACACAGAACTAGAGCAGTTCAAAATTGTGTATTTTCCTACTGGCAATTAGATAATCTTTAGACAATATTGCCATTAAAAGTTTTCATCCCTGTCAGAGAAATGAATATTTTATCGCAGAAAGATTGAAATTGTGCCTAATGAGATAGTGAAGAGATTGGGGAATTTCCTCAAGTGCTGATTAACAATTTCATGTAAAAAAAAAAAACTAAAACCCAAACAACAGATGGTACAGAATTATTTTTCCAATACAAGTCATTCAAGTGAAGAACAAAATAATTTTGCCTTTTTCAACCTTGAGAAACTGCAACTTGTCACTCTTGGTAGCTACTTGTTTTTTAAACCAAATAACACACCTTTTGCATATTAAACATACCTTTTGCATGCTCAGATTAGGAGCCAACAGTGGAAACAACTCAAAGCACTATTCACACAAATATCCAGCTAGAATATACCAATGCAATTTTTTGAGTACTGTTGCCAAATGAATATAGAATGACTTCTTGCAAACCTAAGCTTTTCATCAACTTTAGTAAGTGAAAATAATTGGACCACATAAAGAAAAGCATTATAGAAAGAAACACTGACAGCTTACATCAATTATTTCAAAATAAACTAAATCTAACCATAAAAATGCTTATAGACTTGACACTAATATTTTCCAGGCATAAAGAAAACTGCATAGTAATAAAGTTAATGTTCTGATCTTTCCCAGGCTTTAAAAAGAGGCGAGGGTCTTGGTCCCTTTGAAAGAGGACCAAAGTCCTACCTACAATACGAACTATTTACGTTTCATTCCTCTGAAATAAGAAACATGTTACTGGTGTTACCATAATGCCAAGAAAATTTTCTTGAGGATTAACAAAAAAAGAGCTCCACATTTTATTTTGTAGTACACAAGAAATACAGAAAAGATTAAATTCAAGTCAAGAAGATATTACTGCTAACGGGATTTTTGTTTTATTTTGAAAGACCTATGTTACAGAATTGTTCATTCCCAGAGAAAGAATACGAAATGAACACAATGTTATTCGACAAAAACAAGCTTGTAACGTGTAGGATTACTAGAACTGCACTGTACAATCTGGGTCTTAAAATGGACGGTGTTCTTTGGCAAATAGCAGAGATTTCAAACACTATTTAGCTTCAGGGATGAAACCCTTTGGAAGATGAATATGAACGTTCATGTTTTGTAACATGAAAGACAGGAAAAGGTTCTCACTATGAAAGCAGTCAGCTGGAAAACCTGTGAAGGACAGTGTAACTACCCAACCAGACATAAACTAAGAAACGAGTTGTGCAATTCTTCCTGCAATTAGCTACTTCTTTGGAAGGAAGAGGAAGAAATCTTTCTGAAAATTCATTGCTCAAAAGTGTCTTTAATCATGCTGAAGGCTGTCTGACTCGCTAGCACGCTTGCCTGGAACAAAGGAAGCTCGAACTCAATTTCTTAAGCCTAGTCCCTTCAGCGATGGGATCTATTTTGTCCCCATGTGGGACATACCCTGCTGGGCTGATAGAAAACCACTGTCAGGAGACTAGAAGAGAAGTCAGGAAGCACAACCCTGAAACCACAGCCTAGAGATTACAGTAGTCAGTAGCTTGGAAAAGACAGTCTGGGGTCTAGTTCCTGGTTCTTCACCACTTTTATACATTTTTGATTAACAGGATTGAGTGGGGGTGGGGAAGAAACAAGGTCTGGAAGCATCTGTGAGATGTTTGGGCCTGCCTTCTGCCTCGTTTGTACAGCTCCTGGAAGAGTAAGGTCCTGTTTCTTACTGCTAGTTTATGTGTTCGTACTACACAAGCGATAACGGGATCAGGTTCCTGGTGATCACCAAACAGTAAGAATCTCCATGGCAGAAAGTTGTTGCAACTTATTTCCCCCTTCTGATCTACCGCATCTCCTCCCTGGCGACCTGCACGCTCAAGAAAGTGTTAGGGTTGGGCATGGATTTTGAAAGCCCTACGAAAGCTTAAGCACATCTGTCCCTGGGAATACTCTCTGGCTTTATCTAGAACCAACGAAACAGAGCCAGACAAAGGCTTGAGCACAGCCACATACCATCACATGGCTAACTAGATTCCCGGTATGCTTTTAGCTCAGGCCAACTCGCATTATTTCACACAACGCTTGACACAGTTTGGGGTTAGCACAGGGCAGAGACCATCCCCAGTAGATGATGTGAATGCAGCCACTCTGGGTTTTTTCCCTCTGTGAGGGAAGAGACTTCAGCTGTATGGAAGAGATCTGTGCTACGCCAGCTGGTCTGTTTTATTTCACAGTATAGATATTGTCTTTTGCCCTCACTGATTACGTTATCGTGACTTCTTATAGCTATCACTTCTCTTTAGCCTAGTTTTTTTTTTCTTAACTTCTTATCAACTTATCAAGTCACAGAGAAACAGGCCCATGAAGGAATCTCAGCATGTGTGTGCACACCAAACACATCCGTAGTTACCCACTGAGTGGTGTGAAAGGCTGGGGGGCAAATTTTGGTTCAGAGATAGGCAGAATCACAAAGTAGAACAACTTTTTAATCACAGAACGTCATAAGAGCCACTCAGTAAGTGATCTTAAAACATTTATACTATTATACTGTCATTAAACTATCCCCTTTCTGTCTTGCATACAATGTCACCTACAGCACATTCCTACAGTCCTATATTAATTGCTTATCCACATGGTCCTGTTGAGGACCGTAGATTCTCATCCCAAATTGACAACTACCTTTTTTAACTGTTACAGGATTGGAAAGATAGGAAACAAACCCATGCCATTCTATGCTTTTTATTTTTCTTCTCCCTCCTGTTCTTCCCAGCGCTCTGTTAAGTCACTTGGCTTCTAGGCCTTAATAATCACAAGTCAGTTAACTAAAATCTCTCAAAATGGAAATAAACTATTTGTTGTTCAGCCCTCTGCAACCAAAAAGAACTGCAGTTTAGCATTTTGGACAGAAACCACATTATTTTGTCAGCTATATGTCACTGCAGCACTGGGAGCAATACAAGGACACGGTGAGAGACTAGATCCAGTCTCCCTCCTGGAAACCAGCTCAATGGCAATCACATTTTTCAAATCAGAGCTCTTTAGAACTGAAAAAAAAAAAAACCTGGAAAAAAAAACCAACCAAAAAACCAACGAAAAAACAACTTACCTCCAGTATATGAGAATACCCACAAGAATCACTAGACAGATAAAAGTCAGGGCTGACACGACCACAAGTGGTATAACTGTCTTCTTCTCTGATTCCAGACTCTCAGCTAGACCGATACGAGACTCATGGCTACTATTACTTGCCTCTGCAGTCAGAGAAAATTGAAACAGTCCATGTTTAAATTCTGACAAATGCACAGCATGAGTGAATGTGTCTTATAATGAGCCTACTTAATACCACTTACCTCTTTACTGTGTACTGCAGAAAGTGTATACATTTGCAAACCAGCTTACAGAAAATAAGCAGATAGAGAGTAAAGCAAAGTGTTCAAGCTATGTGACTCAGCCTTCCAGCAGTGGAGACTTCTCTTTGTAAGAATAGCAGATTGATGTTAAAATATGGGAGAAGAAAGCTTTTAATTTTCATCTGTTTATTAGCTGAAAGCCAACGGAGTTAAGGAATCTAAATATATAATATTGGAATGTGGAAAGAACGCTTTGATATTAAACTGTCACTCATATAATGCAAATCACTTCTCTGACTAACAGTTTAATAGGAAAATTTTCTCACAATAGTCCCTATGTGCTTGCTGTATTTCACTTAAGCCTTCCGTATTTTAATTCACTGTCCATTCTGTAACTTGCCTTAAAGACACATCCTGCTTCCTTTGAATCCAATTGCACTACTTCCTCCCCCAAATATACTGGAGCCAGAATTAAATTTCCTATCTTTACAGGCGATGAAATTATTATTTAGATATTTTCTAGATTTCACATTTCTGTCAGCCTTGTAATGCTGGATGACAGAAATATTCGGGCATAGGAATCTGTACGAAGATTAAAACAATATATTTTATAATCTCATTAAGATAAGGGAACACAATAGTGGATGAGACCAATCCTGCATTTTTAACTTTGGTCATACCTCAAAAAGCATACACTTTAAACCTGTGATTTTGATACAAATTGACTAATTCTTTCCAATCTGTGCAGTTTACTGTGGTCTGTGACCATTATATGAGTTAAAATGCAGAAATAAACACTTTTGCACTTGTTAGAATTAAACCCCTAGATTTTCCAAGACTGTTTTCTGCTTTTGTGAACACTCCTAATTCAATGAATGTTCTGTATGGGAGCAGAATTTTGCTCTCTAGAAATCAGCTGCACTCCGCTGAGATTTCAAGGGACCAAATTCTACATGAATATAAAACTCAGACAGAAGGGGGGAGGGAATGGAGTTGTATCTGGGGGTTAAAAAAAAAAAAAGACAATGAAGCACATGTCCTAAATACGATGTCAAAAAACAAACACCTTCACACAGGAGAGATTTCCAGGTAGCTCTCTGCTTCCACTTTCTTGAGCTTAGGGGCTTTCAGGGTTTTATGTGCAAAAAGGTTTAGGCTCTGATCTTGCAAGCATCTTCTTGGTTTTAGTTCAAAGTACTCAAACACCCAAACAAATCACTACTCTTTAAATCCTGTGGCTTAGTGTGCAAAGCAATTGCAGGCTCAAAAAAAAAAATCTGTCCCCAAGTTTCTGGTAAGTAGGCTAAAGCCAATATTTCCTATTGATTTCAGAAGAAACTACATGTATGAATGAGAGATCAGAATACGATCCCTTTGAAGCACTCATACTTGCTTATCCAGCTCGGGACTAATTCACAGCATAAACCTCAGTCTTATCTGTGCGATGACAGGGTTCCTTCAAACTGCCTGACCAAATCCTACTGGCGTTTTTTCTATGGGGAATGAAGAGCAGGCTTCAGGTAACAGGGGGTTTCTTGCCTACTTGGCCATCACTCCAATGATGGCAGCTGAAAAGGCCATCTCATCTATAGTAGATTTCTTTGCTCCCTAATAAAGTGTTTGGATCCTTTGCAGAACTCTTTATATTAATTTCTCTTCCAGTTTTTCAACTCAAGTTGAAAGGCTTAGGCAGCCATAGAGGTCTTATGGTGAAAGCCCTAGTTCAGAACAAGCACAAATATGCATTAGCAACAACAAAAAACACTGGGAAAAGTTTAAATGACATTTTTTTCTGCAATGGTCACAACAAGAAGACACAACCAATTTCTGGTGAATTCACTGTAATGTATAAATGAGTTCTCAGTGGTTTGGTTGTTGTTTTTTTGTTTTGTTTTGTTCCATTACTTTATGATTGAATTAAAGCAAAGATGTCTTTGATTTACATGAGACCATGTTAGACATGCTCACACTGAATTTTCAGTTTATTAAAAGACAATACTTGGCATCATTTATTGGAAAAAAATAATGTACATGAAATGATACTGTATAGTGTCTTTCAATAATATCTAGAAGACAAACTCTAAGTCTGCTGTACCACTACTGCAGTCATGTATAATCCTTTTTTAATTACTATCAGTAACAATTCAAATGACACCCATTATGTAAAGTATAATTCTCTTATGGTAACATTCATTCACATTAGTAATATAAATTTTGAAATACTGATGTTCTTTTTGCTGACTTTTAAAGAAATGTTATGCATTTTACACAACATGGTAACTACTTACCTACTGAACTAATTCACTTATTGATTCAGTTTTATAACACCTACCTTGTTAGGATTCCTATTAATTTCAGTATGTTTTCTACCTAATTTCAGTATGTGTTCTATTTTCTTTTAATTTTTATTTTCTATTTTTCACATTCTATTAACCCCGACTACACAGAGTGTAAATTTACCACCTTTTCATATTAGTATTTTGTTGCTCGTGAGTAATATGACCTCGTGTGATTTAACTGTGTATTTGTAGGAATGTGCTGAAAATTTCACGTGCTTTGTGGATTCCATTCCTTAGTGGATTCAGTTGGATGATACTGCCCTCTACAGATGCTGTGAGTACTTAATGAAAGTTCAATTTATTTTCTAAAATACCACTTTAACCTTGGTTGTTGGGTTGTGGTGGTTTTTTTTTAAACATCATACACACGTTTCTGACTGTACTCTTGGATTTTTCAATACTCTAACAAGAGGCAATGCAAATTATATGTCTGAATGCTTCAAGTTTTCCTCAACGCATTTTTAAACACAAAGGAAATGCTTTATATTTATCAGGTTTTTATCTACATGTGGTTCAGTTTTGCCTTCTGACCTTATCCTTGGAATCACAGATCTCTCACTGACTTTAAGAGGACTAAACAGGAAAATAGCACTAAATAGAAACAGGTATGGAAGAACCTCGCTCTAGTATTTTGGAAATATGCAAATCTGGCACAAAAAAAGTCTGCATCTCACTGAAATTTGAAGGTGCCATATGCAGTAAGAATGAAAACGGATGTTTTTATGAGGTAAGATGAATCAGAATCAAACTGAAGCATCCTCTTCCTTGCTCAATACATCTTAGAAAATACAAAACAAAGCACAAGGAGGGAATATGCTGTTGTAAGTTAAAAACCAGACTCTCAGAGGTATGTTTTCTCTGGCAGAGGCATGGTTTCCTCTGGTGTGTTTCCATAAGGGCAGCACTTGTCTTTGTGCAGAGAACTTAGGTTCCTCTTAAACCTCTGAAACTAAAATGAAACAATTAACATTGAAACAAATTCTGGTTTTAGATTGTGCACCACCCAACTTCTGCTGACAGTACACATCTATCCAAAAGCAGAGCATGAATCTTCTTACTGAAGAATATTTCAGGTGCAGTTTTAAGTAGCCAGAAGTAGCATTCACAAGATAGCCAGCTCAGCATGCATCCCCTGTTCCCCAAAGCTTCCTTAATCACACCCACTGGCACCGATATGTTCTCCTTTTATTATACGTAGATAAACCTTCTCATTCTCTATGGCACAAAAGTATTCCCTCACAGCTTTCCATGGTATTCATTAGACTTATCCATAACTAACCTGCCTCAGAGATGTTGAATACTGATGAGTGATCGCTAGTAACAGATGAGGCTGATGACTGTGATGATCCAGGAGATAATTCTGAGTTACCTGCTTCAACTGCCCCTTCAGTGTCTCTCTCATTAAGGTCTGGAAAACTGAAATCTGTTGAAGTTTCATTATCGTTAAGGCTATCTGAGGTACCTTGGCCAGAACCGCTTTCTTCATCACTTGTAAAAACAGCCCAAGATTTAGATTCTGATGTGTTTTGCAATGGGACACTAGCAGATTGAATGTGGTTCTCCAAAACTGTCGGGTCGTTGTGCTTCTTAGGTATCACACTTGCTGTCAAAGTTGATACGGATGTGTAATTATGTCTGTCCGTGGCACGGTTTATCTGACCATCTGATGCAGCAGTCGAATTTTTCTCTTCTTCTTCAGGTTTCTCAGAATGTGAGCTTATAATAAGGTTACTCTGATCCTTGTTATTGTTTACCTTTGTATCTTGTTCCTCTACTACCATATCCTGAGCTTCTCTATGGGAAGCGCATGAGATACAGTTACTTACAGGGAAGCCATCGTCATATTCATCGTAGTCATCCTCAACTACAGAAGGCCATAGATCGGTACTGGACACGATACTGGGAGACAGCCCAGAGGACTCTCTAGAAGGAACCAGCAACCTACTCAAAGTTACGGGGATCTCACTTTTGGGAGGAACAGCCGTAACAGAAATATGTACATTTGGTAAGGGGAGAGAGTGACGAATGGACACGTCAGAATCAGAAACAACTGCAGGCATAGGAAGAGGATCAAAACCAAGTGCAGAACTTGAAGAGACACTGGCAGCCTCACGTCTTTCAAAAACGCTTGAAGAGATACGGCTGTCTGCAGGAGTAGATACATGTGGTAATGTATCACCTGTCAGGAAGGGAGTTGTTACGGCATTCACTGCTTGGGGGGGAAAGGCATTTGTATTTTCTAAACTGGTCAGCTGGAGTGGAACATCGCTACTGTACAATGAAGGCATAACCTGCTGAACATCTTCACTGTTAAACAAACTGGATGAAACATATTCCTCACTTGCATAAGAAACAGATAAACCTTGAAGTGACGCTGTGGGCTTACTAAAAGTGTTTGACAACATATCAGGAACGGAAGGTGCAGATGCAGAATGCAGCATGGTTTCAGTTGTAGCAGAACCTGGTGCCATTTGATGCAATATTTGGTCAAATGTAGAACTATCTTTATGAACCCTGGAGCTTTCAGCCAATATTGGATCACTAGGCACAACAGCCGTGTTAAGCAGAGTGCCATCGCCAGAAGACTGGAAGGAGGATTGCAGTAATGCTTCGTTATTTAATGTAGCTGAGGTCTCATAAAAGTACGGCTGAGTCGAGGATAACATTTTGCTATAAGCAGGGGCAGAGAGAGCTTGATCTGAGCTTGCACTAAGCACAGGTTTAAGCAAAGTGTCATCAAAGGCTGGAGGCGTAACATGCAAAGGCTGAACGGAAAGGTGATTTTCTGTAAGTTTACTAATATCATGATCAAATATCTTAGTAGTGGGAAAAGCAAGAGAGACTGGAAGGATTCCCTTTGTGCTAGAAACAGGAAGTGGGCTTTCTTGCAGAGACGTATTCTGCTTAATTACATCATCATTAGAAACAGATGTAGAAAGTTCAGGTACCACTTTACTTTCAGCATTGGCAGCCATTTCACTTAAAGAAGAGGAAATTTGCAGTTCTCTCTCATCTCCATATATAACACCACCTTTTTGAAGCACCTTATTAACATCACTAAACCCAGATGATTCGTACGTAATTTCATCTAGAGAATCAGAGGAAGAAACGTTAAGTACCGTCAAAGTATCTGTATCAGGCAAAAGGGACTCGCTACCAGAGTACGCTTCAGACCAATCCATATCACTAGACAGAGAGCGCGTAGGCTGCAGCAAAGTATCAGCTTGTGATATTCTAGAAGAAGGTTTATGCACCAGTACATTGTTATAGCTGCTAAATAAAGGATCTTGACGAAATACGTCAACAGAATCATGCACAAATTCTGCGGAGTCATAGGAAACAGTAAAGCTTTGGAGGGAGCCCACATTACTAGACAAAGCATAAGGAAGTTCAGACATTGTAGGTAGTACATGCATATTTACATCACTGCTGGATGGTTCAACTTGAGAAAATATGTGAGTTCTATTATGACCAAATATCAGCGTCTCTGAAGCAGCATGAGTAGTCTGATGTGACACCACATCAGCATATTGAGCAAGGCTTGGCTGTATTAATGTGTCACCCTCTGCCAATGTCAAAGAAGCATGCAGGGACACCTTATCACTTGCAACAGCTGGAGTAGCACTTTGTGGAAACATTTGAGAAACTGTATACAGACGGTGAAACATTTTACTACTGGAGGAAGCAGAGGAAAATGTAAGCAAAGGTACATCGTCATAGGAAGACAGGGTGGGTTCAAATGACACATCAACACTGGGAAATACAGGTGTGGCATGCAAGGTCACATCACTATCTGATGTAGCAGGGGTAGTGTCGAGCATCTGAGAGTCAAACAATAAAGGGGTGACTAGAGGAAACACTTCACTACTGTAGGAAGGTTGAAGAGGTATCTCACCATTATAGACTGGCTGAGTTGTCTGAGAGAGTACCTCACTGGCAGCAGAAGCAGAACCATATTCTCCAGAGCTTGAAGAGACAGAGTGAGGTGATAATTCAGCAGAGGAGAAAGCAAAGGTAGAATAATGTGGCAATTCTAAATCCGCGTCTGAAGTGTCTCGTGAAACCACTGGGCTGCTGGAATAGGGCACTGTAGCTGGCTTTAATCCCTCTACATAAGCATCAGTGTGACTGGTCTGAGACAATTGCCTGCTATCCGCTGTATCAACAGATTGAGTGGTCAGATCTGCAGCTTTACGAAACCATACATTTCCATCAGTGGAAGAAGTATGCTTTGGAGGCTCATCAGAGCTTGAGGGTGCTACACCTTCTGAAACATACTTAACGGAGCCTTGGGAAAGAACATAGTGCGCGCTTATATCTGGGCTTCCTGAAGGAAGGGTGTCTTCTTGGGAGGTCTCCTGTGTAACCAGCTGTGCTGAAGAAGTGGTAAGAACTGAATTCCAAAAGTCATCAGATTCCTGATGAGGTTTTAAAGGAGACAATAAGAAATCTTCATCACTATGGCCAGTGGTGGTTATTCTTGTTGGTTCAGTGCCTGAAGAAAGGTATATGTATTCTTCTTCTACGCCTTTGGTGGAGTCAATGAGTTGAGGAGGAGTTCCAGTAATTGTTCGGGACTCCAAAAAAGGATCTTCCTCTTCTTCAGAAATTTCACTAACAGGTGGAGAAGTAGGGTAATAAACTGCTTTGAAAACATCATCCTTACCATGCAATTCTTCTCTTGTTAAGTATCTGTTCGTTTTAGCTTTATTGGGTTTTGTCCCCATTTTTTCTTGACTGTAGCTGGATGTGGTCCCCTGGAAATCTTTCCTCCTTTTTTGGTTTATTGTACTGTCAGTGCTAGGAATCACTGCAGTTTCTTCATCCACCTCTGTTTCCTTTTCATCAACTTCATCCTTTGAAAAAATATCATAGCCAAAGACAATTAAAAATGTTTATAGACACTGTACACAACCGAAAACCAAAATGGCAATAATACATTTTTCTGGCTCCATAGAAACAAGAGAGGAAAACATGACAACACTTGAGAAGACTGTTGGTCTTAAAGCAAAATATTTAGCTGAAAGAACTGGTATTCTCTTCTCTCTTGAAAATACAACTTATTTGCAATTCAAACAAAAAAATCCCGTGTCACAACAACTTCTTAAATATTGTGTTACCCTTACTCTGTTTGAGAGACAAAATCCACTCACAGTATTTATTAAAAAAAGCTCTACCTCTTTCCTAATAAAATGCAATCGTACATGCAGTACGCACCAATCAAAAAATGGGTTTGCTATCAGAATGCCTTAGAGATTTGCACTTATATCCTGATATTCATTCAATTGTCACAGTAAAAGAATTTGTCAAATATATTTATGACCTGTCCTTAAATCTGCTGAATCTTCAGACTTTTCTGGAAAAGAGGATTTCAGGATAGTCAGCAAGACTGTAACAGTCTGACAGGTGTTGTGAGTAATAACACTTAGTCCCCGTTAATGACCCTTTGTTTGCTGAACATGGATAATGATACTTTCTGAAAAATCTGTGTTAGGGTTTATGACTTTTAAAAGACACATACAAAGAGAAAAAAAAACGTTACATGCCTAAATACAATCAGGATTCAGGCAGGCCCTGAGGATCTCAGTGCAAATCCTTTCGTCCCCTCTCCAACTTTCCCTGCCCAAAATCAAAAAGTGTCATATGGAAGCAGCTAACTTACTCAGCGGGGATTTTTGTTTTGACCTGGACACGCCAGTGCCCGCAGCTCTGTGCTGTGCCCCCATCTAGAACTGCACCAGAACCCCACCTGTCTGAGCGCAACTCTGCAAACTACCTTGAGGGGCCCCTTCCGCTTCTGAAGGGATTTGATTTGATAGGCACACAGAGCCCTATGAGACACCAGAAGGACACAGCCTCTCCCAAAATATAGTTGCAACTCTTCTTTCTTTTGAAGATCAGGCTGGGCGATGTGGTGGCAATGCCCATCTGTTTTTCTTCAAAAGCATGACGTTGAGAGAACACACCCAGAAGACAGGAGACTGGGACGCCACTATCAGTCTGAGAAATCCTCAGTTTCCACTGCTTTTCAGGCTGAGTAGATTTCCCTCTCCTGCACTGAAGGGAGCAGGGCACAGCAGAGGGAAGACTGTAAAATCAACAGTCTGAAAGAAAGCACCCAAGATGCGGCGTGGCTGAATAAACTATTAACTGGGGTCGCTCAGCTAATAGGAGTCGTTAGCTTTCATCCAGTCTTATCAGAGCGAGGGCTTTGCCCAGCAGGCTAGAGCCGTGCTTCACACTGCAGTCCCTTTTTTGTCCTAGGAACATCTAGTGCACCCACACAATATAAGCTACCTCAGACATGACTCTCAGGTTTGGATTTCATTCCAAGGGCTAGATACCTAAAACGTAGGGACAGCAGCACCTAAACTGTGTGTCCTCAAACCCGGACTGGGCTGGACAGGCCCTTGTTTCTGAAAATCTACTTTCTGAAGGGCAATGCCTGCACTTTTAAATTTTCATGGTTGAAGTAAAAATCAGTTGACGTCCACGGGCACTCAGTTACTGTCCAGACAGATGCAATACAATAACCTCGATACGGAGCTTACATCAACAGAGAAATAACGGTATTATTGTAACTCAGTGTCCACAAACGCAAGGGAGGGTAAACAGGCCGGTAAGCGCAGGCTGTCTATCTAACTAACAAGGACTTGCCATTCAGTGAGAATACTGAGGTCGTAGATTGTAAGGATAAAACAAAATTTCTGAGGGATTACTTGATACAAATGTAGGTCTTACTGAAGAAACCGTCCGTGTTGTAAAGTCTGTATTAGAGACTGTAAAAAACTTCACTGTGATATTTGCACCTCTCTCCTTGCTGGGACGCCAGAAACCCAGTTACCGAATATGAAGTCTGCAGAGGGTATCAGAAAAACATCCAAAATTGCATAAAATAGAGTTATACTGTAAAGTCTAACTTGAGTTCAAGAAGTAAGAGCTAATGACCCTCCAAGAATTTTGGAATAACTGTTAAATTCAACCGACAGCGCACTGATAGCAGACAGACTTGACTCTCACTCTTCAGCACAGCCGCCTTCCTCCCTCACTTCAGTTTGCTACATGCCAAGACCATCATAAGCAAGCCCAAGTCAGACTGCTCTTTGAACAATCTAGAAAGCCTAACACTGGGTGACAGCTTTGATTCCGCTAAATGAACAATTTCGCCAGACTGCACTCAGAGGTGACAGTAACTTGATGTCCCGTTTTCAAAAATATTTAGGCATATCCTGTGATAGCCCTTACTTCTCCACGTATCGCCAGCCTCAGAGACCTAAACAGTGAGGTGTCTCTAGAGTTATCGAGGGAGAAGTCGAGCTGAAAAAGAAGGCTGTACATGCACATATATATGTCTATGTAAATGCAGACAATACATTCATTTGGTGAGATAGCTTTGTAAATTTTCACATAATATCAATTCAATTTAGTTGAAACGTACGTATTTGAAATACTTTCTTAAAAATAAATGAATGCTATACCTCATATTCTTCAGTTTCATTCAGTTCAGGAATGAGGTCAGCCTCTATAAAACAAAAATACATACCATATCATCCAACATTTTAAATTCACAGAATTATTAATTCTGCAAGGACTCAACTGATTAATTAATACATTTATTGAGACCCAGTCTAAGATGTTTTATAGCACTGCGTTTGGAAAAGTGGCTAACCACCTGGGTTGAGGACTAGCTTTAAGGGTAGCGATGCTCATCCAGACAGGACACGTTCAGCCACAGAAGTTTTGCCTGCCTCTAATTTGATACTGGGGCATATGCTGGATCTGCAGTAAGGAACCACATCCTGGCCAGGGAGAACCAAGTTTATAAGAATATTTTCTATGAGAAAGTACAGTTTAATGCAGAAATACAGGAGAGAAAAAAGGTAAGTCTGGGAATCAACTATTTATTTACATTTAATCTGCAAGCTCTGAAGATATTCTTGTAAAATAATCTGTTCTGTAATTTTCATACAGCAAATTCCTCATTTGTGAACCCAGGCTCGGAGTTAGGTACTAGCGCAAGAGATTCGCAAATGAAGCTTTCTCAATACACTAGTATAAAGATGTCGTCTTTATATTTCTTATTTCTGCAAAGTCAGATGGGGATCTATGACTTAATTTGTATTCTCTTTGGTCTGTCTGTATCTACCTTTCAAAACAAATTGAGACGTGTATTATATGCAACATACGCTAGATAACATTTATCACTCTAACAGGCTCAGTTTTATTTGCAGATTATAGAACGCAAATAAATTTTGGCTAAACAACCCTGCACAAAAGTTTCTAAATTGTTCTTTCATAACAAACTTTTCTAAATCACCAAGTATTGAATTAACCTTTCATTAAGAAGAGAGAGAAAAATTATCTTACCTCTGACTCCTGGAAGCCTAGGAGCCTCCGGGGCAGGGTGGGGAGGGGAGCGGAGGGGAGGAAGGGGTGGAGGAGATAATGATATTCCCTGGCTTCTCAATGATATAAATCAAACACTGTAGACTTTAATTTGACAGGCTTTCCACAGTAGACCCATAGCATGTATTATGCACCCTAGACTTCTCTGCAAAATATTTTTAATACAGAGAAATGCTATCTATTCATTCTGTGGTCACTTTTCTTGAGTTGAGCTTTAATCAGACTTAATCAGAAAAATAAAATGTGTTGATTGTGCTAGAATATACTACATGGTATGTGCCCTCAAATCCCACCAGCAGAAAACCACAGTTTCTTGCTGTTGTCTTCATGGAGAGGCATTAATATACACACATATATAAAAGTAAATATTTATATATATAAATAAATATTTTTATATATTAACGACACTAAACCTTCAGGCGTTTTTGAAAGCCTTTTTAAATTTAGTTGGTCACAGAAAATGTATTTGTCAAAAGCATTAGAGACACACACTTATAGTAGTTCTGTTAATCCTGTTGCTGAGTTTTTCATTTGATGGGAGACTATAGAAATCTGCTGATATCCCCCAACCAAGGAGAATAACCCCCCCCTCCAAAAAACAACCCATTGATGTAGGTTGATGAACAAGCTTGTTTATTTTTTCTAGAACCACATATTGATTATTCTATAGCTTACATTTTAAAATAAAATAATTAAATTATTAGTTAGAAATTTCTGAATAGGTCTTTTCACAGCGCATTTTAATAACAGATGAAGAAGTGATAGAATAAAGACAAAACAGGTAAGTATCTCCCTGCATTTAAGTTCAATGCAAACCTTTAAAAAAATCTCTTAAAACAATCTGAATTGTATTTGTAGAATAATGTGCACAACACAAACTGTTTTCATGTCTCCACTGTCTTATGTAATAAATGGCATGGCAAGAAGAAAAGTAAAGCCTGTTTCTTCTGATTAAATTAGTTTTCAGATTTCTACGCTTATCAGTACAAAATGAGAAAAAAGCATTCCCTAAATGAAACATTTAAGATATGCTTAGTGTGGTTTGGGACTAAAATCACTCACGAAGACAGGTTACAAAGAAATAGCACAGTCAGACCCTCACAGAGCGCTGCTGACAGCATGAGCTGCAATGCAGGAGACAGCATTTGAGAGCCATATCCCAGCGTGGGTTTTTTTGATACACGCCAACCAAAGTCTCCACAAAGGAAGATGAGAGGAGAGAGATACATTCTTATATTTCATTTCCTGTATCAGCAAAAGCATGTAAGTGACACTGGTATTAACTGCACAACAAACTACTGCAGAACTTTCCCAGCTATACAGATGTTATCTAGAGAGCAAGAGCACGCATTCAGATAGTTATCAAAAATCCAATTCTAATAGCAAACGAAAAATTGGTAAATAAAGGCTGGACTTTTATCAAAGCTGACTAAACCACTATGTACATGATTCCCTTCATTTTCAATGGAGATTGTGTAGCTACATCGCGTAGGGCATCTGGTGACTTTTGCTAATCGGAAACTAACTGGAAACAGTTCCCATGTGCGTGCACACTGTATCACAAGAGGAAAGGCTGCCACTCTGAAGAGTTTAGGAAAAACCCAAAGAGCAGAGGTTTCAACTACGACGACCATTTGCCCAATGTCATACCAGAGCTCCTGAGGGCTCCACAAACTGAGGCAGAGAGCATGGTCCAAAAGAGGCCCTTCCTCTTATGAAGCACTGCTGAGAACGAGAGGGTTTAAACCTGGTCTGAGGATCACCCGGAGCCCGCAGAGCCTTCACTAACCCAGACAGGGTGGGGAGAAGGCATGAGAAACACTCTCTCTCTCAAGCATCTCAAAAGGAACAGGCTAAAACAATGGTCGTCGAGTTTTTCTGAACACCGGATTTGTGATGCACAGTGTACTGAAACTGCTCTCATTAAAAGTGGCCACTCCGAGGGCAGAATTCTTCCCGGAAAAGGGCCCATCTAATGCTTCCGCATGACTCACGCCTCACTTTAGCTATTAACACGAAGATTAATTGATCTGGAGGTGACTGCGGTGAATTTCATCTTAATTAAACTGGCTTACTCAGAGTAATTCTTGAAAATGAAAGTGTTAGCTTATGCTTTATGTGAGTCAATTTTATTTCATGTCTTCATGGTGAAGATAACTTTTCTTTCATAAATTCACAAGCAGGAGCTCCAAGAAATCCCCTTTTGCCTCAAGATCTATAAAGCAGATCACAAAACCAATTTGAAGTTATAGTTGTAACCATCAAGTTGCTTTGAACAAATCTTTCTCATTATATATCTACATTCTCATATCTCTGTTGTTTAATATTTGCAATATTAAAATATTAAATACGAAAATATTTGCAACATTTGCAACAGTTAATTCAGATGTAAATAATTAGTAAAAGTAAGTATGCAAATAAACATTAAGATTAGAAATGAATGGAAGTTTTTTTCATATTTTAAAATTATATCAAGGGTTGGGACAGCATCTATAAAACTTTTTTATAGAGCGATGTACACCCATAGTAATCATACAGATTACATGGGACAGATTTTTCCCTGAGTTTTCCTCATCCAATGCTTTCAGACGTACTGCTGTGGAAGTGGCAAAATAAAAGAACACAAAGTACTTTTAATAACTTTGTGTCCATTTCAGATAGGAAGGAGTCCAAAGAAACAGTTTTTTTGAAACACACAAAATACTCATTTTTGGTATTTTGTTTTTATTTATAAACTTCTTCCTCTTTTTATTTTATTTTTTTTTTAATCTAAAACGTCCTTGAAACACTTCATTTGACCTGAAATAATCTTCCTCAATTTTGAATGTTTTTGGAAAACTAAAGAAAAATCCTTAGGTAGACCTGAAGCTATTACAAATTTTCAGAACTGCCTGAAATTTGGGGTGAAAAAAAAAAAAAAAGTGTTTATACAGTTCTGCTATACTGATTATTTAATTCTCCTTTTTACAATGCTTTATTTGAAAACAAGAAAACTCAGTATAAGAATATACTTATATATATATAATCTGCTTTAATGCAACATTAAGGAGACATATTTAAATGTTCAAATGACAGAAACCCCAAAACACCATTTTTATAGTTACGCTAACCTGTTCATATTTTATACAGATGTATCTTTACATTGTTATGCCTCCCAGGTATCCTTGCATTGTATTTTCTAATTTCTTTAACAAAAAGAAATCAATTTCTTTAACATTTAACAAATTCTAATTTCTTTAACAAAAAGAAATTAGCGGTGTGTCTGTGTTAAAAGGCACAAGAATATCAGACCTTTACTGAGAACTGCTAAATGTAGCGTTTATCGCACCAAATTTCCTTGTCCGAGAATACAAATCTCTGAGAAATTTCTGCCGATATACTGGAAGGCCAAATGAGTTTTCCAGTACGCCGCTCCAAACCAAGGCCCTCACCCTTCCTTCTGCTGACACGAACGCAAAGCCACTGCTTTGCAGGACTTGAGCAGAAATACGCCTGGGATGCCGTGACCACCGCGGTGGCTGCATCTGCCCCGCTGGCCGGCTGCCGACTGCCAAAGGCCCCACCGCCCTCTGGCTGGGTTTGCTCCCCGGCAGCCTTTGCTCGCAGCCCCGCCGCCCCCCTCTCCCTCCCTGCCTCTGCATCCACCCGTCCTTCCAAAGGGAGTCACGGCACACAGCAAGAAGGTACACAACTCATCCTTACAGCGGGGATACGGCAGCGCTAGTAGGGCGGTTTATCCTACGGGTATTACCTACACCGGATTTTGTTTAGCAATGTCTGTTTTCAGAGGTTTTAAAGCTGTGATGGCAGCACTGCACTGACTCGATTTGTTGAACTATTGTTTAAGAATGATAACACTACGCTGCTTATCGGTCATTCCGTGGGGGGGGGGAGGGGGTAGATGAAATCTCATCTCAGTAAATTCTTCAAGCACAAACCTAGCAAATTCTGGAAAGGAAGTGGAGGAATATAATATCTAAGAGGTAGATAAAGGATAAAGAGAAAAGTGAAATGTCAGACAGAACCTTGTCGTGGACTTCTTAGAAAACTGAAGAGAAACAGGAAAATTCTGGTAGATATTAGCACAAGACTCCAAAAATGCATTCTTAACACTCTGTGTTTGAAAGACAAGTTAAATGTTTATTGAAAATACCTATGTACTATACCTGAACCTGCACTGCCTCCTTTAGACAAAAATGCACTATCACCAGCCTATTACCACTATTAGTTCCTAATTCACGTGGTAGAGATTTTCAAGAATCATATTCTTTCTCGCTGTTAAGGAATGTGGTTCCCTTGAAAAGAAAAACTGACCTGTTTTCCCAAGTACATCACAACACTGCTTAGCGCTTTGCTGTAACTAAACAGACTTAATGAAGTGTAAAACTGAACTTACAAAATCCGTAAATATGCAACAAGAATCCAGGCCCTTAGATAAAAAATGGTTTCTTGCCTGATCAGAAAGTCTTTGATTTTTTCCTATGATTAATTACTGGGTTCTTAATTGAAAGCACAGCTCTCGCTCACTTTGATAAGAACTGTGTTTGAAGCTAAAACTTCCACAGAATTTAAGGAATTATTAAGGACAAGATCAAGCTTCATGCTACAGTTTCAAATTATTTCATATTTACCAGCAGGCGGAAGAAGTAAATCTGGCTGTGAAATCAGTAAGATTGGTTTGTTAGGCCTTTTGATTTTTTGCGAGGCAGCATTAAGAAGCAAGGGAATTCCATCACCGCAAGTCCTTTGAAATCAAACTCCAAGTAATCATAAGAAATCAAATTTCAAAATCAATTGGTACAGACTCATAAGTCATATATTGGGTTTGTATTACTTGTTTACTCTTTGGCTGTGTGGATTAATTTTTGGGAGGATACTTGAACCATAGAGAAATAATACCAAACATGGTTTTATTTCCCTACATTATACTGCTAAAAGATACACTTGTGAGATTTGAAATCAGGTAGGTGTTTTTCAGAATATTCTTAGAGTTAAAAAAATTTAACATGCAGTCTTTCACAGGTAACGTTTACAAGGAATGGAGAATTACATCATGTAAAATATCAGTAGCAAAGAACATGCTGAAGGTTAACTGCAGCGATTTTGAAATTTCATTTTAGCATATTTCGATAGTCGTGCATTTTAACTGGTTTGCAAACAAACTACTTCTTCAAATACAGATTTTCAGCTAAAAGTGATCACTAAGCTCAAAAGACCACTTACCTGGGTCTTCTAAAGGCATATCAACAATGACTTGGTCACTGTATTTTCCATATAGACCATTAGAGCAAACAGCAACTATCTGAAGAACATAACTTGTATTGGGCAGCAGATTATTTAGAATAGCCCCCTAAAAGAAAAACCATGTTTAATCATTTACTTGCAAGTAAGTATCAAATATTTGGAAATGTTAATTTTTTCATAGCACATTTTTCATACGAACCATAAAGCTCCTTTCTTCTAGGACTCTAATGTATGCTTTTTATATTTTATTATCACAAATGTTTTTAAGTAAACTTAAAAAAAAATCTTGTGAATTTTTACATGGAGGATACCAAACTATATAATTATTTAATGCTGAACACTAGCTTAGGTAATTAGTTTAGATAACATTATCTCTGATATACTAAATTCCGAGTCTTTAAAGAGGGTAAAAGATCACATTAGTAAAGTACCATGAAGCTCTAATTAGTAACTTAATATTTATAGCAGTAAGATTGCACTGAATCTTATTAGTTGCTTGTGTAGGTCATTCTTTGCACACCAGTAAGCAATGAAGTACAGATCACTATTAATTCACTAAGGGTTTTATGGCTAAGGAGCTCTGAGATTGACATGGTCATAAACATTTGGGGATAGCATAGGCAAATCAAAACAGCAGTCTCTGAAAGCCTTCCCTCTTCTGGGCAAGAGAGGCTTCTTTGTTTATTTTTTTTTAATTGTCTTTGTGGCTTCACAGCCAAAAAATTAAGTACAGCTTCTGTGAGCTGCAGCCAAAGGAGGAGTTTTTTACTGAATCAGCTCCCAGCTACTGTTTAATCCCCTAAGATAACTAACAGAGAGCGTCCTGCTATCACCCCTTTGTATGAAACTTGAAGAGTTTACAGTTACCAAGTCCTGATACCCATCTGTCAGAAACTCATGCTTAGTCTGGTCTTCTCCATCCAACTGTTGATAAAAGACAGCAAATCTCTCAATTGTGGTATCGTATACAACTCGAGGTCTTTCCCATGTAACGAGAAGACTAGTATAATTCTTTGGATCAGATTGGACATTTTCAGGCTCTGAGCTGCAAACTGAAAGAAAGAAAAAAGGAAAGAACATGATATTTATTAAATGGTACAAATGACTCTACTGAGATCTTGAGCCATCTCTGAGAAAAGTCTTTCATGTGCCTTATTTTTACCTTTCCGCCAAAATATCTGAGATGCCATGCACTATAAACAGAACCACTATTTTAACACTAGATTTTCAAAAGCAACTTAATTTGAGGACTGAGTCCCCTTCCCCCTCTTTTTTTTTATACCATATTTTGTGAAATATTAATATCCAGTTCCCAAGAAATAAAATATAAAATACAAAACATAAATATTCATACGTATGTCCTGGGGATGAAAAAAGTCTCTATTTCTCTGTCTTTATGGATCTAGCAGAATAGCATTAGAAGAGCTGCACAGTCTCTCACCAGCTATAATAGACCTCGAGCTATAATAGACTGTTTTTTAAAGGTTAAAGGTAAACCTATCACACTTGAATTTCCTCTCAAGGATGTCTGAATCTTTTTATAGCACCTAAAGACGAGACAAAAGGCAAATAGGAAGAGACTAAGAAATTATTGATTAGCAGGTAGTGATTTCACATTGTTATATTTTAAGGCACCATCTAGATGCCTGCTGAAGAAGCCTGCTCAGGCTGTTGCAGTCCTGGGCCAGGCTCACGCACACCTTTTTCGTGAGCCTGGAACCCGCACCCCAGAAGAAGCCTGGTCAGGCAGCTACTCTTGCAGCTCTTCTGGCCTTTCCCCTACAATACTCTTTTCATCTTATTCAAGTAAGCTGAACATTTTGATACTTTTCTAGACATAGAGATGTACTGACTACCAGCGTGCTAGAAATTTACTGAGGCTCTGCTGCCATTTGGTTTTTAAATTGCCCAAGTACCTGTGTGTATCTTAAAAATAAAATACAAGGTCAAATGCAGATTAACTTGCATGAAAAAATTACATTAGCAGAAAACGTAAATTATTTAGCTGAAGCTCGCTGAAAAATGACCAGTAAGTTGTGATGCACAAAAAAAACAACGCAACATCATATACAGCTGCATCATTCATGGCTGGTTTGGGTTTGGGCTGAGACCCCACGCTCCTTTCTTGCTCTCATCATCCCCTCTGCTGGTGCAGGGACTGTGTCTTCTGACACAACACTGAAGAATGGAGATGACTGTCAAAAGTGGTCACTAATTTTTTGGTTCCCAATTTCCCAACTTGAGAGCACTGCTACCAGATTTGTTCTGATGCCTCAGAATGAGAGCCAGGCGTCCCTGACATTTCCTGTTATAAATCCCTCTTTTTATCTCTTTGAAACTGCAGAGTTTTTGCACTTCGGTCAAAATGCTCGGAGTGGCTATCTGCCCCTGCCCTAGCTTTTGGGAAGTTCTCTTCTTGTATACTGAATTTCCTTTCATATGTGCTTTCATATGTACTGAAAAGGCATCTTAATCATTCTGTTGTTTCACTTATTACCTCATTTCTATTGCTTTATTTTACCTATTAGACTTGTAAAAACCACTGGTGAGAGTACATGAAATTTACTTCGAATTTTTCAAGAATTTAAGTAAATCTTACATATTAAAATGAGGTGGATATATTTTTATTAAAAAACTTTTAGCTTGACTTTTGCACAAGTAATTACATCATACTTCCCTATTTGGAATAAATAAGGAAACGTTTTTCAAATCTCGGGATTCTGTTTAAAACAAACTTTGAGTATCTAGCAAAAGCCAGCAAAACCAACTACCTAGCTAATTAAGACAAGTATAGATTCTTTGGAGTTCTCTTAAAAGAAGCAAACACCATGATACTACAACTCTTTTGGTGGACAATACTGCATTTTTGAAAGAAAGGCAAAAAATGATTTCGATTAACTTTGCAATTTGCCACTTAAACACAGGAGGGCACTCAAACCCCAATATTTTGAAAACCTCAGTTCTGTACGCAGGTGGGAAGTTTTGAGCGGCTCTGGCCTGAGCTAGTCAATGGAAAATAAGCAACAAATTTTTTTTTTTCTTTTCTTTTTTTTTTTGTGTGTGTGAGCTAATGGTAGAGGCAGTAATGGTCTGTGTAATTTAGTTGAATTCTGTAGCTTGCCAGGCTTTGAATCTACTGTGCTATGTATCTGACACAACACTTTATTCATTTTACTGAATTATTTTAACTGACATAAAGGAGGAGCAAATGAAAAAAAAAAATCTCAAGTCGTGTACATTCCATTCCGTTCCTAAAACTTGTCATTCCACCCCATTTCCACCAGATGGCAAACAGAAATCGTTAGACCAGCAAAGATGCTTCCCTTCTCAGTTCTGAGCATTAAGGCAGATGACTTAAACTCTGGTTATTTTTTTTAATGAAACAAAACATTCTCCAGCTATTTCTTTTCGAAGGTATTTAAAATAACTTTCCAAATGCTTTTTCATAGTTTAAGTACCAAGCTTCTCCCTGTCCATACTCTTCTCTACTCTGCTTTTTCCTCCCTTCCTCTTTTTTGTCTGTGAGTCAACTTGGTTCTGAGATCTCTGACTGTATTCAGACTAACTGAGCAATATTGTAAAACTTTTAAAGGCGGAAGATCAATGTCTCCAATATTATTTCTTTCAGTATCACTCTGTTTGCTTTCCAGATGGTTCTTCCAACTACTTTTTTTTTTTTCAAGAAAAGCATTATCTTCTCCTTTTGTTCTCTTTTTTATGCTTGGTCCTTTTCAACTCACCAGTGATCAACAATATTCCATTACAGTCATCTGCATAATATTTCACACTGCTTCCTTCCCAAGCTGTTGTCTCTTACCCTTCTTCTGATGCCTCTTCATCATCCTGCCTGCGCTGTTTCCTTCCCTTTCCCACCAGTCTTAGTAACAGAGAGGTACTCTGCTCCCACCTTTTCCCATTTTCCCTCTTCAGAGACTGTGAAAAGTGAGGCGATCACATATCATCTTACCTAATTAAAGACTTCTGCTCTGATACAGACTTTGAAAATCTGGAAAAAGAGACTTCAAGAAAGGGAGTTCTATAATCTGTTACTAGTCTAAAGTCACAGGTATTCAACTGGATTACAAATCTGAAGCAGCAAAATCCAATTCACAGGAAGTTGGAGACCTATTCGAGCCCCTGCTGGGTTTGAATTCAGGTCTCTGCTTTCCCCAGGTGAGTATTTAGATGCTGGTTTTGCATATCAGATCATGATAATGCACCTATCTTTGCTCATTCTTCTGTGGAATAAAATGCTACCCACATAACTTAGAAGTTTTCAATCTAAACTGAATTGCATCATTGGGGAGCACTAAGGTACCTTAAGCCAAATCATTGTCAGAAACTACCTGAGCTGTGGTTTTGACAAAAAGACCTTTTTAAGTTGCTCAAATTTAGCCTATTCAGACACATACATTATAAATTTATGCCTGGATTTAAGGTTCTCTGAGCTTGGCACAGTTGGAATAAAACTAAGCGTAGCTCTGAGGCAGCACTGGATAAGTCAGGAATTTTTCTCCACATTTGTTGCTTTCTTCCACTTTTAGGTGAATCTGGGTTTGTGATTTTTATCTTTTAAATCCATATTTTCAATTGTGGAAGCCATGAAATCACTTCATTTAGGTTAAGACATTCAAGGGCTTTTCAGTTCCTTGTCACAGTCTGTGGCGAAAAGTAGTTCTTCAACATTCCCACTCTACTCTCTCTCTCTCTCTCTGATGGAGGTGGAGCAGCACAGCAGACGTGTGCTGGCTTGACCTCAGCTGGCCACCAGGTGCCCACCCAGCTGCTCTCTCACCCCCCCTCCTCAGCAGGACGGGGAAGAAAATGAGATGAAAAAGCTCATGGGTCAAGATAAAGACACAGATTGCTCACCAATCGCCATCATGGGCAAAACAGACTTGATTTGAGGAAAAGAATTTATCGCCAATTAAAATAGAGTAAAATAGTGACAAACAGAAACAAAACTAAAGCCACCTTCTCCTCTCCTTTCTCTTCTTCCCAGGCTCATCTCCGCCTCCCCACCAAAGCAGCGAGAGGGGGATGGGGAACGGGGGCTGTGGTCAGCTCATAACACTTTGCCTCTGCTGCTCCTTCCTCCTCATGCTGTTCTGCACCAGCATGGGGTCCCACCCACGGGACACAGTCCTTCATGAACTTCTCCAGCGTGGGTCCTTTCCATGGGGTGCAGTCCTTCAGGAAAAGACTGCTACGGTGTGGATCCCCCAAAGGGTCACAGATCCTGCCAGAAAACACGCTCCTGCACGGGCTCCTCTCCACAGGCCATAGCTCCTGCCAGAAGCCTGCTCCTGTGCAGGCTCTCCATGGGCTGCAGCAGGACAACCTACTTCACCATGGTCTTCTCCACAGCCTTCATGGGAATCTCTGCTTCGGTGCCTGGAGCACCTCCTCCTCCCCCTCCTTATTCTCTGACCTTGGTGTCACAGGGCTGTTTCTCACACATTTTTTCCCCTCCTCCTCTGCCTGTGTAGCGATTTTGCCCCTTCCTAAATCTCTTTTCCCTGAGGCACCGCTATGGTGGCCAAGGGCTCAGCCGTGCCCTGGGGTGGGTGGGTTGGATACAGCTGTAACTGGCTGTGTCCGGCATGGAGCAGCCCCGACCTCTCCTCACAGCGGCCGCCCCACAGCCCCCGCTGCCACTGCCTGGGCACCAACAGCTGGCACGGTGTGCCAGTATAAAGCATCCTGCACAAGAGGAAATGTCTTGAGAATCTGAGAATGGTTGTAGCCAATTTATGTCACCTGTGGTACATGAAATGGTAAAGGCTTGAGTCCTTACCCCTGGTCCTGCAAGAGAATTTAACTAAAATAACTGCTGAACTTTACATAATTATATCATGCTTGACCAATCTGATTGCCTTCTATGATGGTATGACTGGATGGGTGGATGAGGGGAGAGCAGTGGACATTATCTACTTTGACTTCAGCAAGGCTTTTGACACAGTGTCCCATAACATCCTCACGGGTCAGCTTAGGAAGTGTGGACTAGACGAGTGGACAGTGAGGTGGATTTAGAACTGGCTGAATGGCAGAGCTCAGAGGGTTGTGGTCAGTGGTGCAAAGTCCAGTTGGAGGCCTGTAACTAGCAGTGTTCCCCAGGGGTCAGTACTGGGTCCGGTCTTGTTCAAGATATTCCTCAGTGACCTGGACGAGGGGACAGAGTATACCCTCAGCAAGTTTACTGATGACACAAAACTGGGAGGAGTGGCTGACACACTAGAAGGCTGTGCCACCATACAGCGAGACCTGGACAGGCTGAACAGTTGGGCAGAGAGGAACCTTATGAAATTCAACAAGGGCAAGTGTAGGGTCCTGCACCTGGGGAGGAATAACCCCATGCACCGATACAGGCTAGGGGCTGACCTGCTGGAGAGCAGCTCTGCAGAGAGAGATCTGGGAGTCCTGGCTGACAACAAGTTGACCATGAGGCAGCAATGTGCCCTTGTGGCCAAGAGGGCCAATGGTTTCCTGGGGTGCATTAAAAAGCACGTGGCCAGCAGATCGAGGGAGGTTATCCTCCCTCTCTACTCTTCTCTGGTGAGACCACATCTGGAGTACTTTGTCCAGTTCTGGGCTTCCCAGTTCAAGAAGGACAGGGAGCTGCTGGAGAGAGTTCAGTGGAGGGCTACAACGATGATCAAGGGAGTGAAGCATCTCTCTTATGAGGAAAGGCTGACAGACCTGTGTCTGTTTAGCCTACAGAAGAGAAGACTAAGAGGGGATCTCATCAATGCTTATAAATATCTAAAGGGAGGGTGTCAAGAGGATGGGGCCAGACTCTTTTCAGTGGTGCCCAGCAACAGGACAAGGGGCAACAGGCACAAGATGGAACACAGAAAAATAAAGGAAAAACTTCTTTATTTTGAGGGTGACAGAGCACTGGAACAGGTTGCCCAGAGAGGCTGTGGAGTCTCCTTCTCTGGAGATACTCAAAACCCACCTGGATGCATTCCTGTCCAACCTGCTCCATGTAAACTTGCTTTGGCAGGGGGATTGGACTAGATGATCTCCGAAGGTCCCTTCCAACCCCCACCATTCCGTGATTCTGTGTATTTTTCTTGGGAAAACAGGTTGACAATTTTTTTTTTACCAATATACATTGTCAGGCTTGAATTGTAAGAACCCATTGTTTTTTATACCCTTCCTAAATCCAGGAAGATTAACAAGGGTGGCGTTTCTGCCCTTACTCACAGGGCACTACTAGAAAAGCGGTGCAGGTGGGAAGTTATGTAACGGGCCCAGCAGCTACCATGAGCGTTCTCAGGTTTATAGGAATAAACAATGATTTCTATTATAAATGGATTTTCATGCCAGCTGAGGTTGGTGGAGATAGAGCATTACAATTTCAAAAAGCTTTTTGAATTGAATCCTCAAGAATGGCTGTAAGGTTTAGCTATTTTAATCTTCTTAAATATATACATGTATATATGCGTATATACATATCACAGAGGAAAAATGACATGTATCAGCAGGCAGGCCTGGGGAACGAAGTATCTCCCGTGTCCTCAGCAGGGCTTGTACACTAAGAATGTTGAGGCTGTCATTGTGTGAAAATTTCTCACGATATATTGCTGGATTTAGTTTATCATTGAATAGAAAGATCCTTTTAGCCCTTCTAAGGAAACTTAGCTCTATTTAAGAAATGCCACGTATTAATAACAGCAATAAATCAAGCACTTAATCCTACTGACTAATGAGCGTCTACACTGAATCCAACAGGAGAAAATTGGGATTCTAGATTTCACAACACAAAATAATTTTTCAGCTAGCTACTTGACTAAGACTCACTCTTGTCATTTCTCTTCATCATCTAAAGGGATTTCAAAGATTATTTTTTTCTCTGTTGACTACAAGAACTTTACAATATTAAATATGAAATACTTAAGCCTATTTACTCTTTGGGACTAGGGCATTCATGTTATAGTTTTTACATCTCAACATTTAAGTTTAATGATTCCTACGGATTTTTATTTAGCTCCTCTTAAAATGAAGGTGAAAATATAAATCCTCCTCTAATGTTCTAATTTAAACAAATCCTGTAATTGCATTTGTGTGCATATACACATGCGTGTGTACATAAATACGTATATATGTGTGTACATGATGGTTTTGCATTTAAATAGTGCACATAAATATTAATAGAAGTCTGAGGCACATATAGAGGAAGACTTGAACTTTCAGTGATCCCTTTCTGTCCCTCCTCGTTTATGGCCAAACCAGAATTTTTAACCTATAATTTGTTACTTTAAATACCTAGTTTGGAATAAATACTACATGTGTTCATTGCCACAGTAATGTGAGTGCAGGACACTTTTGTCTTACACTCGGTAGACTGAAACCTATTTGTTCGGTATTATACAAGTCTGCACACACAGAAATTTTGGATGGTCTGTACAACAGATTTTATCATTACATGAAGCAGAAGGATGTTCTAATTTTAAATGGTATAACTCAATGCAGAAGAGGATCCTAATATCTTTAGGCTGGACATTCTTTCCCAATCTGTACAGATACCAAACTCACAGATAAGACAGAAAATTCACAGAATCTCTCTTTGATATAGTGCAGATAATGGGACTGGTTGGAAGCAACCTCCTACGCAGTTTTAACACACACATTGCTTTGGACAGCACGTGGAAAGCGCCTTCAGGTGTCAGCATATGGAGTGGACAGAAGGAAGCAGGGGTCTCTCTTAAACAGTATTATCCAGCTTTTCTGCTTGTCAGTCTCTATGGAAAACTAGACTAGGATGGCATAGCTGAAAGAAGCTTCCTTCTACTGCAGTGACTGAGCTGAGGGGTCAAGGCCAAGGTCATGGCTGCAGTGCAACCAACTGGTAGGCAAGGGGATTGCAGGTAGCAGAAGAAGCCCCGATCTCTGTCTTCAAAGGTCCTTTGCCTATGACATTTCTTCACCATAGATTGACTCCTATTTAAAAAGGACTTATAAAATTCATTTCCTTCTGATAACATGGACATGAGAAAAGGTGGTCTGTATTACAGTGACCTGTAGGGTCCCAGAGACCTTCATTACAGAATCACAGAACCACAGAATCACAGAATGGTCAGGGTTGGAAGGGACCTCTGGAGATCTTCTAGTCCAACACCCCCGCCAGAGCAGGGTCACCTACAGCAGGTTTCACAGGACGGTGTCCAGGCGGGTTTTGAATGTCTCCAGAGTGGGAGACTCCACCACCTCTCTGGGCAGCCTGTGCCAGTGCTCTGCCACCCTCAAAGTAAAGAAGTTCCTCCTCATGTTTAGATGGAACTTCCTATGTTCAAGTTTGTGCCCGTTACCTCTTGTCCTGTCACTGGGCACCACTGAAAAAAGTCTGTTCCCATCCTTCTGGCACCCTCCCAGATAAGTATTGATAAGTATTGATAAGATCCCCCCTCAGTCTTCTTTTCTCTAGACTAAAAAGACCTAAGTCCCTCAGCCTTTCCGCGTAAGAAAGATGCTCCAATCCCCCAATCATCTTTGTAGCCCTTTGCTGGACTTTAAATGGAAGGATCTGGGGAAGGATGATCTTTCTTTAAGTTAGGCCAAGTCAACAATGTCCATTGTAAGTCTTTCTGAAACAGAAATGTATTCCATTGCTATAATATGCTCGATTGCTGCGGCTTAATTCCACACTCCTTCTCCAAGCTCCAAAATTTCAAGTGCTACTTAGTACCTAAACAAAAAAAAAACCACTGCCAGAACAGATATTTCTTAGCTTAGACCAATGCAAAAAACCTCATATCCTGGGCACACATCTGAGGAGTTCATGACAAGCTGAGGTCAAAAGAGAAGCATCACTGACTGGTTACAGAAATGAAGCAGTAAAGCTATTCTGCGCAGCGCTGTGGCTAAACAGCATGATGTACTTGTGCAGGGGACGCAGCCCTTTGGCAGTTCTGAATGATGAACACCCCCTAGCTTGTATGCAAGTTTCATACAAAGGATCCTTCCAGTAGGAAAAAAAATATCTACCCAACCGAGGTGAATTAAAATGAAACCACACTTTTTTCTAATCTGGAGGACACCTACACCACGTGCTTCAGTCACCTGTCTACGTCTAATTAAGCATAGTTCAGTGCAACTGAGTTTAAGAAACTACAGGTTTCCACACCCAGGTAGCAACATAATGCCCCCAAATTAGATGTTTCCTATATATCCTTCTGTGCTTGCAAGTATAGATTATCAACTTCCATATTTAGTGCTAGATCTTGTTTCCTATTACATAATGTACTGTTTTGGTCATATAACCTTCACAAACTTCCCTGAGGTTTTAGGTAAAACAGAGAACAGAATCTGGCTTCTGGGATTCTCTCCAGCTACCACTTTCTCAACAGACTTCGTGAAATGAATTTGGTGACCTCACTTCTCTGTGTTGGAAAAGCATCCACATTACACAAGAAAGAACCAAATGGCTTTGTAAAACAAAATCCTCTTGCAGCCCCTGAAAGGGCAGCTTTGTTTAAGCCTGAAACAAATTAAAAGGGCAGTGCAAGAAAGCTTGAACTGACGTGATCTTCACTGAACGTTTGGTCAAGACAAGCATTTAATTTTCCACTCCATTTAATCTGACATGTTTTATGATTGCTAGCTTTTTTTTTCTCTGAAGTAATAAATTTATGAGTGATAATACAGCGTGCTGCTTTCCACACAATTTAAAATGAGTTTCTTCATACTAGGATGAATCTTTTACTGAAAATTGTCTTTCAACCTGTGAAGAGAGGAATGACTATTCAGTAAATACCTGCTTCATGAATTTCTTCTTGTCCAGTGTAAGAGGAAAACACTTGCCCAAAGAACTTATATTGCTGCTCTCGAAAGTTGTTTTGCAGGTAGTCCATCAGCATAACATAGCCAGACTGCTGCATTGTAAGGACTTCACAGAATACAGCTAACTAGAAGAGGCGAGGAAAAAAAGAAGTCAGAAGTCATAACAAATTAACCATATGCTGCTAACAGGCAAAAACTCTGGTGAAAAGATATTGGGTAGAGCCTCCCAGTTGAGTTCTCTCACTCACTTGAGTGGCACTGAACTTTGGTTCCTCTGTACCAGCAGCATATCTAATGGTTTACTCCACCTGTACTTCTCAACCACTCTGCTGTTGGAGCTATGATCAGCCCAGTCATCACCATTTAGCTGGGGGAATATAGAAAGAGTGCTTTGCACTCTTCTTTATCTGGGCTAGAAGTCCAGACAGCCTGCAGAGTTAGGAAGTGTGTTCTTACTCCCTTCTAAGGCAAGAAATGACTCAGAATCTAGTCCTGAACTAAAAAAGGGTAAAGATAACACTCTCAAGTAATACATATGATTTCTAATTTAATGCCTCAAACTAGATAAAAGAAAAGCCAGGTTGTTGGACTGGCAATGAATGCCATGAGGTTTTACCATATACATGGCAACTGCTTTTCTTTGGCATTATGTGCAATTGTTTGGTTTTAATACATTAAATGAATTACCTGGTTTTCAGAAATACTAATGGTATCTTTAAACACAATCCATTCAACTGTTTCAGAGCAGGGAGGAGTTGATAAAGACCCATTGTAAGTGTAATATTTGTCTGTTGCATTCGGCAAAAGGTTCAGCAAAATAAATGGTTCTAAGGCAGCCTGTTTTCCTGAAAAAACAAAACAAAACAAAACAAAAGGTTTTAGAGTCAGTTTGTTAAAATACTGGGGAAGCAATGAATAAATAGAAATCACACTCTCCAAAAGAGTTACCATTATAGGAACATGCTAATTTTGAGGCTATTCAAAATTCTATCTCCAGAGAAACTAGCATACAAATAAATTGTCAAGCCTTTTCTATTTAGTTTGAGTAAGTATTGTTCATTAACAACTTTGTTTACTTGGGAAGGTGTAATGAGCTACTCCAGTAATAAATAAGTAATCAGTACATTAGTTCACAAGAATATGTTCACCTGTAAGTTTACTCGTAAATGTCCAAGATGCCAAATCTTTGTCTCACATGTGAACTTCAAGGAAAAAATATGTTAAATCTCTGTTCTTGGTCTCATGACATGGCTTCAAACTCTCCTTGAATTTGGACAAGTTGTTGAGTTTCTTAACCTCTGCAGAAAATCTCTGCCTGGGGAACTGTTGCCATGTTAGACCTAAGAGTTGTATTACTCATGATGGCAGAAGCAGAATTTCTGTGGATCATGGGTTTTTAAAATGGTGATAATACAGTGAAAAACTGTAACGGTTTTACACAAAGCAGAGAAGGATGCAAAGACCTCCTCCAGGAGAGTATGACCACTCTGTTGAAAATAGTATCACGTCTTTCAGGTCAGCAGTTTACCTGATACCTTGTCAGCTGGGAGCATGCATGAGGAATTGCTGGAAGTTCATCCACAGAAAGCTAAGTTTGGGCTGGGATGGCAGTAGGGTCCAGCAACAGAAATTGGCAGAAATGGTACCAACTTCCTCGAGGCAGATTTTCTCAGTCTGTGACAGTTATCAATGTTGTGACAATTATCTGCCTTATTGTCTGGTGCATCCAAAATAATACTTGGTTTTTACATTCTGCAGTAATGTAGATCCTTATATACCTTATTTCAATCTAAAATTACTGATTTTAAATTTGTCCCTATTTGATAAGTATTCACTTATGAATATCTAATGAATTTTCAGACTGTGCATTAACTTGTGGCTTTACAGCAATGTTACTTCTTGAGCCCTGTACGGATTTCTGACCTGTCTGTCTTCGTAACTCCTTACAAATTTGATGAGGGAAGCAAATTATCTTAACAGTTTAGTACAAATCATTGATGCTTTTCTTCTGTACAGTGATTGTTCCACTGAGTTAAGGTTCAAGAGCTGTCTCCTCCCTTCTCTCTTATCCATGTGTCACGAAAGGGGAACATTTAGCAGTGTCAAGCAAAGCCCATCCTACTTTTTCTCCTGTCAACATGTTAATCAATCTTCAGACAGAAGCTATCATTGCTGTCTGGTATGTGTCAAGTTAATGCATTCTTCCTTCAGTAAAATTGAATGTCCAGTCCATTTTGTATAGATGCTTGGGGACATGAAACTTCTCATTTATAGTAAGAATCCCACCACACATTTTGCAACTTTGGATTTTAAAATTCCCTTTAACGTGACTGACAGCCTAGATTCTAAAATCAAACACCTACAAAGAATGATGAGAAACAGAGAGTTTGTGTGGAAGGAACGGGACTGCTCCTCTGCAGAGCTTGAGAACTCAGCAACTGGGATTCAAATAAGCACAATACAGATATGACTGACAAGGACAGATCATGTAGATTGCAGACAAGGACAGGTTGTGTGCTATTCACTTTTCTTCAGGAGGAACAACTTGATTTAGTCATGACCTGAATTTTCAGAGCTCATTTGCATTTTATTCAAGAAAACGATATTCTGCTCATTGTTGAAGTGCCATGTAGTGGCTGTATCTTGAATCTTGCTGCTGATAGTTTTACAGCTCCTTCCAAGGCTGTAGGACAGTATCTGCCTTGATGTATTACTCGTTCTCCTTTGTATTTCATAGAAGATGGCACACAAAGATAATGAATCTTAACTGCTCTCTATTTCCCCCTGCTCTGTCTTTGTAATTTTGTAAAGTTGCTCTCTTTTATATTTGTTGAATGGCGCTTGTTTTCTAGAGAAAAACAATCTCGATTTTAGTGTCATACTTTTGAAAGCTTTCAAAATAGTGGACTAATAGCTTTCTACACTTTCAACCTATGGATCCTAAGGGGCTTTACAAAGCTCAAGTATCATTACATATAGAAAAACTGTGACAAAGTTAGCCATTTACTTAAGATCATGGCAATGATGTAAGAAAATATCTGTATTCAAGACAGTACTAATTCACGTTTACTCTTCTGTGAAGCCATCGTGAAACTGAGTTAGAAAGAGCCCAGATCTGCTCATGCACCACCCTGAAGTCCGCGTGTTCTGATGTAAAACCACGAGGAATTCTAAAACACGAAAGTGTCGATATTTGGTTTTAATAATGCTAGTACAAATATAACATAATTGGATTATTTCAGATTTACACAGGAGCTACCGAAAAACAAATTCAGCTCCACTGAGTCTACCGAGTACTGATTTTCATACAGTCTCACACTTGTAAGACACATCTTGGATGGCTGCAACAGGGTTATTTGGCTTCCAACCACATATAAAAATCCAGAAATGTATGACTAAGAGAAGCCCACAGAATAAATCAGACATTTCTCTTGATTTAGCATTTAATGAGTTGTAAGTTCCTCAGGATCATTATGTTTATTCATTTGAACTTACCGCCGTTGTTACAAATATTCAGTCTTGGGGTAAATAAATCACAGAATCATAGAATATCTTGAGTTGGAAGGGACCCATAAGGATAGAATCACAGAATCATAGAATAGTTTGGGTTGGAAGGAACCTTTAAAGGTCAACTAGTCCAACCCCCCTGCAATGAGCAGGAACATCTTCAACTAGATCAGGTTGCTCAGAGCCCTGTCCAACCTGACCTTGAATGTTGCCAGGGATGGGGCATTTGCCACCTCTCTGGGCAACCTGTGCCAGTGTTTCACCACTCTCATTGTAAAGAGTTCCTCCCTTATATCTAGTCTAAATCAACCCTCTTTTAGTTAAAAGCCATTACCCCTTGTCCTATCACAACAGGCCCTGCTAAAAAGTTTGTCCTTATCTTTCTTATAAGCCCCCTTTAATTACTGAAAGAATACAATAAGATCTCCCTGGAGCCTTCCCTCCTCCAGACTAAACGACCCCAACTCTCTCAGCCTGTCCTCATAGGAGAGGTGCTTCAGCCCTCTGATCATTCTTGCAGCCGTCCTCTGGACCTGCTCCAACAGGTCCAAGTCTCTCCTGTGCTCTGGACTCCAGAGCTGGACACAGTACTCCAGGTGGGGTCTCACCAGAGTGGAGTAGAGGGGCAGAATCACCTCCCTTGACCTGCTGGCCATGCTTATTTTGGTGCAGCCCAGGATATGGTTGGCTTTCTGGGCTGAGAGTGCACATTGTCAGCTCATGTCCAGCTTTTCATCCACCAGTACCCCCAAGGCAGGCTCTCAATCCCTTCTTCCCCCAGCCTATTGATATCAGGGGTTGCCCTGACCCATGTGCAGGACCCTGCACTTGGCCTTGTTGAACCTCATGAAGTTCACATGGGCCCACTTCTCAAGCTTGTCCAGGTCTGGATGGCATTCCCTCCCTTAGGCGTGCCAACCGCACCACTCAGCTTGGTGTCATCTGCAAACTTGCTGAGGGTGCACTCAGTCACACTGTATATATCATTGATGAAGATATTGGACAGTACTGGTCCCAATATGGACCCCTGAGGGACACCACTTGTCACTGATCTCCATCTGGACATCGAGCTGTTGATCACTACCCTCTGGATGCAACCATCCAACCAATTCCACATCCAACAAACAGTCCACCCATCAAATCCATATCTCTCCAATTTAGAGAGAAGGATGTTGTTAAGGACCATGTCAAAGGCCTTACAGAAGTCCAGATAGATGACATTCGTAGCTCTTGTCCACTGATGTAGTCACTCCATCAGAGAAGAAGGCCACGAGGTTGGTCAGGCAGGACTTGGCCTTGGTGAAGCCATGCTGACTGTCTTCAATCATCTCCATGTGCCTTAGCATAGCTCCTAGGAGGATCTGTCACATGATCTTCCTAGGTACAGAGGCGAGGCTGACAGGTTGGTAGTTCCCAGGGTCCTCCTTTCTACCCTTTTTAAAAACGGGTGCAATGTTTCCCTTTTTCCAGTCACCAGGGACTTCACTTAACGCCATGACTTTTCAAATCTCATGGAGAGTATCTTGGCAACCACATCAGCCAATTCCCTCAGGACTCTGGGATGTACCTCATCAGGTCCCATAGAATTCTGTATGTTCAGGTTCCTCAGGTGGTCACAAACTTGATCTTCTCTTACAGTGGAAGGTACTTTGCTCCCCCAGTCCCTGCCTTGCGGTCCATCCACTCAAGAGGTGTGGGAAGAGAGGCTGCCAGGGAAGACTGAGGTGAAAAAGTTGCTGAGTACCTCAGCCTTCTCCTTGTTCATCATTTCCTCCAGTTTGCCAGTCTTGCTCATTGGGGGATTATGCTTTCTTGGACCTTCCTTTTCTGGCTGACATACCTGTAGAAGCCCTTCACATTATTCTTTGTGTCCCTTGCCAAGTTCAGCTCCAGCTGCATCTCAGCCTTCCTGACCCCATCCCTACACAACCGGACAGCATCCCTATACTCTTCCTGGGATACCTGTCCCTGCTTCCACTGCCTGTGCATTTCCTTCTTGCCCTTTAGTTTGACTAGCAGTTCTCGACTCATCCATGCTGGTCTCTTGCCTTCCTTCCCTGATTTCTTACACCTGGAGATGGAGAGCTCTTGGGCCCAGTGGAAAGCGTCCTTAAAGATCTGTCAGCTCTGTTCTGCTCCCTTGTCCCTGAGGGCAGTTTCACAGGGGGTCCTATTGACTAACTCCTTGAAGAGCTGGAAGTCTGCTTTCCTAAAATTCAGAGTCCTGATATTACTCTTTGCCTGACCCATGTCCCTCAGTATTGCAGTCTCCACCAGTGCCTGATCACTGCAGCCCAGGCTGCCTCCAACCTTGACATCACTGATGAGTTCACTTGCGTTGGTGACCAACAGGTCCAGTACCACATCCCCTCTGGTAGGGCTGTCTATTACCTGGCTTAAGAAGCTATCCTCAATGCACTCCAGGAGCCTCCTGGATTGCCTACAGCTTGCTTTGTGCTACTTTTCCAGCAGACGTTGAGTCCAACTCCCCGCTCCTCGCAAGACTACCTAAACCTGAACCATATGACTAGAGGCCATCCAGATGCTCCTTGAACTCTGACAGACTTGGTGCTGTGCTCCATGTTCTCCCTCCCTGAGGAGCCTGTTCCAGTGACTTACCACCCTTTCAGTGAAGAACCTTTTTCTAACGTCCAATCTGAACTTCCCCTGACACAGCTTCATTCCATTTCCCTGTGTCCTTTTGCTGGTCCCCAGAGAGAGATCAGCACCTCCACCTCTGCTGCGCCCCTGGAGAAAGTTGTAGACTGCGATGATGTCACCCCTCAGCCTTCTCTTCTCCAAGGTGAACAAGTCAAGTGACCTCAGCAGCTCCTCATAAGTCTTGTCCTTGGGACCTTTCACCATCTTGGTCGCCCTTCTCTGGACACCCTCTAATAGTTTGATGGCCCTTCTTACATTAAGGCACCCAAAACTACACACAGTACTTGAAGTGGAGCTGCACCAGTGCAGTGCAGAGTGGGACAATCGCCTCCCTCGCAGAGCTAGGTATGCTGTGCTTGATGCACCCCAGGACACAGCTGGCCCATTTGGCTGCAAGGGCACACTACTGACTCATATTCAACTTGCCATCAACCCAAACCCTCAGATCTCTTTCCGTGGGGCTGCTCTCCAGCCTCTTGCCTCCCAGCTAGTACGCATAACCAGGATTACCCTGTCCCAGGTGCAGAATCTGGCATTTGTTCATGTTAAATTTCATACGTTTGGTGATTGCCCAGCTCTTTAGTCTATACAGATGACTTTTGTTGTTTCTAACAAAGTAGCCACAGCTGAGCTCTAGAGAACCCAGCTCCCTGATGTCTTTAAGGTTTCATAATTACACTGAAATGGAATTTAGTGTAATCAGTAATCAATAAAACATAGACTTACCGAAACGACTAACACTATCTACTCCGTTAATGATTGGATTATAATCCGGATTATCTTCTAGTCCAATCTGTTAAAAAGAAATTGCATTTTTTTAACAGTTCAGGGTTAATGAAAAAAAATTGAAAGTTGCAGTTTACCACCAAAATTACAGATGACTTAAAACAGAGCAAGCATATTTTGCCCATTTGGTTTTCTGTAAGAATAAATTAGAAAGATATATGCAAATTTTTAACTCAGTGATCACACATTGGAACCAGTTAAATTCAGTTTGAACATCTGCCATGTTTCAAAGCTTGTTTAATGACACAAAGATATATTTTGTTTACCTCAAACAAAACTGATAAAGCTCTTAACTTTCCATTTCCTTTAATTGCCTCTTCGAAATTTTTAAACTGATCTGCATCATAGCAGTAGATTTGCATCTGAAAATAAAAATATGTTCAAATGTTATATATACCAAAAATTAAAAAAAATCAATCAGTGCAGTTATTTATATTCCCATTTCAAGAAAAAAATGCCCACGCAATAATTTAATTACAAATACATGGATTTTTTTCTCTATGTCACATGCCTGATCTGAAGATATAGAACGGAATTCGTCAGCTGTTAGCCACCTAAAAATGACCTCTCCTGGAAAACCACTGAGTATGCAGGACTTATCCTTTCAAGGAGCACAATGCTCTCCATGGATAATACGGTAAGCTAAGACAACTTGCTGATACTGGACATCTAACCTAAAGTACGCAGGTGAGATGAATCTTGAAATCAGTAGTAAAACAAGAGTAATAAGGCAGGATGTCATTACTGCATCTGCCTTGCAGTAGGTGTAGAGAAGCATTGGTTAATAAAAGATTATCAGGTATTTTGTGCCTGCATTTGACTGCTGTCATGGGCATTGGGTTTGTTGCACCCCTTCCTCTCTTTCTCTGGACACAGTTGGGAAATCTCCTCCAGTGACAGGTCACCAACATGAATGGGCGAGTGTCCTGCTCCTACTAGCTTTTCATTTGATGATGACAGAAGAGAATATTCCATCATCAGGACAGGTGGAGTGTGAGTGGGAATTTTTAAATGGCTAATGAGGTAAAGAAAATGACACTGCCCAGGGAAATCTCCCGGCTCACAGCTCTCCAGAGAGTATGGGAGAACCTCTGTTGTATTGTTTTGCTCTGACATAGAAGTCCAAAGTGCTTGGAGTGAGAAGCAGCACTGTTGCCTGCCACAACTACATCTTTTTAATTGCAAAATCATCACAATGCCCTGTTGAGGGTTGAAAGTTTGGTCTGCAGAGTGCCCTCCTGGATCTCAGTGAGAGCTACTCCTCTCCTCCACCCCATCCCCATGCTGCCGCAAGCAATTCTGCCAAACCAGCCAAAGGTACGCTGGCCTGGCTGCCCGTGAACGCAGCTGGGCCCAAAACCTGCTCTCACATGGCGGCTTTTGGCACACTACTGCCAGCTCTCTTTCCAGCCCAGCAACATGGGCCACGCTTTGGCTCAGTAAGGCCCAGCAGCTCCCATGGGCTCTCCGCAAAGCCCCAGCTTTGAAAAGTCCATTTACACTTTAAACAACTGACTGCTGTGGAATCTGGTGGGCCAACCTCATAGGAGCTTAACGGTTAGTGGGAGCTTGAACTCTGTTAGATTAGCAGAACCGACCTCTAATGTCATCTTAGAAGACGTGTGTAAAAAAGCAGTTTAGGCATTCTCAACATGCCACGGAATAACGCCTTATGCTGCCCTTCTAAAATGCATTATTTAAATATTATTAATTTGTATTCAAGTCAATGATTATATTTGCAAATAGACTTTAATCAAGTGATAAACAAAAGTATTTAGTAAACAGTATTACTTTTTGCAGAATGTCAGATTATCAAAATGGTCAACATGGTCAAAATCTATTCTGTACTTTACCTCAAGAGGAAATTTTTGTCCTTCTAAACTATGTTCTGATCCATCTGATGACACGTTGCATTTTCCCCAGTGAAAAGTGATCTTGCTTGCTTTGAATATGGTGTCTAAGCCACCTCCACTGACATAATAATCATTTGTCAGGTTAATTTCCACTGAACAAAGAGAGAGAGGGGGGAAAAAAAAGAAGTGTCAATATAGAAGCCAGCCAAGGCATCTATGACTCTCATATTTCAGTATTAGGTGCTTAAAGGTAAATATGAAACATCCTTTTCCCTGTATTTCATAAGCAATTTGACAGGAAATTGGTTATTTAAAACAAGTAGGAAGTGTGGTAATTCACTATTAGCATGGAGAAATAAGTTTCATTTCGTGCCACAATTCATAAAATAGTCATCTACTGATGTGCGCTATTACATTGGTCTACTGTTGTCTGAAACTAGCCACAGAACTACACTACAAAGCTCAGAAAACTGGCTTAGCCACCAATCTGACCATCTGAGAAAAAGAAATTCCTGAAATACATAGCTTCCTGAAAGCACCTGTCTTTTTAACAAAAAGGAAAATACGCCCCCACCCATCATTATCGTAATTCTAGATGCAAATCATGGGGCAACACATGAAAGGAAAATTTTAGCCAGTTCCTAGGAGGACTGTCCTGTCTGTGAGGCCCCTTAGCTGTGGATCAGTCTTTCATGGGAGAAGGTGAGGACAGGTCTTCAGCTGGACATAACTGTACACCAACTGGAGACGGGACTGAGCATTTGTCTTCTGGAGGGAATGAGCACAGTGGAATAGACCGAAGCCCCACATTTGGCTTTCCCACCTCCAGTGATTGTGGATTGTTTGAACTCTTGCTAAAATAGCACTAATGGATTTCAGTTTCATTTCATTCCGATCCTCGAGACCTTGAAGACAATTTTAACTGCAGAGCTTAGCAGTTCCTTTTATAATATCTGAATTGCTGTCGATGAGGAAGAGCTTAGCTCACTTTTACAGACTTTAAAGAATGTTTCCTTAGGGATCTCTTGAAAAGACAAATGCACTATTTGTCTCCCGTAGTAGGGCAAGAGGGAAGTAAGTAATTTGTGGAGTAGTATGTAGGAAGTATATGATGGGGCCAAGAACAGAAATTAGGAACAATGAAACTAAACTGAAGGGAACTGAACTAAACTAAACTAAACTGAAATTGCTGGTCTAGGGGTCCCACTGGAACTGGTAGAAGGTCAAAGACAGTTGTTAAGAGATTCCTTCCTCCATACCTATGCCTGAAACAAGAAACATTATTTCCAACAAGCAGCTTTTAGTTACTGCTATCCTGGATTTATACAGCAAAGTGGTTGCAAAAAGATTTGACTGACAATGGAAATGCCACCGTAAGCTTCTTTTATAGCTGGGACAAATAGGAACTTGTAAGCATAAATCACTTCTTTCTAAAATACATTTCTAAGATAGATAAGACAAATCGGACCATAAAAGCACCTATTTCTCTTCTTTGACTTTAAGAAGTCATCTAAGTGAGTAATTCAGACACAAGTGTCTACTTATAGGTGTCTGTGTGTAGGGGAGATGAATCTCATCCTGAGTTTTTTGAAACCACAACTCATCTATGAAATGCTTCCACATGAGTAAGTAATTTATTAATACTTTAAAAAAATAATTTCTGTATACTTGTTACAGATTCTAGATATGTAGTAATAATTATCATTATTTCATAGCAAATGTTAAATTACTGTTTAGCTTCAATGAAGGGCTCATGATGGAATGATAGTAATGATGTGACTCCTTTGGCTCTATCTGTCTGTGCACATAATTTTCATTTGTGTTTTAGTGATTTCTCTATTATGCTTGGCTATTGTCATCACCTGATTTTTTATATAATGGATAAATTCAGAATGCACAAGCTAAGGAAAAGTGAAATAAAAATGTTTCATTAAAAGTCCTTGGTTGATTGTCCATCCTATATCACTTTTCTGACCTCGTTTAACTCCAAACATGAAATCTGACTTTTTACCTGTTTTGCCAGTGTTCTGAATGAAAGTATCTTCCAAAGTTTCCTTTTCCCATCCATGGAATTTAAGTTTCTTCAGATTCACATTTACTTGGGTGAGATCTTCATCTATATTAATAGGAGATTGTTTGGCACCATTGCAGGCTGAATATTTCTTTCCCCAGTTCTTTTGGTTCAAAGTTCCTAGAATTCAAAAACATTTGGGGTAAATAAATTTAAAACCTAAACTGTCATCCATGTATTTTTTCACATGGGAAAGTCAAAACATAGTTTGCAATCTGTGATCAGAGTACCTGCCCTTCTTTTAGACCTCATCTGTAGAAATACTTAGCACACCTACCATTGAATCCTATCTTCAACAGTTAAATCATTTTTTGAACATTTTAGATATCAGACCTACATGCTTATGAACCTCTAGGGAAAGCAGAAAACAACAAAAAAACCCTCACACACAATAAATAGAAATAATAAATAAAAGGAAAGACATAGACCAGTTGGAACAGGTCCAGAGGACAGCCACAAAGATGATCTGAGGGCTGGAGCACCTCTCCTATGAGGAGAGGTTGAGAGACTTGGGGTTGTTCAGCCTGGAAAACAGAGGCTCCAGGAAGACCTTATAGTGGCCTTCCAGTACCTAAGAGGGTCTATTGGACAGCTGGGGAAGGACTTTTTACAAGGGCACGTAGTGATAGGATGAGGGGTAATGGCTTCAAACTGGAAGAAGGTAGATTTAGATTAGATATTAGGAAGAAATTTTTTTACTTTGAGAGTTGAGAGGCACTGGGACAGGTTGCCCAGGGAAGTTGTGGAAGCTCCATCCCTCGAGGTGTTCAAGGCCAGGCTGGATGGGGCTTTGAGCAACCTGGTCTAGTGGAAGGTGTCCCTGCCCATGGCAGGGGGGTTGGAACTAGATGATCTTTAAGGTCCTTTCCAACCTAAACCATTCTATGATTCTATGAAAACAGGGGAGGAGCTTTCCGGTGAAAGAAATGGGCATTCAAAAATTCAAAATTACTGCAAACCCCTCCTTTCCAAATAACTCTTTTAATCATACGGATGTCATCAACGTTCCTTCTACCCAATGAAGTCAGCCATCCAGTAAGATTTTTAAATAAATAAAAGCAACAAGATGTTTAAAAAAAATCCTTACACAGAGGGAAAGAGGCAAAGAGTGATTCTACCCTGAAAAAAGGAAAAGGTGAGCGATGCTGTGGCTGGAGAGCCCGGGTGCGTGGTCCGGCTTTGCCCACCCAGGGCCGTGCTCGCCCACCACTGCAGCCATGTCCCTTTGCAGCTGCTGGGCAAGCGCAGCCAGGAGGTCCTGTGCAGCAGCAGGGCACCTTCTCCAGGACGCAGGGACTGGCCTGGCATTTCACTGTGGCCACTTCAGACATAGGCAACCTGGACACAGACAACACGTCCTTCACCAAAGACTCCATTATTTTCCATAAGAAATGCTCAAGTAGTCTACAGATCAGTGTGAGGGGTTAGTAGCTGCTTTGAGAGCCTTTTGTTTATATAATATAGCAATATAATATTTTGTGTATGTTTATGTGTTTGCATACATATAAATGTTTTTTTCCTGACAGGGAATTCTGGTAACACTTCAAAGGGCTAATTAAAACCAAGAGCTGACTGCACAGACCTAAGAAAATATAATTGCTTCAGTTAGCTTCCCACTTACTAGTAGTTAAGAGCTAATATTAGTGCATCCAATGCACACATTCGAATTCTATTAGACATGTTGAAATGAGCCAGTGCTCATTTACAGGCTGCTGTGCTACATCCCAGATTGTCGGCAGAAGATTTGCTATATTGCACCCCAGGCAAGGACAGCCCTCAAATTGCACTCAGAAAACTCAGAGAGGGGAGAAGAGATGCAGCCAGTCCCGTAACCATGACAATAGGCAGTAATACAAGATGCTCATCTGGATAGCTAGCTACCTCGAAACAAACCTGAGCTAAATTATTCAACAAGTATCAAGTCAAGCAAGTTACCAGTATCACTTTGCTGCATCAAAAGCACTGCAGGTCAGATGGTATATACACCCATTTACTTCTTGTAAACCGCAACAGAAGAAACTGTTGGGTACAACAGCCAAGTGAACCAAAATGAGTTGAAGTCATAGGGTTATGAATCTGAAGATCCTGCAGGTGGGGATTAGATCACACGGGCTAAGCTTCCAGCTCCTCCTCAAGTCGTGCTTCTCCTAGACATTAGTTGTCAGTTATAGTTTATCACCTGGGCAAATATTCTGATTTCTAATGTGCTTTTCACAAGAAAAGACTGTCTAATATTAATTTCACCTTGTCTCTCACAAGCTTCCCTTAAGAAATTCTGAGCCCAAGTCAACCAAAACTTGGGAGATGAATCTGCTCAGATCTTCTGTAGTGAATCTTCTAACAAATATCTAAGGCTTTTAAAACCAGGAAATCCAATTCTATTTAAATATAAATTAGAATCATTAACTTTTTAAATAGAGAAGCCTTCCAACATGGTCAGACAGGACAGAAATAACAATTCTCGGCTTGCCCTCTGCATCCTTGCAGACAGGCCCTTGTTTCCAGGTCTACTTTCAGCCAGCTTGGTGATTTTCCAAGCTGCAGCAAACTCTTTAGAGCCCTCCCTGGCTCTTTGAAAGCCTCTGCCAGTTTGGGCTGGGCTGGCTGCCCATGGCTGCCCCTCGGAGTTAGGCTGCGCTCCCTGCTCCATGCTCTGTTTCTTTTGCTCCTTCCTTTTGCCAGAGCTTAAGACTTCCCAGGCTCCTGCTGTTGCCCCAAGGCAGTAGAAATCTCCTTTCTCTTTCCACTGACATACACTCTCCCATTGCTCACCTGCAGTCTGTCCTTCAGAACACCATCACAAATCTTTTCCCAACACGCATTTCCCTTATTCTGCTCTTTCCACCACTGGAAAATCATACTCTTTTCTCTCTCCCACCACTGTACTTTTGGGCACTTTCTTCCATGCTTCTTTTGATGAATTGCATTATCCCATGTTTCCTCTATATATTCCCTACTATCCACTATCATGTTCAAGTGAAACAAATACATTAAAATTAGAGAAACTATAATCTCCTTCCAACTTTCACAGTTTCATATTTTGTGGTTTTGTTATGTGGAATGTAAATTCTTTGACTTGTCGTTATCTGTGCCTCAGCGTATAAATATAACAAATCCCTAGCATGAAGCTAATGATAATAGTAATTTTAGCTCATCCCAGAAGGCACTGCCATGCCAAAACCATAATCCCTCACAACATCCCGAGCCAGGGCACGCGGAGTTACTGAGGACGCTGGCTGTAGGTAGTGCGGCGATGCTTTGGCTCGACCAAGGAAGTTTGTTCTTGCAGTCTGGATGTGAAGCTTTCCATAAATATTGCCAGAAAGAAATGAGGGAAATCAGAAGGCTTGATGAGATGAAGAACATTATTTCCTGGGCCCCAGAAAGGCCTCAAACCTATGAGATGAGCTTGCTAAAAAGATTTGATAATGTTTGTGTAGAAATAAAGGCAATTCAGCCAAGTGAATATAATGAAAAGATTCTCCTTTCATAAAGAACTTTGTTGTTTACACCTTACTGAAATCTTACAGCATCTATGAATCTTTAAGCCCCAAAGAAAGTTTTAGAGCAGTGATTTTCATGTAATTACATATTGCCATACACTCACCAGTAGTCATGGTAAGAAGCTGATCTATGTATATTATGTACCAAAAAGATGCAAATAATGTTTCATCTACTCTCTGCCTGACAAAAAGAAAAATATGTATTCTATTTGTATGAATGGTAGCTTGAAATCAACCAAGGATAAATGAAAAGTATTTCATGGTTGCAGAGACTTAAGGCTACAACAAATTAACTGAACGCTCAAAATCAATGCACCTGCTGGCAAATCTGAACAGGTAGTTGACAACTTTTAATCAGTCTTCTTCTTTGTGGTCCAGCAGCCGGTATAGCTAAAAAAGCCACATAAGCAACAGACGCCATTATTGCTGGCAATTGCAGAAGTACGAGTGATCTCCACACTGAGGAATACAGGCAGTGTGGAAGCTCTCTTTCTATGGTAAAAAAGATACCGAGGTCAGTAACAAGGAACAAAATCTGTGTACGTGTTGTATGGCAAGAGGAAAATCCCACTGGCATAACTAGTGAGAACCTGTAGCGTTAATCAAAAGCTATGGAATGAAATGTACAGGGTATCAATGGCAGGCTCTGGTCTGAGGCAGGAACATGGGAAATTTCAGAAGGAACCAGCATCCAGTCATGATGATCCGAATTATATTTGAGCAGCCAAATACATGTTTTTGCATAAATGCTGCAAATGTTGGAGCAGATAATGGCTGTGTCTATATTAGCAAGTAGTGTAGACCAATAGGAGTGGATTTATAGAGTGAAACGGTTGGGGTTGAGAACCAGATGTTGAAACCATATGTCTTTCAGAAGGTTTTCACCTCAGCCTAGCTCTGCCTGGTCCCATGGGCTGAATGCCCATCGGCTGCTGAAGTGCATTAGGTGCGTTCCTGCAGCACATCTCCTGGTTAGTGCCAGCTGAGATGAACCCATGTCACGTGCTGTGAGACAACTCTGCCTTGCGAACCAAAGCTTGGCAAGTGAGGAGCAGTCAGGAGATTGGCTTCAGAAGTCCACTCCAGACCTGAAGCGAAGCATTAACGTAAATGCACCCAGTGTAGGCAGCAGGTGGTGAAACTGCTGCAGTTTACATGACTCGCAGAAATCCAAAGTAAAAGCGAAAGAACCAAATGTTTTTAAACAAGAGCAGATTGTTTTACTGTAGGTGTTGTGATGGAAATCATAAATCAAAGCAGTGCCAGCCATTTTGAAAAATATTGTTGAAACTGAGCTTTGAAAATGAATTCCCCCAAACCGTGCTTTGGGAATCTGAGGAGAATAAAAATGTGCACAATATATCTTGAAGAGTGCACAGAGGAAGCAATGTTTGTCAAAGCTGTCAGCTCTGAAGAAGTAACTGACAATTCACAGTGAATGAAAATGAGCCTGAACACAGCAGATTACAAGTTAATGGAAGACTGCCTTCACCATAACCTTTACCACTCTTGCCCAGGGTAGAACGTCTGAAAAAAAATTTCCTAGCCTTTCTTTCTAGGAAATCTTCATACCTAACTCTGCTCCTCATCCTTAGCCTCGGTGTTCCCATCCCTGCAACCAGCGTCCAATTCCCATTTCGTACTTCACTTCTATCCACTGTTGTCTTTGGAAGATCTGGCCCACAAGGTCTAAGGGCACTTATGTCTTTTTTAAAAAAACTTGAAAGAAAAGCGTGTGTCAAACAAGTCTGCATGTGGGTATCCCATGCAAGCGGGAAGAGTGAGCAGGGCTGAAGGCAAGCTGTGAAACTGAGTGGGCTGTGGTCCTCCCAGCAACTTGCCGGGAGAGGGGTTTCTCAGTGTGCTCACACACTGCTGTCTGTGTGTCTCCTGGGCTGTAAACCTTCATTACGAGTGCTGCTGTTTACTACCATGTATCAGGACTGGCCAAATGTAATATACAATTGTAGAAAAATGGAAGGCAACTTTTTAAATCAATGGAAAATATACATAAAGAACTTAAAATGTAAATCTCAAGTCCAATGAATGGGATTCTGAATACGGGAAACAAATACTCTGCATTTCTTCTTCGTACTGAATATGGGGGGAGTTTCTGAAGAAATACAATATTAAAAACAAAGCTTTGGGCTTCATGGGTTTATTAATGATGTCAGAAAATTGCATTCGTGAGGAGATATGTTTTACTTGGAAAATTCTACTTCACAGAATCACAGAATGGTCAGGGTTGGAAGGGACCTCTGGAGACCATCTAGTCCAACCCCCCCTGCCAGAGCAGGGTCACCTGCAGCAGGTTGCACAGGATGGCATCCAGGCGGGTTTTGAATGTCTCCAGAGTGGGAGACTCCACCACCTCTCTGGGCAGCCTGTGCCAGTGCTCTGCCACCCTCAAAGTAAAGAAGTTCCAAGTTCCTCCTCAAGTTAAGACGGAACTTCCTATGTTCAAGTTTGTGCCCATTACCTCTTGTCCTATCACTGGGCACCACTGAAAAAAGCCTGTTCCCATCCCCCTGGCACCCTCCCTTTAAGTATTTGTAAGCATTAATAAGATCTCCTCTCAATCTTTTTTTCTCTAGACTAAGCAGGCCCAAGTCCCTCAGTCTTTCCTCATAGTTCCCAGCACTTCACTTTAGCAACCGTTGTTCTGATATCAGAGTTTGCATTCTTAGCTCTTATTAGGATCATGTTTCTCATGTTTCTAGGAGCATACTCCTAGCACCTGTCCCCTCAGGAACTACAACAAGTCCTAGCTCTAATGACAGTTAAAGAAAAAGAAATGTTTTAAATATTTGTAAAGAAGCCATACTTCCCTCACAAGTGTACGCTTTGAAACACAGGGAGGTTAACCTCATCACTGTTAGGTATCTACTGTTAGGTAGAAATACGGATACAATCTAAGACCATGTACGTTTTAGACTCTAACCAGTTACAGAGTATAAACACTGCTTCTCAAACTGGCAATAATGGGTAGCACAGAAATAATCATGGGTCTGATTCGGGTCTTCCATTGCTCCTATCTCATTTATTATTTCACGACTGAAAGTGATACGAACCCTACCGTTTATGTTATAGATGAAAGACAGCAGAAAAGAGAGATGGATTCTTTACCACTCTTTAATTTCTTCCTGTCCGTTTTTCATGAGCTTTTGCTTCCACAGTGATATCATTACTTTTATAAATATAGATTGGACACATATTGGAAATGAAAAATATCCCCTCTGTGTGGACTGTTAATAATGTATTTGCCTTATCAAAAATGTTATTGACTTACCACTTCAAAGTGCTAAGTGATTTCAAAGGCGTTTTTTAGAGCAAAGACATTTTATCTGAGATACGAGAAATTAGAAATAAGGCCATGAAAAGACGTGGGTACTTATACTGGGACAAAGTTTATATTTAGATGCCAAATCAATACTGCTCTGAACACCAAACTGTAAAACTATTCTTTTTTTTTTTTTTTTCCTCTTTATTTCTGCTTCACTATTTAGATAGTGAACTGGATGAACAGAGGAGATGCAGATCAACAAACCTCAGGATGCTTCATACCATTAATAGCTACGGCCTTTAGCTTATTTCCAAAAGTTGCACAATGAAGTCTCTAATCCTCCAAGGCAGAATAATGATTTCAATTCACATTCTGGATGAGTGCACTACTGGCCCAAAGCGAGAAGTACTGCCAATACTAATCTTGTGAATGTTGCCATAGCTCATATTACAAAGGCCACGACATAACAAATTGCATTCGAGGGAAACATTTTAGTCATCAAATAAATGGACGTTTGAAGTTTTACACATTACTGAGTAGAAGACAACATTTCTGCTTCATCTTGATCTTCATTGTAAGGATTTTTGGGTTTTGTGTTTTTCCCCTCCAAAACCCCCAATTACCACCACAGCCTGTTCATGATCAGTCTCATTAAATTTATAAAAATTCTTCAGAATGAAAATGAAATGAAATGAAAAAGCCCAGACTTTAACCGGTGAAATCGCTTGTCAGGACAGTCACAACTACAGAGAAGGAGTTTTGGCTTCCAGGTTTGGCCTTAGCCAATTATGATGCCCGTCTCAGTGATTTAATTGCTTGTGGCTTTTCCAAGACTGGATTGCTTGCCAATGTCTAGGTCAAGTGTTCAAAAATTAAATTATTCTGGTTATGTTAAAGAGAGTCAGCCCACAGACTGACTGAACGGCCACTCAAAAAACTTTAATAGCATTTAAACCCTCAAAGTTCAACACTAATGAAGTAACTTGCTTTTAAATGAGCAGGAGCCAAATATATTTATCCCACAGATTTTTTTGGCACATATACAGTGACAGAAAAATGAATGCAATGTATAGTTTCTAACTGTAGGGTGTAATATTTCAAATAAAGCTACCAGAATCAACAAAAAATTCTAATTGCTTTGCAACTAGATGCATTCAGGCAAGCCAAAACATCTAATGTCTTATTTTGTTTTATGCCTGTTTGCTGTTTTTGTATCTAAGTATCAGCATTCCTACATTGTATTCTGTGTATTGTGTGTATGTGCACACAAAAAAACGAATACATACTGTATAAAACCAGACAAATATGGACTTTTCCTGAGAAGAATACCCTAAAGGATGGCACAGCACTAACTTGTCTTCAGCTTAACTCTGGTACGTTAATCTTCTCTGTTCCTCATCTAAAATGTGTTGGACTGCTTACCCCTTATTAAAATGTAACTGAGAAGATGAGTGAGGAAAATTCTGATAAAACACTTTGATATCTTCAGATTATCGGGTATTTCTTTCACCTTTTGTTTATTTATTTGAACATAAACTTTACACTTCCTTCACATCTATGGTCACTGAGACATTGCTCAATAAAATAAGCAAAAAGCTATTGAGTGAGAAAAATGTTTTGTTTTTTCACTTTATCCCCACAGAAAAAAAAGCATCACATAGAATAAACTACAGTTGTTGAGATACTGTAATCACTATTATTAATACAGTGTCTGCCTGGTGATTTTTCTTCCTGGGAGTCAGTCTGATAATGATTCATAGTCAGACTAAGTGAATTACTGAGCAAAACGCATAGGAGGATAAATGCCAATGGACAGCTTTCTTTCAATATAGCAACTGTTTGCTGTTCCTCTTCTCCTTCTTTCATTGCCCGATAAATCTGGCCATTGCAGTCTAGTTAGAAAATATATAATCAAACACTTCTATGCCAGAGAAATACAGATTATCACTGATGCTCCATTTGCAGTGCATTCAATGGGATAGCTGTTTAAACTAGGAGAAAGATTATGGGAGAAACTCAGTCAACCTTTTAAGATACCTCTTTTCTATTATTCTCATCCCATTGCTGCTGCACTTGCATATAAGTGCTGCTGGAGAATTATGTAGCAATATATAATGAAAACTTGCCAAGTAATCTTTTATAATTAATGTAGTGTTAAGATCTAAGCTGTATTTTTCAAGTAAGTATTAAGGCAGGAAGTTTGGTACAGTGCCAAATGGGAAAATGTCCAGTAAAAAAGAAACACATTCTGAGCAAAAGCTCAGCTCTAATTGAAATTGTCCAGAGATGCCAAAAACTACAAGAAAGAGTTCTTCAGGTACATAAACAACAAGCAGAAACAGAAAGAAAATATTGGCCTGCTGTTAAACAGGAGAGGTGAATTAGTCACCAACAACACTGAAAAGGCAGAGGTTCTCAGCGCCTTCTTAATCTCTGTCTTTACCAGCACTGTTGGGCCCCAGGCCTTGGGAACAAAAATCCAGGTTGATGCAAACACAAACCCACTGCCAGTGAAGGAAGAGTTGGTACACGAACTGTTACAGGAGCTTGACCCCTACAAATTGATGGGCCCTGATGTTATGCACCTGAGGTTGTTAAGACAGCTGGCTGACATCATTGTGAGGCCACTCTCCATAATCTTTGAGAAGTCTGGAGATCAGGGGATGCCCTAGAAGACTGGCAGAAGGCTAATGTCATGCCCATCTACAAGAAGGGCTTAAAGGAGGATCCAGGAAATTATAGGCCCATCAGTCTTACCTCAGTCCCTGGGAAAGTTATGGAACAAATCCTCCTGGGGGCTATCACAGGTCAAATGAAGCATGTGATTGGGAAAAGCCAGCATGGATTCACCAAGGGCAGATCATTCTTGACAAACCTGATTGCCTTCTACGACAAAGCAACCTGCTCAGTTGATGGGGGGTGAGCAGTGGACATTGTCTACCTGGATTTCTCCAAGGCTTTCAACACAGTTTCCCACAGCCTCCTCCCAGAGAAACTGATGCATTACAGCCTAGACAAGTGGTCTATGCGGTGGGTGGGAACTGGCTGACAGGCCGCACCCAGAGGGTGGTGGTAAATAGCTGCTTTTCAAACCGGCAACCGGTCACAAATGGGGTCCCCCAGGGATCGATACTGGGGCCAACGCTGTTTAATATCTTCATAAGTAATCTGGATGACAGCATCAAGTGTACCCTGATGAAGTTTGCTGATGAGACCAAACTGAGTGGTGAAGCGGACACTCTGGAAGGGAGAGCCACCCTGCAGGATGACCTGGATAGGCCCGAAGCGTGGGCTGACAAGAACCTTATTAAGTTTGGCAAAGACAAGTGTAAGGCCTTGCGCCTGCGAAAACATAATCCAGGAGTGCAGCACAGGCTGGGATCTACCCGGCTGGGGAGCAGCTCTGTGGAAAGGGACCTGGGGGTCCTGGTGGACAACAAGCTCAATATGAGTGAACAGTGAACAGTGCTGCTGCAGCAAAGAAAGCCAAGAGGATGCTGGGTTGCATCAACGAGGGCATCGCCAGCAGAGAGAAAGAAGTCACTATCCCACTCTACTCAGCGCTTGTCAGGCCACACCTGGAATACTGTGTTCAGTTTTGGTCCCCACTAAGCAAAAAAGATGTGGACAGGCTGGAGAGGGTCCAGAGAAGGGCCACCAAGATGATCAAAGGACTGGGAAACTGCCATATGAGGAAAGGCTGAGAGAACTGGGTTTGTTCAGCATTGCAAACAGAAGGCTTAAGGGAGATCTTACCACCATGTTCCAGTAGTTAAAGGGTGGCTACAAAGAAGATGGAGACTCCCTTTTTACAAGGAGTCACATGGAAAAGAGAAGGGGTAATGAGTACAAGTTACTCCTGGGGAGATTCCGACTGGACACAAGAAGAAAATTTTTCACAATGAGAACAATCAGCCATTGTAATAGTCTCCCCTGGGAAGTGTTGGATTCCCCATCATTGGACACTTTTAAGATTCAGCTGGACAGGGTGCTGGGCCATCTTGTCTAGACTGTGCTTTTGCCCAGAAATGCTGGAACAGATGATCCTTGAGGTCCCTTCCAACCTGGCATTCTATGATTCTGCAATTCTTCCTCCTGCTTTTATTTCCTTTTTGACAATATGTGAAGCCCTAACTGGAAGCCCTGAATACTTATAAACATTGCTCCAAGGAATTCAGGTAGCAAGGAAGAACAAATAAAATGGGACCATTGCAGCCTTTGTCCTCTAAAGCCACCCTGATTTGCAAAATAAAAGCAATAGCTTTCCAACATCACAGTTCAGCTTTACTTCCTGGAAGTAAAGCTTACTCCCCAGCTTACAGCTACTGCACAGGGAACAAGTGGATGTATATCATCTTTCTGTTGGGGAACATGGGCATAAATGAAGCTTATGGAGGTATCTCCCTCTGCCCTGTTTCATGCAGTACCATTACATTAGAAATGTAATGGCTGCATATGACAAAGATTGGGTAGACTCAAAGTTTGCACCAATTCTAAACAGACCAATAACATGCACGTTAAAGGACCATCAGCTGGAGCAAAGAAAGAGAAAGCAATAATCTACTTCAAGTGCAGCATTTAGCATCTGTCTGGTACGTGACAGTTGATGTAGTCCCAGGAGATGAGCACAATGAAACCCATCTTCAACAGCAAGAAACCTAATTTTTACCAGAGTACAGGTCACCACCTAAGTTTAATGAATTGCACTATGACAGTCTTCACTTTTTACTCCCTATTACTACAAGGTAGACTCTGCTGTATTTTAGAAATTATCTTGGCTGGCAGAACCAGGCACTCGGTACAGAAACAAAATACAATTATGAATTTTAAAAGAGAGCATGTAATTTCCTCCTTCTCAGCTTCTCAACAGATCAACAGATCTAATAATACTGGCTTTCACTTAGAAAATCAATATAGTTTCCTTTTCTCTCCTGTTGTGTTTCTCTCCTATTTCCTTCTTCCTTCCTTTCCTCTCTTTCTTCCCTCTTTCCTCCCTCCCTCCTTGGCCATTAAATGTTAATGAGCAGTCTGTTTAGTTCCATGAAAAGTCCTCTGGTGGTATACCACAGGGGTACTTTTTCCTGTTACCAAACATGTGCATTATTATGTTGCTATCACCTAGGAAAATAACTTCTGTCAGTACCAGCCTATCTACAAGAGTAATACGTCTCATAAAGGCCACAGTCATAAGTTCTGATCCAAAGTCTGCTGAAGTATACAAATAAATCACAAGTAGGTTCTCTGGGCTTTGGATCAGATTGGCTGTGCACGCATAAAAAATCACTGCTAAACAGTAGTGGCACCAAGGATGCAAAAATCCCACAAATAGCCATGAAAAAGGTTGGCACTTACTCTTAAATAGCAAAAAGGCATTTATTTCAACTGTAAAGAATAACACAGAGATCCTGAAAACTAAGGACTAGACAGAAATAAACTAAAGAAAGACAAATATAAGGATAAAAGACTACTGGATTATACCACTGGCCAGTCAGTCCCCGCAGCTGCCAGTAGATAAATTACCCTAATGTCCAAAAGGATACAGAAGTAATTCTGTTTTTTTGCTCCCCAGGTTCTCATTTTTACAGAGCTTCAATTTTTATAAAATGAAGCTCCTAGGTATCTCCAGAAGAACATAATACCATAGGAAAGTGGGATTTCTTTTTAGCATCTTTTAGCAGGATTTGGTATCACACTTCTGTGTGAATTTCAATACTTATTATGTTTGCATAATGGTAAGGATAAGAGGAGGTGATGGGCAGGAATTTGTTATATAGTATTATATTGAGCCATATGGATTCTTACACAAAGCCATAGCTGTATGCGTGCTTATCCCCAATTTCTTATCATTTTTTATTTTTTACTTTAGAAAGCCAATTCTAGTTCATAAAATGACTCTTTAGCAAGGACTTTGACTGCAGTAGCAAAAACTTTAATTCTCTTTCCCTTTCTCCGCCAAATAAAAGAAAATTCTTTGAAAAATATTAAAAAACACCGCCCCACACCCCACCCCCCCAACGTTCCACAAACATTCCTGCACTAATGGTATTACTTTATTTGGACTAAGCATAGTTTCAGTGTAACAATTCTGTTTCCATTTTTTCCACAGACTTTATAACAGATACTTTCAGAACTGGCACAGCATTGTCAGTGGATATATACGACTCTTCCTCTGATAATATTCCATGTTAAATTTAAATAATACCATTATGTGATTAGTCTTTTTTTGAGACTGTCATATCCTCAAAAAAACCTCTTCACCAGCTCTGCCACTGAGTGAGGTTTTACCCAGCCTTGACATGATAACAGCGTTACATAAATTACACGGTAGGTATTTCTTCCACGTATTTCTTCCACAAACAAGTTGTGTGAATCTCTTTTTTTCCTTTGCAGGTCTACAAAAAAGCCCAACCGGGTTTTAACATCTTTCAGTATTAAGAACTTTCAAAGTCACTTTCAATGCTGAACTGTTATTCTGAAGAACACATAGCTAAAAGCTATTGAGCAGCAGGTGTAACTCACCTCAGATGGGGAACTCGCTGTCCATTAACAGCATTTACCTTCACAGCTTCTCCATTCTATCCTACAGTGGAAGCTCTTTGAAACAAGAATGGAAGCAGCACTCACTGCTACGGGGCCACATGCTTAATTCCTGTATCTCTGGGCAACTGTGGTCTCACATTTATCTCAGTCAGCCGGTAAGTTCTTGACCCTCTGTGAATGTTGTGGTGATAAAACTGGCCTAAAATGTCTTGCTGCTGTTAGCAACACTGCTCTTTACGACTTATTTTCTGAAACTAAGAATTAAGTCACTGCACTGCTTGTATTGAGAAACAAAGAAACTGTCACCTAACCTACTCCCTCTGAGCCAAAAGTTTGTAGTAGGGATTCCAGTTTTCATATCAATATTACTTTAAATTCACTAAACTCTTTAGTGGCTTAGTGTGGTGTTATTTTTTTCTTTTCATCTATGGCTAATACACAGAATAACCATCTTCCATGAAGATTTGTGTCATCATTTTTCTTTTTCTTTTCTCTGGGGAGAAAAAAATCTTCTCCTTTCGTTTCTACACACAGGAAAGTAGAAGAGGATCAGAAGAGCGTGTTACTTTCCTTCCCTCACATTATTTCCCAGGGATCAAATACATAGGGTACTTTTTACCACCTACAAATATAGTCTTTATTTCTTCTTACTAAGTAAACCATTCAAGGAGGAAGAGATCTAGCATACTTTATCACAGTTGGATAAATTAAAGGCATGTTCCTTGGTTTATTTATCTATTTCAAGCAGGAAGTTGCTATGGCAGGAGCAAAAGGAGCACACGGTATTCCTGAAAAATTAACATCATCTAACCATCAAACCTCTCCCCAGTGCAGAGGAGCAATTATCTTCTGCCACAGAGTTACGCTATCATTCACATAAAGGGAATTAGCCAGTCCTTAGAGGGGACTGGATGCACACAAGTGACTTCAGTACCACGTAATCTCAAGTATTCAAGAATCCCAACACTTCCAGGTTTGTGAAGGCTTTCATACAAGCAGATTAAGTTTTAGTGAAATTCTACCTACTGATGCTTCTCCTTTCTTTTTCCCTGTTAGTGGAAAGTATCTATTTTATGCTCAGGACAAAATTTATGCCACCCTAAACACGTTATCTTGAATGTAAACGTTACTTTGTTATGTTATCTTGAAAGAAGCATTTACAATTACTGAAATACTCTACAGTAAACATTTTCTGACAAGACTCTTCTCTGTTCAGTCTGTAAGGAATTGGACAGCCATAACTGAAAAAAAAACGGGTCTGTAAGCTGCTGGGACAAAATCTCCCCAATGTATGTCTATTGTGCAGCTAATTGAAATGTAGTTAATCAAGTTCAAGAGACCAAGCCATGTTAGAGTTCATAGGTTCCCAAATTTTCACCAAAAGCTCCCTAAATATCACTGCCTGTGCCCTGAGGCACTGTCAGCTTGACTAAAGTGAGCAACCAAAAGCAAAGCCCTTTTGGATTCCCGGACTAGTCATCCCTTGCCATGATCTCCCAAGGCACAGACCTACCCGGTGTGCACCTAGTGACCCTCACACTGTGCAGCCAACAGCACCAAGATGAAAGCAAAACTCTGCAGCTGTGTCTCCTGCCATTCGAGAACATTCAAGTGGATGTCCATTTTAATGTAATATCCCAGCAGCTGCAGCCAGACAGTGTATTTGGGAGAACAGGAGTTAAATACCCTCTTCAGCCCCCCCAAAATTATTCATGATCCATATTTTGCATTTTCCATGACAAGGCCTGAGAATATTGACAAGGGAAGGAGAGCATATAAAAATTAGACATCATCATTTGGTATAGACTTTGGTCAATAGAAGTCTTGTGACTTCAGTCAGAAGAGGAAAATTTTTCACAATGAGAACAATCAGCCATTGGAATAATCTCCCCAGAGAAGTGGTGGATTCCCCATCTATATTATAAAACAAGAAACTCAGTTTGCATATAAAAAATAATAACCAAGAAAATCAGAGAAGAAAACCTCACCTAGTTTATGCAAAGTATAAACCAACCACGTACTGTTTTAAAACATTTTTTTCTTTTTTTTTTTTTTCTGAAAGAACTTCTCTTGTGCTTACCAAGTGCACTCTACACCACAGTGTATGTGTCACAGTCTCTCAGTGCTCTCATTCTTTGAGGACCTGTGTATGACTTTTTCCTAACCAGGGCAACTGTGGATGACTAATGTAGGCATTGATTGCAATTGGGGTGGAAAGTGTGGCAAAATATTATGATGGTCAAAGAGGAGATATAAGGCCGAGTTTCCAGCCAAGGCATATTGCACAGGCAAAGCATACTAAAGCCCAAGTACTGAATCGATATCTCTTGGTATAGTTTTGAAGATATGAAAAGATTAGTCTCACTCCTGAACGACTTGCATGACATTTACACAGAGATTTCATTCTGAAGGGGCTGATCAAAAAACTCTGTAGGTTAATTAGAGGATTCTTCTGCATCAATTCTAAGATAGGGAATAACATATTAGGTTAGAAATAGGTGGGAGCTTGGGGGTGGGAAAGCAAGGCAAAAGCACTATGTAAATTAAAGTTTTGGAGAAAATGTAGACAGCTTCTTGCATATGTAATTGTGACCTCTTTTTTAATAATTTCTCTCTGCTGTAGGCAGGAACAACCTTTCCCTTCATGAGAATCAGCTTTATGTTGGAATAATACCCAGAATCTCTTAGTTTCCAGTACAGCCTACCTCCCTGTGGGGAAACATCAAATCTAGAAGACTCAGTGAGTGGAGTTTCCATGGAATTGTTTCTGCAAAGAAAAGATGTTTTTGACTTCAGAGAAAATACTGCCAGTCTGTGACTGTGAGTCACAGAGATCTGTTGAAAATGAGTTTTTTTTCTGTATTGCCTCTTTACTTCTGTTAATATCCTGTCACACCGCAGTTCTGATAAATAATTCCTTGACTGGTGGTTGGACTGGACTTCGAAACTCTTAATCTGTGGAGACTTGCCATACAAACTTGTATTGAGACTGACTCACCCTTGTCATCTGTTCTTGTATTTCTTTCCTTCTCCATTTTAGTAATGATCCGTCTTTTGTGTGAGACTTACTCAGAACCACAGAACCACAGAATAGTTGAGGGTGGAAGAGACCTCTGGAAGTCATTGTCCAACCCTCCTGCTCAAAGAAGGTCATCTACAGCCTGTTGCCCAGGACCATGTTTAGACAGCTTTTGAGTATCTCCAAGGATGGAGACTCCACAGCTTCCCTGGACAATCTGTGCCAGTGCTGAGTCACCCTCCAAAGTAAAGAAGTGTTTCTTGATGTTCAGAGGGGGCCTCCTATGTTTCAGTTTGTGCCCATTGCCTTCACTCAACTCTCTCCAATATGTCCGTGTCTCTCTTGTACTGAGGAGCCCAGAACAGTACTCCAGGTGTGGGCTCACCAGGCTGAGTAGAGGGAAAGAATCACCTCCCTTGACCTGCTGGCAACGCTCCTCCTAATGCAGCCCAGGTTACCATTAACCTGTTTTTTGCTACCAGGGCACATTGTTGACTCATATTCAACTTGGTGTCCACCAGGACTCCCAGGTCTGTTTCTGCAAAGCTGCTTTCCAACTGGTTGGCCCACGGCATGTACTGGTACCTGGGGCTGTTCCTCCCCAGGTGCAGGTATTTGCACCTTCCCTTGTGAAACTTCCCGAGGTTCCTGTCAGCCCATTTCTCCAGCCTGCTGAGGTCCCTCAGCACTCCTCCCGGTTTTATATCATCAGCAGACTTGCTGAGGGTACACTCTGCCCCATCATCTGGAATGATGATGATGACAATATACAGTAATAGTCTTTTCCCATTATGCTGGACCTCGTAAAAAAAGTAATACGGACTTGTAAAGCCAAGTCAGAAAGAAAACCCTTCAGCAGAGCTGCATAAGCTATACATGAGCTTAGAGCTCCTGGGGCATTACAAGTGTTCTGCACGGGCACTCTGGGCACCCCATCTCATGTATGGGATCCACAAAACCGGGAGATGAGTTGTGCATACTATTCCACAGGTTGGAAAATTATATTCTATGACCGTATTGGCAACATCAGTAAGCGGAGCCTGAAGAGCACTGTCCTTGCCAGCCTCTGCGCTGTCAACCTGTAATATTACTGCCAATCCACCAAAGCAAAATACTGACGGACTCTGTGAGGGACTCATGATACTAGCATTCAGTCGCACATCAAGGAGGGATTTTGTTGACAATTGTGTCCTTGTCTCACTTCTTAGCTGAGCAGAATTTAATTAAAACACATTTCCTGAGAACATTTGACCACTGTTCAAATAACCCTCAGCTTGCAGGCACAGAGTACTGAGGGAGCTTTACTCCCTGCCCTTGCACGCTCTGCGTTCCGGTGCCATTCGACTTGACTGCAGCTATATATCTGCGTAAACTCACCCCTTCAGATCACGTATGACAAGTCCCTGTTCCATAATAAGTAGAGCCCATTGAAAGACTGTAAAGCATGATCTTGCCTTTAATTTGGTACATAATTTAATTTGGTATTAGGACAAACTCTTAGTTGCATAAAATAAATATTGCCGTTACACATACCACAATGGTTCCCTTGTTAATGCTGCTGCTGATTGCTACAAATTTGGCAGTTGCATTTCTCCAGATGTGCTACTTAAATAGCCATTTAGGACGGAGAATTTCCACCCTCTGCCTTATACAGTTTTATAGTTCTCATCCTTGTACATACTGGGCGTTTGATGGAGCGTAATAAGATCTTACTCTATTTTAATGTGTTTTGAAACCAAAACGTTTCTTTACAAATATTGCAGGAAACAGAGTGACATCAGCAGTATAGTGCTGTCTCCTTTGTATCTGACCAGGACTGAAATGGTGGTAGCTGACACTGAAAACAAATTTACCCATTTTCAGCTGCGTTGGTCTAATGAGTGCTTAAGGGATACCTTATGAAGGAGCTAAAGAAAGGAAGAACTTGCATTCAAGAAGGGTGATTAGTATTGTGGGTTCCTGTGAAGCATTAACCCGACAGCCATGCACAAGTCAACAGTATTTTTGTTCTCTCCTCTCCACTGGGGGTATTGTTTCAAAGAGGGTCATCAGTTTGCAAGTCTGGCATCTACTTACATTGTTTAAAAATCTTACAAGACCCCCATTAGAATAATAGGTCCTGACACTTATTTCCTAATTTGCTGTATGATATAACTACTGTGGACAACTGTAATCATACTCCAACTGCTGCTTTAGAAAGAGGTTTTTAAAAAATTGCTCCATTGATCTGAGATGTAATCTGCATCTGTGATGCTATAAACAATATGTCCTGTGGGATGACAGGATTAATATTTTATTAATAACTCCTTGCACAGCCTCCTACAGGAGCTGTGGAATGTAAAAACAACCTTCATCGAAGCAGAGGATGAAAAGTAAGAAGTGGATATATAAATAACCTTTAAGAAACATCTGGCCATTTCAATATTTCACAAGCTGGATTTCCGCTTAAGATTTTGGCTTTTAAACTGCAGGTTTGCTGCCCTGCACAGCGTTTAAAGGATGCTTGCTGCCAACTTGAAACCCGGTCAGTCATTTTCAAGAAAATCAGATTACTTGGTTTGAAGGATAGCATTTGTCAGCCTTTGAGGTCTGACAATCGCATTGCCTACTTTAAAAGGATGTTTTTCTCCTGAGCATCCATATGCTATAGATTCACTCAAACGAAACCAGGAAACTGAGGGGGAAAATGAGCCGAAGTTTTTGGCCTCTCTGTGGCACTGCGCAGGCTTAATGCAATACATCTAATGCAATTGGTGAAACACGCTACGCAGCTGAAGATGAAAGGACTTACAGGGGGAGATCCAGTGTTCAGAGATTAAGTGCCTCTTTCTCTTCACTGGCCATATTGCAGGAAGGCACCTTTCAAAGGGCAGTCCAATCTGTCCAGTTCAATTGGTTCTCTCTTAATGGTAACGGGGACGATGGTCACAGATAGCTCTGCGCTAGCAGTTAGAGCACTGGGTGAGGAAGCAGTGACTTGGGTTTATTCCTCCTGAAGGAGTCGTGCCAGGACATTAGGAAAACGCCTACCCAGTAAAAGACAGCAGTGGTTATCCTTTCCATAAAAGCTGGGCTGCTGTGGCCTCTGGGCAGCAAGGGACCTCAGCTCTCAAGGCAATCAGCCTGGCTTTCACCTTGTTGGTTACGGCATTTAGTGGAGGGGAAGGAGGCCAAGGGAACAGCCTGAAGTCCGGTCTCTCCTTCTAGGTCCGGTGTTTGCCTGTTATTCAGAGACAATCTAAGTTGAGAGGTGGGGAAGCTGCATCTGGAACCTCAATTTCAGTGAGCTGCGCTAGCTTGCAGGAAAATTGCACCACATTGCAGGAAGAAGAAAGGAGCTGTAGGAGAGTAGATAGAGTAGTTACAGTTCATGTAGCAGCCTGCAACTTTGGAGACTGTAAGCTGTAAACTTTGGAGTGTGTAAGATGAAGAGTACAAGTAGATAAAAAGAAATTTGAATGTATTTCAAAAGGGTGTTATAATGGAAAAGTATTGTTTGACAGTATAGTTCATTTCACTTTAACTAATTAATAGCAGTGGATGCTTCCTTAGAAAACAAAAACCCCAACAAGTGATACTTGAGTGTGACGAACATGATACGATGCACTTAGGCAGAGACGGACAGCCCTGCTCCTCATCCACACCAGCACTTCTGCACTCCACTTACAGAAAAAAGCCAGCGATTTCTGACATCTAGAATAGCCGCTTCATGGGTTATAGAAATATGTCAGAAGGAAAAAGAAAGATGTTTGGGAAATGACAAAGACTTCTTTTTTCCTGATTGCACCTCTGTCTTTAAACCAGCTAAGTGCATAAGCCTGTAAATTGTAGGGCCTTCAGTTCCCAGTAACCTCAAGGGGCAGCTTAGCTAGAACCAGGCCCTACATGTGTGTACTATTATATCTTAGGTTAAAAGAGCATCTACTTAAACATACTCCTATAATGTGCCAGTTTATTATAAAAGCACATACAAAACTTACACAATTATGTGATTGCTCTGGGATGCTCAGCAAAGAGAAAGCAGTTTGTGTTTTAAAGAACAGATACGAAAGGGTGAGGAGGATATGCAGGTGCAAGCATGACCTTTAAAAAAGTGATTACAGCTGTTTTTTCTAGATCTGCTACTGTTGAGTTGGTTTTGTTTGTAACTATTCCATCTCTAGGCATATATTCTAGCGCCATTATGCAGTATCATTATGACACACAAAAGAAACCTAACATTATCCTCCCAGGGACACAGATTCATCATACACCACGGTGCAGTCACCTCTGGGAATATTATAAGGAACTCATCAGCTAGGTAGAAAGCGAAAAAGTGTGACACGAAGGAAACTGATTCACCAAGGACAAATGCGTGAGCGCCAGTGATGCACTGTGCTGCTCGAAGGAAGCTGTGGAGGTGTTCTGCGACAGCATGCTGGCAAAAGCTGATTTCTCATATTGTCACGTTAACATAAAACGTGAATGCTAGGACAAATACAGAGCCTCCACTAGAAGCCGTTAGTTGGGTGAGCAGGTGATGCTGCGCGGCTGCATTGCTATGGCAAGGACTGTTCAAGGCTCGATGAAACAACAGGCTCTGCTTGTCCACGCTGTGTCCACAGATACAAAGGAGGCTAAAAGCAGGACAAACGCAGAATATCCAACCCTCGGGCTGCTCCGACAGGAAAGTCGGCAGGTTCCAGCTGCTGACAGTCCAGCTGGTCAGAGCTGCTCAGCAGCATGAGAAAGACAGCGCTGCCAGCCCGCACAGCTCTACTATAAACAGCTTTTCCCTCAGACAGAAGCAAGCACGCATGACCGCAGGCTTGCAGTAGTCCGAGAGACAGAAAACGAAATCAATTTGATCTCAAATTGTCTGCAATGAATGTCCAAATAAAAGCAAAACATGTTTTAATGTCTACGCAAAGCAAAGCAGTTTGGGTTTCAAAATGGGATCCAAAAGCTTTGGAGGAGTAAGTGACTGACAAAACTCACGAGATGTTATGAACTTAGAGTTACAAGAAACCTTCCATGTCAATTTTGAATTGTAGGTGCAAATCAGACAAGCCCTAGAAAGAAGTCTGAGTGGCTTAAGAAATTCTTCCCTCACACGGAATTTTCTGCTCCACTGGATCCTACTGCATTTCCATTCAAAATAATTACAGTAGTCTACATCGCCCAGATGATAACATTAAATTATTTCTACATATTAATCCTACGTATATTTTATGTCAGGGCACAGTGGTAAGAGCTTGCCCAAGGAACACTCACCCTAGACAGAAAGTGAGTTGATAAAATAAAAACTACCTCATCCTTCCAGGTTCCAGATCCAAAATGAGGACATATTAGGGCTTTCAGAGAAAAGACTGCCATTTTATTTTCAGAAAAGTTAATACAACTTTTCTAGGTCTCACAAAAACCACATTTTTGTCTGGAATCCTCCCTGCAGTCCCTCCTCCCACAGCCTCAAACAGTCAAAAATGGGGAAATGACCTAGCATAGAAAATAACTCTCTTAGACAAGTGGTTGATGATTAATTAACAAAGTAGTTAAGGACTGAAAATCTGGGTAACTTCAGGAATGGTTGGCAGTATTCTCTTTGTCTACGCAACAACACATACACTAGTGCTGTTTGAAAGATGATTAAATAGGGTCTTAAGTTGCCCCAAAGCATCACAGATGTGTAAGACTGAAAGGTCATCTGGGTCCTTTCCTTCATTACAGGATCAAGTATAATTAGACTATCCCTCACTAATGCTTGCCTTCCCCATTTTTTTTTGCAGGAGCTTCAATGAGAGGGATTCCACAGCCTTCCTAAGCAACCCGAGTTTAGCTATTGTCAGTTAGTTTTTCCTAATATTGCACCTAGACCTACTCTTCTGCAAATTAAACCGATTCATCCTTGTCACTTCAGTGGAATGAAGACACACTGATCCCTTTATAACAACTTTTAAATATTTGAAGACTGTTATCATACTCCCTTTTCTATACTAACGAATTTCCTTCAGTTTTTTTCCCAATGAGTTTGGGCTTTCTTAGGCTCCCATCACTCTTTTTGCTTCTTCTCTGGGCCTTCTCTCAATTTATCACTGTCTTTTCTACAAGTGTGCGGCCCAAGGATGAATACAGAAGTACAGCTGAGACCTTCCTAGTGACAAGTAGAGCAGAATAATTGCCTCCCATGCCTTATACATCATTCCTGTTAATTCACCTCAAAATGCATGGGTTTTGCAACAACCGCATGTTGTTAATTCAGATGCAATTATAGCTGACTGCCATACAGCCACCTAACCAGACAGTTCCCATTTTGCATCTATATGCCTGGTTTTCATTTCCCATTGCAGTAATTTGTGCTTGCCGTTACCTTGTATTGACAAATTCTATTTGATTGATTTCAAAACATTTCTCCAATTCATCAAGCTCATTTTGAATTCTGATTATGTCACCAAAAATTCTTGCAACTACCAACATGGTTTCCTCTGTAAATTTGCAAATGCCTCCCTTTCTTCAGTCATCCAAGATATTCGTGAAAATAGTGCAGGATATCACATCTAGGAAGAAGTTTTGTTGGATATACCTTGATAGGCTCTATGGAATTACTTTATGTTTTCACATTACCATTAATTTTGTAAAAGTCTCCATCATTCTTGGTTGTGCAAAAAAAGCTATACTTGCATGCATTATTTTGGATCTGCTACTACCATAGACTGAAACAATAGCTCTGGAAAGTGTAAACCAAACCATTCATCTTAGTGAGATATTAAAGATGAAGTTTCAGGACAATTAAATGTCAACATTAATTTTCACTGATGATCAACTTTGTAGAATCAAGCTAATACACTTGTAATTTCTCTTATAATGTAAAATAATGAGGAGTCTGCACAGGGACAGCTAATTGCCATCGGGTATTATAGAGTGATTCCTCACCTAATTGCCAAACGCTCCTAGTTTTGCCATGATAATTTTTCCAATCATTTAATAATTTTTACACACTGAAAGTAGAATAAATATTCTCAATGCATTTCTGAGTATTTTTGCTACTCACTTTGTTGCTGCTAAAATACACACATTCAGATTTTATTTAGAAACATTCAGATTTTATTTAGAAAGATACTCAATTGTTAATGTGATATAAATTGGTCATAACTATATGGTAGGGCTGATTTGAAGTTCAATTTTAAGTCAAGGGATATCTTTTCAATGATTTCAGCTGCCTCTAGTTCAGGCTGTTAGACTAAAGTTCAAAATTTCAATATAGGTAATTAGTTGCGGTACAATTTAGTACTTACACAGCAATAATTAAAATGTTATTTACATAGAAATTTATCTGTGGGTGATAGCATAATAAAGCTGCTAACTGGGTATTTAATATTCATACAAGCCTTTATTTTAAGACTATAAATCATTGCGATTTAATGATGCTTGAACAGGAAATAAACTTTCAGCATAAGCGATATTTTGCCTGGGACACAGAACACTTTCTCAGCCAACTTCCTTATATTGACTCATGCTTGTAAAGTCAATGGAATTAAAGCGAGGCTGAATTTGCCTGCAGAATATGAATGAGGACGTAGCCGGCTCTCTAACTGGTATCCATTTTCAGATATCTTGGGAGACAGAAAGAAAGGAGGGAGGGAGAGAGGGAAGGAGGGAAGGAAGGAAGGAAGGAAGGAAAGAAGGAAGGAAGGAAGGAAGGAAGGATGGTAGGATGGTAGGAAAAAGGAAGGAAGGAGGGAAGGAAGGAGAAAGAAAGAGAAAGAAAGGAATAAAGGAAGGATGGTAAGAAGAAGGAGGGAAGGAGGGAAGGAGGGAAGGATGGTAAGAAGAAGGAGGGAAGGAGGGAAGGATGGGAAGGATGGGAAGGAGGGAAGGAGGGAAGGAGGGAAGGAGGGAAGGAGGGAAGGAGGGAAGGAAGGAAGGAGGGAAGGAAGGAAGGAAGGAAGGAAGGAAGGAAAAGAAAGGAATAAAGGAAGGATGGTACGAAAAAGGAAGGAAGGAGGGAAGGATGGAAGGAGAGAAGGAAGGAAGGAGGGAAGGATGGAAGGAGAGAAGGAAGGAAGGAAGGAAGGAAGGAAGGAAGGAAGGAAGGAAGGAAGGAAGGAAGGAAGAAAAGAAGGAAGGAAGGAAGAAAAGAAGGAAGGAAGAAAAGAAGGAAGGAAGAAAAGAAGGAAGGAAGAGAAAGGAAGGAAGGCTGGAGGGAAGGAAGGAAGGAGGGAAGGAGAGAAGGAAGGAAGAAAGGAAGGAAGAAAAGACGGAAGGAAGGACGGATGGACGGACTGGAAGTCTTTGAAAAACTGAAGATTGTGTAATTGTGCTGAATACATCAGTAAATACCCAAAATTGTTACCACAGGATCTAACAAATCAGTACTTTCACCTGTTTAGTAAACACAATAGAGGGAGAAAAATAGTTAGCAGCAGTAAATGGGAGGTACCAGGCTGGAAACTGGAGTTTCTCAGTTCTGCTAATTCCAGCTACTGATGACGTGACGTGTGAAAACATGCCATTACAGGGAGGTCCAGTATAGCATATGGGAAAAACAGCTGACCTTGAGAACTGAAGTAGTAAAAATGGCATGAAATTCAACAATGCAATTTGCAAAATCGTACATTTAGAGACTACTAGTGGGAGTTTCTGTTACTAATGAGTTTCTCACCATAGGAAAAACACGGGGGAGGAGGAGAATCAGATCATGTCTGACAGTCTCAGAGGACTGTAAACAGACAGTATGATGGAAAGGCCAGTGTGTTCTGAAGCTCCAACCAAGCAACTCCTAGTAAAGATAGGAAAGTATTAATGTCCCTGCACAAAGTCCTGGGGACAGTTCATCTGGGTTAAGTGCAGGAGATGCTGGTCACCCATGCTGAAGACAAAAGAATTTTAGCTGAAGCATGGGTGAACAGAAAAAGCTAGTGCAGCGATCAAAAAGGGACAAGAGACTAGACTATCTTGGTTTAATTTAAAAAACTAACAGGAGAATGCTATCAGTGCAGGTAAATAAATATTGGCAATAGAAAAGAACTCTCCAAAAAACAAACAAACCGATTCTATCAGAAGAACCAGATGACCTCAACGGTCCGCTAACACAGCTACCTTGGAAATGTAGATAAGGCTGAAAAGTCAAGAGTGAGTTTCTCAGATAGTCTTTCAAGTGGATCTATGAAGCAAAATATCACAACTACTTTTAAAACAGAGTTTGATTAATTTTATACTAGAGTTCGATGGCATGATCACCTGTAACACCAGAGTGTCGGACTTTGGGAGTCCACACCTGGTCCCAATAAGAAAAACCTGAACAGTTCAATGAAAGGAACTTAATCACACTGGAAAATCCTGCTGACGTCATTTACAAGGGCTAAAGCTGAGCAACTGGGAGAAGAATATTTTGTTTACGTGAAACATTTATCAAGGAGATGGACCAAAGTATACTGCAGTTCAGAGCTCTTCTCTGTATGATCACTGAATCTCATGCAACGTGTTTCCAGTCTACCTAACCATTTGTTGAAGAGAATATGGCCAACTTAACCTGAAACAAGTGACTGGAACAGAACTTACTGGTAGATTATTATTTGGAACAAAGGTATTTATTCATGTTTACGTTTGAAATCGGTTTGTGAAGTGAATGACATATTTTTGAGACAACAATATAACTCAGTAGCACAGGACTTCAAAGTGAGTTTTTTAATCTGTTGGCATTTTAAAAAGGATTTTGCTATTTCAGCTACAAATCCATCTACAGGTTGCTAGCTATAAACCTGAGGTTTGAAAAATAATGTTTTCCGATTGCTGGATGCAGGATGTACTTTATTTGTATTGACTTTCACACCAGGAAACCATATCAAAGCAAAGCTTTTTTCCTAATAGCAATATTTCAGATTGAATAATAAATTATGAGGAAATAGAAAACACCTTCAAATCTTTTTCTAGAAGGTAGTTAATGAATACAGCACAGTGTAAATCTCACTATTCTTCATCAGCATTTGCGTTTATGTACTGACCTGTTGAGTTGGCAAGCTCACCAGCAGGTTTATATATGTAACTTTTAACACATCTATAGATATACCAACACTCTCACAAATGGAGGACAAAGAGAATATTCTTAATTGATTGACGGTTTTGACGGCACCAAATTGGGACCAATCTTATCCAGAATAAGCACCAAAAAGTCCCCTTCTTTATGTTCTATTTAACTGTGATAAAGCAGGTAAGTGCCTTCCCTCATCGTATGTTCCTATGAAACGTGCAGTGGGTGTGCTGGCGTTTGTGAGCCCTCGAGGGCATGCCAGCTCAACGCACCATGGTAACCACGCTGGAGAGTGACCCTGACATTTAGGAAAAGGCAGCTGGGAGAGACTGCGAGATAGTCAAGGAAACACTCCGCTGGCTCTTTCTCCATTAGTTACTTGGGAGGAGAAAGAGTTTCTCCTGGAAACACGGGAGATAAAGTGGCAAACCGGCAATTGCTTCGTGCAGCCATTAATGAATGTCAGGGAGAAGTAGGCAACAAAACACTATACAATCATTTGATGGTGGGAAAAAGAAGAATTTTATAATGCAAAAGGGAAAGAAGTCATGGCTGCACCATAAGAGAGGAAAAAAGCCAATATGACAAAAAGTGTCAAATGGAAAGGGCTGGGAGATTGTTCTAGAGAAAGGGATGGAGGGAGAAGACATGGGAAGTCATCCAGAAAAGCTCTTTCCAGCACATGCTCCGCAGCTTCTCTAGACAAAGCAAATGATGTCAAAGGGAACTTCAGATGTGTGATCAAGCCACTGCAACAGATTATCATCGGTTCCTTTTATGCAGAGGAGAATGAGTATTGATCTCATTTTGATCAGATACATGTGGTATGGTCACATTAGGACTGGCAGGTGTAGAGATCCCTTCTTGGTGGTTAAATGTGCTGGTAAAGGTTAGTTATGGTAACGTACTGAATCTGTTTGAAGCAGGTACTTACAGCTGAAGAAAACGAACGGTTGCATTATTTAAAGTATGTGCCCCCTCCCCAGGAAAACATGTTACATATTGTCTATTGCCTCTTTGTTCTGGTCACCTTCGATCTGTTGTGGATACCCTGAAAGCAGGTAAAATAACAATCACAGAGGTAATGCGCTCATGCTCCTGTTTAGAATGCTCTGTTCACACATACCACAGCCCTACTGTAATGCTAGCTTTCATGAGGATATATTTGAATAACAATAAAAAATCCTTGCTTGTAATTTTTCACTGACAAGCACTCCAGCTATAAACATTTGCTTTCCTGAAAACTGACAGAAAAAAAATAGCTTAAAAAAAAAAAAAAAGGAGATTGATCATACTGTGCTGCGTGCATGCAAAGTGGCCAGAACTTGTACAAGCAGGCAGAAAATCCACTCTGTTCTGAAATAGGAGGAAAGAATTTATGAACCATTGACCCAGTATTCCTAAATACTCCAGCAACAGTATTTTTTTTTCCATTTTTCCCTTTCAGTTACTCAGGCAGGGTAATGCACAGTGGGCTTTTTGCTGTCGTGTGCTTGTTTTTGCCATTAACTCAGTAAAAATATTTGTTGTCAGTCTCTGCACCCAAACCCTGAACTGACTCCTTACACAGGTAGGGAAATACCAGAAGTTTGAAAACAAATTCCCAAGTCCTTACATGTAAATGATTCTCCTTTCTCTTGTCCAGAATTCCACCCGTTGTCCCTCTCTTTACTTCTCCATTTTTAACATCTTCATTTTCCTAACTGCCTTTTTAAAATGTCTCTGGTTAACACAGTTTTCACCAGATAAAGCTCACTGACAGAGAAGCACCACATTCAGAGGGAAAACAGCATAGCTCTTAAAGGCAGCATTTATGATAAATCATGGAAGAAGACAGCCAATTGTTTCTGTGGCTCCTAAAATAGGATCAATGCCAGGCAATATCAGATCAAGCCATAGTTTAATTTCTCATAAAGAAAGCTCTTGGAAGAGATCAGAAAGAGGACGCCACAGGATGAATATGGAGTTTGTTGCGAGCACAACAGTTGAAGCATAGCAAGAACTAGCTAAATATGTATGCAGCTAGATGCCCTGATCCGGTTTGTCACAAAAAGGACTTTGTGCACCTTTCACAGCTGAAAGAGATGCTCAGAACTGAACTTGCAATTCTGGCAACCAAACAATGGAGGGAACAGTTCAGCTGATAAATCTAGGGGATGTACAGTGCCACAGACACTTTCCCGTGGACTGCTGCAAATTAACAGTTATAGACTTTGACAGCTTTCAGCAGGACTTTCTCCACGTGAATGGATGACTTTGAATGTGGAAGAGTGGTTTCATATGCACCACAATTGTAAAAAAAAGGCAAAGGGAAGAAAGGCTGTGAAATTCAAGGACAAGTACAGGGGCACAGAGCCTTAATTTGGAACCATACAGAATCATGGAATGGTTTAGGTTGGAACCTCCCACTAGACCAGGGTGCTCAAAGCCCCCTCCAGCCTGGTCTTGAACACCTCCAGGGATGTGGCATCCACAACTTCCCTGGGCAATTTGTTCCAGTGCCTCACCACCCTCACAGTGCAAAATTTCTTCCTAATACCTATTCTAAACCTACCCTCTTCCAGTTTGAATCCATTACCCCTCGTCCTATCACTACATGCCCTTGTAGAAAGTCCCTCTCCATCCTTCCTGTGGGCCCCCTTCAGATACTGGAAAACTGCTATAAGGTCTCCCTGGAGCCTTCTCTTCTCCAGGCGGAACAACCCCAGCTCTCTCAGCCTGTCCTCATAGGAGAGGTGCTCCACCCCTCTGATCATCTTTATGGCCCTCCTCTGGACCCGCTCCAACAGGTCCATGTCCTTCTCATGAGGGCTCCAGAGCTGGATGCAATATTCCACGTGTGGTCTCACGAGAGCAGAGAAGAGGGGCAGAATCTTCTACTTTGACTTGCTGGCCTTGCTTCTTTCGATGCAGCCCGGGATGCGGTTGGCTTCTGGGCTGCGAGCACACATTGCTGGCTCATGTTGAGCCTTCTCATCAACCAACACCCCGAAGTCGTCCTCCTCAGGGCTGCTCTCAATTGATTCTCTGCCCAGCCTGTATTTGTGCATGGGATTGCCCCAACCCAGATGTAGGACCTTGCACTTGGCCTTGTTGAACTTCATGAGGTTTGCACAGGCCCACCTCTTGAGCCTGTCCAGGTCCCTCTGGATGGCATCCCTTCCCTCCAGCATGTTGACCGCTCCACACAGCTTGGTGTCGGCAGCAAACTTGCTGAGGGTGCACTCCATCCCAACATCCATGTCACCAACAAAGATGTTAAATAGCACTGGTCCCCGTACCCACCCCTGAGGAACACTACTTGTCACTGCTCACCACTTGGACATGGAGCCATTGATATACTTTCTTTGGGATGTAAGCAGCTTTTCAACATGACCCCTAATTTTTTAGGGTGGTGTGGAAAGCTTGCAACCCTGGTACAGAAACAGGGCACAGATTTCTTTGGGAAAACTTCCTAGAATGGATCTCCCCATTGTAAATAATAAGCTGCATAACCCTCCTGTATGATTCAGGTTTCTTAGAACTGTGCTAACGTGCCAGTCACGACACTGCGTATACGCCAACTGTATATAAATAAACGCCACACAGCATCTCTCAGAAACTCTTGACAGAAAGTATTCTGTGTACAAATAAAAATTATTTCTGCCCCTCGCTAATTTACCCTCTTCGTCATGAATTACTACCAGTTACAGCAAGCCTGCAGACCGAACTAGCTACTGCTGACACCCGCACAACCTCCCGGCCTTTGCAACCGCGAGCAGGCGGAAAGAACCGCAACAACCGTGCTAACGCTTCACAAGAGAGCACGGGGTCCAGCCACCAAGCTACAAACTGGGCTGGCTCTAACCCACAGCTGAAGAAAAGTAGAAGCTTATTTTCACCTCTGAAATGAGAAGGCGACATTCTTTACACATGGCAGGGGCAGACCTATGGAACTGGAAGCGCCATTTCTGCAAGTTATTTTTAGAAAGGTCAGGATTTTTCAGTGGCTTAGATTATTTTTTCAGCAAAGGCTGATTCGTCTAAAATAAAACTGCCGATGGGTTTCCCTCATTTCTCAATTTGAAAAGTTTTGGAAAAATATTATTTTGTGGGGAAAAAAGTCGCATTATAGCACTTGAAAATGAAATTCCAAAGTACAGCATGAAAACAAGGTTCAAGTTTATTTACAGAAACATGCAGGAACTTAGCACTCAAAATTTAGAAATTGAAATAGTATGTGCTGCCCCTCCTATGCTCTGCTTAACTAAGTCAGGCGCACTTGCAAAATACCAAGCACACATCCCTCACTGAGTTTGTGGTGCTTGTGGCTTTGGGGACACCTGAGCCTCCAGGAGAGCTTTCTGCTGTCAAAGAGGGAGACTGCACTCCCCCTGCCCTCTCCTTCTCAGGACTCTTCCTCTTCCCCTTCATCTTCCTTCTCTCTGCGCTTCTGGCCATGCAGACCTGTCCAACCGTGCCTTTTGGAGAACTGCTTTAACCCTTATTGACTCATGGAAAAAAGAAGGGTTTGTTTTCTGTTGAATTAATGAGTTACAGCAAGGTCGTGAATGGCTTCGAAGTTGTGAGCACACTGCACAGAATTTGTTATTGTCCTTATTCTAGTACATTAGCAAACAGTGCATACTGAGATGAATGGGATTTGAATACAATAGGAAAAAAAAACCCCAAACTGCTAGAAAAACAGCAGAATAACCTTTGAGTAAAAATGTTCATAAGAAAGTCCTAAATAGGCTGTAGCAGGTGAGTAAAGCAAGGCCTTCTGTAAACATAAGCAATGGGAGAATTATTTGCTGGGCTCTAAACTTCACAAATCCATAAATCATATTGATATGGAGGTGATGATGATCTCAAAGTAATCATCTGTGCATTTTGTAAGCAAGTAGTCCTCAAGAACATATCCTTCCCACTGCAGCACAGATTGAATGCACTTGTAAATGAGAAATCACTCAGTAGTATCTACACGAGGGTACTTTTATGACCATTTTGAAGGGCAAAGAGGCTTAACCAGAGGGTGTGTGTAGTCTACTGTGAGATATCCACAATCTGCTTCTTTCATTTTACTTGCTGTATTCCCAAAGACAGCATTCCTAAAAAAGCTTTTAATTTTCAAGCGCATTTACTTAATGGGTAGTCCTACATCTTTCTGACCCCTGGCCAGACCTTATCAAAACAGCAGTGCCACACTATGCAAATACCTCACGTTTTGATTTCTACACTTCTGAAACCAATCCTCCTGTGATCTAGTTGATGCTCAGAATGAGATGCTGTGCAGTTTCTGAAAACGACCCAGCTGTTTCCTTTGCTTATAGCATTTAAGGAGTGAAATGAGGGATGGAACAGGTCTTATCAGAGTTCCTTATCAGGAACCTCTGGCAAACAGATCACTTAAATCTTTCTTGGCAGAAAAATGCTCAAATTTTACCAGTGAGGAGCCAAATACGAATACCAACATATGGTTCTTCCTACCTGTTCTACAAGCATCTGACTTTGAAGGGTCCTTGAATATGGGTTCCAATCCTCTTACCTCCCCTCCAAAAAAAAACCCCTTGTAACAGTTTTGCATGCAGGTTATCCAGCAAATAGCGACTGAATCAAAGTTAAACAAATTGCACTTTGCTGCTAGTTAGCCTTCTACTGCTCAAAGATCAGCTCTCCTGATCAAAAAGAAAGGATGCTCACAACATTCTTCCGAATCGTATCGCTTCATACGAATTCAAACGTCTGATCACAAATATACTGGATAGATATCCTGTGTTGAATAACATACTTTGTGTTGTTGATTCAGTACACTGAGATATCCTAAAAGGGATTTCTCTAGGGCCAGCAATGCCAGCATGTAGCTTCCCGCTTGAGGACACCTTGTCTCTTTAATGTGAACAGATGCGTAACACTGTAATTTCTGTTGCTGAATCATCAACCTTCCCAAAACCATAATAATGTCATAGGCTTTTTAATTAATGAGCCTGTGAATTTGATGAAAAAACACTGGAACCATGAGTGACTGGGTGATCTGGGGGATGTAAATACATGTAATGAGCTATCATGCAAGAAAAGGTGTGACAGCCCCTGAAGCATAAGGTCTACTAAAAAAGAAAAGACCCTCTGCAGAGCTATTTTTATATGAGTTAATAAAAGAATGCAGGTTATTTTGATTTCTTATGCTGCATCCTTTAGAGAAGGAACCCACAGGGCCCAAAAGTATAGGCTTTTCTTTATTACCCACAACAGATACAGCACATCAGTCATAATTATACTTGGTGAATATAAAACACAAAGTGATTTATTTCAGGGGAGGTGATAAAAAGACCAGACCTTCTCACAAAGTTATGCTGATACTGCCACAGTAGTTAGCTAGCAAGAAAAAATGTGAACTTAATTTGGTATGCATCATCTCTCCAGAGCACGGTTTTATCCAGCCAGTGAAGGCAGGAGGTTTCATCAGCTTTTGGCCAGGGTTCTCTAGGAGACATTTCAGCTTGGTCTGGCAGAACTGGCTATTAAATCAGTCGGTCCAGCAAGCAGCTCCTGGATCCCACCTCCCTCAGGCTCCTGCTGGTGCCTCCCATTCTCCCACTGCTGTGGTTTAGGCCAAATCCGCTAGTGGGGAAATGGGGGACCCCAGATGGGACCGACAGATGCTCCCCTCTACCCCTCTTCAAAGAGAGAGGCAGAGGAGGAAAAAGAGACTTATGAGTTTAGAAGGAACTAAACTACTTTAATGAAATATTAATAATAAAATAAAAAGAAATAATTAAATATATACAAAACCGTATCAAGCTCCCGAGATGACAATCACGTCACCGGCTGGCACTGGGGCAGTCCCAGGCTGGACTCAGTGACGGACGGGAACTGGATTCCGGATCTGCATTCAGGATCGGGATCACAGGCAGACGGACAGAGTCCTCCTCAGACGTCAGCCATTGAAGGAAGAGCCCCGTGACCCTTTGATCCCTCAGCTTTTAGACTGAGCATGAGGCAGATGGGATGGAATACCCCGTTGGTCAGTTTTGGGTCACCTGTCCTGTCCGCTCCTCCCCGCAGGTGGGACCCCACTATGCTTTTCCGCTTCCGCCCCTCCAACGGGGCAAATAACAAAGTTGATTGGCCTTGGGGGTTATGGCAATAAGTATAAGCAGGAGCCTCTCTGCATCCCATGCCTGGGCATCAGCTCGAAACATTGGTCTTATCACTCTGAGAGAGTGAACACTGTCTGCACAATATGCTGTTAATTTCAGTAGATGATAGAATAACACTTGAAATTAAAACATTAGGTCTTGTTTGGGCAAGAAAGAGAATGACATTTTCTCAGTACCACTGAAAATAAGGCCATTTTCATTTCTGAGCCAAACTACAGGCATCAACATTTGAAGGCATCAGTGCCAATTTCCAGGACTTAGCCTGGCAAAAACAGCCTTTCAACTGACAACTAAGGGTTTGTCTGTGTAGTGATAGTAACGGGGAATGATAAACTAGGGGGATATCTCCAGGGGGTGATGAATCAGACAGAATGATAACAATTTTAAGCTTAACAAGATTAGTTCAATGTTCAACATGGGAGCAAAACCAACAAACCATTACGTTTAGCCGTTATTACTGTGGAACATATTGGTGCAAGGGCCAGAAGAGCATCATCAATGTACTGCCAAGTTTTACTACTGAGATACACCAGGTATTAAAAATTAACTGAAACACTCATAATTAATTATCCTGATAGACAACAAGTTGTGTGTGAGTCAGCAGTGTGCCCTTGCAGCCAGGAAGACCAAGAAAGTCCAGGGCTACATCAGCAAGAGTGCAGCCAGCCGGACAAGGGAAGCGACTATCTCCCTCTGCTGCACGTGAGTGAGGTGACATCAAGAACGTGGAGTCCAGTTTCGACTTCCTCCCCAGCCCAGTATGAGAGGGGTATTAACCAACTAAGGGCCACTGAGATGATCAGGGGGCTGGAGGACTTCACGTACGAGGAGAGGCTGAGCTACCCGAGTTTGCTGAGGCTGGAGAAGAGAGGAGAACCCAGCTGGAAGTCTACTGCTATGTAAAGGCAACCTACAGAGCAGTGCACGGGGAAAGGGCAGGAGGCAACGGCTGCAAGTTGGAATAAGAGAAATTGCAGTTGGGTAAATGAAAAAAAAAAAATCTTCAAAATGACGGTGGAACACACTGCTCAGGCTGCAGCATCTCCCTCCTTGGAGATTTTCAAAACTCTGCTGGACAAGGCCTCAACAACCTGCTTCAGCTTTGAAGTTCACTCTGCTTTGAGGAGTGGGGTGGACCAGGCGATCTCCAAGGGCCTCTTCAAACCTAAATTAGTCTGTGATTCTGTGATTCATGAATCTTCTCCCCAGAGAAAAGGGAAATATGATTCACGTTCTGCTCGCAAACAACAAAATTGGTCGTTGAATACCCAGAGACCCAGGAGTTTATTCTAAAATCACCCTATGCTCAGGATCAGTTGCCAGTATTTATGAGGCAACTGTGTATCAGCGTATCACATCATGAATGGCAGAACAAACTGAACTTCATTCCCCTAAACGATGCGACAAAAAACATTGAACTGGCTGTGCTATTCATTTACATGGTAAATTCAATTTAAAAAAAAGTCAGCTTTTGTAATTCCTAGAAGGCTGTTTAGAATTTCTCACTGTTAGCAGAATTCAGGTCTGTTTTTTTCCCCTAAACCACATAACTTCTTTGTTGTGAACAAGAACCCAAATCCCAAGAGTAAAAACCAAAGAAATTTCACTGGAAAAAAAATATCTTTTTGTGGTGTCATTTGATAATTCTACATGTGAACATTCAGACTTGGAGTTTTCACAGACTATTATCAACCAGCCATGTTAAAAAAAACAAAGAACAAAACCCAGAAAACAGCATTTTATCATTCCTTCTGCCAAAAACAATGGAGACAAACAAAGCATCAATAAAAATTAATCTTTCACCTGTATGATAGAGCAATAATTGAAGTTCATATTGCTCGCTCTATCGTTTGAAATAACATGAGATTGCCTAACCTTAGTGGCACAGCTAAATAATGTCTAAATGAGCTTTGGTCATCAGTTAGTATGCAACTCATTTGAGGAAATGAACTTTCTCACTACACTTGTTTTTTCTACAACAAAAATGGTTGGAATTGCTTTTGGTACATGACATAATTTGAAAATATTCATGTAGTTATAAAATTTTTATTTTTGTCAATGTTTTAATGAAAAAAACAATGAAGGGTTGCTAAAATAAAGTCATTTTACTAATTAACGAGCTTCAAGAACCCCCTTATTCCTGAAAAAAATTGGATGCATCTGTAATGTGCACTTGCACTTTTCACTTCTTTCACACTGTATTTGTTTATGCAAATATATGCAAAGTCAGGACACAAAAAAACTAAAAATTCATGCTTGCACATGCAGGATTTGTCTATGGCTTAAAGCAGAGCCCTTAGAAGTACTGCAAAATGTTTCCAGTAACATTTATGCCTTCATTAGACATTTACCCAAGAGTCAAAATCTGATGATGAGTCACATAAATTACAGTATGTGAAACTGCTTTATTATGAAACTTCACCTTCAGAAATTGCATGATTTCAGCAGGTAAGTTTCAAGTTATTCCTCTAGTTCCATTTTACTTTCATGTCACAGCACCATCCCAGTGAAGGAGTGGATTGACCTGCTGTGGTTAAGGTATCCGAAATTTCTTATTTGATACAGAGAATTACATCTGCTCAAACTCAGATGAGTTTACCAAGCCAGTCAGATTTTCCTTAGTTATGGTGGATTAAACTTCACGCTTGCAGGATCCCAAGGCCCATTCATAACACTCCACTGGTACACAGAGGCTAATTTCTCAGGACTTTCAGGCAGGGGGTTGTAAGACACAAGAATAGAACTGGTATCTGAGGAACGGATGAACTGACAAAGCATAGGTCATCTGTTGAGAAATGTGCGTGTTGGTCTATGCCTCAAAACTGTAAGTCTGAGCCAGGTATAGTAGTTATACATACAGTAATTGATATCGCTTGCCCCAGGAATAAAATGATAAGACTAAAATAAATAAATACATTGTTATAAATAAATGAGATCAAAATCAATATGCCTCAGCTTCTAGACTTCTATGCCTTCAACGCACAATGTTGAAATTTGTGATTTTTCTTCAAATTCAGGAAGATTGTGGGGTTTTAAGTGAAAGCTAAATTTGTGTATTCCCTTCATGCCGTGAAGCAATTACCTGGTACTTCAGGAAACCCCCACCCACCACATACCACACCGACAGCAATACAATGGGCAGCCCCAGACACGAGTACCTGAGTGACATACAGCCCTCCCGCAAAAGCCTTGAAAATCCATGTCGCACCACGGCTGGAGGTGGGTTATGAGCCTGGGGCCCTGCTGAGCCCTGGCAGCAGAGGGCCTGGGGGGGCGGCAGGACCAGGGGCAGGGTGCTGCAGGGCAGGAGGCTGTAGGGCAGGAGGATTTAGGGGCAGGAGGCTGTAGGGACAGGAGGCTTTAGGGGCAGGGTGCTGCAGGGCAGGAGACTGTAGGGCAGGATGCTGCAGGGCAGGAGGCTGTAGGGGCAGGCGACTGTAGGGATAGGAGGCTGTAGGGCAGGATGCTGTAGGGGCAGGAGGCTGTAGGGGCAGGGTGCTCCAGGGCAGGAGGCTGTAGGGACAGGAGGCTGTAGGGCAGGAGGCTGTAGGGGCAGGGTGCTGCAGGGGCAGGAGGCTTTAGGGGCAGGGTGCTGCAGGGCAGGAGGCTGTAGGGCAGGATGCTGTACTTCAGGGGGCTGCAGGGCAGGATGCTGTAGGGCAGGAGGCTGCAGGGCAGGAGACTATAGGGCAGGGTGTTGCAGGGCAGGAGACTGTAGGGCAGGGTGTTGCAGGGCAGGGTGCTGCAGGGCAGGAGGCTGTAGGGGCAGGCGACTGTAGGGATAGGAGGCTGTAGGGCAGGATGCTGTAGGGCAGGAGGTTCTAGGGGCAGGAGGCTGCAGGGCAGGATGCTGTAGGGCAGGATGCTGCAGGGCAGGAGGCTGCAGGGCAGGGTGCTGCAGGGCAGGATACTGTAGGGCAGGGTGCTCTAGGGCAGGAGGCTGCAGAGGCAGGAGGCTTTAGGGTCAGGAGGCTTTAGGGGCAGGAGGCTGCAGGGCAGGGTGCTGCAGGGGCAGGAGGCTTTAGAGGCAGGGGGCTGCAGGGCAGGATGCTGTAGGGCAGGAGGCTGTAGGGCAGGAGGCTTTAGGGGCAGGATGCTGTAGGTCAGGAGGCTGTAGGGGCAGGAGGCTGTAGGGCAGGAGGCTGCAGGGCAGGAGACTGTAGGGCAGGAGGCTGGCAGTGAGGGTGCACAGTGCTGAACAGGGCTCCTCTCGCATTCGGCCACCCCATGCACCACACGCACCTCACTATACAGGCCTGAACAGGGCGAAAGGCTTTGCCAACGGCAGTCCCTAGGGCAAGGCACGTGAAGTGAGATGACTACACGAGGGTATCTCACATGATAAGCGAGAGAACCAGCAGGTCTGAATCCTCTGGCTTACGGAGTCTGTGCCGTTTTGCCATCCAAAACATCCAGTAAACGTGACCTGCGGCTGCTGCCGCAGCTGCACAGCTCTATGGGTGCTCTCTGCAGGCTCGGGAAGAGCTCTACCCTCCAATATCCTATGCAAAACCCATTCGCTATTCTTTAAGCTCATAAATTGCCCTCTGGTCACCTGTAATCCTGGAGGCTTATCCCTGCGCTCCCCTAACTGCAATATTTAAAAACGGATGGGTTTGGAACATGAAATACTGTATTGATTGATCTTACGCTTGGATTTTGCAGTACAATGTGTGTAAGTGGGAGTTTTCATTATAAATCTCATTTTGAAGGGTTTATGACTAGCCTGTTTCAATTCTCTCTAGGCTCAAAACTTGTTAGATATGTTTTACCCTGAAAGATAAAAAATATCTCAAAAATGAGAAAGAGACTGGGAGAAAGAAAAAGAATGGTGTAACTTTCTTTAACTACAGGAACATATTTTGAACCAAATATATGAAACACTGAAATTTGACAGTCCTTATTTCTTTTCATAAATTCGTGGGTTTTGAAATAGTAACTTAAATCATTAAAAATGTAAGAGTCAATGCACATCCTCAGGAAGTCACTTCTTACATTCTGGGTAAAATAAACCTACCATTTAGGACAAAATTACCTTTTCAGTATTACTGAAAGTGGCTTGACTTTTACAGAAGAATCTAGGAGGCAAATTGTGAATTTCCCATAGTCCTTCTGTGATGAGGCAAAGGTGCAGAATTTAAGGGTACACCCTTCGTACTTATGCAAATGAGAGAGCCCAAATGACTGATTTTTCAGGAGAATCAGGGCGGGAGCTGGAAAGGATGCTCAGGTGCTCAGAAGCAAAGTGCAGGAGTTGATATGCAGGATATGGATATGTTCTTACCCACATAACGTGCTGTGCCTTGTTTCAGCCTTTCTGTCAGCTTTTCAAACTTGCCAGAACAGTAATATTCAGATGATAAAAGAGCACGTAAAAATTTATTGGCCCGGCCTTCATCAGGTAAGTCATATCTCAGGTTTAAGGTTTTAAGGGTGAGAACTTTCTCTTTGCAAAAGTAACAGATGTAAGAAATTAAAATAGTCTCTCCTGTTGCAACACTCCTGCAATTATTCAGACTTCATTTCCTAAATTTTTACTTTAGCAATTGTCTAGGCATATAGGAAGTGGTATATACAGACATAACAGGTTCTTGAAGTTACAACAATGAACATGAAAATATCAAAGCAAAATAAATTCTTCAATAGACAGTTTTGCTTACCTGTATATGACCAATCAATCTCTTCAATCAATTTCCGCTGTTGCCTATAGTATCCGTATGCCAAATCTGCAAAATAGCAATGAATTTACAATATAAAAACCAGAAGCCTAACAGGTACATGAAGTGTAGATGACACACACCCCTCCTACAAGATAACCAACGTTCTAATTACTGATTAATTACTTACTTTCTCCTTATCCTGGACCTTGCATAGTAAGTATTGGTTAAACAGAATACAAATACCATCAACATTGTAGCATATAAAGGACACAAACAAAGCACAGAAGTGCTTTTCAGTTCATCTGAGTGCAATTTGTGACTCAGTTTTTAACTCTTAGCTTAAGACTTGACATATGTATACTGGTAGTACCAACAGTTTATTCTCCCCAAACTTCACTCCACCCAGTTTTCTTTCTAAATGTTCACATTATGTCTATTTTCTTTATGTTCCACCCAGGTTTTTGTCTTCTTGCTCTTTCTTTCTTTCCTTTCTTTCCTTCTTTCCTTCCTTCCTTTTTCTCTTTCTTTCTTTCTCTTTCTTTCTTTCTATTTTTCTTTCATTTTTCATCACAACCATGCTTTCTCTTTTAAGAATAATACAACTCCTCCTTGAAGAAACCATCTCCTCCGATGTCCTTTAGAAAGAACCAATCTAGATTACCTAGAAGCCAATGCGAGTTAAACTTTTGCCTTGGTGTGGTCAGGACATTTCATCTTTTCTGTAACTTTGTCCTAGTGATACTATTTAAAGATAGTGAACAAAATATTCTAAAATGTCCTTTCACTGTGTACTATCATCAGCAATGTTATAGCTGAAGTATGTGAAGCTACTTGTATCTCCATAAACTTTATGGAGAGAGAAAGCTAGATATTACATACTTTTTAATGACATTATATTTCTCTAGAGAGAAATATCTAACTGTATATACACTCACTGATTTATTCTGACTACTGAATAACCTTCACTGTTATCCTTTTTATGCCGGTACAACTCTAGCAACACTACTGATGTGTGCAAAGAGATGACTATGCCCCCTAATACTTATTAATATATGTAAATGGCAGATATAGGTTTTTTGAGACTGTCATTTCGAGAGTCATAATGTTAACTAGCTTCATTAAATACTGTTCCAGAGAACCACGATACAACCTATTTAAGAAATAATTGCATATGAGCACGTTGAGCATGCATATGGATTGCTTCCTTGAGAAACTGCCACAGAATTCTGCTTACATTCTGCAATAAATAGAATTTAATGAAACAGTTTCATAGCATCCATTTCTTTTTCTTTAATGCCGAAAAGTATGTAGTGCTGGTTACGGGACGTTAAATCATAATTACTATTTGCAAGGTTAGAAATGTTCTGTGCCTTACAATGACTTTCTGCTACCTATCTGAAGTCCATATGTTTTAATAACTTCATCAGGACTTCTGCCTCCTCCGTGAAATTGCAATTACTCTAAAATCTTTTTCTCTTCCCTTTCTCCCTCCTCACAAAAAAAAACCCAACCCTCTTGCAACACTTTGCAACATTCACTCATGACTAAGACTTTTACAAAAAGATCAAACCTCACATGTAAGTAATGGCCCTGAGAAGGGATTTACATGCACCGGCATTGTCTCTGGACCACATTTTCAAGTCAATGTGCATTGTGCCTGCTTCTTTAATTAATTATGTAAAAGAAAGCTGTTTAAGTTCTGATTCACAGGTGTTAGTTGCTGTCTCCAGTTTCCTCCCTCATCCATTGTCCTCGTAATTGTTACTTCAAACAATTAGTTGAGCATTCATATGCTAACTAAGCAGGCTTTGGGCGTGAGAGCGTCCCACCACTTTTTGAATTCCACATGGAGGTCTGATGGACAAGGAGCGATAGCTTCAATGAACAAGAAAAAAAGGGGCAAGGTTCACTTTTTTTTGGTGCATTACACACTTATAGACCCAGTAAATCTTACGGAAAGTCTTTATAAATGCCAGGAGACGTCTGGAGTTCATACACCTTCTTTCCTCTGCTATTCACCTATTGTGCTCCCACAGCCCCTTCACAGCACACTCACAGCCGCGCGCCTTCTCACATCTGCAGGGATTCTCCGTGGTTTTGGTCTTGCCTCTTTCCACTACAAATATGTGGCAAAACTGGGGAAGGAAAGCAAATTTCAGCTGCAGAAGGAAGCAACTGAGGAATCATAGCTAGCACGGGTGTCAGAGAAAAGCTGCGCGTGAGCGTATGAGGACAAGCGAGCGCAGTGATTCTTCCCTCGAGTGACTTGTGTAAACTGCCCCGGCAAAACACAACCACGCATCCCATAAAGCGCCGCCGTGTAAACTGTCAGTGTTGACCAGCTAACGGTGTGGAGACCAGCTGGAAGGAAATGATTTTATTTTCATTTTTATTTATCGAGCTCACAAATTGACATCCCTTTTGCTCACGGTATACGACAGCAGGTACTTCTGTTTAAATAGTGCCTTTAAATTCCTTACATTTAATTTAAGTGAATATAGTAATAATGAGAACATCTTCACAGAAGAGAAGGCAAAACCAATGTCAAATTTGTGGTTGTAGCTCTGAGGAGAAGGATCTGGGGGTTTTGGTAGACAGTAAATTATCCATGGCCCAGCAATGTGCCCTTGTTGCCAAAAAGGCCAATGGAATCCTGGGCTGCATAGGGAAGAGTGTGGCCAGTAGGTCGAGGGAGGTCATTCTCCCCCTCTACTCTGCACTGGTGAGGCCACAACTGGAATACTGTGTCCAGGTTTGGGCTCCCCAGTTCAAGAGGGACAGGGAATTGCTGGAGCGAGTCCAGCGAAGGGCAACTAAGACGATTAAGGGCTTGGAGCATCTCCCTTATGAGGAAAGGCTGAGAGAGCTGGGACTCTTTAGCCTGGAGAAGAGAAGGCTGAGGGGAGACCTTATTATGGCGTACAAGTATCTAAAGGGTGGGTTGAAGGAGGATGGAGCCAGGCTCTTTTCAATGGTTCCCAGTGACAAGACGAGGGGCAATGGGCACAAGCTGGAACATAGGAAGTTCCGTTCAAATACACGGAAAAACTTCTTTACGGTGAGGGTGCCAGAGCACTGGCAGAGGCTGCCCAGGGAGGCTGTGGAGTCCCCTTCCCTGGAGATTTTCAAGCCGTGCCTGGATGCAGTCCTGAGTAATGTGCTCTGGGCAATCCTGCTTTGGTGGGGGAGTTGGACTAGATGATCTCTAGAGGTCCCTTCCAACTTGAAAATTCTGTGATTCCGTGATTCCGTGATATGTAAATCTATGATACCGATACTTGGGCTTGATCAGCTTGACAGCCAGCGTGACTCCAGTGACACTGAGTGACATCTCCAGCCAGTGCCCAAAATAGTTTGCATTTTACTGGTTGAGGTGCTGCTTTATGAAGCACAAAATCCTTAATGTTCTCTTCTGCTTCCAGGAAGCTGTTGAACATGCTTCCACACATTGTTGACTTATTCATAGAACAAGGCAGCTCGGCTGCGGGATCACGTTTTAAACAGTTTTATGGTTATCCTTCTATGCCTGTCAAGGAGACATGCAAGATATCATTAGATGCTTTTTGTTCCCTTTCTACCTTCCTTCAAAGCCAAAGCTTTCTGTCTGAGGCTGTGAGACTCATTTCTTTTTATATTCTGGCCAAACAGTGCACAGCCCAGTGCCTGAGAGCCACGAAGTTGGGAATAATGGTGGCAAATGCTCCCCGCTCTGCTCAGGAGGGGCAGTGGGACCCACTGATTTATGGCTGACCTCCTCTCATGTTCAGTCATTGGGGCAAACGGAGAAGATGGATTTCTGGTTAAAGCACAGTGCTGGGAGCAATAAGATCTTGTAGGTATTTTTTCCTGTTTAAAAAGTGTAAATAACTGGGTTTTCTTTCTCCCGACACGAGTCTGATATTCCTTTGGCACTTACTGGCCTCGGTTGAGTGGCTTTTGTTTTACCACTGTGAATGAAACATTCAGATCTCCAATGTGTATTTATTCATATTTAAAGGTAAAATTTAATAGCTTTAAAGATTAAAAGAAAGAAATGCCTTTGAGAGAGGCCCTCTTGATTGGGCGCCCTTTGCCAGGCTAATGAGTCAGAGAAGTGGAAATGAGACCTTAAACCTCTGAATTCTGTCAGGGAAAATCCTCTGAGACATGCTGCGGCAACAAGCCCCAAGTATCCACCAGAGACCCCTCTCCTATGCCTAGATAAAAAGGGTATTCTGAGGACAGTGCCTGAGACACAAAGTATGTTTGGGGATGCTGCACTCAACATGCTGCTGTGCTGTGCAGGGCACAGGCTCAGACGTAATCTGGCTGCTGTAATTTTACCATCCCTTTATGCCTGTCCTTTTTTTTTTTTTTTTGCTACAGCAGTGTCAAGAGATAACAGCTGCTAGAGTCAAGAGGACAAAAGGACAACCTCCTTATGGTTTTACCTCCACTCAGCCTGAACTCGCGAGCTGCACCTGCAGCGGAACCAGCATTTACGAGATTCTGACATCAGAATGATTTATTTATGGGAATTGGGATACATTTAGGTAACGTCTGCGTTTGTGAGATTTTCTACAAACGGAGCACTGATGGTCTGTGTGTACAGCAGAGGTTGGCACTCTTAACTACGCGTTCAGATTGCCAACACAGTTTGGACCTGGTAAGTCACGTCTCGCTCAACATTTTCCTCCTGTCCCAAAATCTAATTTGGGAGCAAAGAGGATGGACTAAAGTCATCAGCTTTCATCTAGTATAAGTGGACAATGGCAATGTATTACAGTCATGGAGATAAAGGCTGTGTTGGTATTAAAACTGATGGGAATTTCAATTTACATGGGTGGGACTTGACCTTTGGGTCTTAGGCCAAGGAAGAGCACAGGAGGAACTCTTGGGATGCCAGCAGGGGTGTGAGCAATCGCGGAAAATATGTGACGATTTCCTCTTTGAGAAATACAAAAGTTCTCATTTAAAACAAATTGTGCCCATGAGGTCTCTGCTACGTACACCGACACTGCAGAAGCTGGAAGCTGTGAAAACCAGAAGCTTACACAGGTTTGGAAAAGATTTGAAAAATCTGTGAAGGAGAAATCCACAAACACCTCTTAAACACAGTGACACCGCTTTTGGCTCACTAAGTCTGCTGATGAAATTGGGAAGATTATACTGGGAAATTCTCATTGCATATTTGCCTATTTTAATGCACTTGCCACGGCATTTGCTACTGGTTACTGTCAGAGACAGGTTACCAGACAAGTGGTTTGAACTAGCAAAGTGGTTTTAAAATTTTTATTCGAATACGTGTTCTACTTGTGCCCAGACACTCAACAAACTGTTTAGAAGAACAAAAGGCTATTTACACAGGTTCAGATTTTCCACCACACAAACTGACCCAACTCCACCGAAGGCTACTGAGATGCACCAATTTGTGCCCAAAAGTGAATGTCTTGGATGATGCTCACCCAAGTAGAGCGAGGTAGCTCAGTCTTTATGCCCTACTTGATCTACTATGTCTACTCTTCATTAGCACTTTTATACACTGTAAAACATTCTGAAAGTCGTATTTTTAGATTAGGACACAAATCTCTTCACTGGAGAAGAATTAGGGCTTGTGGACAAAACCAAAATGCTACAATAAGAACAATGGTTATACAGGGTAGCTGAAAGAAAAGCTGCAGGTGGCTCTTGGGACACTGGACAAAGTTGCTGCAAAGAAGTCAAAGACAGGAAGACAAACTGCAAAACTGGCATAATAATATATTTTTTTTAAAAAAGAATCTACGTGTGATTAGCAAAATAGATGCTCAATGCTTGTCACGTTTAAAAAGAATACAATTTAACAGATCAGAAAGACTTTTGTAATGTAGGTTCTACTTCCAAAAATAAACACGGAATCTTAAACACAGCTAAAAACTGTGGAAAATCACCTCTGATGATAAATAGAGAGATTCTTCAATTGTCATTTCCTTATTTATCTCCTTCAATTGACAGGAAGGTCACAGGACCCACTTCTAATACCTTTCATCCATCTTACGAAGGTGTAGCTTCATTGCCTCAACTGAAATAATTCTTGATTTATACTGACAGAGGAAATGAAAAGATTCAGAGCACAATCTGCTAACAGTCTTGAAGTTCTAACTGACAGGAGCTATCTATAAATCCCTTTGAGAAAATTATCTACATTTACCTGAGTAAGGTCTCTCTCTTATGGATTTGTTTAATTTTGTAATGGCATCTGTAAAATCCTTAAAACAACCAAAGTGCTTTAATAACTCACCCCTACAATTTCATGTATCCTTTCTCCCTTAAAGTGGAAGCGTCTAAATCTTTTGTCGAGATGGGTCTGAGAATTCCCACAGCCTTAGAGAAATTTAAAAATCTTTTTTTTACCCACAGTTCCTTCTCTGTAGGCTTATTTTAGGCGTCAGTATGTGTTCGGGTATCTATAAAGAGAGTCAGTCCCCTTTGTTATGCTGGTGTGTAGGCTGCTCATTCCAATACAGATTGAAAAAGCGGACTTTCCCCGCACTAAATATAAAGCCAAAACAAAACATCTCTTACAATTTGAAAATTGCTGTGTGTATTTACTGACACAAACTGTGTTTAAATCTAAAAAAAAAAAAAAAAGAATGAAAAGATTGATTGGTTTCATTTAAAAGCAGTTACCATTAAGCACCAGAGTATTAATAGCCATTCTGCTTACTTAACCTGTCACCACTTTACAGTGAATAGTGCATTGAATTAAAAGGATAATCCCTATGGTATCAGTTAATCACAATTTTCCAGTGCATTTGTATATGCAAAAGCAACAAGGACTCCAGTTTGACCGATTTACGTTCTACGCCATTGGAATTTTACATGCCTGTGGCTTACAGAGCCTCTGAAACTGCTAAGCAGCCAGTGGAGAGTGGGGCTATCTCAGGATACCACAGGGTGGGATCCAACCTGCTGAAGTTACCTGCTCCCATCTTCTTTCTGACTACAGGCAAAGTAGTAGGAAATGTCAGATGTCTCCTTTCATTTGTGACCTTGGGCACCAAGACATCATCTGAAGATGGAGCAAAATGGTCTGATAGACCTACGCAGCCATTAACAGTTAGTTGAAGCATCGGCTACAGTAAGTTTTAAGGCTTCTCTGGTAGTCGATGTAGCATTCAAATGTCTGCTCACTGAAATCAAGCTGACAGTACAGGTTCTAGGTGAGAGAGTGGTGCTTATCATTCCAGAATGGGTATTTCTGAACATGTACAGGTGAGCGAAATGAAGCACCTGAGACGCTCTTGGGCTAAACACAAGGATATCTCAATAACTTAAGAACCTACAGAAACAGGTAACCCAGAAGAGCTAGATGACTGGCTGCCGCTGAAGCACCTAAAAAGGTGTCCAAAGCCAACACCAGAAGGGACTTAATAGGACTGTAATCTCCCCAAAGGAGTGACGCTATTGTCCCACATATGAAGTGAGGGAAACTGGTGTTTATGATAGAAATTGGAACTGCTATTCAAAGAAAGCAAGTATCAAGCAGTGATTCCTAGGACCCACTTTTATATAACTCTGCTGCTACCCAGATTCCTTTCCTCACACCCTGGTGAAGACCCTTAGTCTTCTAAGACCTGTTAGAAGACCCTTAGTCTTCTAACACAACACACGTTGGTTGTTAAAAGTTGGACCAGACGATACTTGAGGTCCCTTCCAACCTGGCATTCTGTGACTCTATGATTCTATGTAAATTCATGGAATCATATAAACAAAATGTAAATCCAGACCAGACACAAACAAACAAAAATTCAGTCAAGTTAGCAAAACTATAGGCATTTGGTTTCAAAATGAATTTACTTCTCTGTTAGCAGGACCAGAGAAGTCGAAAAGAGTTGAACAGAACTGGACTTTGTTTAAACATAAATAGTAACGGTAACTTAATTTTATTTGCATGATCCTCTTCAACATTCTGGGTATTCCACAGACAAACACTTATGATTCTGATTTCTAGCAAAATTGCGTGCCAAGAACTGTAATAAATATGATTAGGAACGAAGAATATGTGCTTTATCTCTTATATTTAGCACCTAAGTGTAAAAACATTTTCAATCTCCTTTCCAACAACTACGAAACACTGCAATAGACATTTCAGAAATGCAGTGAAAAATAAAGCAAATTTAACTCCTATACCTAAAAATCTGAGAGTCCACATTTTCTACAAAAGAAAGGTTTTTAAAAATCTTTATTATGTTACTCCAATGCCTCTCTGCCTGTTAATATTAACATCTACAGATCTCTACAGCTTTGGTAATATCTATCTAAAACTTTTGAGAGTAGACCTTATGCAACTCATCTCAAAGGAACTTTTACTGAAATAAATGTTTTTTAGCACAGTAGGGGCTGTGAAGTCAAGCTGTTAGAAACTTTCTCTTTTGCGAACTATTTCAATAGTTAAAATCATCTTGTGGGCCCTAATGAACAGCCTTAGACTGAATCCTGTGAAGGTGCTGGGGGGGGGACATTGAGAGAAATATATTCTCTAAAGGAGGAAGTCTTTAATTATTAAATATTTTCCTTTCCCATTTATTTGATGTTGAAATTGCAAATTCTACTCAACCCTTATCCCTCCGGTCATGTTCCAGTAAGTTTTCTGAAAGATGGCTCTTTAGACAGCAATATCTTCTTTTGCTTCAGGGAAGTATCACTTGATACGTCTTGGTGAAATTCTTTTTTTCAATAATAAAGGAGAAGAGAGAGATTGCCCTGAATGATTTTTGTATAAAGGTTCATATAAATCCAGGGATTATGCCACATGTCTTTATAAAACCACACCAAAAACATTCTACTCCCTTGAGGAAGCTCTACACTCACAACATCAAGACTGAAAAGTTCCAAAGCTTTTCATGGACACCCGATATCAAATGCAGATCTATGAAAATATGTGTCTCTATTTGATAAGAAATACATCAACATAGTGCAAACGATACAATGAAAAACTTGTAAACAAGTGAAGAACCGGACATTTTTTGAGAAATCCTAACAATTATATATATATGCATGGGTATGTCCAGATATACGTATATCTATAAGGATTTGTCAAAAAGGGGTGTATATATATATACACACATACATATTGCAATTTCTTAGGATTATATCATGTTATAAATCTCATGTTTACTCTTCTCCTTTAGCCACTTCCTTCTTGCAACTGATTACATAAACATATCATTTGGAAAAGAAAACCAAGTGTCTCATGATTGCTACAGACAACAGAGAAAAACGTGACAAACTGGCACGATAAAAACACAGACCAAAGGCAAAACAAAGACACTTAATGTATGGGTTTGGGGTTTGTTTGGGGTTTTTTAAATAATTTGCCTTTTCGAATTATTTTTTTTTAGAATACAGCAGAATTATTAATACAGTGGCGTAAGGGAGATCACAGATAAAATAATCAGAATAACCGCAATCACTTTTAGATTAATTTATGATGCTTTATTTCAAAATATACTGAGGTGAGGAACCAAAATCTATCCTCCCTCCTTCCCTACAGCTTCTCTGACAGTGGGGCTACAGATTCATATGGGCGCTTGTGTCTTCTCCCATCCCATTCAGGTTGCCTTCACCAGAAGCCCAGGGCGGCACCCTCTCTCCTGTTCCTGCAGGTAGCCCGTATCTGCCTCCTGGGTGCTCTTGAGGAGCAACCGCCACGTAGATTCACATCTGCCCAGGCAGAGGAAGGAAGGGAACCTGTCTCCTGATGTCCACGGAGTTTTCAAGCCAGAAGGATGTAGTGAAAAGGAGAATTAGAGTCAGTAATACCTTACGTGCAGCTTAAGACTACAAATGTGGGGTTTAACATGTCTGACAAAGTTTAATTTTGAAAGGGTGCCTGAAAGATGACTGATTTTTATTTTATTTTTAATTAGAAGCATATTTCAGATATGAAATAGGCTCCAAGCTGCTCCACGCTATCCAGACTGAGAAATTCTCAGCAAATGCTAAAGAAACATTTTAAGCATTTGGGAGACTTTCAGGTTAAGAACTGGGGCATCTGTGAAGTCAAGCAACTCTTTTTCAGCATTTTCGGGACTGCGTAAAATTACAAAAGCCTTTGCAACACTGACTGTTGAATAGGCTAAACCATAACTGTTGGCTCTAAGTACAGTTTAATACTAACAGAGATTTCACACTAATACATTTGGGTTGTATATGGAATTTAACCCTTATGGCACAATCTAAGAAAATAAATGACTGGAAAAAGAGGTACATGCCACATAGATCCAGAAAAAAAAAAAAAATAAAAATTCTGGTGCACTCAATCAGAGTTTTTCCCAGATCTTTGAGCTTTGCTCAGAGGTGGTGGCAGTGGGAAGGGGTTGGCTGTTTGCTGGGGAACTGGTGCTGTTGGATGGGGTTGGGGTTCCCAAAACCCTCATCCAGACCTTATAGATACCAAGGACTCACCGCCCCATGTTTAATTAGTGAGGCCTCTGCTTTTGGTGGGATAACTCATCATTCCGCTCCAGCAATTCTGAAGCTGATTTCAAAAATTTGTGATTCAGTACGAACAGATCAAACGACTTCATTTTAGTTTCCTGTGATTTCTTTGGGAAATGAAGTCATATAAAAATAACAGTACCAAAAAAAAAAAAAAAAGGGGGTCTTGAAGTTCCTTAAGGAAGCCAGATTTAATCCTGGGTTTTTGAGGATCTATGGAAGAACAGTACCTCCGCAGGGAAGTGGATGGTCTGGGCTTTGCTCCATGCTTTGCCAACTCCTGTGCCACGTAAGCGGGGCACCACACCACAGCTGTATTCTCATACAAACCAGGCGCTTCGTACTCACACTGGGCTCTTGCTAGCCAGCATGTTTTACCCTTGTTTTGAAAAGCAAATGCTCAGGGTCTGGTCCTCTGCTTCATCAAACACGCACCAACGTGCTATATTATTTTATAGAACTATATTTTTACTTTCACAGACTGCTGAAAACAAAAAGGTGTATGGATTGCTCCTGGAGGAGATAGTGTACTGTAGCTAACTACAGCAATATTAACGCTTACGTTTTTTTCCTCCATCAGATTAAAAATATAGGTGATATCAAATAAAATAAGGTCATGCCAATTTATGGTCTATTTTCTTCACATACCCTTTCTTGACTTCATTTTTTATTCTCTTCAGTGCCTTGTTATCTATACTGTATCTACCATTTGATAAAATTTTGAGGTCAAATTCTGTCTCATGTTTTTTTAAATAAAAAGAACTGAGAATAGAAAACAAATCATCCAATTCTCACACAAGCACTTTTGAGCACATGCAATGTATGAAGAACAGTATCCGTTCTTTTGTCAACTGTTTGGGCTAGTACCAAGGTAGGAAAAAGAATTAAAGAGGGATACAAGCATGATCAAAAGCAGCCAGCTGTTCAGAATCCAAATTAACATCCTGTTCTTTTACACCCGAACAGAAAGGATCCAGGCAAACAATTGCCTACGAAGGTGGCCCATCCTAGTCCTGTCCTACATCACCCACAAAACTGGAACTTCACAGACGATTTTGGAATTCAGATACTAATAATATTTGAAAATGGAGACTCAGATGTTTTGCATGATCTACATAGCCATGAATCTTGCTCATTTGTATGTAATCAATACGCTCTTCATCTTGGAGGGGGGAGGTAAATCCACCTGGGAAGCTACATAAGGCCCATGTGAATGCAGACAGAACACAAAACCACCATATGGGCACGCATCCCTCACCTGCCCGTCCTCCTAATGTCTAATTTATGCACATTTTACATAACAGTAATAGGAGACAGAATACAGCTTTGTGATTTCAGAAAAAAAAAAAAAACAAACCCACAACATTGTTTTGTTAGTTCATATTCTTTCAGTTCTATTCCCTGTTGAATTCTGTCAGCAGACATAAACGTAGTTGAGCAAGATTTGACCCAAAATGTGGAAACGATACCCCGTAAGATGACAGATACATGGTTTAATCAATCATTGTAAACGTGAAATTTCACCTTACTGCAACAACCATTTCCCCATATAATCCAACCTTTCACTAAGGCAGTAAAAAGCCTTTTCCCAGGTCTCAGGTGGTGGCGGCACTCCATGAAAAGCCTTAATTTGTGCACTGAACCACAAAATGGAGGTTCTGACCTCTTGCTACTTGCAATCCTACACTGAGTGTATAACACGGTTTGAACTGAGAATCTCATTGCAGCACTCCTCCTAGGTTCACATTAGGTCAATACAACTGAAAGTTCCTATATTGTGGCCGTCAGCTGTCAACACTCAATAACCAACTGCAAATTGACTGTGACTTTCTAACAGTAAGAAATCAAATCTTCGAAACAAAAATCAGGAAGCCTGAAAATGTCATTATGATTCATAGGCAAATTTTTACGACAAACTAAACACTGTAACATGAAGAAATTAAATACAACGTACCTAACTAATTAATTTGTTTTCAGTGAACTGCAATGACTCATCTACCCAGATTAAATGATTTGTATTGCCAATTAATAAAGTAATGAATTGCTCTGTCAATTAATGGCAACCAGAATCGGGGGAAAACATTATCTAAAAATGTATAGTGAGTTAATGGTTTGAGCACACTTAAACCCCGTTAAGTAGGTTTCAATGCACCTAAAGCGACTTGTGAACTTACACCAGGATGGATAAAGTCATTCCCACGTTGGGAATTCACCTGCCTCCACTCTTTGCTGGTTTGGAGCTCAACTCCCCGCAGAACTAAGGGGTTCGGGCACTTAAGTGATGAAGAATTAATTCCAGAAGGGGATTTTAACACTGAACTGCCATGGCAGGCTCTCAAAATCCTTAAAGCCCTTGATAGACAGACACCTGCCCTTGGTCTAGGTGTAGAGCACTAAAACCCCGGGTAAAGGCATTAATTAGCAGCCTGTGAAGCGCGTCTGCCTGCCTGTCTCCCCCTGCCTTATGAATATTTATATAAGGGTTTTACGGTATGGGGAAAAACTTCAATAGGCTGGATTCAGAGTGTCTTCTGTAAATACTCTTCGGGCACGTAATTAGGACACTTTGTCCTAGAGCCATTTAGACACTTCGGCCATTGTGCTAGGGAGGAAGCTGCCTTACACATCACGCCGAGCAACGCCGAGTTACGAATAGCGGATGGCCTGGAAGTTTACCTATAGACTGAGAAGAGGCTCTCTCGCTGCCTGTTTTCTTATAAATGCTTCCAATTAAGGGTGCAGGCCCAAACAGACCAAATGAACAGAGTGCTAAAACTCACTTCTGTGAGCGAGCAAGGAGGGTTTAAACTTCTGGGCCCTGGAGAACATCTTGGCGAAAATAAAACTGCTGAGAGGAGAGGAACATATAGCTGACTCTATACCAGAACAGACTCTGAGCCCCAATTATTTATATATAAATATATTTATATATAAAAACATAATACAGCTTTTCTACATCTAGCAAAGTCTAGCCAAGAAAAGCAATTTGGATTCCTAAGGGGTAGCATGACGAAACTGTCAGCACAATGCAACAAACCAGTAAGATTTCAATGACCATATGTAAAATGGCCAAATAGCCCAATAGGACAAAGCTTAGAGAAACAATGGAGGTGCAAATCTGAAAAGTCGCTCTTGAACACAATTGAGCAGAGGCCTTTCTTGAGAAACACATATAACATGCACAGCAGACAGGTCACATAACGACAGCAGATGAGCCACTAAAGAGTGATGACTGCAATATAATTTGAATTGACATTCAAGGGACAGCATGAGTGTCAAATTAGTACACTGATACCAGCCTCTAGCAAATAAAATGTACGAGCTTTTTCAAAGATCCTCAAAATAAAAATATTTCCAGTTTTGACAGCAATGCCACTTTTTAGAAGTCTTCAAAATGTCTACCAATTTTCCACAAATGGAAACAGCTGGTTAAATTAAAAGACTCCAAAGGATATGCCAAGATGTTGCACTGCGTCGATGTTTCAGTTATTTAGCTTGGGGTAGAACCATGGGTACAAGGAAGTTCAGAGAGCTATAACAAGCAAGGTAAATATGTAACAGCACCAAATGATGTGCAGCTTTGATGGATGTAGCAGCAAAAATAACAGGAAAAAAAAGGGTATTGAGAAAAACGAAACTACTTTTACTTTGTTGGGTTTTCAATTAATTGTATCCGCTGAAAGAAGAGACCAGGGCATCCCTGGACAGTCAAGTCCTTCATTCAGTGTATATAGCTGGAGTCCAAGCAGAAATTTGGAAATATGTCAGAAATGATGAAGAAAGAACATTATTGCCCCTTAACACATAATTGCCCCCATCAGTGTGGCTTCATCTGGAAAAAATGCATTCTGTGCTGGTCTTGCCTTCTCAAAAACAATTAAGCACAATAATATGGGTGAGAGGGAACACTGATGAAAGTGACCATGGAAAAGTTCCAAACAAAGGGAGATGGAAAAGGTTCAGAATGCTTATTTTGGGAAGCAAACAAATATAAAGAATAATGAATGTTGCCGAGATGAAGACTGGGAACTTTTGTTCTCCTTCTCTCTAGAAGAACAAGAACACCCGGGGGCATTAATGAGAAGGCTGAAAGTAAAAAAAAACGGTGAAAGGATACACTTTTTTTTTTTTTTTTTTTTACATCTAGGCAATTATCACTGCAGGAAACCACTGAGGCTAACAGCTAAATGAAGATTGAAACAGCTATAAAGATAACAGAATATTTGGAGTCATCACCATACATTTAGAAAGGCACCTGGCACAGATGAGATGTGCAAGAAAAGACTGGGGAAGTACCTCACTTCTACCTGCTGAGGGATTTCACGCCTGTTCTTCTGAAGCACCTGCACTGGCCTCCGTCAGACAATAATGAATTCGGGTATGACCCAACATGGCTCTTCCTGCTACTTGCATGCTACACATGAACGATCCACGGCATTTGAAACAATGGTATTACTTGTCCTACAGGAAATGCAGCTACTATTAAAACTTAAACATAATTTATTGTTCTGTCACAGGCACTCTACCGGCATCCAGGCAAGCAACAAAGTTAACTTTGAGAAGCTGGCTGGAGCAAGCGATATAACTGACTCTTCCCTTGCTTAGATTCAAGGGAATGTGTCCCTAGATGCTTTTTAGCAATGTCTCCCTTAACAGTCTAAAATTTCGTCAGGGAGAGCAAAACATGACTGAAAACTGATATACCTAATAAACAGAAAAATCTCAGATCCATCAGTTCCAGCTTTCTTACAGAACTGGGGACCATGTGATTCTTGTTCTTGTGTTGCAATATTCACCATGTTCAAAGAGCAAATGCTGTCTTTAGACAGTACTGGCTTTCACTCCCCTTATAAGAGAACATCATAGAGCAGATCTTGGCCTAACCGATGCTACAGAGTAGACCTTCTGTAAATTCATGGGCAATGGTATTTTCAAGTGGCACAATTCTGTGATTCTGCAGCGTATAGCTCATCCTCAAACCCCAATTCCTCTGCAAAGGCTTACTGAGGTGACTCCTGCTATTATTAATATCACTTTTTCCTCTGGACAGGTGCCAGACATTCTGCTTTATCTAATTGTGTTTGACCTGGAGAACCAGAAGAAAAGCCTGATCTGGCCATTGATCCACAGGCCTCCCGTAAAGGCAAAAGATATTCCTAAACAGTAGACTCCTGTCCATTCTCTTACTTTTTTGTTGCAACTTGTAAGAAAATCCTTGCTGCTATTGTCTCCTCCCATGGAGAAAGACAATTTAAATGTCCAGCAAAAATGCCAGCCATGACAGCACTGAAGTACACGTTCTTCCCCTGTCTTGGTGAGATGATGTTGCTTACACTGTGATCATCCACCAACGGCCTTTTCCCTTATGCCTGGAGCAGTTACTGTGTTTCCCATTACAGTTTTAATGTCCAAACATCTCCACTGGTGAACACACACAGGGCACAGTAGCTCTTATGAAAATAATTCCGGGAATTTACAGCTCTTAAATTGGATTAGGGGCAAGTACCAGCTGTTCTTGCTGCATTAATTCAGAGCTCTGCATTGAAAGACCTGCCTCTTCCCACCGGAAAGCTGTTGGCTGATGCCATTTTCAACGAAGGTCGGGAAATGTAGTTACAAAGCTCTATAAACGCAGCTTCACACGGCAATGCAGCACATTCATTTAGCTAACATTGGTATAAAATGTTCAAGTAGCACTAGACCGATACTCTAAAAAAACCTTACAGGAATTACAGACACTGAACTTTTTATTTTCTTACATTAATTGTATTTATTATTTTTAACCTTGTCACCCTCCTCCTCATCAAAAGCAAGCCATCCCTAAACACAAGTCTACCATTAAACTGTGGAAACATCCTGTAGCAAATTAATTAAGATACGAAGCGGAAGGATCTTTTACTTTCACTAGCTGAAACAGATGAAGCTGAGACAGGTATTATTTGATCTTGCAAATTAAATCTCTGCTGAAGAGCCAAATAAACACGGGTTGCCTAATGCTAACTCTTCCTTGCACTGTAATTTAATTTAAATGCAGGAGAAAAACCCAAATGAGGCTGCTACGTATGATTTCTTCTGGTAAAGTTAAACAGGAATATAGTCTCAATCACTTTCTTCTTAGCAGCAGCTGCACCAGCCGAACCATTTATGTCTGAGGAAACGCAACAGGAGGTGGGGGACTAGACCCGAATTCTTGTTATGACCTACGAAGGCTGATATAAGACTCCAAATCATCACGTTTGCTCAGGCCCCTCTGTGCCTTGCCTCTCGGGTGTGTTGTTGGCCGGGAAGGCGGTGAGGACCGGCGCTGCTGAATTTCCAGTCCTAGGGAAGCACCGCACGAATTCACTCAGCTCCCAGTGGCAGAAGGCAGGTAATGAGCCAGGATAACTGTGGCATTTTCATGCTTCCAGTTGCCCAAGTAGAGGTTCTAAATAACTGCAGGATTTTTTTTATTTTCTTTATTTCGGGGATGTATCCATTCTTCAGCTAACTGTTAAATTTTTATGCCCCTCTACAGATAAATGATGTATTTTGACTGTAGCAGGTGACCAGCATTAAGCTCTTTCAAAGAGAAACCCTTAAAAAACGATGTCCAGCTCTGATTAAGTTGACTATCTGAATTCAAAGCATGTCTTGACTGCTTTCCATGAAAACAACTGATCCTTTTCACTGGTTAACGCCATTGTAACTTCCTCTACACATTGAACAGATTACCATGGACACAAATTCAGACTCCTTCCATTCACACAAGGTCCCTAGAAATTTGCATAAGTCTGCAGAGAAAACGGGCAGCCAAGCTTTCACTGGCATGAAGATTGGGACGAAACTTTCAAACAATACATACTTCTGTCTCCTAAAGTAAAGTTTACAGTTAAAAACTGCAAATTAGTTAAACAGGAAGGAAAAAATATTTTAGGTACCTGTTTAAAACGGTCTTTTAAAATAAATAATCGCTATCCAATTACGTTAAGCTAATTTGCTGCAAAATCAAAACAGTTGGGAAATATCCCACAGACAATAAAAACGCTACTTTGCTATGCCATACTAGCGAGCTTTTTTATGTCAAAAATATTACTCTGCCGCAGCGCATCTGTCACACATAAAACAAAACAAAGACGTAATACCTTCAATGGACCAATAAGGCGTCCTTAGTGCAGCTTGACTTCGCTGTCCCTTTTAAAAATAACAGGCAGTTTTGCCATAACCAGACTCTTGCAAGCATAAGGAGGGTACTTCTGCTCCCCTCAGACCCGTTCTTATAAATTTTGCTTAAAAAATTTCACTGAAATCAGTTTTGGTCCGTAAGACGTCACTGTAATTTTGCATTCAAGGACTCCGAATGAGGAGAGGCCAGGACATGGTCTCCCAGATATTGGATTTATTGCAACTATGTTTAGATATCATTATTAGGAATGAATTATAAAAAAGAGCTTGGGAGATGCCAGTCTTCCAAGTCCAAATGCGCCTACTGGATATTGTGCAATTAAACGACACGAATTCTTTTTAAAACGTTTCCCTGAAAAGCAGCAGCACACTTGCTGTTAGAAAATGCCTCTTGAGTAGAAAATGAGATCTTTCTGAAGAACCTGGATTGGCCCTATTAGGAGAACCTTTTGGTGAAGGGTATGTTACAGGATGAAGAAAGGTCAGTGTCTTGAATAGTCTCTTACGCCACAGGCACCGAGGGATGCACAGCCTGTCCCAAATGCTTCAGCTTATATTTCTGATCTTATTGACATCTAATTTTTAGTCTTCCACCCCTCTCAAGCTCACTCAGGGCTAACTGCTGTTGTGTCTTCCCGCCACAAACCCCTCCCTCTGCCGGCTTCCGAACCTTTCTCAGCAGCTTCTGCTCCTGCAAAACCCTTCCTGTCACCCTGTTGTGTACGTGTTGGAGGAATTTCCAATACTAAAATATAGATTCGGTTTTTTTCCTAACTGAATCACGCCGAGGTTTTAAGTTGACCAACATTTTCATAGTAAAGGCCTTTCCAGCTAACAAAATTCATGGGTTTTAATGAAAGGAATTCTATTTTTTTCTTTGTCTGGAGCCTATTTTTACAGCCCATCAAGATAACTACAAATTGAACAGATTTCTCTTTTATATTTAAGGATGGAAATTTTACAGAGTTCAGAGTTAATTGCTAGTTTCTCTGACAAGCTGTGAATTATTTTTAAGTCAGACTATCATGTAACAATTCTAATTACAAAGCTCATTCTTGTCTCCCTTACGCACCCAAGCCTCTCCAGAAGAAACTGGAGCTCCATTAAAGGAACAGGAAATCTCGCCACTGATTTTGCTGAGACTATTAAATTCAAGTGTGATCTGAGAGTACAAAAATCTCATAACGTTATCTAAAATACCCTCAGTTCAAATAGCTTGGAACAGAACTTCCACAAGTGTACTGAAAGAAACTTTTCCCTTACCCTATTCTCCTTTAAAGCAAAGTACCCCTTATACTTTAAATTATCTGCTCCTCCAAATACAAGGTTTAACAATTATTTCCAAACAATAAAATACATTCCTTAGTAAAATAAAAAAGAGAATTTAGTATGAGGCATTGGTTATTCTGAGTACGTGATTCAATCATTTATTCTGTGTGTGAGAGAATTCTAGTGTGAAAAAATCCTTAATTTGACATCAGTAATCATGCGTGCATATATGTAGTCACCTCCTTCTGGGACTTCAAAGCTAATCTTGAGGCTGTACCTTAAATTTTGCTCTTAAAATGAATCTGGGAAGAAATCAAGCATTCTGACACTCATCCAAAAAAGGCATAAATCCTGAGTTTCTAAGTGGTCTTTGTCCAAAGGCATGCATAGAACAAACGAAAATTTGCAGAAGAAACTGGAAAAATCTTTCTTCGGTCCGTAAATACCTGCCACTAACAACACATATATTTCATATATCCACATAGCTTTCTGCAATTCAGCTTTCAATACTTCATGCAATATTCTCTGATAGTCCATATCATTAACTTGTTATTTCAGTTTTGCCATCAGCTTCAAGGGACTTCCATCAAAATAAGTCTCTCCATAAAAAGGAAATAACTTTGCTGGGAACAGCAACATATAAATTATATACCGTTTCATTTACGGGAAATGCAAATTTTCCAAGCTACAAGCATTGATCATTTGAAGTAATATATAATTTATGAAGAGTACTGCCTCTTTCCAAACCACGGACTTCTGCACAAGTGTACTGACACAAAACAAGAGAAGAAAATGAGAAAATAAACATTTTTTTCACTCTTAGAGAATGACACATGGAAGTAAGTGCCCTCTTTGGAGAAGGAGTAAGGCACATCCCTTCTTGGTGTGCTGGCTACGATCTGTGTGAACGGTGCCTTTTGAAAGTTCTCATGAGGCACGTGTTACAGGTCATTGAATTCCGCAAGAAATAGATAACTCTATCAAAGCAGACGCTAGAAAAGTTCTAATCTTCATCCCAAAGGGGAAAGATATTTGGTGCTTGAATGGTTTGAATATATGGATCAGCACTAACTCTCCCCGCTCTTGTTCTCTGAAGCACAATAGAGGCAAGGACCCAAGGCAGTGTGTCCCTCCTAGGCACCTTGCAGCTGAGGTCAGGAAGAAAAAAACTAATAAAGGTCTAGCCTTCTACTGCAAATTCCAAGTTTCACGTAAATGAGAACTTGGCTTTCATTAGGAAGGTGTAGCATTATGAAGTTCTCAGGGGACCATGGCTTTTTCATAAATACCCGAACCCATTAATTTCCGAGGTCAGTGTGCAGAACGACCATCTTTATTTCTTTATTGGCAAAACTTACTCCTTGGGCTGAAGATCAAAATGAAGTCATCACACCTTTCATAAACAGCACATAAATGTTTCATCTCTCTTTCCAGAAGGAAGGGAATTAAAACTACAGTGTGTATGCGGAGCTTAAAGTACAAATGAAAATATAATTTTTATTGGGGAAAAAAAAGTCTTCTGGAAGAAGTTCTTTGCTAATCCAGAACTTCACTCCGCTGTCTTCTAGTTTCTTTTCTTCCTTCTCTCCTTCCTTTGATTCCAATTTTTTTTCTTTTCTTTTTTGCTTCATTTTACGGCTTGTGAGTTTTCAACTAGTTTTTGCTAACTTTTAAGTTGTCCATTTCGCCTTCCTGTCAACCATCATTCCACATGCGCTTCTTACCAGATTTCTGATGTTTTAATTGCTCTATTTAATCTGTTTTCATACACTTTATCACGCAAAAGCCAACCTGGCGGGTAGCACCCATAGCTTCATGTGCCAGGCCAGGCTCATGTGGCACCAACGAATCGATACAGGCAATGGCTGAAAGACGGTTGCAGTCGTCAAAGCAGTCAGATCCTTTGTCATAGGGTCACCTTGGGAGCAGACCAAGAGTTTTTTTAATGGTCCGATTAATTGCTCTGTCCCACTCTTAGTGGCTCTCTCTACCCTAGAGTAGGCAGACACCTACTTGTGTGCACGCGTGGTGTCAGGCGAGCGCAATAAGCTCAGTGCGACAGGAGGAAGCTTCTCAGCCCTGGTAAAAATGACAGCTAAGGGCAGGCTGTTGCCATCAAATTAACTCCCCAGGGAAAGCGAGCTGCCAGCAATGGGCTGAATGATGGATGAATTGTTCTCCGAGGCTGCATATAACACACAGATCATTGCTCGAACATTCCCTTCTTCTTGTATCAAATTGAAGCTCCCCTTTTCACCTAGACGTTTGTGCCTCAGCCCACATCTCAGATTTGATTTACCCATCGTTATCTTCATAGTCCCCAGGGTCTCATTTAGATTTCATAATTTACTTTTATCTTTATGGTTGTCTTTTCTCAGCATACTCCTCTTGTGCTGCTGATTCATCAGCTGAGCCCTGTCATGAGCAAACTTCTTCATATCTAAACCACTTCTTTATTAATTGTCACGCACTGACTTTCTCAAGGCTTGTCATTATTAATTTTGTCATAATTAGATTAAGGGTGAAGAAAGATCTTATCTATGCTGAATGCCAGGTAAGTGCAAACAAACACTTTAACATGACCAGGATTTTTTTCAGTAAATAATGGAAATTCTATCAGTATTACTTCTGCCTACTATGAAGGTATGCAATGAAAGAGAGATTTGAGTATTAACACGGAGAAATCACATTCTGTCTTCTCTGTCTAGTGCATGTTTGCTAGCTTGATGTCAACTTATTGCTAAATCAGGCAGTGATGTAAAGGCTGCATTTTAATTTATCCAGCAATGCCCGGCTTATTGCCAAATGAATGGGCTCACTGCTCTTATACTGGCAATATACTAGTTTATTTATGTTAGGATTAAGTTCATTCACTAAAACTTATATGGTCGCTTATGAACTCCATATTAGCACTGGAAGGAAAGGAGATGGAAGAATATAACTGTAGGAAAAAAGGTTTTGTTGGTTTTATTGGTATCTTAATTTCTACTTTTATCTTTATAGTACTTGGAAGGCTACATTGGTGTATGTTGAATAATAGATGATTCTCATGTCCTGTTCTCAGGACAGGCTGAGAGAGTTGGGGTTGTTCAGCCTGGAGAAGAGAAGGTTCCAGGGAGACCTTATAGCAGCCTTCCAGTACCTAACAGGGGCCTACAGGAGCACTGGGGAAGGACTTTTTACAAGGGCATGTAGTGATAGGATGAGGGGTAATGGCTTCAAACTGGAAGAAGGTAGATTTAGATTAGATATTAGGAAGAAATTTTTCACTTTGAGGGTGGTGAGACACTGGCACAGGTTGCCCGGAGAAGTTGTGGATGCCCCATCCCTGGAGGTGTTCAAGGCCAGGCTGGATGGGGCTTTGAGCACCCTGGTCTAGTGGGAGGTGTCCCTGCTCATGGCAGGGGTGTCTGAACTAGATGATCTTCAAGGTCCCTTCCAACCAAAACCATTCTATGATTCTATGATTCAAGCATTGAATACTCCACATTTTTGGCCATATTATGGATACTTTCCTATATTAAAGAAAGCAGATGCTCATGTATACTTGGAACCAACAATCATCTTCAAATTAAGTTTGCTATGCAGTCATTTGCACTAGCAGTTAACAACTTCTAATTTCTTTCTAAGCATCTGAGTCACTTAAATCCAAGAGTAGCTCTTGGATACTAGTTCTTACCCTAATATCACCTTATTCTTACATACTTATTTGTCCTATAATATATGTCAGAAAATTATCATGCCTAACAGATGTACATCAAAAATTGTATGGGCACAGTTTAGAACCGAGCAGAATAATTTCTTTTGATCAGGATTTGCATTAGTATGCCTTTTTTTCCTGCCAAAATCACATTAGATATTTTTTTTTCCCCATAAGAAATAACAGCTTGTTTCTCTCTTCTTTCTTCCCCCCCCCCCCCCCCCCTTCCCCTGTAAAACTAGTATATTCATCACAACCATCTTGGAATTCTGGCTTGGAGGCAAAAGAACAAAGGTCTTCTCTTTAGAGCTTCAAGTAGAACATCAATTTTATTTTCTAGAGTGAATGAAACATACATGTGTTTCTTCTAGAGCCTTGGATGGATTCTTAAAATACTTGTTACAGATATGGCATCAAAAAGAATTTAGAGTTGGTTTCTCCAATTAAAACAATTGTGAATTTTAGCTGAAACTTATTTCCAAATATTATCTCCTTGAAAAAGAACTTAAACTTACAGAACTTGCATGCCACACCAGCCCATCCGTTCCCCCTTGCACGCTAAAACTCTTCCCAGCCACAGTCCTTTCAAGTCCAAGGTTTTTTTAACTCATCTTCAGATATTCCCTCACAAAAACAGTTATTACCAAAGGTCTATACATTTTGGTGAAAACGAGCAAAGTCCCTGTTTGATCTGTAATGCACCACTCTATTCTGTCCATAGAGGCAGCAATGTGCCATGCTCGGGAGCAGTGAGTTTTACCGTCAAATCTTGGTTTTGCATAGCGTGCAAGGAAGCAGCATTAGGTCTGGATGCATTCATTACAAATGAAATGTACTATTCCAACCAAATTACCTTTCAGTCTAAGAACACACGTTTCTCTTTTGAAAACAATAAAGCTCCTTGGGGTTTTTTAGGTTACAATGGTCATTACGGCCTGAATATCACTGTCAGCACTCACTTATTAACAACTATTATTATGATTTATTTGTAATATTGCCAGAACATCCACAGAACTCTAGCTGCATTGGGACTGCATGTTGTATAAACAGAATTTAAATGATAATCTCAGATATGGATGCTTGCCACGGGCAGCGAGTGACAATTACCCAGAATCTGCTTTGCAGGACTCCCTCCTCCCTTGTCAGACAAGAACTCTAGATGAACAAGATTTTCCGAAGGGAAATCTGGGTCACATCCACACGTGGGGCTGAGGAAGAGAAGGAGGGAAAGGGGAGTGCATAAGGTCCCCTATGAGCAGGAGAAGAGAGGAGGGGTGGTGGGTCACCCACGGAGAGAGGCCAAGGCAGTGTGGAAGCGCGGGTAAGGGGACAGGGGGGTGGTGTCTCTTCCCTCCCCAAACCCACCACTGCTTTCCTCGTTGCATCACTTCTCCTTGCAAGTGTCAACAAGTGTCTTTCCATAATTCGTTCATCATGTATTTGCTAGAAGCATTACATACCTCTTTCACAGAAAGAGTGGTCGGGCATTGGAACAGGCTGCCCAGGGAGGTGGTTGAGTCACCATCCCTGGGTGTGTTTAAGAGACGTTTAGATGTGGTGTTGGGGGATATGGTGTAGGGGAGAACTTTGTAGAGTAGGGTAAATGGTTGGACTCGATGATCCCAAGGGTCTCTTCCAACCTAGACAATTCTATGATTCTATGTATCTTTAGAGAACACTGTGGTGATGATGCCAAGAAAGTTAAATTGGTAGCATTACCCTCTTCATCTTCCTCACTATGTGGAAGAGAGTCGTTAAAAACAACTGAGACTGAAAGCTTGGGGTTCAGTCACTTGATTTCATATCTCTCTGGGTTTGGTGATGCGATGCCTAAAAAGTCACAGCAGGAGTAATTTAACTCCCTTCCCAAGTCTCCTTTTCTAGTAGTTACAAATGGCAAGTAGCCGCAGACTGCATCAGCACCAAACGTAAAACCATGAGATAAACAGAAGCTGCACAAGTGCCAAGTGTGTCTCATTTGTAAAGCTCCTTCTTTCCTCCTTCCCTTCCATCTTCATTCCCTCCTTCCTTTTTCTCCTTTTCCCTTTTTTTTTTTTGCTCTTCTGTTCCTCCATTTGCTTTCTTCTTCTCTTAATCTCCCCGTGGGATTTCTATGAACTCTGGAATGACTCTGGAAACTACCATCAACACTTTTCCTCTTGTTGGTGGGACTCACCACTTTTTTTCTTTTTTTCTCCCCATAAGGCATCATTTACTGAAAGACAACAGAAATCTGGAATGGTCCTTTTATTAATTTTTAACATATGGTTGGGTTTTCTTTTAAGGAGAGAGTAAAAAGAAATGTAGGGTTTTATCCACTGCTCGCTTGTGCAATTTAAAGCTTTTGTCCATGTCGGTATTTGTCCTTGTGGCCACAACTTAAAAGCCAACATTTACTTCCGAATTACGAGTAAGGGATACAGAGCACCACCTCCCTGAAGTCAGAAACGGAGACAACAATAATATATCAGGGCATCGCAGTGGGGTAACTGGCAGCAAACACTGAAGCGTGAAGGATGACTCAAGCCCCTTTTTACCTGGCAGTATGGAGGGCAGAAGGGAGGAAAGCTGCACCGATTCCTTCGGCTCCAGGGACCACCTAGACAACCTGTGTTGCAAGGTCTCAGGGAACTCAGATGGCAGCTAATGGCAAATAGCTGCCACCAGCCCTACACCCAGGCTCACATGCCCACCTTCACAGGATGAAGAATGATATCTGAAGAAGAATGACACAGGATATTATTATTATTATCACCATCAAACATGATGTGTGGACCCGAGTTGTACTGAACGCTACACATGAGAAAAACTCAACTTTTCAGGATGTCATGACTGTCCTACCACACTCCTAGCATATATACAGCATACGAACATTAAATTACAGCAATTAGATAAAATAGCATCAGTGGTACCCCCTTTCAGCATAACCGCCCCTTTTGGGAGATGTTAGAGCTTTGTTTTACACAGCAAAGGCCTATCAGATTTTGCCACGTTCCCCCAGGCTGACCTTCAGGCTGGCACCATGAGGTAACAGCCCTTGTTGCAGTCCGCGGTGTCTGGTACCATTGGGTCACGCAGAGTAAGAATCTCCTTTTAGGATTATGATCAGAGAGGATCCACCATAGGATAAATGTTCAGATGAGCTGTTTTGACCCAAGCTGTCAGGTGTGAATGGGTCTCACCCAGGTGAAGCCATACAGCTTTAGGAAGGCTGTGCTTGTGCAGAGAGGGCTATCGTGTCATCAGAAGCAGCATACCTCGGCTCCGCACACGCCACTGCTCACACTGTACCATCTGTGCACCCTGCTATTTACGCGGTGCTTTTGTTCCTGAACTGACTTCAGAAAGTATGGGGATATTGTCTCAGCTCTGCAGACAGCAAACTGAGGCAAGGAAGGCAAAATCATAGAATGGTTTGGGTTGGAAGGGACCTTAAAGATCATCTAGTTCCACCCCCCCTGCCATGGGCAGGGACACCTCCCACTAGACCAGGGCACTCGAAGCCCCATCCAGCCTGGCCTTGAACACCTCCAGGGATGGGGCCTCCACAACTTCTCTGGGCAACCTGTGCCAGTACCACCCTCATTGTAAACAATTTCTTCCTAATATCTAATCTAAATCTACCCTCTTCCAGTTTGAATCCATTACCCCTCGTCCTATCACTACATGCCCTTACAAAAAGTCCCTCTCCGCTTTTTTGTAGATGCCCTTCAGATACCAGAAGGCTGCTATAAGGTCTCCCTGGAACCTTCTCTTCTCCAGGCTGAACAACCCCAACTCTCTCAGTCTGTCCTCATAGGAGAGGTTCTCCAGTCCTCTGACCATCTTTGTGACATGCTCGAGTTGTCACTGGCTGTCAGGTTCCGTTCCCAGGTCTTATGATTTTCAGTTTCCTACTGAATCACGAGAACAGATTAGGTCTCCAGGTGAATGCTTCTCCTCACCTCTGCATGTTGCCCAGGGCTTACATGGCACGCAAGGGGCTGCCCCAGGGGCTCCAGGTGACTGCACGCCGACCTGCCCGCACACACGTCCCGGGTCCCACGGAGACTGCAAAGGCTGCCTGAATAACTTCCCCTCCGTGGGACTCTGCCCCATAACATAAGACTTGGAGCCAACCTTTTTTTCTCTTGAAAGAGCTTTAGAAACGCGAACGTGCTCCTGTTCACGTAAAACGCCATGGAGTGGAGTATTACTACCTCTACCATACAGACGAGGAACTGAGACAGACCCGTTCAACACCTCTTTGTAAACTCTCACCCGCAGGAACAGCTAGAAAAGGCGTGACAGATTCTGCTGCTTCATCAACTCAACTGCTTTTTATACTGACTAATATATGGGTTTTTTTCTTAGCAGCTCCTCTCATCTGCTCTCTCCTATCAGCTTCTCTTTCTGTATTTTATTTTACTTCTAAATTCCCCAGGGCGGGTGTCATATTCCCGCTCTGTGTTCATGCGGTACCTTACGCAATGAAACTCTGGTCACTGACAAATGCACTTAGATGTCGTCAATACATAAATAATAAATGATAGTAATTTCCTGATGATACAGCGTCTCCACATGTCAGTTTAACCTCAGATCCCATTTCTGTTTAAATATCCGACACGTGTAAAAGCCCAGTTAGAGTATTAATCTGTCTACGGAATGGAATAAATATAATGTGTAATTTAAATGGCTATATCCCACAACTAGTTATGTATTTCTCAAATGTTTGTAAACTTTCTCAAGTATATTGGTATGGCATCAATAGGCACAGTACTAACATTTAATCCCTCAGCGGAAAGCTTATGGACAGTGAGATAGATTTTTTCCCCCTTATTTTACTTGGATGTAACTTTATTTTGTTATATGATATAAAATCACTACAATGATAGCTGTTCCTTCAAGAAGCCACTTGAAGAGTATTTTTCACTTACTGAAACATCTATTAGGGAGAATTTATCAGGCAATTAATCAAAGTAAATAAATTGTTTCTGCAGATGCCATCAACAGGTAACAGGTTATTTGCATGTGACAGCACTACACCAGCTTAAAAATATCCATACATCCTTAAAACCAGAGTCTTTCTATAACACCTTTCTATTTTCCTAAAATGTTCTCATTTTCTTTCTTCTACCCATGAATAACTGGAAGTTATATGAGGAAGTGCAGAAAGTTTACAAGCACAGACTACACCGCTTGACACCAAAGAACCTCTTAAATTTTAATCACCTCATGAAAAATTGAGTAAGTTAGGGCAACAGTTTGGTGGATGTCATTGCTGAACCCACAACCAGCACTAGTCAAGCAAAGAACACAGCTTCACGTACTTTGCTCTCGGAAAATACCACAGCAAAATCAAGCTTCTAGACTGTAGTTAGTTTCTTTACAAAATATTCCTACCCTTGAACAGGAAACAATAGGCTTTCAGACACATTTTTATCTTTTTTTTTTTTTTTAAATCTTATCAATTGCTTTTTTTTTTTTAGATCTTATTAAAGTATCTGTGTTGGAACATAAGACAGGACAGGTCAGAATATTTTCATTAGGTTCATTTCTAGCACTGTATCAGAAGGTAGCCTTGTAATTGCATGGAAATTAAAAAAAAAAAAAAAAGTGAAGAGGCCATGAAAGTAAAATTCTTCAATTAAGTCTTATCTTCAGCCCATAAGTACGCACAACCGCAGACTTCCTAGGACTTTCACAGTCATTTATGCAATACAGAACTACTGAAATGGCTTCAAATAGAGTTTTGGAAGGAGCAACAGCAAATCTTCCCCTGGCCCTCTGCCACGCCAGCGTATTTAGCCGTTTTCCGCTGTTCTGTCACTGTATCTCTCCAGTTTAAGTCACGCATTTATTTCCTGCTCTGGAGCGATCAAAGCGTTTCCATCTAAGACAGAACATTATAATTGCCAATTTCAAAGGTTTTTAGGAAGTTGCCTCGCAGATTTAGAATCATTAGCAACAGCCTTAGCGCTCATCTAGCGAGTTATATCTTCTAAGTGTTACACGAGTGTTAATTAATTATAGGTTTGACTCAGCCTTTAAGGTTTTGGCCGTATTGGGAGCGGTGTAATGTGCTCCACCTCAGCTGAAAGCCTTGGAGATATGGGGCTTTAGGGAGGCTTAGTGACTCACGGGGGAAATGAATCTGTTGTCTCTATGCCATCTGAAGCAGCTGATTTGCTACAAAAAGGAGCACACGCTGTATTTTCTTCCAGGACGCTGCAGCTGTTGCTCACTCGGTTGCCATACCTGCCTGCGGCAGAAAACCTCCCGCTATTCCGACACGGGTGGTGCAAATACACACGTCTCCTACACAGACTAATGATACAGCTACACAGTTTTCGTTTCTGGAAGAGACACACTACGCTTTCGTGCCTAAAAGGTTCGGTTTCTGCAACATTAAAAAAAAAAAAAAACAAAAAAACACAAAACCGGGAACTGGTCCAAGGCTGAAAGATGCACAGGCTTCACGGGTCCGTGGTAAGTCGGTGGCTATTCAGAGATGTCCAGAAGACCTAGATAAGCATCAGACCGACCCATCCAAGAGATGCAGTAGCATTCTTCGGCAGGTTTCAAAACTACAGGAGACAACAGAAATCCTGGCGTTTCTTACATTGGATAGCGGCTAGATAAAAGACAGAAATAATCAAACTGACAGGGACTGGAACCCCACGTCTCACTCTTTTCACCGAGAGACAGAACCCAGCATGGTCCAACTGCTGACCCATGGCTTCAATCCAGCCTAGAGAACACATTTTCTGGCCTGTCTCCTATCCCCCGTCGCAGACAGAGTGGCCCTTCCAGCACTACAGGCTGCCTCTGCAGCCAAATGCCTTCGTCCACATTTACATCCGTCCCAGCAGAGAGCCAGTGATGTGGGGGGACGTGGCGGGGGGGACATGGAGGGGAGCCACGGCAGAAGTAGGAGGAGGCTAGAGATTTGCTGCTGGCACACGGCAGCAGCTGCTGCTTCTGGGGCAGGGTAGCGGGGGCATAGTGAAGAAAAGAGGGTGAAAATCTAGTCTGGCACCTGGAAATGCTGCGCTGGACCACCTTATCTCGCCCATTAGACTGGATAGTTAGGTTTTCTCTTTCAAACCTTTCCACCTTCCCATCTTCAGCCTGGGTATGGATCAGCACCGTTGCCCATCCTCAACTGCTGCACTCTGTCATCCTGTGGACAACACTGCTCTCCACAGCTGTGGCTCAAACCCTCTTACATGGGAAAGGTTTAGGATTGCCATCTCCTGTTTCTTTGGCAAATGCCGTACTATTAGATGATTATGAGAAACCTCCAGTATCAACATCTCACGGCTGTTTCAGGAGTAGTAAGACCAAAAATTCTGAATCCCAAGATATTTTTTGTCAGGTCTAGCCCTCTAAACAAGATGTTTCAGCATAGTTAATCCCAATGTGTGGCCCAAAGAGGCCCTTCCCAGTTTGTTACTTTTTTATACTTTCTTATCTACACCGATCTTTATTTTACCAGCCAGGCTTGCATGTCCCAGCACTGGACATGCTGGCTGCTATGAAACCCAGTCTAGGTGCCCACAACTCTCGTGTTCTGTACACGACAAGCAGGATGCCTAACCCAGAATTTGAGTTCCACTGCAAGGTGACTACACGTCTTCTTTGATTTAACCGTAAAGCTACTCTGAGTGGGCCAAATTTCCTGTTGCTTTCAAGCGAACAGCAGATCTCAGGGGACCAGGGTTTCACATGTATAGAAAAACTCTTGTACATCCAAGGAATTCCTTGAACTAACAAACCAACCCCCCTTCAATAATTGCAACTTTTCCACGAAAACCTGGATTACGGTTTTATTCAAGTGCACTGTTTATAACTGTGATAGAATGCTGCAGCCTTTCAGTACTTAAAGGGGGCCTATAAGAAACTGAAAGAGGGTAACCTTTTAATCTGAAAGAGGGTAGATTTACATGAGATATAAAGAAGAAATATTTTTTATAATAAGGGTGGTGAAACACTGGCCCAGGTTGCCCAGAGAGGTGGTAGGACAGGGCTCTGAGCAACCTGACCTAGTTGAAGATGTCCCTGCTCGTTGCAGGGGGATTGGACTAGCTGACCTTTAAAGGTCCCTGCCAACCCAAGCCATTCTATGAATGTGTAGATCATGTTAGAAAAAACTGATTAATTCATATTACCTTATTCACCAAAAACAAGACTACATTGCTTGATACCCATTTTCTTCTATTTCATTCAGCTGCACATAACCTGAAACTATCCATTATGCATCACCACCTTATGAGCTTCATCTGATTTAGCTGAATCTGTCTTCTCCCATTCAGCAGGGCAATAAAGATATTTTTAATCTGCTCTAAATTGCACTTGCAATTTGTTTTAATATGATGAATCTCTTTTCCTACTGTAAACATTTAAATAGCTGCAAAAGCTAATCAGATCATTTAAGACGTGCACGTATGCCTAATGAACAGTATATATCTGTTCCTGTTACCATCTTTCCCTCCATGAGTACAGGTATCACTCAGACAAATCTTTAGCAGATTTTGTGTCACAGTCTTATCACCTCACACAAAAAGGTTGGAATTTCCCATACAGACAGGGAAGAATACCGCCACATGGAAACATGTTTTCTCTGCCGATTCACACGTTACAAATCCCACAGTGGACAGCGCAAATCAGAGGAGACTGAAAAATACTCAGATTAAAGGGTAGCTTCCCAGAATCTTTTTGTATGGATGCAGTTTTCACTAATGGATTAAAACAATAATTTCTAGTCTAAGTGTTCCTGAGCGAATTCTGTTGAATGTAACACTGACTTGACCTCTGCTCAAATATATATATGTTAAATATAGAAATCTGTTTTCTCTCTCTCATCAAGAGATACCAAAAACTAATCCTTTGACCAAGTGATTAGACAACTATGCAGAAAATAAAACTCACAGAGAAAAAAAAAAAAAAGGAATTTACATTTTTTTTATCCACTGTTTGGTTAGTTCTAATACATATTATACAGATTTATGTGTTTGAGGTTTTTTTACCATACAGATAAAGCAGTAAGCAAAACATGAAACCCTTTTTCTTCATCCCAAATACACACAGGGAGAAAGTTAGTGATAATACAAAATATGGGAAGAAACAGCGAAGAGGAAATGTATCAGATATGTAAGAATTACACCTTAAAAGGAGGACCATTACAAAGTTGCAGGAGTAATTTTACATTAGTAGACTAACATGTAACTGCCCGTGTCTCTGAAGAAACGTGCATGTGACGAGAAGAGAGTTAACGGGGCTGTTGGTGAGGTCAAACCATTTATATGAGAATGTGAGAAGAGGACGTAGGAAGGATTAACGAGAAACGGGCGGATGAGCCCGAGAATATTCTCAGAATTCAGCCCATGTAAAATCTAACACTGAAATATAATGAATTGAAATTTCCTATAGTCGTATCGTGAAAAAGCGAGAGCGCTGCCGGTTCTCAAAGATCTTCTAATGGCACGCATTTTAACTAACCCCCTAGCTCCCGAAGTCATACAACCACATGACACTTCAAATACTTTCTTTAAAGTTGGTTTCTTAAATTGTGCTTGAACAAGCGATCTTATTTAAAATAGCAAACCGTCGACAGCCTCAAAATACAGGAATTAAACCCAAAATGTATATTTTTAAGTCTCCTGACTTTATATTAGACATTCTTTCTTTTCCTGGACAGATTTATGATGTTTTACTACTTAGTGGAGTTTGAAATGCTGAGCGGTACTAGAAATGCTAAGTGACCTCTTGGTCCCCAGCACCTCGGCTTACCAACACGTCAGTCTGTCAGGAGGATGGGGTTATGTTGTGGGCAGCTGGCGGGCACAGACACGGGCACACTGCTCAGTCTCCTTATTTAGAACAGTCGAAACTGTACCATGGTACTCACTGACAGGGACTCCCAGACCATCAATGGGGTTCTCTCCTATTGCAGGAGCCACACGAAAAAACATAGTACTCTATTCTCTAAAAAAAAAAAAATAAAATCAATGTTTTTTGCTCCTACTATTACCATTGGAAAGCCTTTCCAAAATCCCATTGCCGTAATGGTTAGGAACCTTCTTCTAACTCTCAGCTTAAATTTGCGCATTGCCAGTTTATATTCATTTAGTTTTGTGTCAGCGCTATCCTAAAACTTTAATACCTCTTCTAGATCTACTTCTCCTTGATGCTTATTCAGGATTTACTCACACACAGTTCCACCGATATGAGCCAGAAGTAGTTCTGCTGTGATATGCGTATCTACAGCAATTCAGATTTTTTTAACACAAACCTAAAGTGTGTTAAAAAAAAAAACCAAAACCAACACAACAAAACAAATCCAAAGAGAACCTGTTTTCTTGGGATTTTTCTGCAACATGGTAAGATACAGGAAATGCAAAGCTACTGTCCAAAAAGCAAAGATTACAAAGAAGGAGATAGGCACAGACCACACAGGACTCGCCCCAAACTCTGGGCAGATGAGTTGTGCCATAAGCGCACCACATCCCCTGAAACGTCCCACACACCTAAGAGCAGTGCTCCAGGGGGCTGGCAGAAGGCTCCTTAGCCTCCCAGGAAGTCCCAGCTTGCCAAATTTGTTAATTACCACACTTACACACACCTATCGGAATAAGAGTTACGAAAGAAAAATCTAGAAACAACTGACACGCACTTGGAACAAAATGATTTTTCTAAATGGGTAGAAATTAATGAAACACAGTCGGTCAGCTTAGGGAAGGAGCTAGAAGACAAACCACCGGGAGTAATACAAGGTCACTTTTGTAAAAGCCAGCTGTTGCTCTGATCATCAGCTATCTAGTCTAAGCAAGCAGATGTTTTTCTTTTGGGGAAGTTCTGCTGAAATCATGGAGTTCAGCATATCAAGCAATTGAAGAGTCAAGTCTTTTTTTAAACACTGATTTTAAAGGCTTAATTTTTCCTCAAAATACTTCCTTTAGCTTTCAAAAAGTTTTCAGTTTCTTAAGTATAAGCTGCCCCTGCAGAACACTGCAATTTTTTCTTTCCCAAGGCTTTGACAGCTTTGAGAAATAGCATTATATCTGGAAAAGTGTATTTTGAAGAATTATAGTACAAGCCAGTCTAAATCTCAAGGAAGTCACTAAATCCTTTCACTTAGTTTAGGAAAAATTTGAATTTGGCCTGGATAGCTTATAAAAAAAAAAAAAAAAACAAACAAAAAAAACCCAACCCCGTCATGATTAAAGAACTTGTCATGAGTTCCAAGGAAATTTTAAATGAGTTAGAAATTCTTTGTCAGATTCTGCGCTTGCAGAAATAAATGTCTTCATTCACTAAGATACATTTGATTCCATTCATTTTTATGCAACATCCTTTACTTACAGCATTTCGAAGACCAATTTTGTAACACGACTTCAACACAAAGTACTCTAGATGTCTGTTATTTCACCCTTTCTGATGTTATTGTTCAATGAACTCTTCACTGCTTTTACTGTTATCCTATCTCCGCAAACAGATAAATAAGACAGTGCAGACGAACACCTCTTCAAACGCTACCTGCTTTCTATTTCAGCTTTTAAGTAATCCAGTATTTAGCAGAAATCTTTTGGCAATGAGGATGACGACTCAGAGCCAAAGTACTAAGAGACATACTGGTCCTGGAAACTCTTAATGCAATCTCTCAGTAGTCAGGTGAGCAGTCATAGTATCTTCTTTCAGAAATGTAAATTGCTGAATGCTATCTGCACGGTGGGATCTCTAATATTTCAACGTCACACAGATTTTTCCAGGTAACTACAGTCTTTACGTTTAGTGAAACATAAAGGGTTGTAGGAAAAAATCATGTTACCTCGTGCGCCTAACTGGACACTATAAAAGACTAGAGAAGTAAATATTGCTTTTTATATGCCAAGCAGCCAAGCCACCTATAGCCCGTTTTTTAGCTACTGCATCTGAAGGTATGGTGTAAATGATGGATGCAGGAGACCTGACTTAGACAAAAGCCCAGGTGCAAGATGGCATTTAGCTGAACCACCCACCTGTTACACGCTAGCAGTAGGCTCCAGAGCCTCAAAGTTCAGGCTCCTACACTGTCTTTAAGTGAGTTAGTCAGCTGAGTGCAATAATGAGCCACTGGCTTGCCCAAATGGCTTTCACCTGACCAGGACCGCTGATGCAAATGCTGAGTTGGTGGAAACACGTCTGAGCTCTGCCCACTTTTGGAAGGTTGGGTTCTTCAGAAGTGCAGTCTAGAATCCCCTTCTGAGAGGAAGTATCTGCAACTTTCAAATAAACGAGCAAAACCTGCTCTTTTTAGAGCACAACCAAAGAAAGGTAGCGGTAGTGATTTATGCATTGTATCCACCAAGTAGATAACAAAATACTGAGGAGCAGGCATAAGAACTCACACTTCCTTTCTTCCTGTACTTTCCTACCTACTCAGAGTCCTGCCTCCAAAATCCTGAAGCAGATGCTTAAGGAACAGTAAGAAAAAGGCAAACTTATGTGATATGCTTGAAAATTTCCTTGCAAACCCTCCCAGGCTCTATTTCCAGCTCCAAAAATTCCTGAAATGGATGTGGTTTCCATCTGCTTAGCAACCCTCAGTAGGTTTCTCTTTCAAGAGTTTAACTAGTATCCTCTAAAAAAAAACATTTTGCTCTCAGAGCAACCTACAACAGAGTTTCACAGGTCTATCACCTGTTATAGGAAGAACTACCATAGAGTCATGATAGAATCAGAGAATACCAGGTTGGAAGGGATCTCAGGCATCTTCTGGTCCAACCTTTCCGGGCAAAAGCATGGTCCAGCACCCTGTCCAGCTGAGTCTTAAAAGTCTCCAATGTTGGGGAATCCATCACTTCCCAGGGGAGACTATTCCAATGGCTGATTGTCCTCATTGTGAAAAATTTTCCTCTTGTGTCCAGCCAGAATCTCCCCAGGAGTAACTTGTACTCATTACCCTTCAGCTTTTCCTTGTACAAAGGGAGTCTCCATCTTCTTTGTAGCCACCCTTTAACTACTGGAACATGATGGTAAGGTCACCCCTAAGCCTCCTTTTTGCAATGCTGAACAAACCCAGTTCTCTCAGCCTTTCCTCATATGGCAGCTTCCCAGTCCTTTGATCATCTTGGTGGCCCTTCTCTGGACCCTCTCCAGCCTGTCCACATCTTTTTTGCGTAGTGGGGACCAAAACTGAACACAGTATTCCAGGTGTGGCCTGACAAGCGCTGAGTAGAGTGGGATAGTGACTTCTTTCTCTCTGCTGGCGATGCCCTCGTTGATGCAACCCAGCATCCTGTTGGCTTTCTTTGCTGCAGCAGCACTGTTCACTGTTCACTCATATTGAGCTTGTTGTCCACCAGGACCCCCAGGTCCCTTTCCACAGAGCTGCTCCCCAGCTGGGTAGATCCCAGCCTGTGCTGCAGTCCTGGATTATGTTTTCCCAGGACCTTACACTTGTCCTTGTTGAACTTCATAACTCCCCTTTTATTTATTTTTAAATCTGGCTCCTTCTGCCTTCATTTGCTGTCCCCTCGCTCTTACAGTGGAAGAGTAAGTGAAGACTCTATTCCCATCATTTGTGAGCTTATAATGCTCTATATAACAAACTCTCAAGTTGACTTTGTTCTCGACAGGGAGTCCTAGCTTATTTAGTCATTCCTGAAAACAGATAGCCATTATCTTCCCTGTTCCCATTCTCTTACTCTATTCCAAGTCTGCTGTGCCCTTTCAGAGATAAGGGGAACATCAGCATACACAATAACTAAGTAGGTTAGCCATGACTTCATGCTGTGGCATAATTGATGTTATTTGTTCTTTTCCCTATTCCTTCTCTGCAGTTCCTAGCCTTTCACCTTTTTAATTATTTTTTTTTTTTAAGCCAAAACGCTTCATTTTAAAGAAGAAGTATGAAGAGCCCTCTCATTTGACAAAACCTAATGTTTGCAGATGGAAGATTTAGGTTCAAATCCCTTTAGCTCAGAACAGGTCTTCCCTCTTCTGTCTTTCCCTGGTAAAACACTTCAATCACTGGGCGACAACAGGAGAAGGCACAGCCATCGCCTCGTCCTCCGTCTCAAACAGAAGTAGCAGCAGTCAGATGAAGGCACCTGATCCTGTCAGCATCTATTTAGGGAAGCCTTACTGACTTAGAGATGAGGGAAGCCACCTGAGAGAACATTCGGGTTTGTATCCCAACTAAACTTAGGAGACACTGAGGTGCACATAATAGGGTCAGAGGCACCGAGATGCACGTAATAGGGTCAGGTAAGGCACATGCAGAAGAGGAACTGTGCCTGCCTGACAGTTTCCCCGGGAGCCCCAAAAGGTACTAGCCGAGTCAGGGACCCTTTTAATTAAAATGTTGGGTTCAGGCATCTAAGTTCCACCGGCGTCCTACTTTCAGTGCTGAGCTTTCCTTGTCAGATGTAGCATAGTATTTTTGTCATTCACGGGACTTTTACCAGAATAAGGATTTCTGAAATGAGCTAACTCAAACAATAGCTCCTGGAGTCTTTGATTAGTAATGAAAAATACTGATTTCTAGCGTGAAATATAGGTATCTTTTGATCCACCAGAAGTAGCTAAGTCCAAGTATGAGCAAGAAGCAGAAGGCAACAGGAGCTGCTGAGGCATGCCTCATCTAGAATAACCCATGACACTTTTCCACAGTGCCCATTTTTCTTAAGAAGTCTATTATTTCACCTCAATCAGACAGTGCCACAACATTGCCCAGCAATGCAAAATAAGTAAAATAAACCCTCACCTCGTTTCTAAAATCCCCAGCTATTTCCACCTGAGCCTTGAGACCGAACTGACCGACATCAGTCGTTTGTATGCGACCTGCACCGCACCTTCCTACAAAAGCACTCCGCTGCCAACAGTTCCTCAACAACCTGCCAGAGCCAAGTTTCATTTGCAGTCCCGGCCTCTTTGAAAAATTTGCTATCTTTCATTTAGTGGATTTTGTTTATTTCATACTGTAAGTCCTTTTCTTCCTGTTGATTTATCTTTCTAATGCAGGAGCCTTGACATGCATTCAAAAAGGTAACTTTTGTCTTTATGGGAAAAGCAGCTTATTGAATAGCCAAAGGATGTCTCATACAGGAAAGCCACATAAATGGTGCACGAAGCTGTGAGAATCGAGCTGGTAAATGGGAGCAGGGGGCTCCGGAACTGCCGCAGACTTCCAGGCCCTACAGGGAATACTGAGAAGCCCGGCACGTTTGAAGAGGAATTGAAATTGTCAGCGAAAGAGCAGAATCTGTTCACCCTTCAATTCCTAATTAGAGAGCTCATAGCGGGCAGTGACCACTTCAACGACGAGCACGGAAAATGAAGGAAACCGCCTTCCTTAAGAAACGGGCAAGTGCCTACACTCATAAATTAACATCCTGATTTATAATCCAGATTATAATGAGAATAGTTTCAAATTACCGCTGTAATTTTGTGTGTATTATTTTGTTTCTCTCCAGGAATTCAGATAGAACAGTATATTTAGAGGTGAAGTAATGCCAAATACAACTTAGAAAGCTTTCCTTACGCACTGTATTGAATAAACATCGCAAAGTACAGCTTTAACTATCTCAGATATGTCCCACAGACTACTGTGCTGAATAAATATTAGGTTACACTGACATTAACTTTTCAAATGTCATTAATTTGTGCACGGCTTTTCATACCTGCCAGTATTTGAACTGAAAATAAATCTATACTGTATACATAGATTTTGGCATATATCAGTCTCTATGGTACAAAAATGCAAAATGTATAGATGGTTATAGTATAGATGGTTAAAATAGATGATTAAACAGTCCTAGAATTTTTATTTTGGTTTTATCTCTTATATTTTAGACATGGCAGGACTGAATTTCTCCACGGGAACTTTGTATCATCATCCATGGGAACATGTCATCTTACGTGTAAAATACACTAAAACACTAAAAAAAATATACAGTAATAGTATTGTGATGTAATTGACTTTGAAGTATGCCAAATATCTGCCCTACAAAAATCCTGTCAATATAAGAGGTTAGTGCAAAACCAGAAGGATCTGATCCCACAGTCCTTTAACAGTCTAAGGGCTCACTGAATCGAAACGTGCGGACATGAGAATGAACAGAAAGTGTGATTGGATTCAGAAAGCTGAGCCAGTGCTGTCCTGCAGGTTCTCATTATTCATAGTTGGGGCCATCCAATAAAGTGCACAGAGAAGTTGCTTTTCTTGTTGGTCGTGAGATGTATGCTCTCTGCTAGCTTGGAAATACAGTCCTGATGTCACTTGTATAATAAAAATTAGAATATTTAGGGAAATGTTATGAATTTTGGGTGCATACACTCATGGTACTGGGATGCCAGAAACAAACTAAAAGTGAGAGATCTTTTCTAGACAGTGAAAAATTCAAGTGAGACACAACTAATTAAACAATTCATAGTTTAATTAGCTGCATTCTGAAAGGCAAAACCCTGGCTGAGGTCAGACAGTGATAGTAGTAAGGTGTAGATGAGCTACTTTTGGAGAGACTTTTTACATTATTTGGGGAAATTACCCATACGTTTTGCTAGTGAGAGCAGGGAATATTTTTTAAGTCTTGCTTAAATATTTACAGCTCTTTAATTCAAATTTAGCCACAATTATAATGTAATTTGTTAAAACATTTTCCTTTTCCTATTAACATTTTCTTGCCTACACAGATTCATAGTCTACTTATTGAAAAGACTCCAGATATTTTTTCGTAAGTACAATGAGACAAAAGCTACAAAAAGGGCACACCCCACTGACTTCCAGGAGGTTATATGGAACACATCGGTAAGCTAGGGCAGGATTTCAAAGAATACCTTCAGCCTGAGATAAACACTGAATAGATGTAACTGTAGATTCATATATTTCTCATTTAAAATAAAACTGTAAAAAAGCAAGTGAGCCGTCCACAGAGTGTTCTCAATTTTAAGTAAAAGAAAGAACTCCATAGGAAATCTCTATTCTAAGTACAAAGTAGTGTCCACAGATAATGACACGGACCTTCTCATGTGCCCTTACTTGTGACTGAATAGCATCTCACGCCACAAGTAGTTCCATTGAACTTCACTAAATGGCACTCACTGAGAATACTCAGATAATACCCCGTTCCGTAAGTAATTACATCAGTACTTGGCTTCAGGAACGCAGTGGAGGAAGGTGCTATTCATATCTCGGCAGGGATATTAGAATCAAGCCCCTAAGCATTTCTTCAATAACGCAGGGAACGAGCTGTCACTGTCTTGTCATTCCCAAAAGAACTTTTTGCTTCTGTCTGCTCTAACAGGTTTTTCTTCAGTGAGGTTGATTTGGCCACCTTGTCTTTTCTGAACACAGAGGAGACTGAGATTTTCCTGCCGCATCTCCCAGAGGCAACTGCAAACCTCCCAAACAGATTCATTAGGAAGGACCTCCTGTAGAGCTCTGTGCACGACCAGCTGAGAACTCAACAACATTTTTTTTGAAACTACAGGCAAATGAGGCTGGGATCGACATGTTGCCAAGCCTCAAACTAGTACACATAGTCTCCAGAAGGCCAAGGCAGACTGCCATGCTCTTCAGCAACATCCCATTCATGGAGCCCCAGGTCTGGTTTGACACGGTTTCTTCTGTACCAGAAACACCCACTGGGAAGCCTGTCCAACCCAGTCCTCCTCTCTCACCCTAGGAACCGCACACTGGTAGGATGCAATCACTTATTTTAAATTTTTTTAATGAGAAAACAAAAGGAAATAATGTCAAAATTCTAACAAAATATTTACTCCTATGAACTAATACTATCAGACGAGAGCATGTTTAGTTATGGAGAGATACTCAAAGACAAGCATATGCAAATGAAATCTGATTAAATCTGCCTAATAACCTGTACAGGGCATTATTTCTTGGGAACAATCATGCTGTCGAACACACTGAGCAGTCTGGCTCATGAGTCTTCCGAATTAACCACCATTGAGACCAAATCATCCATCACATCTAGAAAGGGGGTCCCCTTCAGGTCAGGTTTGAAAAAAAAAAGTAGCCGCATTTATACTATACCTCATGTGTGAGTAAAACACCTTGTTTTCCCATCCTGCCAGACCTTCTAAATTCATGAATATAACATACATATGCAAACCATGTATTTGAATATTACATTATACAAACCCACTTTATTTCTAAAAAGACACGGGATGAAATGATTAAAAAATATTGAAAAAACATCGGTTTCATTGGAAAAGTCAGATTTATGTCTTGCATTGCTTGCAGTGTGGTAGGATCGTGGAAGTTAGTCCCCAAAATTGAACTGTGTCATATTACATTATGATCACTCCATGGTATACTTCATCTGTACTCACACATTTTCATATACCTCCACACACATACGCAAGCACTTGCCAATTTTGTCCTTTAAACAGTCTTGGGAGTACCTCTGATATTAGGAAACTGATTGGCATCATAAGAAAGATGTTATGAAAACTTATCAAGAGTTTTACAACAGGCCATTCTTTGCCAAACCAATATAAGGGAATTATATCAGAATAAGTACCCTGGTTTTAGAAATAGGTTAGTTTAAAAGTGACATTAAAGTGCTATTCACGCCCTTATAAACATCATACATTTTAATGAAAGGTCAGTTACGTTCATCACATTTGTAGTTGAATTATTCCACTATACTTCCAGAAAGGAGGCAAAAATATTTTTCACGTGGCAAAACGTTAAAAAGCAGTTTCCTCTGACTAGCAGAACTTGGTACGAAATTGCTTTCGCTCCGAGTAACCTAACACCGATCTTTGTCTATAGAGCTTCACAGTTTCAGAAGCAGCACCACCTATTGGGTGAAAAATGTAGGTTAGTGCCTACTTTATCACGAGAGAGATATTGTAAAACTGGTTTTGAACATCATGGGCTGAAGCTCTTAAGTTCCTCATACTTAAACACAAGTGAACAAGTAATATTTTCTAGTCATCTACTCGAGAGAAGCTTATAAATTCAAAATGATCATTCAATCAAATACAAAACCCATCACTTGAGCTCCTAGTATTTTTTTGACAAAGTATTTAAGGCAGCACTTTGAACAGCATCAACCGACTCACGCTGGTTAAAACACCCATACCGAACAACAGAGCACCGCCTGACTTTTAGGATGCGCTCCAATTGCACAGATCTGAATGAGTTGAAAATTAACTCGGTTATGTAAGTAGCCCTACTAAAATCTATACACGAATCCATATTCTGTATGCGGTGTCCCACGTGAATGGAAGACTTGTATTCTGCTTTGCCAGGCAGCAGTTACACCCCGGTTTAGGGCAGTCACTGCCGTCGCCCGTTCGTGGAGAACGAGTCTTTTTTTGGGGGGGACACACCGAAATTTTGCATCCCTCCCTGGTCCTCCTCGAACCAGCTCATGCGAGAGGCTAAAGTTAAATTTCTTATCCCATTCCCACAGAGAAGCTCGATGTCCACCCTGCTTGGCAGGGATGCTCTCTCTCCCTCCTGCCACGGGTGCACACCCACTCCCCCGCGGGTGCGGGCTGCCCAGCGCGCCCAGACCCAGGGAGGAGGGGGAGGTTCGGAGGCTGTGGGAGCAGCGGCTGGGTGGGCTGGGGAGCCCCCCGGGCCCCGGAGTAAGCCGTGGGTGGCGTGGAGGTGCCGCGCACCCGCGGAGCCCGGCAGCAGGAGGCTGGAGGTAAAAAAGGGGTAGGAGAAACGTTCCCCACCCGCGGTGTTGACAGCGCGTTTCCGCGGCGTGGCACAGCCGGTGATCGTCGCACCTTGCAGCTCTAAGCCAAAGGGATGCGAGGGAGGAAAAAAAAAAAAAAAAACAAACAAACAAACCAAAAAACCCAAACCCAAAAAACAGAAAACCACGGAACCCGGGGAGAAAAGTTGGTGGGAAAACCCGAAGATGAATTCATGCAAAATATCACTCACCCACTCTGAGGACGCAGACGAGCTGGATGCAGGCAACCAAGCGCCCGAGAATGAGCATGTCCAAATCGTCCTTTGCCTTTCCCCCCCCGCGTCTGCCTGTCCGACTGCCTCGCAGCCTCCTCCTGCCCGCCTGCCTGCCCGCCTGCCTCCCCGGGCAGCTGCACCTCTCTCCCCGCTGGGCAGCCGGCTCCGCGCCGCGGCCGCGCCCGGCGGCCGCCCCCACGCCGCGGGCGGGCGGGATCAGCGGCGGTGGGTGCTGGCGGGGCCGGGGCTCAGCGCATGGCGGGGGCTCGCCGGGGGCCGCGCTGCCCGGGGGCGCGGGTGCCTCTGCGGGGGAGCGCGGGGCTGAGTGCGGGAGGGTGGGTGCGTGTGCGCGATAGATGTGTATGTCTCTGCGTGTGTGTGTGTGTAGGGGGGGGGGGGGGAGGGCGGAGACCGCGCGCTGCTGGGCGGGCGCGCACGTGTGCGCGCGTGTGAGTGTGTCTTGCGTGCGTGTGTGCGAGTGTGTGCGTGGGGCGGGGGTGGAGGCGTGCGCGCCCGCGGGCGGGAGGGGACAGACATCCCCCACCATCACCACCACCCCCCCCCTTCCTGCCGGTTGGGGAGGGGGGGGCTCAGGTCGCCGCGGCCGGGGATCCCGCCGCAGCGCCGGCGTGGGGAGGAGAGAGCGACCCCGCGCGGGTGAGGGGGTGAGGGAGTGGGGCGCCCCCCCCCCCCCCGCCCCGGGACACCGTCACCCCCACCGGCGTGCGAAGGGAAAGTTTATTTCGAGGTGGAGGCGGGGAGGGGGGCGTCCGGGAGGGCAGCGGGGTGAGGGGCCGGACGATGCGAGCGCCGCCGGGGTTCCGCGGGGCGCGGAGGCGGACGAGCCCCCGTTAAAAAAAAAGAACAAACACCCCCCCCCAAAAAAAAAAAAAAAAAAAACGGCATTTAAGGGCCCGGCTTTGGAAGCGCTTGGGGATAACCGTGAGAAGCATCGCGGAGCGGGTGGCGTTTGCAGGCTGCTCCCGGAGCCGGGAAGCGGAGAGGGGACGCGTTCCCTCGGAACTGGGGGGTGGGGTGGGAGGGAGCGAGCGGGGGGGAAGGGGGCTGGAGAAGCAGCATGTCGTTATCCGCCTTAGAAGTGGGTCAGGGCGCGGGCACCGGCACCGTTTCTTCGGGAAGAGAAAACAAGACCAAATTAAAAAAAAAAAAAAAACCACACAAAAAAAAAACCAACAAAAAACACCCACCCCCCAAAAAAACTCCAAAACCACCCAAAAAACTCCAAAACCACCCAAACAAGAAGTGAAAAATGAAGGGAAGCTCACCCCCGGTCCCGCGGGCGGGGGGGCGGCAGTGCCGGCGGGGCGGGCGGCGGGGGCACACGCGTGGCAGGGCGGCACGCGTGGGCCCGGCGGGGAGCCCCGACCCGGGGGGAGCGGGCACACTGCCTCCCGGGCTGGGCCCGACCCCCCCAACCCACTCCCCCCTCCAGCCTTCCCACGCTGAGCTGAGCCCTCTTGGGTGTCCCAGTGTGGGAAAGGTGGGGGGAGGGTGTAGAAACACCCGTGCAAACACGCTTGGGTTTGGGGGCGTGAGGTGGCACACGCGATCCTCCACTTCATCCCCGGTCCACCCAAGTGCAGCCCAGGAGCCGTGTGAATGGTTTCTGTGTTGGCGATAACTGTTCCCATCTGAGTGGAACTGGGCATGGATGTGATGCGACTCTTAATGGCGGGCAACTTAAGTGTAAAAACACTCTGTGCTTTTATAGGTACTCTGCTCTACCAGGCCTCTGAGTCCTCTGGCACCAGAGCCGCTTCTGCCAGCTTGTCCTTCAAGGAAAACAAAGAAAAAACTCCCATGTCAGTTTTTCATTTCAATGTCCGCCTGCTCTACCTGGCTTTTGGGATGTTATGAGCTATCTTGACGTGAAGCAAATTGGAAATTTCTGAGTGAACAAAAGTTAGAGGAGAAATTGCCAAGACGCTCAAGCAGTTGATTGTATTTGGAGAGCAGACTGCAGGCGTGTATTCTCATGCAAGGTCAGCATCTTTCAGGGTACTACGAAGTTTACATACAATAGGGGTTGGTTCATTAGGGGAAGGATTAACTTTGAATGACAGTTCTTATTAAACAGACTACTGGTATCACGGGAAGAAACAAGTTCCATGTCCTGCGCTCCACCAATAAAAAACTGTTTTAGGATTGTTCTAAGGGAAAACGTTAAAAATATTAGTCAGCTGATTTTCATGTTACTGAAAGAACCTAGATGCCAGGAAACGGCTATAGTGATTTCCAAACCCATTCACACGCAAACATGCACAAACACTGATACACATATGCAAGACAAAATATTAATACTGGTGGATGATATACTTGAGAAAAACCCCAGCTGCAACACCATCTTGCAATTGGCTTAGCTGGAATAAGACTTATATATATGCATAGCAACATGTGTATGTATTATTATAATTATAATACAAAGTACTCTGCAACTTCCAAAATATAGTAAGGGATAATATGTGTTATTTTGTTGAAGGCCACAGGTGGGAAAGAAGGAATATATTGAGTCACTCCAGAGATGATTCTCCATTGCCATACTCACTACACGGGCATTTTATTACAGGCAAACACAGGGTAGTCTCTCTATGGACATACAATGCTGCTAATGCCTGCAGGACGGCAGTAATGCATGGCTCTCGGGATATACCTCTGCTTGGCTTTCCTCTGAAGCTGGTAAGCAGACATAGCTCGGTTGTGTTGCCTGTGAGTACATACGAACTTGCAGCAGCTTCCCCCTCTGTCCTGGTGGGGACCAACTTTTGAGCAGTTTGGTGTGTTTTCAGCTCCAGGTGTGGTCAAAGCTTTGTGACCATCTGACAAGGATCACCTCTAACAGCTGCTAACGTGGTTACCTACTCAGGTAGGTGCTGGCAAAGCTTTAGATAGGTCAGTGTGCTCCCTTCCTTATAGGGTTTCTCTGAGAATCCCCTTTTATTTATACTATGAACAAGTTACCCATCATGAACACACCCACACCGAAAGGGCAGGCACAGCGTTCACAGGTAGCACAACGATTTCTCAGTTTTCCACAGTAAATTACTCCACAGAGAGAATCTGTTCCTGATGTGGTCTTTATTCCAATGGTTAACTTCCCCTTCCAGCAGGTAATAACACACTGCAATATTTTACACAGTGAATGATAACATTTAGGACAGATGACCAGGGAATGTGTTAGACACTCCCTCATTTGAAACCTTTACGTCACAAATTTGGTCTCCTTAAAACATGACCACAAATGTCTGCACGAAGCAATTCATGTGCAATTTTATAGCCTGCAATACAGAGATGAGAAGGATGGATTAGAAGGTTCATCTCTGGCCATTCAGTGTATATGCACACCTGGTGAGAATAAGAATAAAATGAGACTATCCTGATGTGATAGTACTTTACAGCTGCTTTGAACAGGTGTCAATGGTTTACAAAAGACACCGGGTCAGAGACCAATTCCTACAATATTTCTCTGGTTCTTGCACTGAAGAATGGTTGGTGAAGCAGCTCCCTACTCTAGGAGACGCTTGGCTGTTCGGCATCACCTTTAGTTGGCACGTCATGATGTTTTAGCTTGTGCTGCATCAAGCCAAATTCACTAAAATTAATTTGGAAATAAGGCAATCTGTCAAGCGAATCGATTCACTAGCTCCGACGACATGTTTTCTATTGCTGCTCCTGCTTTCTCCTAGATGAAGTATAAATAACCAACAACATGATACAATAGCAAGCAGACATGAAAAGGACTTGTAGTTAACATTATAGATTTCTGTTTAAAGCTTGTTATTCTTATTGATGACTTAGCAACGAAAATATGATTTATTTTCATTGCTATACCCTTTAGGAGGTATTTTGCAGATTTATTTAAAGGTTCTCTTTCATTATCTAATGTTTCTACTTGTCCTTTTATGGAACATTAGCAAGTCTTGATGAGAAAACAGTCCTTCATTTTTTGTGTTGACATTTTCCCCTTTTGATAAGCATTTTCCTTTTTAAAATTTCTTAAATTTTTAGCCTTCTTTTACTCTTCTCATCTGATATTATTTTCTTCAAACCTGCTCTTTTTATCCTTTGTTACATTTTTCTCAGTCTAAATGAACCTCTCCTCAGTGTTGATACTGTATTTTCCTTTGTATTGTGACAATCTTGTTATTTTCCAGGGTGAGTCATTCCGTGTCTTGTTCAGCTTTTTTTCTAGCTTGTTTTGAGTGCTTATGGTTTTTTCAGAATAATGTCAATTTCTGGTTGCATTTATCTTCTGCTTCTGGTGTGGTAAATGTTTTTATTTTCAGTGCTGTCTTTGATATTTGTCAAACCTTTTTTTGGGTATACATGCAGCTTTTATTTTCCTTTCCCACAGGAAGGCTATGCCACCAGTGTGTCTTGATATGTATGGTACAGTATGTTAACAAAGAATCTGGTGGAATTCCATCTTTAGTTTCTAATTTACTGGAGAAATCAATGTGTAGATTTAAAATATTAAAAAGGTGTGTGCAAAAGGTATGTTGCCCTGGCAATAGTTATAACTACCATCATTAGGAATATCATTCAAGCAATACGATACCAAACCCCAAATTCATTAAGTTTCATGCTGAAGTCAAGTGTGTCAGATCTGTCTGGTTAGAGTACTATTTTTTTCAGAGAACTTTTTACAATGAGTATTTACTGTTAAAAGAAGGAGTATTAACATAAGATCTCAAACCTTTTTTTTTTCTTGTAATATTATGACACAAAATTAAGGTAAACCTAATATTTTTGTCTGCCTCAAATTTGTTTGGCATGTTGGAGTTTCAAGATCATTAAAAACTTGTCAAAACAAAAGACTATTTTTGCCATATTTTAAGGGAGTTTCATTTTTTGCACTCTGTGTAAAGTGGTGTTATTGTCATTTTGGCAATTGGTCTGAGGCATTACCTTCCCAGTTTGGTTACTTCTAAGAACACAGAAAGACAAGAAAAATGGTGACATTGAACCTCTTATTTGGCCCTTTGCTAAACAGAAGGTTTAACTCAACTTAGCTTTTCAAAGCTAAACCCAGGGACAGTTGAAGGTGTATATTTTCCCCTCAGAAAAAGATCAAAATTTGACAGTTTGATAGCAGCCAGGTGCCATCAGGCCCTGGGAAGAGCTAGGCGAGAGACAAAGTCTATTCGCATAATTCGGGAGGTGATTCTTCCCCTCTACTCTACTTTGGTGAGACCCCACCTGGAGTACTGCGTCCAGCTCTGGAGCCCCTAACATAGGATAGACAGGGACCTGTTGGAACAGGTCCAGAGGAGGGCCATGAAGATGATCCGAGGGCTGGAGCACCTCCCCTATGAGGACAGGCTGAGAGAGTTGGGGCTGTTCAACCTGGAGAAGAGAAGGCTCCAGGGAGACCTTATGCCGGCTTTCCAGTACCTAAAGGGGGCTACAGGAGAGCTGGGGAAGGACTTTTTACTAGGGCATGTAGTGCTAGGATGAGGGGGAATGGCTTTAAACTGGAAGAGGGTAGATTTACATTAGATATTAGGAAGAAATTTTTGACTTTGAGGGTGGTCAGGCACTGGAACAGGTTGCCCAGAGAAGTTGTGGAAGCTCCATCCCTAGAGGTGTTCAAGGCCAGGCTGGATGGGGCTTCGGGCAACTTGGTCTAGTGGGAGGTGTCCCTGCCCATGGCAGAGGGGTTGGAGCTCGATGATCTTCAAGGTCCCTTCCAACCTAAACCATTCTACGATTCTGTAATCTGGTTTTATTATTTTAGTTCTCGGTAAGAACCAGCTGAATAGAGCTGGGCTGCTAGGCGCACTAAAGACAGAGTGCTTTGAACCCTTCTTATTAAGCAGCTCTCTGTCTGGCCTAGCTATGGACGAGGCTTCAGTATCGCCTCTTCTGGCAAAGCAGATGATCTGATGAAAGGTTTGTGGGGTAGAAATCTTCGATATCTGTTTCTCCCAGCTTTATCAGCTGATCTTGAAATAAAACCCCACATCTCTCTACAAACTCTGCCTCTTCTGGCAAAACCAGTCTGTACCTAGCTGATTCCTTCGGTGTCAAAACAGCTGCCCCTTGTTAAATCTGCTGAAGAACGACCTTCTAACCCCACTACTTACCGAGCAGAGTGGTTATAGAGTATGAGAAATAAGCAATGAGAGGCTGAAATGCAAACTTTGAACAGATTTGGTTTATATATATATATATATATATATATCTGTACGTGAGCACTGAGTTGAATTTCTCTACATTTGCTTCATACTCGTTCGTGGCCGGGCAGTCACAATTTGCCTCTCTGCCATGCAGTACTCGGCACTGCTGCTCAACACGCTGCTACTGCTGAACACTTGTGGCAAACAAGTGTTTCCAACGTTTTCCGTGAAGGTTGAGGCTGTTTTTCCACACGAAACCTATCTGGGAAGAAAGGTGCGCCACTGTCTGACTTTCTGCCTATGCTTTCAGCTGTGAGAGAGGCACGGCTGCATTGTGGAACGCTCTCGACTCCAGTTGCAAATCCCTTCCTATGTTCTAGACCAACGGATACGCCTCTAGGGGCATTTGGTTATTTTCCCTCCTGCTGTGCAGCAACAGAGAAAATGAAAATAATATTTCATACTTCTGTTTAGCATTCCTATTCATTTCGGCGGGGATTATTAAATGTAAAATGGGGAAGACAGAGCACAGCTACGACCACACGAGTGTATCGTCTCACTGCATAGTTACCTGTTAGCAACACAGTAGTTTCCCACAGAGACAGATAAGGCTAACTCCTGGAATGATAAATGAAGAGTAGGCAGGAGTGAATTATTTAATACCGGATTCGTCCCCAGTCCCCAAACACAGGATCGGATGACCTCCTGGGAGCTCTGATTTTTGCTGGTCTCTCTGCGGAGGGCAGGTAGAAGTAGGGCTCCCTGAACGCTGGGGACGGCGGCAGCCTGGTGCGAAACCTATGTGGGCACTGAGTTTGGCCCTCCACTTTGAGACACTTAAGAAACCCACTGCCTTTCATGTCACCCGTGCACTGAACTGTGTCCGCAAGTAACGATTTCGCTGGTCTCCTTCCCCTCCGGCTCTCACTGCCAGCAAAGCTCTCCCTACGGAGCGTAAAGGAGCAGCTTCTGTCCCAGTGAAGAAGGTTCTTTCAATCCTGTAGCTGCAGAATAAGGCACTGTTTTCAGTGGTGGCGATGATTAAAAAGCTCTTTTTCTGCTGCCTTCTTTTTAAAGATAGTGTGCATCCTGACAGGAAATTTGGACAAGTAAAGCCAAAATGTATGCTTACGAAAACAGCACGCCAAAGTGGGAAACTCCAGTGCATGCTTAAACTACATATTAAAGGCATGCATAGAAGCAACCATTTGATCGTGCAGAGTAAATAGACAGTTCCTAAGTATGTGGCAGGCTTTAACAATAGTTCATTTGATAAAAACAAAACAAACAAAAAAAATACCCCCCCTAAACTGTGATCTGCTAGGGCAATTCCAGCCAAAAGCAAGTTGTTTTGGCTCATTCGCAGATCTAATCAAACAGTATTTCCTACGTTGACAACAGATTTACCATTTTGTTTTCTCTTTCATGGTAAATCTGGTGGCTGCCTTATTACAGCAAGCGCTGACCTACAAGCACAATAAATATGAAGTCCTTGCAACAATTTATGATAATCATCATGCTTGGGTAAACATTGTTGATGATGCTGCACAGAGGAGTTTTCAAATAATGTATGTTGAATGGTAGGAACACTTTACTGCTGGCAAATGAAGCACAGATATTGTTTTTTCTTAAATGCATGTTTATAATTTTTTTTTCTGCATTTTTTTGCTTATAGCAAATTGTGCCACTTTTAGAGAGTATGTTTCAATTTTAACTGGAACTAAAAGCAACTTGGATTATGGAACTGACCTAGTATTTAACTGCTATTGTTCTCATTGCTTTTAAATATCTAAGTATTTTTGAAATCTACTATTCACCTGGGGATAAAAGTAAACAGCAACAAAACAACAACAAGGGTATGTTGATATGCCATAACCCATCTCAAAGAGAGCCACTATTTGTCAGCATTCAAGGTATCAGCAAAATTAACTATCCAGAGCTCATCCTTCTTTTCACAGTACCACCAATGGTGCTGGTACATCGACAGGAAAATAAACAGAGGCAGAGATGTTGACTTCTAGCACACAGAAACAAAAGGCCCAAGTTCCTCAAGTAGGGGAAGGAAAAAGCGAGTAAACCAATATTCCTCCTCAACATCTAAAAATATTCAAGGCAGTCACCCCTTGTAATAGCTTCTAAGATCTCCAAATGTCTATTGCTAGAAGGAGTAACTTCTTAAATTTAGACAAAATGTAATCAGAAAACGTAGACATATCTTGGTTTGCTATTAAAGCTTCAGAGCTGCCTATCAACTGTGGCAACATATGTAAAATTTAATATATACAGTGAAAAATGTGGTGCATGTAGAGAAAAGAATCCTAGGTTCTACTGGAAAATGACGAGATCAGAGATTATTGTTACCACTCAGGAGTGAGATTTGGGGTTATGATATATAGGCCTATGAAAATATTAGCTCAGTACTTGGTAGATGTCAAAAAAAGGCAAAAACATTCTTAATAATTATTAGTAAGTGAATAGAGAACAAAACAGAGAACATTACTTATGCTACTCTATAAATCCTCTTCTCTCTTGCCACTTCTAACTTAGACTGAATACAAAATTATTCTCTTTTTTTTTTTCCCCACTACACACATGCAAATCCCCAAATTTCATTCTTCTTTCCTCAAAAATAATTTAGTGAATTTGGGCAAGAGCGAGAGAACAACAACAGTGGTCAAAGATAAGGTGGGATGGCTTTTATGCTTAAGGAACAAGAAGGAGTATATTTGAGGAATTTGAGGGGAAAAAAAAAAAAGAGCCGAGGATTCCTCAGTCTGAAAAACAGACAAAGTGTGATTGAGGGCTGCAGAACCAAACCAGATCATGGAGAGGGTAGATGGGGAATGACTGTTCACTTGTCCGACGGAAGAAACTGCTGGCAACAAATGAAGCTATCATCAGCCGAGCTCAAAAAAGACTCCAAACCAAAAGTTCTTCCTGCTGTGAAAATCATCCCTGTGGAGATCCTTGTCAATGGAATTCTGGACTCAGTGAATTTATGAGAGTTGAAGGGCAGACCAACAAGAGTTTGGAAGAAAGATTTATTAAAGGTGACTAAATGGACACGTACCATCAGTCTCGGGAAACCTCCCAAACTCAAAATAGTTAGAAGTTGTAGGTTGCTTGGGGAAAGTATCATGTACCAGTCCTCTTTTTCTCTTTCCTAGGTATCTGCCAACCATTGGAGAGAGAGCGGTTGCTTTTTCTGAGCCAAATGACACTTTAGATTACATTTTTATAGGTGCCTTCAGCACAGAGAGCTGAGACCTTTAGAGGTCTTGTGAATTACAGGTATGGTCCTGGGTGATGACATAAGCTATAGCACATTTAAATATCCCAGGAAAAAGGATATCAGTGGTGTTTGCCATCAGAATGTTAAAATATTCCGTCTGCAACTAATGAGCGTGCCATAAGGTTATGCTTTTATCAAATGTCATTTACTTATTTTAAAATATAACTGGAGAAAATGTAAACATTCCCATGGAACTTAAGTAAGTTTTAACTTAATCCTTAAGTAAGTTTTATGGTAAAGGTAAGGGTTCAGGACCAATTAAGTAAAAGCTAAGCAGCCAAGGGTAAGGTATGCAGGGAGATGACTGGGCCCCGGCTCGAGGTTCAGCTAATTGAACATGACATGAGACATTATGTTGTGGGATGTAACGAATAGCAGAGTGAGAAGCTGTCAAAAGTTACAAATAGTACTGTGAAGGCTGGCTGTGTTTCACAGTTGGTTAAGGGGGAGTTGCATGAGAGATGGCCAAACTTCACAAATAATTGGAGGGCAATAGTGGGCGTCTTTTGGGGAGAAGAACTCGCAATGCCAGCAGTATCTAAGTAACCATATCAGTAAAACCGTGTAAGGTCAAGATTTCCTAGGTAACTGTATCAAAAATACCAAATTTGGATACAGATATAGGAAAACCGGGACCAAGGGGGAAAAATAACTAAGGGTGGATTGATTATCTGGAGGGATACCAGAGCGGAGAAAGGGAAGGATCAAGGAGGATGGGGGAACCTGCAATGGGAAGATGTTGATGAGGAGCATAAAGAGGTTTGGTCACATGTGAGCAGGTAGCTGATCAGTCTAAGCCGCATGCCTGGACACTGTAGTCTATCCTGTTTTATTAAACCCTGTTCATAACTACTTTTCTGCGTGTGTTTTCTATTCTGTGTATTTATGTGTGTATAGGACCACTAGTGAACTTCAAGCCAGAGGAGCAGTCAAGCACTACTGGGTGCTAGCATCTGGAGGGACTGGGATCTGGAACCAGCCCCTGGATAGCTCAAGCATCCGGGGCCAGCTACAGGAGAGATCCCTGTGTGCGTATGTTCGTGTGATCACTACACAATTCTGATCAGCCAAACGGGATCAGACCATCTGCCTTGTTCACACTCAGGTGAATGCTGTTTGTATTTATGTGGGTGCCGGTAAAGGCACTGCTGTCTGTGTTCTTCTGGGTCATCAGCTGTGTTACTGCGTGTGAGTGTCTTTGGAAAACATTCTCAGCTTTGCGGTGGCTGGACTGGAGTGAAGGCAGCTGCAGCCGCCACATCTATTGGGCTGATACCAAAGTTCAGTGGATTCAGTTTCACTCAACACCAGGGAACTTGCTCCCTGCTAGCTCATCCAATTCCTGTCTTATGTAGCTGATTCCCATGAAACACACTTAGGGAGTAAGATGGTTCCCCAGAAAAACCCTGTCTGGTTAATTTTTATTGAAAATTTTCAATGAGCTCTGTTCAGAATGACTCATAAATGCTACTGGCCTGTATAAAGAAACATAGATTCAGAATAAATGTGGAGGATAATACATTTATCCCACCTTTTAAACCGCTTTGGGGAAATATTTGCTATAGCCTAAAGAAGCAAAGACTGAAAAGTAGTCTTCACAGATACCACAAGTTGCTGCAAGGAAGAGGGGAGAGCATGGAGGAGCTCTTCTCTGTTTTCTCTTGTGGATTGGACAATACCCAAGTAGCTTAAGCTGTCAAAGGAAAGATTCTGGTCAGGTATTGGGACAAAATATCTAATGGCATGGAAGCAGAAAAACAAATTCCCTAGATCATTTATTAAGAATAGTTGATAACAACATCTGCCAGGAATGTTTTTAGATATTGTGTATGGGCTCTTGAGGTCTCTTCCAGTGCTATTTTCTATGAGTAAGTATTTTTACTCGAATCAACCTGACTGAAACAGTTTGTGTTATGAATCAGCAGCAATGTGTGAAGACCCATCTGATTTCCTGGATTGTCACTTCTATTGTGATCTTTCACTGTTTTAAAATACTGTATAATATAATTTGGGCAAATATCAGGATGATAGTCAATCTTTAGTATCAGGTTACGTGATTTCACCCTACGAGAATCTGCATTGTTTTGTGGCTGTCCTTGAAAAGCCCAAGCTGAATTCCTGATTTAGATTTTCTTGAGGGGGAGTGTATAGTTTGCAAATAAAGACACCTAAATGTAAGGCCCTCCAAGATGACCATGCTCCTATTATAGCTCATGGAGAAGTGGTCAGTGTTTTCTGACCAAATGTCGGTGTCTGTTTTTCAGGGTGTGTTGAACAGCTCTCTAAATTCGATTGCATGTCTCAATTTGGATGTTTACTGACTAGTGTGAGAACTTAGACACCTTGCATACATGGAGACATTTAAGGTATCAATTATGGTTCCAAAGTATAGGCATTTAGTGCTATTTGAGAAGCTGAGAGCCTCCGTGACCTGCGCACTGTACTGTTAGATCTGCCTCAGGGCTTAGATGAGACCTACAGCCTCAAGGAGCTGCATGAAACCCATAAGGCATCTCAAGTGTCACCAGATGTCACATGGGTACTTGCACTCAGTCATCGTCTTCAAGCTGAATATTCTGGCTGGTTCATCACCTTGAGGGAACTGCTAGGAGCTAAATCCACAAAGGAATCCACCCATGCCTTGGTGCATGGGTGTTGAGTTTCATTCCATATTGCCTTCAGATGCCTGGCTGTTGGAGTAAGAATCATAGTCCTGAGGTAAGTGCTACATTCCTCATCAGTTAGGGTTGGGCAGATGTTCCCTCTTTCTCCAGATTGGTATCCTCCCTGCAGGACTGAATCTGGTGCCCACACACGATCAGGATCGCAGTCCTTCCACCTACTTAGGATCATGGATGCTTCTATTTGGCCTTCTCCTTCTTTCCTGGTGGACATGAGGAGATATCTTTCATCCTGTTGTGTTGCTTGGCAGAACGTGCTTTGGGTGCTTGTGAGATGGCCGGGAGAGAATGCAGGTAGGCTGATGTTGCCGGAAATCATCAGGAAGATGAAGGGAAAGGCAGGCTGTTTGCAGAGTGCAGTTTGGGGACTGATTGTATAAGTGCTATACATGGAGAAGGTGGGCTACCCTGTATGAGAGTGGGAACATAGATCAATGAAATGGCAGAACTGTGCTGCTGGGAAGAAAGGGAGAATGTCATAGTTGTGTAGAGGAAGAGGAAAAAATGGGCTGTTCTTGGGCTTGGAGAGGGGAAGCACAAAGTTGACTACTTATGTGGGGGATGAAAGAAATCAACTACTTACAACAGAGGTGAACAAAGCTGTAGCAGGTCCTAAAAACAGATCTGGCAACCAGGGCTGCCAAGGCTTAACTGTCTTGATCTAAATCATCTCTCGAGGTACAGACAAGGGCTCACTTTTCAAACAGAGCTGAAGAAGGAAATGACCACTTTTTGTATACTAGCTGAAGCTCTCGCACAGGCAATGGGACACTCAGGTCCTCTGCCCGCCTCATTTGCAAAGTTCACTGCTCCTGGGACCCATTAAGTTGTGTAAGTGCTTTTATGGGTTCTGCTCCTTTGTTTTTCTGCTCTACAGGTTTCTATCTGCTCAGGAAAGATAACAGTGCTTCTCTACTCACACGGGGATTTTGGAGATAAGAACTCTGCAGACAGCTCAGTAACAGGGGCTTTTCAGACAAACAGCACCTAGTGCAGTTTGTGGCACTCCAAGCTCTGTTTAGATTAAAGGCTTTGGTGAAAAGGAAGATTATTATCGAGATCCTATACCTATATCTAGTGTAATTATATATGAAAGTATGAATAACCTCGTTGAAACATCTCATATTTAGCTAAATTATTATTAATAGGAGACAGGGAGGCTTAATAAGTGGGATTAGCACACATGAGCAGCTACATTAATGAACTGTTAGCATAAATGAAATACTTTGAACTTTCATCATTTGGAACAAATAAGCTCGTTCATCTCCTGAGTGATGTGTGGATGTATCAAAAATACCCTCCAACCTTTGATGTGCAAGATAGCTACCTTAAGAGGGGAGGGAGGAGAGAAGGGTGGAGGACTCTACATGTACGGGTGTGTGTGGAATACAAGCCCCCACACTATTTTTTTTTTTTAATTTTGTAACCTCAAATTAGCTTTCAGACTCCAGCAACGGTCAAGAATATAGAAAAAAAAAATTAAAATTAAAAGATGAGGACAGAATTGCGCAGTTCTTTCCCTATGATCAACTGTAGGCAGAGTGGCATTGAGTTGCTTCTGCACTTCAGTTCTCACTGAGCAGTGCTGAGCTGGACAGTCACTCCTGCGAAGGGCTCCCTCGTCTGCTAGCTGTCCTGAAGTTGGCAGCAGCCTTAAAAGACTTGCTTTTCCTAAAGGTGCGACAGATTTCATAACCAGAAGAGGTAGGACTCTGAAAAACAGGTCCCTTTCCCACACCTCTAGAGTACCTGCTGAAAGCTTGCAATTAACCCAGAGATTGAAATAAAGCCTGTGGTTTGCTCTGTCAACTGCTCAAATCAACTGAAAATGCACAATTTGCTCCCGCGTGTCAGAAAACAGGCTCACGCCTCCAATACTTTTTGTTAAGATGAAGGTAAGTATCCCCACCAATTTATGGGACTGGCAAGCATGTTTGTCATGAAATCAATGATTTTTTGTAACTCAGATCTTGTGGTGCTGGATTAAGTCCGATTGTCACAGGCAACAAATGTGCAGTAGCTATAAAGTATCTTGGCTTTTTCCTGAAAGAACTGTTTCATAGTTTCTTGGGATACGTGGTAAGTAAAGGACCAAATTTGAAATATTTTGCATTCAGTTTCTTTGTACTCAAGACATTGAATAACAGTCAGTTTTCTTCTCGCAGCTGCTTTGCCCTCCCCAGATTTCTGGAGCGTACATGACTGCCGTCAACTGGCTGTGAAACACTACAGAAACATAAACAATGATGCTTTAAATGCCACACTAATACAGACACCCGTCCTTTCTAATAAGTGTACTATGGGTCAGTTCAAAATTTAAAACATCATTTCTTTCATACTTGGACCATTGAACCGTGTCTGTCCTACCGTAGGACTTGCTATAAATGATTCTGCGAGGCACATAGATTAGTCTTTCTCAGGATGGGTGGATTTTATGAACTGTACTGTGTAAAATTAAAAAGCCTAGGTTCAAATGCCATCGTCCCTTATGCACGTCTCCCCCAGATGCTACGTGACTGTTGCTAAAGCCAAGCAACCCTTCCGGCATGGATTATAGCTTTATAGTGCTGCCTCTAAGTCATGCCTGGGATAAGAAAAGCTCCGAAAATAGAGATGGCCTTTCTTTTCCTAGTATTTCCTACATTGTCCTATATAACCACCACTTAACCCCCTCCTTATGAAGAATAGTCTCACAAAGTTCAGGTAGGACAATGACATGGGCAGGATCTGTGCAAATCAGTTGCTTCTTGTCCAGTCCCTGGGTATATCTGTAAAAATGCACCATACAGAGTTTTAGGCATGGGATTGACAGCGCTACGTCTTCCCACTCCAAATCTGTCTTCATTTCCATTCAGATAAGAATATTGAGTCTTTACAGAGCGAGGTGCATCATTCCTGTTTATGAGGACAATCCGGTCTCAGATGACATGGAATAGAGAATTTACAAATCTTTTATGGGATGCTATGAGGATGAAATCCTGGCCTCTGGTGGAGTCAGTGGTACAACTCCCCTATTTACAAGGGCTCATGAATTAATCTAATCCCCCGAACTTTGTAAAATACATTTGTGTACTACAGGTTCATTTTCTTCTATGCTTAGAGAGTCATGTTCAGCTTTGAAATTGTTAATAGGATAGGCACAGCTTTTAAATGCTGTCAGTTCCTTCTGCCTTTGGAGAGTCCAGGTGAGAAACAAATGTTTTTGAACGTCAGATTGCAGGGGCAGAGAAATAATATCTCCTGAACAATCCGAGAGGAAGATTTATATACATCATGAGACATGTTGTTGTTCTTTAACAGCAACAAGTGAGAAAGCGTAGGAAAAACACTGTTGGAATAATTAAAACACGTAGCATCAAACATAAAAGATACATTACCTAGCCCATCCCCACCCTGAAATTTGCATCGTTCTTTTCTCCAGTATCTCTTAAATACCATAGACAAACAATTCTATCAAGTTTTTATTTGATCTAGAGCCACGTCTGTATTAATGTATCTTTAGATACCATTGGATTCTGCCTAAAAACAACTGGAACTGTACACTGACCTTCCAAAACAATTATGGAAATCCTCAAAGGATAAAATAGTCTTGAATTGTGTTCACATATCAAAACAGAAGATTACTGAAAGAGATGAGGGCCCTGAAAGTTTACTCTGAAATGTTTGACTATCCCAGTACACATTCAGCCTCTGGTGTGTAATTTGTCTGGCATACATAATAGCTTCAAGAATATGCAGAAAAGAGCTCTTGAATCAGCACCTTCCCTTTCACTGCCTGAGCAGCTTCAAAAAACCATATCTGCATCATGTAATTCTGAAATCCTTGTAAATTTAGGAAATAACTAATTCTTACCGAGTGAAGGAAAGCCCTCTGTATTTTATTTTTATGTCAAAACCAGATTTTGCTCCTCGTGCAAACTTATTGAAGGCAGAGTTTGCCCAAGAATATTGGTAATATGGTAATATGTAAGTCTCATGTTGTTTCTCTATACATAAACAGGAAATATTTTGGAATACCTGTGAAATCTGTGCACATTTCAGAAACTGAATCCCAATCATAATGAGTTTCAAAAAGACTGGCTCAGCATTTGAGGAAAAAAATGCATCAGATGGTGATTCTTTTCTTTTAATCTTAGACGAGAAGTTATATCCTCGAAATTCAACAGGATTTCACTCCTGTGTACACAAATGCATAGAAAAAAAAAACATGCAGGTACTTTATTAGACTTTCTTTTAGCTGGGTAGTCTGAATAGAATTAGTGTTAGTGAGATGCTTCAGCTGAAAGTCGACAAATGTGTATTTTTTAAGCCCACTATCTCATTAAAGGCCAAACTGTGCAACTCTTTCTCATGCTAATGAGTAGTTGGAGTCAATGGGACTTGACATGTAAGTGCTCAACAACTTCAGTAAAGGCTTCATAATCTGGCCCTAAATGCTTTTGCTTTGATAGATCTCTGTCTCTGTCTTGCTGTCTGGCTGTTTCTCTGTCGTTTGAAAACAGGTTATCCCTAAAAATTTTGGTGCTGATGTATTGTGAGAAGAGAGCTCAGTAAGCTTTCTCTGCCACTTTTTGAAAACCTGTTAACAGTACATATTAATTACTGTTTGCTCTCACCTTCATTATAAATATAGTTTTATGCTGATCTGCAAGCTCCATCTGACAGTACTGAGCACCGTAACATCAAGATACCTACAGCATCCATCAGCATGACTGACACAGATCAGGCAATTGTGCTTTATATCAATGAGGTTCCTGTCTCTGAAGATACTCTCAGTGAAGTGCAAAACCAAATAAAATGCAAATAATACAATGTATTCTACTAAAACACTGAAAAAGTTCTTCAGCATCTTTTTGTGTGCGTTTTTAAAAGACTAACTCTTTGATCTCCTTAAGAAGGAAAAGAAATGTTTTAGTGGCCCAGGAGGGTTCTTGAGAGGAGACGGGATCATTCTGGCCCTGGACCTATGTGTTCCTCCTGCAGTGACGTCTTATGGGCTACACGAAATAATAATGACTGGAAAAATGAAACAGTAAAATTCACACTGTCAGATATCATAACATTTATTCACTAGACGAGACTCTTCCCTTTGGGTACAGGGACCCAAACTCTACTCTGCTTACTGAAGGGCAGCTCAGTCTAACCCACAGGACTAAGACAGTGAAAAATGAAAGCAATTTCACCGAGAGACCCTGCTGCAAATACATGTGCATCCCTCCTTACCACGCAGCTCGTGGGCTCACGCTCAGCTAGCAGTGCTGCACCTATGCACTGGGAGCCTACAAAGGATGCGTTTTATAAACCAAATCATCAGTGAAAAGGCAAACTTTAATTTTACAGGCTACAAATGACAGGCATCTGTATTGTATACTCTGCACGGAATGATTCATGCAGGGACTAAATGATATTTATGATATCAGGGAGAGTTTTTCTCACTATGACGCGATTCAGTCTAATCTGCAAATGAACTCCGGATTCTTGGCCTCTCTGGTTTTCCCCTTCCTTTGGGCACGTGAAAACTAGAGAAACAGCTGCGGTTGACCTTGGACTGGGGTCATTGCAGCGCTGGGGCTGTCGGTGCTCCACCACCCTCTTCATAACATGGAGCAGTAGAAGGTTGGGTCGCACTCCCAACGGCACAGTAGACCAGCTCCAGATACGGTATTCTGTATTCGCTTCTGTAATGGTCTGTTCTTGTCCCTCCCTTCACTGCAAAGCAAGGGTACAGTTATCACCCGTATCTCCAGCTGTGGCAATCTCTTTCTCAGTCCCGCTGAAGGACGTATGATCAAGCCCTGGAGACGCAGAGCCTGTACAGCCAATGTTTGAGCATATTGCACCGCTCTGCCAGAGACGGCCAGGTCAAGGCGAGAGGTGAGCAGGGCTGCAGCCGACGCTCGGCAGAGTTTCCAAGCCAATGCCCCTCCCGTGCTACACATCTGCTGCAGCCTGTACCTGCTGGGGACACACAGCAATGTCGTCACACAACAATGAGATTTAAGGACTGGTATAAAGTAAGTGTCTGATCTCTCTGACCAGTGGCTAAGCCAAGCTGCTTCCAAACCAATTTACTGTCCAGCCCTATCCCAATCATCCACGTGTGGTGCTGCACATGTACAGATGTTGATACATCAGCTGCAAAAGAAACATGCATTTAATAGGCTGGGTTGACGATTGGGGTGAAAAGCCTTTATAGAAAGGAGAAAAAGGACTGTGGGCCATGATAACTTTCTTCTTTTAAAACAAAAACATCTATCTTTTTGCCAGTTCATTCGCAAAAGGCTAAATGATGCTGATTTTTTTTTCTCAAATTAAACCAGAAATTACCTCTATCAACTCTGTAACAGGTGCTTTTTGTGTATTTGTTGCTGCAGTTTTAAAGCTCCCTAAGTTCACTACATTTATCAAAGTTTAGCCTTACTGGCCTACCAGTCAGGGCAAGACATCCACAGCTGAAACTCCACCTGCCCAGCACAGCATACTGCCATCCTGTGTTCCATTCTGTATCCCAAGAAGTCCAACCATCCTTATCCTTTCCCCTGGGAAATCTCGGAAAACTGCCGTTGAACTGCAAGGCAATGTATCTGTATTCTATATTTGCATTTCTAATCAGAAGCTGATTAATTACTTTAATAACATGTTAATTTGCACTGGGTTAACTTCAGGATACTACTGCCGAAATCAGTGGATTTACTCCACGTAAACATCAGCTGAGCTGGCTGCACAGTTTTATATAAAGAGGGTTCACATATAGAAAAGCCAGTGTAAATTGCAAGCACTTATAAAAGTCCAATGTCATTCTCAAGAACCTCGTAGGCTGTGCAAGCAGTTGATATGAAAATGATGAACCTATGGGAAAAAAAGGCTATTTTTATCTAGAAGTACTGCATAAATCTAAGGGGCTGCAAATCAGTAATATTTCATAAGTTAGACAAGAAAATAAATATCTAGTCCCTATTCATCTTCTCAGGATGCAGCGAGTGCAGGATAGCAGTCTCTTTTAAAACATTTTATTGAAGCAGTAGAGAACAGCCTTCATTGTGGGAAGCCAAATCCACATCTCTGTTGAGTCCACTCTGCATCTTAGACCTGACTTCCACTTCTGTTAGAAAGACCCATCCACTAGGCTACTGTCCTGGGCCAAAGCTGAGACAAGACCTCTCAGCTGTAGGGGCAAAAGCGAAGGTTTCTCTTCCAAGGTTGGAAGTGCTAGACTGCTTCTCCACAGGAAACGGCGCAGTGAATGGGCTTGCTGCTCCTGCAGGGAAGGACGATTGAGTCCAGGAGATGCCAATCGCTCCCTCTTCTTCCCCTCAAGGTGAAAGCCACTGCCCTGGCCCGGTATAACCTGGCTACTCCCTGAGAAGCAGAAGCAAACTTGGATTCTTAGAGACAGGAAAAGGAAGCAGCAGAGACCTGTTCATTTGCTGCCCAATGTAATTATCTGGTGCAGAAAACTGTTTGCGCTTCCTTTTCCTGAGCCCGTGCCAAGGCGAGATGTTCTCAGTTTTGAGCAGAAACTCCTTCTTGAAACTTGGAAACCTTTCCAAAGTGTATCCATAACATGATAAGGTATTGATAGACTGATAACCTTTGATGAAAAAGAAACGGCAGGAAAAACTCCAAAGCAGCACTGATACTTATCTTTATAAGAAAGCAAAACCAAAACCAACAAAAAAAGCTCTTCTACTCCATAGGCACTTGTGAAAGTTTGATTAATGTGTGTCAAGAGATTTGAGGGTCTGAACTAGGACAACTTGAATGTCCTGTGCATTGAAGAATACCTCTAATTATTGGATATTTGACTCCTCCCAGAGTTAGGATCAATGGGAACTTTGTGTACTTGGTAGCTCAGTAAAAAACATCAGAGTCAAAGGTAGAGCCAAATAATGAAGTATTTGGATTGGAAGATCACATACATAATTTGCCACATCAGATCATCAGCTACAGATCATCAGTTATATTTCATTGGCGACATTATTTCTCAGCTCTAACAAAATGTTGCATACGTTTGGTTTGTGTTTGTAGAAATGAGAGTAACTGCAAAAAATTCCTGTGAGCCTTTATGGAAATAGTAAAGGTCCAAGGGAATGCCCCTAGAATGTGAACTTGGATGGCGTACCATATTTATTTATTAATTTAGCAACTGAACTTTTGCAGCAAGCTCAGGTAAAGCTATCCCTGTGAATAATCTTGCACAATAACATCAGACATCTCTACTAATCCTACAGAACATCAAAAGCAATGCTGGCTGCTATTCAACACTGGGTTCAGTGCCATGACAACAGATGGAATTCATGGCTGAGGGGTAAAAAAAAAGACTTCCATCCCCCTGTCACTTTTTGTAAGAATCCCTAAAGAGAAAATTATGCAAACTAGTAGAAACTGAATGTAGAACAGGAATGCCTGTGAACGTGTGCTATCTGCATTTACACAAACCAGCTTATTTGTGAAACAGAATGTAAGTGGTAAAAGTAGATATGGAAATCTTATTTAAATTCTTGCAAAGGGCAAAGAGGAGGAGGAGGGAGAATGGGCTGGATTTCTTTTCCTCTGAGTTCGGGGGGAGCAGTCTGAAATTCATAATATTATGGTCACAGGCAGATGACATGAGAATGATTTTTTGATGTTGTTAAAATCAATGTTCCTATGTTTTGTGAAGAGATGAGTCTGAGACATTTTAATCTAAATATGTATGTATTGCAGTAAAATTTTGTTTAGCAATGTTGTGATATCTTTAGTTTGAACATCTTGGACATTACTGTCCTATAGTATAAGAAAACTATAAATGACAAGCTAAAAGTTAAAATTACTCATTGGTTTACATCATCCATTAACAAGAAAACTGTTGAGATGAATGGGAATTGCCAGCGCAAAGGAAAACAGATCTTGGACTAATTTTTGTTGGTGGTGCTTTTTTTTTCTCTAGTCAACAGCCCACAGAGTTAAGGTGATGAGTCAGATGTGTCTACTATGCAACTACTAAAGACCACTGTTGCTTCAAAAGACCAGGCAGTCAGGCTTACCAAGTTTAGAAGGCAAAATAACCATACTTTCTGATGCACAAAAATGTCAAGTAAACCCAGGGTCAGTCTTGCAGGTAGAAATGAGAATTCTGGGAGCTGAGATGAAAGTGATAAAAGCAAATGGAATCTTAAGGGCTGGATCCAGCAATGCATTGTCTAAAGATAGTTTTTCCATTTGCTAAGATGTTTGCATGATCAGATAATACATGTGGAGCAGAACATAGAATAGAACTGGCAACTCTTTAAGGGTGCTCTCTGGTTACCTATCCCTGTGCCTAATAGAAGCACAATGCTCCATAAATAGATTTTCAGAATTGTCTTCGCATTTTCCTCAGCAAAAAAAATGCGGCTTTGCATGATGCTGTCTATCAGAACCATCTGTAGCACAGAACAGAAGCATGAGCGATTTTTGTTTCCTGCAAGATGGTAGTCAGAGCTAACCATATGGTTCTGCATTCGTTTTATTTTGGAATGCTTATTTAGTACCCTGGTTATCGGGTACTGCAGGAAAAAAAGGAATGTTTTAACATTTCCTGGCCTAGCTACAAGAGCTGTAAGCAAACTTGCAGTGGTCTGCCCTTGCAAGAATACATAAGGAGCAAAAAGCCTAGCTGAATATCTTATGCCTGTGTCCTTGACGTTTGAAGGAGTTTGGCTCAAGGTCTTCTTGTTTTGTGGCCTCGAGTGCGTACCACTGAGAATTTTCATGTTTTATTTCATTTTCTATATATGGTGAAAAGAAAGAGCCAGCTTTTAACAGCTGCAAAATTGTTTCTTATTTTATTCCTCTACTTATTTGCTGATTTATTTTCAGTAGTTATGACTCTGAAATGCCACTGTAAAAATTCTTTCTAAGATACCTGGTGTTTATGCCTGGTTCTTTGATCTGACCCATGGCGAGGAACAACAACGGATGTGAGATCTCTCTGCCCAAGCGGTGTGATCAGCTGCTCAGCTGGGCATAGTTGCATTCAAGAGCATTCAGTTGCAGATGTTGGATTTCAGGGGCGTTTTGAAAATGTGGTCAAGAGTATAAACTATGTGTCGGCCTTGTTTTAGATTCCCAGTTGGTATATGGTAAAAGCATTTATTTGGCCTTTGTAAGCGTTCCTCCTCCTCCTGAGGTTTTACATAAAATTTAGTGTGTGACTAAATCAGCCTTGTTAAAACTGACCATCAGCCAAGTGGAGACAGAAATTAAATCATGATAGAGTAATAGAAAAATTACACCTTTTTAAGGCTAAGGAGAAATGTAATATGCTCATTAAAAAAAAAAAAAAAAATCACTAACAAAGTTAACATTCTCATACAATGGAAAAATTCCTAATTCCGTGATACAAAACGGGACATCCAATTTAGAAAGGGTCAGTGAGTTTCAGAGGTGCCTTTCCTCCTTTCTGGAGGGACTACGTTCTTTGGGAACCTACCTTTTGAGGAGAGGGTGGAAGGCAGCAAGACCTATTGAGATGACAATGAGATCAAAAAAGAAGGAGTGATTATTCAAATCCCTCAGAGAAATAAAAGCCTGAAGTAAGAAGAACTGAACCCAAAAAGGAGCAGGCAGGGTGGGGAGCGGGCAAAGGGGAATGAGAAGCAGCAACTGAATGCAGAGGGCAAGGCCTGAATGGGAAGCAGTGAAAGAATTAGGAGTTGAAAAGGGAAGGAGGAGGGGAGAGTAGGGCTGAGGAAGAGAAGAAAGCAGTGAGAGGCACATCATGGTGAATGAAGCAAAGATGGAAAGTTTATTCTTCTCAGCCTGTAGCAGCTCTTTTGAATACTTTATGTGATGGGTCTATGATGCTAAAACACAGCTTAATCGTATTGCTTTTCCTGGGGTCAGGTTGATCAAAGTTTCCATTTTTACGTCTGTTGTCAGAGTGGGCCACACTGGTGAGTGGCAGGTACTGTAAAGTTTCAGAAGGCCATGAAGACAGCACATCCAGTCCTCTGCTCGGTTGCTTAGATACACTAATGAATTGTATTAGGAATTTCTCACCTCACATTTGCGCTCCCCTATGTTTCAAGTATTGCATTTCAGATAATAACACGAGCAGACTGCAGGCATGCAAAAATAAGTTCCTTTTTTTTATGAAGAAAACCACTGACGGCATGGCTGCAACTGCAACAAATGTTTTATCCGATAGATTCATTTCCTCCTCATTTTTCTAAAATCTTCCTTATGCAACCCCTGTTCTTTCCTCTGAGTACCCTGTAAGCCACTAGCCCAATTCTTGACACACCATGTGCTGGAATAGTCTTCAAAACTAAATCAGAGCAGGTTTCAAACCCACTGAAGGGTATATCTGACGATGGGTGCCTGAAAAAGGAGCTGGTGATTAGCCCAGCAAAAAGAACCGATGCCTTCAATGTCCCAGCTATACCTTTGTATCAGAGCAGGAAGCATGTAGCAGGATATGTTGTCATATCTTCCCAAAGGGAGCTAAGATGTTAGCCTGAAACTACAGTCTACAAATGAATTTTATGAGCAGTGTCACAGAAGTGGCGAAGCATGTAAGCTTTTGTGTGTTGAGTAACTCTTAACATAGTTAGGGAAACACAGGCACTTAAGGGGTGAGAGTTACTCAGGCAATATTGTCTTAAACTCAAAAAAGAGGATAGAGAAAATACTGATGTGCACTGATGGGTGAATATTAAGCTTTTGTTTAACAGTTGGCTCTTAACAGAAAAAAATGGTTTTATTGGGTAACAAGATAAAGTCAGGTTATCAGTGAAGTGGAGACACATTGGTGGTTTTCTTTATAAGCAGTTCCTAATTAAGGCAAAATACTGTCCATGTACTTATGTCCCAATTAATTTAAACTTCAAAACTCTTAAAAAATTTCATTGCACAGATTAAGTAAAGAAAAGCTAAATTTAACCTATCTTAATTCTCTTCTGCTTTTTGAGCCTAATAGCCCAGCTGCCAGTGCAGTTTCCCTTTTAGTATTGGCAGGTAATAAGATGGGAGTCAGTGTCATCTCAAAGCGTGGGCCATATCTTGTAAGGGTCCAACAGTCAACACACAGAAGAGCTGTGGAGAGTTGGCTCCTCTTGCATCATTTTAGCATATTGCATAATTCGGATCACTTTGTGTCTCTTTTTTGGCTGCCTAAAGATCTGTGAGAGCGGGACTTTCACCTTCATGGGTCCTAGACATAAATTGAGAAAGAGAAAGAGAAGAAGATGAAGCTCTTGCTGAAAAGGAAGAGAGGAAGAGGAAGAGGAAGAGGAAGAGGAAGAGGAAGAGGAAGAGGAAGAGGAAGAGGAAGAGGAAGAGGAAGAGGAAGAGGAAGAGGAAGAGGAAGGGGAAAGGGAAGGGGAAGGGGAAGGGGAAGGGGAAGGGGAAGGGGAAGGGGAAAGGGAAGGGGAAGGGGAAGGGGAAGGGGAAGGGGAAGGGGAAGGGGAAGAGGGAGAGGGAGAGGGAGAGGGAGAGAGAGAGGGAGAGGGAGAGGGAGAGGGAGAGGGAGAGGGAGAGGGAGAGGGAGAGGGAGAGGGAGAGGGAGAGGGAGAGGGAGAGGGAGAGAGAAGAAGGAGCTGGGCATTTGTTCCAATGTAATGCAGCTAAAAAAAAATTACAGGAAAGATGATGGATGGTTTGGCAGTGAAAACCTCTTTTAAAAACACTTAAATGTTTATGTTTTATTACCTCCCATGAATTTAAGAAAATGCAAGAAAGGAAACTTATCCTGTTGTGTTCTTATTTATTTATTCATGAAGAACCACCAATGCTGTGATACTACATACTTACAAGTTAGACATAGATGTTAAATATAATGAGTTATATAACTGTGGAAATAATGACATGAAGTCTCTGATTAAATACAGTCTCTGGAAGAATAAGATAATTTCAGCATCGTGTTACAGTCTCGAATAGGAAGGAAGTTAATAAACAGTGGTTATTAAGAAATAAAAACTGATTTACTATAGGAAGAGCTGGAGAAATAAAGTCTCCCACTGAGAAAGTAACTCACAAAGTCAGCTTAGCAAAAGATAATTTTAAATCAGAATAAAATATGTTTTGCCGTGTGTAAGAATACAATCTCTTGTGTTATGTAAGTTTTGGATTTTTTTTCTCCACATGTACTTAAACTGCTTAAAAATATGCTGTGCAATCAAATTCTACAAAGAATATTGGGAAGCTTGTGCCAGGTTGCTGCCTATTTAGATTCCTGAAAATAATAGTAGATGGTTACACCTGTTATAGCAAAGTGCAGATATCAGCGTTCTGCAAAGGAAAGTGTGATTCAAAGTGCATCAAAGATTAGCATCTGCAAACTTTCTCCTCCCTGTTAAAGAAGGTGACCTATTTAATAATACCATTTCCAAAGAAATTAATGTGCTTCAATTCATTCCCCTTCTCTGCCCATACAAATGCTGTACTCAATGTCCCTCTGTTTCTGTGTTTTCATGTCACTGGAAATGGAGAAACCTGACAGGGAGGCTAAACTGAGCGTTAACTGCTCTTTCTTAATAGCTTACTTTGACATATGCTTAGATGAAGCCATAGCTCTCAGCAGAAATAAAGAAGAACGTTGTCCAGACATTTCAAAAAGTATATTTTTTTTCCTTTTTCCAGCAGGGTGTCTTTATTGTTTGTTCCCTATTGATAGCAGGCATTAATAGATGAGTAACTAATACTTGCGTCTAAAGAAAAATTCTCCTAAGTAGAGTTCCCCATGGCAAAATCATTGCATGCCAAAGACTCCACTGACATTGTGCGTATCAGGTATAAGACTGCTGAATGGTCCCTCTACAGCGGCAGCAGCCACCCTTGAGAGCATGTATTAATTGGATCTCACAAATCCCTGGAGGCTTGATGAGCCCTACACAATGAGGTCCCTTCTGGCTAAAAGACATACACAAAATACTTTAATATGCTACTTGGTTGGCTTAACATTTGGGCTCTTTCCTGAGCCAGGGAGCAGTTGAAGTGATCTGTCTTAGAGAAATTCTGTAAAGGTATTATGACTCAGAGCTTCCACACCCCATCGTGTTACTATATTTAACATTTGACCAAGCGCTGGCTGAGCAGCAGTAATCGCCTACGTACATGCCCTGGGATGATAGGAAAAAGAAGCTTGAGTTGGATTAGGCCACACTGAAAGAGATGCAAGCTAAGATGAAACACCTAATGCTTGCCCCAGGATGAGAGCATGCATCCTGACTAATACAGCTGTTTGACTGACGAGTGAAGACCTGTGCAGCTGAAGTAACCTGTAGGTACCTCCAAACCCTCCGAGTAGCTATTGTTCCTCAGCCCATCCTTGGCTCTTGGAAGGAATCCTTTGCAACTTCAAAGGATGCAAGGCTGATCTTCTACTCTGGCCACCAAGGGGTAGGTGTGGGACTCTGAAGATATGGTCCCTGTTCAGCCTGCTCATCCTGCCCTGCTTCCATAGCAAAGAAGGAGGACATTGTGGTCTACAGCAGGCCTGGGCTAAAAGCAACACACACAAAACAGGGATCGTGCTCTTCAACTGAGCCAGACAAAGGTACACCTAACTCTCAGAAGCTTTCTAACATTGTGCAACAATTTCTATCATGAGATTGCATAAACCTCCCTGACTACTAACACTTGCTTCTGAAAAGTCTTTGGTAAACGCAGTTTGCCTACTTGAGAGGATACACGTAATTGTCAGCATTCAGAAATAAATGCTTAAGTTCTGGGTGGAGCTGGTAGAGACTTGACTGAAAACATATGGTTAAGGACTAAAAAGTAGGAAAATATTTTTCTAATCAATGGAAATTTGCAACCCTAAAAGGAAGACATCTGAAGACAATCAAGATTTGGGAGAGGAAAAAGTTGAAGCAAAATTTAGACAATAGTGAAGACAGAATGGGTTGATGAGAAGGAAGAGCTCCTGAAGAATGAAGAGCTATTTCATCCCTGTTATACAAGATAGACAAGTACATATAACAAAATATGAGTGGTTTTGTTTGTTTGTTTTAAATACTACACTCTAGGTAGGGTCACCATGTGAATAAGGTATGCAGCAAGTTACACAGTCTGCCTTTCCTGTGTGACTTCCATAAAATCCATATTCAGCAAGTCTTGCTTTCTAGCAAACAATGGGACATTCAGCTTATATGTGAGGGGTGAGGGCATCCCAGTGAAAGGAGAGGGCACAGAATGGGAAAGAGAAGCAACATTGGCACAAAAGAGGCAAAGAATGCCAATTCAGAAGGCGGGTGTGAAAGTAAAATCTGCTTCCATGCCTGCTACAGCATATATTACACAACTGGCACTTCCTTGGCAAATCACCCACTCAGGCACTGACCTTGGCAGCATCACAGGGGTAACCTCTATGTGAGGAAGGACTGTTCTTCAACAATGTCTCCAAAATGTTTGGCACCGAAGTACTTTTTTAAGAAAGCAAGCATTTCTTCCACTTCGTATTTCAGTTGAAAACCAGCATTTTCTTTTGGCTGCAAAGGAGACATCCTGTCCGTGACTTTTCATATACTCTTCATATGGTGTTCCAGATTATTTGATATTGCGTATAAATGCCATTGCACAACCATCCCATTTTGTGGATGTTCCCATGTTTGAGAGCAATGGGTGTATTCAGAGACTTGCTCAACTTAAATGATCTCCTTGTTAATTATTTGAGGAATTATGACAGAGTGCTTGGGGCTGCGTTGCCCTAGTAGAAAGTCTACTGAAGTAAAACTGGAAAGCATTCCAAATACCGCTGAAATTGAAATGTGTCTGTTCCACTGACATGCTATCTTGCGCACAGCAGCGAAAGAAAGATTGGGGAAGTTAGTAAGACGAGTAGTCTTTTATGTCTTTAACAAAGTAAATCTATTCACTTTAATGGTTTGCTGGAGGTTATATACTTACATTATGTAGTCACATCATGTGGAAACTCAGTGCCCAACTCTACAAACATGAGAGTGAATGCTACTAACTTGTGCAAGCAAAGTTAGGAACGGGTTCAAGGCATTGCAGTATATAGCTTTTGCATAGTTACTTTAAAGAGGGATGGGATCCCATGAATTCTAGAAAGAGATTGGGTAAGTGCTTTTAAGCACACTCTAAGGGTGAAAATCAGTCTTCTGGATAAGAACATATGGCTCTCAAAGAGACTTGGGCTTGATTTTGAACATGCTTGGAATTAGGATCGCTAGAAAGAAACAAATGTATTAGCCTTCCAATTTGCAAAGAAACATGAAAATGAACAGAGCCAGAGATGTTTATTACAATGCAGATGAAATTAATTCCTACAGACTTGATATTGATTTACATTTGGTCTGTAAAGAATAATTGAAACTTGTCAGTGAAGTCAAATAGTAGGATGTCTCCTTGCACAACAAATTCAAAGTCTTTGAATCAGGAGAAAAAAAGTCACATACAAATATGTAGGTATTGTAAGCAATTTACACTCCATTCAGTGCCTCCCACACAAAGCCTGTTTAGGCGGAACATGGACGTTACTTTTAAATAATGTAGGTGTAAACACTATTAAGACTTCCAAAGGATATAGTCATTCTGAGAATCAGTCTTGCTAGGAAAGATTGCTCTAGCAAACTAGCAGATCTTTGTAAGTAAACTTTTTAAGAAGCCTTCTAAATAGCGTTTTGCCCATATGCATCCCCATACTTACTACCAGATGGCACAAAAATGGCATCACATGTTGATCTCTCTGTTTTTCTCTTTTACTTCCACTGTCACTCATTTTGATGAATGGAGGGTCACAGCCAAAATGACAAACTGTGACAAATGCCTGGAGCCCAGATGAGGAAACAAGACTCATTTCATGTCCCAACTTGACCCTTTTAAAGATGGTGGGAAGGGACAGGAACTAGGTCTGAGCAGAAGGGATCTGCCGCTGACTCTCACCACCTTCCTGGCCTGGAACAGACAGACATTCGGTCCGAACGGGAGCTTTACCTTGGCTCTTGCTGTGTCTCCATGGTCTGAGGCTGCAATACACCCTGTGTTGGGTGCTGGCACTCCTAGACTGGCTGTGCCAGCCTTGAGTGTCCATCACGACCTGACTGGGTGCAGATTTCCCGGAGGGCTTCGCACGACATTAATTTGATTCCATTATCTTCAAAAAGAACATCTCTTCTCTGAAGAATGAATCATGTAGATGAAAAGATTTTTTAGAGGATGGGCAACAGGTTACAGAAAATGGGTTGAAATGCCAAAAATGAAGGAAATCTCAACCTCTGGAATTTTTGCAGGTGAAGATTTTCTTTGTAGCAGTTGGAGAGGTATTTAACATCTCTTCCTCAATTTGTCCACCTTAGAACCGAGAACATTTCTCCTACCATGGTTCACAGGGAGATACAGGATCTTTGCATTGGAGTGATCTGTCCTTACATTGCCAGATAATGTCATGAAGTCAGTAACAGGGAGTTGCAAATCGGCCTTTCCTGTCCAAAATATCATAAGCCCTGCTTGTGTCTCAAATCTAGGGGCCTCTGTAAAGAGTAATGCTCCTGCATGCTAGTGCAAACACTACTTGCTGGATAAATAAAAGAGCTTTCTTTCACAGATATGTTGCTGTGGCTTGTAACTCTTGCACAAAGATCTTTGTCGTGGTTCGGGCTGGGCTGGCCACTAAACAAACGACAGATGCTCTCTTTAAAACAGAAGGTTTCTCTCCTCTGCCCAAAATAACCACACTCAGCTTTTTGGATTACAGCTGAGATGATTGCTTCACAACCTAACAGCCACAGCAAACAAAATATGATGACATGAAATTCAACAAAGATTTCTGATGAACAGACATCAGCAAGTAAATGTAGATCTGTGAACACAAGTGTTTAATGCTGCTATTTAAAGTTCTTGGGCTCCTTTATTTATAGTCATTTCTATGTCTTGTCACCGTGGCATCTGAGTGGCTCACAAGACTCCCATGAGCAAAGCAAAGAATTATCCCAGTTGGGGGGGAAGGAGAAGAGGAGGCTGAGAGAAGTGGCAGTCACGCGGAGCATTTGCAAAACAGCCAAGATCACAATCCATCCTTCCTCCCCTTTATGAGTTCCCCATCCTTCCTTCCTTTTACTAGACTGTTGGCCAAATAAATATGTGCCTTCTATCCAAAGGTCTTTCTCCGGGTTTTATCATCATGATCGAGCTAATTGGGAGCAGGAGGGTAAATGAGGCATAGCTGATGTACATGGCATGATGCCCAGCTGACGCTACTATTAAGCTGATGCCGGAAAAGTTAGGAAACCATAGCCTGGCACTGAATAATAGTCCTATTGCAACTCAAGTGTGGGGCAGAGAGAGATTTTCCTGCAGCTGGCACCTTGTCTACAAGTGGTGTACAGGAGAAAGTAATGAATGACTTGACTCTTTATGTTTCGTACGCTCATTCTATCGCAGTTCATCAGGCACCCATGAGTCTGACTGATGACTCCATGTAAAAAGCAACAATCGTTTCCCTTAAGAGAAATGAGTGACAGATGAAGAATAAGCTGCAATTATAATCTCCCTTTTCATGGGTTAGGTTGGCAATTTAATGGACTGTGCTCATTAACTGATTTAAGATCCAATTCCCTGTTTTTATATCTGATGTGAATATCTTGAAGTTAAACATTGCTTGTGATGCGAGATAACAGCTAACAGCTAACATCATAAATAAGGAACACTAGAGATAAACTAAACCTTCATTTCAAAATGAATTTGCTCCATCAAGATAAGGTACCTGGCACCTCGCTCAGCACTTTTTCCATTAAAAGCCCATATTTGCCCAAAGGGGATCATCTGTTAAGATCACTGCTGCCACATGGAAGCCTTTTCCCATATGTACTCCACACAAAAAGAAATGAGGACGTACATTTTTTCATCATGAATGATATGCATGTGTTAAGCAAAAGAGAAAACCAGCTATGTAAAAGCCAAACCCTGCCTGGAAAATATGGCGGAAACTTGCCTCTTTCCCGATTTATGGTCTGGTTTTCTCCAAACATGCTAACCTGCTCTGACTACCTGACTTTGGAGGGACAAGGCTGAGATTCTTGGATGAGATGGTCAGATCACCAAAGATTTTTATGAAGCTTCAGAGCTATTAGTGGGTATGTTACTGCTTGGTTGGAGATGGTGATGATTTACAGGAAACTTGTGGATAATTAAAGGCTGCACAGAGTGGTTGCCATTAAAAAGCAATTATTTACCATTGATTAGCATATTATGGTGACGCTAATTAAGCAGAGGAACAACTTATTCAGGGTTTTGATGGATTTGCCATTGCCGGGAATTTTCTTTAAGGTTGGCTGCTTTTCTAAAAGGTACGTGCGCATTCAAACAGGAAATCATAGCTAAAATAGTCTTAGCCTCCTTTTGTAAGGGGCTGTATTTTAATTAGCACAGCCTTTCCTTCTGTTTTTTTCCTTCTACGGTGTTAGAAATGTTATAGGGTTTTGTATACTCATAACAGAAGCTATTGCGACACTTGTTTGGGTGAGGCAGCCTTTGGTAAAGGGTTATTCTTTAATGCCGATCTGCATGTATCTCCCTTTCTCCCTCACCTCAAGCGCGTGCAGCCAGGAGGGACTGAAGAGTGGAGGCTGAGACCTGACTCACGGCTCCTTTGCTCTGCTGTTTGTTGTGTGTCACATCTAAAACACCTTCTCATTGTCAAGCTGCATATAGGGAACTTCCAGATTAGGTACAGAACTGGTTCTTCAAGGTTATTTTCCCATCATAAGAGCACTGGAGTCATCTTGGGAAGGATGGAGGGGCAGGGGACAGAGCCCCCTGAGAGGCTTTCGTGGGTCAAAAGAGTCATAACCGGGAAAATACCCTTATGACCCTGCACCACTCTGCTGCCATGTCTAGTAATAGTGATTAATCCACCTTCAGAACTCTAGGAGTAATTATAGCTGCATGGGCACTGCCTGCACCATCATATTTTTCTATTCCAGGGCTTTTTTAGGGGTTCCCTGTCCCTCGGGCCCTTCCAGCAGCTGCTGCTGCTGTGGATTTGCAGCTGCTCTTTCTGCACGGGCTCTGCTGCCATATGGCACCGTAATTCTCCCTTACTCACCACAGCTCTGCCCACTCTCCTAGTATCCATGGCGTTATTAAATAGTACATCACTTTGTTCTCTGAAGAGAACGTTATGTGTTTTGGCTATTAATCATGATTCCAGTGTTTTTATTCCACAGGCCTGAAGGCTTAATTAAAGTGATGCCAGTTCTTTCGTTCTCAACCCTCACTCATTCTCTGCAGTATATGGGAAATTTTCCTCTTTCCACCCATCCTTATGTGGTCTGCAGAGCTCTGATCAGTGGGCAAAAAGATGTTCCCAAATGTGCCATCTTCAGAAAATACAGTTTTCAACAGTGTCTTAGAAAAATATCAGAGATCATTTGTTCAGCTGAGCTGAGAATGTTCACTCAACATGGTATCCCATGTAACCAAACAGCCATGCTGTAGGTCATCTGGGCTCATCTTGCACAGTTTATCAGTGCATTTGCTCCTGTGATGGAAGCCCGTGATGTCATGGTGCTGTGGGTAGGCAGGTTGGTTTATCTGTCTCTGGGCTTTGGAGGTTTCCTCTAGTTCCACAGCACCCAGAGCACAAGTCAGCCAGGGAATGGAAAGAAGGGGAATTTAAACAGTTTTTTTCCCTCAGTCTTCTACTTTTATGTTATGTTCCCTCTCCATTTCCCTCTCCATGTTTGCTACACATAGAATCATAGAATCATAGAATCAGTGAGGTTGGAAGGGACCTTTAAGATCATCAAGTCCAACCATTAACCTACCCTGATAAAAACACCACCACTTCTAAACCATGTCCCTAAGCACCTCATCTACCCTTTTCTTAAACACCTCCAGGGATGGTGAATCCACCACCTCTCTGGGCAGCTTATTCCAATGTTTAATAACCCTTTCAGTGAAAAAATGCTTCCTAATATCCAATCTAAACCTGCCCTGACATAACTTGAACCCATTTCCTCTTGTCCTACCACTTGTCGCCAGGGAGAAGAGGTCAGCTCCCATCTCTCTAAAACCTCCTTTCAGGTAGTTGTAGAGGGTGATAAGGTCTCCCCTCAGCCTCCTCTTCTCCAGGCTAAACAACCCCAGATCCCTCAGTCGTTCCTCATAAGGTTTGTCCTCCAGACCCTTCACCAGCTTTGTAGCCCTTCTCTGGACACGCTCCAACACCTCAATGTCCTTCTTGTAGTGAGGGGCCCAAAACTGAACACAGTACTCGAGGTGAGGCCTCACCAGTGCCGAGTACAGGGGGATGATTACTTCCCTAGTCCGGCTCACCACACTATTCCTGATGCAGGCCAGGATGGTGTTGGCCTTCTTGGCTGCCTGGGCACACTGCTGGCTCATGCTCAGCCGGTTGTCCACCAACACCCCCAGCTCCTCCTGGGCTCCTTTGCCCTGGAGGACAATATAGCTCATATAGCTATGAGCCACCATTTCTTCAGCAAAGACTAAATTAACAACACATCTGGATCAGGCACAAGGGCATGCGCTTTTGCCTGCCAACCTGGAATGTCTGGTAGAGCAAAGGCTGTGACAAGCTGCCCTGTTCTCAACCTGTCATATCCTTATGTTCTTTTCTAGAAAAAAGAAGTGGTTGCTGTGTAGTTTTCATGCTACCCATCAGAAAAATAAAGCTTATTATTATAGTATATTATATTTCTTGGGCTTATTTGGTCACCTACCGTAAACTACTTACTAGGCAGCAAAAATCTTTTTAAGTCAAGAGCAATCTGCTTGAAGACCGTAGGATTGAACAGTTACCCTTCTATATCCAGAGCTGCAAGATGTCAATATGGACAGCATCTTTGCTTTCAGCTTTGTTGCAATGTAAAGTGCCTCACACAGAAAACCAGGATGGCATATGAATAATAAATATTGCTGAGTAACAGCTGGAGTTTCTCAGGGTGCCTGTGTTCTCCTCAGTGAAATGCTTCCCTGTATAATTTACTAGATGTCTCTCGTTTTAAAGCAGAGATAGTATATACAATTACGGCTAACAAAACGATACCTCTGAACAAAAAGGGTCACTGTGTTGCCTGGAAACTGTTAGTCCGTCTAAAACTGAGCGCCTGCTGTTGCAGACCCGTGTTAATTTGTGCTGCTTGTGAGCAGGAGCGGCTACGGGATCTCAGCCCAGGAGCGAGACGCCTGTTTGTCGGCAGGAGGAACCCTGCCATAGCTGTGCTGGCCTCGCGCCGCATCGGGGGTCACCTGCGCAGGGTAAATGGCATTTTACAGCACACCACAGTGCCAGGGGGTGGGGGTGGATCCCCAAGTCTCTGTAGGTGGAAGCTAAGGGACAGCACACGTGCTTCTGATCCCGTAAAATAGTTCTAGACATAACGTGGCTGTCGGGAGTCTGCTCTGAATGCTCTTCCCTTCAATGGGGGCACAGCAGCTGCTTCAGGCTAAGACTAAAAGGCAGGGGATTAGCTTGAGGATAACTTTTGTGCATATATTAATACACTCGTTTCTTCGGTTCAGCGGTGGAGTAGCATTATGGACTTTTTCCTATGATATAATGTCACAATTAGCTGTGAGAGCCACTGAGCCTATTATAAGGGACATTTCGCGCAATCATGTTTGCTAAAAAATTTTTCATGCTTGCAAGAACAAGAATATATACCCAATTATTTTTAGAGTGGCAATTTTCTCCATGTGGATTTAATTAGAAAATGAAAAAAAGAGAAAGTAGGGGTTTTTTTTTGTTTTGCTTTCTTTCTACAAACTCAAGTTTCAGGAAACAGATTGCATAAATGTTGCTGCCTTGGTAGCCTTTAAAATAATAATAATAACAATAAAATCTTGTTCTCAAAAGGCCAGGAAGGCATTTGATGTAAATAGACTCAGCTCCATGGAAGCTCATGGATTTGTGCCGATTGATACCAGTTTAGAATTTGTCCTGACCTTTCATTCAGGGATATAAAGTGCCCTGATGGCAACTACAAATTTTGAAAATGGCAGAGTTCTTTTAAGGCACGTTTTAAAGAATAATTGAACCTTGAAAAGAGGAAGACTCAATAACAGAAATTCTACGGTAAGTGGGTTTTTTGGAGGTGATGGTGGGGTAACACAGTGAATCAATCACATTTTCTTGAAGGCCATGACTCTGTTCCTCAGACTTATTTTAAATTGAATCTCAGTATGTGAGAAGAGCGGGTTGATTTTGATGGAATTGCTCACAGGCCAAGGTGTTTATTCAATGACAGTTAAGTTGGCAGAATTGGATCTTGTGATAAATACAAATGAAACTGTTTTGTGGAAGACAGATGATGAAACAGGATAGCATCTGTCCAGCCTAGCTACCTGCATAACCCCTGAGGCACTGATCTTCCTAGGCAGGTCACTGAAGGAAGGCTTGAAAAATCCTTCTTGACACTCACGTGTGCTTCTGCCAAGGAGACAGGTAAATATTTCCCACCCTGAACTGCAATCAGCAGTTGTGTCCTCTTTACATCATATGCTGCCAGACAGTGCTCGGTCTTGGGAGTAGGAAACCCCGAATCCAGATTTCATTCAGGCTGTATTGAAGGGTGGCCGGTCCCCCAGCCCTGGGGTGTCCTGGATAACAGCGTGCTCGGCTCCCGTGAAGCTGCACTGCGCAAAGGGCAGTGCGGTTTGCAGGAGGCAAGTGACGCTGGTGTTCACTGATGTTCAGCTGATGTTCGGCTGATGCAGGTACGACACCATTCTGCTTTCAGGCGTTCCTCTTCCGCTCCCTCCTACTGGTGGCAGGCGCCCAAAGTGGGAGCGTGTCTATGTCTGAATTGCATGCCTAAACTGGGTTCATAGTCAGCGTTAAAAAGGGGGTGGGAATACACGTTGTGTCCAAATTTTATACCATTCCTCCCATTGCAGTATTTGAGAGGAGTTTTGAACAGGAAAGAGCTTCCCTTTGTTCCTCTGTGTGAGCTGCCATCACACAGCAACACAGGTGGATCTTTGATCTCTCTTCCACCTGCTTTGTTTTACTTTTCCCACAGTAAAACACCTTCAGTCTCTCACTCATTACTTCTGCCTCTGTCGTCATCTGGGAATTTCTGCCCATATCTTCTTTCCTTCTTAATATAACACTTTTTGTTTGTCCTACTCTGCCAGAGCATCTGAGGACCGCAGCCCTCAGGAGCTGTTTTTCTAGCCCTGCCTCAGATACCTCGCTGTTCATGGGGTAACACTTGCCTGACAACCCAGCTCTCTGCTTTGCAAGTCGATTTGGCCAGAGCCATGGTGAAGTTTCTCCTCTGGATGCACGCTTCCATGTCTGTTCGATGCCTCTTCGTTTACCAGTAGTCATGCTGAGGCTGTGCAGCTGGAGTGGGGTAGTCATCGGTAAGTCTGGTTTTGCTCATCATTCTCGTGTCACACAGAGTAAGGAGGCAAGAGCACCCCTGGTACCGGTCTAGTGATCAACTGTTTTCTGATTCCTGGCATGATATACGAGTTATCAAGGGCAGCGTCTAAATCAAATAGTGTAATGCACCAATTACCCTCTTCTCAGTTCTCAAGTTATAAATGCAAAACCTGCAAAGCTGTATTTGATGGGAAGAGCAAAAGAAAACAGTAAGATAAATTATGGAAAAAGCCTGTTTTAGCAGCTATGACAAGCATTGCACAGTGTGTAATTTGAGAATCAATTAGAAGATTCTGTATTTTGAGAAATAAATGACTGAATGATAACTGTATGTGGTTTGGAGCTACAAATGAATGGAAAGCTCTGGAGTTTGGTGTCAAAGAGGTGTGTTTGCAATAAGACTGGGATGAGGTTGAATACAAAAAAACCAAGTAAGGCAAGTTGTTGAGGGATATTTAAAGGGAAATAGATCTTGTAGTACCTATGTAGATAGACTGCAACATGTGAGAAGCATTACTTGGAGAAACATACACTGGAATCTAAAGAGTCTGCATTACTCTATCAGTAAATACTGGATTACCTTGTCTGAATATGTAAGTATAGGAAATAATGTGGTACATTAAATACCAGAAAAAAATAATCACTGCAGTGAAGCTAAGGTATTGGAATAGAGCAGTGTATTTATTACAAACTAAGCAAGTCAGAGTTAAAAAAGATGAAAAATACAAGGAACAAAGAATTAGCGTAGTGCTTCATAAGCAAGCATTGATTTAACTGGCTCCATCTTAAGTCTGCTCCAGAATTAAAAAAAAAAAAAGAAAACAAAAAGAATCAGGTCTTTGCATATGCAGACATGAATGTAATTTAACAAAACAAGCTGAATCATTAATTTAATTACACAGCAAGTGCAAGTAAAGTGGCTGTAATGCTGTCATGGAAATGTGACTGTGATAAACTTATTCACATTACATTCTGTTGCTAATTCAATTTCCATGCACAAGCCCAAAAATGCTAGGTTTAGTTCTGTCACTACAGATACAACAAAACCAGTATAAAGGAAGACATGTTTTGTAGCTCTTTCAATAGTGGGATATTGAAAAGCTATGTTTTCCTTCCTAATATATGTTATACTTACTATTAAAAAAAAAAAAAGCACAATTTTATAGCCAATCTTTATGCCCATGAATGATAAATACTGCATTAAAAAATATTGAAGCATCCACAGTAAAATTGTACGCGAAACCTCATGCTGAAAATGAAAGAGTAATAAACTTGAAGAAGATCTTAGTAACATCTAGGAAATCTATGGAAAAAGAAAACTTGCTCCCTGCCTGTCTCTGCTTCTCATCATTATCACAGGAGTATTACTACATCTGCACTTCACGGACACAATCATGTTACTAATTAAAATGTTACTAACTTCCTAAAATGAGTCTACGTATTTGCTCTTTGATTATGTGCGCTATTTGGACTGCAATCCCTGCCTCTGCCAATCTTGGGGTTTTGTTACAGGATGGTAAAAGCTTTGGAAAATGTCTGTGCTGTAATGATCTAATTAGGTTTAGAATGGGCAGTTTAGGGATCTGTTGTCCAGATGACATAAAATTTCGTAAGAATACTCAAATTTTGCCTAAAGGTAACAATTTCAAGCTCATTTAACTTCCCCCCCCCCCTCCGCCCCCCAAGTTTCAAAGGGGTAGGGGTCAACAGTTGGATACACACAACTGAGCAAACTCCTGCTGGGAGAGGGAGAGTAGTCCATCACTGTTCCCTAGTAAATGAGCCACATGCTCATTTTTACCCACTGTTGGTATGTGAGATAAGTGTGGAAGAAAGGACTGCAGACTAGCCATGTATCATGGGAAGCAGCTGATGTTGGTAAGCCCTCTCCCTGAGCTAACGTGTCTATTGGTGTGCTGGTCATTCCATTACATCCATCACAGGAACCCATCCGCAATCTTGATGTTGGAGAGGTTGTAGAAACAACTTAATACCATCATAAAATTGCTGGTTTTGACTTGACTTGCCAGTTTCCTCTATTGACTTTTGATTTGTGCTCTACAGGATTTACAGTTGGCTAAATAAAAGCTCTTGTTCCTTGGCAATGATGTGCATGCTCTTCATGGATAGGTCTCTGTGAGGAGAAGATGTACATACTTTTGATGCCAATATAAAGTTTCTGACACGATAGTAGCAACGGGAGTATTATGCCACGTATAATATGTAGTCTGGTTTGCTTGAAGAAACAACTTTAAAATGTTTCATTAGGACTTGAACTTCATAGTCTAAACCACCTAGTAACTTAGTATAATAAATGGGCAAGTTCTGCTCCAGAAGAAGCCTTTTTTGACAAAAGAAAATAGTGGGGCTTTGATTTTTGTTTGATGTTTGGCAATAGAAACTGTTCTGGGGAAGTAAATGTGATAGAAGTAGTATTTTGGGAGTAATTTTTAGAGAAGCCCTGCTAATGCAAAACTGTAATCATCTGTGGCCCGCAGATCCCTTGTATGCGGCTCTCAGAGGGGCCACCTGTCAGACTGTGCTCCTTCCCCTGAGGACCGAGTGATCACCAAGGCTGGAGTCTCTTCCAGCTCTCTGGAGACTGAAGATTGTGCCTGGACACATGGGGTCCAGGGTCCTTAGAGCTCATGGCAGCCTCGCCTCACCAAACCACCCACCAGGTGGCTCTCAGAGGGACCCCAGCGATACATTCCCACCCATAACAAGAGGGAATGGCTTCAAGCTCCAACAGGGTAGATTTAGACTGAACATTAGGAAAGAATTTTTCACAGAAAGAGTGGTCGGGCATTGGAATAGACTGCCCAGGGAGGTGGTTGAGTCACCATCCCTGGATGTGTTTAAGAGACGTTTAGATGTGGTGTTGGGGGATATGGTGTAGGGCAGAACTTTGTAGAGTAGGGTAGATGGTTGGACTCGATGATCCCAAGGGTCTCTTCCAACCTAGACAATTCTATGATTCTACGATAAGTGACTGTCTGGTTTATTAATGGCCATCAGGTTGCTGGCAGTGATGGTGGAGGATTACTGTCATTTGCTATGTAGTCCCCAGCCTGACTGGTAAAAGGGGCCTTCAAGGAACAAAATTTTAGGGATCTCTGTCCTTCATCAATGTTTTCTCTAAAAGAAAACAGGGAGACAATAAAGCAAGAAGAGAGTTTGCCCAACGATCATGTCAAACTGTTTATTATTTTCGTAATTCTTTGAAAAGGATGACATTGGCATCATCACATGTCCCAGCCTGTGAAATGAGGAGGATCACTGTTATATACTTCTGGCTTTAACTGCTGATGTTGTTGTGTCTTTCTGATCTAGCTTCTTCTTAGTTTACAATTCTCTTTCTTCCTTATGTCTTTCTTGACAGGCGCATTGTCCCAAGCCCATGTCCCAGCTATGCCCTCAAATGATGATTGATCTGGCTGCCCTGGTAAGGAAAGCTGTTCCTCCTACTTTCCCTGAAACTGAAGTATGAGGAGTTGGTCACCGTTGCTCTCACCCTTGGGAGGCTGTGCTCCAGAGAAAAAGGACTGACAACGCAAGTCAGTGAGCGTTCCCACTGATTTACAAAAATGTCTAAAATGTTAGACCCAAAAGAAAATTCTTGGGATGCCAATCACATTTTTGAAAGTTTTCTTTGTTATATGTACTGCACTTCGCCAATAGGATATAAGGGGTGTGGTGAATATTTGGTATTTTCATTTCAAATAGGTGCTTGGAAGTCTAGATACAAAATATCTGCTGCTGCTGAGAACAGAAAAAGTGGCTGACAGAGATATTCTGGGTGAGCACTGCCAGGAAAAAACCCAGAATTTTACATAGGTAGAATAAGGTAAGGTTTCCTCTGCAGTAGGATGTCACCTGTTCATCTTTGAGATGTTATTTGTGAGACTTCTGAAATTACATTGCCAAAACTGCTTCTTTTTCACTACCTATCTTAAATTGCGCCTCTAGCTTTACAATGAAAAAGTGCTTTCCTATCTTTTTATTGTGAATCAGTAGTATCACAACTTCTGAATTTTGCTGAGAGAGCTTTAACTGTTTTAAATAATTTTACAATACAAGAATTATTCTTCTGGGTAAAACAGGGATATATTTCTGTCCAGAAAAAAAAAAAAAAAAAGATTTTTTTTCAGTCTAACAACAGGAAAATGACCAGGCAGGGAAGGACATTATCACTTACCCAACCAGTAGGTAATAAGATCACGATTTTGGGCACATCCTCATGAAAGCTGACATCAAAGTTTGCCTTTGACTGAGGCAGGAGTAAATGCAGTCCAGAGTTACTATCCCTTGAAAAGGAAAGGAAATGTAATCTGAAGCCCTGTGTGCCTGCTCTGTTTCAGGAGTCATCCAAAAAGACAAGACATAAGCACTGTGGCCTGAAAAATTTTGCTTTTTTGCATCCCTTCAAAGCAAATGAGTAAAGAAAGCACCAAAATGCTTCATTGCCCCTCTTTTTTGTGCGCACATTCACTTTAGAAAATGAGTGTTGGTTTTAGGTGGAACAGAATGTATGAAATGGCATATAAGTATTTATTTTGATTCCTGCAGCCATTCAGTTTCTCTTCGGATAAATTAGGCTGCTGCGTACTCATCACCTTAGCATGTGCACTGCTCAGCCAGTTACATGTTTTCCATGGGATTTTTTTGCTTCTTCTCAGTACAGAAGAAACTCAAAATGAACTTAAGCAAGCACTAGAAAAAAGACTTTTTGTTATACACCGTATCTCACAACTAGTGTAAAGAAAGTTAAATAAATAGAAGTGGAGTGGAGGTCAGTTTTTCTTCAGATTAGAGTTTGAGTTTTGAAAACATAATTTTAAATATTTAAAATGGAACACCTAAGGAATTTGTTAATGAAGCCCAATTTGTGTGTGTAAAATTAATCAGTTAAATGTGTCCTTCATCAATCCACCCTGCTTAAAGGAGGACTGCAGCCAGAGACACAGATCTCAGAAATAGGTAAATTGATGGACTAATATAAATAAACCAAAAATGGGTTCAAGACTGTTTATCTAACTTATTTGAGCTTTTAGAAAGGATGAGCGTTAGTCATGGCTGTTTCAGGATTCACTTTAATACATATTTGATGAGATTTGAAAGAACTCAGACTTAGAAATTCTCTTTTATTTAGGCTTTTCTAAATACTAAAGTGGAATCAACCTTGGATTTAAAGGAATATTAGCTCTCTCCTCACATATTCTGTCTAGGCTTGTAAGAGCTGCCCATTGTACCCAAATACAACAGTTTCTTTAGCAGTGCTGAATCTTAGACACTAAAGACAGCCTCTTCTCAATGGGGTTTACTACAAGGGGAAAAAGAAATTTTCAGTGCGTCAGAGAAGGGACAATCTAATCCTCTTTGCTGGTACATCTGCTCTGGCAGTTTTGCTCTACAAATCAAAAGGCATCCCATTAATTAAAGTTCCTTTTTCTTTCATTTTTATTCAGCTCAAGAAATGTGACCAGTATTCAAAAAAAAAAAAAAAAAAAAAAGGGAAAAGGTTTCAGCCCCACTCTAGTCACAAATATCCACCACCAGAAATGTTTGCACTTTGTCTGGTTTCCACTTTTTCTTTTTTTCTTTCTCCCTTCTTTCTTTCTTTCTCTCTCTCTCTATCTCTTTCCTTCTCTCTCTCTCCCCCTCTCTCTTTCTTTCTCTTTTTATGGAGAACCTTCTCCTTTGGCAAAGTGCAATACATTCAGAGAGTCTTACAAAACAAAGCTTTCAGTTCTTGGTCAGCAACAAACTCATCTTTGTTCATGCAGCTCTATTAAGGAAAGAAGGCCAATTTTATGCAGGTTTCTATGGTCTGCAGCACAAAGGCATCTATCTGCATGCAAGCTATCTGGCAGGCACACAGCAGACTATGAGATCATCTATTTTAGCCATCGCCAGCTGCAATGAGGAACTGTAAAAAATTATAAACTGGTTTATATAGTGCTTTTATTTTTTCCAAACAGGCGGCACTACAGATTTATGCATTGTTTTGTGGACGGATAACAATTGCGGCTAATGGGGTGCCTTCTCATCTAGATCTCAGGATCTGGTCCACATTTTCCCCCATGAGTCTACGTCTGTTTTCATTGGATACTAATGTCATCTATCTTAAGCAGGAAGTGATGCTCGACTGCTTTATCCCTGGGGTTTTAACTGTTGTCTAAGGAATTCTGGCCCTTTATTTGATGGACTTTTACTGTGCTTTTGCAACCATCCACTATTATTCCACAGTGGGTGGCCAGCTATTTAACACTTGCCAGTTGCATCATACATTGCCCATAAAGACCACGTACTGTAATTTCACAGCATGAGGAAAATGAGAATATTTCAGAATTTCTCCTGGGAGAAGAGGAAGATGTTTTTAGGAGGGAACTTGAACGGAATTAGAAGTGCTTTTATATATATATTAAAAAAAAAACTAAAATCAGCACATTATTCATTTATTTCAGTAGAGTACTACAGTGTAACATAAGGCAAATCCAGCTCTTACCTATGTGTCCGTTGGGCTATCCTAGGCAGGATGCATAAACTGACCTAAAACATGGTGGAAAGACCCCCTTTCAATCCAGTTGGGTTTGAACTGGATCTGTGGTGCAGACTGACTTATGCCAGTGAAGGGCCTGAGCTGCGCTGAGGTGCAGAGTTCAGTTCAATGGGTTTCCTTGTGTACTAACATATATAGGGGAGAAATGAGTGTCTGAGCAGAGAAAGAATCAATCAGAAGGTGCTTTCCTGTGAGACGGTATTCCCGTTACGCACAGTGTCCACCTTATGAACAGTTGAGCAAGATACCACATAGTCGGGTATAGTGGGAAACTGTATTATGTCAACTCCTGCAGAAAAAACACCTTGAGCTTGTTTTTACTGAGCAGTGGCTGCCAGAGAGCCCATGCCTCAGTGAAAGACAGAGTCTCTGGATTGCTGCACCATGTAGTTAAATTATCACTTCCCTAAATTTGAAGGTACGGCATACCTTCCCTGTGTCAAAAGCATTCTCCTGAATTTATCAACGCAATTCTAAAATGTCAAGCCGCTGAATTCGGAATTTGTTTTCTGAAAACATAATTTCCCAGAAGATACCCTCTCTTACATGAAAACATAATTCCCCGTAATTTCTGAATATCATGGCTCTATTTAAACTAAAATTACCTAAAAAGCTTAAAAGAGGGTGGAAGAAAACAGGATGGTAGTCATGCTTCATAGGGTATGTGAGATATATTTACCTGATGAGTAGAAACAACACAAGATGCTCCCTTCCAAGCCTATTTGACTGAGAACTTTAATACACGGGAATATAAAAGATTCATAAGCTTTTGTTATCCAACACCAGCAGTTTGGAAACAATTAAATTCTGTAAATAGAGAGGACTGTGTACTTTTCATTAAAGCGGGGTATCCAGTTGCAGCTAGTGCCACGGGAAAACTCACCATGTTCATGAAAACAAAATCCTTAAATCCAGCATATTCTGACCTAACCAGTGTGACGCCGCAATCAAAGGGGCGATTCTTCAGTACATGCTTTTTGGATCACAGCATCCATTCGTAGGTACAGAGCAATACATTTAGAACAAATGAATACATCCTATTGCAGCAGAGAAGCTGAAATACTACAAAGGATGACGTTTATTGCTGTAAGCAGGTGACTTTCTTCTTTCTGCCTCTCCAGATGAGATCCAGGCTTCGCCTTAGGATACATGCTCGTAGATGCCCTAAGCATTAGAAATGTGTTATTATTTTGTTTTATTAGTAATACTATATTATTAGCTTGTATTAACATTACTGTTTACTAGCCTCAGCCCACGGTAGCAGATGTTGCATAAATGCTTGTGAGAACTCTGTGTGTATTTGAGAAGATGATTTCTCACATTGCTTTTAGCATTTCTTATAAAAGCCAAAAAATAAGCCTTGTGTTGTTCCCAAATATGAAAGAAAATTCATGCCTTCAGTAACACCTTTGTGAGTGGGTGAGAAGTGAGCTATATTTCAAAAGAATTATTTAGCCACCCACAAGTAGTTTATATGGATGATTAACCTGTTAGTGTGTCTTTCCTTACAGCATTGTTCATGATTTGTAGTTTTAACACATGCACATGCACGTGCATGCACACATATGCACACACACACACAAGGAACGCACATACCTACTCAAAAACTTGGGTGACCTGACATAGGTAGAAGAAATAAAGGAACGGACAGTATCAACAGGCTCTCGGTAAGACAATATTCTTTGGAAAAATATTAAAAAACGTGCCTGTGTGTAAGAATATTCAGAATAATATTTCGGAGTATTGAAAATCTGTAGCTGTTTCTAAGGATAAGGAAGCAAGCTTCTGTATGTACGTGGCTACCAAATGCATTCAGGTATCTATTCAACGAGCCACTGTGGGATTGTTGGAGGAACTTCTGGGTGAAATTCTGTCTGGGATATGAGTCAAAAAACCTCTCATGAGCTGAATTTACATGTTCATTAGTTCCGAGGTCCCATTGATTTAATTTACTAACGGTGGAATTACTACAACTTACTTACCTGCCACGTGTCAGGTAGGCCTTCATGACAGGCTTCGTGCACACACCACAGGAAGGTAGAAATTTTAACCGTTCTTAACCTGCAAAGGAAGAACCACCTAAGCCTCATCTGCAGGGCTCAGCAGGGCAAGCGTAGCAGTTATTGCTGCTCATCTTATGTGAAGTAACTTATTGTGCCACAGTAGTCATGAGGCTGTGCCTCAATGTGATTTATGTTTCTAAGTGCTTATGTCATTTTTGAAAACGGGGCTTCAACAACTTCTGTAATTTAGGTACTTTTGAAGATTTTACCTTAAGCAATGATAATAATGCCTTCCAGCTTCACAGCAATTGATCTATCCTGGGCTTTTACATTGCGCCGAAGGATGCATTTTGCAACTGGAGCTATACACCGTGAAGACCTCGTGATAATAAACCCTATCCTTCTTTTCAATATAGTATCTGGGAATGGAGCCAGAATTCTTCAGATAGAAGGAGGGCTTCATTTCTTGGGGAGACCTTGCATGATAAGTTCAATTCCATGGGAATAGCTAGGCAGGAAAACAGGCACAAAAATCACGTCATTTGATATTTCTAATCCAGTGTTTCTGTCCGGACCTCAGAAGTCAGTCCAGTTTGCTCTTTTCCACCTGATTGCAGATGCTTTTCAATATGCAACAGAAAGGTGATACCTATAGCCAGTTGCTCTCTTACACTGCTGGAGACAAAGATACCAGCTGGATATCTAGGTATTGGTATGCACATCATAAGTTATGCTTAAATAAATGCAAACTTTGAAATCACTGGTCATAAGCAAATTTCCGTAAAACTACCGTAAGAATATAGAAAGCCAAGATCTGACTTACCAATAAAGGGAGAGGCATCTCCAAGCTGATTGTGTGATTAGGCCTCTGCTGAGGTCTGAAACAGTCTGTTATGTTAGTCTTTAACAATCTGTTATCCCTTAGGTAATAGGGATTGATATATCATGGTGATGCTTGGAGAGCAAAAGAAAGGAAAGGAATGTCTCCAAATGAAGTCTTAATTTACACACACAATTCTTTGTGCTTTGTTTTAATATATGAAGCCGTCAGTTCATCTACGGTGTGTAATGTATAATTTACCAATCCTTATTTAACACCAGATATTCTGTGCTCTTCTGAAAAGTATGTAAAGCACAGAATTATATATTGCCCTTCAAGCACCATGCAGTTCAAACGGCCTGACCAGGGCAATGCATACTCTTATTTGGAATTCTTTTGGAAAATAATAGCATCTCTTTTTCCTCACTTGGGATTTACATCAATCATGGATTTTAAGGAAGCCAGTATCTCTGAAGTCATGAAGAGACCACATCTAAAGATCAAACAGCATGGAACTAATGTGTCCTACCCAAGTAGAAGAACCAGCAAAAATTCTTCCTCTCAGATCTGCACTTGACTGAAAGTCCGGCCTTTCAGGGGATGTAGGTATGTTCAAAAAGAGACTCTCACAGGATCTCAGTGGACTCGAAGAGCAGTAAGTTCTTTGTTACTTGACAGAGCTGACTGTCTCCAACTGTTATGGGCAGAAATGTGATCTGATTCTGCTTTTAAGTGGCATTGTGGAAGTCTTTTCTGGGCTGCCTTGGTTGTGGGGTAAGTTTTCATGATCATATTCCATGAGTCAAAATCTGCCTTTGGACACCTGATTTTTTAAAACCAGGATGGTGATTCTTCAGCTGGTTTTGGCTCAAATGAGTTTCATGATGCCTTCACGGTAAAACTTTCTCTTTCCCCTAGCCACAGTACAGTGTTTTGCAATGGTCACATTGCTGCTGAACTGTTATTTTACCAAAAATTCCTTCTTCTTTACTGTCAGGCAACAGAGGACATATTCATACAGCAGCATGACAGCACTATGGAGGGAGTGGGAGGCTTTGATGTGCATTTGGAGAATTAAAACTAAAAAGACCTTTTTGATCCTATTAAGGGCTGTTTTCTAGAGTTTTAATTACTATCAATAAAGCTAGATGCAAACACTAAAACTTTCATTGCAATGAATAGTATATGATACTTCTATTTTTATTTTCTCACAGTGAGGATGTTACATTAAAGCAGATTGCGTTTGCCACCACTTATCAAAAAGGTAACAGAGTTTATGAAGTTTTCATATGTTACAGTGATGGACTTACCCTTAATTTATTTAGCTGATCAAAAAGAAAATCAAGGCACAACACAGATATTTACATAAATATATACAGAGACATATATGTACACAATGAGGAGAGATCAGTAGATGCAATCACAGTCTTTAATCTAGCAGGTAAAGGCAGTGTCTTGAAGTTAAGCCAGATACTTAGGTAAAACATATATATTTTTAATATATAGGTTAGTTGGAACAAAACTACTACAGAAAAGGTGTCTGACTCGTACTTCAAGTCTTGCTGGTATGTTTGAGGCAAATTTAGTCACTATAGTGGTGTCAATGATCTACTGTCTCCCTTTACTCTAAAATAATGGATTATATATCATCCATATTGTGTATTATGTTTTGCTGCCCCTATCCCCAACTTTCTCACTTACCTCATTCAACAGGTGCAATATCAGTCATCTATTAGAAGTTCTCAACCTGGGGGAAGGATCACTGGGTAATGTTCTGTAGTCTGTGTTAGGCAACAAGTCATGCTGTCTTACATATCTCCTCAGGTCTCATGACTTCTGAATTACAGAAGTTGGGATTCATCCCATCTAACTTCAGACATCTACGCTGTTGTGTCTATGCCTGAACTAACTGTCCGTGGCCCCACTTATGTTAATATAACGCAGTAAGCATTTTTAGGATGCAAGTCATCTGTAAAACCTATTCTAGAATGAGAATCTAAACAAACAAATACATAAAAAACCACAAATGCAAAACATAATGCATTGAACTTTGCAGAAGCAAATGTGCTCACTGGGATGTTCTGACACTTAGTATTTTTCAATTGTAATTTGTGGCAAAAATTACTAATGGAATGCCAGATTTTCTTTAATCTTGAACAATTTGACATTCAGGAATGTACAACTTTAAAAGCCATTGCCATAGGACTTCAAGTTGTTGTTCCATTGAAAATGGAGGCATCTCATTGACTTCAGTGGATTTAGGAATGCGTCACAGCATCTGATTTTTTAAACATAGTTTGCACATGCATCTACCATCAACTTAAGTAAAACTGAACAGTGACATGCACTGACTCTGAAATCTGGTTGTAATGTTGGGATGCAGTTATCTCGCTGACACAGAATCTGATATATGAATGAGTAGAATACATTGTTCCATCTCTTATACCTCACATCACTTAATAACCAATACCTGTTACACATTAAGATCTTCAATAAAAGAGCAAGCAGCTTCTGATTCAAGCTTCCTACCATGATGAGACTTCAAAAATGAGTCATGGTCAGTAACATTCAGCATTTACGATCAGATAAGGCTTTTCTATTTGACACCAAATAGCAAGTAAACTGGATTTGAAAAGGTTACGCGATGACAAGCATTTTGATCTTTGCGTATATGTCTGCATTATTGGCTATCTTTAAAATGGAGATGAGTCATAAATTCAACACACTTTATAACATCAGCAGAAGCACAGTCACATGAGCACATCAGTATGATTCTGGCAGCAGGGTAAGACTCAAGGCAGTCTTGAATAAAATCTGAAGAATCATAGGATCATAGAATGGCTTGGGTTGGAAGGAACCTTAAAGGTCATCTAGTTCCATCCCCCCTGCCATGGGCAGGGACACCTTCGACTAGGCCAGGTTAGTCAAAGCCCCATCCAACCTGGCCTTGAACACTTCCAGGGATGGGGCATCCATAACTTCCCAGGGCAACCTGTTCCAGTGTCACACCACCCTCACAATAATAATTCATGGAATTCCACACACAGCTGGTTGCAAACCTTGTGGCAATACAAGTTCTTCTGAATTTGGTTAGAAAGTATGAAGTTCCTTAAGGTGAGGAATTATTAGGTCCTCGAGAGCAGAGGGCTTGCCATTCCAGTGGGGAGGTACAAAGTCAGACAGAAAGGAGGGCATCTGGAGCTGGAGGTGTGTGTCTTGGAAAAGTATAGTGGAACTACTGGCAGCTTTGAGACAAGATGCAACAGTGGAGTATAGGAAGGAAGAAATACTCTCTGAAGGCAATGGAAAAGTCCTAATTGGTTAGGAAGGGATGGAAGATGTGTTCCAAGTTGAAAAGCAGCATTGCAAGCAACTCCTTAGAGATTTGAAGGCAGACCATGTGTCCTGGCTCAGGTCTGTGTTAGTATAAAATATTAAAAATAAACCTGTTTTGAATTATTGGAGATATAATTCTGCAGAGGGCTTCCCATGGTTATATAACTTAAGCTCTGGACTTGTGGCTTCTGATATGACTAGAATGTCTTAATGGGATACAAACTTACACGTTGCAATGGCTGGTTGTTAATTGCAAAGGTAATTAGTCTCAGCAAATATAAATGCACAGTAGTTTCTATTATGTTACATCACAGCCAATTCATTGTTCTAATGGTTATTTTACTGTCAGGTGAAGAGTATGGAACTTAAGCTATGAAGGGCAGAATAAATAAGTGATTGTTAGCAGAACAATTTATTCAGAAGTAGTTCTTTAAAACATATCAGAGCCCAGCATGCGCAGAACAGTTGTAATACTGGTGTCATCTGTGTGAGTGCATTCAGATTTTAGCAGTTTACTGCTGACTGATCTCGTTTTTTTTCTAAATCAAACTATGTGATCAGTATATGTGGCGTCACAGAGTCATATACTGAGTACTGAGTCAGAGTTGTTCTCCCAAGGAAGCAAAAAGTTCAAACCAAACATGAGCTCGTACGCTTGTCAAGTAAGATGACATCCTGCAGAACACTGCAAGTAGTGGTGATCAGGAAGATATGTGTCGTTTCATTCATTGATTGTGTGCCCTGAATTCCAAATTTACCTGTGGTTTTGCTCTGAAAAGAAAGTGAGATTTTTTTGTTTCCAGGAAAGAATGGGGGAACTAACCACCCCATGTATACACTGAGAACAAGGACAACAATGCCTGTCGGAAGAAACATGGGTCGCTAGAGGAAGCTGAAATGTTGCGAGCCATGCTGCTGAGGGGAAAAGAGGAAGGATTATTTTAACACCTCATAATGGTCCAATTGCTGGACCACTCTCCACCATCTTTACCAAGTCTTGGGAAACGGGCGAGGTGCCTGAGGACTGGAGGAAAGCAAATGTCACTCCAGTCTTTAAAAAGGGCAAGAAGGAGGACCCGGGTAACTATAGACCGGTCAGCCTCACCTCCATCCCTGGGAAACTGATGGAACAGCTTATCCTTGGTGCCCTCTCAAGGCATATCAAGGATAAGAGGGTTATTTCCAAGGGGAAGTCATGCTTGACCAACCTCATAGCCTTTTATGAGGAAATAACGAGGTGGATGGATGATGGCAGAGCAGTAGATGTGGTCTACCTTGACTTCAGTAAAGCATTTGACACAGTCTCCCACAGCATCCTCATGGCTAAACTGAGGAAGTGTGGACTGGATGATCGGATAATTAGGTGGATGTGAACTGGCTGAAGGAGAGAAGCCAGAGAGTCGTAGTCAATGGGGCAGAGTCCAGTTGGAGGCCGGTAACCAGTGGAGTGCCTCAAGGGTCGGTACTGAGGCCCATATTATTCAATATATTCATCAATGATTTAGATGAGGGAATTGAGTGTACTATCAGCAAGTTTGCTGATGACACTAAGCTAGGAGGAGTGGCTGACAAGCCAGAGGGCTGTGCTGCCATCCAGAGAGACTTGGACAGGCTGGAGATTTGGGCAGGGAATAACTTAATGAAATACAACAAGGGAAAGTGTAGGGTCCTACATCTGGGCAGAAACAACCCCAGGTTCCAGTATAGGATGGGGAGCTACCTGTTAGAGAGCAGTGTAGAGGAAAGGGACCTGGGGGTCCTGGTGGACAGCAGGATGACCATGAGCCAGCACTGTGCCCTTGTGGCCAAGAAGGCCAATGGCATCCTGGGCTGTATTAGAAGGGGGGTGGTTAGCAGATCGAGAGAGGTCCTCCTTCCCCTCTACTCTGCCCTGGTGAGACCGCATCTGGAATATTGTGTCCAGTTCTGGGCCCCTCAGTTCAAGAAGGACAGAGAGCTGCTGGAGAGAGTCCAGCGTAGGGCAACTAAGATGATTAAGGGAGTGGAGCATCTCCCTTATGAGGAAAGACTGAGGGAGCTGGGTCTCTTTAGTTTGGAGAAGAGGAGACTGAGGGGTGATCTTATTAGCGTTTATAAATATATAAAGGGGGAATGTCATGAGGATGGAGCCAGGCTCTTCTCAGTAGCAACCAATGATAGGACAAGGGGTAATGGATTCAAGCTGGAACACAAGAGGTTCCACTTAAATTTGAGAAGAAACTTCTTCTCAGTGAGGGTGACAGAGCACTGGAACAGGCTGCCCAGGGAGGTTGTGGAGTCTCCTTCTCTGGAGACATTCAAAACTCACCTGGACGCCTTCCTGTGCAACCTCATCTAGGTGTTCCTGCTCCGACAGGGGGATTGGACTAGATGATCTTTTGAGGTCCCTTCCAATCCCTAGCATACTGTGATACTGTGATACTGTGACTCTTACAACATGCCCTTATTATAAACTCTGTAAATGTTAACCACATCATCTTCAGCTCCCATTTACTGTAACTGGAAGCCATTGTCTAGGACATCAAGCCACCTACCCTCTGTGCTTCCTTCAAAGGCTGAAGGAATACAGCCATCCAAGTAGACTGCTCAAAGCCCAAACCTGTCAGGTCTGGGGCTAAGCAGTATCAACAAACCCACAAATGAGTTGAAGGGCATTTAGCATGTCATATTTCACCTCACAAACTACTACTAGTTACTACTGGGTTATCATGAACATGGTATTTCTATTCTCCCATCCTGAGTGGGTAGAAGCGCCTGAGAAGAAACTGCATTATGTTCCATCTACAGCTGGCGAAGGAGCAGAAGTACAGCTCAGTACAGAGGTGCACTCTGAGGCCATTCTTTCAGTTGCACTTTGGAAATGGAAGATATTAGAACCAATGTACAAACCCTTGGAAGTTTTAAATAAACTATCTAGAAGATATGGAGAGCATGAAATGTGATTCAGTACAGTCTTGGAACTAAAATAGCGTTGAGGTCAATTTTCCATCCAGCAATTTGGAATGAATGCCTTTTCTTCTTTTGGTTTTCTTTAAGGGCTTGTAAGGTACCATACGTTTAATAAGTAAGGTAATCAAACTTATTTGGCTGCTTTTGGGCAGAAAATGGGTTCCTAAATACTCAAACAACACACGCTAATTTTGACTTCAAAGTCAAGACAATGGTTTGTATTCCTTTTGATGAAGAGTAATAGATCAGGAAACAATTCTGTAAAGACAAGCAGATGGATTTTATAACTTAATATGTCTTTCCACATCTAACTTCTGGACAGTTTAAGATTTGCTGTTGAGCAGTATAAAACCGCTATGGGCCTTACGTAAGTTGAACTGTACCAATTTGCTGATTCTAGAAGAGACAAAAGGATAAGGTGATTTCACTCCATATTGACTTTCTTTCTAGGCACTAAGCCCTTCAGTATGCGAGCCATGGGTTTCATAGCACTGTCAATAGTGGACAGCATAATGGAACCGATCTTTGCATCTTCGTGGTTTGCCACGTCTTTGTACATTATTTTGTAGTTTATCCTTTCTATTATTTTCCTTGGTTCTTAAATCCTGTTAAGCCTTTTGTAGACATTTTATAGTCTATTCCAAGCATGGTCTGTTTTCCCACTGTATTTCTATCTGTTTCTCTCATGCTGGTTCACAGCTGGAGAACTCTTTTTTTCCTCTGCACTCTCTAGGCACCGCCGGTTTAATTGTCTAAGAGAAGAGTGACTATGCAGTTGCTAATATAGAAGCAGTTGAAGGCAATTAAATAAGGCTGGTGAATACAAATCAAACATTTGACAGCCCACAGTGAAAGTGTGACTTTGAAGTGAAAGGGAGACAACTGCATGTGCTGAGCGTTGAGCCTCAGGTGTTCTCAAAATCTATGTCCATCAGAGATGAGCTGCTGCACCCTGCGTGAGGTGAAGTTTTCGCCTTGCCTCAGCATCCAGACCCAGGCAGGAGAAATCAAACATGCGTGGCTGTGACTGGGTCCTTTCCTAGAGGGTGGGATGGAGGGTGTTGGCTGTCAGAGGTGGTAGAAGGTGTTTTGCCACCTTTTGTATTGGCTAATCAAGCTGGGAAACTGTTTTGGCAATAAAACCCTAACTGTGCTGACTCTTTTCTATTTATATTACCTACAACTTGTATATGAGACAACCGTAGAGATCACATTGATCAAACTGTTTCAGCAGCAACAAAGTTGTCCAAATTACAAGAGCTATAGAGACCTTTTAAACACAAGATGGGTCAATTCTGGGTTCCTTGCATGCAGCTTGTAATCTAGGAAGGTGAGAGCTCAGGTAATCCCTCAATGACTTAAGCCATTTCATTTTCAAATAAATAAGGCCATTCTTTTGGGAAAATATACCTATTTTTCCTCATAAAGACTTTGTTTCAGCAAAATTGCCTATCTCTATAAACTGCTTGTGATCACTGCAATCTTGAAACCAATTGTTTATTATGTCACACTCAGTAAAAAAAAAGGCAAAGTCCTAAACTGTCTTTGGAAAAAAATACCAAAAACAAAGCCTATTTTTTTTTCTACCAAATACATATGATTTTCATGAGAACTCCGTGGCTTAACTGTCATTTATAATCTGTGATATTTTTCTCTCCACAGTGAGTACCTCTTTACCTGCTGCGTCTTCCCTATGGCTGTGGGAATGCAAGAAGGAAAACAAAATGCATAACTAGTCCACAAGATTTCTGGCTTCATTTAGAATAGGCTCTGTATCTCTCTGCCCTTTTTTTCCCTGAGAATAGATGTGTTACTCTGCAGGGAGAGATTTTGACTGATATTGATACTAGAATAAGACTAAAAATCCATTGGGGAAGTCAAATGAGACTCAGAGGAACTTCAGAGCAGTTATGAGAGCGGTTATGAAGAAAATATATTCTTTACGTTTCTTTTAATCTTCCTTTTAATTGCTCCATTAGCACACCAGTGCCTCAACATTTATACTTCTGGGAAATTTTAGACAGAAGGAAGATGTTTTTCATGAGAAGGGATTTAGGCGCACATCTAGGTTTTAGATGAGCTTAGTAAAAAGATCTCCTGTGATGCTAATGATTGCTGGAAGGTTTTGCTCTTTGGTCTTTGTAATTGAAGTCTGAGATAACATCTAAGTACTCTGTTTTGAGTGCTTCCATTTAATTGATTTTTCATTACCATTTTCTAAAATTACTGAAAATACCAATCATGGGTTGATCTTCCTGGGGCTTAAATTTATTAGCTTTCCAAGTCATAGTGAGAGACTCAGAGAGAAGACCTGAATGAAACACTTCATTTATTTCTGTGCAAAAAGCACGGATTTTTTTGTCTTCTCTGTAATAATAATTCGAGGAATCTGTTTAGTTTGTATCTATGTTTTTTTTTAATGGAGTGCCACAGTCACAGAAATTAAAAAAGTCATCCAGTTTTTAGAAAGAATAATTTTTCATGATTCACCCAAACGGTTGTCGCTGAATTTGAGTAGACTTCAGACTACTTGAACATTACTTTCCACCATGAAACTTCACCAGGCTTCATCTGAATTTCCATTTCTCAAGAAACTCTGAGATATGAAATGGCATAGGAAGCCAAATATTTCAAAATTCTAGAAAAATGAAAAATTTGGATCAGTCTTCTTGAGATGTTTCATCTTCAGATATACAAAATGGTCTGTTTGGATCAGATTAAACTGCTTACTTCCAGTGCTATGTCTACTTACGATAAAACAAAACATTCATTTTTAACTTTATGGTAGAATACATTTTAACATTTAGTATAAGATAATAATTGAAATGATGACATGAAAATAATTTTTTTGTCTTTAATAAAGAAAAAATGTATTTCAGACCTGTTGAAGTGAGTATTAGATCATATTGGAATTGTGTTCAAAGTAGACAGAAAAATTAACTGTTTCTGCTACATTGTGATTAGCTTCGATCAGAGCTTCTGTGTTCTTTTTACTGAGAATGATTGGGCATATCTTCTACTTGCAAGAAGAGAGTGATGGTTCCAGAATGACATTCACATTTGTGTGAAATATTTTTGCAGAAGTCAAAGTCAGCACTTTTTGGAAGGAATATTGTTCCCCGTACAGTCAACTTCGAGCCCTCAGAAGCCACATCAAAAATACTGCTAACTAAAGTGGGGTGATAATTATAATCAGTAAAAAAAACACGAGGCAAAATTTTAGAGTTGCTGTCTGAGCAGGTGTGGTTCAACTATACCGAACAGATCTCCAAACTTTAAAACAACAAAGTTACAACTGGAGAAAATTGCAACCGCAATTAGCCTATATAATTACACGTTGCTTGCATCTGATGAGTCAGGCTGATCCCTGGATCTGGCAAGGGAAAGATGTTTTACCTTCAGGTAAAATTACCTGGGGATAGCTGCCTCAAACGTAGGCATTTACATTATAGACGTCTGAAGCGAGGTGTGAGGAATCCCATCTGTGGGAGATTTTGCATTTCTTGCTCTTCTTCCTTCTCTTGAAGAAGAGCTGGCAAAGCCTTGGTGCCATTCCCAGCCATGACGGTGCTTGCCCAGAACCCAGCTGGCTGTCAGTGCCATCACCTTGCTGCCTCTTAAGAGTCTTTATACATTCCCCTAGTAGATTTTAATAAAAATGAATAGAGTAGCTGTGAACGTGTGTGATCCCTTTACATCATGGGTTAGTTAGTTTTCCCTAAAGTTTCTAGTGCAATTTCAGTGTCTGTTATAGCAACTAATTCCTTTACAGATTTTAACCAGCAACTAAATTTATTGATTTGAGAGATTGAACAGAACTGCACTTCTCAGGTCCCAAATGCTTATAAACTCATTTTCACAGTGCCGTGAGAAGCGAATGTAACAAATAGTAGGGACAATACTGGGCAAGGGAGAATAAATCCTCCAGCAGCAAGATCCCACATTTCCTTTCCTCAGGTGTCTGGTTTGAAAGTGAGTCGCTATGTAAATGCATGTATTTGTGTATACATTGTATATATTGTTTATATATACAGAGAGAGGCACACACGTATATATACTTATGTATAAAAATGGTGTCACTCACCCTTCTTGCAGAAGAAGGAAACCTGAAGAAGGAATCTACATGCAGAAAAAAAAACGGTTTTAGTGAACAAAACTGCTGTTGGAAAGGAACTGATAGCCAAGGCAGCATTTAGAGGAGCATGAAAAAGAAAGTATCATGTACTTGCCCCTAAATGAATCCTCAACCTGACTATGGGTTTCACACTAGTTTTATTCTTCTATAAGACTGCAAAAAAGGCTCCAACTATGTTCTGTCTGATCACTCTTTTTATTAGCGGGAGAAACATTTTAACACAGTTCTCCTCTTTATTGATCTTCCCATGGGTCAGGCAGGCAGGGAACAACGTTGTCAGTTTCCCCCTCTTTTTTTTATGGGCTGTAATTTCAAAACAAAACACCAACAGAAGTTCCTAAGTCTGCATTAAGGAAACTTCATCAGCCTAAACCAGCAGACCAACTGCTGACTTGAGCTGAATTGCAGCAGAGACAAAGAAATGAACCTGTCCTAGATTGGGCAAGGGGAAGTTGTTATATTCTGTCCTATAAATCAGGATTATGATGTGGGAGAGGATGTTCTGTAGAGCCTTGCTGATGCAGAAAGACCAGTGCATGTGTGCCATGATGGTGGTAATGATTCAGTGATCCCTTCAGGTGTTATGTTCTTATGTTTCACTCATGCTCCACCTCTCCCTAATTCAGAAGAAGGGAAAACTCAAGAACTGCTGCTGAAAATGAATGAACAGGCACAAACCATCAATGGCTGAGACTGAATCATAGAACCATTTAAGTCAGAAAAGACCTTTGAGATCATCGAGTCCAAAAACAGCATCAAGAAAACAGCTACAGTCTGATGTCTCTGTAGCTTCATGTGACCTCTCCCCTGACATTGGTGGTGGCTGAGTAGAAGGTTCACACTACCACCTCCATACACCACCACTCTTCAGCAAAATACTCACATGGCTTTAAACTGAGTTACAATGTTACATCCTACTAATGTGAACAGAACTTTGTCACACACTTGAATTTAGGTACGTGTTTAAGCAGTCTGTTGCTTAGCAATGAACTTGGGCCTCTTCATAAGTTTTTGGTGATCAAAGGACTCTATGAGACAGCAGAAAGCACAGCAGCAGCTGTTTCATACACTTAACAGCTCTTTCTGACTGTTAGGCCATGAAGAGGACTTAGGTAGAGGCAAACCCAAGGTTTCAGAAGAAGAATCACTCTTCTTTGCTGTCACATCCAGCACTGACCCATGACTTACAAGAGGACTCCCATCCTCAAAACATCTTTTTCCTCTAAAGCTGATACTTGTCTTTGAGTCTCATGAAGTTAAGTTGTCTGTCTCTTATTTATAATTCATTGTCCAGTTCTTCTCCCAACTCCTTTCTCCTCTCCAGTTTGCCTGGCTCATAGATATTTTTTCACTAGATTTTTTGACTTCCATTGTCACCCTTACCTCGCTTCCCTGGAGCTCATAATTTCTGGCTGCTTCAATGAAGAGGGCCTCTCCCCTGCCAGGAGAGTCCTTTCCAGGAGACACAGCTCCAGGCTGGGGGACTCCGACAGCAATTAGCCTGGATGATCACAAGTGCCCTTCAGTCTGTAAATCTGGGTTCCAAGCTTGCCTGTAGGTGCTGCCCCTGCTCTCAGAATGCCTTGAACATCATCAGTTACGTCCCCACTCTGGGGGACAGGATGAAGCTGAATCTGCCCTCCAGTGAACCACCCATATCCCATAGAGCAGTCTGGGCAGTCTGTGCTTAAAACACTCTATTTCATTGATGATCTGCATGGTTTCATTTACCCTTTTAATCTTGTCACTCTTTTCCCCGCCACAGTTTTTGTGTGTTAGTTTCAGTTCTACATTTTTCAGATTAAAGCCCTTTGAGGATGGAGTGGGAGTTGCATTTACAGATAGCTGTATTTACAGATAGCAAGATGAACCACTTAGTTTATGAAGATTTCACTTGTAGAATAAACTGTTTCTATTTTGGAGAAGATTCCTGCAAATTACACTTTTCTCCTACGACAATGTCAGTCTGTTTGCAGCAAACCACAGATTTTCATGATGAAATTCTTCACCTTTCATCTTTATCTGCAAAAAAATGTTTGCCCTCATAGTAAAAGAGTTAAAGGTACAACTGCTTAGATATGTAGACCTGATTTTTCACCAAGGTTATTATGTATCAGGGAAAATTTTCTCACTACAATTGTAGTCAGAACTGGTAGAAAAGATCTCATTTTTCCCACCCCTCTGATGACTTTTCAACTGTCATTTAGAACTCACAGATATTTTTGTCAGAAATAACCTACTATTTCTCTCAGTCTCTTGACACTTCTTCTTTTAATGTTGCTGCCATTCATTTATGTATTCATGTTACGTGCACTGATTTTCCAGTGAAGACTGACAACCTAAAAGTTGAAGAAATATATTAAACACCTTGGGAAGATAAATTTTTTTGTCCTTACACAATGTCCAATGAATGTGGCTCAGGCCTTACTTGCAAGGGTGAGTAAAAGCATTAGTGACAGGTCTCTCCTTGGCCTCCTTTCAAAAACCATGTGTGAGGGAGCTGAATGGACCCTTTGCAATGATAGGACGTCCTTGTGCAGCAGCTAGACTGGGATCGTTATATATGGGCACTACTGAACGGCCACGAGACAACAACAGCAGCTGGTTATAATGTGATAGTTTTGAATGAGTGGCTTTGATACAAATACGAGTCTTTTTACCTCTGCAAGAAACTTCAGTTAAATGTTGGCACCCAGCCTTTTCCTCAGAAGTCTCACAGACGGCTCTTTCCATTTGATCTAAAATCATCTGATCATATTTACTAGAAATCTAATAAACAGTTTCAGATTTTGCAGCACCCAGAAATAATGGCTAGATTCTGACAGTGTAGCTTCACTTCATTGGCTAGTAGTTCAGGTCTAAGGCTCTATGGCTCTAAATTCAATTTCCAATGTAGTTTCAGTCATATAGTTTAAGTGCTTGGTCTGCTCTACCTGCCACAGTAGAGCCATTGTGAAAAAAGGCCATACATTCATAGGGTCAAGTCACAGCTCTCAGATTAAGAACTTACACCTAGGTGTCCACTTATAAACCGTAACTAGGTGTTGAAGCTCCCAAAAGAGTCAGCGTAAATTCAGTCAACGGCTCATAGATACCAGAGTTGTTTCAAGCTGACCTATATTTGGTCTGTTGAGATGCTTTCTGTTTTCCCCTGTCTGTGTCATCTAGATCTCTAGGATGGGATTCAGTTGTCTAAACTCATTTGGGTGTTTATTTTGGGGGTTGCGGAGTGCTCAGCGCTAAGCTACTGTAAGTCCTGATTCGTATCTGCTAGCCCTGTGCAGGCATCGCAGACACCCAAGGGTGTCTCAAACGGCAGTAGGCTAATGAATAGAGCTGACTATAGTGGGAGCTCAGACATTAGCTCACAAGTAGATGTGTACATGTAGACATTTACCACTTAGAGGAATCTGTGTGAAAAAGAGCCTAATTGAGAGGTGACCTGACTGCATGGCTCTGTAAGGAGCGGGAGGGCAGGTCCTGCGCCCTTGTTGCTCTGCTACATGCTACTACTGCCTGCGCTGCCTGCACTTAGCGGTTGTTGGACAAAACGTGCAAGCAATGTTGGGAATAGAGACTAATTTCCAGGACTCCTTCCCTGCTAAATACTGCCCTGACTTCATCAGAGTCAGGCTACCTCTACCTGCTATTTACTTTCTGGTCCTGTGGGTTTTCCACATGGTGGTCCACTGCAACAGCTGGTGAAGACAGTCATCGGCCCAGGTTAGACTGTAACCAGGCTGTTTAAATGGAATCACAGAATCATGGAATCACGGAATTTTCAGAGTTGGAAGGGACCTCTAGAGATCATTTAGTCCAACTCCCCGTATTGTATGCGTATACTTTGAAAAACTATTTTGGCAGAAGACATGGAAGCCAATACCAAATATGCAATAAATGTTGGCTGCAAATGCATGCAGGCTCTCACACTGTGGGAAGCAAAGTTGAGTATTTGTCCCAATGCTGTGAAGACTTCTGTCATGGAGCACAGACACAGACTTCTTACAGTCTAAGTCAAGTGATGTGACAGAACTGACAGAAATCTGTAGCTTCACAGTATGCCAGTATGACTCACCTGGATTCCTCTCTTTTCTACAACCAAGCAAGTTCCGGCGATATTGCATCACCTTCAAACTTTGGGAACATTTAGGCAGGCACAGATACTGCGGCACTGTTTGTTCCACTCCTTCATGATTGCACATAAAGAGACGTGTACACACACACGGTGAAACCTCCACTTGACGGATTGACCCTTTCGCTGGGATTTTAACATTTGTGCATCAGTGGGATGCCCAAATTTTAAATGTCAGGGGGAGAAGTTAGTAAAGTTGGAAATTGTGAGGAAGAGGCAAGAAGTTGTGAGGAAGAGGCAAAATCTGTACTTCAGCTGGGACTGAGAATGGGAAGGCATATGTTGTCATTCAAATAGCAACTGGGTCTGGGACCAGGAACCAGAACTGGACCTAAGCACAGGGCAACTGTGGGGACGCTCTCCACATAGGAGCAGGTACTTCTAGGGCTGCGCCTGAAGAGACAGCAAGGAGTAATAGGAGCTGGCAGAGCAGATGGCAACTGCCTCATTCCCCACTCAGGAACAAGGATTTCCTAGTCTGAATCCAATGAGGATCCTCTGAAGAGGAGCGGAGGCCCAGTTTGCCAAGAGCAGTGGCACAGTTCTCAGAAAAGAGGCAGCAGCAGGGGTCAGGATCCTCCAAAAGCAGGTTTTAACAAAGGGCTCTGGATCTGGCTGTGATTTTAACGTCCTGAATTGAGCCTCCTCTAGCACACCCTAAATAGGAGGAAATGTTTTTACTCTTGTCTTTAGTTACAATTCATGCATAACTGAAATAAGGAAAAGAAAAGTGTAAAGAAACTGAAAGAATATAAAGTAGTTTGGGCAACTTGTTGAAGAAGTATGGCAATCACTATCCCTCTTAAAAAGTCCTGGGAACTGTTGATAGAAGTGGCAGCCAAGATTGCTAAAGAAATGTGATTTTTGTTTTCTTTCTGTTCTTCAATTTATTGATTTTGCCCAAGTGACAAAGTCAATTCTCATTTGCTATTACAATCAATTACTATCTTATTGTGCATCTCCTGGTTTGTTCGTGGTTTTTTTTTTTTTATTATTTTTGTGGTTTTTTTTTTTTTTTTTTTTTTTTTAAGGGGTTAACTACTGGGGCAATGGCAGGGTGGGAATGATCCTCAACTCATCAACGGCTACAGGTTTGCACTGTGGGGAAACTCAAGGATCTTGGTGCACCCAGTTACAAGGGCTGAGAGCTTGACCTAAGTCATCCTTGGGTGTCATCTAGTCCGTATCCATGTGGGGAAAACTGTACACAGCCAACGAACACCCCAAGATAAAACCATCATGGATCTAGACCTCGGAGATCAGAAGCACCCCAAGGGCTCCTTAGTTCAGGAATAGGCAGTGTTGACTTGGAACTTATAGACCGCCCTCCATCACTTCTCCTTCAGCGTGTATTGTGGGGACACCCAAGAGGACAGACAAGATTTTGGAAAATCTGGAAGAAGAGTTACTATACTTAACTCAGACACCAATGGGGGGGAACACAAATGCAGGAGTAAGCTGCTGAAATACTGTTCATCTAATTATTTTTTTTTTAATTGACCCAGTTTTCAAGAAAGAAATACAAATGCCTTCTCAGGTTTCTTATCATTAAGGACATACACAAGTGCTTTGCTGATTCAGCACCCTGTGGTTATGAAAGCTATATTGCTCCGTTTACGTAAGGCTAGAATTAAGTCCAATAAGATGAAATTAGGGGAAAAAATGTAAAGGCGATTGTGCCTGCATTCAAATTAGAATGGGGAAAAACTTCACATGAAAGGAGAGGTTTTGGGTCTACCAAAATAATTTGTGGACTTTGGGATCAAATTCCAAGTTTTAATGATTGTTCCCTGCAGGAGTCGAATCCTGAGTCATTGAGGAAAAAAAACAGCTACAAAATCATTTTCATAAATGTAAAGAGTGCTTGAAAACCAAATATTTTTGCTGCTGCTTTTTATGTTGGCAAAAGGAAAAGAAATCAGGTTGACCTGAAACAAATTCAGAAGTATTTTTTAGGTTCAGCCACCAAACTGAAAAATCAATTATTTGTACGTCTAATTAGGATTGTACGAAAAAGCCTTAAAGAAGAGGAGTATGAACTATTTTTCACAGCTCAGTGTTCTCTTTTTTTTTTTTTTTTTTGCAGTAGTTGCTCACAGGCATTGCTATAACCCTTTCTGTTACAGTGAGTTATGCAGGCTCCAGTGCACCTTTTTCAATTATTAGCAATACACAGTATCCAAGCTGTCTCTCCTTTGAGCCCCATTATTAAACACAGAAGGGATCTAAGTAGCTCCTTTGCACTGCGCAGACAGGAGGTAATTTTGCATGCCCGGCTGCCTACTTTCAGTAGGTATGTGCCTGCTCTCTGTACGATAACCTCTCTGTGAGCATAGATTTTGTGAGTAAAATTTAGGTTCTGATGTTTCAGTAACATGTGCTTAACTCACAAGTTCATAACTTCACCTGGACTGTTGTTGGATTAAAAATACCAGTTTAATAATTTATCAATTACATTGTTCGGGTACTCAGGTTACTGGACCCATTTCCTGATGCTAATATTCTTGAGCAGGCTTTTTTGCTTAATTAGGACCTTTTGGAAGACCTGTACCTTGGGCGCTATTGTTTTAAGCTAAGCCTTTTCATTTGTTATGCTTTCTATTTCAAGCTGGAATTACCATCACTTCGGTCCCATGTTCTGCACTTGAATCTCTTCTGCAAAAGAGCATAGGTTTCTTTCTGCGCAATTGCTTTCCATCTCTTCCAAATAAAGTCGGTTTGCTTGTTTTGACAGTTCTTAGTATCTCTGAAAGGCTTTACTTAAAAGTACTTTCAATGCACTCTGCAGTTTTCTGCAGCCCGATTTCCACCCTTGTCCCCGTGATTTAGAATGGCAATAGTGTTTATTTTACTGCATGATGTGCACTTTTTCATATGCTACTTTCTACCTTAAATGCTTTGACTAAATTGGGCAAAAGGATTGGAAAGAGAAGAGCACATGAGTACAAACAAAATAACAGCTAAGCTCTTCAGGAGATTCTGCTTTTGATAGTTTTGGTGATATCTGGTCTGAGACCATCCCAAGTGAAAACATTGCACGCCATTGTACTTAGAAAATACAGTGCTCATATTTCTATTTTAACACTGCCTTAACATTGGGCTGAATACCCACACAGTCCCCTTGAGTTCCCTGTAACGAAATACGCGCTCCTCCTGTATATTTTTTTCCCCATTAGAGTGGATTATTACTGTTTTAAAGGACCTGGGAACATGCATTCCAGTATTAGTCTCTTCCAATATATTCTTATCTTTTGCATATGTTGTTTTGTAATCAACCTAAAAAAGAATCTAACAATAGCCATAACACAATGTCACTGTAATTGTCACCTATTTTGCAGGGAAAAATGGCAACTCTCCTCACATCTTGTTTACCTTTTAAATCTGAGAAGAATATCAGGTTTTAGATTGCAGTAACTATTTCTTCACAGGCTTTTGTTTTCATAATTTATTCCAAGAGCCACTTGCGCTTCATAGTGAAATATGAGTATAAATTGATTGTTCCAAACGTTTCAAACAAATGGCTCTCTACATTTAGCATTATTTGGTTTCTTGCCTTTAATTCTCAGCTGTCATGATTGTCACCTACTGCGTCTTATTACACAAACAGCCCTGTAGGTTGTGTTTGAGCCTTTTATTTTTCTCCACGCGGAATAGAGAAGACATGGCATTTCACAAACACACTGTCCTACGCTTGTTAGGCAAAGAAATTATATGAGGCATTTTGTATCTCAGAAAAATACACAAAACCCGGCTGAATGGCTTATAACTTGAAGAGGATTATGTGGGGAAGGAGAAAGAGATATAATAGTCAAATGACAAACCCAATCGTAATTTGATGAACAGGGGGGTCTGTCGTCCAACTTGGACGTGTCTGGAGAAAGTAAGCTGAGTCTAGGCACGACTGTCAGGTAACAGACACCTTACTTAGCACTTGTAATACATATTTCTGTGGTCTGTATTTTTTATCTTCTTTTATGGACAATCTCCACGAAAACATTATACCTTGGTAGCCTGCTCCTTAGCATTAACAACCTACTCCAAAGCCAGGTTCTGGGTTATAAGCAAACTTTCAAGTAGTTTTCCCAGTGACTTTCCCGAGGCATGGGTCTGACAGCACAGAGAGAAACCTTATGGACTGAAGCGATAAAAACAACAGCACAGATGCAATGCCTACTGGAGCGAGCAAACTACGAAATACCTTTCAGAGTAGGTAGAACAGATCAGAATTTTACAGCAAGGATCTTGGGTCGACGGGCTGACTAGACAACTAATTCCCTGAAAATTATTACACCAAAGGAGCTGCTTCTTCTGATGAAAACACCTTCTACTGAATATTTTACAGTAGTACCAACTTTGCAGAAAGGGTTTTTAAGTGTTTTTTCAAATACAATCTCGCAAATCGGTACGGTCCAACATTTTCTGTTGGTTAATTTAGTTTCAACCTTCCTTCCTGTGCTAAAAGCTGCTGCATTTTCCCTTGAAGCCATGGACTGGTTTGAAAGGTTCCCCGGGGGTCTGCTGTGAGCGGTCTCTCTTTGTTACCTGCTCCTGGAAGAAGGGGTGTTCTCTGTGCCTGCCAGGAACAACTTTCTCAATACAGCACTCGGCACTCCCAGGCCCCGGCTGACCCTTCCAGCCTGGCTGAGAGCATTCAGCCCCATGTCAGGGTGCACCTCATGCGGGGAGCATTAGACTGACGCTTGCAGACTTCACCTCCCGTGACAGAACGTGAGCTGAATTTACCAGCCGCCCTCGGCCTCTACTCGAGCACTGGAAAGATGATGGGGAAAATGAGTGCAAGCTTATTCAAGCAAAGGAGAATCTTAAATTCTTAATATCAGGGTTGGAAACAAAGTGGAAAAGGGGAAAAAAAAATTGTAATTCTAACTCGCGTCCAACAAAGCTTTCATGTTTCACATCTCTCTCCATTGACATCTAGAGAGGAATTTCAAGAATCAAAAGTCACGCATAGCAGCAGGGTCTTCCTCGCTCCTTACCTCTCTCCTTTTCTATGCAAATTAGGAATTCATTGCTTCCTTGGGGACATCCCTAAAATTCTTCCAAGGTTGCTGCAACATTCCAAGCCTATGATAAAAATCCACAAAGGATATATCATAAAGAGAATTAATTGTATTTGCATTCTTGTACACCAAGCTCATCCTTATCTTTCAGTGATATATTTTGTATTGGAGCTCAGCCATAAGTAGGTAACTCCCGTTTATTGCTACTTTGGGGTACTTTCTACCTACAAGCTCCAGATAAGTGAGGTTCTTAAGCATATACTTAATTTTAAGCGCAGGAAGAGTTGTGCTCCCTTGCAGTACTGGAAGTTATTTTAATAGAGTTAATGTCAAGAAGGTTTCAAACAAGTCTCTCACAGTTACATACCTGAAACCTACCCAGAAATAGCTGTCCTAGCTTGAAAACTCTGCTGTAAAACATCACAGCTCGTGCTGAGACAGGAGACAGGGTTGTAACCCTGCACCTCGTGTCGAAAGCCAATACGTACACAACCTCTTGTGCATGCCTGTACCTCGCCACCTACAACTTTGTGAATTATGAAAGAAGATCATTATAACAAAATCTGGAACAATATGTTGCCTTGGAAGAGAATTGTTGTCATGGGGTCAGCTGATAAAGAGTAATTGTACTGCAGTCAGTATAATGGTTCACATGTTTAAAGGTAAACACACGCTTCCGTATCACATGGAATTAGGCCAAACCCATAATAACAGATGAGAGGAATAGTGCCAGCATGAATGAATGCCAGAGTACCAAAAGGGCCACTGTTCTCCTGGGGACAGTGTGCCATGGGGAGCACGGCTTTCTGGGTGTTATCATTTCTTTCACTACCCAAGTTACACTGAAGGAAGACAGTGACCCTACTAAGAGCATTCAGTGTTATTTGACCTAACCAAGACACGTAGGCTCAGCAGGTTACTTAGCATAACCAAGCCATAAGACATCAGAATCCCTAGAGAGGACAATATCTTGTAATTTTGTCTCCTTTCTGAGGTCTCAAGAAACAACTCCTGTTCCCCTCTTACTCACCTCTTATATATGCAGCCCCACAAGTTTGTCAAAACACATATATTTAAAGTTTTGAGTCTTCACAATAATGAAACATAGTCAAGGCCTTGTTTTACAGTAAATCATATCCCAGGGCACCGGCTAGCCATCTGCTCCCGTGTACTGCAGGCAGCGCTAATCTGGAAGATGGCATTTCCAGCAGCCCTTGGGGAAGACTTCACTGTATTCAGGTCAAATGGCTTTTTTTCTGGCTTCATGCAGAATATATGTGCTGGGGCGTATCATGGTTCTAGTAATTACTGATGCTGGGTTGTTTTTTTTTAAATTACAGGCATCTATATGTATGCATACACTGTATTTTCAGCGTGGTGATGCAGAAGCACATGGCTCCTATTTCAATTCCTACTTTATACTTTAAGGAGCTACCTCCCTCCATCCACTTGTAAAGAAGATATTTTTTTCAGGAAGGTAATTTCCCTCTGCACTCTGAGGTCTTGTGCTGGGATTGCCCTGCTAAAATACACCACTCCTTTCCATAATTCCATGTCATGGAAAGTACTCAGTGTCTTCTATTTGCTGAAGAAATGTCACAAGCATACTGGCCTTGGTAGTAGAGTCACCTCAGATTTTATCATGGCTCTTCCTTTGCCAGGATTTTTCTTTTCTTTCTTTTAGTAGACTTGAGATAGCCCTCTTCAAGTGGAGGTTTGGAGTGGCTTCCTATGAAAACCCTACTCAGGAAGAGGGGGAACTGGATTACCCCACACATCTATACAATCCTTCTCCTCAAAGATCTCAGTGTAACCAGTGAACAAAAACACAAAACCAAAGCAGAATGCTTGATTATTCTTCCTCTCCACACATTTGTATTCAGCAGAACTTAAAGAAAACACCTCCTAAATCCCTTCTGAATAATTTAGCTTGAAATGTTTACCCTTTGACAAAAAAACACAAAATAACTGGGAAATACAAAGTCCTGAAACCATTCCCAGAAGCCACTGTTGCACACACTGTCTACTTATTTCAGTTCCTTTATGCTAGGCAAGACCTTAGGCTTTCTGTTCAGCGCAGGGCACAGGGAAATACAAAAGACACAGCTCTCCTTCCTCATGGGAATGGGAATCTCGACAGAAGAGAAAGAGGACTGGTTCACTGTGCAGGAAGTTACTTTACTTCCAGTGAAAGTTATTCTCCAGTATGCACCGAGATGTTTAACATAGCTGGAGTTCTCTTATCATTTAAGAAGCAAGTTGCAAAGCAATACATATTTTACTAATTAAATTTTTAGTGTGCTTATGATTTTATGATGATTAATCACCATACTTTATGATACCACCTTCTTATGACACAAGAATCTCCCGTTCCTTAGACCCGCTTCATATAAGTACCTGAGCAATAAATTAAATAGTAAAGGCTGAAAACACAACACGTGTAACAACATAATACATAAAAAATGAATATGCTTAATGTGATGGCTCCCAAGAAACCAGAGGCCTATCTGTTGAAAGGCTCTGGGGAAGGATAAAAGTAGAAGCAAGCTGTAACCATGCAATTGAGCCAGGAGGCTGAGCTAGTTGAGAGCCATTGTTACTGTTAAAATTATTATTAAATAATCAACTAATTGAGAGCACACGATTGAATGTTTCAGTTTAGGTGACTAGAAAGAGAAAATAGGCAATAAGAAAAACTTCTAATTGTATCTTAGAAGTAAATGAAAGGAAAAGACAAGAATGAGCCCAATACTTAAGAGGAAAGGGGAGAAAGTAATGAAGTAATGGGTGAAAAAAGGCTAAGAAGGTCAAAGTCTTTTTTATTTCAAATATCATGAAAAATTAGTTCTCCTTTATGGTTAAAATAATAAGAATGGAAAACAGATTTAAGAACCCAGGGTCAAAAACCTTCCGATATTTTAGATATTATCGAATTTGGGAGGTCCTGATGAAGCGTATTACAGCAACTCCCAACTCTGCAGCAATTTTCTTTATGGAAGCCAAGGGAACCTAATGGCAAATATATTTCCAATTTTGAGAAGAGTACAATGGAATTATACAAATACACCATTTTGATGGCCAGGAAGAATCAAAAGCAAATTATTAAAAGCGGTTTGTAAGTATCTAAAGGATAATTATGTAATAAGAAAAAAGATTACTTATTTGTCAAGAATTAAACATATTCATCCACTGCAATTCCTTTCTTTTCCAGACAAAAACATGACACATGGGGAGAGAGGCAGCAGGAGGATGTATCTTGACTCTTGGCCTTTGAAATCTTTCCGCACTCTCTTAAGGAAGTTCTGTACAGATGATGGTTTTGGCAGGGTCACAGCTAAAAGCACACATCTGCTCCAAAGCTATTTGTCAACCATTTCTTATTACATCAGGTTCTCTAGGGCTCTGTCCTGTGCTCAATATTCTTCAATATTTTTTAATAGTTTAGATGAAAGAACTTTCATTAAAAACTGAATGAGTGAAGATGGCAGGCAGGGTTCACCGAAGATGATCTTGATAGTCTGAAGGATCATTTGGTATAAAAAAGGTGAATTTCAATAAAGGTGAAATTCAATATACTGCATGTGGGGATTTAATAGAGAAGAGAGCATTAACTGATTGGCAGCAATAATACGGAAAGGACCTAGAAGTTAGAAAGCTTCACAGACTAACTCTGAATCAACTATGTCATGCTGTTGTAAAAACATGTATGTCATTTTGTGTTGTTTAGAAGGTCGCTGTTCTGCTGTATCTGGCGCTGGTGAGGACTTAGCTGGAGCACTATATTTAGTTGAGCCATCTTATTTTAAGAAAGATGCAGTCAAAGAAAACCTAGAGAAAGCCAGCAAAAAAAAAAAAAGAGCTTTGGAAAACAGGACCCATTAAAAACTTTGGAAAGATATGGTTATATTTAGCCTACATATAAACAAACTAAACAAGGAAGAAAAGACATGAAAATCCTCCCAATCCTGTAACAGTTCTTTTGTCTTTTTTTTTTTTTGTTAGAATAATTCTCTTTTCTACTCCAAATCCACAGAAGGTAGGGCCACGAGTAAATAGCTTAATTTGCTACAATTTTTTTTTTTTTTTTTATATTTGGAAATAGTTTGTAAATTTAAAGTGAGCAAAGAATTAGAAAAGATAGTCTAAGGAGGCTGTGCAATCTTAGTGCCTAGAGGATGTGTTTAAATAAGCCTTTCTCAGGAATTCTCCGTGTTCACTTGATCCTATTGTAATGACGGTACCCTTCTCAGCTGTTGTTTCTGAGGAATATTCTTTCATGTTCTGTGTATACAAATGGTTATCAATCAATGTAAAATCACCACACTTCATTCAGCCCTAAAGACAGCCCAATGCCTGCTGGGTGTAGAGGAGGAGTTTGTCCAGCCAACTCCCTGTAGGTCATTGCCTTGCTACAAGCATATTCAGGCTGGCAAATTCAACAGCCAGGAACACTCTTCTGCCAGCCTCCCTCAGACCCAGCTGTAACCCCCCTTTTTAATGGGCCACCCACAAGGCTTTTTCATGGCGATTATAGCCCCCTTTGCCAGAAACATATTGTTTCTCATGCCAGCTCTCAGCCTTTCATCCCAATATCCAAGCCACCGAGGCTTCTTTTTGCAGCCAGCTGCCAGTCTATTTAACTTCTCCCTGCTACTCCAAAAGCCACATAGCCTCTGGCTCTCTGCAACTGCTGGTGGTATTTCCCTTTCTGTGCTGGAAGAACTATTAAGTTCTCTCATGGATATGCACCAAAATGGAATTAAATGAGCCTGGTGGCTCACTGCTCATCTTGGTGAGTGATTTTAGGGAAAAATGCTACCACCAGATTAGAATCTGGCTGGGTTGAGAAACTGTCCTGGTGGGAAAAAAAGCTGTCTTCCACCAAATTTGGTATCCTAAACCTGTCTATTGGAAACAATTCTGAGTTTTTTTAAGAGCCTGGGACTTCAACTGTGTAGCAGGTAACTTTTTCCATTGTTTCTTGAGAAGTGGAAATATCTCCAACTTGCAACCAAACCATTCTTTCAAGCACACTTATTATATTAAGCCTACAAATAAATATCTACTTTCAGACATTTAGACATGTCTGAACTATTTTCTGTGTCTGAACTGAGCCTTAAAACAAGAACCACATTTCTCTGTGTTTCCAAAGTGCCAACAACAGCAACATCACTTGGGATACAATTAAAATTTCTTGCACTTTTTCAGGTGCAAAGTGAAGGAAACCATACAAAGAATGTGAACTTGCATGGAAACCAGACTTTCATAAGTAATGTATTGCAAAAAACCTTACTGCTTTGGTGTTAAAAACAGATTATTTTTTTTAGGTACTGGTACTAAAAGTGTGTTCTTTGGAAACAAACCTTTAGAAAGTAATTCAGATGTCCTATTTCAGGTGCTCCATGCAGACAAAATTTCATTGAAGGGACTACGACTTTCCAAAGCAGTTTGCAAGCATGTGTGTTTCATGGCTTGAAGTTAAACGGAGGCTTCCTGTAAGAGGCCGATAAGCAGAAGTGGAAAGCAATGACAGTCTGAAAATCTGTCTTTTGTTTGAAAATTGAGGTCCTTGCCTCTCTAAAGGGCTTTGTGTGTAAGGATGTAAAAAAGATGAATATTTGTATCATTCTAAATAAATTTTAGCGTAAGTCAAGAAATGTGACTATAAAAAGAGTACTACTATATATACTAGAGATGCTATTCTACAAAAGGAATGTTTTAATGTTATTTTATATTAAAAAAAAACACATGGGGTGGGTAGACAGAGGGGAAAAAAGGATTTGTAATTAGAAAAACTCCCAAGAGTCAGGAAAACCCTCTGTCAATATCGGTAAGAAAATTAGGCTAATGTTTTCAAATCTGGGTAATTGTGATAAAGCACCAAAATAGAAACTTTTTGGTTTTAACCTCTGTGCCTGAGGACTCTGACTCAGGTTTGCAAGAGGAGATAGCTGGGCTAGGTCTTATATCAGAGCTCTAATTCTACCTACCTCAGAGTTTTCCACCCCAGTAGCAAGTACAACTGAACAAGATGTTCATCAGCTTCGCTGTCACTGCAATCAGTGGGAAGGCAAAAGTACTAGAAAGTGATCAGATTGCCCTCTTTGCTCAATTATGCATTTTTGTTCAAATATTCTGTACGCAAATGCTTGATTTCTATTCATCACTGGCCTGAAATAAGGTTGACTCCACCAAAATCACTGGCGTGAGACTGTTCAGCCTAGTATGTCTGAGTGTTTACATATATTGCCGATTATACACGCAGGGCAGAGTAAATAATGAGAGAACAAGAATTTACAAGCCAGTAATGGCTGTTAAAAAGCTTTGAGAATTAATTGGGGAAAAAAGCTGGGTGAACTTCTATAATCACAGAATTCCTCTAACCTACTTTCTGAGGCATACATGCTTTATACTCTTTAAATTTTCACTCTTACCCAGGATGAAAAGGGAAAAAGAAAAGTAATTCCACCAAATCACATGAGGTGTAACCTACTTGAAAGCTAACAAAGCACTTTCCAGATGAAACAGTCTCCAACATATTACCTCTTCTTGCTCTCTCTGCACGTGAGAATAATTTCACATGCACTGACAGAGAAAATACTTTTTTTCCTTATTTAACTTGGTAATAATTTCTGGTTCTGCTAATGTGGTTATATGTTTATAATTGTTCTTTTTCACAGTTAAAAACAGGCTCTGAGGTGAGGAGGTGTGCAAAAGAGAGACGGGAGAAGATAACAAGAACTAAGTGGAGTGGTAATTGTGAGCACCTGTGAGCATGGATTTTATGCAGAGGCTGTGCAAACCATTCAGGTTTTTTTCCCGAAAAAGTGGGAGGACCAGTGCAATCCTCAGCTGAACATTTTCTCTGTGGCAATGCAGCAACTCTTTTCTTGTGTGTTACAATTCAAAGCAAACGTGCACAAATATACTCACAGACATGCCTTCCGGTCTTGTTCTTGCATGTCACATAGGTATACTGCATAACTGCAACAAAAGCTGTCTGTGGCAGGCCCAGGAAGTCCACATCGATTTCTATTTCCCTGTTCCTCCTTACAATCCAATTTGTCACATTTTAAAGAGGAATGGAGAGAAAGATCCACCATTAAGACATATAATGATGTTTGACGGGCCTGGCTGAACGGAGAACTTTGGTTGTAACTCAGAAAAAAACCCCAACTTTATGGCCTTTAGAAGAAGGGGCAGGTAACTCAGGAGGACTACAAGGATGTTGTGAGGTTATGAAGGGACAAAATTAGAAGGGCCAAAGACCAACTAGAACTTAATATGGCTACTGCCATAAAAGACAATAAAAAATATTTCTAGAAATACATTAACAATGAAAGGAAGGCTAAGGAAAATCTCCATCCTTCATTGATGCGGGGGGAAATGTAGTGATAAAGGATGAGGAAAAGGCTAAGGTGCTTAATGCTTTATTTGCCTCAGTCTTTAACAGTAAGACCAGTTGCTGTCCAGATACCCAGGCGCCTGAGCTGGGAGACAGGGATGGGGAGCAGAATGAAGCCACCATAATCCAAGTGGAAAAGGTTAGTGACCTGCTACACCACTGAGACACACACAATTCTATGAGGCCAGCTGGGATCCACCCAAGGGTACTGAAGGAACTGGTGGAAGTGCTCACCAAGCCATTTTCCATCATTTATCTGCAGTCCTGGCTAACCACGGAGGTCCCAGTTGAATGGAAGTTAGCAAATGTGACACTCATCCACAAGAAGGGCTGGAAGGAGGATCCAGTGAATTACAGGCCTGCCAGTTTGACCTCAGTGCCAGGGAAGGTTATGGAGCAGATCATCTTGACAGCCATCAGGCAGTATGTGCAGGACAGCCAGGTGATCAGGCCCAGTCAGCGTGGCTTTAGGAAAGGCAGGTCCTGCTTGACTAACCTGATCTCTTTCTATGACAAGGTGACCTGCTTAGTGGGTGAGCTGTGGATGTAGTCTACCTAGACTTTAGTAAAGCCATCGACACTATATCCTACAGCATTCTCACGGAGAAACTGGCTGCTCATGGTTTGAACGGGCGTACGCTTTGCTGGGTAAAAAACTGTCTGGATGGCCGGGCCCAAAAAGTGGTGGTGAATGGAGTTAAATCCAGCTGGCGGCCAGTCACAAGTGTGTTCCCCAGGGCTCAGTATTGGGGCCAGTTCTGTTTAATATCTTAATCAACGATCTGGAAGAGAGGATCGAGTGCACCCTCAGTAAGTTTGCAGATGACACCAAGTTAGGTGGGAGTATTAATCTGCTTGAGTGTAGGAAGGCTCTGCAGAGGGATCTGGACAGGCTGGATCGATGGGCCGAGGCCAATAGTATGAGCTTCAACAAGGCCAAGTGCTGGGTCCTGCTCTTGTGTCACAACAACCCCTTGCAGCACTACAGGCTTGGGGTTGTAAGAGTGGCTGGAAAGCTGCCCGGCAAGAAAGGGACCTGGGAATATTTGTTGACAGCAGTTGAATATGCACCAGCAGTGTGCCCAGGTGGCCAAAGAGGCCAATAGCATCCTGGCTTGGATCAGAAATAGTGTGGCCAGCAGGATTAGGGAAGTGATTGTGTCCCTGTACTCGGCACTGGTGAGGCCCCACTTCAAATACTGTGTTCGGTTTTGGGCCTCTCACTACAAGAAAGACATAGAGGTTCTGGAGTGTGTCCAGTGAAGGGCATCAAAGCTGGTGAAGGATCTCGAGCTCAAGTCTTGTGAAGAGTGGCTGAGGGAACTGGGGTTGTTCAGCCTGGAGAAAAGGAGGCTGAGGGGAGACCTTATCACTGTCTGCAATGACCTGAAAGGAGGGTGTAGCGAGGTGTGTGTTGGTCTCTTCTCCCAAGTAACAAGTGTTAGGACAAGAAGAAGTGGCCTCAAGTTGTGCCAGCGGAGGTTTAGATTGGATGTTAGGAAAAATTTCTTCATCAAAAGGATTGTGAAGCATTGGAACAGGCTGCCCAGGGAAGTGGTTAAGTCACCATCCCTGGAGGTATTTAAAAGACAGGTAGACGTGGTGCTTAGGGACATGGTTTAGTGGTGGTTTTGGCAGTGTTAGATTAATGGTTGGACTCAATGATCTTAAAGGTCTTTTCCAACATAAATTATTCTATGATTCTATGATAACGTATTTCTGTATTGACTACAAACTGTTCTAAGACTTCAGTTGCCCAAATATTCAACAGCTAGAGTCTTGTTTAGTCGCATTCATTGGTCTCTATAGAGCAATTCAGACTACATGCCTAAACGTGTGTATAGCACACATGTAGACATAATAGGCTAGGCAAAATAAATCTCACTGGTAAAATTTATATATCTGAAGTTAGGAGAGATAAATCTCACTCTCAATTTCTTCTTGAATGTTTTCAAATCTTCCAGGCCAATATCTTCTACATGAATACCGAAAGACACTGTGAAAAAATAACAAGTCCTCAGGTAGTGTGATCGGCATTACCCTTGAACCTCAGGGATTTACACCTGTTAAGAGACATATTACATGCTTGGGTCAGTGATGTTACACTGGTGTCACTCTTTCACTCTTTTCCTGACTGTGGAAAAGTTCCTAAGTGTACAGGTGTAGAGTTAAGTATATTACTGGAAATTTTTCTGAATGCTGAAAATTAATATACATTTCTGTGTTAGTGCTTGAGTTAGTGACTTTTTTTTTATTCACTGAAAAAAATTTGAAAGGCACCTAGCACTACTTAAATGTTTTATTAATATTACCTATATTCATTATCAGACATTGCTGGAATTTTACAGCAAGACTATGCTATTCAGTGAGAGGAGGACAATCCGCAGGACAGTCACTGCACTGAAATATGGTCAGATTCTGGAAAGATTTGAGGGGCATTTCTACAAAGGAAGAGATAAATTGTCACTGGTTGGAATAATCAGCTATGACTTCCATGGAAGAAAGGGACATGAGGTTTTCAAAAAGGAAGTATCTTTTCTTTTATTGTGGCCAGTAAAGAGTTTCAAATAGTTGATAAAAATGCCACAGTTGTAACATGCCATGCTATAGAAGTTATGCTATGAAATATTGATTTTGATCAGCTGGAAAATATTACGTTTATCATGTGGTATTGCAAGATTTGCATGTGGGAGAAACAGAATCAATCAAACACATCACATAAGACAGAATTAAACTCTTTATACAAGACAGGCTGAAACAAAAACAGCCCAACCCAGGAAAACCTGTTGATCACCCTTTAAAAACAAAATAAGAAAGTTGCTCAGGCAGATTATGGGTGTGCTGTTTATCAGCATAGCCTGCCTGGGCTGACAGATGTAAAAGCAATTGTCTTGCAGAAAAGGATCTGATGGGTAATTATTTACCTTTTAATGCAAACATTAACTTAACTTCTTTAAAAGTGATCATCCTCTTAATCAGGTAATAAGCCACTAAAAAAGCTTAACAAGACTTTAGTTTTTATTCACACACATGTACTTCATTAGGAAAGCAATCAATGCCATCATCCAACTATGTGAAACAACTGATTTTTTCCAGTGATAATCTGTGATATTTAGAAAGAGTGAACGGCAATCCTATTTAGAATGATTTACAAAAATATCTCAGATAAAGATATGTAGCTAATCCTCAACGAATCATTTGGTTATTGCAGCTTTTTCTAATAGTCAAATCACCAGAAAGTTATTTATGTTTTTTTCAAATAAAAAATAAAGATTTTTGCAATTCAAATTTATTCACCAGCTATTTCTTGTAAATAATTTTTATATGTAAACGCTGCTGGCAGGAATATGCAAAATCCAAACTGTGCTAGAACATGCTGCCACATGATGTTCCTTTCTTCCCAAGTTGGTTGAGTAAAGCTTGGAAAGAGCTTTCTTCACAAGGAGAAAAATGTACATTTATTTGCTAATGCTTCATTAGAAATGTATTGTTTAACTGATCATTCCTGTTTGAAACCATATCCATGGAAATAAATACAAGAACAATTAGGCAAAGCAGTTTCAATTTGCCATTTTAATGAATATGCACGATAGTGTATGTGCATCTTAATTTAGTTCTTTTACCTGACTTCAGCCAAAACCAGTGAAAGACAAGAGCTGTGATTATATTACATTCACGTGGACTTTAGTCACTCTGATTAATTGCTGCTATGTTTCTTGGGTATGAAACAGGAAACATTGGACTGAGAAAGTCTGTGTATCCAGTTTGACTCAGTACAATCACTCTCATGCTAGCTTCTCAAAGGACCCCTAAAGACTGACATTTGCAAACCCGTGCTCTCCACAGCATCACAGTAATCCACCAACGACCTATTTTAGAACTGTGTTTCTCATAGCTGGACCGTCTTTCATAATACAGAATAGGTGTGTTTACTGAAAAAAAAAAGTTGTATGACAGTTTTCAGCCTGTCCATAACTACCTTTTAGTATAAAACTACCACAGATAATGCTGTAAGTCCCTCATGCCAAGAAGATTTTATTCCCTTAGTACAGTCATGTCTTCTGTTCTTAACCAGTTTTGAAGTAGAATATAGTGATGTGGAAGACTATGCAAGAACATAAAAAGAACTTCAATCCCTCTCACTCGTTTTTTGAGGTTTTTTTTGAAAAAAAGATCAATAGAAGTGAATGAGGAGGAGTCAACATGCATTTTCTGAAAGGGAAGCTCACTGTCTGACATATCAGCTGGAATACATGAAACGCTGTTATTTTTTTGATTTTTTCACATTGCTCCCAGACGACTCCCTAAGCAATTCAACCTAGATAATGCTACACCACTTGCAAAGAATTTGCTGTCTAATATATGAAGTAATTATAATTCAGTAAGCAGTTCAATACAAAATGGTGGCAAAGGTCACAATTAGAATTCATTTTCTAGTAGCAAATAATTTTTAAAGTGTGGTAAACTGAAAGGAAGAAATACAAAAAGATCTCCAGATTTGGAAAATGAATTTATAATGAGTTAGAAACACACAGCCACCTCTACGTACCTGCCCATGACCTAGTGTAGACACACGGGCAGTGTAGTCTCAGTTCCCTCAGATCTCTTTGAGGACAGATATTCTCTACAATCCAGTTGATCTTTTCTTCTTTTGTGTAGTAGAGTTTTTAGCAGGGGTAGTGTTAGTTCAGGCAGGTACCTCCTGCCAGTTCAAGAAGCCTATGCCATTACTCACTGTGTTGATTCAGGTTAGCTTCCATCTAGCATTAACCCTACTGTCGGCTAAGAGAGAATTAGATGTCCTCTTTCAGTGTCTCCATTGTTATAACTGAAGAGGAAGAAGACTGCAGTCTTCTTTCTCAGACCTTATTTTGGTCAGTAAAAAAAAAAAAAAAAAAAGATAGAAAAAGATAGATCTGTCCCATCCTGCACTGCTGCATTCATGTTTCTAGAGGTCTTTGGACAGAAACTAGATTATGCCCCTCAGGAATAATTTCTTCCTGAGATAGCACTCAGGCTCGGCTCTCTCTAGGTCTCTGTCTCTGATCTTTTCTAAATCTTCAGTGACTTCAGAAACCCCGAAATAGCTTCAGCGTGAGACACTGCTCTGTTAGCCCTTACGCCTTGCAGAATAATTCCCAGTTGCTGACTCAATCGAAATAGCCAAACCAGCCCCTTAACATCTATGGTGAAATGACTGAGTGGAGAGCAGTGGAGACTGTCTGCCTTGACTTCAATGTGCTTCCAACACTGTCTTCCATAAGATCCTCATAGGAAAGCTGATGAAATATGGATTGGATGAGCTGACAGTGTCGGGACTGAAAACTGCCTGAGGGTAGTGATCAGTGGTATGAAGCCTAACTGGAGGGCAATAATTAGTGATGTGCACCAGTGATCGACAGTGGGTGCAATACTCCTCAACGTCTTCGTTAATGATCTGGATAATGGGACAGAAAATGTATGAAAAAGCATATCGTGGTGGTTGATAGCAAAGGTGTTAATGTGAATATTCCTGGCTTATTGTGAAAACTTTTGGAAAAGCATGTAACACTGCTGCCCTTCTTAACCCTTCCTTAAAGCAATAAATGAAACGTGATTATCAAGGGATCTTGTGGTAAATCTTGTGATAAATAAACAAGCAATCACTTCCTATTTTTATTGTCATGAAAACATCTCTTATTTAATTATTCAGAAGAAACTACTGGGTTAAGGGATTTAAGAACTATAAACATATGTCTTAATTGGTAATCTACACATGATAATCTATGGAATATGTCTACATACAGATTACAACACTGATGTGAATTTGGAACTTCCCACATGTGCCATGTCCAGATTGCAACCTTGGCATGAATATGGGGTTCTTTAACGCTTACGTGCTAGAACAGAATCCAAGAGGTCAGTGGTACAGGTCAAAGAAAACTCTTTGGCCTGAGATGGATGAATCCAAAAGAAAAAACTAACTTCCTCCAATTGTTCCGCAGCAAACCGACAGCTGGGGCTGCTGGATTTCTCCAAGGGCAGAACAGCTGCCCTTGAAAAATACCGTAGCAGAAAAGCGGTGAACAAGAGGAGAACTAACACTACCAGAGGAATGCTGGACAGCAGGGAAGGAACATGAATTCATGCAACACAATCTGATGTCCACAGTTATATTCAAAATCAGCCTCAAACAGCCTGAACTACCTGAATCTCATTTCTTTCTCTATTTCAGGTTTTGCAGCTCCCACTGAAGTGATTCATAACATGCTTTTATAAACCCCTGATATATTTCAGGTGGGTTTGCCATTAGCAAATTTTCTATGCCCAAAGTTCACATCACATCACTAAGGCTCCAGTCTCATGTAGTTAGCTGTAGCAGGTGAGACAAGCTGAAGAAGAAATAAAATTGCTTGCTTCAGCGTGAGAGAGCAGCCATGAGCGTGGTGAGAGTTTTCCCATTCAGTGTGGAGGATCCCAGAGTTCTCAGAGGACTCTGAAGCATATCCAATTAATGTTGAAGAGAAGGCAACTGAGGTAGGGAAATTCTAACAGGTGTGTTATTATTTTTTTCTAGATCTGTGTATGTTTATGATAAACAGAATATAATTATACTTTAGAAACCCTGTGAAGCCTTGTATTTGCTTACTTTCAGCTATTGTGGTGTGCTCAAGCATAAACCCTGAGTGAGAGTCTTGGATAAGGAAACATAAAATGCTTCATTCTCTTCATACCAAGAAAGCTTAAGAGCACACATGACTTAGGTTGAACACTGATACGTTATCTAATCGGAGGGATCCCTCCTTGGGAGCCTTCAAGTAGCAGAAGTCTGTCAGTATATTTTCACGGCTCAGTGTGGTATGCTGCCATCACACAGAGTTACAAAACCTGATGATTAGTTAACTTTAGCATTGGCAATTGGATTAGACAGTTGACAAAAAGATGAAAAAGGGAAGCAAAATGATTCAAATGTTCTTCAGTGCGATGCTTTTGGTATAGCACAGGACTTACTCAGGTCTGAGAGTAGGGGGGTAAAAGCAGATTCAGGCCCTTAGCCCTTGCTCCAGACAATGCACAGGATAAGTCAAACAGGAGGGTGGATCTGTTGTGAACTATTATACAGTGTTTGTATCCTGTATCCAAGACACTGGGAGAAGCAGCATCACATCCATGCCCGAAGGTCCACGCTCTCTGCAGAAGCACTAGATAACTCTGAAAGCAGATATATCTAGATAAATCTGTTTTCTGGGAAAACATATCAGGAGATAAAGACAGAAAACGGACGAATGCCACAGGGTTTGCATTCCTCTGGAACTCTTATGACCTAAGGAAGTATGCTGAAGATCTTGGAAAAGCTATGCATGATGTAGTGTCAGAGAGAGTCAAACTAAAATTGCTAGGCAGAAAAGCTGAAAGACCAACTGAATATCAAATGGCGGTTGAACAAGTGCTATAAATCACATGAGCTGGCTATTATACTACCGTAAAGGCCGAGGCACAGCACTGAGCACTCCATGTTGCTACCACACTTCCATTGACATGGGTTTGGTCTAAGACAACAAACACTCCCAGCATATGGCGTAGGTCAGGTGGGCAGCTGTTTCCATTAAGGAGTATAGAGAAGGCCATTGTCTTTCAGAGGTGGGTGCTAAAAATATAATTTAGCTGTACAGATATGATCTATATGGTGCAACTTGCCCTCAGGGCCTGAGAATGGGACCTGCTCCATTTTATATAGCAGCAAGATGCAGCTTCAGATACCAGAATGGAAGGTAGAGTATTAAGACTGAAATATAGAATGTACTCCTTCTGTATATATAAACCCATTATTTTTCGGCTTGAGAATTGTAGCAGTATAGGGAGTTAGAGTTTTTGCCTTTGCAGTATAAGTACACCCATCACTGCACGCAATTATTCATAAAAGCTGCTCTTCATTTGTGGCTTACAGAACACCACAGTTGTGTTTAGAATTCATTGTGCATAATCTTTAAAGGTCAGTGCACATATTTATAGTTTTGCTCCACAAAGATTTGTTGTTGAATGTAATTTTATGTCATAGTACTCATGCTTGCTTCAGCTGAGGTCAGAAAGGAGAAAGAATGAACAAAGAGGTGTAGGTATTATAAGGAAAACAGATTGTAAAGAAGGCAAACTTGATATTATTTATTTGAGGCAAGACACAGGGAAGTTGAGTCCGAAAGCAGAATCTTTCAGTACACTATAAACAATTAGGAACAAGGTTAACATGACAACCACTTTAGAAACAACTATAGCTAAAGTAATTATGGCGTTTTAAAGAATGTTTATAGATGGACTATTCACTGTAAAATGTAAGTCTTTTTTGTTTGTAAGTCTTTTTCTATGATAAACACAGTGGGGTTTTATTTTCTTCCATATTGCATTATACAGTGTTATTCAATACAGTGTTACAACATCTATTTAGACATTGCACGCAAGAACAAGGCACTTAAGGAAGCCATGTGATTGTAATAGTATCGTAGCTGTAATTGGATAAGTATCTGTATTTTCCTTTATATCAACTCAAGAATCTAAATGTCTTTCTGGAATACATTTATTGTGATTGACAGATAAATTTCTCGCCATTGCAACACTATGTAGTATTCTCATTGTCTAGTTGGATTGTTCCTGCTTGTGTTCCACATATGCACGAAGCAGTGCTGTATTTTTAATTTTGCATAGAATCATAGAACTATAGAATGGTTTAGGTTGGAAAGGACCTTGAAGATCATCGAGTTACAACCCCACTGCCAAAGGCAGGGACACCTCCCACTAGACCAGGTTGCCCAAGGCCACGTCCAGCCTGGGCTTGAACACCTCCAGGGATGGAGCTTCCACAACCTCTCTGGGCAACCTGTTCCAGTGCCTTACCACCCTCACAGTGATGAACTTCTTCCTAATGTTTAATCTGAACCTGCTCTCTTCTAGTTTAAAGCCATTCCCCCTCATCCTGTCACTACATGCCCTAGTAAAAAGTCCTTCCCCAGCTCTCCTGTAGGCCCCCTTTAGGCACTGGAAGGCCGCAATAAGATCTCCCCAGAGCCTTCTCTTCTCCAGGCTGAACAGCCCCAACTCTTTCAGCCTCTCCTCATAGGAGAGGTGCTCGAGCCCTTGGATCATCCTCGTGGCTCTCCTCTGGACACGCTCCAGCAGGTCCATGTCCTTCTTATGTTGGGGACTCCAGAGCTGGATGCAGTACTCCAGGTGGGGTCTCACCAGAGTGGAGTAGAGGGGCAGAATCACCTCCTTTGACCTGCTGGCCACACTTCTTTTGATGCAGCCCAGGATACGGTTGGCCTTCTGGGCTGCGATCGCACACTGTTGGCTCATGTTGAGCTTCTCATCAATCAGCACCCCCAGGTCCTTCTCCTCAGGGCTGCTCTCCAGCCATTCCCCACCGAGCCTGTATTTGTGCTTGGGATTGCCCTGACCCAGATGTAAGACCTTGCACTTGGCCTTGTTGAACTGCATGAGGTTGGCTTGGGCCCACCTCTGCAGCCTGTCCAGGTCCCTCTGGATGGCACCCCTCCCCTCCAGCGTTTCTACTTCGCCAAACAGCTTGGTATCATCAGCAAACTTGCTGAGGGTGCACTCGACCCCACTGTACATGTCGCTGAAAAAGTTGTTGAGCAGTACAGGTCCCAGTATCGACCCCTGAGGAACACCACTAGTCACTGCTCTCCACTTGGACATCGAGCCGTTGACTGCAACTCTTAGAGTGCGACTGTCCAGCCAGTTCTTTATCCACCTAGTGGTCCATTTGTCAAATCGATGTCTCTTCAATTTAGAGACCAGGATATCATGTGGGACAGTGTCAAACACTTTGCACAAGTCCAAGTGCTTGGGTTAAGGGTGACTGTATATAATAAATGGGATGTGCCTCATAAATGTAACATGAAAATTACAGGAGCACAACAACCTTGTCTACTAAAAAAAGAAGTAAACCACAGATAAAAAGAAAATAACTGAAAGACTAAGAACAGGACAGTCATTCATTTATGTACTAGCTAAATTAAACCCACTACATTAAATTTCTCTCTCTCTCATGAATACCTATATTGACCAGAACTCCCATCTGTTTTCATGTTAAAGCTATAGAAAAAAAAAAAAAAAAAAAGAAAAGGAAATAACCACAAATGAAAACAAAGCTAAAAATCTGTTCAAGTTACATAGCAGAAGAATGAGTTGTGTTCATGTCAGAGAAAACATTCGCCATTAGTCTGTGGATCAGATTCTTCAATGGTGTTATTCACACTGGTGTAAATGAGAATAGAATTTGACCTTTAATAATTTTCAAAAACTGTGTATAAACTCCTGGACACTCTTTAGGAAAAGGTATGTTAAAAACCAGATAATTTATCCAAGGATGGATAAAGCTATGTGGCTATCTCACTTCCAGGTCAATTATTTTTTGCAGTAGCCCAGCTCAATAGGAAAAACCAGACTGTAACCACAACAGCTTTTTGGTTATCTGGGCAAAATTAATTGGCGGTCTCAGTCTCTGAAAAGAACTACACACATAAACAAGACTGGGCTTGACTCTCTCTTTGACATTGCAGTGTGTGCTCCGTTAAAACCAGTGTGGACAAATCTTACTTCACGAGTGTAAAACTGATTATAATTCTTTCTGCTATAGAGATGGGCTGCCTATATGAATGAAACGGGGGAAATGAGGCAGTTACACATCCTCTGTAAGCGAAGAGGATTTTTGACCGAGAAAGACCCTACTTTCAGCTGTCTGCCTGCTAGGAGTTCCCATGCCCAGAAATCAGCTGGTTCAGCTTGTCAGTCGGATGCAGGCGCGTTTTAACTCATCTTTGAGAATCTCCCTCTTGAGAGTGAAGCAGACGGGAATCTCCTCTGTGCATCTGCAGCCAGGATGAGACCTCTGTCGACATTCACCGCATATCCATGGGTTACAGAAGCCTACGGGTCAATTTAAAGACTCCCTTTATGGGTCTAGTCCCTGGGTGACTTCTCCATTATTTAAAAAGCTTCTGTTAAAGCAGACACTTAAACCAAGAGCTGAATCCGTACTCCAAGTTCTGCATTTTGCTTCACCTCCTGAGTCTTGTGTTTCATAAAAAAATACATGTAAACCAAAACCTCCTCTTTTTTTTTAAACTTTGGTGGCTTACTATGTTTTGGGTGTACTTTGTGAGTGGCTTTCTTCACCTTAATGTTATTTTTGTAGCAAATTACCATTTTAGAGGGCGTTAAAACAGGCAGCATTTTCTTTCCCCACCCTTTCAAGTTTTCTTGTGCTTATTGTGAAATATGTTCAAGCTGAGAGATGAGACAGGTTCTGCTGCTTAAATATGCTTATATAAAGCATACTTTACTTCTTGGGCATTGTTATGCTCTTTGTGCCTGTTCAGTGATACCCCAGGCTTCTCTCAGTGACAAAAACGTCTGTGGTCTGGCAGGCTTCTTTTTGAAAAAGGTTAGGTTACTTCAAGAAAGAAAAGGTTGGGAAAGAAAAGCATATGACAAGAAAAAGCTTGTTTCATATAACAGTGCAAATAACTGAGGCTTTGCATGCATCTGAAAATTATCCTGGGTTAGGATGGGATGCACATACATATATATATGTATGTATAAGTATTCAGTACTACTGAGTTCAGTATAATTCTAAGCACATACCATATTCAGAATGAGAGCACATTTTCCTGACATTATCTACTTCCAAAACACTCCCCTGCTGGAATAAGTGCCTTAATTTGGATTTGTTTGTAAGGTAAGCAGACCCAAATAAAGTCTACATAGACAGACATTATAGATACCTTTCTATGAAAAGAGTTTGGTTTTGATTAGTAACAATGGAATATTATGCACTATAGCTCAAGAAGCATCAGAGTGAGCGGTATATACAAAGGTGGAGCAAATGCATTTTAAGGAAGATGTTATGGGATAAGTTCAAGGACTGTAAAACAAGCAAATTCATATTTATCTTTAGTTGTAAGAGAAATCTAAACATGTTAACCTGGAATGCTGAAATGCATCCAGGAATTAAACCCAGTCTATCGATACCCGGTTATTGAAAATCACTGATGCTGGGATTGAGTTGCCTAAATACAAACATATAATGCATATATTTGTAACTATATCTGTATCTATCTACCTGTGTTATATTAATTGTGCACAGAACTTACGGGAGACCTTCTACTTTCTGGAGCAGCAGCTGGCAGTCAGTTCATCTGAAATGGCAAAAGGTATCTCTGTTTAAGTGACTGAATTTCATCTGTGGTTTCGTTGCAGGTATTTTTATTTCTGTTTACTAAAAGAAGCTACGTTGAAATATTCTAAGTAAGAAACTAAAATACAGAAAGCTGTGTATTGATGTAGTCCCATTTTCTTTGGAAATAAAATACAAGTGACGTTGATCCTACTTGATGAGGTTTAGATTTCAGCAGAATGGCTGATCCCATCAGTCTCTAGTGCTAGCCAAATTTCTCTGACCTGCTCTGCTGTTCGGGTTCTGGCCTCTTATAGCTGCTCACATCACACGTCTGTTGTCCTTTACTCTAGTATAAAGTTACAGTGGATATACACCAGAGAGCACAGTCTGGCCCAGAGTCCGCTGCAAATTACTTTGTGTATCTCTTTTTAAAGCTGGTCTTTACTCTCCCTATGAATTCAAATGGCTAAACTGATTTACATTCAGACTTCATTTATTTCTTGTGTGCAGATACTTTTATTTTGGAATAAAAGCACAAAATATTGTTTCATACATGAAAAAAGCCAACAGGCTCAAGAGGTATAATGAAAATTAGCTATGCATGAAGCAATTGGACAGCTTGAAGCAGAAGTGCTGTCGGTGTAACTTAAAAGTTTGCTACTTTGTTGTAAATAATCATTATAAAATAGCCTAAAACTCATCCAGTTGTGATGACTGCTATCCTGACTAACATCATAGCTGACCAGAACTGAAAGAGTTTTTCTCTGTAAGTGGAGGTTTCATCACCGGTAAAATGAGCTCAAGAAAGAGGCACATCTATAAGCAGGTTTGCGCCGTCGGTGGAAGCTGCGCTGGGACGTGAAAAGAATGATGCTGATGGGGTGAGGGCTGAATGGGCAGGGTCAGCACCAGTCCCACACTGCAGACAAAACAGTGCGGGCACAGAGTAGAAGGAACAAGCAGAAGCGCTACGTGCAGACACAAAGTACTGACAAGGCCTTTACACGTTACCAGACCACAGAGCCCAGCATCTGGGAAGAAAACATGGAAATGGAAGAGCCTTAATGAGACCGTGATGACCGGTTGTTTACTCAACTACAGCACAAAACTCATTAGTATCAGCTGACTGCCCCTGTGGTGTACTGTGAGGGACCTCACCTAATTGCCTGAGTTCCTGGAGATGAAAGATCCCTTCCCTTGAATAAGCAATGATCTAATTAGTGCATTTCTGTGCAGCATTTCTGGTTCTATATCTTTCTTGTATTTTGGTACCATGTTATGTGGTATCCAAAGGCAACAGCATTGAACTCTTTGGACGTTTAACATATTGTGCTAGCCTTTAAAGAAAGGTTTGTCAGAGCTGAACTGCCATGGGAAATTTTAGTGAATTAAGGTACTGATTTTATATTCTGCTTTGCCACAAAGTTGTTCAGGAAGCTGCAAATGAAATAGATTTATTGCATAACATTTCTTTGAAAACAGTTGGACTGGTAGATTATGCAGGGAGAATTCTACAAAGAATGTGAAAGAACCAGAAATCTAACTAAAAATGGTTTTCCAAGTGTACTTGGCTTCTATACAATATAAGAGCAGAAGAATTTATGAGCTATGACTTAAAAAATCAGTGGATGCCCTCTTCAAGACCACCTACAATGAGATTCGGTTGTGAATTCGAGATTCCGCAAGTACAAAATATTATGCATGACAAAAATGACAAAGGACTGGACTGAACAATTAGTAGAGTTTATGTGGATTTAGAGGAAGTACAGGATGAATGATAGCAGTAAAAAGGGTGAAAGGAGAAATGTACTTCACGTGAAAGTGACTGGCAGGAGATATGTGTTATATATATGTATGAAGCTCTTTGTTAGGCTTGCTTTGTAACTCGCATCTCAGCTACTCCAGGGATGGTGTACACTCCCAGCTGCACTGGTGAGTCATCTGGCCAGTCTGAGCTTCAGGTTCCTCATCTATGAAAGTGGAGAATAATACTTCTGTGGCTTGCTGGAGTATTACGACTTAGAGTTCCTAAGACACTGTGAGTTCCAAGGTGGCAAAATACATGGGAATGCAGAGGACGGTCATTATTTTAATTCTCTGCGCTGTGGGGTTTTTGCCCAGAGACATATCTACCACAGGTATTTCTTTGATAAGCTTGTTTGAAGTGGTATGCCAAAAAGCCTTTCAGTTTGCGAGAGATTGTTTGTGTGTGCTTTGGAGCATGCCAGAACATATCTGAAAGCAAAATGCATTTTCCAGGTCATTTCAGATCACAGAGCAGCCACACAACACATAGGTGCAGTACATACATACACTACTTTTACATTACCGGCCCAATAGAATCCTTTATTACCTAACAGCAGGGGGGATGTAATGAATCCTGTCCAGTCTCCATGTGTTGACTGTATGGTAGACTGCAGCTGGAGCTTCTCTACAGCCCTCGTGCAGTTTGCCCATCACTGCAGTAACTGCTCCATAGCTGGTGAGAGACTAAGTGCCTGCAGGAGCTGAAGTTGCCTGATGCCCAAATGAAATTTTGTGTATTTTCCCAAGGGCTCTACTCCTGCCTCTAGGACTGCGTGACACAGATGCAAACCCTCACACCCATCCCATGTCTGGATTAGAATATCCTGTCTCTTACCTCAAATCTCCTCAATCCCCCATTCAGGCTCTCTCTGCCAAGCTCTGCTCTTGCTGAATTTGTCACAGGCAGATCTTTGCCAACCAGACCATCTTTAACAGATCTTCATGCCTACGTGGGACTAGGGAGAAGTTCCCATGTCCTAGTTCAACGTGCTTTCACATACCTTTAGAAACCTTCTCTTACCCCTGATTTAGATGTGTAAGAGATGGCTTAGATTTGTCAATGTGACTGTGATCCTCAGTAGCAGATAAGTAGTGATCTTCAAAAGAGAACATGTAGAAGCACAGTGAAGGTCTGGTCAGATGAGTGGTAGGCTTGAGCAGGACTTGGAGAGCTTTCAGGCACAACTAATTATACTTCCTGTAGTAAGCAATAAACTTTGCCAACTCATTAGAAGGCGAAACCCCATACGGCTTGTCTTGCAAACTGCCTTTCAGTGGTAAGGAGAATGAACGAACGTGTAAAAGTGACCTAGGCATTGAAGGGTTGCCCAGAGTGAGATTATCCAGAGTTGGCAGCCTCGCAGAATGGATGAGATTCTTGTGCTTTGTGCAGAAACAGAATCTAAGCCGTGCGGAGATTCAGACGATGGGGAGGCATGCTGTCTTCGTAATTCAGCATGGTATCAGAAGTAGAGAGAACGGGCAGAAGTTTGTTTCACTGCTCTTTGTGTATTAGCCCCAAGCTATTGGTTCAATGGCATATACATAAAATCCGTACAACTAGAGACTGAAGTCCTTCTAACCTTGTCATTGCAGGTACTTCTTTCCATTGAGCGTATAAAGTGACACTGCTGATTGGTAGTGACTTGAGTTCACATCTCTCTTGATCATAGGTATAACAACTAAGAAGGGCCTTCAAACACAGATTTTCTGCAGAGAGGAGCATAGGGAGAAAAGGGAGGCTACCGTGTCTTTTGTGGCATGTTTGGGCACTCACACTGCACAGTTTATTCACTCCATCTACCACTTTAAACATATGGCTTAAGTGATAATGCTGCCAAACACCCTTGTTTCTTTATCAGACAGATATTTGTAGAAAACTATTTGCAGCATGGTTTCTCAAGCACTGGAAAAGCTCACGAAATGTTTAGGTCTGTTCAATTAGAAGTACCCATTTCACAAGCATTTTCCAGCCCCTTACATAGGGAGGTTTGGATCTGAGTGTATTCATGGAGTATTCTCAAAGGACAAAGCTGTGCCAGAATGAACTATGGCTAAAGAAGTACTGAACGAAAAATGAATTTCTCACAATGAATGGTGGATGTTGGTAACCCACGCAGGGCTGTAAGCAGCAACTGGAAAGCCCTGGATGAGTGATGAGAATTAAAGAACAAGCAGAAGTTCAGTCACTCTGGTATTTATTGCGGCAAACTACATCTTAAAAATTGTTGGTTATCTTGGAAATGGCTGTGGATTAGTCAGGCTGTAAAGCTGTCAGTTTTATTAAGGTATGGACAGTGAATTCATGCTTGTTTTCAGTGATGTGAGAAAAATAGAAGGCAATAATCAAAAGTGTCTTCAAAAGGAAATGAGCTGGCTATTGTGTTGAAAATGGCTGTTTTGTCTCTTTGAATTTTGGTCTGAGAAACAAGCTTTCATAGTGATTTCAGGTTTGAAGGCACAGGTGATTTATGGCTGTCAAGATTATCCTAATTACCTGACTTGTTCGTGTGTCTTACTGAATAGACTGCCACTTTACAGGAATTGAAAACTATGTCTTTGAACCTTTGCAATAAAACTGGGGCAATGAAAAAGCAAGCGTGACTTACAGGAGCAGAAATTGCTGCTCACTCCCAACACTAAAATTTTTTCTCGCTGAAAATTAATTGAAAAAGTGTTCCAACCACACCAATGACATTGAAGAACAATTGCCTAAATTCAATTTGGAAGTTTAATGATTTGGTTTTGACAGTATAACTAATGGGATTTTTATTGTGTACCGTACAGCAGAGAAGACACCATCCAGGATGACTTTCCAGGAAAGGAAAAGGAAGAAGTGATTAAATTATGATGTGACAATACTCTAATACTCAGTCTCAGGAGTGTCCCCAGAGTCTTTTGGCAGAGAAAAAGAAGAAAGGAAGGTGCTGAGTTTGATATTAGACTTCAATCATCTTGATACCTTGCATATATTACAAAAACGTGGGGTTTTTCCTTTCTCATACGCCATTTGGATGGCTATCTAAGGTCACGGCTGACTAGAATTTGGTGGCAGCAGTTTTCTTCTTTACTGTAAAGCCTACCATCTTGTGTGCCTGCCTAGGAAGGAAGAAATCTCACTCTGACTTCTGAGTTGAAGAGAGGTTTGAACTCATATGTCCCATATTTCAGGAGAATGTGAATGCGGAGGCCAGGGACCACAGAGCCAAAGAAGATGAGGCATAAGGAAATGTAATTATAACCTGATGGTTAGAGCACTCCTGTGGGAACAGAGCCCTGACATGCTTGTCCCTCCAAAGCAGTCTTTAGTCTGAAACTAGGCTCTCTTTAGCTGTGTTAGATGGCTCAGTAACCACAGTGGGCAATGGATCTGCCTTCCACTCATTCCAAAGTTACAGTATTTCTGATGGGACCCTTGTTCTGCATTCATCCTTGGAGCCATTGGAGGACACAGCAGGTTACAACGTGGGGTTTTTGCTTATAATGCACTGTCACCCAGTGTCACATCTGCCAGACTTCTGTGCCAAGATATATTCTCCACCTCTGTGTTTAGTTTTTGGTTGTTTGGTTTGTTTGTTTTTTTTTTTTTTTGCCAACATGTAAAGGCTCCTTTGTCTCTACTTGAGAAAGCCAAAGTAGTGATGAGTGCAGCAACTCAGCTTGGAGCCTAGCTGGACAGCTGTGATGGAGCTTGTGGCTAAAGTGAATTTTCAATTTAACATCAGCTATGAATAGTTCTGACTGAAGAGGAAATACCAAAAGCTTCAGTCCCCTCACTTCATCGCAAGACTAGCTACTTACCTTCCTTGAAACAGAATGCTCCTGGTCTGGCACTCTGTTCGACTCTGAAAGGGACAGCAAATCACAGTGAGCTCGTCCAACTTGGCAATGCCACTTCTGACAAGTGATGTCCTCAGGTAGGCTTACCTCCCCAAGCAGGCCTGAAGGTCAGATCCGTTTCACTCTCAGGCCATGTTGCAAAGGCTCCTACTTGCAACAGGCTTCAGAAAGGCACAACAGTTTGGTATTTCAGAGCGTTGTCTCACTCTTTGCATTCACCTTTGTAGGTGAGAAAAGACTATTTTGTTTTTCCTAAGATTGGGCCTTTACGTATACGCTTAAAAACTGCCTGTTGCTCTGCTTAAACATTCTCAGTGCCTTGCAAATGAAAACAGAATAAATAAAAGCACAAAAAGCCCCCTCTTTAATAACTTAATGGAAAACAAAGGGAGTAAGGCTGACGTAATTGTATGAATGGGATCCAGGATTAGCTGAGCAGAGGCTCAAGGGGTGCTGTACTGATTTCATAACGTGAGTATTCTCCCAACTTTCTGCCTAAGTATGTATCCAAAGAATTTTGGGGATATATCTCAAAAAACTAAGCGTATCTTTTCCAGCAGCCATGAGCAGAGTAAACTCCAGTATTTGAGTGAATGACATCACATTTCAGCTTGGACCCAATTATAAACTTCAAAGACCCTTCAAAGATTCTGAAATCGGTGTTAAGACAAAATCCCTATTTGAAGTCAGTTACTATAGGGAATTGGAGGATATTTATATTCCAAAAACCACACTTAAATTATAAAAGGAGTGGCCTATTTTATGCTTGAACACAGCTCATTAGAGAAATCTCTTAATGAATATTTTTCAATCATCTAACAGAGAAAATCAAAGCACATAGGGTATACTATAAGATTTGCATGGATTACTCTAGTGGACATGTGCTCTGCAAATTATGTGCCATTAATAGTTTTTTGCTCATTCATCAGCATATAATTTAATAATAATTTCAGTAGTGAATTTCTGTAGTATGTGTATTATGAAAGAGAAAAATATGCACGAAAGTAACCAGCATCTTTGCTGCTCTAAAACATCTCTGAGACAATTGCATAATTAATGATAGCATGATTTTTACATATACTAATGAATTTTCAACAGCAACATTCCTTAAAAATCTCGTTTATTTCTCTGTTTTATTGAATTTCATTATGTGAAGCAAACCACTACAGCATCTGATTCCCCATTCCTTTGTCATCCTGAAATGTATATTTTTTCTTCATTGTGACTCCAGCTTCAACTAAAAAGGATGGAAGGTGTTAATAGTCTGATGACTATTTTCTTGGGAGCTGGGCTCTGTAGATGTGAAGACTCTCAAGGCAAGAGAAATATAGAACATCTATAGATGAGTGTCTGACCAATGGGATTCTTTATAGGGCACCCCCAGGCAACTTCAGTGATACTACCTATGCATTTGTCTGAATACTACCTATTTTAGGTGTGCTCAGTGTGGAGAGAATCCTGAAGGACACATAGATGAGAGGACATTTAGACAAAACGTTCTGAAAGCAGAGAAAAGAGAGAGTAAGAAGATTTTTTTAAGTACCAGAGATTCAGGCTAAGTCAATTTTAGGGACAATTACATGATCCCTAACTTCCCGCAAAAGCCGAGCTCTTGGAGGCCTCAACTTTGATACTCTGAGTAGTTGTTCATATTTGGAGAACCTAGGAATTGAGACAAAACAATTCTCTCTGCCACACAGGCCTTTTTATGTTTATTAAGTTGGCATGTCCTCACAGGGAGTCAAACATAGGACTGCATTGTTTATATTGACCATGACTTCCTATAAATGAAGGAAAATTTCATGAAGACATGTCAAGAGAACCAAAATACATGTCAGTGCTTACACATATGTGCTGTGCGAACCATTGCTGCTTATCCAGTTTCCCCCTCGGACAGGTTCTGAAGATAATAGAGGGGTTTTTATTTTAATAAGGATAGATTCAGGCTTCTGTAGAAAACAAGAGCTGGATAACGGGTGGACAACTTACTCTGTGCAAGATGTACCATGGGTTATATAGCTGCATCTGCGGGACTGAAAGAGTATGACAAAGTATGTGTTCTCCCATGCACTCTGTTGCTACAGGGAAGAAATAACCAGTTGCCCACGCGACCAGTACACAACAGTTAAAACACTGGTAACAGATGATATCTTCCTTTCAAACTGATGAACTGGAGACTTGTCCTTCTTTGTTCACATTTTCCCCTGTGCCACAGGAGAGGGGGAGCCACGCGTAAGGCTGATGGCTTGCTCCAGACAGCTGAGCAGAAGCGGAGGCAGTGAGCAGAGACATGGGGCTGCTGCACTTCCCCGCTGTGTGACTGGGATCGTGAGCTGTGCCAGCAAAGATGAGAGGAGAGTGGAAGAACCCCTCTCTATCTCCAGCCGGAAGAACAGAAACAAATGTAACTGTACTGAATATGCAGAACAAGTCTATTTCTTCCCCCTCCATGAAATTATTACTAAAAATTTATTAAAAAAGACATAACTTTCTACCTTTTAGAGAAAAGCAACATTCACAAAATTAATTGGGATTCTGCTCTTTGCCTCCTCAGCAAACAAACCCGGTGGGGTCTCTCACTGAATGATCTCTGGTGGAGTAGAGTGGACAAATATTGTGTCCAGTTCTGGGCCCCTCAGTTCAAGAAGGACAGAGAGCTGCTGGAGAGAGTCCAGCGTAGGGCAACTAAGATGATTAAGGGAGTGGAGCATCTCCCTTATGAGGAAAGACTGAGGGAGCTGGGTCTCTTTAGTTTGGAGAAGAGGAGACTGAGGGGTGATCTTATTAGCGTTTATAAATATATAAAGGGGGAATGTCATGAGGATGGAGCCAGGCTCTTCTCAGTAGCAACCAATGATAGGACAAGGGGTAATGGATTCAAGCTGGAACACAAGAGGTTCCACTTAAATTTGAGAAGAAACTTCTTCTCAGTGAGGGTGACAGAGCACTGGAACAGGCTGCCCAGGGAGGTTGTGGAGTCTCCTTCTCTGGAGACATTCAAAACTCGCCTGGACGCCTTCCTGTGCAACCTCATCTAGGTGTTCCTGCTCCGACAGGGGGATTGGACTAGATGATCTTTTGAGGTCCCTTCCAATCCCTAGCATACTGTGATACGGTGATACTGTGATACTGTGACAAGTTGTAGCAGCATCTGCATCAGGGGCAGATCTCTTCTCCTCTCTCCCTCCTCCCTCTCTCCTAATTTACTTGAGCTTTTTTACTCACATTCAAACCTGTTCTGAAGGCTCAGCAGAGTCCTCACTCTGTGTGCAAATCCTTTCTCACTGCCTCCACTTCCACTGTCTGATGCCACTTCTAAGTGCCACATGGCCTCGCAGGCTTGTCTTCCCACACTCTCCAAGGATGCCTGTGGTTGAACTCCTGCCTAATGACCACCCACATGCATTATCTCTTCCCCTTAGATACAGTTTTATAAATGCCTACCATGAGTAGCCTGTTGCAAGAATTATGTTTACTACACAGTTTTTAATCATAAAATGACATCTAAACCACTCTGAGCTGGGTACACCATCTGCTTACTCAGTATATTCAGTGTCTGAGCTGCCCTAGCAAATTTAGGACCTGCCTGGGGTGGGTCATTACTCAGCTACCGAAGCTGGAGGGGGGGAGATCACAAAGGATAAATTCACATCAGGCAGCGTTAGAAGCATGTGGCATATCCAAAGGGTCTGCAACTGAACTGGCTCAAAAACTGCAAGGGTTATAGCTGCATCAGAATAATCAGAGTATGGTTTGGGTTGGAAGGGACCTTTTAAGGTCGCCTAGAACAACCTCCCTGCAATGAGCAGGGACACCTTCAACTAGATCAGGTTGCTCAGAGTGCCGTCCAACCTCACCTTGAGTGTTTCTGAGGATGGGGCATCTGCCACCTCTCTGGGCATCCTGTTCAGTGTTTCACCATCCTCATTGTAAAAAATTGCTTCATTGCTTCCTTATATCTAGTCTGTATCTACCCTCTTTTAGGATAAAACCATTACCCCTTGTCCTATCACAACAGGCCCTGCTAAAATGTTTGTCCCCATCATGCATCATCCAAACTTGCCCCCGTGGAAAACTATTAATTTATGCTTCTGAGGCCCAAGCTAATATCTCTGCAAGACAGTGCACTGTACTATTTAAATATATTTGCTCATCCATCCCTAGCATGGGGCTGTCTACACAGCACTGCATAAATTGTACAGGTATACAGAGCAGTCTCCTTTTCAGAAAATATTAAGTTTTGCTGTTCTGCTGCAGGAATGGGACATCTGGAAAAAGGAGTTGCTCCCACATTGCAGTAACTGTTGCTTCACCCACCCTGACCCCTTTCTCAGCAACAGAACGAGCAGCAGCAAATCTAGACTGTCCTACACACAGTAGACAGAATCCTGGTGGTTTCTCAAGCATAGCAGTCTGCTGCTCTAGACCACTGCCTGCACAGCCTGTGCCTCAAGGTGGCTTTGCTTCTCTCTCAAAGGTCTGTTGTATCTTACATTTTCCCTGGATCCCCGGGGATGGTCACTGACCCAAAGGAAAGAGCAAAGCTGGCTTAGCACGCCAGATGTGCAAGCTTTATTTTCGCAAGGAGGGCAGCAGCTGGCATGCTCCCACTCCAGGGAATGATGCAGTTCTCCACTGCTTTAGGTTCAGGCTGGTCTTAAATTCCACAGCATAAGCCATAGATTGTGGGCTCCATAGGGAAGAGACAATTTCTGGCTTTTTCTCTTTTGTACAGTGCCAAGAATACCAAAGGCTTCCATAAATAAAAATGATAAATAACAACCTCCCAGAGTTTCACTGTGGCTGCCACATTCTGTGCTTGAATGTGATTTTACATGATAATTAGTTGTGAGTAGTCTTATTTTCTTGCGGAGCGAAACAGATCTTGCAATAAAATAGAAGATAACATATGCCTAATGCCACTTCCACTCTGGCTGCAAGAAGCAAATCGAATTTGCCATTAAAAAATCATCTTGTAGGGGACCATCAAGATACGCACAATTTAGAATAGCCATGGGATTGTGTTCACTTTGTTTCCTCTCCTCACACTATTTGCCAATCCCATTTCTTATGACACGTCCGAAAAGCAGTTTGTACGTAGGGTCGACAGAGATTTTTTATCCTTTTGCATAGTCAGCAATATTTCCACCTCACAAAATTAAAATCACAGCTCTCAGCCCGGCAGGCTCTCGCTAATTTTGCTTTTACCCAGCAGTGAAAGAGAGCTGAAAAGTCTTCCACTTGGGAACCCACAGGCAGATTTAGCGAGAAGCAGGGAAGCCTCAGTGCCCTCCCTACCTCTCCCTTCTTTCTGTTTCAGCCAAGTTGTGGGTATGGCAGGGAGTCTGAATACCCTGGCTCCAAAAAGGAGCCAGCAGCACAACTTATGTCGGTGAGAGAACAGAAGGGAAAAATCAGCTTTCTGGGCTTTTCAGCTCCATACCTTACAGGGAAGATGAAAATTCAGTTTTGTTTATAAATATTGGGTTTTTTTTTTCTGGAAATCATGAAAAGTATTATGGAGGGAGGTTGGGATCCTCCACCAGACTGGATTTTTTTAAAATCTTTGCTTATTTTTTTCATCTCTGTGCAAATCAGCATTGGCTTTGCATTTGCCTGTTAAATCTAGCAGGTTTTGCTCTGCAAAGGAGAGATCTTATCTTTTGCTGTCATTCTTGCATGCATTGTATAAATATGTATATTTAAGAGTTAATACTTCTTTTCTTTATCATATTGCTGTTCTTGCCTGTCTAAATACATATACCTATGTGAATACACCTAATACATATATAAAATACATATATACACACAGACACACACATTTATATGCAGTGCAGCTTCAGCCTGTACGAATTCAACAAAAATTGTATGTAATGATAAAGATAGCTAAGTCTGTCCAGATTATGTGGATTCCCTCTTTCCATGTAAATATGTCACATTTTCTTATCACTTTTCTTTCATGGCTTCAAGCACAAGTTGAAACTCTGAAGTTTCAGTTTGTGATTAATTTTGAAATTTGACTTCATCTCAGTTTGGAGTCAAAACCAGACTTTTTTTTTTGTTTGTTTGGGTTAAACAGGTGATCTTCCCCTCACACCCCTGTCATGGTTCAACCCCAGCCAGCAACTAGGACCACGCAGCCGCTCGCTTACCCGCCTCTTCCTCCCCCAGAAGGGTAGGGAGAAAAGGGAGAAAGAGAGGGGAAAGGAAAAAAAAAAACCCTCACGGGTTGAGATAAAGACAGTCTAATAGAACAATATCAGAAAGGGAAAAGAACAATAGTAATAACCATAATAACAATGACACAAGTCACTCTCACTGCCCAGTGAATTGGCACCATCCTGAGCAGTGATTGCGAGTACCCACCCCCCAGCTAACCCCATTTATATACTGAGCATGACACCTACGGTATGGAATATTCCCTTGGTCATTCCATCATTCTGTCTAGGTTTCTTCTCAGCTTCTAGGGGAAGCTGAAAAGTAGCCCTTGAAAACTATAAACATTGCCCGGCAACAACAAAAGCAATATGTATTATTGACATTACTTTCATACGAAATCTGAAACACAACAAACACTAGAAACAAAATTAAGGCTGACCCAGCTGAAACAAGGACAACCCCCCCTATTTTGAAAAGTTTTTTTCAGGGAAAAAACCCACCAGAATTTTGGAAATTAAACCTTAATTTCAAACTGTGTTATTTTAAGTTTATGTTTGTATTATTCCTGCATTAATTCACAACAAAGGCAGGAGTGCAAGATAGGGTGTAGATGAGATTCTGCATCCCACCATATCATTCTGTGATAACATTTCCAGTAATAACATTTCAATATTCTGTATTTTGAAAGACATTAACAGCAGCTCCTAATTATGGCAGATTAATGACAAAAACTTGCAGTGTCTCCTGTTATTAAAGAGTTTAATGCTTTCAGCACTTCATTTTGTTTTCTGTTGAATGCGTCGTTTCATCAGAGCATAAATGGGGAACACTCATGTGGAAAATAATAAGGGCTCTGATTCACAGTCTCTGATGGATTTAACTACAATGGCAAAGAGGTTACTGCCTCCAGCTGTCCACCCTTTTCCTGCGGGAAAGATTAACAACCCAGTGCAGAGTCTGTTCAGCACGCAGCTCCTCACACTCCACAGCTCCTGGCTGGCTAAACTGCCATGAGCTGGGGTTAGCCCTCGCCTCTGAGAGGTGAGGAATTTGAGAGGGATTGTGAACCAAAGCTCTCGGGCAGGATTTTCAAATAGCACTAACCGGCAGCTGCCCCCGATGTTTATTAATATTTTCTCTGCATCGGTACTAAATGCTTTGAGTTGCCTCTAGTTCAGCCTTCTGATTCACCTGAGACCATGATATTCTTCAGACTGTTTTACAATGGAGATACAGAGAAGTTGAATCACCAATGTTGTATGGCCAGGAAGCCACCGAACTGGGGGTACGGGGGTACAGGGACCTTCTTCAAAGTGCATGGTAGTGCTGCATCCAGGTGATGTTGTCTGCAAGAAAAGATGGTTTCCCGCCCTGAGTCTGATAAGAAGCAGACACCAGGGAAATTAGGCAAACGAGGACTATTACTGCTCTGGGCTCCCATTTTGTTGTTACCCAGGTAGTTCCCAGAATGTCGGTTTATTTGGGACAATATTTCCTGTACCCTTGTCAGCACCTGGATAACAGAGAACTGAGGAAGAGGAGTTGTAGTGAAGAATGTTTCTATGTAACAGATCAAACAAAAAAAAAAATCATTAGAGGTTTCTTTTTTTCTTTTTTTTTTTTTTTTCTTTCAAGAAGGAAATAAGCTTCAGAGTAATATTAGCCCCAGCTCTGGAAAATCCTAACTTTCTGTGTGTCTAAAAAGTAGACATCCAAGACCACACAGGGCCTGCCATGGTTCTCCTTTCCGCTCAGCAAAAGGTCAGGCAGAGTACAAGCTCGTTATATAAAATGAGCTTTTGACAAAGACTGTGCTTTCTGTTAAACCCAAATGTCTACATTAACTGTCCTCACTTGAAGAATAGTTAAATCTGTTAGACAGGACGCAGTAACATTTGCATGCTGACAGTGAGAGCACATCCTTTCTCCTCTTCAGAGCAGATAAAAGGAGGCTGCCTCTATCTACCAGAATAAAACCATCGGGCTGATTTCCAAAGACATACATGTTAGCTTTTGCCCTGAATCTCCCCCAGCACTGTAAACCATTTCGGTTGCAGGGTTTTGCTGGTACTTAGCATGTGTGGCGGGACTTCCCAAGACATCAGCATGTTGGGAGACCTAAAATGCCCACTTACCCACTCCATTAGGGTTTCAGAAGGATTTGCTGGGGCATTTTGGGTCTGCAGAAACCGCATCAAAAGCAAAGTGGCTGTGCACAGTGAAACATCTCTTAGACCACGTGCCAACTGCTACCATCCAAAGCCGATCTATGAGTACTGGTCAAATAAAGCTGCAATCCTATGGCTTGTTCTGAGCTGCAGTGCTATGGCTTGTTCTGACTGTTACTAAGCCAAGCAAATAGATTGTCTCCCTTCCTTTTCGCTCAGCTGGTATAACTGCACGGATAATCACTCCCTGACCCAGTTCAGTCAAAATGATCCAGGTTAGCTCACACACTTTAAATAGTAGGGGTTTTTTCCTAACCTGTTTCATTTTGATTGAACTGGGTTAGGGAACAATTATGTACACATATCAGAGGGGGAGCGTGGGGAACGGGGGGGGATAACCTTCAGAAAAGAGAGTGAGAAGCAGCTGGGACTGGGAACCTTTTTGATCCAGATCAGCTGAAGTCAGACATGTGACAGCGACTGAACACCGGCACAAGAGGAAATCCCTATGGGATTGGGTCTTCACCTGGTGTGAAACATCTTAGTTCCTTTGAAGTTGTGAGCGGTACGTTCATTTACGGTGCTGGAGATATCGTCTCCTGTGTATTTCTGCAGGGTTGCAAAGTGTTTTGCAGCCATTCAGACCGGCTCCCAGTAGTGAATTGCTTTAACTGTTGGAAATATCTGCAAACAGAAAAGCTTCATCTCAGAAAAGGATCCCACCAGTGGGTCTCTGTGGACTCGCTTTTGTCACTCATCGACAAATTCTACTGACAAGGTTTCTTCATTGAAAGCAGAGATAAGCTCAGCTTTCCGGGCTGCACTATTCTTCGTTAACTAAGGAAGAAAAAGAAATACAATAAAGGAAGGCCAAACAAAACCCAGGAATGCTTCTGAAGGCTAGGCAATTCAATCCTTTAAACTTGCTTCTTCCTTATCATTTTTTTCCACAAAGTCCTGGGTATGAATCAATTAAAATGGGCTTGCTAATGCTTAAAGAGATTGACTGTATATTTGTGCACTGTTGGCCACAAGGGCAGAAAAACAGAAGAAATAGCACCTGAAAGCTTGTGTTTTTATGTGAATAAGTAAGCTGGCACGCCTTGGCAATTCTTGTCTTTTTTGCCTGTAGAAAAGAGACATCTGAGCTCTGGATGTTTGTCTGCTAAGGCAAGGAGATCCTCCCTTCGCTCAATTCACTGGATCCTCTAAGTTTTACCACCTTTGAACGGTAAATTAGAAGGAACAGAGCTATAAAGAACTGCGTAACTCTTATTTTGTGTAGTCAATCACTGTGCTAGAAAAATGAGCAGAAGTAAGGCAAGTGCTCTGCCCTATAGCATCTACAGTCTCATTTATGTTGTTTGATAGATGTAAAAACCAAGGATATAAATCATCAAGGAATTGACTGTGTGTGGAGAAGGATGGGCTGAGGTTAAGACAGAACAGGGTAAAGTTTTTTCAAAACCCCAAATCTTCACCTGGTTGCAGTCATCTGAGCTACTCAATTATGCTAATATCCTTCGTATATTCAGCTTCTGGTGACAGGGGAAGAGTGCTGAGATGGGAGTTCTGCTGCAGTGCAGAGGACTTGGGTGAAAGGAATGAGAGGTGGAGAGGAGAAAGAAAGATATTTTTTTTAGCTGCTCTGTAGAAGAGCTGATGTAGAAGGGAGAAAGGCGCATGAACTGCACAGGTGTGATTGGAGACAAAAGGCATAGAAAAAGTTTGAAAAATTAGTTAAAGTTTGTGAGAGGTGAAGTAGAACTGTGCTGCTGTGCAGAAGGGCTACGGAGAATGTAGGACTCCTATGAAGAGTTTGTGCAATGAAGCTAATAAGGAGTAGAAAGAAGAGATGATGATCTTAAGGGAATGAGATTAATTGCCTCACTATGAGGGAACAGTCAATAGGCAACAGTCAGAGCCGCATTTCATATAGGCGTGAACAAAGGATTATTTTTTTTCTGTGGGGCAGACAGGAAACAGTAAGCTTCAAAGAAAAGCTGAACTTTTGAGAGAGATTCCACATAATGGAAGTGATAGCGATAAAAGGAGCAGGGATGGGAAAACGGAGTCTTAAGGTCAAATTGTGAGAGCTAGAGGTGGCATCCACACCCACCTGATGCTTTCAGGATAGGAAACTATCAGGTCCAGCCCAGCTTGCTCTCCATCATTAACTGATCTCATGAATCCATACTGCTGACAGTAGGAGTTTTTATTTTGTCAACAAATCCCACTCAATCATAGAGCAGAGGTGCTCAGGGATCTCAGAATAATTCTGTGTGCATTAATCATACTGCAAGGAAGGTGGAAACATTGCTGAAAGGAGTTACAGAGGTGTTTGGATCAGGCATGCTGCACTAAGGGATAGTATGATCCAAAATTTCTTTCCGTGCCTTTTTCCAAAGGTCACCACAACCTCATGTTTGCAGTGCTGACACAAGTACTTAGACTTGCATGGCCTCAGGCTCCTCCTCTAAACGCAGTCTAGATATAATTAAGTGTGCTCGGCTTATAATTATGTCTCTGATACTGACTTTCTTTTATTGATTGCCTTTGGGCGCATCACTTAACTTCCCTGCCCTTTCTGTCTTTCTGTCTTTCATGTTTAGAAACAGATATGGTAATATTTACCTGCTTGGCTTTGAGGCATCTTCCAGAGATGAATGAGCGGTTGCTCGTGAAACTCTTTGAGGATGAAAATATTATGTACAGGCTAAATAATAGCTCCCTGGGTGTGATGTAACAACCAGTCTCACTGCTGACTATTCATATTCATTTGCACAGCATTGCAATTCAGACATTTCACACACTATAGACAAGCTTGTATATAAAATGAATGCTGTAGTCTTAGTCGTTAATGTTCATATAACTGTGCGCTGCTTAACTGTTTCACACTGTAAGATCTTAACTGAGTTTCTCAAATCTCTGTGAAGAAAACAAAAGGAATACGTGAAACTTTCTAGGGGAAAATGTGTTAGGAGGGATCTGACTTACAGAACTGTATGCATATGTTATGCAGGTAAAGTCAGAGATGAGGAAGATTTCCCTAGTAAGTTTTTCAGAGTTAAAATTTGTTTAACTGACATATTATCTAAATGAACTGACTTCAAATGTTTCTTAGAGATACTCATCATTTTTTCTAGTCTTCTGCCTAATTATGAGGCAGGTATATTTTTCTTTAATATCTCAACCCGCTAAGAAAAGCCCAATTGTTTCTTCTAAGCCAATATTCTGTTTCCAGTGGTGGCTGTGAGCAGCTACCCAGGGAAGAGGGAGAACAGGACAGGCATTTGCAGTACCCTTCTCCCAGCACCCTTAGCCTCCGACCATTTTCAGTTCAGGAGGCTTCCTGAGTAGATTTCGTAGTCTGTAACGCTCCTATCTTCAGGCGCTCATCTCTACCCTAGAGCCCAAGTAAACCTGCATCTGCCACCACGCTGTAAAAAACATCTTTCCCTTTCACTGAACTAGCACTGTCCCAGTGACAATCCAGCCACAGCAGCACTGCTTTTCCCCATAAGTCTTATATAAGCAAAGAGCTTTAAAAAGGGGGATAAAGGAAAAAAAAAAAAAAAGCAGGGGAGGAATCCACTAGTAAGTCAGTTCGTTTGTGCGTTTTCCCATAATTTTTCTGTTAAACTGGTTACACGGAGTGAGAGAATGCAACACAGCTCCGTGGCTGTTTGAAAAATCCTTCTTGTAAAATAATTCCTTTCCTTCTTTCCTTCCTGCTGCCTGCCTTTTAAGAGAAATGTATATTGTAGAAAATTGTTTTAGTTGTCTTGACACTCATCAGTGATCCTATATTTTCTGACATCCTAACTTCAAAATAAAAATGGAGTTTGGCAAATAACACATGAATCAGGATCCATTTTGTTCACTGATCCTAAAATGGGTGAATGGTAGTTACGTAGCTGTGCAGAAGAATTTAAAAAAATAATCATATAATTTCACAGTATCACAGTATCACAGTATGCTAGGGATTGGAAGGGACCTCAAAAGATCATCTAGTCCAATCCCCCTGTCGGAGCAGGAACACCTAGATGAGGTTGCACAGGAAGGCGTCCAGGCGAGTTTTGAATGTCTCCAGAGAAGGAGACTCCACAACCTCCCTGGGCAGCCTGTTCCAGTGCTCTGTCACCCTCACTGAGAAGAAGTTTCTTCTCAAATTTAAGTGGAACCTCTTGTGTTCCAGCTTGAATCCATTACCCCTTGTCCTATCATTGGTTGCTACTGAGAAGAGCCTGGCTCCATCCTCATGACATTCCCCCTTTATATATTTATAAACGCTAATAAGATCACCCCTCAGTCTCCTCTTCTCCAAACTAAAGAGACCCAGCTCCCTCAGTCTTTCCTCATAAGGGAGATGCTCCACTCCCTTAATCATCTTAGTTGCCCTACGCTGGACTCTCTCCAGCAGCTCTCTGTCCTTCTTGAACTGAGGGGCCCAGAACTGGACACAATATTCCAGATGCGGTCTCACCAGGGCAGAGTAGAGGGGAAGGAGGACCTCTCTCGATCTACTAACCACCCCCCTTCTAATACAGCCCAGGATGCCATTGGCCTTCTTGGCCACAAGGGCACAGTGCTGGCTCATGGTCATCCTGCTGTCCACCAGGACCCCCAGGTCCCTTTCCTCTACACTGCTCTCTAACAGGTAGCTCCCCATCCTATACTGGAACCTGGGGTTGTTTCTGCCCAGATGTAGGACCCTACACTTTCCCTTGTTGTATTTCAAATTTCATAATTGATTAGGAAAAAAAATGGTCTGGATTTGTCTGTTATTTGCTGTATTACTTTTGCACACCAGCTTCGGTAAGTGAGGCATCAATTCCTGTACTCTATCACCCCAGAGTGAAAACAAACAAGTACTCTGATGAAGACTTCCATCGTGTGTTTTCTATATGCTTATTTTTTCTGCTAATGCACTGAGTTATTAGTACAGTACTAATGAAATCCATTTATAGCCCATTTTGTCCAAACAGTTGCCTGAGCTTTTCACATTCTATTCAGCTACATATCTATGAGATTAACTGCATGTTAATCAGAGTGATCCCTGCCATCTGCATGGCAAACTGTAGAGAGCTTCTAGATTGCAACTAACCACAGAATTTAGCCAAACCACAACAGCTGTGAGACTTTCATCTTCCCTGTCTTAATGGAAAAGAAGGTAAAAGAATGTGGGAAATGAAGATAAAGGGATGCTTGAATACAAATAGGTATCTGGAAAAGATTCTTCACTGTGTCTTTTCTTTTTTTTTTTTTTTTCAGGAGCATCCTATACATAAAATAATGTGAAAAAAAACTCCCCAGCAAAATGCAGCTATCTTTTTACTGAGCTAAGTCACCTGACTTGACTTCTTGCAATCACAGAATAGTTTGATCATGATGTGTATTGCAAAATAGGCATTTAAGTTCTTAGCCAATTCTGTTGTTCCATGGCTAGATGGGAACTTATCCTCCAGGTTCTGAATCCATGCCAATAAAAAAGTTACATGAAATCCATATTGGTTGAACCCTGTATGCTTAATTTAAGTGATTCCCTCTGACCCTGTGGGGAATTTAGGCAGCTTTAAGGGATGATTCAGACTGCTGATATTACAGAATTGCAGAATCACAGAATGGTAGGGGTTGGAAGGGACCTCTGGACATCATCTAGTCCAACCCCCCCACCAGAGTAGGGTCACCTACAGCAAGTTGCACAGGACGGTGTCCAGGCGGGTTCTGAATGTCTCCAGAGTGGGAGACTCCACCACCTCTCTGGGCAGCCTGTGCCAGTGCTCTGCCACCCTCAAAGTAAAGAAGTTCCTCCTCATGTTAAGATGGAACTTCCTATGTTCAAGTTTGTGCCTGTTACCTCTTGTCCTATCACTGGGCACCACTGAAAAAAAGCCTGTTCCCATCCCCCTGGCACCCTCCCTTTAAGTATTTGTAAGCATTGATAGGATACCCCCTCAGTCTTCTCTTCTCCAGACTAAAAAGACCCAAGTCCTTCAGCCTTTCCTCCTAAGAGAGGTGTTCTAATCCCCTAATCATCTTTGTAGCCCTTTGCTGGACCCTCTCCAGCAGTTCCCTATCTTTCTTGAACTGGGGAGCCCAGAACTGGACAGAGTACTCCAGATGTGGCCTCACCAGGGCAGAGTAGAGGGGGAGGATGACCTCCCTCGACCTGCTGGTCACATTCTTATTGATGCACCCCAGGATGCCATTCACCTTCTTGGCCACCACGGTTCATTGCTGACTCATAGTCATCCTATTGTCTCCCAGGTCCCTTTCCACAGAGCTGCTCGCCAGGAGGTCAGCCCCCAACCTGTACTGGTGCATGAGGTTATTCCTCCCCAGATGCAGTACCCTATATTTGCCCTTGTTGAACTTCATAAGGTTTCTCTCTGCCCAACTCTCCAGCTTGTCCAAGTCACACTGAATAGCAGCACAGCCTTCTGGCATGTCAGCCACCCCTCCCAGTTTTGTGTCATCAGCAAACTTGCTGATGGTACACTCTATCCCTTCATCCAGGTCATTGATAAATATATTGAACAAGACTGGACCCAGTACTGACCCCTGGGGAACACCACTTGTCACAGACCTCATTAGCTATCTGTCACTCACTTTGCAGTCTACTCCTGCTCTTCTGAGGCTGGTAACTTTAATGGAGCTGTGTGACAGCAGTGATATTTACCTTTAGTGTAATAGCTTGATGATCAACAAAACCGCTCAGAAAGCAGGATGATGTAAGTGATGGGTCTGTGCTCCCCCAGTCTAAAGACGTTCAAGCCCTTCAGAATACCTGAATTCACAGCATTCCATGGTCTGAAAATTAGGGCGTACTCTTTCTCTCTGTCAAATCTGAGCCCCATGCTGCTGGGAGCAAAAGGGGAGTTGGAACTAGATGATCTTTAAGGTCCCTTCCCACCTAAACTATTCTAAGATTCTGTGAAAGAAGTCAAGCAAAAGCCTGGCTCTGGCCTCATGATTATGGCACTTGCCTATGGGAGACAACTTTACTTTCGACCTTGGTTTTGTTTCCAAGCAGCAACAGTCCTCTATAAAGTTCAGACTCTTCTTGGAAAATGCAGACCCCCAGCGGCAGGAGGCAGGAGACTCCTCTCCCCACCAGGCAAGGAGACGGCTTCCCGTTACCCATGGGCTTATGATTTTTGCTATATTTCTCAAATTAGGAGAGAAAGAGAGACCAGCACCCAGACCAGTCCCTTTTCCATGTTCCCCTCAAAACATCCTTATCAAGATGTGTGGGAACAGGGAAAAGAGGATCAGTAGGTCAGGAGAAGTTCGCTGTTAGTTTTGAGCACAACTAACTTTCCAGGCTGCTGTCTGGACTTAAATGCTGCCTATCCAAATGAACTACCAGGCAGTAAAGCCTCAGGTGGGAAAAAAGCATTCTCCTTCCAGGAACAGGTATTAGAGGGTCTAAGAGCTTTCATGCTAAATAATGAGGCATACAATGAAATTAAGGCTCCTCCAGAGGTAGATAAGTGATGGTGCAAAGCAGCTGGATTTAGCCAGGCTGAACCCCTTTCTCTCAGGAGTTTTGTTAGATTCCCTAACACATCTCCCTTTTATTCCTAACTGGGAGTAGCACCAGTTTATCTTAGTGTCTTTGCAAACTACATGAATTTTAATAAGTTAGAAAACCAGAATATTTGGATGCATTTTCCTCTCTGAGATACTTAAATGTACCTGGTTTTCGAAAAGTGTCCCTAAAGGAAGACCTGCAGCTGCTGCAGGTATTAGTTATCCATAAGGGACAGAATTAAATTAATAACATAAAAGACAACTATGGAATTGAGGCCAGATACATTGTCTTGTAAAAATCTACAGCCTTGCTACAAAATCAAATATTCACAAAGATTAATCCAAAATATTTTAATGAACTGGTATTGCAGATCCCTCTCAAGCAGCTAGAAATCTATTGCAAATTACAGAGCAGATACTGAGGGAGAAATACCATACAGCAGGAAATTATGGGAAATATATTTTAAAAGCTGCAGATTAAAGAAAATTGCTGTTTTCACTTTAACAGAGACAACCATCCAAAACAATTGAGTTAGCAGAGAACTGAGCTGACATCCAAAACGCTACCTATAAAGAGAAAAAAATTCAAAACTGTCAAGAATTCAGAGATGGATTGGGGATTTTCAGCCTGTTTCACTAAGAATAGATATATAGTAGCTCCTGCCAATTTAGCTGCACATCTTTCAAACACTGGTGTGCACAAAAGGTCCCATTATTTTCAACATGACTAATCAAAGTAGGTAAAGTACTGCAACGTTGAAGATGTCTGAAGAATCAGGGCCTTTAAGAGTCATCTGTTTGGCTCATAGGTAGTGCTCAAGTGTTCATTATTGTTTTCCTTAAATCCTATTCTGGCTTCACATATCCATTAAGTATGTGATTTATTTTAAAAGTAGTCCTTTTGATGCCAAGTGTAACTTAATCGCTGGGGAACCAGTGGTGCCAAACGAGCATTAGAGATCATGCATTAAGTCCATTGATAGGCTGAAAATAAAGGGCCTCAATGTAATTATTCGAGAATTGACTTAAAACCAGGTTTTAATTCTGTGATCTGATGTCAGAGTACCAAGACTTAAGCTTGCAAGCTCTTCCGTACGTAGCATTAAGACTTATCCTTTCAAATTTTTCTTTTCCTTTTTTAAATAAACTAGAACTTTTTCTTCAACTTGGGAACTTAAGACTTTCCAGGTTCAACAAATTTCTGTGATACAGCAAAACCCAAGTGTAAAAACTTTGAGGATGACTACCTTGACTACCTGATCTTTGGATTTTAATTTTAGGCAAAACGTAACATTATGTAGAGAAAAGCCTGGGTATAGGCATCTAGGACACCGCACTGGTAAAAAAAGAATCTAGAAGAAACACTGACCTGCTTCTAATGAAGTAATGGACACGATTTCTTTTCCCAAAGAAATACAAGGCTTGAAATTGCTTGCAAAGACTTTGTTTGGCAGAACCTTTATTCCAAGAAAACAAAAATAACAGTATATTGAAAATTTCAGACAAGTTTCAAACAAGGTCTTTGTTTTGCATTTATTTATAGTACTCCTCTGAAGCATCTACTTTCTCTTAGTTTCTCTGTATGAGAAAACTTAGACCAGTTCAGCTCTGATTCTCCCGTTGTAAGTCAAAGCCGTGTTTTAGTGTTAGGCACAGGACCATGGCTATGCTCGCTGTTAGCTGTCTTTCATTCTGATTAGCTTCTCTGCTTCCGAAGGCAGCTGTTATTTAGGTGAGCTTAGCAAACAGATATGCTAAGCCGATCTTGGTGATTATTCTGTGAGCTGACATTTGGGTGACAATAAGTAACTCAGTAACAATTTAGCAATGACTGAAATTAAAATCATACCTGAAGAATACCTTGAATGCGCGTTTCTGTTACCTGTGTATTTTCTGTTACCTTTGTCATGAGATTTTCAACACCCTTAATAATTTTGGAGACTTTCTGTGCATGCAATGCTTGAAGGTCAACTACTGTGAAGTCAATCATTGCAAAGTTTGATTAAGCAGGTTCGAGCATCCTTGTCTGATTTCTCTGGGAAAATCTTCTGCATAGAAGTTCAATACACTGTAGCTGTGCCTGTAACATTAAAACACTTCTGTTACAGAAAAAAAAAAAAAAAAAAAAAAAAAAAGCTGTACCTTTGGCCTGTTGGTATGATCTGAAGATAATTAAGTGCCTTTTCCTGAAAGGCCTGGCCCTCTCCATGTGAAATATTTTATTATTATAGAGTTTTTAGCAGAAGTGTCTATCATCCCGAATGGTGTTCAGCCTGACTAAGAACTAAGGAGGAAGCTCGTTTTTTTCTTTTTCCAAGTCCTTGTGAGGTCTCCTTCAGAAGTTCTCATTACACCTTCATGTGCTTACCCACTTGTAGGCAGTTGAAGGTAATTCTCAGAAGGTAAAGCCAACACACCTGTAGAGTGTCCATCTTCTTGGACAGAATAATGGATGATTTCCAGAGAAGATATAACTTCATATTTCATGTGGTAGAGTTTCTGATTTTCATGTTTTATTATACTTATATGGCTTTAAAAAAATCTTATTATTTCAAACGTGGTTCTTGATTTGCAGTCTTGTTTCTATGCCCAGTGAGACACCTGCAATATGAGCAAAGCTATTTAACATTGCCCAGCAGTTTTTAATCTTTTTATTTCACTACCAGTCATGGTTTCCTTCACCAGTTCAGAACTTACATTTTGAACTTTATTACCTGAAAATTTTATGGAAAGTTTAAATGAATGAGCTTTTGAGTCCCCTGGCTTCGATTTTCCTTTTATAGTGAGTGTCCCAAAGAAGGCCAAAGGGACTTTTAAATACAAAAGGCAGTATTTATTACCCAAGCTGATCTAATTTACTACACAGAGAAAATACAAAATGAATAGGTCAAGAAGAACAGGAGAAAAAAATGGGAGCTATATCCAATTTTCCTCCTACCCGTGGTGTCCCTGCAGGCAAGTCCTTGCTTCTAGGTTTGGTTTTAGCTGAGTCAGTGACTTTCTGAGTTGGAATAACTCTTCCCAGGAAGCTCTTCCCATGCTGCCTGAGATGTGCTGGCTGCTCCCAGCTCTCGAATCATCCTCTCTGCACAAGGTTTATGCTCCTTCTCTTCTGCTTTGAGCTGCTGTCTGGTGCCTTCAGTGCTCATGTATAAAAATCGTGCAATGATGTTTACTGGAAAAAAAAAAAAGGTATACTTTATATTGAAGGAAGGTTTTGTGCTTTCTGAACGTTCTTTGTTCATTTTTCAGCGTGTTTTTTCAGTGTCTATTCAGAGGAGTGATATGAGGGAAAGGTAGTAGTAACCTCTGGGAAGGAAGGTCCAGATGGTAATAGGGAATTAATAGTTTTTTTCTCCTTTCCCCACAGTACAAAGATATTCACAGAAACGCCACCTAAGCAGAGAGATGTGTGAACGATCATTTTCATTAGATGTGAAATGTTCAAATGAAAGTTATTGTCCACAAGTTTTATGAAATAGTAGGTGAGGTATTCAGATCAAAACAGAAAAAAAAAAAAGAATTGAGGTGAAAGTCATGAATTTGAGGGGAAATAGACTTCTCATCCTTGCTTGGTTCAGGTTATCCATGTATTTGGTTGTGAAGTCATACAGTCAGCAGCAGTTTACGTTCCTGGAATACAGTTTTCTCCTTTTTAATCACATATATTTGAGCTTATGTCATTTTAGCGCTTTAGAAGTGGAGGGAACTTCACCTCAACTTTCTTACTGTCCCATTCCTCAGAGCTCACTGTCACTGCCAGACAGCATAGTCCCCGTGGGAGCTGAGCCTCTGGGGCTGCCTTCATCACAGCCTGAGTCCAGAAGCACTTTGAGTCATTTGATTTAACCTGTGGAGAAAGGAACTCAAATTAATTACAGAAAATGTTCCAACATAATTTAATGTGAATTGAGATAGAGACTACAGGTCAAGAGAAGAAGATGCATCTTGGGCTGGACCTCTTTCCCCAGAGAGCTTTGCAGGACTAAAGGGGAATGAATGGCCTCTTCTGTTCTAAAAGTAAAACGTTATAGTTGTTGCTTTTACTAATAGCATGATAATTATAAAAAACATGTTCTAGAGCACAAGGAGATTTCCGTTCAGTGAAGTCTCCTTGAAGATACTGAATGTTAGTGTGACCGTAGAGGTCTCTGTGTCTCTGTGTTCAGTGTAAAACTGAAACTGTTTGGTTTGTATCTACAGCTATCGTACCTTGGGTGTCTGAAGGATCTAAAGGGGTAAAGGAGTGCTATTGTCTAAGTAACATTCTAGTTTAGTGCCCATCAGCAATCGATAGGCGTTTTCTCTTTCTTCTTTAGCCACTTCTGTGGCCTCTTTTAACTCTCTGGCACTAGTTCCTTTAACACTTTTAACTCTCAGAAGTATTTCTTTTGTAAGAAAGAAGGCTTTCACTCCCATTGCCTTTGAGCAATAACTACAGCTTGCACTGCCCGTCTCCCTGGTGCTTCCTGGTGTGTTTGTGAGTGGCTTTCTGCTGTAAGTTAAGTCAGTTTAGGGTTGGGATTCAGCTTGAGATTGAGATGGGTAAATTTTTTAAGTGTCTACATTCATATTCAGTTGGCTAACCATAAATATCTAGTGTCACGCATGTTCCTAGACATGTTCCTACCAATCTGGAAGGGCATGGTTCTCCCTTAGGTCTTGCAACAGACATACAAACTCCATGGAGGTACCTTAGATATCCTAGGGCATTGGTGATACTAGCTGGTACCCACTGAATTCTTGCCTAGGTCTCTTCTGACTGCAGTGGAGGTTCAGACACCCTGTAAGGGGCTCACCTTTAAACTTCAACACTGGAGACAAGTACATGTAGGAGTCTGATTTGAAACCTATCCTATGTTGTATGTGGTCAGGGAACTGACCTGGGTTAAAACTAACCAGGGTTTTGCATAGACTGTTCTCTTGGGGAGGGGGACATAACATAGAAGGGTGGGGTTTTGTCTGATTGTTTGGATTTTTTGTTTCTGATTTAGTTCTAACCAGATTGATTCCCTGATTCTCTGTACTCACTCCACAGCTGCATAATGCAAGGGGTGCCTCTTATAGATGGGTGGTTTATATTTGGCATCATGGCTGACCCGTGCTGTTCTGACGCGCTCTTGGAATGTCAGCCTAACTGAAAAGTTTCATGATGTAATTTTGGATCCAAAGCCCTCATATCTGAGGAGGGGATGATTACTTTTCCTAGCTTTGCTGTGTTGTCTAGCATTGGAAGAAATTACAAAACTGGAATTTCATTCACATGTTTCTATTGTATAAAAAAAAAAAATAGTGAAAGGGAGTTTAACCACATTCCCTTCAGTGCTTGCTAAAACTTGATCCTGTCTGCAAAGTGAAATGTAAGACTAGATTGAAACAAAATGATAACCTGAAGGTCCATGCTCGTCACAACAGATGAATAAAATGCAAATATTTTGCCAGCAGCAAGACTGTAAAACTGTATTTTTCAGACTGATTCACTTTTAATAATGTAGCATTATTCATAATGTTGTAAAGGTTCTGCATTAAAGCTAATTTTGCATTGAGCGTTCCTTAAACATAACCTTTAAGGGTATGACACGAAATAAAAAAAGTCAGGCTTGTTGCTTTCTTCCAACACCTCAGTATTTTTAATTAAATAATAATTGTAATAAGCCATTAGCAGCTGGCAACAAATCGGTCTGAAAAGACATCGCCCTGTGCATTGTCTAATGCAGTGTCCAATTGCTGTAGCTACAAAGCTATAGACCAGCTTCAAAGAAGGATTCTGATTTTGCCGTGCTAACAGTTAGGTATCTGGTTCTTTGGGCAGTGTTTAATAGTCCTGACTGAATTTCATATGCAATAAATAGAGGACTAGTGGCATAGAAATCAAGATTCATCTAACGCCAAGTAGGTGGATATCGTAAGAAAACCCAAAGGGAAACTTATGTTTGAAGTTCTGCCTCTCTTCAGTATCTCTTAGAGATTGCAGTTGTCATATGATCTCTCTGTTGTCCCTCTCAGCACAGTTAAGTGCCTCCTTCACGCCTGCTGTAATATTCTCCATGCCTTGCAAATATTCCAGTGGTCACATCACTTCTGCAGCGTGGGAAGAGACTTGTCTTTCAGTCCTGGCACAGGCACCTGAAAAGACTCAGACCCACAGATCAAACATCCTGGGCAAGTTTGCTAACCACTAAGTTGTGGGCAAGGCTGGTGTCTCCCATGCTGAGCATGGGATATGGTAAAAGGGAGTACAAGCCCTGTGAGTTTAGTGGGTTTGCCTGGGGAAAGGGGTCCAGTGACTGGGACACTCCTGTAGCTTATCACTGAGTGTGCACAGTAGCAAAATCTTATGTGAAAACAAGAAAATTTAAAGCACTCAACTGTTTTTACAGAGAAACATAGTATGTATATCAGTATTTGCACCGTACAAGTTTTGCTTTTCTTCTTCTCCTATAAACTAAGTGTGTAATCTTGAGTGCAGAAATATTCTACTGCCAGACAGAAGTTGTAGAGAAACAGTAAAGATGACTTGATTTTTTTTCCATCTAAACAAACTATAAATGAACTAAGAGCAGTCCCTTGACTGATATAAGCTGACTAATTCCATATGTTGTTATCGCTGTTCTTACTTCAGAGCCAATTGCCTAACGTAAGAAAGATAATCAAGTCTGAATGCTAAGTACCTATATCATTGAGTTCTTAAGGCAAATATTTTCAATCATGTATTGTAGCTTTTATACAGCATCTAAAAGTGTGTTAGGTGCTGTACTGATAAAGGATATAGTTCCTACTCCAAAGTATTTATATGGTCTGATTATTCATGACAGATCAAGCCAAAAATCAAGAGAGTGGGAAGAACAAAGGGAAGAGAGCAAAAAATATAACATGTTAATATGTTTATTTTTCTTTTCCTTCAGGGGTCTTACTAGTTCAGGCGTTGTGCATACCTGCGTGTGTATTTTGTTAAAATATATATACAAATAATTGCGATAAAAATAGAAGAAAAAAACAATGTTAGGGCAAGAGGGCACGTGTCTGCACAGGGTACAGCAGTAGGGAAAAGAAAAGGCAAAACAAAATGAGAAGAAAGAGAGGGCAATGAACAAAACAAGGAAATATTAAGGAACCGATGCCAGGATGTAAGTCTGACAGTACAAAAGATGTGGCTGTAAGGGAATGATGGGAAAAAGTCCATTACAAGCAAGTCTGTTATGGAAAGTACTTCCAATACTGGAGCCCAAAGAGATTCCAGAGGTAATTGTTAGCAGCTAAACTTAGAACAAACTGTACAAGACCAATACAGTATATGTGGAAGGTCAAAGTAATACTACTGAAATGATGTACGGTTACATCCTGGAAGCAACCAAGCTGTGAAATCCCTTCTCTTCCTGAAGGTGTTTTGCTCCCAAGTTAGTAAGTGAAACAGAAGTTGAGAGTTTGCATTGTGAAGCTGAGTGGAAGCTGTAGAGTATGGATGGAGTCTTGTACTGGGCCTGGCTGGGATGGAGTTAATGTTCCCCATAGCAGCTCTCATAGCGCTGGGCTTTGTATTGGTAGCTAGAAAGGTGTTGATAACACACCAGTGTTTCAGCTACTGCTGAGCAGTGCTCGCACAGCATCACGGCTGTCTCTCCAACATTCCCCCCTCACCAGTAGGCTGGGGGTGGGCAAGAACTTGGGACAGGACACAGCCAGGACGGCTGACCCAAACTTACCAAAGGGGTATTCCATACCATATGACATCTGCTCAGCAATAAAAGCTAAGAGAAAAGAGGGGAGAGGGATGAGGGGGGAGGACATTCTTTACTACAGTGTTTGTCTTCCAGAGCAACCACTATGTGTACTGAAGCCCTACTTCCCAGGAAGTGGCTGGACATCGCCTGCTGATGGGAAGTAGAGAATATAGCTTTTGTTTCCCTTTGTTTCCACAAGTGGCTTTTGCTTTTGCTTTATTAAACAGCCTTTATCTTGTTTTTTTCCATCTTATTTTCTCCCCCTTCATCCCGCTGAGAAGAGAAGTGATAGAGCAACTTGGTGGGCACCCGGCATCCAGCCAAGGTCAACCCAGCACAAGTCTCTTTTCAACACTGGCTAATTGGAGCAGAATAGGACCAGACTGACATTTCAGAAGTTTATCCTAATACTGTCAACCCCATAAAGAGCTGGAGGCAACAGGTACCAATGCTAGGGCATGGCTTCTCAACAAAAGCATGGGTCCTGATGGACCTTGCATTTGCTCCCAGTGCCGTTGCTCTTATTCTCTAAGACTTCTTCATCATAATACAGAATAATTTCCATTTTCCAACAGTTACTTCTAAATTACTGACGTCAGATTTTTCAGCTAAATATCTGTTACTTGACATACCGTTCCTAACAGTACCCCTTTTGGGGCAAATATTCAGCATACTGCAGACCTTAGAAATATGCTCTTAGACTCTCCACAGTAATTATTACAGCTCTTTATTAAACATTGAGCACAGTTGCCATATGCTACTTTTGATGATGCGCTCCCCATGTGCATATAAAATGGCCATCTCTTCATTTCGTTGCTGCACTTTTCTTACACAACCAAACCGCTTCTGCAAAGGAGTCAGCCAGTTGGCATGAAAATACCTGTCCTGTCAGAACAGTTCAGCACACGAAGTTCAAATAACCAATTAATCACTGCATCTGCTTCAAACGCCCCTTAGAGGCTTGCATTGTCGGAGCCAATTGCCCTTTAAGAGTTTCTCTTTATCCCTAGGCACTTATGACTTCATTTGATCTGAATCTAATTAGGTGCAGAAGAATGTGAAAAGCAAGTCATTAAGACAATGGAACACAATTCTCAACATGGAATTTTATAGCAGCACCCATAGCAGAATTATCCTAGGAATTTCAGGGAGTAGGCAAAACCCCACTTGCCACGTTACAGAGATCGTATTTTCAAAGCTAAACATGCTACTGTAGAGAATAAGCGGGACTTCCCGATGTCTCGCTACCTGGTTGTAGTAAGCTGTTTGATATTTGAAACCCTGAACATATGGACTTCAGACTGCAGTCTGAAACACAAATGGAATAAGTATATATTGTGGATTTGGGACAATAGCGCTGATTCCTGCCTGGTATTTCAAGGAAAGAAATATGAGGCGTATAAGGCACAGCTTGGTGTTTGCCATAGGCCCCCGGTGTAGCTGTAAAGGGCTCCCATTTGGATCAGCTTTGGGCCTGTCCCCGAAAACGCCGCATACCGCTTACTCAGAAGAGAGGATACTGTGCCTGGCTGCTGTGGCTGCTGACACATTTCTTCTTTCTTCTGCTTGTCTCTTTCATTTCAGAAATAGTAATATGAATACCAAGGCAGTGTTTACACAGTTCCAGATGTTCCCCTTACACCAGAAGTCAGCAGCACATACACCTAAACTGATCGGTACCTCGGCTAGACTCACTTCTAGCTGCAAGTCTCTGTGATGCCTGCAAAGTGAAAAATGCTTCTCTATAAGCACTACTTTACAGTTTCAGGCTGACTACCAAGATTTTAAACCATTCTAGGTTTTATAAAAAACCTTTATGGACTACCCTTTCAAACTCACCCGTGGTCTTTTCATTCTAATGACTGCTCTCCTCCTATCAGTTGCTGAGAGGGGAGAGGTAAAGGTGTCTGATTCTGCAGCGCTTTAGCAGAACTCATGCAACTAAAATACCATGCAACCTTTAAAAATGCCATGGACTAGAGAGTGACTAAGCACTCCAATCTCTAAACAGTCATGCTGACAATAATTTTATTTTCCACTTCATTAAATTATGCCTCTCAGCCAAAACGCATATTAAAAATCTATCAAATCCAGAGTGACACAAAGTAAAATTAAAAAAATCAAACATCAGATTTTAACATCTTTGTCTAAAATGCTACTCTTCATCACCAGCCTCCTTCATGAGAAGCCAAATGAAGTGGAATGTGTTTCAGCACAGTCTGGAAATTAAGAGCTCCAAGTCACTTACCAGGGGTTATGGCAAGTTCTATTCAAATGTCCTTCCATGAGACCACCATGCCACCAAGACTCAGAATTTTCAGCTGATATGGGGTTTGATTAGGGCTGCCAGATGAACTCAGTAGTTGTAATGGAGACCAAAAAGGCGTACGTATGTGGGAAGGTAAGGGGAAAGGCATTCTAGGCTTTTGGTCCAATTTTCTGTGAGGCTTTTCTACCCTTACTTGGATTCATGCAACAGTACTTCTTTCAGAGCTAATATTCTACCACTGATGCCAAAGTAAGCTTCATCACTAACCTCGGAGTGAGCAGCAACAAATTCTAAAACCAGGAAAGACAAAGGCATGTGTCACTCCACAGGCTACAGCTGACCCACGGGTTACAAATTACCTGGGCACCAGGGCACTCCGCGCAATACGGTGCGCTGCGCGTCTTTGGAGAGATGCCGAGGAAAGAGCAGGCAGCTGCCTTCTGCATTTTGAACCAGCTGAAATTTGTTAATAGTCTTCAAATGCAGATCACAGCACAATGCAGTCATCGAGTCAGGAAAACACAGACTGGTGCATATGCCTTTGGTTCCCTTTGTATATAGAGGATAAGAAACATTTGGTGGCTACTTTCACACAGTCTCTGTCTGCCGGGCTAGAGTTTGAGCTGGATGTACCCATTCTGCCTAGAAGGGCAAAACCAGTGCGTGAGACAGATCTAGTTTGGACATGAGTTTGCTTGCCTGGGAAGCCAGTTGTCTCATTCCAGTTGTGAGTCAGAGTACGAACTGGTGTGTGGGCTCTCTGCTCACGTGAGAGCTCAGGACATGAACTAAGATGCCAGCAGTTAGTTCTACCGGAGTTGAATCTTTTACATTCATTTTTGTTCCCGATCCCTGCAGAAATGTCTTTAGCCCCATTCACAAGGCTCTTCACCTGGGCAACGTCCACGAGATTTGAATAAAACTGTAGAAGTCTGAAATTCATAAGCCACGTTTACGAAAGGTGATTTTAGGGTTGCAGTTAATTCACACTGCTGAAGCTGTTTTCACAAGAATGTCTTGAAAGCACAGTTTGCAGAGTGCAGAAATATTCCATATAGACACTAAAACAGAAAAACCCCACCCTGTAGTCAGCCTTAGGCATGCAAAACCTCTGTAATTGTTAGATAAAAACTTAAAAATTAGTTAGATTATTAGAAAACTAATAATATTACACAATTTTCCAATATATAAAGCCAACCACTTGCTATGGTGAAAAATGCAATTTATTTCTAGACGTGAGGGTGACCTAGTTCTGTTTTCCTGATGCTGTGCACATCAACTTCTGTTTCAGAAAAGTCATCATTCAGTGCAGGAAGATTTTATGCTGAGCACATTGGGGAAAGCCCTAGCCTCGGTTTTCCTGTCACCTACGCTCAGTCACACAGATTGAACTTGTTCACTTACGAGGAAGTATGTGGTCAGTTGTACAGTGACAAACAAGAAATAAAGTGATCTTAATGTTTTGGTGCTCTAATGAAGTGGGTAAATGCTGCACTGTCCAGATGAGGAACAGATGAACTCTGTTTACCTGCTTTTACACAGCTGAGGGAAAAAGAGCAGCCGTGGAGTAGAAGATCAAGCTAATGATGCTCTAAGGTGTATGAAAGACCAAAGGCACTGGAATCTAACATTAATTCGTGACAGCAAAGTTTTTTAACACGTTGGTTATGTCTTTTGCCCTATGGCAGGATTCAACTTCTCACTGCAAACTTTGGCCCTTATCCTGTAAAGAGCTCTGTGACACATCTCCGTATTGGGTCAAAATCTTTGTGACTGTCATCGCTGGCTGAAAAGATGGTGGACATTTGATTTTGGTGTATTTGCAAATTATTTTTTTTTCAGACTTGGCTTTTGTGCATTTGAATTTTTTTAGCTAGTCTGAGGGTTTACGAGGGACTGTCCTAGAGAAATCGGGCAGTTCGGAGGGACAGGAGGAACCTGTGGGAGGTGGGGCCGGCTCTGGCTTGGGCTCTGGCCGGGCCCGTGTGGCACGCCAGCAGAGCCCTCTCGTGGACATGCAATGTGGAGCAGCAGCAGGAGGGTTTTTTCTAACCATACAGCTTGCACAGTTTTCCTCAAAGAGCTAAACGAGGTGAAAAAAATCCCCACTCTTCATTTGACAGATCTACATGCAGCTTTTGGTGGTGTAACCAAATTGCTTAGGGAGGATGTTGTCTTAGCCAACACTTGCTATCCTGGCAAAAGCTTGCGTGTTTTTGGCTTAAGATCCTCAAGTTACACTGAGAGAGGGTTCAGCTGTACTCAATATTGCCATTATAGGGAGCCTGAACAAGTAATATCCTCTGTTTCACTGCTTATGGCAGTAAAGCTGCTGATGTAGGTGGAAACAGGCGGATGGAGGAGTGCGTTCATTGCCAAGGTTAACTCCACTAAGTATGATGGTGTGTCTGTCTCAACAAGGAAAATAGCCTTTCTCCAGGTACTGCCTGTGCTTCCCTCAGGGGGATCAGTCAGAAACAGCTCTGATGTACAGATATTGACTCTGAACAACAACGAACTAAAACTAAGGGCCTTAATTGCTCAGGCTGCGCCAGTGGAGTCTAAGGGTAGGTCTGTGCTGTCAGCATTATACCAGCGCAGGTATTTGCCAGCCAGTTTCAGCAGCCTCAGTACTTTGTATGCTCTGGATTGGTAGAGTAAAACTACTTCTCCCAGGAAGAAATAGCAATGGTGGTGGAAGGGCAGCTATGAAAGTATAACTGGTTTTGCAAAAGAGTTTCTGCCATACAGCAGGCAGTCCTGAAGTGTAGACTTGGTCCTACACTGTAATCTTCTGTGGTTTTTTTTTTTTTTTTTTACTTGCTGCTTCTCAAGGAAGAATAGCACTAATTAAATTATTGACATTTGCATTTATCACTCTCTGATTACATTTTAATACCACTTACTTTGTTCTTCATCTCACTTGGCTTAATTATCAGTTCAAGGATGTGCTGAAAAGTCAATAGCTACTTTCATCACGACACCCCTGGTCCTTGCTAGGACTGTTTTCCCCAGCATTCCTGTGGGAATTGCCAAAGCCTGCTCTCTGAACACTGCTGGATACTTTCTGCAGGTTCATCTGTATTATATTAAACATTTCATCCTTAGGAGTTTGGAAAACACTGAAGAAGCACAAGTAAATAACCTGCTGATAGATTCGATGTTAGAAGGGAAATGTGCCACAGGTCGGTTAACTTTGTGTCTTCTGTCCCTTCATTTGCTGCCATCTTTCACTAGGACTTAGACTTCATGATGAATGACCCCTCCACTAACCTATAAATCTGCCTGATGTCTTGTGCTTTCATCTCCTCTTTCTTAACATCGGTTCCCGATCTCCCTTTCTACAGCTTGTGGCAGGGCAACTCACTTCCACGGCACCGGCGGAAAAGAAGCCTAAAGAGACCATATGGCAGCTAAGCCTCCTCAGTCACCAGGGAAAGTGATCCCATTAAAGCTATATTTAGCTGGCACTACTCCAGCCTTGTGAGCCGTGACAACAACGTTTCTGTGGCTGTCAAGGCAGCAGAATCAGACGTGGGGCTTGCAGCATGTCCGTAGCCTGTACCTCACAGCACGTTGGGGTTGAGAAATCCACCAGAGAAAAGAAAGAGACGGGCAGAAAATGGCGCAGCTGATCTATTAACTGGACTGTTGCATTCCCTCAAGAGGTTGTAATACGAAAACAAAGAGAAGGCTAAGCAAGGGGTAACAGAAAATGTGAGCGACTTCCGAAGAGCCTCAGTGATAGCTAATGTTTGTATCTTGACACAGGCTCATATCAGAGCCCTAAGAGGATCTTTGGACCTTGTGCCTTTTATTGCTACCTGCCAAACAGTTTCCTTTGCTCCTACGTAGCCAGAGTTCCAGATCTCCATTGATTATACAGGATACAGGATCCTAAGAGAGCTAAGACTTAGAAGGTCTTAAGGCTGCTGGCACAAATAGTCATAATTCTGTGCGTGCCGACTTGTAATGTTCATATTCCTCAGAGGAATAGAAGCCAGAGCCCATAGCATGTATTAAAAGTGGAGAACAAATTTAGGTTTAACCCTATCATTCCCCAGAGGTTCTGCCTCACGCTGTGCATGCTAAATTATCCGTGCTTGTGTTGTTTACTGCTTCTCTGGCGTTCCTGATCTTGAAAGCACCTAACATGAATGCTGCTGTCTATCACTTATTCAGCACAGTTCTGTGGATAAGAGCACAGTGTCTGCCAAAGTGTTTTTGTCGGCTGTGTCTCTTTCACTAATGTTCCGCCTCTTTGACTAAGCTTTCTAGGTTTTTTGAGTCCAGGGGCAAACATAGTACAACGCTGGGGTACAAAGCAAATTTAGCTCAGAGTAAATTGGAGAGTAAACCTAAAGGACACCCGCTTGAGCGATCTGACTGCGAGTCTGAAATCTTTGCTGAAGAGCTGCTTAAACTACAAAGCAACAAAAGTGCCGGAGGGAAAAAAGGTGCTAAAAAGGTGATTCCTTTGTGAGACGTTCAGGGTTGCCAACTGTACAAGCATCCTATGCACCAGAATTCCCCAAGTAAAATAGGGAACTGTGGGAGCAATCTTCAGCTCCCTTTGGCAGAGCGTTTTCGTCTAGATTCCAAGTTGGTCTGGGGTCATCTGAGTACGAGTGCCCTTATTCACGTCTTTAGATGATACAGATTTAGATAGTCTTTTCGAGCAGCAGGGATGCTGTTTCACATTTCTGAAGGCTTCCTAATACTACAAACACCAGTCTTGTCTGGTCCCCACCTCGCTGTAGGAAGACGACTGCATTTTGGAGGACGTGCATTCAGGAGCTGCTGTGGTAGTATGGTGGCAGGTCCTGTCTGAAGGGAGTTCTTAGGAAGATTTTGGTCTCTTTACAGAAGAGAAGCAAAAGATAGCATAGATTTTTACCCTGAAATTACCAGTAACATACTTGTCTCCAGAGCACATGAGAGGTGCTTGACGGACTAAAACACAGCTACTGAAAACTTGTGAAAGATCCATACCTTTCTGGATCATCAGCTAATGAAGTTTGTTGTCTTTCTGCTCCCAGGGCAGAGAGGATGGTGGAGTCCTTCATGTAAGCTAGTTTCATTTGCTTCTTGTATGTCATATAAGGTCTAGTTAGACCACGCATTCAGGAAGAAGGGCAGTAAGCGCTGTGTTCCCATCACGTCTTCCTGCAGGCAAGCTCAGTGGCCCAGTGACCCTCACACTGGCGTCTGAAGCCAAGGCAAAGAAAAGTGTGTACCGAATTATTTCCGTGAGTTACAGAGATCTCTGACAAAAATTAGGACTTTTTTAGGCATTACAGCTGCACTCAGGGCTGAGACCAAAGACATTTTCAATGTGATTTGTAAGGAGAGGTAACAATCAGTAAACGAAAACATAAACAACAACAAAAATGGAATAAAAGGTTCCATAGGTAAAAACACCCATTATTGTGATACAACCATTTTAGCCACATTTTAGCCTTGGCTCTGCATGTATGGGGAGCTAGAGATGAAGACAAATAAGGAACTGGATGGGAATGTCACAGGCGGTGAGGACAGAACAATGAGGTGACACTTTCATGGCAGTCATGGGCCATTAGAAGGAGAAAGAATGAAAAAAGGAACTACCTCAGATACCTTTTGATTGGCAGGTGGATTGAACGTTAATCTGATAACTGTGTTGTAAGTCTCGTTCAGGCTCTTTCAGGCTCTTGCAGGCTGTTCGGGCCTTGTAAATATACGCAGCCTGATCCCGCCCATCCTGCACAATGCAGGAGTGCTATGATGCTCCCAACTACTAGCTAATATCACATGGTCCCTGAAAGCTCAGGGCTTTATTCACTTGTTTTGACTGTTACTATAAAACATTAGACAGCACAGGGTCACATGCCAGTCAACAATGGTTGATACTGATAGGGGTGTCTACCAATGAAGTTACCACTGTTATTATTAAAATGTTTAAATTCTTGAAAATTTGAACATAAAAATAAAGAGCAATTGTCTTGCTTAAAAAAGTTTTTAAATCGATGAATTTTTAGGCCTACAGGTAAACTTTCTTTACAGAAGTCCAAGGAGGTCATGGAGACACATAGGGAAGATTGCTGTTATGCTATACTCTACCATTTAGGAACACAGTCCAAGGTACCATCTAGTCCTGCATATTGAGTCCATCTAATTCTTTTTTTCCTAAAGGCCAATTAACATTTTAAAGCATAAAGTGCACCTCTTGCCTTAAGCACGACATTAAGCTCACGTGTAATCATAGATGACTCATTTAATTATCATGGTGATTACTATAATTTTTATAATACACCATGTTTAAAGTTCTAATTGGCTAAGAATGATAGTTTAATGAATAGTCCAATTTCACTATAGGCAGTGCTCTTAATGATGTCTGTAATTCACGCTACTGCTTTTGATTGTGTGATCCTTTCTTCAATTGCCAAATCTGAAGTCTTTAAGCATATGTCCAGTCCTGATGGCTACCTAAAGCAATTATTTTTAATTTCAGTTTGAGGGGTTCAGTCATTTCCAAAAGGGAGTTCAGAAAATTGTAATATGTCATTTTTACCTGAAAATCTCCTGCATCCCAATGCTTTGGGACAAGTCATTAAAACTGGAGGTTCACTCATTCTTGGGAATGTGCCCATGAAGTCCCAGTGAAAATCTGCCTTCAGGTACACGTAACCTTGAAAGCTGGCAAGCAGTGTTGAGTTTCCCAACATATACACAATCAGTGTAGGCTAATTTTTCGTACTAATTAAAGTTCACAGCCAAGTTTATTGTCTATACAGTGTGATAACAGTATAGGTAGGGATACAGTTAAAGTGTTAACTGAGAGGGGGAGGCAGGTAAGAAATACCAAACAGCCATCTTCTCATCATGGAACACTAAGCAGTGCTAAGGCACTGTAGCACCCTTTCTTTCTCAGCTGTGTGCACTCCTGCCAGGAATACCTGAGGGAGGAAGGGTCTCTAATACGTTTAGGTAGCACATTGTAGCTGTAACTGATTAAGGGGGTCCTTCAGCAGCGGGACAAATTATATTCCTCTCCAATCTCACGACTCAAGTGACATGATTTATTTTATTTGTATTGATCTGGATTTGGAACAGTAAGAAGACTCTGGCCCTTGCTAAGTAGAATAATAAAATGATTCTGTACCTCCTTCTGTTTATAAAGCCTAAACTGCTCTGCCCTATTGAGAACAATACTAACAAGACAGTTGATTAAGTACAGGTTATTATCTCCTGTGTGGGTGCACTTCTACTGTAAGAGAGTGGAGGTGGGAGCCAAGGGAAGGCAAAGCTGAACAGTGGGTTCAGGACTTCTCTCCCCCTGACCCCCAGTTGCCAGAAGCATACAAGTGAGCAGGATGCTCCACAGTCACCACTGAAATTATCCTTTATGCACACTGGTAACGTGCTCTTCAAAAATCTTTCTCTCTTCCCAAACCAGCCCTCTTCCCTGATTTTCTCTTTTTGCAGTACAGAAAGAAAATAAGTAGAGACAGTTGCTTGGAAGATTATAAAAGTTAGGAGCATACTATGCAACCTCCTAATTAGTTTCATTTCCCCAGTGTGCACTCAATAGTCCATTCAACATGGATGTTATTAGAAGCCTTTTCTATCTATCCTGTTTCTGCTGTAGTCTTTTTTAGACAAATGACTTCACAGTCACACAAGCTTTCTGACACTACCCTATTCCTACTTTCAATACTTCAGCTCTTCACCCAAGTGGGACATTTTTTTCCCTCCCAGTGTATGCAGTGTCAGGATATGGGTTACTTGAACACTTTTTTAAGGATGAACTCATTTCAATTGCTAAGGCAAATAGATCCCCTGCGTGCGGGGAAAATTAATCCCTTTTAGATTATATTTGCTGTGAAAGATTTTAATTATGTTAACACTGGTGCTTTCATGGATGGATGAGCCCACTGATCTGGGGGCTAAAGTTTGTTTCCTCACCTTAGAAACTGCAAATACAACAGAAGCAATTGCTTAGTGGTCCTTCATATCAAAAGCAGATTGTGAGTGAAGGTCTAATCTTTGTCTCTGAACTCTAACCCCAACCCTAAACCTAGCACAAGCCCTAGTCTTGGTCTGAGCCTTAGCTCCAAACAGGTATCTATGGCCTAGACCTTATTTTAATCACCACAGTTTTTCAGCTTTCTAAAATTTGTCTCTCCCCTAACCCTAACCAGGGAAGTGGGGTGAGCCTTAGCCCAATACCTACAGCCTGAGTCCAGTTAAAAAAGTGTGAATTTGGAGGGATGGAAGGGTATGTGAGTTTACTTCTGCACATTTTATATTATTAAATCTGATGTGTTGGTTGGGGTTTTTTTTGTCCAGTTCTTAAGGTTATCTATTTATGTGTCTACACAGTCCTGATTTCTCTCTGTGTTGTTCTTGTCTTCCAAGTTTATGCTGTTAGAAAATTGTATTAGCAAAGTGTTATTTTTTGTGCCCAGATTATTAATGAAAATGTTGAAAACTCACTGCTAATGATGACCCTTGAAAGCATGTGTTGCTAACCTCTCTAAACCTCAACAATTCCTTCTTCAGCACAACTCACAGTGTTCTACCCATTAGATCAGTTCCTACCCACCTTAACTGAATAATCATCTTAAGGTCATTAAACCTTTTGAGTTTTTTTTCCTTCTTGATTATGATTGTTTACATGTTCATATCATCATCTCCAGTGACTAGATTTTCTTTATTGCTAGGAAGAGAGGAAAACAGGTTGGAACATGGTAAATTGTGATTGATTACACCAATTAATTTTTAAACATGAGGTTGGTCCAAAGCAAGTTGCTCAGAGATGGTGTGGAATCTCTAACTTTGGAGATCCTCAAGAATCAATGGGACATGGCCCTGAAAATCTGCTCTGATTAGATCTGCTTTGAGTTGGGTGTACAGGGGCTGGACGGTATACTAGATGACCTCCTGAGGTCCATTTCAAATGTAATTATTTCACGATTCTACTTTTAACACTGTGATCCTTAGCTGAAATCAGAAGCCAATGCATCTCTAGATGACCTTTTACTTCTATCCTGTACTCCCATCACAGTTGTCCTTCTTATCTTCTCCTTTATTTATATATATATTCATGGAGCAGGTCATCTTGAGTGCCATCAAAACCCACATAATGGGCAACCAGGGGATCAGGCCTAATCAGCATGGGTTTATGGAAGGCAGGTCCTGCCAGATGAACCTGATCTCCTTCTATGACAAGATAACCAGAATACTGGACGAGGGAAAGGCTGTTGATATTGTATACCTGGACTTTCAAAAAGCATTTGATACTGTCCCCCATAACATTCTCATGGAAAAACTGGCTTCTCACGGCCTGGATGAGCATGCAATCTGCTGGATCAAGCACTGGCTGACTGGAAGGTTCCAAAGGGTGGTGCTCAATGGATTTAAATCCAGCTGGCAGCCGGTCACAAGTGGTGTGCCTCAGGGCTCAGTGTTGGGACCATTTCTGTTTAACGTCTTTATTGATGATCTTGATAAGGACATAGGGTGTATCATCAGCAAGTTTGCAGATGACACCAAGTTAAGCAGGAGTGTTGATTCCCAGGAGGATAGGGAAGCTCTACAGAGAGACTTAGATAGATTGGATCATTGGGCCAACATCAATGGTATGAGTTTCAACAAGGACAAGTGCCAGGTCCTGCACTTGGGCCACAATAACCCCATGCAGCGCTACAGGCTTGGGGAGGTGTGGCTGGAAAGCTGCCTGGCAGAAAGAGACCTGGGGGTTCTAATTGACAAGCGGCTGAATATGAGCCGGCAATGTGCCCAGGTGGCCAAGAAAGCCAACGGCATCCTGGCTTGTATTAGAAATAGCGTGGCCAGCAGAAGTAGGGAGGTGATTGTGCCCCTGTACTCAGCACAGGTGAGGCCACAGCTCGAGTATTGTGTCCAGTTTTGGGCACCTCAATACAAGAGAGATATCGAGGTGCTGGAGCGAGTGCAGAGGAGGGCAACGAAGCTGGTGAAGGGCCTAGCAAACAAATCATATGAGGAGCGGTTGAAGGAGCTGGGACTGTTTAGTTTGAGGAGGAGGAGGCTGAGGGGAGACCTCATCACTCTCTACAACTATTTGAAAGGACACTGTAGAGAGGTTGGTGCTGGTCTCTTCTCACAGGTAATTAATGACAGAACAAGAGGGAATGGCTTCAAGCTCCAACAGGGTAGATTTAGACTGAACATTAGGAAAGAATTTTTCACAGAAAGAGTGGTCGGGCATTGGAATAGACTGCCCAGGGAGGTGGTTGAGTCACCGTCCCTGGATGTGTTTAAGAGACGTTTAGATATGGTGTTGGGGGATATGGTGTAGGGGAGAACTTTGTAGAGTAGGGTAGACGGTTAGACTCGATGATCCCAAGGGTCTCTTCCAACCTAGACAATTCTATGATTCTATGATTCTATATTTGAAGTGCTTATACTATATTTTAAGCATATTTTTTCTTTTTTATTTTTAAATAATGTGGAAACACAAATATAAATGCAGTTGTGCTGGCATTGTGTATGTATAAAACAGTACTGTCTTACTAAAGAAGTAACAGCAAAAGATCAATTCATTCATAGGGCCAGAACTTGAACCGTCAAAATGAGAAAGACAGTAGCCATTGAAATAATTTACAGAAAGATAAGGCTTAAAGTAAAAAAATATATAAATGAATAATCCTTTTTCCATGTCATAGAAATCAAGCTTTTCTTTGGAAAATAGGATTTGTATCCATACATGAGTTTCATTTTTTGCACAAAGTTATGCAGAAATTCATACAAGATGCTAAAATGCTTCTGTACGAAACAGCAATATTTAATCAGACCCACTGCAGGTGGAGCAGAAATGACGTTGGTGAATACATGACTAAGAAAATCTTGTAATTTTCCTTGTTATCAGAAGTACAGAATAGACTTAGGAGTTATTGAGATAGTCTGATGCCATAAATGACATTTCTATTAACATGCTGGTAAAAAGTCCCAGAATACTGCTGGGATCAGGATCAGTGCTGAATTCCTGAGTTTGGCCCTGTCTTGTGAATCATTTACTATAATTCATTTTCCAATCAAATGCCTCTTCTGGCCATTCCTCTTAGTAGCAAAATTATGCTTTGGAAGATTTGCACCTGAATCCCACTGTACCTCAAGACCTACAAATACTGTGCCATCGCCAAGTGGACTGGCTTACACACAGATGACTACCCTGCTGCTAATTAGTAAACTGATGGTTTGACATCATTGCAACAAGCAGAAATCATCCAAGACAATGAATGATGCTGAGAACACAACAGATACATTCAACTGATTTTAAATTACCTACTAGCTTTAAAAGGATTGGGCCACAATAGAGTGCTTGCACAAAATGTCCTTCTAAATAATTATGTTAATCTAAAAAATGGGCATATGTTTACAGACCATTTATCACAACCAAGAATCAAGTCTTGAAGAAATTGAATTTTTCTTGTCACCTATTACTTAGATCGCATTTTAACTATGAGTGATTTCACAGCTCCAGGGAGAATTTTCTTCAAGCTGCATGAAAAATTACAAATACTTACTAGCAATTTCATCTTGCTATAGCCTTCTACTCATATGAATTCTCCACCAACTTTTCTCTTCAGCTTGACTTACATCCTAGAATGTACTTTCATAGCCATCTTCCAGTCAGTATCTTGCCATCCTTTCAAATTCCTCTAAAAAACCATGTGATGTCACAGAAAGATATTGGGTGATCTCAGAAAGGAGCTCAAATTATCATAGGCAGACACAGACACATGTTTAAGGCCCTTACAGAACTATACAACATGTTGACTTTCTTATCATCTGTTTAGTTCCTGAATATATTTTTGCCACATTAATCTGAGTTGTTAGTTAATCATTAGGCACTTGCAAGACTAGTTATGACAGAGGGAAAAATGGTGAGAGTTGGATTTCTTTTGCTGCAATTCTGCTTGTTTACAAGGGATGTACACAAAGGTGTTTTCTTGCATTTAAGAAGCAGACAATTTCTTTGCTTTCAAGTGCCGTATCTGAACCCTCTGTCAGTTCTGGGCCCCAGAAGCTCTAATTTTTTTGCTGCTTCTTCATAGAATCATAGAATCGTTTAGATGGGAAGGGACGTTAAAGATCATCTAGTTCCAACCCCCCTCCCATGGCCAGGGACACCTCCCACTAGACCAGGTCGCTCAAAGCCCCGTCCAGCCTGGTCTTGAACACCTCCAGGGATGGAGCTTCCACAACTTCTCTGGGCAACTTCTTCCAGTGTCTTACCACCCTCATAGTTAAAAATTTCTTCCTGATGACTAGTCTAAATCTAGCCTCTTTCCATTTGCAGCCATTACCCCTCGTCCAATCACTACATAACCTTGTAAAAAGTCCCTTCCCAGCTTTCCTGTAAGCTCCCTTCAGATACTGGGAGGCTGCTATAAGGTGTTCTTATAAGGTCTCCCTGCTATAAGGTCTTTTCTTCTCCAGGATGAACAACCTCAACTCTCTCAGCCTGTCTTCATAGGAGAGGTGCTCCAACCCTTCGTGGCCCTCCTCTGGACCCGCTCCAACAGGTCCATGTCCTTCTTATGTTGATGGCTCCAGAGCTGGATGCAATATTCCAGATGGGGTTTCACCAGAGCGGAGTAGAGGGGCAGAATCACTTCCCTTGCCCTGCTGGCCACGCTGCTTTTGATGCAGCCCAGGATATGGTTGGCCTTCTGGGCTGCGAGTGTACGTTGCCGGATCACGTTGAGCTTCTCATCAACCAACACCCCCAAGTCCTTCTCCTCAGGGCTGCTCTCAATCCATTCTCCATGCAGTATGTATTTGTGCTTGGGATTGCCCCGGCCCACATGCAGGACCTTCCCCTTGGCCTTGTTGAACTTCATGAGGTTTGCACAGGCCCACTTCTCAAGCCTGTCCAGGTCCCTCTGGATGGCATCCCTTCCTCCAGCATGTCGACCTCTCCACACAGCTTGATGTCATCGGCAAACTTACTGACGGTGCACTCAATTCCACTGCCCATGTTGCCAGCAAAGATGTTAAATAGTCCTGATCCCAGTACCGACCCCTGAGGAACACCACTTGTCACTGCTTGCCACTTGGACATGGAGACGTTGAACGCAATTCTTTGAGTGCGACTGTCCAGACAGTTCTTTATCCACTGAATGGTCCATTGGTCACATCCATGTCTCTCCTACTTAGAGACCAGGATGTCATGCAGAACAGTATCAAATGCTTTGCACAAGTCCAGGCAGATGATGTCTGTTGCTCTCCCCTTATCCACCAATGGCCATCGTAGAAGGCCACCAAACTTGTCAGGCACAATTTGCCCTTAGTGAAGTCATGTTAGCTATCACCAATCACCTCCTTTTTTCCCATGTGCCTTAGCAGAGTTTCCAGGAGAATCTGCTCCATGATCTTGCCCATCACAGAGGTGAGACTGACCAGCCTGTAGTTCCCTGGGTCTTCTTTTTCACCCTTTTTAAAAATGGGGGTTATGTTTCCCCTTTTCCAGTCAGTAGGAACCTCACCAGACTGCCATGACTTCTCAAATATGATGGACAGTGGCTTGGCAACTTCATCCACCAATTTCCTCAGGATCTGCGGGTGAATCTTATCAGGTCCCATGGACTTGTGCATCTTCAGGTTCCTCAGCTGGTCTCGAACCTGGTCTTCTCCTTCAGTGGGTGGTACCTCATTCTTCCAGTCCCCGCCTTTGCTTTTTTCAACTTGGGCCGTGTGGTTAGAGCCCTTCCCAGTGAAGAATGAGGCAAAAAGTCGTTGAGTATCTCAGCCTTCTCCATGTCCCGGATGAGCAGATCTCCTGTTTCCTTCCTGAGTGAGCCCACATTTTCCCTAGTCTTCCTTTTGTCACTGATATACCTATAGAAGGCTTTTTTGCTGCCCTTGATGTCCCTGGCCAGATTTAGTTCTATCTGGGCTTTAGCTTTCCTAACCTGACCCCTGGCTGTTGGACAATTTCTCTGTATTCCTCCCAGGCTACCTGTCCTTGTTTCTACCCTCTGTAGGCTTCCTTTTTCTGTTTGAGATTGTCCAGGAGCTCCTTATTCATCCACGCAGGCCTCCTGGTGTTTTTTCCCAACTTCCTCTTTGTCAGGATGCATCACTCCTGAGCTTGGAGGAGGTGGTCCCTGAATATTATCCAGATTTTTTGGGCCCCTCTTCCTTCCAGGGCTTTATCCCACTGTACTCCAGCAAGCAGATCCCTGAAGAGGCTAAAGTCTGCTCTCCTGAAGTCCAGGGTAGCAAACTTACTGTGCGCCCTCCTCGCCGCCTGAAGGATCTGAAACTCCACCATCTCATGATCACTCCAGCCCAGGCTGCCCTTGAGCGTGACATTCCCCAACAGGCCTTCCTTGTTGGTGAGAACAAGGTCCGGCGTGATACCTCTCCCAGCATGGGAGTTCTTGACTGTTTGGCTGTGGGTTGTGAAACTCTTTTATTTTCTCATGGATTGTACCATTGCCTTCTGCATCAAATGCATATGGATATCCAGCAATGTTGTGTCCTAGCCTCTGATCAAGTCTTTTCATGACTCTGTTGCTCTGAGTGGTGTTTTGAGTTACTCTCTGTGGACAAACTTGATTGCTCGTTCCATTGACCTAACATATCCACCATCAGTAAATTAGCCTGCTATTCCGTATTAAGCAAAAGACCCACTTCATGGAAGCTGTTAGTACCTTTCAACAATATTTCAGACAACACATTACTGTTGTTACAATTGACTTACCCAAACCATCTCTATACCTGACCTCAGTCACACGGCAATTTTTCCACCCTCACTAGATTATTGAAACCTCTGTAGACAGAAAGATAGATTGAATGAGTCATTCCAGTTTAATCCCTCCTGTGAAATTTTGCACTTCTATTCTAATTGTTATGAATAATTTATTTCATCTCTCTTTGTGCCAACATCCAGTTGCTGATATTTCAACAGATACTGAATTTTGCTGCAAACTAAAATGAATCTGCATTGTAAAAAATCTTTCTGTATCTCTGGTAAATTAATCCAGATTCTGGTTCAGAAAAAGGTAGAAAAGAATAAATTATTGACCATGATGGCCAAACTTCTTATGCTTATAGACTGACCAAAATTTTTCAGTTAACCAAAATACGTTTTACCAATTATTTCCTTCCTTCCTTCACTTGCACTAGAGTACGTTTTCTTAGTTGTTCCAGACAATGTAATGCTTTTATTTGCCAGAACACTAAAGAAGGTCCATCTAACTTGACATAATCACTGAGGGCTTTATCCTGACCAAATCCTGATGTGTGGTGGCCAGATATTACTCAACACCTCCCAGGATTTATTCGTAACATAATAAGGCTGACGTTTTTTTTTCAAATGTGCCTTTCAGAATAATGGATGATTTTCTCATGCTGCATCTAATTATCCTGCAAAGACCATTACACATCTTCATTGATTTTCTATAGACTGGGGACATTTTCTTTCCCTTCTTCAGCCATTTTATTTAATTCTATTACAGAAGTTCTAGAGTCCATGAGGATTTTTAAAAGTAAATGTACATGGGTGTGTGTAAACAGTGGCTGTCTTACATTCAATGGATCTGAAAAGTTTTTTGTTTCATGACATATTTTAATAGAAAAGGCTGAAATTGATTTATGTTTCTCTGCATTCCATCATCTGACAAAACCAACTATTTAAAAAATATTTTTTCTGGAAATAGAATATTTTTCCTCTCAAAATAAAAATGCATTTTTTTTCTTCATAATGGCCTCAAATCAGAAGTCAGAGCACGTTACAATGGCACAGAGAGATTGTGGCAGACACTAAGCTGCAGTGCTGGGTGCAAGCTCCTAAGTGCAACTGCTTAGTAAAGTAATGGGGTGGAGAGGCTGCAGACAAGTCAGAAGTGGAGCAAATGCTGGAAAGGTCTCACCAGGGGCAGCACAAGCTCCTGGGGAATAGGCTGAGGGCACCTCTCCTGGCATACAGTATGGGTACAACTAATCCCACTCCACATTTGTTGTCTATGGTAATTTTTGTGGTCTTGGGATGTGCTGGGATGTGCTGGATAGTCCCTCTTATGGTTACAATAAGAACATTGCTCTGAGGAGCACTGAATGGCAATGTACACCTTGGCTATTTATGGGCGCTGTAAGGCCCCTAGTTACTATGGCAATCAGCATAGACTTACCAGTACTAAGTCACTGTACCTCAGGTCTGTAGGAATTTATCATGACCAGAAGGACGTGCCACTTCAGTGGCAGAAGTAGTTCTGTTCTGTAGTAGGTGTCAGCTGTGGGATGGAGCAGTGGGGTGAACTAAGAGAGGAGCTGGCAGCATGCTCGTGTACAATTGCTCGCTGATGGATATAGATTACCCCTGTCAGCTGCCTCTTGTTGGCTCCTCTGGGATGGACTGCCTCTGGATGAAGGCATGTTGCTCCTTTGGATAATGACATTGTTAATAGCCTTAGCAGGATTGACAGTATGAACCGGTGTACTGTGGAGACCCTTGGAAAAAGGAGACTCATAGTAATGCAGATACAACAAATCCTGAATCCTTGTGTGCATCCTTGGAGATCAGAGCTGAATTATCCTTGTCCAGCTTAATCAATCTTTCTAATAGGTGTGGTTGTGCACATCAAGGATCTTCAGCCATGGGTGTTCCCGTGATGTTGAAGTGCTTCTCCCTGCTTTTAGTAATTCCTATTCTTGTCATGGATACCCAACACAGGTGGTCATGTAGAGCCCCAGAAGCCACAGGCAGCAACAGAGCACCATTCTGAGTGAGAACAGACCACCAGCCTCTTTGGGACTTACTTCTCTAAACTAAGAGAAGAATCACTTCAAAACCTCTGCAGCATCGCATGCATGAGAAAAGGAATGTGTTGTCACTGCGGACTACATCTTTTATATAAACTCTTTAAGACCCTGATAACAGTTGTGTTGTTGGTACACGGAACAAAGGTATTAGAGGTCAGGTGCTGTGTGGGAAGTGAAATTATTAATCTCTGAACTGCTTTAGCACAATACTGTTTCTGACATTCAAATAGTAGAAATGGAGATGCACTTGCTTTATCAAAATTGTACAGTGAAGAAATTCTAACCTTTACCCTCAATTAATGTAACACTCTTGTCTGTCCCAATTTTCTGAGAAGCACGATTATTTCAATTCTTTCACTCAAGAATGACATTTTTACTGGTATTTCAGTGATACAAAATCACAGCCCTGGAGCCTTAAAGTCCCACTTAGCTCCTATGTACTTTTCTGCCCTGAAGGCTGAGTAAAATCTGAGTAGAGATAAGGTATTCAAAAAAAGAGGTATATAATCACTTTCAGACCATGGAATTTTAAGGATTCTGTGGTGAGCTTTAGTGCAGCTGGTGTGAATGGAAACCTTTCTGCTGACGATGGTGTGATCCAGGCAGGACGCCAACCCTGATCTTTCTCCCAGCAAGAGTTTTACCAACATGGTATCAAAACCGGTCTCTATATAAGCCAAAGCTGCAGCAACAATCCCATCTGTGAGTCAAAATGTGACTATTAATTTTGCCCGCAAAGCTTAGCTGCAAAGTGATATGGAATAAAAAAAGATTAAAACCTTCTCTTTCCTATTGACCGCTCCCACACCAGAGATTAAAAGGCAGCCAGGCAAACAGTTGATTTGACATTCAGCCGCACGTCTCAGGGACCTGACAGTCACTGATAGGATTTTCCCTCCCTTGTTCTGTGCTGCTTCCTTTCCAGAAATCTCTACCCTCTAGGCTGTGCCGAATCAAATGGCCCTGTTCTAGCTGATGGGACAGGAGCAAGCTGCAGGGGGAAAGAGAGGATGGAAACTGCCTAAAACAGCAGTAAAAAAGAATTATCACCCTAAAAACACTGATCAGAAACTGGCTACCACTTAACAGTCCTAAATAAGACAAAAATAACTATTCATGAAAAAGAGAAAAAAATGTTACTTGATATCTCCCCGAATTAAGGGGGCACTTGCCCTCAATATAAAATATTAGCAGTTATTTTTAATATTTATATTCAATTTAATACTTTTAATATTAATATTAAACATTTGGTCAAGACTTAGACCCATTTGGCTCAAGGAATGCATTTCTGGAGGAAACGCAGGAGCCCATACATATTAAACCAAACCGGTCTGTTCATGGTCGTCCACGTGGTTTAATTACTCAGTGTTCCTGGGAACAATTGTAATCCATTTCTGCTGCTGTGCACAGTACTAACACGGGTCAGGGACTGTTCTGGAGGGGAAGTGTGGATGAGACCATCTTGGCTACGGAAGGAAAGGGGACAACTGCTTAGTTGTGTGGATTCAAGCAGCACAACACCACTTGTTCTTGGGGCCAAAAAATGGTTCCTAGTTGCCTGGGACTGCAATTTGCATATCACAGACTCAGTGCATTTCCATGTTCTATTTTCTGTAGCAAACAATTCTCACTTTAACATCATTTTAAACAGATTTATTTGCCGAATACACCATATATTATTTTCAGTGTTCTTTATTGTCATGTGGGTGATGATCAAAGTGAATTTTGGACAAGAAGACTCCACTGATATAAATTCACCAAATCAGTTATCACAGAGGATTTTTGTAATGTTGCTGAATACTTCTGTCAAATTCAAGCTTACCATTTTTTTTCAAGTCCCAACACCATTGTGAATGTTACTGTACATCTTATTTCTAGTGCTTTCAAGGCACAAGCTTTTGCTTATTTTTTGTCAGCTAGGAACTTTTTTATCCAACGTTGACCATTCTAAACACACATAATTAGAATAATAAGTTCCACGTCATCCAATTTATAATATTTATTTTCAGCTTCAGTAATTTTGAGCACAAAATCCCCAAATGGTCTGCATCCTCCCTAAGGGCCTTCTTACTTACCACGAGCTATTTCAGTCATTAAGACTAAGGCTGCATCTACACAGGAGGCTTTTAGCAGTAGGACTCTGAATCAAGCCAGCTAAGTTTAGACATTTTCCTGAGATCTCTAGGTCAGGAACATCCTCGTTGTACATTTCCTCAACAGTCAATGGGGAAAAATGGGTACCCCCAAAGGGTGGTCCAGAAGATTTCTGGGATGAATCACTGTCTGGACCTTTCTCTCCAGGCTATTGCACCCTGATACCCTGAATTATAATTAAAGTCCCAAAAATATCTGACATGGCTGGACTTTGGTACCCAATGGAGACCGCAATGGAATTATACCTAAAGGAGATGCCTGAGACATGGACAAGGAGACTGAGATAAAACCTTACTCCACAGAACCTGTCATTCTGAACTGAAAGAGTCTAAACTAGCAGCTAAGCACATCAATAGCACTGGAGGGAGGAGCGCACTAAGGTCACCAGGATTAAACACATGAACCTTAACTATAAAAATATGCCTGTCTTGAATTATGATGTATAGTCTTCAAAATTCTTCTGGAGATAAGTGAGTGAATCAGCCCTTTCTTATGAAATATTATAGGATGAATAATTCTATTTTTATCACGTGGTGCAGTGGTTGTAGACTTTGTCCAGGTAATAGTGGAATTAGGTTTGATGAGCTTTTCCTGAACAGCTTTCAATCGGGTTATTGTGTGACACAGCTCTCACCTGTAAGCTATAAAGTTGTTTAGAATTAAACTCTTTCTCTTTCCTGCTCTATCCCATGTTTCACTGGGCCAGACAGACTTCTACAGTCTAGCAGTTCCAATATTCACCTAACAGAGAGAAGAGATGATTTCCAGTCCAGCGCTTAAGCATTTTTTATATTCAAGCTTTCCCCGAACTCCAGACTGGAAGCAAGACTCCTTTCTTCTAAATGAGTAGTCAAAAGACTAGATTTGAGAACCATGTTTGTTATTCTCTTTCTCTCTGTCTCATGGAAAGTGATTGAGCAGGAGTTCCAGTTTCAACAAAGACATGTGAAGAGTCCCATGTCTAGGAGTTACCTCATGCAACAGTACGGGTTGGGCACCAACTGGTTAGAAACTAGTTTTGCCATAAAGGAACTGTAAATCCTGGTGGATGACAAGCTGAACATGAGTCATCAGTGTTATCCTTTTCCGTGAAGAAGGCCCAACTGAATACTAAGTTGTATTTAGGAAGAAGATAGTGAACAGATCAAGAAAAATGGTGATTCCTCTCTATTGACACCTGTGAGACCACATCTGGAGGACTGTCTCCAGCTTTAGGGTTCTCTGTGCAAGAAAGGTGGTGACATACTGGAGGAAGTCCAGCAAAGGGCCAGCAAAGGTCACTGGGAGGTGGAAGGACAGGATATAACAAGAAGAAAATGAAATAACTGGGTTTGTTCAGTCTTAAGCAGAGAAGTCTGAAAGGAGATCTAATTCTATCTACAAATACCTGATTTGGACATATACACAAGATGGATCCAGACTCTTTTCAAAGGTACGGTGACAATACAGGCAGCAAAAAACACAAGTTGAAAGAGAGGAAATGTCAACTAGATTTAAAGGTAAATTTTTTCACAGTGAGTATAGTCAGACACCGTAACAGGTTGCTCAGGGAGGTTCTGGATTGTCCATCCTTAGTGATATTCAAAACTTGAGTTATGGTGTCCATAACTCAAAGCAAGACCCTGAGCAATGTAATCTAACTGAACCTGCTTTGAGCGGGGGGTTAGATGAAATGACATCGAGAGATCCCTTCCAAATAAAATGCTTTATGATTCAATGATTTTATGAACTGTGGCAATCCATTTGAAGTGCATAATAGTACCTTTTCACTGAACTACGTGTTCATGGGTGGTGTAAACTCTGAAATGTGCATGCTAGCAATCTAAATACACTAATTAAATCAGAAATCAAACAAAGTATCTGTGTAGCATTTGTCTAAATTACATGGGCTGAATAGAGCCAGAGGTAAGCAGATTTAAACCCAGTGAGGCCACCAAAATTGTATTTGATAAAATTTGTGGGAGTAATGTAAACTTATGTAGGCTTTTTCTAGTCTCTCAGTATAGTATAGAGTTGACTTCTGACTTTTTAAAATTAAATTATAAAAATCCTCTACTGGTTCTGATTTTCTACTGTATTACGGTCAGAGGCTCTTTCTCATTTTCATGCTCTGTTTTCCATCACCTCTTTACAGGTCCCTGGATTTCAGTTGGCTCTCAAACTTTTAACATTTAATATATTTTTTCATAATAATCTATCTCTGGAATGGAGTCCTTGATAGAGGTCATCTTGACCCCTTAACCTTTTGCAAGTCAGTGTGATTATCTAGTCTTCCATAGCTACCCTTTTGGTGTTCCTTGAAAAAATACCAGCAATGAAAACAGATTTATGATATAACAGTTTCAAACCCATATTGTCTGTCTTTCCTAGGTTCTGCACACTCTGGCAGTAGATTTTCCAAAACCTAAATGTGGTCCAAGGACTAGATTTCCAGCTTGTTTGAATATAGTTTTATGTTGATGGTTTGTTGTGATGCTGAGACATGACTACCTTAAAGGGGTGAAAATTCATGGTTAAGTGGGGTACAGCTGGGCACAACTTGAGATCAGTTACAAGTGAGTCTTTTGGGTCTTATACTGGTTTGCGTCCATAGACTGAAGTCTGGATAAATGAATCAGAGGTGTTAACAGGTTGAGGTTTGATTTACCTCTTCCCCTGAAACTCTTTTTCCCCTTTCTATCTCCTTTGGCTTTCTGTTCCTCCTGCTTGTGCCAAATCAACCATTCACAGAGACGTGCTAAAAAACAGGTTATTAAAGTAATTTGGGTTAACTCCTCCAGCCTCCTCCAAACGTTTTTTAGAATTTACACAGCATCAATCATGCTGTTTCCAGTGGGACCTTGTTTACTGCTTATATAAAGAAGCATAAAATAGTATTTCTCATTCACACCTTCAGTACCTTCCAGAAGCTCTGTCATCCCGTGAATCTGGGATTAATCCTGGAAGAGAGCAATTCCTTGCCTAAGTCTGAATAAATCTTGACGGTACATGAGTACTGAAGTAGTCACTTGGGGCACAACTTGTGGCGGTCAGCAGAAATTTGTATTTCAGTTTTTGATACCTGTAACAGAAAATACCTGAGATGAAGTCAGTTCTTCAGTGATAGCCCTTGGAAGGAACAGAGAGTTAACGGCAAAATAATACATCGTTTCAATAGGACTCCAGGATAAGGAGCTTGTTGGAAACCTCATTTTAGTCAGATAATTGAACGGTAAAACTCAAGAAGCATTCAGCTGAAACTCTTTAAATCAGAATGTACATAGATATTGTATTGTATTTTCTTGTGCCATTTATGTTTTCATCAGGTTGTTGTTATTTTTTAAGCTGTTAAAATGCACAGCCTTTAACCTGTCTGATAACATATCTCAGTGCTTCATGGCAATAATTTGGAAAAAAAAATTGTGGTCCCCTATTCAAATTGTTATTCTTGGATAGAAATGTTTTCTGTCAATTACTCACAACATGTAACTGCCAGTAATATTCTTTAACAGAGAGAGAAACCGTAGGTTGAAGAGCCAGAGGGCAATAGGCAGGAGGAATCATTGTAGTAAGGGGATTAGAAAAGAAATGAAAACATTTTTAATGATGAGAGTGGGAGAAAGAAGAGTGAAAGAAAAAAGAGATGGAGACATGGGAGAGAATGAAAAAAGAGAGACTGTATTGTCAGAGGTGAGTGTGGAGAAGAATATATAAATATTTAAGAGAGGCAAAGGCCCGGGGTCTTCTCTGCTTTTATTACATTGCCTCTTCTTTGTCTTTTCTTGTCTATTTCCTACTGTGATTTACCTCAAATTCCTCCCTACAGCTCCTTAAATCCTGCTATAAAGACAGAAGAAATAAAACTCCGATAGGCATTTTGGTATGAAAAAGATTAGAGTAATTTTCTGACTTAACAAGAAAGCGCCAGCCAAGTAGGTATAAAAGATCACCACATCTCTGGCCCCTTTTTGGTTTTTGGAGCTACACCTGTACTAGTAAAGCAAAGAGGGTAAGGGCAGGGCCACCAGCAGTGACATATGAGCGCCTATGCCATGCAGTCACCAGCATGCTCCCAGGAACAGTTTTGGGCTGTGTTAGCTGCTTTCTCCAGAGCAGAAGTAGGCCATCAGGGTGCTGCTGGTAAGCAGGGGAGGTAAGGCCACCCTGTTTTCAAGGAAAAAGTCTAGTCCTTGGAAGCGCTCTGTGCCACACTGCTCACCTTCACTGGGGAGAGGCAGCAGCCCCTGCCCCTCTTATTTACTAGTTTAGACACAGGAGGAAGAAACTCCACAATTTCTACTCTTAGACTACGGGTACCGTCTGCTTAGTGCTATGTCGATGAGACATTGACACCTGCATGTCCTCCTTCCCTTAGAAAGCTTCTCTATCTTGTCTGATTGCTCAAGCAAAGCATTAGATTAAAAAACTGAATGTTTAGAGAAGTCACTGTCGTGCCTATGTCATATCCTCTGCTCTTATATTTCATTACGAGCTTAGTTAAGGATTTTCCTCTGGACTCACAGGAAAGAAGAGAAAACAGGATGGACATACATGCTGCCGGGAAACACATCTCACCAGGTGTCTGAGGTGTCGTGCCTTTGTCTAAATTTGTTCTTTAAAATGACCGCGTATTCCTTTAGGAAATGGCTGTTACTACCACTTGCTCCCTCAAACACACCTGCTTGTTCCCAAACCCCTTTTCCCTGTGGAGGTTGCTTTTCTTGCCACATGTTACCCAGTAGAGGCAGAAAAACATTGGTGCTTCATCTGCAGCAGCATAAAACCAGTGATCTCAGCTCAAACCTTCAGTGAGCCTACGGACCTTCCCCGAGTATGTGCAAGGTACCTTGAGATTCATGGATTTTACTCACAATAAAAACGGCGTGTTCATAAATAAAAATGCAGCTTTGTTTTGAGATAGGAAACTATGGTGCCAAGTTAAAAATGCTGTTTGTCTGCTTTTACTCTGCTACCCCAAAGAGCACATAGCAAGTAGCTGCTGGAGAGATGTCTTCAAGTGTTTCCATCAGTAAAACCTTTACAATCGTGTCTGATCATGGCTTTTGAAGATTTGCTGTCGTAGATCTGTAGGAAACCCCTTCAAGGGTAGGTTCAGCTGATACTGTCAATGACTTGCAGCGTTTCAGGCAGCAAACAAGGCAACACGTATGGGCAAAAAAAAAAAAAAACAAACTAGAGAGATCCCCCAAGAATTAATTAATAAGGTGTCTCCCCATTTCCATTACTTTTACTCACAGCTACCAAAGCTCGTGGCTAATTTTCTCCCAAAAAGGAACGGCTCCAAAATTTTCTTTAACATTTTTCCCAAAAATGGTGTTGAAAATGTCTTCTTTTCAGCAGCTCATAATCCCTATGAGAGAACTGTGTGGACAGTGACAAATACCACTGTACACCTAACATACTGGTCATTGATATTCTTTCCTACTCCTGTCTCTCTCTGTTTCTAATCCTCATGGATCTCAACTCAGTATAAAATACTGTATTTTGGCTATTTCCCTTTGCCATTCATAGTAAGATTTCAATTAAAGATAGAGAGAATCATTAGGTAAGAAGCAGAACCTATTCTGGTGCTGCAAACGTTGAAGTTACTAACAGTAAACTGATGAGAAAAGCACGGCTGCCACCAAATTGGTTAGTCTATCTGAAACAGAACTTATTTGCAGTGTGTTCTTCATTGACATTTGATAGGAGACCTATATAATCAAAACATGTACTGAAGAAAAATGAAGGGACATAAAAAGAGGCTTTAAAGCAGCTATTTTATGTGCCCCAAAGTGTTTTGGCAACCCAGATTTCAACCTATCCAACGATTTGATTTTGAGTCCCACTTTAACTCCTATAATTTTTTTTTCTGGGAAGGTTTTCTCTTTAATTCCTGATCTGGAAATATTAGCTCCAAATGGAAAGATGAGTGCGTCACACTGTGCCCTGGGAAGGTTTTTGTGATGGCCATCATTCACCTGGCATTAAGCAACCACTTACACTGCTCACATGCAGTAAAAACCTTGTATTTTGTCTCTGCAAGGGAGCTAAACGAGAGCCTTAATCCTCTTCTGCTTTAGTGCAATGGTGGTAGTTATTTATAGAACCTCTCTGGCGATGGGTGGGCATTGCAGATGGCTCTGTCTCACCACAAAGCTAAATTAAGTAATTTGTTTCTGAAGGGGAGGTTTATTTATTGACCTCAATAAAGTTAATCTTGCTTTTGCCTGGAGCTCAACACACAAGTATAATCCAGTGGGTTCATTTCACATACTCTATGATTTTTCCGTCTTTAAATGCCTGGGTTTGTTTCCCTTTATATCCTGTACGTTCTAATATACTTCTCATTTCAGACCCCACCGCTTTCGGCATATCCTCTGGTGTCATTTGCTGTGAGAGTTTCGATTTAGCCGCTCAGCCATAGATACGGGGCGAAGTCAAAAACCTGCGAAAGTCATGGAAATAACCTCGCGGCTGAACTTCTCTCACGAGAGAGCCTGTTGCGTTAAAACAGATCTCCGGCACTGCCCTCTCCTGCTGACCTCTCTGCTGGCTCCCACCCTCACAGGGACACCGGGGTGGCCGAGAGCCCCAGCTGCCCCCTTGTCCCCTGACTTGGGGACATGCTACAAGCGCCAGAAGAGATGCACTACAGCAGGCCTCCCCGCAGAGATCACACCCCACATTTTTGCCATTCTCTTGCTAACAATGGCGGTGTGTGCCTTTGGGTGTTGCTGCCAAACCAAATCACGGTCACGTTTGCTATTGCAAGGCGATATTGTGGCAGCCAGGTTTTCTCCTGCCCTGCCAAGGCAGGGAAATCTGACTTTTCCTATAGCTTCAGGATGCTGACCGACGTCATGGCGTTCATGGCTCTGCCCTGCGTGCTCCCAGGGTTTCTCTTACTGAGCCTGTTATCTCTAGGAAAAGAAAAAATAGAAATTATTCCTGAGGCCCTTCCCAGAACAGCACGATTTCTTATCATACAACATCATCAGCTAAAATCCATAATAGCTAAAGGCAATTAGAGAAGGAAAAGACTCCTACACTCTATTGAAATTCTTCACAGTATGCATCCATTAACTCCAAGCCACAGGTAAATCACCTGGTGGACCGACTGTAATTTTCTTGTATCAAATCTCAGGGAAGTCCGTATGAAGGCATTTCAGGTGAAGTGGATATGCCCTAATGAGCCAGCAGGGCCTCACTGATGGCAGGGGTTTGCACGGTCTTGATGTGACCATGACAGGTTCTCAAGCCAAGATAATGTGGTTCGCAGTTAGTTGGTTCTACAGTGACTATTAAAGTGTATTTCATAGCTCACCAGAGCTACCAGAAGTGCTACCTTCTTCAAGAAAATAAATTTCACTAAAAACTTTACAGAATCACAGAATCACAAAACAGTAGGGGTTGGCAGGGACCTTCGGAGATCATCTAGTCCAACCCCGCTGCCAAAGCAGGTTCACCTACAGCAGGTTGCACAGGAGTGCATCCAGGCAGGTTTTGAATATCTCCAGAGAAGGAGACTCCACAGCCTCTCTGGGCAGCCTGTGCCAGTGCTCTGCCACCCTCAAAGTAAAGAAGCTTTTCCTCATGTTGAGATGGAATTTCCTGTGATCCAGTTTGTTCCCGTTGCCCCTTGTTCTGTCACTGGGCGCCACTGAAAAGGGTCTTTCCCCATCCTCTTGACACCCACCCTTTAGATATTTATAAGCGTAGATAAGATCCCCTCTCAGTCTGCTCTTCTTCAGGCTAAACAGACACAGGTCTCTCCACCTTTCCTTATAACAGAGGTGCTCCATTCCCTTGCTCATCTTTGTAGCCCTCCGCTGGACTCTCTCCAGTAGACTGGACAACCGAGTTGCAGACTAACTGAAGTTGTGAGATGTTCCTATACCATGCAGACACATTAGCCCGTCATCTAGTCTGCTAATGAAATACTGCGGTTATTTAGTGCCTGAAGAAATTAATTTCTACAGGCAATTTTCCAGTCCACATCAACACATATATGTTTTTAATATATTTCTGCTTTTTTTTCCCTCTTTTTCCTTTTGAGGCAGCATTTGTACCAAAGACACTAAATTCTGTAGTCTTGCCTTACATATTGAACTCTTTCTTTTACTTCTGTAATAGTTTGTCAGGTCTTTTGTTCACTATAAGAATTAATTCATGGCCCAATTTAATGTTTAAAGGTGTAGTAAGGAAAATGGACACTTTCTTTTAGCAATACTGTGATTCCTGGATCTAGTTCTTATCTCCTGGGGAAAATGAATCTAGTATTCTCATGGCACCCAACAGCATTTGCAGAAAATTCCATTTTGGCTTATTTTTTGTATTTAATTTGTAAAATAGCAGCGTTACTTTTTAAATGTAGTGGTGATTCTATGACACACTGACCAAAACTAGGACTGGAGAAATTTCAGCCCAGGAATTCTCTGTATTCTCAGTAAGCTCCTTACATCTGCCCAGAAGAGGTATGATCCCCAATCCATTACATTTGTCAAAAAAACAGGAAGTTTCTAGCACACAGAGTAAGATTCATCTGCCCATTGCAAGATGAGAAAAGTTACTTTACGAAGGTGCCTGTTCCTCTCCATTGGCTGTGAAAGGGACTTTTAGCACCTTCCTCAGCCTTAAACAGCTAACTTCTAGAAGACTAAACTAAAGCAGAAAAATCCGTTCCTAAGAGCAGAACAGCTCAGCTCTTCCATGAGCCAAGAGGGATTCCATGTGTGTGCTCACACAGAAACACATGCCTTTTGCATTTTTCTACATTTTAGTTCTGTATTTTACCTGCCACCTTACGCACTTCACAAAACAAACTGCAAAATATTTTTGAGTTGTTGGAAATAAAATTTCTCAATCTTTGGGCTGTCAATGGTAATTGCAGGACTGCGTGTAATACTGTATATAAGAAACATGCACGTTTTTTCAAATTTTAAATGAACCGATCACTGCATTGCTGTGGAAGACACCTGTGTGATCAGATGTGCTTTGGGTGACATACAGCAAACAATCTCCATTGCATCTGTTGTATAAGGTTAATCACTAATCTTTGAGCTAATCCAGGCAGTCTTCATACCTTCACTTACTTTCTAAAGAAAGCGTGTTCTACATGATTCAGTTATAAAATAACTGGAACTATAAATTCAGATGTCATAATTCTTTCAATGTTTTGCTGTGTTAGTGGCTCAATACCACCATACTAGAATGATGTACTACTAGAATTTTATGCTACTTTAATAAATTGTAATTTCAGATCAGTTTCTACTCAAAAATTATTTCTATTATTTCTATATCAAGGGCCATATTTTTTCCAGGTACAGAGATAGTTCCTATTGAGTATGCAGGAGGTTCTTTACATGCCAGAAATGTAATGGGGCCAATGAAAACAGAGAGGGTTTCTGAGTCTACATATTTTATTATATTAAATAGGGTTTTTTTTAAGTTCTGAAGATCACATTTGCTCAAGCTGCAGACCACCCTGACCTCTTATGCAATAGCATAAAGACATTTTTTGCCAGAGGAAAAATGAATCAATGCTCTGTTTCACATATTAATTTTAGTCATGCTCATGCTGCCATATAAAACACTGTGACAATCAACGTCGCTTATGCTGTGATTGTTTAAGTGGAATCCACTTAACACTGCCAGTGATTTTTAGCCATGGTCTAGCTACTGCAGTAAAAATTCCCTGAAAAGTGAAATGTTGCCTTGATCACGTGTAATAACCATATTTTTTTCTTCCAAATTTTGGATACCGATAGAAGTTTACTTGAGCAGAATATGTATATACTTGAAGATTTTTTAGGTTTTGTACTTAACTAGGAGCAGAAGTATGTTGGAAGATGACAAAATATTTCAGAGGAAAACTTAAATACTAGCGTTGGCAATCAGCCTCATATGCTTTTCAGCTGCTTTTTCTAATGACATTCACTACTCAAAATGAACATTAAATACAACCATAGTCTGCAAAATGAGGTAATCCTAACCCCTTTCTTCTGCAAGTCAGCGTGACGTCTGCTGTTGGTTTCAGTGGCCATAAGCAAGAGTCTGGGGAGAGCGGCATTTGCTTGGAGCTTTGGCCACAGAACTGAGGTCTGATGCTCGAAGACTCGTTTTCCTCAACTTTTGTCAGTAAATGAAATTCCTGGATGGGGTATAACAATATGGTGCGTCTGACTTGCAGGAATTATCCAACCCTTCATCCAGTCTGGTCTCTAAGGATTTTGATGGTCCTGCACAATTCTACGAAGGCCATTTTTTTCTCACCATTAAAAACGTTGTGCTTGAACAATAGAAGTACTGCAGCTCAGATGTGGACAGCCTTGAGTGGGACCTGGAACAGGGCAACACAACTCTCTGAGGCTATCTGCTCATTGCTATTTGTTCCGATCCTCATGAGAAGGATTTTGCTGCCGAAAAGGAAAAGCAGGAAGCCAGGCTGTCGGGTAACAGATGTGATTCCCACATTTTCTGAGTACCGAAATACGGATAAGTAGATTGTGCCTGGGAGGCATTAATTAAATCCCTGTGGTAGGTGCCACGGTTTTACCGGGTACTTTGTTCTCTATTTATTTATTTATTTGTTCTAAAGTTCCTAGTTAAGCCTCATACACTTTTTCTACAATCCTCTTGTGCATAATTACATACTAATAGATAATTCCAGAGCAAAATCCTGGTCCCACGGATTTCACTCGCAAAAATTAGGTCAATTGCCTTTATTGTCAGAAAGGCAAGTTAAAACAGTCTGAGCCCTGAGCTTCTGGCCTGCCTTTAGATATGCTTTTAACATCTCAGTATGCATAGTGCTTTTTACATTCACCAGCGTCAAGTAATAACTGAAGGTAAGGCAAGTTTTGCTATTCAGGTGTGAGACCCAAGGGATACCCAGCAATCCCGTGTATACTCAGACCTGCACATCAGGGCTGCCAGAGCGCCCTGTCAGCGGACGCTTGTGGAAGAAAACCTGAGAAAGTGGAGGCAAGAGATAAATTGCAGGATTTTCAATGGGATTTGCACCTTCTTATACTGGATTTGATATCTAATACTTTGTATCCCCACAATAAAAACTTGTTCACACAGGCTTTAGAGGATAAATGAGTTCCCAGAAGTGAAGGAGAGTAACAATACTGGTTATTTAAATGCACTTATGCTCAGTTTTTCTTTAAACACTAGGAAATATGAAACACTGCCAGACAATTCATGTATTCATCAAGTTTTTTACTTATCTGATGATTGCAAGGCTTGAATTTAAAAACAAGGAAAAAAATGCTCAGCATGATCTTTTGTTTTCTTGACAGGCGTTACAGAATGATTTCAAAATATGGCTTCCTGGTAGGAAGTCTACATCAATAATGTATTAGATAAAGAGATGTAGCGCTCTTGATTGTTTCCATGTCTGTTATTTACAGCTGTGATATTTATACATGTACCCCGCTCTCTCTATAACAAACATTGTGAAATGGAACCGTCCTTCTCAAAAGCAAATCAAAATCGTATTAGGTTGTTATGGAAACTCACATACACAATCCCCCTCCCCCTAAACATTAATATGTGCTTTATCTATCTTTCCTCCAAAACCAATATTTACTGGGGACATTAAAAGATTATGTCCCCATAATCCACGACAAACAATTTTCCTGCAAGCCCCCTCTACTGTCAGAGGCACCGTAATCCTTCTTTCACTCTATCAAATATAATCCTACTTCTACATCGGTCACCAAAACACAGCTGCTGCTGCTGCTGCTGCTCGGACGTAACTTCTTTCCTCCACCCGCTCCATGTCTAACACGAAGAAACCTCCCTTCGGCTGTGGCCCAGGTTAACTCTGCAGCCCACGCTCCATATCTATCAGTCGGAGCAGCTCCAAGCAAAACAGCTCAAGGTGCTAACGTGTTTATTTTCGTTTTAATGAAGCGGAGGTAGGTTTCTCTGTCATTACCATCCCAAACTACCTGGTTTGTCCTTGTGCAGAGGAATCCATGTCTTGCTGTACTGTTTGTGTTTTGGATTTTCTTTTCTCGCTATAAATTACAGTAAAGAGTGCATGATTGAAAACATATGCTCTACTGTAATTTAATATGAGGGGTTTGTTGTCATTCACAAACCACTTAAGTCGAATTCACTGTATTAGCAGGTCATCAAAACTCCCCACATTGCATTAACATCCAATATTCAGTTTTCTATCTTGAGTTATTCTTTATTAAACTATGAAGTGAATCACTGCACAGCAGGCACCTTGCCAGGCAAAAAAGTTATTAAATCAAATGAAGGAGACGTAGGTTTGGCTGAAACGCAGTGCTAGTGGTTGTCTCATTTAGGCTCTGATTAGTGGCAAGATTTGTCAGAACACCTGCCCTACCTTCTCCTGTGACTTATGGCCCAAAATGCTCTCAGCTGCTCAGTAAGGATTTGTAAAGACATCTGCTTTTCAAAGATGTCTGGCTTTTTTCTTTTTGGCTTGGGACCACCTGCAAGAGTCCTGTGCAGCATTAAATTTTATGTGCAGAAATGGCACACCTTCAGTGCTGGCAAAAAGAATCAATCAAATATTCCATATCTGACTCAATACATGGCTATAATCAAGGGGTTTCTTATTCTTTAACTGCTACGAATTTTAGATGAGGATCCCACTAGGTGCTCTGCCTGTTAGATTTCCTGCTGCCAAATAAAAATGGCATGGAGTGGTTTTCTTTCTTGGGAAAATTTGATTACATTATCCAGATCTTGACATCATTGAAACAATTTGCTCTAATCAGAACAACAATTTCTGTCCTTATATTGTGTCTGTTTCTTTTGACTTTAGCCATTGCAGGCTGGAAAGTGCCTTATGCTTTACTAGTGGGCCTTGTGAACCAGTCATTCAGTACTGCTGGCACCTATCATGCAGAACAGATGCTAACCGCTTAGAGGGAAACCATGACCTGGGCAACAGTAGACTGACAGATGCAATGTGACAGCAGTAGGAGGATCTCTTTCTGTCCCTCGAAGTCAAAGGAGGTCCATCAGTGAGAAATACATGTTAGGAAAAGGAGCAAAAAGGCACCAGAGGGGTTTCTGAGACTGACAGAGATGCAACCAGGCTATGAAACCCTCTACACCAAGTAGACATGGGAAAACTGCTGCGAAGAGCAGGGAGTGAATGCAGACAAGACTCAGAGGTGATGGAATTAGAGAGAACACAAGTTTTGATGATGGTTGGGGAGAGGTCTGTTCAGTGATGAATGGCCTGAGAAGAGGACTAGGGATTGATTGTTCAGTCTCTCTTCCAGTAGAGCAGCTAAGTGATATCAAGGAAACGTGAAGAGGCAAGCTCAAAACAAACAAAAGGAGTTTTTTCTCACTTGGTGTAGTTAACCATAAACCTCCTTGCTTAAGGACATGGATGTTAAAAGTTTGTCTTGATTCACAGGAAGGCTTGATAGGCTTCTGGAGAGCAGATTATCTGTGTTAAAAAGAATATAAAGAATATAGCTTAGAAAGTATCTGAGTCTGGTTAAAGATCAGACAGTGCTTGGGAAACATATTGCATAGCTCCTCCTGCTCTTACAGTCTTTCTTAGGCATCCACTTTTGGCCAGCATCAGCAACAGGATACTGGATTTATAGGAACCTTTAGTCTGGTCCAGCAGCACCATTGTCATCTTCTGAATATGAACATCATAGATGTTTACCACGGATTTCAAAAAACAAGCAAGAAGCAGACTAATGAAATCTAATTAATCTCAAACAATGGACTCAGAAAAGGTTTGCTTAGTTGAAATGCCGGTCATTTCAGAAAGCAATCGAACTCAATATGGTTGAGTTTAATGAGTTGCCTTCTGAAATCACTTCTGAAATGCCGACTTCTTCGTGAACCATTGAAAAAAATCTACGTCATGCAAGTGATACAAGGCTTATCTTGGCAACTGTGATTGGCTATGACAGGTTGAAAGTTAATTAGAAAGCTTAACTGGATTTGATAAATTTCTGAGTTTCACCAGATGTTAATCCTGATGAAACATTGATGAGTAAACCAAGTCTAGTACCAAGTCACGCAGATGAAAGGACCATTACACCCCGCCACTGCACACGCATTCTCAGCAACCGCCTCTATTTAACAGTCGCATTTCAGGTATTTGTCTCAGGTGCTCATGGATGTTCAGGGGCACTGCAGATTAAACGGAGCTGCCCTCAGTGCTTGTTCCCATCCTCCTCGGGGACCATCACCTGTGACAGGAGAATGAGCCACATTTGCATTCCTGACTAGTGTGACAGCGTGGCATACTCGTATAAAGCTGATACCGGTGTCACACTGCACAGAGCACACCCTGAAGTCACAGAAAGGCGAGGCAAAGATGCTGCTGTACTATCAGAACACTAAACTGCCACCAGACAACACCAGGGAACCTGGGCACTGAAGCTACAGTGGTATCATGGTCCCCACAATTAGCCTCGTGCCATGTTTTGCACAGTCCATTCAGCTCTTTTCAGCAGCTTTCTATGGCCAGAAGGAAAGTGCAGAGTTGTCATGAATGAGCGATGGGCAGAGGACCTTGGGTCACAGTGAGGTAAGGAGAGAGCAGAGCCCCCCCTTACTGTAGAAGGCTGGAGGAGAAGCAGTCCCAACACCTTCCTCTGCATCAGAGATGAAATTCCCCAGAGGGAGGTTGCAGTTGTATGGAGGTTAGCAGGGCTCCCCATCCACAGCCCCCCAAAATCCCACTGGGTCTTTTCTACAAAACCCATTGACGGTTCTGTTATACTTGGCAGTAAGCATGGACCTGTTTGGTATCAGGTGTTGTGACAGAGCCTGATAACCTCACCTGTCACAACTGCAGGTACATTTTGTCACTGATCGTATTTTAGGAAAGAAGCTGAAATGTTCTCCTCCCCCACCCCTTCCCCTTCCTCCTGAATCAGAGATATTGCGCTTGCTTCAAAGGTCATGAAAGAAGACTCAGCCTTTCTGAAAGCTTGACCTTGATTTTTGATAGCTTTAAGGGTCAAGACAGACCCTTTGACACCAATATAGGACTGGAGCCATCTGATGTCCATGCTGCTGCTGGGCTGCCCTGCCTCAAGGCTGTGCAATTCAGGCACTAAATTTTATTTCAATTTCCACTTGGTCTTCAAGATCAGCTGGGAATTGCAATAATTTAGCGCATGTTGGAATGAGAAGGACCACATCTGAAAGGAAGGAATACAATCCCCTTCGCATAGAGATAAAAGAAGCTCTTTTGAGTCACGGTTGTTGTCTTGGAAGCTAGAAATAGAAAGTCATCAGGGTGGGGTTTTGTCCTGTTGTCTTAGGGGAGATTTGCCGAATGATCTGAAATGCTTTTCCTATCTACTTTGGGACTCTGAGCCCCAATTTAGCTAACACTCAGCTAGTCTCAGCATGCGATTCCGTGGATGAAATTTAGGTCTACAACATGACTAATTATTCTAAATCATAAAACACTTCCCTGTCAAAGGCAGTCGCTGCAAAGGCAAAATGGGAGTGATGATATGCAAATTTTTACAAAAAAACACCCTCGATACGACTCGCTTAGACTCAGGCTGTGGCTCTGCTTCTCTCATGAGTTCATCTGGCAGATGAAAGATGCATAAATATCTGGTAAATTCCTCCTGCTCTCACAGTTTGCCTTCTTCAGTGCTGTGACCCCGGCCCATCAGTGCGGTTTACGTGATCCAGGGGGAAATTGGTGTTTTTTCCGGCAAGTTCTCTATATCAAGCAGTCCCCTCTCCCATGCAGTATTTATGAAACGAGTTCCTCTTCACTGACACATTTGAGCAGATTGGGCTGAAATACAGTTTAGATATAACAGCGGAAGTAAGATTTTGCTTGCTTATTTCTCTTTTTTTTTGTCCCCAAGACCCAAAAGTGTACAGTTTGCACAGATTTTATAGAGGGTGTCTCTACAGAAAGGGGTTCAGACACCACCAAATGCCTCTCCGCCCTGCAGAAGTCAGATACTCGAGCAGCTATAGGTTGATGGTGGAGCTGGTTATCTCAGCTCAGTTCCCAGGCATCCAGGCAAGAGCTCCATCAGTTCTGAGCAGGGGCAGAGCAAACCTGCACCCACTGTCCAGACAGACCCACTTTTAGCATTTTTTTTATCAGTCTTCCAAAAACCAGTTTTCCCATTTGCTTAGTACACCCACTTGAGTGCAGTTGCACTCTGGATTTGCACTGTGTATGCTGTTGAGAAAGGAATTCACGCTTCATATGTGCTTTATTCTTGGTCAGTAAAGGATTATTTACATCTAACTGAGGCCTGAAGATAAGACTGTACTCCTATTAATATTTCAGAAATTATCTGGTCTAAATTCAGACACTATAACATTGCAGTCCAAACTGGTCAATAAAGAGCTTTCATATTCTGCAAAAAAAAAAAAAAAAAGTCAAAATAAATTTCTTTTTCCCAAACTAAAACTAAGGATTTTCAGCAATTCACAAGAAAATCCAGAGAAAAAGAGAGAAGTACACAGCAAAACCAGCCAATGTACTTTTTAAAGATAGTCCTTGAACATAACCTGTGAATGTCACCAATAAAGGCTGTAACCTCAGGGTTATTCTGGGGTTGAATGTGGAAGGTAAATTCCTTACCTATGGTTTGGACCTTAAAAGTTTCTCTGATGACTTTTTCTTCAGTTATTTTTTTTAACAAACCAAACTTTTTCAAGGCTTCTGTGAAGACAAAGCAATTCATAGATGCTACAGGGTAGAAAAGGAGGTGTGGAGAATATCAGGAACCCAGAGAAGATGCAGAGCCAGAACTGTGGGACACCAGGTTACCAGGTGGCTACTGTCACCTGCTTTATCAGGTCACCAAGCATATATATCGCTAGCTTGCATTTTAGATAGTTCCAGTCTGGCAGGTTCAGTAACTTTATTTGATTTTGCATTTACTTTAAATCAGATTCACCATTTTTTTCTGTCTTTTGAAAGACTGCTGTAATTACTGCCTTGTTTTCATGGAATCACGGAATCTTTGGAGTTGGAAGGGACCTCTAGAGATCATCTAGTCCAACTCCCCTGCCAAAGCAGGATTGCCCAGAGCACATTACTCAGGACTGCATCCAGGCGGGGCTTGAAAACCTCCAGAGAAGGGGACTCCACAACCTCCCTGGGCAGCCTGTGCCAGTGCTCTGTCACCCTCACCGTAAAGAACTGTTTCCGTGTATTTGAACGGAACTTCCTGTGTTCTAACTTGGGCCCATTGCCCCTCGTCCTGTTACTTGGAACCATTGAAAAGAGCCTGGCTCCATCCTCCTTCAACCCACTCTTTAGATACTTGTACGCCATAATAAGGTCTCCCCTCAGCCTTCTCTTCTCCAGGCTAAAGAGTCCCAGCTCTCTCAGCCTTTCCTCATAAGGGAGATGCTCCAAGCCCTTAATCATCTTAGTTGCCCTTCGCTGGACTCGCTCCAGCAGTTCCCTGTTGCTCTTGAACTGGGGAGCCCAAAACTGGACACAGTATTCCAGTTGTGGCCTCACCAGTGCAGAGTAGAGGGGGAGAATGACCTCCCTCGACCTACTGGCCACACTCTTCCCTATGCAGCCCAGGATTCCATTGGCCTTTTTGGCGACATGGGCACATTGCTGGCTCATGGATAATTTGCTGTCTACCAGGACCCCCAGATTCTTCTCCTCAGAACTACTTCCCAGCAGGTCCACCCCTAACCTATACTGGTGCTTTGCATTCTTCCTCTCCAGGTGCAGGACCTTGCACTTGCTTTTGTTGAACCCCATTAGGTTCTTCTCTGCCCAGCTCTCCAGCCTTCCATGTTACGCTGGATGGCAGCACGGCCCTCTGGAGTGCAGCCACCCCACCCAGTTTGGTATCATCAGCAAACTTGCTGAGGATACACTCTGTCTCCTCATCCAGGTCACTAATGAATATGTTGAACAAAATTGGACCGAGTATTGACCCCTGGGGGACACCGCTGGTTACAGGCCTCCAACTAGACTCTGTGCTGCTGATCACAACCCTCTGAGTTCTGTCACACAGCCAACTCTCAATCCACCTCGCTGTCACCTCATCTAGCCCATACTTCCTCAGCTTCCTAATGAGGATGTCATGGGAGACAGTGTCAAAAGCCTTGCTAAAGTAAGATAGATGACATCCATGACTCTCCCCTCATCCAGCCAACCAGTTATAACATCATAGAAGGCTAGGTTTAGAAGGTTTTCCCATCAGAAGTGTCTGCATTTCAGCATTCAATACACTGCAGTCTAGAAGTAAATCTCACCAATATATATGCAATTTCTGATATTATCCACGCACAACAGAATTTAAAGTTATTCATATGAAAAAAGTATAGTATTGCTAATCTAGGATGTTTTTTTATTATCGGATATATTCATAACGTGTATGTAATACTGTGAAAATTGCTCCATTTCAATTCCACCCAAAGATCACTAGATGGCACTAAGAGCCCCAGAAATTCTTGGTTACAGGCTGCAGTTATTAAACCAAATGCCTTAGGCTTCATCGTGTCAATGTTTCATTAAGATTTATAAGAATCTTTTACCGAAAGCACAGCAGTTTTGAACACCCGTTTATCATACCGTGTCACATCTGCACTTCTGATGGATACTGATTTCTAATTTTCTCAAACATCAATATAGAAAATAAATAATTCATATGTTGAAAGGATATGTATCATCCTTGCACTTACAGAAAGCTGGCTCTAGTTTTCTTTGATTATAAGCTTGTTTTATAATTGTGGTATGTGATAACATGGTAGTTTGATTAATAGAATAAACAGAGATGGGATCTAACTTAAGTAGAAGCAAAGAAAATGCTGAGCACAGATCTAAATGGTATCTTTCAAATGTATCCCTGTACTCAGTGTGCCATCTGCCAAGGGCCCAGCGAGGGGACTCTGATCAGAATCCAGGTCCAGCGTGGATCCACATCCATCCATCCACATGCAGTCACCAAAGGAGATGATGTGACCTTGGACAATTTTATCTGAATCTCTCCATAGTTGCAGAGTTCAGATAAGCTGAAACGAAGACACAGGCTCCTTTTCATCATCTTCTCATTTTCCCAAGCCAGAAATTCACTCATTTTTTTGCTCATCTCTAGCAAATTACTCCCCGGGATTTTGTTGACTTGATCTATGCAATTCATGCTGGCTTTTTCTCCGTTAAATAGTAAGAAACGCCAACTATCGAGGGAAAGTTTCACAAAACAGCTAGGGGCTAGTGTAAATAAAAGATGTTGGCCGACATTTGTCAATACTCAGTTTTTAAATTATTTTTTGAAAGATCATTTAGTGTGCAGAGAAACTTGTGAGTAACTAACAGGTGTGTCTGAGGAATATTCTGGCAGTTTAAACAGTCATAGGACGTCAGACCAGGAAAAAAAATTCCCTTCAGCCAGATCTTGCAAGGAATGTTTGTTCCTCTACATGATGGAAACATGAAGCGTTTCCTGAGATCCTCACAAACTCCTTGATGTTCTCGTAGCCTTGGTCTCTTCTGCTCCATTCCTGTGTATTTTTTATGCTTCTGGCTAATTATACGCAAATACTCGAAATTTGCTTGTTGTAGGAAGCGTTGTGCAGTTTTTGGTGCACTGCAGGTGTGTTGGTCAGGTTTTCCTGCCCTTTCTGAGCCTACCGTGATTGTCTGGGGACCTTTATGATTGCTGCCATTGAATGATTACCTGCAATTTCAAGGTAAAAGCTTTGAAGGTTCCTTTTAAGCCTCTGCTCCTGCTTTCACTCACTATAGATAATAAAAAATTATTATACTGCAACACTAAGAGCTGTTGTTGATAATAATAATTTCTCCCTCACAAATGACACAAAACTCTCTTTTGCTAAAAACTCGCTATCCCCACATCTCCCAAACTGGGATGACTAAAACATGACTCAAAGATCACCAGAACATCTTGACTGTGATGAGGGGAGAGATATAAAATTCCTAACGTAGGATTTCTTACTTTGAAAAAAAGTCACGTTATTTAAAAAGCAGCATCTTTATCATTAGTTTATACATCTTGGCTTTGTTCCCAGTGGGTGTAAATGTGAAAGAGCACATCATGTTGATGCTCCAGTGGTGTCACTGAGCTTAGAGTCCCCTTTCCTGTGGGCGGAATCAGACCCATTGGGCCACCAGCTGCCGAGCAGCCTCAGAAACCTCACTCGTAGGCTCCTGAGGGGACAGAAGGGGTTGTGAGCAGAAGTGAGAGGATGAGATACGTTAATAAGGATTTCAACTTATACCCTCCAAGAAAACGATTACCCATAGAAAAAACCCTGATTCCAAAGTAGAGTTTTTGGTGGAAAAGTTAACTTTAACCAAACCTCCTACCAGGTGTCTAGTAGAAACTATATAAATTATTTATATTTATTGTAGGAAAGTAATTAGCGTTACTGAAGTGAGAAAGTGACTTTGTGCCGGAAGGCGCTGCTGACTATTATAGACCTACTACAGCAAGTCTCACACTAAGCCGTGAATACGACAGTGTCTATGGAGCTTTTAGTCTCTCTGAATCATGAAGGGCACGTTTTGGAGTGTGGAGTGCAAAGGAGATAATTCTCAGCACTTTGGATAAATGACACTTACTTCCCTCTAGCCACAGAGCATGAATTAATCAGTCCTTTCTCTGTTGTATCGTTCCTACAGAGGGAATTACAGACAAGTCCTTTAAGTTTAAATTCAGTTCATGATAAGTAGAGCTACAATACCTACTAAATATACAGCCACATACATAATTGCAAGCATCACATTATTGGTGACAAGCGAAGCATTCATAAAATGAGAACGACCCGTTTACACGTTACTCTCACGTGACTTTAACATCTGCAAGAGGAAAAAGAAAAAAAGAAAATTTAGAGTTCCCACGAGGCAAAGTAATCACAAGGAAAAGTCCTAAAATGTAATTTCACTACTTGCCCGGTAACATGCCAAACACCTGCCGGCTCCACAATGCTGGCTCCTGCAGGAGCTGAGTCAATTTGGCATTCTGAAGTGCTCAGCATGTTTCAGGACAGCACCTTGCTGAGCCTGATACTCCATATGAATAGCCAAAATCACCAGTGATTGCAATCTCTGAAGGGAAATATTGCCTTCCATTGTATCTAGATCTTATCACCTAAAGAGGGTGTAATTTGAAAAGATGCGAGTGGATGTAATCAGCTTGGAATGTGCATTGAGCAATGCTAGAACCAGACTTGCTGCACCGACCTTTAGTTAAATTTCTCTACTGAAGCCATAAAAACCATCTGCATTAAAAGAAAATTATTTGTGCAATCATAGGAAGATAGTGAATCTTAAGGTTTCTTTTGGGAAAGCATTTCCCTGTCAGCCTTTCTCTCCCATAATTAAACTTTTGTGCGAACATTCAAAGCAACTTCTATTAGTGAGCTTATATTAGTAACCAAAAAGCACCACAGACACAAACCAGACATGAAACAAAAAGATTTTCCCAGATACTGTGAGCTATTGTTTCTGTGTCTCTTCTCCTTGTATAATTCTTAAAACCTTCTCATAGCTTTTGCTAGAAAGTTGAGATTCCAGGCTTACCCTCAAAGTTGGAGGCTCCTGCTCTTATCAGGAAAAGATTAGCAAATACTTATTTGAAACTTACCATTTTTGTTACAAGCCACAAATATTGCACACACAGGCAAAGCCTGACCAGATTATTTTGGAGGACTGTAGTAGTCCTGTCACAGGTTAGCTAATGAAACTTTAGGAAATTTCTCATTCTCCATGGATCCCTGCTCCCAGTCTCCATATACAACCCAGCTAATCCCTACGACCCATGTGCTATTTATAACTGTACACTTTGTTACTGATCCAAATACAATACCATTACCACCATGCTACGGAATAGCAGCTATGCCCAACAGCATTTTATTTGTACTTTTCCATAACAAAGGTTTGTTCTGTTCATTAAGAAATTCTCTTCAGGTAGAATTTGGTGGAACTTTTCCCACTACCTTCAGCCAGACCAAGATACTATCCAGTATATTTTGTTTCCCTGCATATTTTAGCAAAACTTTTGGTGCATTCATTGTTCCACTGAAATGATAAAATTCCATGTGATTTCTTCAGGGACAGGACATTAGCACACATGTTTGTTTATTTTGTATATAGTAGACTTTTACCCCAGGACCAGATTTGCATAGATGACATCAGCCAATAAGCACAGGCATCTGTTTCTTTTCTTGGTTGATGCTGAGACTTCTTCTTATTTTTTTTTTATCTGCTCATATCTTTGTATTTGGACATTTGTATCAGTCGGAATGCTATGTGCAGCCCTGAGAAACAGTACTTTCTACTTCTGTACCAGCTGGTTCTCCCACTCAAAAAATGAGCAGCATATGCGTCCCTCTCTTCCTCTCCTGTTTTTACACGACTAAACAAGCCTGAATTTTTCATAATAAACAGAAGCATTTAAAAAATTACCATAACCTTGTGTATTATTATGCGAGCCTAGCAGTAAGAGCTTCCTTCAGGCTTAATCAATTGCCTCAATGCAAGGGAGCAGTCTACGATCTGCAGAAATGAGCTCAGTGAATGGGTAGCCATCTGGGCTAATCCTTAAAAAACCTCCCATCCTTCTGAAATTTAGATGCCTTAATCAGGGCACGACTAAAGAGCTTTAGCCTGTCCTAGCTTCATAACCGCCTTCTAGGGCCATGACTGGAAAGAAGATGCTGTTGTCTTGTCTGTGAACAGATTCCTACTCCCTCCTGGCTCCTCAAATTCACAGCTCATGGTTTGGACTGTACTTGTTAGAAACTGCCAGATCCAGCAGCCCATTCGAGGCGAGGTTGCCACAGCTTCATGGCCCCGGGTCCAGCCAGCAGTGAGGCTGAGCACGTACACCCAACAGGCGCACCCACATGCACACAATACAGATACACATATATGCATAGATATATCTACACATATACATAGCTAACCACACGGACAGACAACACAGCACTTACACAAAAGGCCTGATCCTGTTCCCCTCTCTGGCTGATCAGCATGAAAGCCCATTAGTGGAAAATATGTAAATATATACATATGCATATGACCCGGAGCTGCCCCTGCATCCCAGTCTCCCCTGCTACCGGCACTGGGACATAGGCACCGCTGGGCTGCCACGCCAATCTGGTGGCTGGTACACTAACCTGCACACACATGTGGATGCACACACACACATATTCACACGCCCCCCCCCCAGCACACCCACCCCCCGTGGGGATCAGGCACAGGGCATTGCCAGACACAACAACCTGTTTACGCATTTTATCCCCTTTCCCCTCTATTTTTCCACACTTGTTCCTCCTCAAACGACCTTGACGCCTCCCTTTGCTCCACCCTCCCTAAACATCTCTTACATGCCCCAAATGCTGTTCCCAGCATACCATAATGGATCCTATACCCTTGGGGGCAGGAACTCCCCCCCCTCAGTCTGTAAGGCGTCCAGGGAGAGCCTCCCAGCCAGCGGGGCTGATCACTTCCCTGTGTAGCCCAGAGGGTCCGTGTGCATTTTCCTTACATTTTCCTCCTACTCCTTCATGTTCACTGAGATTAGCCTTAAATCACATAACCTAAAAGTCCCACTTTGAACGCAAATCACTACTCACTAGGCTAAAGTGAGGATCGATCAGTGGTCTTGCTCTTAGGCGAGTCTTAGGTGAGACCCAAGAGAAACCTGGGTCTTCTGGCAGCATGGTGAGGCCAGATAACACATCCACCTAACAACAGAGCGCCTGGGTTTAAATCCTGTGGTGCCATCAGACCTTTACAGGTAAGCACAACAGTCTCTGCTCTCATTAATGCTTCGTGTATGGGTTAGAGCACAAACCAGAGGACAGGTCTCCTTCCAGGTGCCTGAATCGTCACATCACTGACTCATTCTCACAATCCACATCTGTCCCCACCCACTGCTGTGATGAACCCACAGTCTCCAGCTCAACATGAAACTGGATCCAAATTCTTTCTTCTTGAATGCTAATCCTCAAACATCTGCACAAAAAGCAGAAAAGCAGCACTGCCAGCACGTTCTCCAGCCATGTCTTTGGGAGAGGTCTATCTAGTCTTTCTAACATAAATGCCTAGTGGGCTGAGTTCCCATCTGAGAAACACCACTTTACGAATCTTTATGTGAACTATAATGTGAAATAGTGGCTGAGCTTTTGTAGATGCCAAAACTTACAAAGAAAAAAAATAAATACCTGGGCAATACTTTACACTGGAAACAGGAATACCTGTGGACTTAAAGCATCTTGAGGGTAGATGGCAATTTTTTAATAGCTGGATTTTGGGTGTATACCTACAATGGAAATTTGGAGCAAAGTGACTGAGACAGCCTACCCTTCTGTACCTGTAAAGCCTATCTGGCATCTACGTTTATTGTGGGTCTGCCTTGTAATCCTGATGGGTTGTCTGGACCTTATCTTTGCAGCCTAAATATAGGCTCCCAAGCACGTGCAGAAATGCCCTACTGGGAGCTGCCAGGCCTGTGAGCTTTCACACCCCCAGTCCAGCACATGTGCAGACACGTCTCCAGAGAGCGCAGATAAAAGCCTGTGCACCCGGCATCCGTTCCAAGAGACAGCCACAGCTTCAGACAGTGAGTCATGCAGTGAGTCACCACCTGAACAGGAACATCACCTGTGTTGCTAGAATTTCAGCATAAGAAATATTTTTTAAAATATTTTTGAAATATTTTTTGGTTTTCTTTACTACGAGAGAAATACATTCAACGCTTCCAACTTTAGTTTTGCAATCTCATGGAGTAGCCCGCTCTAAATTGTGTCATTTCCTTAGCATAAAATATAAGAAGACTAGTCTTTTCCTTCCCGGTTGATTTACAGATGTGCTTTTTTGGGCTGTGGGGTTAACAAGCATGTGAAGAAAATAAATTTTATTTTGGATAGCAAATCAATATTTCTGTCACCAAAAGAAAAATTCCTGGGAGTCTCCTTGGAAAGACTAAATGATCCTAGAAGTTCTACTCCAATAGACTGACATTAAAAAAAATCCCCAACTAATGTGAGCACACTAACGGTTTATGTTATTTCTCCTAGCCCAGGTTCCCAGGGCTTTTTGCAGCCATTATTCAATAAAAGCGCCTTCACAGCCTTGTGAGAAAGACAAACATTACTTTCCCCACCTTCTGTATAAATAAACAAGCTCAAGCATGGTTAAATGACACCAGGTAACACAGGAAAGCTTCAATCCTAATGACTGCAGTATCTGCTCCACTGGAAGAAAAGGTTGATATCAGAAAATCCCAATGCTGTTTTGTAGTCAAAATGTATGAAATGACCTGTCTGTGGATTCCTCATTAACATACAGAACTATCTTTTCTTCTACAGACAGCAAACCTATGCAATTAACCTGAGGTTCATTTATCGTGCATTTTTAGGAAACAGAAGGCAGAGAAGATGAACTTTCCTCTTTCCCATTAACCAAGCTGTCCTAAGGAAGACACGACGGGCAGTGTCACAGCCATGCCTAAGCACTCTGCACTAAGAAACAAGATTATTTCACCTGCAGTTTAACAAGCTACTGGTAATTGATTGGAGGTTCTCACTGCAAATGTGATGTAGAATGTGTCAGCTCAGACTTCAGGGTAGGTGACTAAGAGAAAAAATGTTTTCCCTGGCATTTGCAGGAGAAGGAGCAAGCACCTTGGCAGTCACCTGCCTCGGCTGACATGCAGTAACTTATTAAGGCTCAGAAACCCACTAGTGTGCCTGAACAATTAGAGACAGAACAACTTATCACCCCAATTAAAATGCAGCTCTGGCAGCTGCCCTTCAGGCGTAATGGCATGTGCAACGCTGGCTCAATTCTGTTTCATACGGGATGGAGAGTGATTATGCAGAGTCATGAGTTCGCTTTATAGACGAAGGAATAATATTAATGATGGAGCTCTTGGAAACAGGGAAGCATGTGCAAAGCTTTCCTTGTAAGATAGGAGATTATACTGTCAGTGCTGAATAAAAGCTTGTTATGTACTAAAAGGGATTATTTTTAGTGAGCATTTTTTACGTCTGTCTTCTGCTACGATAAAGCCCTGCAAGAACCTACATCACATTTATTTTGTAATTGTGTTTTTCTTCAGAAAATAAGCACTGGCATCGGGTTGGCAGCAGGTGGGTCATGTCTGTTCCACCCTATTTTGGGACTGTTTCGAGGCAGAGGGGAACGGGCAGCGGGACAGGGTGTAGGGCTGCCGGGGAGGAAAGGGAGAAGGAAGCAGCGTCACAGCCTGGGGGCCACCTTGCCGGGACAGAGCCATGGGAAACCAGGCCACCTATTGCTCCTGCTACTGTCAGCGGGAGGACAGGGGACAAATGGCTCTGCCACAGGCTGTTATCACCCCTCTGTCCCTCCATACCCCCCCGAGATGTTGCAGGGGGGGTTCCCTGGGCTCTTCCCTCAGCTATCCATCCCACCCTCTGACCTTCTGCACCTTCTTTGTGGAAGAAATGGCCAATTCGCTCTGGGGCAGCAAAATTCAGCTTACTTTCATTGCAGAGGAGCCCCAGTTGAATGTACATGATTCTCCATGCACTGGTCTCTCTTCTCAGCTGCTGTGCCTGTGTTACGCTGGTTCACAAACATTCCCACACTGAACTGGTCATCAGGATGAAAGAGTGCTTCAGTCTCCCCTGCATTTAGCTTTGATTTCTAAAAAGTGAAAGAAACTTTATTTTGGAGCATGCTATAAATACGTACCTAATAAACCAGAGGGCAAAGGCAAACACTACAGTGAAGGAGAAATCACAACTCCATTTCCTGTTCTTTCTCCTGTATAAACCTACAGAAATTGTCCTATGTAAGCGGGAGGAGATCATGCAGCTTTGGGGAAGCAGAACACGCTGAGGAATTGCAACCTTACAACTGAAAGCCAATTTTGAAGTAATCTTATGCTGCATAGCACCACCAAGGGCTACAAAGCTGGTGAGGGGTCTAGAGCACAAGTCTTATGAGAAATGACTGAGGGAACTGGGGTTGTTTAGCCTGAAGAAGAGGAGGCTGAGGGTAGACCTTATCACTCTCTATAACTGCCTGACAGGAGGTTGTAGAGAGGTGGGGGCTGACCTCTTCTCCCTGGTGACAAGCGATAGGACAAGAGGAAATGGGTTCAAGTTACATCAGACGAGGTTTAGATTAGATATTAGGAAATTTTTTTTCACTGAAAGGGTTATTAAACTTTGGAATAGGCTGCCCAGGGAGGTGGTGGATTCGCCATCCCTGGAGGTGTTTAAAAACGGGTAGATGTGGTACTTGGAAACATGGTTTAGAAGTGGTTTTGTCAGGGCTGGTTAATGGTTGGACTTGATGATCTTAAAGGTCCCCTCCAACCTCAGCAATTCTATGATTCTATGAGAAGGTATATCATTAGCACTCACAAGCAAAATGCAAGTGAACATCCTGTAATGGATCTCAGGAGCACCCTTGAACTAGAAGCATGAAGAAGCAGATGAGACACTGAAATGCACTCTGAATTTAAAGGGACACTTTTAAGATCACCTCTATTCATGGCTAATATTGTGTGGACAATTCAAAGGAAAATAGCCCAAAGAAATGTCTCATATGTGGAAATAAGCAAAAAAAAACAGCCCTAGAAACAAGGAAAGAATAGTCCTGTGAAGGCAGTCACCTTCTGTTTCAAAATCTCCGCTTCTCCCAGGACTTCCTGCATTGTCACCGAATATAATGGCAGTACAGCTGTGCCTGCTTTTCCTTGCATAAGGAGCTATTTTTAATTCAGACTGGGGGCAGCAAAACCAGTGGCAGCCTAAGAATGTTTCCCAATGAAAGGGGAAGCCCAAACATCAAGTACCACAGCATTTGACTTATACAAATCCAGAGATCAACCTCTCTTGACAGTAATCAAGAGTCTTCAACAAGGTCGTACTGCCTAAAATGGCAGGATGTCAGGGTATTCTTTGCAAATAAAATATCTGCGGATTTTTGGGGGGTTGCCTCTCTGTGGATGGTCTGTGATACGAATTTCACCCTGGTAGCTGCAGTCGTGCCGACCACAATTATTCCTTCTCCCTATTTGCAGGTAGTTTTTTGTCCAGCACCCACTTGCGCGGTGTGAAGGGCAGCAAAGAATACTTTGTGTGTGCAGATCAGGCTGTGCGCAGGCCAGGATCTTCTGGGTGGTGCGTAGATCTTGTCAACAGTTTTCAAAAGGACATTCAGTCAGAGCAAGCAATTGCCAAGAATAGGGAATAATTAGTATGTCAGCCAGACCACTCTGGAAAAGCAGGTTTCCAAAACAAATCTGGCCTGATTTGCAGCATTAGGACATGGCTTTGCCCTAAGCAATGTTTGGAGCAGCCAGTCGACTCCTTCTGGAAAATGTTTGAGACAGCCTTCTTCCCTGGGAAGAGACAAAAAAGGTGATGCCACACTCAGCTCTTCCTCCCTGCATGGCAGCCACATTCTCAGGTCTCTGTTTGCCCACAAGACACAGAGATGCTTTGTCTGGGAAGTGTCACCATAAAAAGCCAGATAGATTAGCTCACAGCTTTGCCACCACTAGTCTCATGGCAGCTGGCAGAGACTATTATTTGTTTCCATCTCAGAAATACCTATTCAGAAAGGTGTCTCCTTGCCTTCACGCACACACTCACATAAATTCAGTGAGAGGGCAATTGCTCAGACCTTCAGAAGGTGTTTCCAGCTGGGCACTCCATACAGCTCCCTTTGTGCTCTGCCCTGGAAGGACTGACCGAGGCATCCAGTCTCTATTAGCCGGTTAAATGAGTTTGCAACACATTACAACAGTGGATTCATTTTGTTCTGACTTTTGCCGCAACTCTCTCATGATCAAGTAAGTAATCAAGCCTGTCTGTCTGTCCTAGATACAGTTCTGTCTGGATACAGCCCGATACTCCCCTCCGACACGCACCCTTTGACGCAATGCAGAGATTTATTACTGTGAAAACATCTTTTCTGAAATTGAATCTCTTTGAGTACTGAGAGCCAAATTTTCCAAAGGGAAGGCAAATGAGAACATTTTAGCAGGTAATAAATGGATGATCAAGCTCATGTTTTTTCTCAGAAGGGATCCTTGGCTTGTGGTCGAATGATTCTGGATACTAATCTGCTAAAAATAATGTGGTGTCTCGCATTCCAATGACAGGATTGTTGTTGTATAGATAATACTTCAGGCTGCATGAGAGAATGTGGTTTAGTAGGTCATGCCCTTGAGGGATTTTTTTAACGGGAAATAACTTTTATAAAACCAAGAATGAGTTAGTAAGATACTAATTCCTCACGCTCTTCTGCAGTGAGAACACCCAAAGGCACACTGACATCGACTGGTAATTTTTTATTCTGTGAACATAATTTTGCATCACGCTTTAGCCTAAATTAGTTCACAGCATCTTCTTACACTTCATATTTTTTTAGGCATTAGCTGTGTGATTAACTCTAGCGTTCCATGTGAGATAATGTGCCTCATGCCGTAGGTCTCCACTGCAGCATCTAGACTCTGTAGGAGTATACTGATGACCAGTGACATGCTGTGAATCAACTGGTTCCACTGCAGAAAAGAGCATGTTTGTGATAGTCCCAGAAGTGCCACACATGAGAATGACCCGACTGAAAATGACAAAAGCACCATTAGCCCTGAAGGCTGAAGCTCACAGATGGAGAGAGCTCTCCGATGCCATCTACAGAGGACGCACAGGAGGGAATGAAACGGGCAGGCAGCTTCTGCATGATTTCAGGCCAGGCCAAGCAGCGTGGGGTTAGGCCAGAAATCCTTTGAATTTCTGGTGTAAAGCTAGTGAGCCCTCTTGTCTGACGCAGTGTGGTCCGACTGGCAACAGGTAGTCAAACTTGGCATACAGGACACTTCCATCTGGTCTCTTCCCTGGAGGAGATGGGATAGCTGTTCAAGTATGAATGACACTTGAAGAGACAATTGCCTCCTCCAGAGGCTGTGAATGAGCTGCCACAGCAGCAGGGTCAGGGGACAGACCTTCCAGCCATTGCTGCTTTCTCCTACTGCCCCCTCTCTGTTTACAGCAACAGCAGATCCCCCTGAAACAGCTGATACTGCTCTTGATGGCAAGGAGTTGAGGTACCAAGAGCTTCCAGGAGGTGAGAGTGGCCAGTGGAAAAAGAAGAGAAGGATGCCAAAAAATGGTGAGTCTTTAAAACACCCCGGTGAACACACCACCTTACCCAAACTCTCAGTGCAGGGATGTGGGCCAGGGTAAGGTTTGAAATGTCTTCTCAAGCAGAAGGATATCTCTGGTGCTCAGACATTTCTCAAGCATCTTCATAGAGCTGAATCCCAGGCTTTGGTCTGAAGACTTGCTCTCTCCTTTGTTTGGACTCCACTGGCAAGAAACCATCCCGGCTACGAAGCACCGTCCTACCTCAGCCAGGCATTGCCTGGAGAAACAGACAACAGAAACTGGGAGACCACCACCCCTAGAGCTACTGGGATAGATAAGAGAGTCTTTAGATTGAGCAGAGGGAGCACAGAGGCAGTATGACATGGACAGGTAAACGGTGAGGCAGAAACGCCGTGACTGCTGCTGGCAACACTGCAGCTACAGGGGCAGCACCAAGGCAGGAGCATCTCTAAGGCTCCTTTACAGAAAGCAGCTGGAAATGGGTCTGCCTTAAAAAAAGCCCTGGGCCCAGAAACTTCACTAACCACTGTCAGCCATCCAAGGGCAAAAGGAAGTAAAACTCAAAGGAACCCTCACTGGCAGGACTGTGTAATTAACTACCCACGTATGCTAACTGTTCAATTCTTCCTGAGCTTTCCTCAGGTAATGAAGGTTTTACTATTTCCTTAGTAAAGCATTCAGTGCTTGACAGTGATAATGTGCTTTCCATTAAACCTGGTGAGGGAGGCATTTGGCTTTCTCAGGTTTCAGGGTGAAGCTTGGCTTAGTTTTGGTTTATAAATTTACTGAGGCTTTGAATCCTGCCCCTCACTTCTGGGTTTCAAAGTCTAAGGCTGCTTCAGAATAACATGTGATAATGACATTTAGTGGCAAAAAAAAAAAAAAAAGCTACTCATATCCTTCAGCCCTTGTGTTGTCCACACTCCTGGTTTTAGTTTATCAGATTAGTCAGTGGGCCATAAAATGAGGGACAGAATGGCCTTGTTCATACACTCCCAAGCAATAAGCAAACCTATCCCTCTCTAGGTAATTCCTGTAAGGGTGTTTCATTTGACTTATTGACACCACAGGGACATGGGAAACATGAAAGACTCACTTTCTATGTTTCTCAGGATTATGGCTGAAGAACAATTATGGCTGGAGAGCTGTTTTTCCTAGCATTATGTGTGGTCAATGCATCTGGCCGTTTCATAAATCCTTTTAGGGAACATTCCAGCATTTGTGGAAAAAAATGTCAGGTTCGAGTGTTTATTTTCCAAAGAGATCACGTACTGCTGTTCTTTCATAATGACTATTTCTATTGTACCAGATGACTGATGGAGCATTAATCAGCTTATCTGATGGTCTCTGTGTGCTAGAGCGACATTTTCTCACGCTATTGCTATTGATCCGTTACCATCCCATTAGCTGACAGAATTGACTTATGGAGCACTTTAGACACAGGAAAAGCAGTTACTACACAAAAGTGCCCTCTATTTTTATTAATACATGGGAGCTAAATTCTCAAGGGTTGGCTTTACACCACTGATATACAAGAAACTGTAACCCGTCTGCCAATTGGCCTTGTAGGTATGTGATACATCTGCATCTCCCCGTTAGAGTTAGTGAATTAGTGCTGAAATACAATGTCCATTGCTGGTAATAATGTCTCTGTGCTGAATACGAACAGATCAATTTTCTATAGGATTATGAAGAGATAACAAGGAACTTAAGTACAGTATATTCTAATTTTAACAATATTTACAGTTCGCAGAAAGGCACTTTCATTATTGACATCAAGTGCCTCTGTCCACTGTCAGTTCCTGCTCCAGTAATCACAAGGATAAAGATGATCTAATGAAGATTTGCTTTTACACAGACTATTTTGGAAAGAAAAAAAAAACAAAACCAAAAACCAGGAAGGAAAAAAAGAAATGTAGAGCCTCAGAGATTTTCCAAATGCTACTTTTGGTTTCAGTTGACACAGAGCTCAGCTTCTATTTTACTCTCACATCTGGAACCTGAACATACGCTCACTGAAGACAGATGAAGAACTTCCAGTGATGACCCAGGAGGATCAATTGCCATAGCTCACGTTTTGACAGCAAGGACCTAACTAAACACCAGGTCTTTCATAGGCAGGACTGGCTTTGGGAAGAGGTGAAGTAGATAATCGCAGAAAAGTCTATGCTGGCTCAGCAGCTGTGGCAAAGTGGCTCTTACGTGTCCCCGTTTTTTCTGGCTGGTTCAGAGGGTAGACACCAAAGAAAGCTCCACAGCCCCAGTAGTACCCAGCTATCTGCTGCTGCCTGCACCCCTGCCCCGTCCCTGCCTCTGCACCTTGTGGGGAGAGCAGCCACCCTACCGGGAGGCTTCCCAAGCACGGGGGTGAGAGCAAAGAGGAAACCCGGGGATTGGAAGCACTGCCTTGTCTCACCTTTTCCCTGCTCAGTGGCATGGCGTCGCCGAGTAGGGCTGGGCACAGGAGATGGGAGGGAAAGAGGGGCAGGCACTTAGAATCATAGAATCATTATGGCTGGAAAAGACCTTTAAGATTATCAAGTCCAACCCTTATCTGACTCTACCAGGCCCCCTTGTAAACCGTGTCCCTGAGCACCATATCTAGGCGGCTTTTAAATACATCCAAGGATGGCGATTCAACCACCTCCCTGGGCAGCCTGTTCCAATGTTCGATAACCCTTTCTGTGAGGAAATTTTTCCTTATATCCATCTTAAACCTCCCCTGGTGCAACTTGACACCATTTCCTCTTGTCCTATCGGTTGTAACTTGTGAGAAGAGACCAGCACCCACCTCTCCACAACCTCCTTTCAGGTATGCCGCATCCAGGCATGGAGGTAGCAGATCCATGATTGCTCCTGCTGAGAAGGGGATTTGCTCAGCCTCAGGGCTCCAAGCTGGTCATGGAAAATGACACTTTAGTGAGCAGCTTTGCCGCTGCCGTGAAACTGATTTTTTTATGACCCAGTATGAGCTCAAAATAATATATTTGATCTTCTTCCAGTGTGGGGCACAAAAGATGCATTTGCCTGCATCGCTGAGGTCACTGAGCCTACGTCACTCGCTGGGGCTGGAACGGATGGAACAGCTTTGTGCGGTGCAGCGTGATGGGCTGCCAAAGAGATCCCTCTGACACGGCCAAGAGGAAGGCAGCTCTGTCACGTCTGCCCCAAGTGCACGCAGCATATTCGAATCGTCCTTTTTCTGCAGCTGAGGCAGTCATTTATGCCACTGCAGTTAGCTGCTAGCAAGCCCATTCACGTTCATTTTGGACATGAGAAAAATAACCAGTGCACAGCGGTGGTGAATCCAACCCAAAAGAGAAAACCTGAGACGTGACTGACACCGCTGTCAAGAAGTTAAATGAAACAGACTCTACTTAAACTCCACATTCTCTCTCTCAGCCAGATACGAATATCATGGAGTATACCTTAGGAAGAGATTAGAGTTGGGTTCTTAATTTAGACATAAGATGCCAATATTAAATTTATTGGAACCTCAGTGAGTGTGGTCTATATTTCAGGAGTCACACGTCTTTTACATGTTTCTGAGATAAGGCTCAGTTTCTCTTAAAATTAATCATGCCAACAAACAGGCTTTATTCTTGACTGTCTCCTAGATCTTGCATCAGCTACTGACAGTTCTGAATAGGACCCTGTTTTACAGTAAAAATGACTGCAGATGGTTCCCAGAAATGGGCTTTCAGAGGTATGGGGAATGCATCTCCTCCTTTTTTTACTGTGTAGGGATCTCCCAGATTTGTAAAACTACTGCAAAAATGAGTCTCAAAAGAAGTAGTCTGAAAAAATAGGCCTGGCACAAATTTGAATGAAAATGGATATTAATACTGTGGCTTTGGGGAACAGATAAAGAAAATAGAATGGATTTTCTAAACTGATTATACTTTGTCCTTAGTTTTGGCAGTGTCTCTCCATAATCCCCATAATCTGTTTAATTCCTTGCACTCCTGGAGAAACATCTTTTCCTCTATGGAGATCATTCATATTAAATGAATAATTGGTTTGTTGTGTTGCTTCAGTTTTTATTTAAAGCATAATTCATAGGCAAATTCTCTACTCTCTCTAGATTTTATGAATTATAAACCATACACTAAATCTATTTTACGTAAACCAACAAATTTTCTCTTTCAAAAGCTGGGAGCTCTTCAGCGCTATAAGAAGTCAGCAATATCTAGGCAGGCGGGTGATAATTACCCTGTTTCTTTATCGAGCCTGTGACTCTAATGCACATTAATTGGAGCTTTACGTGCAAGTCTGAGTAAAACCTCATTCTTCAGGGTGCTGAACAGCTTGCCTAACACCTGGAGGTGGGAAGCCTCATTCAAGGTGCCAAACTCCTGTAAGAACTGTGGGCCTCTGTTATAACCCAAGGCTTCTCCAGCTGCTTAACAGAGTTTGATGCATCTGTTATAATGCGTCTCAGAGTGAAAAATCCCTTTATATTTATCTGTCTAATCTTTCTGTCTCACTCTTGGCTATCCAGACTTAACAAAGAACTGTGAGAGTTGTCAGACTTCTAGGGGTGACACCCTACACCTGCCTACATCTTATTCAAAAAATTACATATATACATTTATTAATGTAATTTAATGTAATAATAAGCTTGGATATAGTGACTGCATGCCGTATAGCAAAGTAATAGAGCAAAATCTCACACTCAAAATTCTTTTTCTGGCTCAACTCTTCTATGACTTGGCTAAAACTGGAAGTAGGGGTTATTTTTCTTCTGAACAGTAGTTCTCTGTACTCCTGTATTTGCAGTTGTTCTTCCACACCCTGATGCACTGGATAACCAAGAAGAGGCAAGAATTATCTGAGATACAATTTCATGACTGTAGTGATAATATCCAGGACTCAGTCACTTGGTTTTAGTTGTTATTGTCCTCTTTCATGTCCTTTCTTGTCTTTCTGACAAGTGCACAGAAGAATTTTTGTGTCCAACATACATGATAAATACTTGTCAAAATGCTGTATGCCCAGAAAATTAAAACTTCCGCTAAGTTTTTAACTCTGGTAGTGTTATTTTAAGCCTCTTGGCTTTAAAATGCTACCAATTCCGTCCATTGTACAGTCACGCTGACCAAGAGTCTTCTGCTGTAGTGTTTCAATATTCTAAAGATGCCACTACACATCATCTGCATTTCTGCTCCCACAGGAATTCAATTTCCTAATTGCATACATAAACCATTGTATTCTTTAGGTACACTGCTCAAGACTGAAGTTCTCAAGATAGGATCTAGGATGCCCACGCTAGTTCTTGTGTTATTACAAGAGACGGCCTAGGTTTCACAGCCATTTTTTGAATTTTTTTGAAGTAGCATTCTGCTTACTTTTATCATCGTACAGTACTCAAACTGAAAGAAACCAGAAGTTGTGGGTTTTCTATTAAAAAAAAAAAGAAGTTAAATGAGTTTTGAAGCCTTCTCTCAAAAATTAGGAGCTAGAGGGTACCATCCATTATTTCATTCTGTTATGATTTTCTGCTCATATTGGTGTTGTGCATGATAATGCATTACCAGAAACTAGCTGAAATTTGCTGTAGCCATTTCACTTGCTGCAATGAGCATTTGCTTCGTACCACAGTAGATTGCTTTTCTGGATTCCACTGGACAAGATCTGCAGAGTGTTTGAGTTGTGTACAGTATCATACAGAAGTGAGTGTTACAGAACGATTCCAGATTTATCAGCTTTATCTCTGATGTGTTAGAAGTTGTTCAGGCTTTTGCCTCAGAAACACAAAAATTGTTTGTTTGAGGAGTGTGACCATATTGCCATGAGCATTTATTCTTTTTGAAATATGCAGTGCATTGCTCAATAGTAAAGGGAGGGTTACATTTTGCTCAGCAGGAGCAATAAATTAAAAGAACATATTCCCAACAGTTGTCATGCTATAACTGTTATCAAAACTGATTCTATGTAGTTGTTCTGCTACGAAAATTTGTACCTATTATAAACTGATGCAAATACACAGAACACAGACTAGAGATAAAGAGCTGAATATGCAGCACAAACCACAGGAATGTCTGCGGGTGCCTGCACTCAAGTGTTAAAAATTCACAGTGAAGTTCTTGCTCCTGGAAAGCTTTGTCATTTAAGTATCTCAGACCCATATGTGCTCTGAATCTTTATGAAAAAAAGAGAATGAGAAATGCCCTAGTGGGTGTCCTTAAAATAAAGGTCTTTTTCCATAAATCACTGCATTTAAGCTGGCTTACTTTTATATCTCAATGCTTAGAATATATTATAGCATTTGAAATAAAAAGGTAACATCTGCTCACATACCACACAACCATTTAAACTTTTTAATAAATAGAAAGGATAATAAAAGGTAAGAAGTAGGAACAAAAATCTTTAATTGTTATAAAAAGCTGATTTTAACATTAGCTTACCAAAAATATCACATAATTATGCTTTCTTTCTAGAACAATGGGGTCCAGATGAGACATTTATGCTATGACTCTTTTAGCTGTTTAAGCGATCTGTTAGGTGAAAGCTCTATGACTACCTTCTCATCTGACTCAGTGGCAGAATGTAAACCTTTCAAAAAAGTGCAACTTCGTTGACATAGAATACTGTCTTGTTGGTGGTTTTTTGTTTGTTTGGGTTTTTTTTGCATTCAAATGGATGAATAGTTTTAGAGAAATGACATGCCTAATATGAGAAGTTGCATTCTGAGGCCCCGCTGGGGCCAAGGAAGTCAAGGATGGCTGTGGCTTCACTTCCACTTGACAAACACCTTTGGTTAGGGCATTCTCCAGGGCTGGGGATAGCCTGAGTTCAAAGTGCCGTTTTGCTTCGGGACAACTGAACAAACATCATCCAGAGGAGTGCTCTAAATCTTCTCATCCCAGGGACTGTTGGACTTTGATTCTTGATTTTCCAGTCACTTGTCCTTACTCACTTCAACTCAACGTGAATAACGTTGAATATTCACTGCCGACAAAGGGTCTTACTGTCTCGCTTGCACAACGTTTGTCTGAGACCCAAGGCAGGGGAGGGATACTCCTAGGATGTGCCTGTGGACTATATTGCTGCATCCCCCCTCAGGATAGGTGTATGGGCGACAGGCAACAGTAGGCTGTATCACAGCTTCGAGGGCAACTCGGGGGTGAGCAGAAAGACCAGTACTTTAGGTGCAGGTGGGGAGTACATGTGGGAGGCCTTAACCATTCAACTAAGGTAACAGGATAAATATGCCCTGAATAGATGAGGATTACAGGAGGATAAGAAACCATAAAGACACCTAAAGGTAATGAAACAACTAAAGATAACCATGCCATCCTGTTGGGGTTAATAAGAGGACAGCAAGTAAAGCAGGATAAGTGAGAGAGAAGAGTGTGGGAAGAAAGAAAAGCTTTGATTTGCTTTGTTTTACAGATACCAGAGAGAAAGGATGCAGCATTCCTTTCTTTTCTCTATGGTTGTGAATGGGAGAGGGGAGTAAGAGGATAAGTTTCAAGCACGCTCATCAACAGAGTGAGAAGTCAGGAAAGCAACTCCTGTTTTGTTCTTTATCAGTTCTGGTGGGAGGAAGGGAGCTGGTGAGGGAGGAGAGCAGATTTTATTTGCATGTCAGTTGGAGGAGCAGTGAACAGAGTGGGAGGACAGTAAAACCTTTTGTAGGTTTCTGAGATGAAGAGAGCTGTGAAAACTTGAAATCTAGTCTCACTTCATTTGATCATTAGCACGCAGGGCACAGAATAAAACAAAAATCTTCCATTTCATTGGCTGAGGGGCTTTCAAAAAGAAATGTAGGATTTATTAATGTCGTCATGTCCTTGTGTTTATTGCACTTACTGTATTTTTGTATTAGTATTCAATAGGAGTGTATTGTACAATTTGTATTGTTAATGTTTAAGAAGCTGATTCTAAAAGAAGGGATGTAAATAGGATGTTTTTATGAGGGGGAGGAAGAAATTAGTGAAAGGAAATTCCTTTCTTTCCTCTTTGGTTTTATTTTGGAAAGGGGTTTGAAGAAATTAAAGCACTGGTTTTTGTATGTGTTCATTATGAGGAGAGAAGTTTCTCCTTACATCTCATTTAGTCCAGCCCGTTTAGTCTGTGGCTAAAAATACATAAAACATCCTATTGTAGGATCAGTGAGTCAAACCATTAGTGCCTGTACTGTCTCTTACAGTGGCAATACAAGATGCTATCGGGAGAAGGCAGACAAGACCACTATCTGGAGTCCATTCCCCTTATAGTTCCTCAGCATCTGCAAGTCTTTGTTAAAAGATGTTGGAAGGTAACATACATTTCTGCCTGTTCCCTTTAAGGAATTTGTCTACTCCCTGTCAAGCCTGTCATAGTATCTCCTTTTTGTCCATTTTAAACTAGCTTCACCAACTGCTCTCTAGTCCTAGCAAGGTGTAGCGGATTTCGGTTCTGCATTGACCTTTTCCACCACCTTCATAATTTTGTAAGTCTTAGTCCTTCTTCTTTTCCACCTTCTCATTTCCCTGATGAACAGCTTCAGCCTTTTTGATCTTTCCTAATAAGGCTGCCATGACATCCCCTCAATCATTTTAGTTGCCTTTCTCTGTACCTTGTCTGACTCCACTGTGCTCTTCTTAAGGACCCAGAGATTTTAAGTTTACAAGATGAGGTTTTAACATAGTGGCAAAATGATGTTCCCCATCTTATTCTCAACACCTTTTCTGATGATGATCTACATTCTGCTGGCTTGTTTTGGTTGCCACTGAACACCAGACTAATGATTTTGGTAAACTGACCATGATATTTCCAAAATCATTTTCCTGAGCTGAAACCCTCAATTCTGAATTCTGCATGTAGGCCCCCCTCGGGTTATTTTTCTCTAGATGCGTTGCTTTTCATTTAGATACAATGAAATTAACTCAATGCCTTTTTGTCCATTAGGTTTTGTAAACTCCTTCTGGAATTCCTCATTGCCTATCAGAAGAACTTGGTATCATCTTCAAATACGAGGATTTTGCTGCATTTCCCTTTCCAGACCACTGGTGAAGATGCTGAATAAATCCGGTCCCAACACCAGTCCCTACAGGACTCCACTGCTGATGTTTCTCCACCCTGGAAAGCACTAGTCTTTATTTCCTATGCTTTATCCATCCTCCAGTCAATAAAAGGTCATTTCCCGCAAGCCTGTGGCAGTGTGAGGGGGTTTTTTGTAACCATTGGCATGTAATCTGGTCAAAGGTTTTTTTTGGAAATCCCCCTTTGTCCATGTTACAGAACTCCAGCAGGCCAGGGAGGCAGGACACTCTTTCAGCCCAGCCACGCTGACACTTTTCAATAGACTGCTTATTCATGTATTCAGCAATCTCTTTCTTTAATACAGACCTTTTCCACCATTTTCCCATGAGTCAGGCTCACTGATCAGTAGCTCCCAGGTTGCCTTCCCCAGCACTTGCTGTAGATGGCCAACAGTTCTGCAATTTTATGTGTCATTTCCTTCTGAACTCTTGGGTGAATGCCATCTGGTCCTGGTGACTTATTAACTTTTAAATCTTCTGGTTGGTCTAAATGCTTTTGGTATGCCTACTTCAAACCAATCTACCTCATTTGATCTCTGATATAAAGCGTGTATATGTTATGGGAGCCTTCCCAAGACTGAAACAAATATCTACTGAGTTTCTCTGCTGCGGCTCTTTTGTTCCCATCTGCCCCTTATTTCCCATCCTCAGGCAGTCCCACTGTTTTCCACCCAGGCTTCCTGCTTGTGTGGATAGGGCTGCTTGATCTCCAGGAGTAAGAAACATGCAGCACCTTCTGAGGTGCTCTCTCCTCTTCTGTCTTGTAAATGTTTAAGTTGTCGAAAACATTGGTATTATCAGCTTGGCTGGGGTCAGTGCTAACACTCATGTTTACCTACAGTGCTTGATGAGGTCACGCCTAACGAAAAGCATCATAGCACAGTAATTAATGATCATTTTTCAAATGTTCAATAAATCATTCTATTTATTTATATCTCTTGCTCAGCTTAAACTATAGGCTATCATTAAGAATGTGTTTGTACCGCTTCAGGTTAAATGTCCATCCAGTCTAGCATCCTGACACTGACAGACAAGGACAGCAACAAGGCATACTTCCTCAGTTGCTAACAATTTGTGGCTCAGAGAAACAGCGAACAATTATTCCCTATTCATCTTCACTATGACACTCATGATTTTATAGGCACCTATCACATTGTACCTCAGGGGAATGCTCCTGGCTGAATAACCTTATTAAGCAAATCCTTTCCTTTCTGTTCCATACATTTGATCACTGGAACAGGTTGCCCAGAGAAGCTGTAGATGCCTCAACCCTGGAAACATTCAAGGTCAGGTAGGATGGGGCTCTGAACAACCTGATCTAGTTGAAGATGTCCCTGCTCATTGCAGCGGGGATTGGAGTAGATGACCTTTAAAGGTCCCAAACTCAAACTATTCTATGATTCTATGATTTTATGACCATCCTTATTCTTCTCTGGACCTTCAGCTGGAGATTTTCAGTTTCCTTGCCTGTTATCAAGTCCTTTTCCTGGTTTTAATTGTTTTGTGCAATTTGGGACATTTTTTGTCTGGAGTATAATGTGCAAAATAGGGCACCCTGCAAGCTTGTTCATTTTCTTCCCCAGAGCTCCAAGTAGGTAACAGACACTGGCATGAGGATTTGCAACTCTTTTTAATCATGTATATCTATCCACACTCCATATTCAAAAAGCATCCCATATTTTCATCTGGGCTTTCTGGGAATAAAAATGTGCATGCACGCTACGCAGAAAGCCCATCACGGCTGTTCACACACAGTTAAACCTTACAGCTGAACTAACTTAGTTAGATGCTCACCATCTGTCGGGAAACAAACTTGTCAGAAAACTAACTCTGTAAATGAAAAGGGAGCACTGTTTCATTGGATTGACAAACTGAATCAGCCTATCATGTGGTGAGGTGTGCTAGAACAGGAGAGTTATGTGGCCACAAGCATGGGAAGAAAGGGCAGGAGCAGTCTTCTGGGAAACAATGAGCCACGGGGATGGCCAGAGCACACCTGACCTGCCCACGGACTCACTATGGGTGGGACAGATGCAGTCGCAGATGCGTTGCAGAGTTGAGCTGGATGTGTGCTGTGTTCTGGACAAGTTGGACTTACTGCACACTTGCACAGCAATTGTATCTGGTGTCCATGCCCTGCTGTTGTCAGTGGGGAGCTGCAGGGGTGGCCTCTGTGAGAAAAGACCAGGGGCTGCCCCTCTGTTGGACAGAGACAGTTCCAGCCAGCTCCAAAACAGACCCACCACAGGACACAGCTGAGCCTGTCAGACAAGCTGGTCACATCTCTGTGAAAACATTTAAGAAATGGTTGAAGACACCTCACACCACCTGTGAGAGAGATGAGTGAGAAAATGTGAGAAACAGCCCTGGAGACACCAAGATCAGAGAAGGGGGAGGGAGGAGGTGCTCCAGGTACTGGAGCAGAGATTCCCCTGCAGCCCATGGAAAAAAACAAGGTGATGCAAGCTATCCCACTGCAGCACACGGAAGGCCATGACAAAGCAGATATCCACATTGCAGCCCACAGAGGACCCCACACGACAGTAGGTGGACGTGCCCTGAAGGAACCTGCAGCTCATGGAGAGCCTATGCAAGAGTAGTTTTCCTGGAAGGAGCTGTGGCCCATGGAGGACCCATGATGGAGCAGTCTATTCCTGAAGGACTGAAGCCTGTGGGAAGGACCCTTGCTGGAGCAGCAGGAAAGTGTGAGGAGGAAGAAGTGTCAGAGAGGAGCTATTGTGGACTGACTGCAACCCCCCATTCCCCATCCACCTGTGCCACCTGGGGAAGGAGGAGGTAGAAGAGTTGGGAATAACAGAGTGAGGTTGAGCCTGGGAAGGTCTGGGGTGGGGAGATGATGGTTTTGTTTTCTCTTTGTTTCTGACTACCTTACTTTTCCTTTTTTTTTTTTTTTAATTAGCAATAAATTAAATTAATCTTCTCCAAGTCTGTTTGTCCATGACAGTGACTGGCAAGTGATCTCCCTCACTTTATCTCTACCCATGAGCTTTTTCACCTTATTTTCTCCTCCTGTCCTGTTGAGGTAGGGGAGTGAGAGAGCAGCTGGGTGGGTGTCTGGCAGCCAGCAAAGTTCAACCACCACACTCTGTAACACATGGAATATCTTGACTGCAACCAACTTATTGCAAAGTAGAAGTACAAAGTACTCATTTCTCAGGATTGCTCAGTGCCTGGGAACCTCAGTAGCATCCAGTCGCATCACGAGACATCTGGAAATCCTGGCAAAAATGTGGTGATGGTGTAAAAAGCACAGTAAACCCCAGCAAACTATTACAAGAAACAACAGAGTTGGCCAGACTGTACCAAATAATAAACAAGAAAATGTTAAGAGTTGATTTACGAGAGAAGCTGACGTGCGATGTCATGCCCAGTCACGGACATGGGAACCACCAGCCCTGCCTGCTGCCTCTCTCTTCCCTCTCCTTACGTTCACAGCTGCCGTCAACCTCGTCTGCTGGGGCACCTGCCCTGCGGCAGCACCGCACGGGGCTCCCTGGGGAGAGCCGAGAACGGGCTGGCAAGTTTACAGGGGCCTGAGTGCCCTGGTCAGTGACAGGAGCCCTGGGATGCACTATACCCATGTCAGCGCATGTTAATGCGAGTCTCCTTCCGCCTGCGTTCAGCGGAGCGCGTACCAGACACAGCCCATGTGGCCTTGATAGCACCCGGTAGGAATGTTTGAGAAAGAGGTGGGTTTTTTGGCCCTTACAGTGTTGTTTACTCAAGTGATAACTTTATTTTTATATCGTTTACAGAAATCTTGGGCTGGATCCAAGTCACACTTGGCATTTCTCCACCAGGAGGGATTGTTGTCGTAGTTTTGCTTTCATTGTAGTCCTGGGTATGGTAGGGCCTTGCTAGTTGTCTTTGCCGTCTCCCCCTCTTTCTACCTTTCTGTTTGTACAGCTGTAATCAGAACACGAAAGAGCTCCTTGAAAAGCTGCAGTGAGGTACCGATATTCTCTTCACGATTCTGCAGAGCTTGTTCAGCTGCTACAGGACATATGTTTAAAAATACATGATGATGCAACTACCCCAAAGCATCATTCCAAACAGACGAACGAATTAATGTTTAAGCTCTGTAGAACCGCTGTGTTTAGGAGGAAAGAGCTAACAGCAGTAATACGAAATTGCAGGTGCTGAATCTGCCCGGCTCGGGCCAAACGCCATCCAGAGACGCTGTCGTGCTCGCTGAAGTCAATGGAAAGATCCTCACGCATTTCAGTACGAGTTGGATCAGAGTCAGTCATTTCAAAGACGACAGGTAATTAACACACAGTGTAAAAGAATGGATTTGCAGTAAATTGTATTGTACCATTCTGTAAAAAAAAATACACTGTGCTTTTGAACTTGGTAATTGTTCCTTCTCTTTTTAGTCATTTGAGCAGCTGAGTACACAATAGTTACTGTAAGATTATTTGGATGGCTGGTTGCTTTATTGCTAACACTGAAAATCAGCACAACTCCAGCATGCAGATGTTCATGCCCTCTCCGGAAACAAGTTTGAAATTAGCTTCCTCCCTCCTCATAAAAAACCCAAGATGGTAAAGCCAAGCATTTACAAGCCTATAAAGTGTCCCAGTTAGGGCCCTTCATGTTCTCTTAGTTTGCTCTTTCTTGTGCGTAAGTGTTACGATATCATATTTAATTGTAAGTTAATTACAGGATATTCCAACTTCACAAGCGGAATGGGTGACACACTGGGACAAACCTGGAGCCTGTAATGGTAGAGAGTGTAGGCTGCTTCCTTTAAAGACATGTAAGTAGTCATGCCCAAAACACGACAAGTGGGTAAGCCAGGGAAAAGCAGGATGGCCAGTGATGACCTTAAAACTAGACACTTGGCTGCTTTTCTGGGGGACTGAATCCTGACCTTCCCTCAGCTACCGACTGCTTCTGTGATTCTAGATGATTTTTTTTACATTTAACCTGTTGTCTTGACCAATAAGTGATGCTCACACTTTGTAAATTCAGGGCCCTGATTTTCTTTTTTTTTTAAACAGTATAAATTGACATATATATTGCATTGATAATTTTAGCTTTCATTTCTTTGCCTCTGCCTATAACATGAGAATAATGATACCATATAATGTAACAGTTGCATTGTGGAGATAACTATAATAATGGTTTTGAATTACTTCGCTTATTCTATTAATAGCACTCCTGAAACCTCTGTAAAGAAAATGAGATTTCATTTTAATCAAAATCACTGGATGAGGTGAGAAACTACTGAAAATGGCAGTACAGTTTTGTACTATTAAAGACAATCACAATGTCTGTGCATCAAAGGAGCAAATTAAAATTGCACAGATCCCCAATTCTGTCATCCTCGAGGTTCTCAACATGTGAATTTAAAATCTTTTCTCTATTCTAATGCACCAATTTTGAACGTAATTTTTAACATTTAAGTTTCATTTCCAGTGCCCAGTTAACCGTTTGAACTTTTGGAAAAGCAGATAGCAATAATAAAACGCTATGCTAAGAAGAGAAGAGTCACATACATTCTAATAAGTTTGGAAGCTGTTTTCTGATACCAAGATATATGTGTTAGTTATTGCAGTCTCTTTCCTTCTAATTTCTTTTGCCTGCTGCTCTTCCGTCATTCAGATTATTAATCACTTACCTTCCTAATTCCTTCCTAGCTTCCAAACGTCTCAGTGAACTTACACACAGCGGTATTCCGTTTTGCTGCAGTACAGAAAAAGTCATGTTTCACCTCCAGAGCTGAGAATATTTGGAGATTTAAAACACAGTCAAGCTTTGGCACGCATAGCAAATGATGCTTTCCCAACTCTAATGAGCTTCTATGTCAGATTCTTCCCTCATTTAGCCATGGTTCTCAACAAATTCAACCATAATGGGCCCTGAGCATCTAAAATTAAAAAAATAAGATACAGAAAAACAAGCATAGCCATTAAAAATGCTGTATAATCTTAACAGCTAATACTAGCAGCCATGCATGAAGTCTCAAGAGACTGGATGGAGCTCTTCCTGTTAGGATCCACAGTGGGAGAGGATGCAGGGTCCTGCTAAGCTTCTGTCCACACAACATGCTTCAGGGGAGAATCCCTACCAAAATTCTGCACCTGCACACTTTTTGATCTGTTGATATGCCTGCACTTATCTTCCCACCTGTTGTGGTTGTGCTGTACTAAAACCATCTCTCTGAAAAGCTTTACCCTGTAGGAGACAGGTAGTGAAGTTTTACACAAGCAACCTTGACTTTGGACATTGGGACTGGTAACTCATGAAACCATAATGTTCTAACATAATGGGACTCAAAATATTCTTGACAAAGCAGCATTTTTATATAATACTGCTATTTCCTTCATCCTGAGCAGCTAGCCAAAAATAGCAGAGGTTTTGGCTACTCTATCTAGAAGCAAAAGTAGTTGGCAGTGTGTTTCTTTGTTAATGTTCCCTTTATTTTCAAACATGTACCAAGCTCCGTATCTTTGCACTGCGGAAGAGGAAAGAAATAAAAATAGCTTATTCATTCATTTTAAGTTTTCCTTCAGTCTACACACACTCCTAAAAGCCCATTCATTTGTCTCTAGCTGAGGTCATGCCCTAGAGCTAGGGTCAACCTTTGGCCTCTGGCAACATCACTGTTCCACCATACTCCTCCTTCTCTTGCACGACCTCAGCTCCACCAATCTGTCTTCTATTAATAGCACCCAGATGAAGCCCTTCTGCTTTATGCAGTCAAATTTTTGCATTCCAACAACTAAACCCGATGACAGACATCCTGGTTTTGACTGAGAGTTAACAGAGATGAATCTGGCACATCACATAAATTAGCATAAGCTATCTAAAAAGTTTCAAAATCTGATGTGCCAAGCTTGCATTTATCTTATGGTAAATGTAGAAATCATGGCACTAAAAATAAACTTTGCTATCACGGAGATTTCATTTTTCTCATAGTCATTAGATCACAAAGACACCTCAGCTCCCAAATAACTAATTGCCCTTAAGTTGCAATATCACAGAAGTAATCATTTTTAAAAGCCAGTCAAGTAAATAAAATTAATTTTCCAGAGTAATTAGCCAAGCAGCTATGATTGAGATGAGAGATTCAATTAGAAATTTAATTATGCAGAGCTTGTTTATGCTGATATGAAAAAAAAAAAAAAAAAAGATTCTGTCCATCCTTGGAAGCCTGTGGCTTTTGTTGACATTCCTATCAAGACAACTTCAAGAGTAAAGGCTTCCTCTCAGGCAAATAAACAAATCTATTTCAGAGTAATTATTATCACACCTCAGGTAGTGAATGTTGTAAGCCATGATGCTGCATGCTAAGTGACTGACTGCTAGAGACGCGGAATTAGCCTTTAGAAATGCTCTGCCTGAAGTGCTGCTTCTTTTGAAATCAATTAAGGAGCAGTAATAAAGAGCAAGATCAGGGGTTCTTTTTTTTCTGTAGATATCCAAGAAGGCAAAATGGTGTCAGAAGACACACACTTATACTCTGCACGTGAAATGGTTACAGTGCCAGTATGTGGTTTTGACCAGTATTTGACCAGAAAATGGTCAGCTCCATTCTAGCAGAGCAGGATGGAGGTCACCCCTTCTCGTGACCCTTCTGCAATCACAGAGAACAGAAAGAAACACAGAACAGAAATCACAGAACAGAAAGAAAAAAACCTTCCTTTTCAAGTATAACAGTACAAACATTTTCATGGATTTTGCAAAACATGGACAGCCATTTGCGCAGTTCACCGTGTTTATTTTACAGGCTCCTAGCTGAAGTGCCGAATTTGTGGCTTAGGGTTTTACTTTACAGCCAGTGGTGACAGAGATATACCTTTACAGAGTGATCCAGCCAAACCAACTGCAAGGGCCTATCTCTGTTCACTGATTACAGAAGGTTTGTTGGACAAAGCAGTTCGGGGACGAAATGTTTTTTTTGGAACATGTTGATGATTTTCAGAGATGTCGTAGGGCTGATGGAACTTCATATTGTACACAGAGCAGAGTGCCTTGTAAGCGCAGTCAGCCCACAGAGAATCAAACCACACCTCTGTTTGCTATTATTTTGCATAGTAGTACATTTCCAGGGATTTAGAAGAGCCTATTCTTGGCCCTGAAGCAATTTTATAAAAAACTATTTTATTATAATATAAAAATAATCTGTAAACTAGATTGATTGTAACTATGCTATTCTATACTATTTCATTCAGTCTTACAGTGTTAAGTATTATTCTTCTACATGACACAATTCTGAATGTGTTACGGTACTTTTGCACAGCAAGTCATATACACAAAAATTACAGATGCAGGTAGAATACTCAAAGGTTGCTTTAAACTAAAGACAGAAACTGCTGTATTAAATTAGTTATCTCAGCTACACTCCAGCATCACGCATTGTACTGAACATTCAGAAAGTGGCTTGATACTTTCTGACTATCTGTACAGGGCCAAATGCACCACTGGTACAAGAAGGTCCAAGTTAATTTCCTTCATAAGCATTCCATTTATTTGCCTGCAAAAGAGTAAATACAGCCAAGGAATTTCAAAAAGTTAAGAGACCACCAGCAGAGTAGAGCATGAACATGTATTGTCTTATACTCCTGTTATACATGACAACTTGAATATTTTCCATAATATAGTCAGGACACTCCATGATATGTTTATAATTTACTGTGGATAAAAATTCCCACTAAAAAGTCTCTGCCCACCGTTGCTGTTCAGTATCATCTCAGATACCACAATATCTCCCTCTGTTTTAAGGGAGAAATGGAAGTGCAGGTCCTTCTGTGCAAATAGGGTCTTCTTTATTCTCAACCTTGGATTATTTCCCTCCCGTTGGCTGTGTGACAGAAACCTTTTGCACACTGGGAGATTTACTTGTTCAGCGTGGCCATCTTGGTAAGCCTAAAGCCTTAACCACTGTAGCAACTAAGCAAATAATAAGAAATAGTAGGCAACACTGAGGCTACAGTAAATCAATGCACGTACACAGAACATCACATCAACCTTGGTGTGAAACAAGAAGAGCACACCACAAGCTAAAATGTTGTGTGGTGTCTGTATATGGAGGAGCATAAAGAGAACACACCGGCTCATCCGAAGAGCAAAGGGGAGATGGACAAAATAACCAGTGACTTGCACAGGGCTGCTCTGTGGCTGTGGCTGTTACCAATGAACGCGCTGGAAGGGCAGAGGCGAGGTGGAATTGATTGCCTGGTCCTTCCCAGCACATTGACGGACATGAGTGTGTCTAATAAAAGCATCTCATCTGCCAGCCAGTTTTGTGTCTCTTCTTGGGGAATCAAATTAGGCAACAAGCTGTCAAAAATCACTATGGCTCAGAAACAGCGCTAAGAAAATACGACTACATATAGAAACAGGAATCGATATGGTAATGCCATTTCAACAGTACAGTTAAACTCCTCTTCATTTTCTGAATCTGTTGCTCATCTGAATCGAGTAAGGCTCATGGTGACTCAAAGAGGTTTAATACAGTCTGCTGAAAAAAGTCCTGCAAAAGAAGTTAGGTGGATTTCCTCCAGCTCCCAAGAGAGACACCTCTTCTTCACAAAATCATCACTGCTCCTGCCACTAACCGGCATCTGTGCTGGCAGCTTCAACAGAAGAGCTGAAAGCAGTGCCAGAGGACAGAGAATGAAATCTTTACTGCTCCTCAGAGACTGTCATTTGGGACAGGCGTGAGACACACTGGCAGGAGCAGAGAGCAGTGAGCGTCTGCGTGTACTGCCTGAGAGCCTGCAGCTCCCCCGAAGTCCAACTTATGGCCACTCATCTATCCTTACACAGCTTTTGCTGCTCAATAACGAGCAGTGTGTGCGTGTGTTTGTCTCATGTTTTGTGAAGTACCAGTGTGTCCCTTCCCTTTTTCTTTCAAATGGATAAAGAACTGAGGTGGACACGCTAAATGATTTACCAGCACATATAAAAAAACAGTTATTCTCACGCCCACCACAGTCAATAGGCACAAAGCCAGTTTGTTGAGGCTTGTTTCGGGAATGATTGACTTTCACCTCGGGTGAGCAGAGGTCTTCAACTTCCAGGCCTCTTGACATGATGTATTTTATAGGTTTGATATTTTGCATGTATTATTTTTTAAGAATGAGACACAGTATAAATTGCTTAGTATATTCTAGGTATGTAGGCAGAAACCCCATTCTATTGCTTAAATATGACAATGCCAAATATGTAATACCGTCATTTTTTTGTGATCAGTGTTTTGTTCATCCACTTTTTATTCTTTTGAGGTTTCATTCAAGATTGTTACAGCCATTTTAATCAGCCATTAAATTGGTATTTCTGTCCCTACCAGGAAAATTCAAGTAATCACTAATTCAAGTGATGGAATATACTGAACTGCTGTCCTCAGAAATAACTAGACATGGACTTGTGTTGGCTGTCTCTGAGAAGCAGCCTTTGCCAAGGGTACTTCTCAGCAGCTTAGGTTATCCCTTGTTCACACTAGGTGTTAGTAGGCCTTACCTACAATCAAAATTTAAAGGCTCCCATACGATGCAAAATACTGGGACCTGTACTGTTCAACATCTTTGTCAGCGACATGGACAGTGGGGACGAGTGCACCCTCAGCAAGTTTGCCGATGATACCAAGCTGTTTGGCAAGGTAGACACACTGGAGGGGAGGGATGCCATCCAGAGGGACCTGGACAGGCTGGAGAGGTGAGCCCAAGCCAATCTCATGCAGTTCAACAAGGCCAAGTGCAAGGTCTTACATGTGGGCCAGGGCAATCCCAAGCACAAATACAGGCTCAGCGGGGAATGGCTGGAGAGCAGCCCTGAGGAGAAGGACCTGGGGGTGCTGATTGATGAGAAGCTCAACATGAGCCAGCAGTGTGCGATCGCAGCCCAGAAGGCCAACTGTATGCTGGGCTGCATCAAAAGAAGTGTGGCCAGCAGGTCAAAGGAGGTGATTCTGCCCCTCTACTCCACTCTTGTGAGACCCCACCTGGAGTATTGCATCCAGCTCTGGAGTCCCCAACATAAGAAGGACATGGACCTGCTGGAGCGCATCCAGAGGAGAGCCACAAGGATGATCCGAGGGCTCAAGCACCTCTCCTATGAGGAGAGGCTGAAAGAGTTGGGGCTGTTCAGCCTGGACAAGAGAAGGCTCCGGGGAGATCTTATTGCGGCCTTCCAGTACCTAAAGGGGGCCTACAGGAGAGCTGGGGAAGGACTTTTTACTAGGGCATGTAGTGATAGGATGAGGGGGAATGGCTTTAAACTGGAAGAGGGCAGGTTTAGATTAAACATTAGGAAGAAGTTCATCACTTTGAGGGTGGTAAGGCACTGGCACAGGTTGCCCAGAGAGGTTGTTGAGGCCCCATCCCTGGAGGTGTTCAAGGCCAGGCTGGACGTGGCCTTGGGCAACCTGGTCTAGTGGGAGGTGTCCCTGCCCATGGCAGGGGGGTTGTAACTCGATGATCTTCAAGGTCCTTTCCAACCTAAACCATTCTATGATTCTGTGATTCTGTGATAAAATATGGATAGAAAAGTGCAGTGTAAAACAAATACGTAATAAAAAAGCTCTGTAGGTGCTTAGGCAATTTACTAGATTTACCATAATACTAATTATTGCTGTGGAAAAAAAATAGCATTTTAATGCAAGAATTAGAGAAGTAATTCTTAATTTGCCATGTGTCATCTACTTGTCAGGGTAAAATTCCTACAGAGGCTTAGATCAGCACGAACTTTTAGCTCTCAAAAGCAAAATGACTCAGATGTTTCCTATTACAAAGATATAATTGCAAAAGAAGTTATACTGAGTTTGGGTACTATGGTGTACAGTGTTGCTATCTTTATGAAGTTCTCCACCTTTTCACGTTTGCTTTATTTTGACCACTATGTTTCAAAAATACTCTGCTTTAAAAATACAAGGACTGTTTTACATACAATCGTTAAAAAAAAAAAAAAAAGGCAGTTTGTGAATTAAATGCACTTATTCCAGTGAGTCTACAAGTCTTTGTCCCCACAGGAAAAATATTATACATTCAAGTAAATATCAAAAAAGTCTCAAATCTTGTCCTGGAGCTAACAAATCCTGCAACAACTTCAACAACTTTACAATATTTCTTTTCATCCATGCCCTCACCTTTATTTTGTGAGTATCAACCTTGTGTTCTCAAAACCAGGTTTCATTTTCACAGGTGCTTGTGAAGTACACAGTTGCTGGCAGTTAAATATTTAATAAGAAATGTCAAGGCTACAGTGTTAAAAGCTGTACCCTCTTGCCACCATATTCGTATTCCTTTCTTCAAGAAACAATTTCAAAAAATTAATTGGATATCTTTTTGTTCCCAAGGCCTTAGCTTGAAGACCTTAGAACTACAGTAGCATTTGAACTAATTTATTTTTTAATCTGTAGTTTAAAGGGAAAATTGAGGCAGCTATCTCACACAAGGTCTGCGTTTACATCACGAAAATCTTCAGAGCTGACAGTTTCAGTTCAGCCCAGACTCGGGATCAGAACAGCTTCCAAGCTCTACCTCGTGGCTGAAGTACTTTGGCAAAACAATGTGGAAAAACCTGTACCTGTACAGACTTTCATACCTTGAGCCATTGCACTTAGGGTCGAATTGATATTGCTTTATGAGCTAACAAGGAAAATAACATGGTATTTACCGATGTTGCAATAGCTATGCCTTGCAGCCGAAAGTGTTATTATCTCTGAGCACAGGTGTGGTTGTGAGTACCCCTACTAAACTCACAGGTCTGTGGCAGTAAAAAGGGAGAAGTAAGAAGCAGTAAGCATATTAGTTTGTCATAAGACACTTAGCTATTGCTTAGCTTATTCAAAACTAACCTCTCTACACAATGGAAGTGGCTGCAGTGGAAATATACTGTACCATACATACGTGTGCGCAGCCAGCTCAGACTCAGGAAGCTCTGTGGGTGTGTTTGGTGGTTTTCTTGTATACGAAGAAAACAAAATTACTTTTAGTTTTTAACAGCTACTGCAGCACTAGCTGTCTGTCTGTCTTCTCTCAGCAGCGAAGCCTAATTTTTTTGGTTGGGTTTATTGAGTTGGTACCTGATTTACCGGTTTACATTTTGTTCCTTGCTTTGTGCTGTGTGAGAGAGCTCTCAAAGCCCCGGGATGAAAGGCTACCACTGAGTCCTTATAGGAAACACAGTTCTACTGCTGAGAAAGTTTCCTACATGCTTGCCATTAAATATGTAAGGCAGATAGCCCCAGCGATGTCTCCTCATCCACCATACCTTTTTCCTTCTGATCACGTGGCAGATGTCCACCTTGGCCAGCCAGGTTGAGGGGGAGGTCGTGATGTACTGCCACAGGCTTTAATGAAGTAACAATTCATGCATAGCCATTAATTCCGAATCCGTAACTGTGAATCTGTAATTGTGAAGTTTTACATAGGCTCTACCAAGGTGTGAGGCTGAGATGAGAATACTTCTTGTTTTCTTCCTTAGCTATGAGCACCCTGGCCCTCTGATTTCTTGCAGCCTCGGGGAAAGGATGTGTGTTGTTTGAAACCAGTGATGCTACAGGCATGTGTTGGACAGCATCTCATTCTGCTACTGAATCCAAGGAAGTCAGAGAAAGATGTCATCTTTTCAACCCTGCCTACTCTACCCCGTAATCTTGGAGCCAGGCTCTTCTCAGTAGCAACCAATGATAGGACAAGGGGTAATGGATTCAAGCTGGAACACAAGAGGTTCCACTTAAATTTGAGAAGAAACTTCTTCTCAGTGAGGGTGACAGAGCACTGGAACAGGCTGCCCAGGGAGGTTGTGGAGTCTCCTTCTCTGGAGACATTCAAAACTTGCCTGGACACCTTCCTGTGCAACCTCATCTAGGTGTTCCTGCTCCGACAGGGGGATTGGACTAGATGATCTTTTGAGGTCCCTTCCAATCCCTAGCATACTGTGATACTGTGATCTTCTTTCAGACAAACACAGCTCGTACATTGTTGCACTTGTGTAGAGCCTGATATATCACAGATGCATTAGAGCTATTGTGCACATGCAGATTGATCTTCAATGCATGTGCCACAAAATCAGTGTCCAAAATGTCTTACTTCCAGTGTGTGTGCAAACCAGTTGCACAGCGGGCCACAAGCTATAGTCACATGCTGTATCTATACACTATAGCACACGTATACACTTGAGAAGTGCCTGCGTGTCCTGGATTTGTGGACATGCAGACACTCAGACACTTAGGAATCCTTGACAAGGGACAAAAAAAGCAGTAGTTTGGAAAGTGATTCATAAAAGCAGCAGCCTACTGCTAAAACAGGTGAAAGTCTGAGTGCGCACCCCTGGTAGAGCAGTGCTGCAGGCTAATTTTCCAGTGTGGTCACTATGCCAGTTCAGTCGTAATGCCAGACTGCAGTGTAACTGGGGTGTGATGACCATTTACATTACAAATAAACTGATTTAGGTTCCTAGATTGCCTCAGAGAGCTTGGAAACTATTTAGATAGTGTATAAGTTAAACTGCGAATAGAAAGTCTGAGGGAATATATTGGACTGGAAACCCATGTCAGAAATGATGAGCGTAGATGTAGCTAATCTTATACTGGTATCTCTGACTTCTCTGGGTGCGTTGGGGTTCTCCACTCTGTGCCAAATTGACCTGTACCTAACTTGACTTGTACAAAATGCCTTTCCAGGTGTGTTTTTCTGACCGGCTGGGTACTCAATGGAGTGAAGCAAAAGACTTGAGAAAGTTAACTCCTTCTCTTGCTCTTGCAGCCAATATTTCTTTTTTGTGTCCTGGAGAAGTTTTAGGTTATAAGACTGAAAAACGCTATCCAAAAGCAAGAATAGTTACCAATGGGGTTCCCAAGTACTACAACATACAGAGAAACGAGAACTGTCAAAGCAAGCCAAGACAAATAGTAGCAGGAGCCCAAAGACACATATATCTCAGTTTGAGTCAAAACCACCCAGAGGTTTTGTATAAATAAAAATTTGGAATTTCATTTTAAAATAGCCCATTAAAAGCAAAATATTCCAATACAGTAGATGAAAGCGTACCCACAGAGGGAGTGAATCTGCTCACTTTGAAGTCAATGGGAGTAAAATTGGGGCCCCAGTATTTTGGAAAGAAAATCAAGGAATAAGTTCATCCTTAAGGCAAGAAACTTGAGTGTGGGTTAGCCTGGGAATGCTGTAACAGACAGAAAGAGAAGACTGAGCTTTGAGACAGGCTCAGACACCAGCCTTTCATCTGCTGCCCAGTCGTCTTGTGTTTTCCATCTATGGCATAGTAGTTGTTATCCCCTAACATAACTGGATGTTTGACTAAGCAGGAAGTAAGTTTTAATCACTATATAACAGATAATTTGGTCTTAGATACAACTCTGTCAGAAACCTTTGCTCACATTTGTTAAAATCTCGTTTCATGTGCCTCACGCAGTCATGTCTATACAAGGTGTTGGCCAACAAAGGCAAAGGGAAGTTTGCCATGACTTCAAAGGAGTCAGGATTTCCCCCATATTCACCACATGGAAGTATATTTGGTAAGACAGCAAAACCAAGGTTATTTTAAAACTCATTTATTGTGTGCAAAGAGTATTATGCAAGTAGTCAAAGGTGAATCTATCTGATCCCTCATCTTTGTTGACTCATATTTATCCTCGTACAAGGCACACCCTTTTGCTTAATTTACTTTCTAAAACACACATACTTCTCAATTTCAGTCAAGTGAGTGGTAAATTACCACTGTCTTACAGTCTCATAAGTGGGCGGATTAAGACTATCTGCCTGAAATCCTGCTCCACTGAAATCAATAGGGAAACTTTCACGGATGTTGCATAGTGCCAGGATTTCATGCCCTCTCAGAGGCACTATCTGAACATCCTGTGTCTACCGGCCGAGACTGTTGACTAGAAGACAGTCAGACTTTTTATTACATTCAGCAAGTGATTACATTCTACAAAAGTGGAAAGAGCCATTACACTTTTCTTTAGGAATATAGAAATGGTATTTTCCTTAATAGATAGGTCAATCTAATGGTCCCTTTAGCTCCGTACTTGACAGTGGCTAGTACTATATACTTGGGGAAAAAAGGTTAGGAAAAATCATGAGTACAACATAACAGTTTTTTTTTTTCATGGTATTTCCTACCCTGGTATTCTGTTTATTTGCAATAAAGAAACTTCCAAAGGTCTTGGTTTCAACTAGACAATTGTGTTTAATGTTAATCAAATAGAATTTTAGAAAATATAATTTTAATGGAATCATACAAATGTTGGTTAGAAGTGACTTATGCAGGTTGATGGTCCATCCTCCCACTCAAAGCAGGACGGTCTATAGCTAACACTAAATCAGGTCAGCTAGATTTTGTCTAGTCAGAACTGGCAAAACTGCAAGGACAGAGATTCCAGAGTCTCTCTGGGTGACCAAGTTCTCTGCTAAGCCATTTTCCTAGAGATGAAGTTATTCCTAATGTCCAAATGGAACCTCCCAATTGGCATTTTGTGGCTGTCACTCCTTGTCAAGCTATCTGTTCGGACCTGTTGTCTTTGTAACTGTCCTTCCAGCAGTTGTAGGCTGCTATCAGATCACCCTTAAGATTCCTCTTCTCCAGAGTGAACAAGCTTAAATCCCATAAACTCTGGTTTTGGGGATATGATAAGCCTAACCAGACAGCTGATAAGCTATGGCTTACCAGCCAAGTGTCTCAAGCCCTTAACTGTGTTGTGGGTCCTATCCAGTTCTTGATATCTTTCTTCAATTGGTGATCCTTAACCTGCACGTAGCATCCCAGAAACAGCCTCACCGGTGCAGAATAAGGGGGATAAGAGCTCCCACTGATCTACTGACCAGTGTCCTCCTGATAGAGCCCAGCGTGCTGTTTGTCTTATTCACCATGAGAGCCCAGTTATACAAGCACGGGATAATTTAGATTGGAAAGGTCTGCTCTAGATCACCTGGTCCAACCTAATGCACAAAGCAGGGTTGGCTTCAAAGTTAGATGAAGATACTCAGGGCCTTCTCCAATCAGGCTTTGCGTATTGCCAAGGATGGAGATTCCACAGCCTCTGCTGGCAATCTCTCCCACTGTGCCTAATCTCTCCCACTGTGGGCTTCGTGTCTATCCGGCTGAAATCTTCTTTGCTGCAGGTTTTGAATGTGGACTGCTGTACACTTGCTGTGCAGTTCTGAGGAGACTAGCTGTGTCTTATCTTTAAGCCCTCCTTCCTTCCCTCATTAGTCAGCTTAAAACAGTAATTGTATTACTCTCTTGGCTTTCTCTTCAGGCTGAAAAAATTCCCTCAGGCTTCGTACATCACATGCTCCTACCCCCTCACCATGTTAATGGCTCATATTCAACTTAGCATCCGCTGTGACCCCCACCATCAGCCCTTTTCATCGGTGCTGCGACTCAGCCAGTTAACTCTCAGTGCATGGGGTCATCCTGCTCCAGGTGCAGAACTCTGTGCCGCCTCTCTTACAACTTTATGAGGTTTCTGTTGGCCCAATCATCACGTTCCCAAAGCTCTTTGTGGACTGAAGCTCTGCTATTTGGCAGGCCACGCATTACCCCAATTTAGCTGATTGTTAGTAGTTTTCATTACCTTTAGTAACTCTAATTGTAACTTTTCTGTATTTGGCATTGTGCACCATGAAAGGGATATTGGAGCTTTTCCCAAAACATTTTAGTGTGGGAATGCAAAACAACCATGAATAACATGAATAGCAAGCAGCCCTCTTTTTGAAAAATCAGGTGTGGCTTTTAAGTCGCTGCCATCTCCATAGCTGTTTTCTACTGTCCTTTTCCTGTAGATCCCCAATCCAACAGCAGAATCAGTACGTAGGTCATGTTGCCATGGTAGGCTAAGGTTGAGACAGGCAACCCCATCACACGGAAATGGATAAGAGTCACATACTCCCTTTGTAAGCTGAGCTGTAAGGACTGTGAGTCCCTTGATTGTAAGACTAGCGTGTGAAGAGAGAAAAGTGAAAAGAACAGGCAGGGAAGGTATTGTTTTCACTGGCTGAAGATAGAGCTGGATGATCATTTAAGGCACAAAAGAAGATACACTAACGGCAACTCTTAACAGAATATGCTGGACTGTGCAATAGTAAACCTGATGACATTGATATGTTCTGTGGTTCTGAGCAAAGAAGTAACATTTCCACATCTGTTTTTTGCTTCTAAAAATTGAATATTACTTATTAGTACTTCAACTGGAAGAACTAATCAGTTGTTAAGTATTGCAAAGAAAAGTGTTAGTAATAGCAGTGGTATGTAACCACATCACCACGGACACTGCTGCTTTGTCTTATGTTCAGGTGGGACCTCTATAATTTATATGCCTAAGTGTAGTCAGCCTGTCAGAGCCCCATTAATATCTGTGTAATTTCATACAACAGCTTGTCAAAACATACATGCACTATCTTGCAGTATTAGGCTCTGATCAGTAATACAGACTCATTAGAGCAGCATAAAAAAAATACAGATTTTTTTTTTCCAGTAGAAGATTTTAATATTTCAAAATTTGGAATGAAACCAAGGAGTGTTGAGTCTTTTCATGGCGTGATGCCTCAGCTCTGGGGCAGCCTGTCAGCCTCGACCCCTGCATGTCTGGAGAATCGGGACTGCCAAGAAGCTGCAAACTGGTGGGTCCTTCCTTCCCAGCTCTCAGCACTCTGTCAGCCCCAAAGTGAAAGAGTCTGTAAGCCCAAGACCCTTTAGAACCAGCCAGAAGGGCTCTTGAGAAGACAGACAGGCAAACTGGCAGGCTCAGTTGTCTTGGAAACCTGCCTGGATTCCATTGGAAATTGGTCAAAAATGGAAATTCTCTTGTGGAACATTTTGATGTCAATGAATGGCATATCCTGATGAGAAAATGTTTCATCAGAAATTTTCTAGCCAGATTGTTCACTGCTGGAAGTAGATAAAGCTATCTTATGTTTTTGTTTGTTTGTTTGTTTTTTGGGTTTTGTTGTGGTTTTTTTTTTTTTTTTTTCACTCCCACACGGTTTGGTAGGATCAGATTAATGAGCAGAGCACTCTGAATGTGCAGTGGCATTTGGTTCTGAGGTTTTACTCCAGGAATCCCTCCCTCTGGCTGAAATCGAAGTTCCAGCTCCATCATTCAGGCCTCAGTTAGAGAAATGTTTTAAGAGAAGCATGCTGCTACCAAAAGGTAATCAATTGTTCTCTGCAGCTGCATTTCTTATATGCCCATGAGTGCTCTTGAGTTGAGAACAGCCCTTGCACAATTAATTGAACTAGAGGTCTGCCTCTGATTAAGGATACACGTTAATACCAGATTAGTCTTAAATACAGGAAGGGAAGATTTCCTATGGAAATCCTGGTATATGTTTCTGTAAGCAGTTTGTGTTCACTTAGCTTGTAATAGTGCCACAACGAATAAAATCTAATCCCCCAAAAGCGGCTTCAAAAAGTGTGGGATTTTCTGTTTATTTCAATTTAAAATGGTAATATGCAAATAACAATCATTCCGTGACTATACATGTGTTTTGTGGTTAGGTGGGCAGGTACTGCCTAATTGCTGTGAAATCAATGAAGATTCCATTAATGCAAGAGAAATGTTACTTCAAATACCGTGACAACCAAATGCGTTTCCTCAGACAAACATCAGAGGCCCTATGATGCTAAAGAATAAAATTATTTAGGTAAGTGACCTAACCAAGGTAACGGGTCATGGATGTCATATATCTTGATGGCAATGGGATTGTGGAGTCTGCCCTTCACGAGTTTTTCAGGAACAATCTTGGCATACCAGATTTAGAGAAAACTTTTATGACATGGGTGCAACGCTGGCAGAAAAAAACTGCACTGGTCTGTATAATGCCAAAATCCCTTTGTGCTGTGCTATCCCCAGTGGTCTGTCCTGGTTGTAGGACAGAACACTACTCCCATTAACACTGCAGATGGCGGCGTATCTAACTGCTAAATAAGCAGATACGACCGATCTGCAAAAGCCTGTGAGGGCTTTAGAGACCAGGATTAACTTTGGGAAGATCTTGACCCATAGCAGAAATAGTATTAAAAAGTCAGGCTACAGTTTAGAGTTAGAAACATCAGCTGTATAAATACAGGACTTGAAACTCTCTGTGGGATAGCAGCTGTACAGAAGAGGATGTAGGGGTCATACACAGCCACAGCTGAACATCAGTCAACAAGATTGCTGTGGCAAAAATGGAAGAAAACGTCACATAAGAGTACTGCGCACCGTAGATTATTTTATGTTGGTAATGCCTAAATAGGAGAGTCGTGTCGAGGTTTCGGTACCGTGTTTCAAAGAAATTGCAATCCAAAGAAGGAGACTGAAAGTCTGCAAAACATGATCTGTGAGCAAGAATTAGAGGAAGCGTGAGGAAGGCTGAGGGAAAACAGAAAAAAAAAGGCTTCAAACACAGCAAAGGCAAAGCAAATACATAGTTCTCTGTCATCACTGTAGATGAGAGGAAGAAATGAGCACACAATACCACATGAAGGTTTAGGTGAGACATTAGGATCATAAGTATAGGTAGGTAACGGCATGCATTATTTATGGAAACGAGATTCTCCGTCAGCAGATGGAGATAATACAAATGCGAAGCAATGGTTGTAAGGAAAGGTTTATCTATTACTGATTCTGACGGGAAGATGGATTAGGTGACCACTCAAGGTCCCTTTCAGCTTCTTTCTAATATTCTGCAAAAACTATGGGTGACTTTATCAGATCAATCAGCAACAGTTTTGGCATATTCTAAAAGGAACGAATTTAGGGATAATTTAAACAGCATACTGGGAGAAACATCTTCAGTGAACTTTTAACAGAAATACAGTACCTTAAGAAGAAAAGTACATCAAAGGGATGCCTTGTAATGCAAATCTGTTACAGTAACACTTCTGTCTAGTGTAAATCAAGTGACTTTAGCTTCAATATGTCCTGTCTAGAAACTAACTGTGCAACAGCATAACAGACTCTCACTCCTCCAGTATTTTACTTTCATTTCATGCTGTTTCCGTTTGCAGGATAAAAGGCTGATCGCAAGTAATAAAAGTTTAGAATTCAAGTCTTGCCTAGATTATCTTTTTTAAAAGTACTACATAGATATTCCTTTTGACAAGCAATATTGTTACAATTAAAAAAGAAAAACAACAAAACAAAAACAAACAAGAAAAAGAAAAAAACACATTCAGGCAAATACAAATGGTAAAAACCAAAATTGCTCTCTTATGTTTTGGGAATGTTGCTAGAAAGGGCTGTTAGTACCTTATTTAAGAAGCGCAAGCCATTTTGTGCACTTACACAGGCAGGCACATGGACAGTCTCACATCCTTCAGAACTAGTGAAATTTCCTACGGAGACATAAGCTCAAAAGACAGGGCACGGGCTCGATGGAGTGAGAAGTTCCTGGCTGTTTGAAGAAGGTGGCTTTCCTGGGGAAGATGGGCCCCTCTGCATTTTTAAGGGGGGGAATCTAGAAGACTTTGCTGTCTGGGCAATCCACAGACTAGTATTTAAGCAGAGACATGAACACTAGCTTAACAGACTGGGTGAACAGACCCAGCAAAAGCAGAGTAGGAAACACTCCAGCACTAACGGCTGCCTGCCTTGAATTACTTAGGAGCTGCATCTCCCCATACCTCATCAGTTCTTTCTTTCCCATGCTGTATATACAGCACATTACTATGAAACAGAGCAAGCATTCTCCCGACGTCATTCTTTGACCTAAAATTTAAGCTATCTGTAGTTGTATCATATGGGAATATACGTTTTTATAATTCACTGAAAGCCATATCTTTCTTTTGTCAGAAAATCTCCAGTATTAGGCTTGTACAGTTTTGAACCCAGCAGCGTGAGAAAGAGTTATAAGTGCCAATGTGTAAAAAGTGAGTGCCCTGCTGCAAACAGGAGGTGTCAGTTCTGACAAGGTATGTTGCTAAATGAGACCGTTGTTATAATCTGCTGCTTCTCACACCACACTACTTTGACTATTGAGGTAAGCTTCCTTCACAGACATCTGACTTTCAGCGGCCATGCCAACTCTGGGGTAGGAGGAAGTAATCAATGAGAAATATTTTTTTTTTCCTCCTAAACTGCCGAGCTCAGAAAACCACCACACTTGTGACCAGACGAACAGAAACTCCCCGCTGCATTTGTCTGATCGCTCAGCAAGGCTGAACCTCTGCCCCAGCTGGACTGTGAGGAGCTTTTGTGTAGTTGGCTAGCCGCAGGCAAAGCCAGAGCCTGATTGCAATGCACTATGAATGTTGCTGCGCTACTTTAAGACTCCCAGCAGAAGCAGTGAGATCCATAGAGGCATAATACCGGAGGGAAGAAGCCAAGTGAACACTATGAGAGGGCATACGGGTTAACTGAGGAGCTGACAACTTCCAAGTCATTCCAGAAGTTCTCACAGTTCTGATTCTTTGCCCCACAGCTGCAAAGTAATACCATTTAACCTCAGTGTCCAAACTGCCACAGCTTCAGTATTTTAGTCGCAGAGTACTGTGTTTCCTGGTTCTTGAAGAGATCGTTTTTTTACAGTGTGATCTTACGGTTGGTGAGCCATAAGTTCTGCTGCATCACCAAGTGTCTGCTCCTGCAGTTTCCACAGTTGCCAGGGATCCTTTCATTAGAGCCGAGCTGCTTGTACAAGCTGGGAAACGATGCTGCCTACTCTGGTCTCTAGATAAACCCCTTTGGCCTAAAACCAGCTGCATTTGGATCTGCTTCACACAAAGTGTGTTTGCTCTCCAAGTTTCCTTTTTCACTTCCAAAGTCAGTCCGATGCCTCTGTTAACCCCGTGGTTAGAGCTAGAACCCTCTCTTCAGGGACGTGCCTATCCAAATTGCTAAGGATGCAATTTCTTTTCCGTGGTCCAGCCAAGCATGATAGTAGGGATGGGGTGATCACCAATGTCTCTGCACTTTTTATCTTACTCATCACTTGAGGCTTAGAAGGATGGGGTCCAGTCATTCCATACTGGTGGCAACTGTGTCAGCTGGCAGAATCTGTAATTATATAGGCTGCTTTCTATTTCTGGATATCATAGGATTTAATGTTTTTTATTGTAGTAGCGCTTAAGGGCCCAAAGGGCTCTACCCTCCAGATATTTGCTGAGCTGCCCCGTCTTTTTGCCCCACCATCCTGAGAGTTTCCTCACAAGATGGGATTCTTTCCTTTCCACTAGAAAAGCACAGACATGACAACTACTGATGATGATTTATATGTTGGAAAGGCAGGAAGAGTTTTTATCTTGATTAAGCACTAAGGTGTGGGTGGACACGGAGAGAGTGTCCATCACTTCCCCTCTCATCACTTGAGTTGTGTTGTGAAAAGCAGAGCACATTGCTCATGCAGTTACACAGGTGGGAGGAAAAAAATTATGATGAAGGCTGGAGGCTTGTGGCTTCTAGCAACAGGAGGAAGGCTCCTGCTCCATCTGCAGATCTGCACCTACAAAATAGACTGAGTGCCCTGGTAGCAGCTGAGGGGCCAGGAGCTCAGAACAGCAAAGCGGTGGCACCAACTGAGCATGACCCCGTAGGTTTTCTCCTTGAAAACCACCAGAGAAGGGAAAGGAAGGGCTTGAGGAGGAGTGGACAGATACTGCAGACCCCTAGTTGGCAGCCAGTCACCAGTGGTGTTCCCCAGGGCTCAGTACTGGGGCTGGTTCTGTTTAATATCTTTATCAATGATCTGGACGAGGGGATCAAATGCACCCTCAGTAAGTTTGCAGACAACACCAAGTTGGGCGGAAGTGTTGATCTGCTTGAGGCTAGGATGACTCTACAGGGGGATCTGGCCAGGCTGGATTGATGGGCTGAGGCCAATGGTATGGGGTTCAACCCCTGGATCACAACAACCTGTGTAGCACTACAGGCTTGGGCAAGAGTGGCTGGAAAGCTGCCTGGCAGAATAGGATGTGGGAGCATTGGTCTACAGCCAGCTGAATATGAGCCAGCAGTGTGCCCAGGTGGCCAAAGAGGCCAATAGCATCCTGGCTTGTATCAGAAATAGTGTGGCCAGCAGCACTAGGGAAGTGATTGTTCCCCTGTACTCGACACTCGTGAGGCCCCACCTCAAACACTGGATGCAGTTTTGGGCCCCTCACTACAACAAAGGCATTGAACTGCTGGAGCGTGTCCAAAGAAGGGCAATGAAGCCGGTGAGGGGTCTCGAGCACAAGTCTTTTGAGGAGTGGCTGAGGGAACTGGGGTTGTTCAGCCTGGAGGAAAGGAGGCTGAGGGGAGACCTTATCACTCTCTACAACTACCTGACAGGAGGTTGTAGCGAGGTGGAGGTTGGTCTCTTCTCCCAAGTAACAAGCGACAGGACAAGAGGAAATGGCCTCAAGTTACACCAGGGGAGGTTTAGGATGGCTATTAGGAAAAATTTCTTCACAGAAAGGGTTATCATCATTGGAACAGGCTGCCCAGGGAGGTGATTAAGTCACCATCCCTGTAGGTATTTAAAAGACAGGTAGACGTGCTGCTTAGGGACATGGTTTAGTGGTGGTTTTGGCAGTATTAGGTTAATGGTTGGACGCAATGGTCTTGAAGGTCCCTTCCAGCCTAGACAATTGTATGATTCTATGCAGCTGGCATCAATAACAGGGATTTGGGTTTTATGATTATACAACCCTATCTGAGTGTCAACAACTGCTAGGAAGAAACAGGATCCACCTGACAAAGTTGGGCAAAAATGACTTTGCTGAATGGCTGGCCAATGTGGTGAGCAGAGCTTTAAACTAGGAATGACAAGGGAGGAAGAGGATGACCTATGATCAAGTAAGGAAGTGGTAGACCAATTTGGCAAGGAAATGGTGCAGGCTGGTGTGTAATCAACAGAACAGGGTGAAAGAGATGGACTTAAGCAAATGCACATCAATAACAAAGTGCCAACAGTATTGCGTTACGGGGAAAGCTCTCATTCCTTTTCTGGGAAATCAGCATGACTGGGCACCCATCTGAAGTGCCTGTACATTAATGCACACAGCATGGAGAACCAACAGGAGGAACTAGAGGTCTGAATGCAGTTGCAGGGCTATACTGGAATCACAGTGATGTGGTGGGACAGCTCACACAGCGGAGGTGGTGCAATGGATGGATACAGGTGATTTAGCAACGACAGGCTGGGAGGGAGGGGAGGAATTGCCCTTTTTGTGGGAGAGCAGCAGGGATGCATGGAGCTCTGCCTTGGGAAAGGCATGAGCAAGTCGAGATATTATATGTCAGGAACAGTATCTTGCTGAAATGGCGCACTAATAAACTCGGAAGCGAGCTTTATATGCTTCCTATGCAGAAAAATTGTCGTTGAAGGAGCTTCATTGTGTGGAAAAGAAGATCGCTCATGCTACCGCAAGATGTTCAGAGTGGCACTTGTGACCTTTCACAGCGCAACCCACGAACAATACCATCTGTTGTGTGTCTGTCTCAGGGCGTCTACAGTTTCCAGCTGGTGGTGCCTGTTCTTGATCTGAATGGGTACAACCTCAGCCGGAAGTGTTCCTCTGATGCTCCTCATCTAAAACTGGAGCACTGATTTTAGGACTTCCAAAGCTCTTTTTGGAGACTGCTTAGATTCAGTGATGTCACACACAGGAATCATAAGATCGCCACATCCACAGATCAGAGGTTTTGCAAAAGATTGCCATTTTGCTCTTTATCACTGTGCACAGAATTCATGTGGGTCTCCAGCTCATTACACATTGCTTATAAAACCTCAAGCCAGCAATATTTCACTGCATCTGCACTAATACCTTGTACCAGATGTTATTACAAATATTTATGAGTCCCATATGGCAAAAGAAAATTTGCACCTTCCACTTCTTCTGTCTAAATGACAGGATAACCTGTCCCCATTGGCACCAATTAATAGGATATCATACACAAGGAATAGCCCTTGCAACATTTAAGGTACTTTAAAAAACAACATAAGAAAGCTTCCTCTAACCTATCCTGCATAGGTAATTTACAGAAGACTTTGGATTCTACTACTCTATAATATAAAACTAGAGCACTCACAGGGAGAAAAATGACATAAGAAACCCTGTGGCCGAAATGTGATGTTATTTTAGCAATTGCAGTTATACTGACCCCAGTGGAATTTTGGTCACTTACACACAGATTTCCTTTTATAATCATACGCCCTTAACTTGAAATAAAAATAAACCTAAATAAAGGGGAAAGAATTTGAAAGTTTGGGAATGCTTGGACCTGGGGTTTATTTTGAAATGACAGAAAAAGGAGATATTTGTGAAATATTGATCAGGATCTGTGCATCAGTGACAAGAAAGGTTTGAAGGTGTTCAAATCCATCCTCTGGACTTGGATTTTTGGATTACTTCCACATCCATCCTTTCTATGCATTGTTACTCAGACTTCTCATATCAGAGACCTCATATCTTGGCTGCTTGCAAATTAACTTCTGATAGCAACAGGGGGAGAAGTCACAAAAATTAGAAGGTATCTGTTTTAAATACCTACCACATCATAGGGCAAACACTAAATAATACATTCTTTTTCAGACACACGCCTATGTTGTTTATATAAAACTTGCTAACACCTGCCAGAAAGCTAACAAAATGTCATTTTAAGGAAGATTTTTTTCATACGTGTTCTCACATGTTTGGAAAAGGCAGGAGAGGAGAGAAGAGTGGGCTTCATGTTGAGCTTACATATTTTAGTTTCTATTTATAGTTAAGCGAATCATAACTTGGTGAAAATCACATTTTCCAATCGCTTAAAGGCAAACTGCCTGCAGCATTCTCCAAGTAACTTTCTTCTCTTTTCTTCAGTTTTTTCTCTTTTTTTTTCCCCTGTATAATATTTAAAAGACGGCCTAGGGTTTGCATCTTATTTAATGCAGCACGGTAACGCTGAGCCTACCAAACGCAAAGAGAAGCGTTTCCTATGATTACACTACTGTGCTGAGAAAAGTAACTTTTATGCCACAGATATTCCAAGTTTTGGAGAGCTGGGTCTCCGCCAGCAGTCTGAGGCTGGCTCTTTCAAAACACCACGGAAAGATCGGCTAGGGCAGAAGTATTAGTTTATAGCATACAAACGAGAAGTTTAGGCTTACAGGAAAAAAATGCTTTTAAAAGCCACCAGGAATTGTTTTGGTACCAGAACTGAGAACCAAGACTGATGACTGATTAGCAGAACATCTATTACCAGGGTCAATGATTCAACAGCCGAAAGATAAAGCACCTGGAAGAATTTGCTTCTGGATTTTACTGTTTTCATTTATCCCCATTAGCCCTAGGACGCTAAATAAGGCATGCATCACATTTAGCTTTCCTGTAATTATGTGAAGAAAATGTTTTCATTTTCAATACCAAAAATAAACAATGTGCAGTGCTATAATTTCACTTAGTAAAAATTAATAGTTATGAGAGAGACCAGAAAGTAAGTTCAGGTCAAATGCTAGAGACGTTAGCAAAGACACTTGTCAAAGATGTGAGTAAGGCCAACAAGGTCACCTTTGTTCAGACCCAATGTATCCAAATTCTTAAGACACCTTGGTTTCTGATGTTTGCTAGATAAATACATACAGTATATGCTTTTCTTAGAGTTTAACAGTAACTATAACCCAAGCTTTTTTGGGTTTTTATCGTTTTAAATAAATATAAGCATTTTGGATTTAAAAAATGTAAATTTAGAACACCTTACGTCGCGATGAAACATTTAGAACGTATGTGGCTATGAAACACATTCTGTTTCATACTGAGTTTCTTAATCTACAGAAGCAAAAATGGTCAGTTCATCACAGACAATAATAAAAAGCAAAATAAACTCCTGTAGCTATAGATACTATTTTTCCTTCTTATGGAAGACCTCTGCTTAATGGCCATAGCCATTTCATTATAAGGCAAATTACATTATAAGTCAAGTTAGAAAAAAAGGGAAAAGAGGAACTGGGAGCCTTCTTGAGACACTGTGGGGGCTGGAAAAAACCCTCTTCTTTGGGTTCCTGCTGGCTGCCACAATTCCAGGGAACTATGCCTCTCTGCCCTGTGCGTTGTGGCACCCTCTCAGCCAGGCAAATAATCAATGGGATTTTATCGCAGCCATTCCCTGGTCTTATTTATTTCTTTGTCTTTGATAGGGATGTATTCTGAGGTGTTGGCCGTTGTGCAGATAATACTATTTCTTCTTTAAATAATTTGATACTGCCACTTATGTAATCTTTTTAAAATGTTTGTTTCTATAGCAAACATTTGCTTACCAAAGGAGCCAGCCTCCTTTAGCATACTGACCTTATGAGCCTGTTATATAGACAGAGTCACCTAATAAGTAATCAAGGGAACACGGTGAAATTTCATATATTAAGCACTGAAATAACTGTCAGACTAAGATATATCTACATCATCATTTAGAATTAAAAGCTATAAAGACTTTTTTTTTTTCTTGAGCAATGCTCCCACTGGGCATTTCTTTGCTCATTTGGAGATTACAGTATGCCTGAAATTTCAATGTGTTGCAAGAATTTACTAAAGAAATCACTTGATTGATGTTCAAATAACCATCCTGTACCAAGGAGCAGTTGGTATCAAAGTATGTTATTTTAAATCCATTAAAAGAAGGATATGTTGACAAGATGTGGTTAAAATAAGACACGGAAACATCCTTTTGTCTACCTGAGACTGATGATGTGCGATATGCCCTATATTTTAGCTGTGGCTTTGTTCTCTGCTAAGAGAAGTGCCACGCTGATGTTGTAAAAACGCTCATTTTGTGGTTTGGCAGTAATGGGATTGACTGACTCTGGCTGTCTGTGGCCCTGACACTTTCTATACCCACCCCACCAACAATCCAGCTGAGGGAGTTTGGCCACCAGCAACCTTCTCCCACCCAGTAAAATGGTGTCATTCCAGCTCATCTCCCTACCTACACCAACTCACGGTGAGGTTAGAGGAATACCAGTGGCAGGGGGGAAAATAAAAAAAAAAAAAGAAGAAGAAGGAGAAGAAGTAGAAGAAGAAGAAGAAGAAGAAGAAGAAGAAGAAGAAGAAGAAGAAGAAGAAGAAGAAGAAAAACAAAGGAAGGAAAAAAAAGGAAGAAGAAAAAGGAAAAGAAACAGCAGCCACAGAGCACAGACAAGGATAATAAAAAAAAAGGGATTACCTTTTCTTCTTATGTGATAACACAGATCAGCTCTGTCCGACTGATCAAAAAGTTGTTTTTTTTTTTTTTTTAAAAAAAAAAAAGGTGGGCGTTTGTGTTTTTATTTTTGTTTGGGTTTTGTTTTCTGTTTGGTTTTTTTTTTTTTTTTTAAAGCAGAAAATGCCGTTTCTGTTCAGGAGCAGAAGATATCTTCTGGTGTGTTGGGGTGGGGGGTGGGGGAGGGAAAGGTGTTTAAAATATAAAAGAAAACAAGCATAAACCTTTCAAAGCCCCCCTGTCTCTCCCCCGGCCCGGGGGCACCGGGCTGACTTTTGGGCACCCTCCGCCGCTTCCTTGCGGGTGCGTGGCGGTGGGCGGACACCCCCAAGGCATTTTTTGGATTATCAGCCCTCGCTAAACCACCCCAAAAGCTGCAGGTCCAGAACCGCCCGTGCTACGGGAGGCACCCGCCCCACGCCAGCCGGGACCGTACTGCAGGGCGCCCGGGACCACGGCCTCGGGGGCAACGCATCCCCCCTCCCTGCCTAACCGGGACGGCCCCTCTGGTGGCGGGAGGCGGGGGCGGAGGTTGGGGGCGCGGCTGTGGGGCGGTGCCGCCGCCGCCCCGGTCCGCCACCGGTAGAGGGCGGGCGCGCCGCCTCCGCGCCTTCGTCTGCCTCTGCAGCGGCGGCGGCTCCGCTCGGCTTCCTGCTCCGTCGCCGGCGGGCGGGCCGGGGGCAGCCTGCGCGGCGCGGCCGCTGAGGGGACGCTGCGCGACGTGGCCGTACAGCCCAGGTAGGGGCGGGCGGACACCCTCCTCCCTCTCATTCCCCTTACAGGGGCGGCGGGCGGCCCCTGCGCCTCCCGCCGGGGTTCCCGCTGCCGGCTTCCCCCGGGCCGTGCGACTTCCCCGGGCCGAGCTCCCGCCCGGGAGCCGCTCCGCAGCGGGAAGGGTGAGGCGGTGTGGGGCGGCGCAGAGCCGGGCGGCACCGCCGTCCCGTGAGGGTCCTCGGAGCAACCGGGCGGGCGGCGAGCGGGGCGGGGGGTCTCCCCTTTCTTCCTCTCCTCCTCTCCTCTCCCCTCGTCTCCTCTTCCCTTCTCCCCGTTACATTCCGCTTCTCCGCCGGCCGAGGGGGGCTCCGGGAAGGCTCCGGTGGGAGCGCTGGGCGCTGCCGGTGCTCTGGCCAGGCCGGGGGCAGCGGGAGGAGGAAGAGGAGGAGGACACCCCGTGGTGGCGGCTGCCGGCGCCCCGGTCCGGCGAAAGAAGTGATGTGTCTCCGGTGCGGGCAGCCCCTCGGTGCCGAGACCGGGGCTTGGCTCAGGGAGGAGGCGGCGGTGCCGCTGCCCGGGCGGTTGCGGTGCTCCCTCCGCGCTGAGCAGCGGGTCAGGGCGTCGTCGTCGGATGGGATATAAGGGCTCAGCTCTTGTCTTAACCTAAACGCTACATACACCCTTCACAGAGCACCGTGAAGCGGTTAGGAAGGAGAATGCGCCGTGCATCCAGGTTTGCAGAGAGGTACCTGTGGAAGCAGCCTGTGTTCCTTTGGCTTCTACCCTCTGAGTTGCTGAAGTTGGAAAAATACAGTAATTCCGTACTTCTTTTTTTTTTTTTTTTGGTAGGTGTTATCACGTCTTAAGTTACGTTTTTTGCCTGAGCTGCCATGGGGCGGTGTAACTCACCTGGTTTTTCTTGATCTTTCCTTTTTTTTGGTGTGTTGTTTTTTTTTTTTTTTTTTTTTCTTCCCACATTTAAAAGAGGTTAAATGCTAACGTAATAACTCCAGACTTTTGGTAAAGGTCTCTGCATGTACCGGGTATTCTTCGTGATGTTACATGTGCCCTGTAATGCCGTGCAGGCTTAGAGCCCCGATGGTTCTTTGCTGGTGAACGTAGCTGGCTGCTCCTCTTCTTTTAACAAAGCACTTATTTAATACTAATAGGAAAATTATTTAGAAGCAAAACCCAGTAATGGCTGGTTAATGACTGTGCACAACAGGCGGTTTTTTTTGTTTTTTTTTTAAGCCTGCGAAACTAATCAAGGTATGAATGTCTTCATTAGCACATATTCCCGCCCCCCCCCCCCCCCTCCCCCAAGGATTCTTTAAAGTATGAAGAAATCTTTTTCATCTGTTGGTTTGCATAGTTGTCTGTGTGGCAAAACGAGTTCTGTAACTTGCTTTAAGCCCGCAGGTAGGCTCTTCGCAAGCTAATAGCTTGGTATTGTCCTGTAATGACATCTAACCACTTCGGGATGGAGGAGGCACCTGGGTTGTTGCAGGCCATTGCTTCCATCGCCTTCCACCAGTCCTGACCATTTCACCCAGTAAGAGCGCAGGGTAAATAGTTACAAAAGTCGCCTCACAGTACCCACAGGTTAGGGCACAGCCTCGCTAGGGACAGCCCCAGTGCTTCAGGTAATACGTGCTCTGTTTTTAATGAGAATTCTCAGTGCTTTAAGGAAAGAGTGGTGATACAGAAAGAGTTTGAGAATTTAGTGGAACTTTGGCAAGCTAATACGTAAAAGGTGAACTCCTGAATGATTGGTTTCCAGATTTGTTCGGTGTATTAGCATACTGTATGGGAAAGGGATTTTTTTTTTTTCTGTAAGATCATAAAATGGATCAGTATTATGTAAGCTGCAAAAATGCCATTTTTGTACGGATTATTTTGTAGCCTAAAGATTAGGTGTCCATAAGATGAATCCGCATAGAGAACTTGTTCCTTAAGATTTAAATTGTTCAAAGAGAAGTGGTTTTTCAACTAGAACTTAAGTTTTGGTTTTTAAACCCGCAGTCCCAGGGAGATGAGAGGATTGACACGTGAGTGTAAGGGCTGCAAGTCTTGCCGCTTGTATTGGCAATCAGTATCTCCATGAGCCCTAATATAAGTGATACATGTTTTCAGTTTTCACTAAAATCTGCTGAGAAAGTTTAGGATTTATGGCCTGATTATTATAAACCTGCCTGTAAACCAGGCCAGCTGCACAATCCCATGACAATCACTTTGCTGTCAACAGCACTGGAATTATTGTAATTGTTTCACAGTTTAGAAGGAACCCTCTGGGAAGTCTCAGATTGATCTGAAGCCAAGAGCGTCCATAAATTTTCAGGATTACTTTAGGAAAAATGTAATCTGCAATGGTGTCAGAAATCTTAAAGACTTCATGAGATGGCTGAGCACATCTAACCACCTGATGCTGCTGTGCCTACCACCACTCCTGAAAGCTGTTGTTCACTAATCTGGCAGAAATGATATTAATTCTCTTTTACTAGGTTAGCTTTCCTTAGTGAGCAAAACCATGTGGCCTGGGCTGGAGAAATGGTGAGTGGGGGCTGGAGCAACCCGGCAGGTGAGCTCACCTGTCTCATAAATGTTCACGCTTCCTGGTACTATCCAGGCATGAGGCCCAGTGACAATATGAAAGACCCATGATGAGGAAATAACTTTAAACTTGTATTACTGCTTGAAACCTCGTTTCTTAGCACCAGAATTTTCAACTCAGATGGATGTTAAAGCATCTGTAACCTATAAATAGGTGCTGCTGGCTTCCTACTTTATCGTCTAAAATGCTGTGTCTCACTATGAATCCAAACATAGCCTCCTCATGCATTTCTTAATGGTACATGCGTCCCAAGAGGACTTCAGGATTTTTTTTTTTCTTAAAAAGTGTTCTGGATAATTTGTAGTTCTAATCCTGCCCTTTAATTTGTTTGCATCTGCCAGCATCTTGATGTTATCCCCAAACTTAATAAGCTTATCCCTGTTCAGTAGTCCAAGTCATTGATGACTGTTAAATATTATTTTACCCAGGCTTCCTGAAATCTAGTAACACTTAAGTTTTTACAGGGAGTTATAAGTAGTTACTCTTTTGGAATTGTTCAGCTGTTTTTGCTCCCCATATAAAGTACCATATATCTATGATACAAGAATAGTTTGTAACTTCCTCTGCAGAGAGAACTGCAGCTTCGCTTTTTCCAGCTCTTGTTGGAACTCAGTGCCAAGGGAATACGGGAGAGGGGAGAAGCTTTGAAAGGCTTATCAGGACAGAGGGAGCTGCTGGAGTAAACTCTGCTCTGTGTTTAATGTGCACTGCTGTTAAGTCAGTTTTAATGGCAGAAGGTTGCGCAATGTGTTTATATGTACAAAAGCATGGTAGTTCTTATGAGAATCCAGTTAAAATCTTATTTAATATCAAAGTAGATGACAGAGTCCTCCCCTCTATTCCCAAGACTGACTTTCTTCTTGTGACTGGCTGTCTTTATTCCCTTCTCCCACCCTCTCTCCAGTTTTCTTTTATCTGAGGAGAAACTAAGCATCTCCTAGTAGCTAGACTTTGTTCCTTGATCTTTTGGTATCACCAGTTAGCTGAGTCATCATTTCACAAACCGGTTAAGCTGGTATAAGCTAGTGCTACAGCTGCTAGAAAGCTGATGTCCTGCTTCCAGATGCTTACTTCTGTTTTTGGATCAGCCCATATATTCTTGCGAGTACCAGGTGAGGTGGTTGAGGGATCCGCTATGGCTGTATGTTTGCTTGCTGGTCAGCTGAACATCAGTGACACTTGAATGGTTCTGGAACTGCATTTGAGTTGATTCAGGAAGAGGTTTATTACGGGAATTTCTGTAATAGTGAATTTGTCATAGAACAGCATGATCCAGAGAGGGATGGCATCAGGAGTTGTTATAGTATACAGTGACTACATATCAGCATCTTCATGTCAGCTGTGTATAGTCTCAGTGGTAAGCTCACTGGGGTAAGCACCCTTCTGTTACTGGGGGATGCTGTTCCTCAAGTTAGTTTACGTGTACTTAATGTGGCAAATTTCTCATAGGTGATGACAAGCAGTAACTTGCTATCTCACGTAACTTTAACTTTTCCCACCTATGATGATCCTCAGATGTTAAAATCTCAAGTGATAGAAGAGATCTGTGTTGGATTTCAGTTAGTGGGGTGTATACCAGTTGTTGACTAAATATTAGCGTATACAAAGTATATGTGTATATATACATAAAAATATAAAAATAATACATTGCTTCTAGATATTTTTTTTTCCTGTGAAATTATTCTTGGATATGGCTTATGTGTTTGGTACTGGTTGCTGGAAGATTGCACCCAGCCAGGAGGCAGGTTATGGATCTTTGTTCTAATCCCTTCATGCTCCAAAACCAGTCTAGAGACTGCTGTTTTTCTTGCTGTCTCTTTGTGTCTTCAGTCGGGAGTGAATCACTCCAGAGCTGTTAAGGATCATGTGACTGACCAACTTCCTCTCCATTTCTGACCATCTTCAACCCCATTGCTCACAAATGATGGCCTGTCCAGTGCTAATATGGACCAGTAGCAATGACTTGCCTGTACCATAGGGGCACTGCAGTTCTGAGTGCATCAAGCAGCGTGGAGGTTATTAGTCACCGACAGCAGTCTCATATCTGCAATATGATCACTCTCTGAGGTGTCCTGTAGGCATAGCATGGCCCTCTTGGGCCTGCTGTGCTGCTGCTACCCTTTCTCCCCCCAAGGTGATGCATGATGTTCTCTCTGCAGGATGCTTTCCTCAGCCAGTAGCACTCTCTATCCTGCAAAAGGCCAAAGCCAAGTGCTACCTCACATGGAAGATGAGTGGATGAGAAGGTGCTCTGTGGTGGAGCAGGGGTTTCTGTATCCCTGCGAGCAAGAGGAGGGAGAGATACCAACAGTGCTCTGAGCGGTGGTTGTCACTTGGCTGTACTTTGCCCAGAGGCATGTCCCAGCTTCCTGGCGAGAACAACTTGTTACTGAGCAAACTTTGCAACTCCTCTCCAACATGTGGCCCCAGAGCATGCTGAGCTTTTGTTAAAGAAGGTTAAATGCTAGGTAGTATCATAGTATTTTTTTGAGCAGCACCACCTGGTGATGTCCCTTGCTACTGTTGGTACCCTTGATCATCTCTGCCTTGCAAAGCATATAGGAGCGCTGTGCCTTGCTGTGTGGGTGGTCTCAGCATGCAGCTCTGTGATGAGGTTGATTGTGGTGGTCTGTGCAGTAGATGAATCTCTTGTGACATCTTAAAGCTACTATCTAGAGTCTGGGTGTGCCTGGGGAGAAGAATAGTGCGGAGAAACAAATCGGTCTTCCTGCAGTAAACTTGGACCTACAGAGGAAATATTTGTAATGCTCCTTTCCTATTCTGCTTGCTTGCTTGATAACTTTATTTAAAGTGGGCCCCAGTGTGAAGTGCCACACTGTAACCATAGCCTCAAATACATTTCTGCAGTGGTCACGTGTGCTTATATCAAGTCATATGAATTATATGTATGTTAATTGTTTTTCAGACCCATAATCTTTTTGTATGGTAGTTCTATTGAGAATTACTGTATGGGGCAAGATAAAATGCATGGTAGTGATGCATTATTCTGTTAACAGGCTTGGTATTTTTTTTTATTGATACAAAGATGTAAAAGCTGTTGTATATTTGAAATGTCTACTGCATTCTGGCAATGGCTTGTTTTGAGTGAGACCTGGTGATCTTGCAGATAAATGCATTGCAAAGCTTTATTTACTCCTTCCTGTTGTGGAAAGACTCAACAGACTTTGTTTTTTGAAATCAAGGTGGTAATTTATTTCTTAAACACGATAGAGAACAAATCAGTAGGTTTGAACTTTTGAACAGGTGGTAATTGCAGCAGTGCTTCAGGTATGAAATAGTTTTTGTCATTTGATAGAAGAAAATGTTAAGCCTTACTCTCTTAAATCTCTATTGTGAGATTTATGTACTTCTCTGTAATGAAGTTGGAAAGCAAGTGGTGAATGAGGTTCAGCAATTTGTCCTTGAGGATTTTATCTATCTGAATTTCTTTATGTGATTTTATCCAACCCTGTGAAATACAGGGTTAAGATTCCCTTTAATAGGTACATAAGCAGCAGTGGTACAGTTTACTTTATCACATATAAATAGTATGGATTTTAGGGACAATAAATTAAATCCCATTTTTAAATATATGGACCGGTAAATTTTGTAATATTTGGGAAGACTCTTCAAAGTATGGACTGGGTGCCTGTGAGGTTTGTTTTTTTGTGGTGGTGGTGGTTGTTGTTTTAATTGCAAAAGGAATGTGGATTGAGTTTCGTTGTCAGTGGGAAGAACGCCATAGTACTTTTATCTCAGGCTTCTCAGAATTCAGGAGAATTTTCCTCTGTTTGAGACTGACTAGTTTGTGTGCTGCCAAAGGTGAAAGTACTGGATTGATACCGCTAGCAAAAGCTTGCATGATCGGTGACTTGACACTTCATTTGGGAAACATTTGTTTTGTACATCGGGTATTAAAACGCTGACATAATGCTTCTTCTCATTTATATTACCTTTCTTAGAAGTGAAACCACATAGCAGTATTTGCAACATAGGCCATGCAACGGTAGCCGAATTACCTGGTTTTAATTTTGGAGTAAGTTTGGGTTTCATTTGCTGAATTTATCTGGGTTTCATATGTAGTTGATAAAAGTAACACACAAACACTTGGGGTCTAACTCAGTGTTGTCAGAATACCAAGCTGAATTTACGTATGTATGTTAGAATACAATTCAGGTGATATAATTTTTGTAAGAAGTTAATAATAAACACTGTCCTAATCTATTCATGACTCAGAAATAAAAGCTCAAGCCTCTTTGTTGGCTTGTTGTGTGTGGTTTTTTTTTTTTTTTTTTTCCTCCTTTGGTACTAAGTAATTTTGAATGCTTATCTAATTCTAGTACAGTGTACTTTGTGTGCAGTTCATATTAACAGATAGTAAATACAGATAAAAACAGGTATGACATTATTTGACCATTTCTGAAAGTGTACAAACTTTTAAATCCTGTTGGGGGGGAAGAGTTCCCTCTGAATTTAATTCAAAGCGTATCAGGCTGATACAGATTTTAGAACTAAGTACCTGGGGACAGATTTGCATAAAATAGTGTAGAAATATGGGGTTAATATTGAAGGGGACACTAACTCGCACCTTGTAGAATACTTACATTAAGAAATCCTGTCTCTTGTGTTTTTCTAGACTTTTATGATGATTTACAGCCACCTGTTGTATTTCTCATTTATCCTTGTAGCTGGAAAGCTTTTTTTTTTTTTTTTTTTCCAACATTACAGCTACAAATAGATAAGCAGCAACCAGTGGATACTGAGAACAGTCCATCTCAGCATCTTTTAAAACAATTTTGAAATTACACCTTGGAAGTAAGAGACAAGGTGTTTGTTCCCTACTTCTCTCTTTGCTTTCACAGCTCCTTGCAAAGCAAACCTGATTCTTTTAGCCCTAAGTTGTTTTATTTAGGTCATGTAATTGTTATCTAGATTCTTCCATTTGGGGATTATGCTTTAAGACAGACTTAGAAAAAAACCTACATGTGAGTCTCAGTTAAAAGTCTAGATAGCACATAGAGCAGAGTATTCTTTGTTTGTTTAGGCAGAGCAGAATAATTGCTTTTTGTTTCCCACATAGCATTCCTATTGGTGCAGTTCACAATGAGCAGTTACACTTTTGCAGCAGTACCACATTGTTGACCCCAATATTAGAGAGCTGCTGTAATCTCTTGGATCCTTTTCTTCATTACTGCTGCCTGTTTTGCCTCACTGGATGTCTGTTTTGAAGTGTATTATTTGTGGCTTTATTAAGTATCATTGTTGATTTGGGGACCTTTTTCTAATCTATTAAGGTCAAAATTATCTTAACCTTCTAAATTCTTGCCTCTTATCTTTGATTGTTTTTTTGTGTGCCCATTTCACAAGTATAATCTGTGCACTCTATCAAATTGCTAATGGAAATACTATTATCCTGGGAATGAAGTAGGCTAATGTGCGTGGTTCATTATTACCCATAAAAACATTTATTACAATTGTGTTTGAAAAGCCCTTATAAAGAGAAGCACATTGTAAGTGGCCGAAGCTTTCACACACAGTAGGTAGGGGAGAGGCTGGGCTCGAGTGACATGTGCCCTGTGGCGTGTCCCACGTCACCACCTCTGGGCAAGAGCGTTGAGCAAGGCTGATAAAGAACTGGCCGAATTTAATTGCATTTACCATGGGACTGAAATCTGGACTTCAGTCAGTGTTGCGTCAGTGCGGCAATATTAATAACAGCTGTCTGTGCGTTTGTGTTTATTAATTACTTTACTCACCTTAATACAGTTTCCTCTTGCACCTTGATTCTGTGATGAAAACTTGCTTGACGACCATCGTATCTAATACGTGAACGCAGAAAGAACTCAGTCTTGGCGTGTTAGAAACTTCATATTATTTATTAAAACATGATGATGATTTGCTTGGCAGGATTACAGGCTCGTAGTTTTCCTAAATGAAGTTATATTATAAGCTCCCTGTGTGAAGCACCTGGCAGGGTTCTCTCAAGAGACATGGGTGACTTCTTAAAAGCAAGTGTCTGCCATTCTACTGATTGAAGCTAGTTTTAGCATGTATCAAAATATGTGCAGTAGCTATGTGGATGTATGTATTAGATTAGTCAGATTTGTGTTGAGCCTGTCATCGACTGGTGCAGAGTGGGGGGGGAAGCCCTTTTCTCTCTTCCTTTTTTTTATAGCAAGCTGCTGTTTTCTGGTTTTCTTCTCTTTTTGTCATGTTGCCCTGTGTATAGCATTTTGGGCTGTCATCAGGCTTGCTTGGAATGGCTTTGGCACTGGAAATCGCAACATCTGGAAATGGCCCCTGCCTTGGGACAAACTGCAGTGGACGAGGATGGGTGGAGTAGAAGAAAGCCCTGGGTAAGCTCGGCTCCCAGCTGGCGTTCCACATACCCGCTTCCCAGTACTTTGCATCCAGAATAAACAGCTCTCTTCTGCATGGATAGACGTGCAGCTCCATGCAGGGACAATGACGTGCCAGCGTTCAAAAAGGATTTATAACCTGTGACTTCTTGTCTTCTCTGGTTCAGTGAGCTGTCTACCTTTTCGTTCCTGTTCTCGGGGAAACGAGCAACCCATGTGCTGGGCTGTGCAGAAAGAGCGATTTCTGAACTTCTTAATACGGCAGCTGCCAGCCTGTCTGCTGGTTTTCTCGTACTTTTGTCGTTGAGTCCATCGTGTTCTGCCAGTTGAGAGGGAACTTTCTACATCGGTTTAACAAAGCATTCCCTTCTTCTTTGTTTCCTATTATTCGATATTTCTTCTTTGTTTTCTACTATTCGATATTTCACAGCTTTACACACTGTAATTTTACCGCCGTGCTGGGCCAGCATGGCTGGCTGAGCTCAGCTGAAGGTCAGCATCGTCGAAGCCTTAGAAGAAAAATATCCATCAGCTGCTGACAAGAGGCCTGACTCTACCAGCCTGTGGACCACAACCTCTTTGTAGTTTTCTGCTCTTTATTCAGGATGTGGATATGGCTTGTAGTACTAGAGAGGTCACTGGTCTGAACGTCTTGCCGCTGATTGTCCTCCTGAAAGTGGGCTCCTGGGAACTGGTGATGACGGGCAGCAGGGTTCAGAAAGCTCTTCGACTGATGTGGTTGTTGCTGAGGGAAGACGTGTCTGCATCCTTAGTGCTGAGTGAGATCGTAGGAAAAGGGAGAGCGTGCTCCTCCAGCCACCTGAGGAGTTGCACAAGACTCTCTTGACAAATAGGAACATCCAAAGTTTAATAACTAGCTGAAATTCACAGTGATATTGTGTGAACACATTGTGCCTGTGCCTCATGCAGATATTTGACTATGCTGACTGTGACTAGAATTTGGCTGACTTAAAACACCTTTCCTGCTTTCCATGATAGATGTAAACCTCCAGCTTGCCTCACCTCTCCTTCCAATTGTCCACCCTGGGGAGTAACAACTTCCATTCTATTGACGTAGAGGTAAACCAGCATCTGAAGGCACTTTGGTTTCTTTCTACTGCCTGAGTTTTAGACCTTAACTGAGAAACCTCTTAAGTCCTGCACTAAGAAAACAATCTGAAGTAAAAGAAAATCCGTGTTTCACAGTCATACAGTGTCATGTTTCCCCAAACCACCCGTTTTACTTTGTGACTTGTAGACATTGATCACTGCTGTTGCCTGTTTTGTGGTGCTCTGCTTGGCCTTTCTGTCTGTATAGGGTTCTGCTGTGCTCTTCGGGGGCTGCCTATGGACCCTGCTATAGGCTGCACCTCCTGCCTCCGTCTCTGACTAATAAATGATAAATGTGAACCTTGTACTGCCTGACAGAGGTAAATTACGTTAATGTAGTAATAAAGTGGTTATTTATATTACTGGACATTCATAAGTCAAGAAGGTACTTTGGTTGTACTTCTGCTGCCCCTGCTTGATGGAATCTTATGTCAAAGAGGAGGAAAATAGTGTTTGGGGTTTTTTTAGCCCATTCTTAAAGCAATCAAAGGAATGTTGTTGCTACTGGTTTTGTGCATTTGAGTCTGAGCAATCTCAGTTGTCCTGTGTTCTTTGTTTGTTTTTAAATGACACTAAAATGCGCACTCTTAGAAATTGCAAATCCATTTTTATATCACTTCTGTAATTCCAATTTTGAGGCCTAATACTAAAGGTGTGGAGTAATGATCTATAAGCACTCATAAGGGCTCATGGGCTGTCCTATTTTATTCCTGTTCTGTCTTGAATTAAAAAAATATTCTAAAACAATACTGTATAGGAAACAGTCTTGGCATTCATAAATTATTCTATTGCAGCTGGAAAATGCTGTGCAACTCTTACCAGTACTGTAGCATTCCTGTATTTATTCTCTAGATCAAAAGCCACATTTTTTTGGTATGCTATAATTTCCAAAAAGAATCTCTAAATCACTGTTAAAATTCCTTTCAAGTTGAGGCATAACATACTGATTTTACTTTTTCTAAATCAAAAACATTTCACACTTAAAAAAATGCATTTTATCTCTTGTGTATTTGTTGATTGCAGCAAATAATGATCACTGAGATGGGTGGATGGGGCTGTTGGGATAAAGGCATTCTGCAGTCAGAGTTGGATCATGTGATTGTTTCACTTAATTTCTGCTTTTTGGTTTTGTTCATATTCTTGCTTTCATGCTTTGAATTCATGATGTGTTTTTGTTTCACTATAAACAAAAAGAAGAAACTTTTTTTTCAGTGCTGACTTAAAACAAGCTTTTGGTTGTTCAAACTACAGATGGTGTTTATTTTAATGTTGATATATTTCCGAGGATGGGGAGAGTAGAGAAAGGAGCTTAGAATAATTCTGTTCACAGACTTTGAAATAAAATGAGTTTATCTGCTGTAGCAGATTGTTTTTTGCCTTTTTATAAGACAGCTACATGCTAGCTTTTCACTGAAAGAAGATACTATATATGGATATAATGTATGTGGCTATAAATATAATGGATATATTATGTCCATAATATGCTATGAGATTTCCCTTGTAGTACAACCTTAACATTCAAAAACATTTGTCTGCTTTTCAAACTTTGTTGATACTTATTTTCAAATTGTTACGTAGTAGAAATAAATATTTCTATACTCATAATTGGTTTTTCCTGTTTATTTCTCTGCTGACCATTTTCTTGGAAACTTTAAGCAATAGAGCGCAATATCTGTGTCTTTGGCAAAGAGGACACAAATCACTGAACTTGCAGATACGGAGTTATGTGAAGGCAAATGATTGTTTGTGTAATATCAGTTTTTCTTCCCTAGCATAGACCATGAGAACTATGTGGGAGTTCTGGAGATCTTCACCAAATGATTTGCATTTTCCTGACTTCTAATAATAATGTTTCTGATGGTTCTCGAAATCATGGCATAGGCCTGTGGACTGTTATGGATGCTGTAGCTTTTATGATGGGGGTGTGGGATGGCTACTTGGATTGGAATGGTAGGTTATTACCTGTTTTCAAATTTGGCCTTAGTGTAGATGATCCAGCTAGATCCCTGAATGCCAGTAGTTTTTCTTTTGCCATATTAAATGTAAGTAGTTATGCAGCAAAATGCAAATTCAGAAATAGACGTTTGGGGTTTTTTTAATCCAGAAAAAAGTACTGATCACAGACTATTATTTGTCTGAATGCCTCATGTATTTTTGAAAGCAACTGAGGGCTCTTTCTTACTTATGATGATAAGAACAGAGGAAATGAGATAGAACAGGTAGTGTACAGTTTTCAAGCAAATTTTAACTTCAGTTAATAAAAAAATGTACACACAAGTTTATTAAGTGTTGTAAAACAAATTGTCATGTTTCTAATAGATACGTAGTGTTTCGTTAGTAAAGATTAAAATGTTTGCTGAGCCTGATATGCGTAGAGACCATGTCTGTGCTGGGGGTGCCAAGTGGCTTTACGTGGACTTCTTTCCTCTGCGCTTCTTGAGTTGGGAGTAGGGGGAAACTTGAGACAGAAAATGTGTGGGCCAACCGTGGCCGAGCATCACTGTGGGGCAGAGCCAGCAGCAGCTGTGGCTCTGCAGGCAGAGGGCAAGACATTTGGTACAGTCCTGGGACGAGGGGTTGCCTGAGGAGGCGGTGGTAGCCTTTGAGCAGGGTCTGGTTTAACTTTACGTGGTGGCAAGCTCCTCTCAAGAAGAAACTTTGGGGTCCATACGTGGTGTTTGCTTATAGGCAATGGCTTTCAGTTTATTTTGAAATAAATAACCTCAGTTCTAGGGTTGGTGCTTCTGTCGCCACTGACCGTCGCGTGAATCTTCTGGATGCTGCTATGAGTGACAAATGTGTTATTGCATTTCTGTAATGCATAGATTAAAGTATTAGAATAACCTGCTTTCGGTTCCATTGCAGTATCCTAAAGGCCAAAGTGCTTAAATCTTTTCTCTCCAAAGTTTGCTGTGTCATGTTGCCAAATAACAACTTGGATCTGAAAGTTGCTAGGACCTTGAAGCAACACAGATGGAGTTGTTGACTTTTACCACATAGCTTTGGGAAATGAAAGACTGCTTAGATACAGCACTGATAAATACTTATGTCACAGATTGAAGGGTTGACAGTTGAACGGAATTTGTAGTGGATTTGATGAAATTAAATTAATGGGTTTTTTTTTTCAGGGCACTTGTTTTATGGTGTAACAAATGAAAGCAATACATCAGAAATCCATCTTAAATCTTGTTCCCTTTCCTGTAAGCATTAAGAATTAGGTATTCAGGACAATCATCGTTAATGTTATTGGCTAGAAAATATTTTTTTTTTTTTTTACTGTTAACTTATAACAAAAGTGCTTATTTGGCTGTAATTACAGTGATGTGCTTTTCTTTTTCCCTAGGTGGCTATTTTTAATGCGGTAGTGTCATTAGCTGGCTGAAGACTAAACATGAGAATAGCAGGTAAGTATGCTCCGTAAAATCAGACTTCTGTCACTTGTTAGTGCTGTCTCTGGCGCTTGTTTCACAAGTTGGGACGATAAGGTTTAAAAATAAACTTAACTGGCGTAACAGGCATTGCTGTGCCATTTAATTGATGTTTAATGAAACTCATTTTGGAATTTGGGATGGTCTAAGAGCAAGCAGGTGGTTAAAACGCTTCAGCTGATTTGCAGTGACTGGTTAAGGTGCCATGACTTGGCATACTTTGGCTGCTGATTACTGTAATATGATGAAATAAGGAAATGGCCCTTTGAGGTCTTTAACGATTTCTTCCCTGCCTCACACCCCAACAAAAACTGCTATGCGCTGTTATAATACAGTGCCTGAAACCTCCTGAATGTTTACTGGAAGTTTGAAAGCTATAGAAGCCTTTTCATAGAGGTAAGTTACTGTAGTACAGGGTCTGAGAAACTGATTTTACTTGACAGAAGGTGTAGTGGTGGTAAAAGTAAGATCTTTGCTACTATAACGCTCCAATAACATGTTATTTTAGACGTTTCCTTGCAATATAATAGCCTGTGTGGCAACTGAACAGTTCTGGGTTTCTGATGCGTTGCACTTTTTCAATAGCTGTAGTGTTATGTTTCAGAAAGAGCACCTGTTGGCTCTTCTAGGCGAGAATGACACCTTCTTTTCCAAGAGAGTTGCGCATTAACCTTAGTAAGGCATTAAATTTGTCATGATTTTTGTCACTACTAAAGTTGTTTTATTAACCTCAATATATATAACTGGGAGCAACCTGCTAAAGTAAATCTGAAAAAGAACTGGAAAATGCTGCAACTTTTAGAAGATGGCGAAATCACCTGGAAAATGACTTTCCCAAGCATCTTTTTTTTTTTTTTTTCTTCCATCTAACTACTTATGTTGCTAAAACCCACAGACAAAGAAGATATGGCGGTTCCTCCTATAGAATGTTTAACCTGTGGCAAACAGGCTGGTTTTGGTTCAAGTGCTAAAAGAATTTTCTAGGAGATTTCTTACCTCTCCCTTAGAGGGGAGCGCTCGCAGTTCAGTTGAAGCGCTCAGGATATGGAGTGGAGGGGATGGTTACTGCTCAGCCTGAGTTCCCATTCATCTCACCTGCTGTCTACTGAAACAACATGCTCTCCAAGTGCCACTTGTTAGATGAGGCATTCCAAAATCTGGTACCATCTTGTCCTTTTAAGCAGTGCTGCTCTGAAAACCTTTTCTCCACTTTTTAACATATGTTCAGATCATCTGTTTTCTCTAGTGCTTACACGTGGTTCCTTTCCCTTCGAATGCAATAATCTTTAGAGTTCGGCATAATATTTTTAAATTAAGTTTGCACCTGTGTTTTCTTAAATAGTATGTATGTGCTCACACACCTGAAAAGGGAAAGTGGGAGAGGAAGACCAAACTACAGGCAAACAAAAAAAGTCATATCTCTTTCTTCATCTTTTTCTATCCCTTTATCTTTTTTTAGCCTTTTGGAAGGGTTGATTAACATCTTGCATCCCTCTGAAGGCTGAGTAATCTGTCTATTTTAAGGTTTTCTGAACAGCCCATCATAGCGGCAGTCTGAGATCCTCAAGAGTACATAAGTTTGGTTTTTTTCTAAAGGATTTATTTGGCTGGCGATCTGAGAAACAGAAGCATGCTGCAAGGTTGCTTCTTCCAAACAGTTTGACATACTGGGGTGAGATAGGAAGGCAGGATGTTCATCAGATGCCTCCTTACCTAACTTCTACTCTCAGTCAGTTAGTATTTTACAGTAAGCTAAGAGTGGGGTATCCTGTAAAATATAATGGAAATTATGCTAAAAAATGGCGGGGTTCATGGCAGTACCATATACACAGGAGTTTCCGTTTCGGATGTAAATTGTTGTGGTTGTGTGCTTCCAGCTCTTCTCCCAGGAGATAGTTTGACCGCTCAGCACTGGAGAAAGTTAGGTTGTAAAACTTCAAGCTACCTGCGGGTTCAACATATTAAAAAAGGGGGAGGGGAGAGGTACTGCTTTTTATTGCTTTCTAAAGTAGTTCTTTTGAGTCTTCAAACTCGCTTTTTGAAGGTCAGTAATTTTAAATTTGGTGAAAAGGAGGCACTTTTTTTTTTTGTTGTTGTTGTTGTTTGGTTGTTTAGGGGGTTTTTTGGTTTTATTTTTTTAAACGTAATGCTCAGACCTGACTGACCAGAGCAGCCAAGCTACAGTATATGAACAGATCCCTGATCACTCAGTTTGGCCGTGCATTAAAATAGAGGTAGCTCGGGTAAGAGGTGGGGGGAAGACAGAGGAGTGTTTGTAAACAGTGAGGAAATGGGTAGACCTGGCCAAGAAGGGGGAAGTGGAATGGGGAGAAGTGGGAATTTCCCCTTCGGACAGCAGCCAGTTAGATTGGCTTAGTTATTTTTGTTAAGCTGGATTTCCATGGAAGAGTCTGTGGTTTGTCCTGGCTGTTGAGCTGAGTTGGTGGGCTGTGGTGTCAGACAAGCATGAAGCTGGAGAAAGCCGAGAGCGGCGTATGCGTTTTTGGAAGAGTAACCTGATGGACTGCCTCAGTTGCATCTTACATTATAATGTCTATTTCTTGCAGATTACTTCTGGTTAGTGAGTCCGCAAATGATTATCCTGTTTCTGAGTTCCCCTTAATGTAATCCCATACACATTTCTCATGTTAGTTAATTTTGGTAAGCTTAATGTTATCATTTGCAGATAACTTTTTTGAAACTTTTCTCTGCTTTCAAATAGGTGCTGCAAAGTTGGTAGTAGTCATAGCAATATTTTTATTGACATTTTATGTCATATCCCAAGTGTTCGAAATAAAAATGGATGCAAACTTAGGACACATATTTGGTAAGTGATGACTTTTCCCTGGACATCTATTAATAGTTACTTGAGCCATAATCAAGAATATCATTAATTTTGTTTTAAGCTTGTCTTAGGCTCTTGCACTTAAGAATTCAGTGTTTATTTTTAATGTGTGTACTTGTAATTTTTTTATATATATTCTACATAATATGATGTGTGTATTAAGTTATTTTCTGTACAAAATACTTAACCTACTCTCTTGATAAGTTTGATTCTTTTGCCTGCCCAGTATATGTAATTTTACCTGCTTTTCTGTTTACTGGTACTTACGGTCTTAGTCTGGAGTTGTAAATCAGGTGACTTAATAATGTTTCTGGAAATCTGCACCCTGCCTTTTTGCAATCCAAAATTTATGGTTTGGGTGTGCTTTTTTGCTTACACAAGTACACTACCATGTATAATAGAATGTGCATTAATCAAAATATTTTGGATGTGCCCGGGTTCTACACAGAAAAGGATGAGCGACTGAGTTGACTTAAAATTCGGAGCCTATGTTTTGAACTAACTTTACTTTTAAAGGGGCTTTTCACTACAAAAAAAAATAATTTTAGGTACGTGGGTGGGGTTCATGTTATTTAACTCCAGATTATTAGAGTGTGAGCTGACATCTAAACCAGTCACCGGAGGCATTTTTAATAATCATTAAAGAGACAGGGGTGTCATTAAGTATTACAGATGTATTGTAGATATGTGCATGATGAGGTCGTTTGTGTCTCTTCCTATCCCAAGAAAGGGAGTCGTGAATGGTTGGGCTCAGGTACACCTGAGTTGCAGGAGTGTTAGCTGAAAGGAGCCCCATCCTGGTGAAGCTGTAAGAAGGGAATTTATTTCCCTTTAGTGCGCACACCTTCAGAGATCCCTGGTGGTGGTGTATCTCCATGGATCTTTGTGTTTAATCAGAGAGTCACAAATTAAGGCAGTGCTTCTAAATGGGGTTCCTGATCACTTTAATTCTTCTGCTGTGTAAAGGTTAATGTTTTATATGGGAACATAGCGTTCGGATGTATTTGATGCTTCATTTCAACCAATCTGTTTTATAGGGGTACAGAAAGGCTTTAAATTTATAGGATACTTTTACAAGATGTTACTATTAAAGTGTCATCTGCTATAAACTTTCTTTTTGCATTTTAGCTAGATCAGCACTGGACGCAGCTGCACACTGTGAGTGTTCATATGCATGTTACTGCTGTGACTTGCTTTTGCTAATGACAGAGAGACTGTTGAATTTTCTTAGTTAAAAAACTCTTAATTACACTTTAAATGCAATCAGAATCTAATTTTCCGCTTTTCCTGATTTTCCTAAATTTCTGGCCGAGTCTGTTTTTTTGCCAGCATTTCACTTGTAGTCTTGTCTTGTGGCTTTTGATGACAGTGCCAGAGCAAGCAGCAGGGTGAGAACAAGAAGTAGAATAACGAGGTACTGCAGGAATCTAGATTATTTTAAGCTGCTATGAAACTGTGGATAAGATACTGTTTGTCTTTGCCCTTTTCCTTGAATTCCTTCAGAAAACTCTGTTAACCTACCTGTGGTGTTGTCTCTAAAATCCTGTTTTATTTCCTTTTGAAAGCTACAAAACCTCCAAGATACAAATGTGGGATCTCTAAAGCTTGTCCTGAAAAGCATTTTGCATTCAAAATGGCAAGTGGAGCAGCAAACGTAGTTGGACCTAAAATTTGTGTAGAAGATAACGTGTGAGTATCTTTACCTGTTGTCTCTAAGTATCTCTTTCAAATGCTGTCTTGGATCACTTTGCACACAAAACCAGTTGTTTAAATGATTCTTCATAGGTTTTGTTTTGCCGATGGTTTGCCACATGAAAAACTTATATTGCTCTATAACTTAATCTCTGATGAAGCACACTTTATAGTCTGCGATAAATTCAGCAATGTATGCTATTTTAATACATGCAAGGTAGTTTACACTTTATTACAGGTTTACAGACTTAAGGATTAGTTAGACTTTGTCAGATGCGAGCTTGCTTCCAAGTAGCTTGTTCTTGTGCCTCTAATAGTAATTCAATGAATGATCATATTTTTAAGTAGTTACTCTAGATACTTCTAATTGAATGTCATCAGCTAAAACTGTGATGTGGAATTGTCTTTTGCAGGTTGTCTTTTAAGATACCTATTTCCATAGTACTAATGTCAGAGCATATTTTCCACTTTT